>NC_073257.2:100595000-101845000 GCF_029289425.2 Pan paniscus | reverse complement strand
GTTATTATTTTAAAGCATTATTATTTAAACATATTTATTATTTTTAAATGCTCATAGCAGCCAAGAACTGTATCTCCACATATCATTGCCTATTTCAAGGTCCTGAGGTAAGGTTTTAAAATTTAGAAAACACTTGAACACCAGAATCTTAGGCAATGTTATTCAAACACTAAGTTCCCCACACTATGGAAGTCAGGCAAAGTCCTAGACCAAATACCATTCTGAGCAAAGTTTTCACATACAAAATAATGTGTTAGTAGAACTAACTGTCTCTTCCCAATAGCCCATTGCCATGGTAATCCACCAGACAAAATAGGATCGAAGAAAATATTTCTGATGCTTTCTTGTTCCAAGGCCTTGGCTTGCAATTTTGTCTTCTCAATAGACCATTAGCAAGTTCGTAGTGCCCTGTGCCAAACATCAAAAATTCAGATAAACTCAGGTTTATGTGTCAGTCATATTCTTCCCTTTTCTACCTTCAACCAGGGAATCCATGTGACCATTTTCCAGCCATTCTGGGAGTCCTCTGAGCAGCCAGAACAGAAGCATGGCCCAGCCTCCCCACAGCTGAGTCAGGCCCTTATATAATGAGTCCTATTGTTCCTCAATAAAAGCAATTTCTGTATTTCAAGATGTACGTCAAAGAAACATTTAACGGCAACTCAAACACTGCATTTTTCAATACTGGGTTAAATTCTTTTTTTTTTTTACAATCAGTAATTCATTTACTTCACCTGTATACCTATCACAACAGTCAATCCACTGTCTCATAATTCCTTGTTTGATCATCTGATGCTCCTACTAGCCTGTGAGCTGGGGGGCCGGGAGAGAGTCTGCCTTGCTCAGTGCTTTACATCTGCAGCCCAGCACAGTGCCTGATGGCAAAAGCACAAAGTATAAGTGATCAAATAAATATTCAATTATAATTGATTACTTGAAATTGTGAAAAACAAAATTCACCAGACAATTAAGGAGATGATTTTATTTAGGCTGTTGCAATGAGGAGAATGTTCATTTTGTGAAAGAAAGGGAAGGGGTTCTGGGCTTTTATAGAGTTGGGTAGACAAAGAAGCTATCCTTGAATCATGAGGAGGGATGGAGACAGTTCCTACCTTGGCAAGATGCGAGGACAAGGTATTCTTTTGCAGTTAACCATTTCCCGGGATACAAAAGAATGGGCAAAATTCTCAACAGGTGCTGCTTTCCAGAAACACAAGGCTCAGATAAAGTGCAACATTATCCAAATTAAATATGTAAAGCATAAAGCACAGAGACTAAGAGCACGCAATAGCATGATAGGCACTTCTAGCTGGCTAAAATGGTTTAGAATAAACAGAAAAGGCAACCTTTCCCTGGACACAATCACTAGAAGTTTCCTGGTGGCAGCTGCTCCCAGGAGTGTCTGAGATCCTTGCCCACTTCTCACTCCAGGCTGACCGCTAGGTTCCCAAATGTCAAAGATCCTCACTTGTCTCCTCCCATCACTCTCACTGCCTACTTCTCAGGTCATGTCCCTTGGAGGCTTCTTCAGTATCTAGCACAGTGCCCAAGCTGTCCTGTATAGTAGGTGCTCTCCAAACATATAAATTATATGAACTTACTTATATTATATATTTATTTAGTTATATAAATTTTAATTATATGAGTTTAATTTAATAAACATATAAATTATATGAATTTAATTTAATTCAATTATATGAATTTAATGAATGCATGGCCAAGAGCTGAAGTTTTGGAAAATCTAATGTCATACTGATTATCATGGTTTTCTGTCTTCACAGAGAAAACAATTACATTGGTGAATCTCTGTGACGGCAGATTTGCTCCACCCTGGAGTCTTTTTCCTGTGTCATATTTTAGAATCACCCTTTTAAAATATTTTGAATTTTTCTGTTCTAAATGCATTACACTGCACATGTCCACACTTAAGAGGTCCATGTCGTCCAGGCACAGTGACTCATGCCTGTAATCCCAGCACTTTGGGATGCCCAGGCAGCAGATCACCTGAGGTCAGGAGTTCGAGACCAGCCTGGCCAACATGGTAAAATCCCGTCTCTACTAAAAATACAAAAATTAGCCAGGAGTGGTGGCACGTGCCTGTATTTCTAGCTACTTGGGAGACTGAGGAATCAGAATCACTTGAACCCGGGAGGTGGAGGTTGCAGTGAGTAAAGACTGCGCCATTGCACTCCAGCCTGGGTGACAGAGTGAAACTCCTCTAAAGAAAAATAAAAGTCTATGTCTACTGCTTTCCTACATATTAGAACAGCCTCCTAAATTTTCCCTGCATTGGTACTCATCCACTTAGCTTTTCCATATCCAGAGTAGTTCAGCATTAGCTGCAGACTTTGGAGATTTCACTGTGTGAGCCCTTCTCTGGATCATTTATAAATGTTTTAAATAAGATTGAGCCAGACCAATGCCTGAGGAACCCCACTGTGTTTACCCTTTTCCTTCCAAACAAATGTGCATTTCTACTGATTCACTTTGTTTCCTGTCTCTAAGCCAGTTCTAAATCCGTGACAAAATACCTTTACCCATCCTATGGTGACAACAATTGCCATTAAGCAATACTTCAGAGGTCTCACAAAGAACAAAATGTCACCGGGGATACAGAGGCACTTTGTAGTGTGCTGATGTGACACTACCCTCCTCACAGTGCCATTTAAGAACCACTTAACACAAAGGTTAAATATTGTCCCTACAGAAATTCAGGCACAACAGATGATCAACAGATCTGGGATGCAACAGAATATTTCAAACCCAAGTTTCAACAAGAGTATTTATTTCAAATAATGTCAGCTTTTAGTTTAGTAGATGAGGTTTCAGAATTCTGAAGACTTCAGCATGAAGATATGTCCATTTAAGAATGTTGCCTCTTTTGGAATGAGGTTTCAAGCATTGTTTTATAGAAACTTTGGGAGGCTTTGCATGAACTTAAGACTTTTAATATACATGAATGGAAACAAACACTCTTTGGCTCAGTTTCTACCTGTGCTAAATTTGGTGTTCGTTAATTCTTCAGTATTCACTAAGGAATACTCAAGAGCTACTCTTGTACAGAGCCTTTTCTGCTATCTCCACTACAATGGAAACTTCTCAGACTCTAATTACCTGTTCAGAGTTTTTTGTTTGTTTGTTTGTTTTTTAAACAAGGTCTCACTCTGTTGCCCAGGCTGATGTACAGTGATGTGATCTCAGCTCACTGCTACCTCCACCTCCCAGGTTCAAGTGATTCTCCTGCCTCACCCACCCAAGCAGCTGGGACTACAGGCAGGCACCACCACACCTGGCTAATTTTTGTACTTTTACTAGAGATGGGGTTTTGCCACGTTGACCAGGTGGTCTTGAACTCCTGGCTTCATGTGATCCCCTGCCTCAGCCTCCCAAAGTGCTGGGATTACAGGCATGAGCCACCGCACCCAGACCACACATTTTTCTTTTTCTTTTTCTTTTTTTTTAAGAGAGACAGGATCTGTCACCCTGGCTGCCAGGCTGGAGTACAGTGGCGTGATCATGGCTCATTGCAGCCTTGACCTCCTAGGCTCAAGTGATCCTCCCACCTCAGCCTCCCAAGTAGCTGGACTATAGGCATAGGCCACCATGCCTGCCTGATTCTTTTATTAGTTTTTGTAGAGATGGAGTCTCACTATGTTGCCGAGGCTGATCTCAAACTCCTGGGCTCAAGTTATCCTCCTGCCTTAGCCTCCCAAAGTGCTGGGATTACAGGAATGAGCCACCACCCACGGCCTGTTTATATACTTCTTAACAACCAGAATAAAACTTTTTTTACGATAGGAATCACAATGTATTCATCTCTATATCACTAGAGCCTGACTAGTAGGTACCTACTACATATTTGAAAAATGTGTGAATGAATGAACGTATAATGTAAAATGTGTGAATGTGAATGAATGAATGACTATCCCCAGTAACCACCCCACTTGAAATAGGAGCCATGAAATGATATATGTTAAAAATATTTAGGTGTTCTGGAAAAAACAAAAAACAAAAAGCAAGGGAGATTAAAGGTGGGGTGTTGATATGGCTTGGCAGTGTCCCCACTCAAATCTCATCTTGAATTGTAGCTTCCATAATTTCCACATGTTGTGGGAGGGACCCAGTGGGAGGTAATTGAATCATGGGGTCAGGTCTTTCCCTTGCTGTTCTCATGACAGTGAATAAGTCTCACGAGATCTGATAATTTTGTAAAGAAGAGTTCCCCTGCACAAATTCTCTCTCTTCTCTGCCGCCATGTAAGATGTGCCTTTCACCTTCTGCCATGATTTTGAGGCCTCCCCAGCCACATGGAACTGTGAGCGAATTGAGCCTCTTCCCTTTATAAATTACCCAGTCTGTGGTATGTCTCTATTAGCAGCATGAGAACAGACTAATACAGTAAATTGCTACCAGGTAGTGGGGTACTGCTGTAAAGATACCCCAAAATGTGGAAGTGACTTTGGAACTGGGTAACAGGCAGAGGTTGGAACAGTTTGGAGGGCTCAGAAGAAGACAGGAAAATGTGGGAACGTTTGGAACTTCCTAGAGACTTTTTGAATGGCTTTGACCAAAATGCTGATAATGATATAGTCAATGAAATCTAGGCTGAGGTGGTCTCAGATGGAGGTGAGGAACTTGTTGGGAACTGGAGTAAAGGTAACTCTTGCTATGTTTTATCAAAGAGACTGGTGGAATTTTGCCCCTGCCCTAGAGATCTGTGGAACTTTGAATTTAAGAGAGATAATTTAGGGTATCTGGTGGAAGAAATTTCTAAGCGGCAAAGAATTCAAGAGGTGACTTGGGTGCTATTTAAAGCATTCAGTTTTAAAAGAAACACAGAGCATAAAAGTTTGGAAAAGTTGCAGCCTGATGATGTGATAGAAAAAAAAAATTTTTCTGAGGAGAAATTCAAGCCAGCTGCAGAAATTTGCATAAGTAACTAGGAGCCAAATGTTAATCACCAAGACAATGGGGAAAATGTCTCCAGGGCACGTCAGACACCTTTGTGGCAGCCCTTCCCATCACAGGTCCAGAGGCCTAGGAGGAAAAAATGGTTTCGGGGGCCAGGCCGAGGACCCCCTGCTGTGTGCAGCCTAGGGACTTGGTGCCCTGCATCCAAGCTGCTCTAGCCATGGCTAAAAGGGGCCATGGCCTTCAGAGGGTGAAAGCCCCAAGCCTTGGCAGCTTCCATGTGGTGTTGAGCCTGTGGGCACACAGAAGTCAAGAATTGAAGTTTGGGAACTTCCGCCTAGATTTCAGAAGATGTATGGAAATGCCTAGATGCCAAGGCAGAAGTTTGCTGCAGGGTGGGGCCCTCACAGAGAACCTTTGCTAGGGCAGTGCAGAAAAGAAATGTGGGGTTGGAGCCCCCACACAGAATCCCCAGTGGGGCACTGTCTAGTGGAGCTGTGAGAAGAGGGCCACGGTCCTTCAGACCCAAGAATGGTAGATCCATCAACAGCTTGCACCATGCCCAGGGAAAAGTTGCAGACAACATCAGCCTGTGAAAGCAGCCAGGAGGGAGGCTATAACCTGCAAAGCCACGAAGGCAGAGGTGCCCAAGACTATGGAAGTCCACCTCTTGCATCAGCATGACCTGGATGTGAGACATGGAGTCAAAGGAGATCATTTTGGAGCTTTAAGATTTGACTGCCCTGCTGTATTTCAGATCTGCATGGGGCCAGTAACCACTTCATTTTGGCCAGTTTCTCCCATTTGGAACAGCTATATTTACCCAATGCCTGTACCCCCTTGTATCTAGGAAGTAACTAACTTGCTGTTGATGTTACAGGCTCATAAGTGGAAGGGACTTGCCTTGTCTCAGATGAGACTTTGGACTTTTGAGTTAATGCTGAAATGTGTTAAGACTTTGGGGGACTGTTGGGAAGGCATAATTGGTTTTGAAATGCGAGGACATGAGATTTGGGAGGGGCCAGGGCAGAATGATATGGTTTGGCTGTGTCTCCATCTAAATCTCATCTTGAATTGTAGCTCTGATAATTCCACGTGTCATTTGAGGGACCCTATGGGAGGTAATTGAATCATAAGATCATGTCTTTCCCATGCTATTCTTGTGACAGTGAATAAGTCTTACAAGATCTGATGGTTTTATAAAGGGGAGTTCCCCTGCACATATTCTCTCTCTTCCCTGCCACCATGTAAGATGTGCCTTTCACCTTCTGCCATGATTGTGAGGCCTCCCCAGCCACGTGGAACTGTGGGTCCATCAAACCTCTTTTTCTTTATAAATTACACAATCTTGAGTATGTCTTTATCAGCAGCATGAAAACGGATTAATGCAGGTGTGAAGGTAGTTGGCAAAATTAAGTGGGTGGTCCCAGTAAGCCTTATTGAGAAAGTAACATTCTAGAAAAGTTACAAAGAAGGTGGGAGATTGGGCCAGGTATACATGTTGGGTGTAAAGAAATGCAAAGGATATGGTGAGGGTAAAGACTCACGGCCAGGGCACTACTGGCACTGGGGAAGAAGCGAGAGGCCCGTGTAGCTGGGAAAGAGATGGGGACACTAGAAGATGAGGTCAGGGAGGTAAGGAGAACAATGAGGATGGGTGTCAGTGGGCCATTGTAAGCCCCTTAGCTTTTACTTTTAGTGTAACTGGATTTTGAACAGAGAAACGACATGCTCTGACTTATATTTTAAAAGATCACTCTTGCTACTGTGTTCAGAAAACTTTATGGAGTTTTGAGTGGTGAGCTAAGGGGAGAACATTTAGAAAACTATCTTCTCCTAACCCATGTGAGACATAATTGCAGCTTAGCAGCAGAGAAGTAATGGGAAGTGATCAGATTCTTTAGCATTTCCTAGTGAATTAGATGAGAGGTGCAGAAGAAAGAGTAGAGTTGAGAAAGACTGCAGGAATTGGGGAGTCAGCAAAGGAGCAGTTTTTCTTTGTCCAGGGCTAGGGGCAGGGAGCAGGAGGTGGAATCAGAAATTCAGCTTTGAACATGTTGTAACTGAGATGGCTATTAGACATCTGGGGGGAGATGTGTACCAGGCAGTTGGTTATATGTGTCACGATTCAGGAAAGACATTGGGGCTGGAAACATAAATTCTATAGACAAATGGTGGGGTTTTTTGTTTTGTTTTGTTTTGTTTTTGTTGTTTTTTGTTTGTTTGTTTTTGAGATGGAGTCTCGCTCTGTCACCCAGGCTAGAGTGCAGTGGGGCAATCTCAGCTCACTGCAAGCTCCACCTCCTGGGTTCATGCCATTCTCCTACCTCAGCCTCCCGAGTAGCTGGGACCACAGACACCCACCACCACACCCGGCTATTTTTTTGTATTTTTAGTAGAGACGGGGTTTCACCGTGTTAGCCTGGATGGTCTCGATCTCCTGACCTCATGATCTGCCTGCCTCGACCTCCCAAAGTGCTGGGATTACAGGCGTGAGCCACCGCAGCTGGCCAGACAAATGGTGTTTATTAAAGGCATAAGGTAAACTGAAATCCCCAAGTGAGTGAGCAAGCAAGGAGACGACCAAGGACAGGGCCCAGGGCCCTCCAGCAGTAGGACAGGGGAGAAGATGGGGCCAGCAAGTCGGCAAAGAAGTGACAATGAAGGAGGCGAAAAAAGGCATGCACACTTCAAGTAGAGAAAGTATTAAGAGGAGGGAACCATCAATGTTTCTAAATGCAAATGGGTCAAATAAGTTGAGATGAAGCATTGGTAGTTGGATTTAGCAACACGAAAGTCATCCCACACTCAATGAAGACTAGTAGGCCCTCTCAGACTACACCCTTCCCTTGGGTATTCGCTTAATGCAGTTGAATTCCTAATTAGTGACACTTTGGGCATTTACTCATGTCTTCTGTGTGGGTCAAGCAGCAAGCTAAGTTCTGGAGATTCAAAGATAGTGAACATGGTTTCTAACCTTAGAGATCTGGTCTTGTGTTGACTGCAACTACTAGGTTACAATGTAGAGTGATGCAGAAGCCACAGTGGGTCCATGTAGCACAGAGAAAAAGCAGTCTGTGTCTTCTGGAGTCAGATTAGCCTGGGTTTGAATCCTAGATCTACTGCTTACTGGCTGGGTAACCTCAGACAAACTGACCTTCCTGAGGCTGTGTCCTCACCTGAAAAATCACATCACCTCAGAGCATTCTGGAGTTGATGAAATGAGATTATGCATGTAAGCACCGGGAAGATGCCTGACACAGAGGATGTGACCAATAAGTGTGACTATTCCTTCTATAGAGAACGAGCAGTGCACTAAGGATGCCCGGAAAAAAACAGAACGATCCTCGCCTTGTAACCCTGCCAGTGGAAATGGCAAAAATGTCATGAGGAAGGTAACACCTGAGCTGGGTCATGAAGGATAAATAAAAGTTTACCAGGTAGAGGAAAACAAGCTGCTCCAGAGAGGGTTTTCCTGAATAGAATGTGTTGTTTTTTGACTCTTGCCCAGTCTGGCCCCTCAAACAGCTTTGGACGGTGTCCCTGGGGTTCAGAAAGAAACCCCACTTCAGGGATCAAGAGAGCTAAGACAGGGCTGGGCACAGTGGCTCACGCCTATACTCCTAGCACTTTTAGGAGGCCAAGGCAGGAGGATCATCTGAGGCCAGGAGTTTGAGACCAGCCTGGGCAACACAGGGAGACCCCTTCTCTACAGAAAAATTTAAAAATTAGCCAGGCATGGTGGGGCATGGTGGTGCACTAGCTACTCCTGAGGCTGAGGTGGGAGGATCGCTTGAGCCAGGAGTTCAAGGCTGCATAGTGAACTACAGTTGCACCACTACACTCCAGCCTGGGTGACAAAAAAAAAAAAGAGACAGAGAGAGAAAGCTATGACAGCACAGGCCTCTCCACATACTCCTGACTATGCAGGAAACACACCCAGTGGCTAGAGGAGAGGAAAGTTCAAGCAGCCTTTGAAAGGAAAGAGAAGGATGTCAACCTGGCCAGGAACAGCTCCCAGGGAAGGGAGGGGCAGCATCCAGGTGTATTCTAAGTGCACAGCATCCTCTTAAGCCCTTGAGCACTGTAGAGGGCATGGTCCCTGGGGCTGAGCAGCATAGCAGCCCTGCAGAGGAGTACTCACTGCCTCCACATATCAGAAAAGCCAAGGCATGGGCTCCTACCCAAGAAGTGCCGTGACCCTGATCAGCAGATTCAAGGAGCTTGAGAATAGCTTTGGAGAAGCCACTGACTCTCCACCACCAGGAGCTGAGCATCATTCACAGGCCTATAGGTACAAAGGTAGACTGGATATACACCAGTGCATGGGCAAAAATCGGATGTTATAGATTTCTCTAGGTTGAAGTTAAATTTTCAGTAAGAATACTGCAAAAATATTTAAAAACCATTTTCTGTTACTCCCTTCAAACATTTCTCCTTCCAATTCCCTTGAGGTGACCACCTTTGTGGAGCTCTCTCCCCACTTTGCCTCAATTTTATTCACTGATTTGTTTTTGAAGTGGACTGCGCTTGATAATAAAGCTAGACCAGAAGAATGAGCTACCTTCAGTGGAACTTCAAGCATCCGTGGCTTGTCCGTGGCTGGAAATTTTTGAAAAAGGGGTTCTCCCAATGTATCCCAGTGAAGGAAATCAGACTATTTTACCTCAAAATATACTTCTTTGGCATATTTTTAGATAGCTAGTCAGAGAGGCTGCAGACCACAGGAACAGCTTTGAACAGCTGTCCTGTTCAAAGATCTGCAGAGAAAATCTACATTAGTGAAACAAACAGCAGAAGCAAACAGGCTTTCTCTGAGGCCCCTTTCATCTCCCTTATCTAGGTCTAGTGAAGATTAACTCAGAAGGTCTGACACTTTTAAAGGTCTGACAGAGAAACAGTGGCTCTGTCTATTCCATCTGAGGGCAGCTCCAAGATTACAAGAGAGATTTTTATCTGCGTAACAAGACAGCTTTGGCTTGTCACGCTCTGCTGCCTCACTCTCCCATAGCCTGGGATAAAGAACATGATGAATGTTAGTGCAAGGGCCAAGAGAAAACTTCCCCTTTGTCCTGTGAAGTTTCTCTGAAAATCACTGACGAATGGAGATTAATGGGAGGAAAGACATACCATTATTTGATTATAATTTTATGTGACACAATAGCCTTCAGAAAGAAGACCCAAAGATACAAAGTAACTTTCCATTTTTATGCTTAGGTTCGACAAAGTACAGACAGCAGGTAGAAATTATGATTGAACAAAGACAGTATAATCTAATGCTAGAAAACTGAGCGGGGAAACCCAGCAAGACCTGTCTGTTTACATGCTTCATGGCCTCTCTGTACAGCATTCCTCCCTTCTGGGTGTGGGGTAGAACCCTTTCTGGAATGGGGGTCTTATGACCCACAGGCAAACAAGGTAGTTCAGATGATTTCTCTATGCCAATTTTTATACAAAAATACAGGAAGGAAGTTAGAGCAATATTTTTAGGTTTTATGGCTGGCTTTGGGGGCAAAGAGTTCTGGTTTCTATGACTCACCTTAAGGAAGAGGGATTCTAGTTTCTATGGTTAGCCTCGGGGGAGAATGAGAGACCAGAGACAGGTGGGCAGGAGGTCAGAGAGAGCTGCTTCTGAGGTCTTCATTTTGGGGTTTCGTTTTCTGAGACCCTACATCAGCAATGGTTTTTCACTAGTGAGATAAATGGTCTTCAAGATGTGTGCATTGGCTAAAGTATTTAAAGGCTCTTTCTGTTCTTTGCACAAGTAGGATAAAACCAAAAATCTAGCACGAGCACTAGTCTGTATCTTTTGGAATGTGCCCCATGCTTGACTGCAGACAGAACAGCTACTGATTCAGGGGATTCTTGCTGTCTCTATCCAACTATAAGGTTAGCTGAATCCACCCATTTACAGACAATTTATTTTTGACAAAGGTACCAAGAACACACAATGGGGAAAAGACCGTCTCTTCAATAAATGACGTTGGGACAACTAGATATCCACAAGCAGAGAATAAAATTAGACCCTTATCTCACACCATATACAAAAATCAACTCAAAATGGATTGCAGACTCAAACATAAGACCTAAAATTGTAAAACTACTGGAAGAAAACATAGGCACCTCTAAGACACTGGCCTTGGCAGTGATTTTTTGGATATGACCCCCAAAAAACAGCCAACAAAAGTGAAAATGACAAATGGAATTTCGTCAAAGTAAAATGCTTCTGCACATCCAAGGAAACAATCAACAGCATGAAAAGACAACCTATGAAATGGGGGGAAAAATTGCAAACCATATATCTGATAAGGGGTTAATATACAAAATACATAAGGAACTCAATAGCAAGGAAACAACTGGCTAAAAGTAGGTAAAGGAACTGAATAAACATTTCTTAAACAAAGACATACAAATGTCCAATGGCCAATGGTATATGAAAAGGTACTCAACATCACTAATCATCGCAAAATACAAATTAAAAACCACAATGAAATATGATCTCACACCTGTTAAAATGGCTAATATCAATAAGACAAAAGATAACAAGCGTTGGTGAGGATGTGGAGAAAAGGGAACCCTTTGTGCTGTTGGTGGGAATGTAAATTGATACAGCAATTATGGAAACTAGTATGAACGTTCCTCAAAAAATTAAAAATAGTACTAATAGTATGATCCAGCAATCCCACTACTGGGTATATATCCATGGAATATGAAATCAATACATCAGAGAGATATCTGTACTCCCATGTTCATTGCAGCACTATTCATAATAGCCAAGATATGGATTCAACCTAAATGCCCATTAATAAATAAATGGATAAAGAAAATGTGGTACATATACACAATGGAATTCAGCCTTTAAAAAGAAAGAAATCCAGTCATTTGCAACAACATCGGTGAACCTGAGGACATCATGTTAAGTGAAATAAGCTAGGAATAGAGAGATAAATACATTATCTCACTTACATGTGGAATCTAAAAAAGACGGAGAGAACAGAATGGTGGTTATTGAGGAAAGGGAGGGTTTGATTGGGAATATATTGGTCAAAGGGTACAAAATTGCAGTTAGGAGGAATAAGTTCAAGAGATCTATCATATACATGGAGACTATAGTTAATAACAATGTATTATATTCTTGAAAATTGCTAAGACAGTAGATTTAAGTATTCTCACCATTTAAAAATGATGTCTGTGATGTAATGCATATGTTAATTAGTCTGATTTAGCCATTCCACAATATATACATGTTTGAAAACATCATATTACACATAATAAATATATATAATTTTTATTTTTCAAAAAATAACTATGCAAGTTACAAATTAAAAAATTTTTTAAAAAATAACATTAGCTACACATTGCCACATTTTCCTCTCATGGACCTTGCATACCAAATATAGTCAGAGAACCTCAAAGATCAGAGCTGATCATCTGGGGGCCTGCTTGCTACTAAATGTCACTATATATGGCAAAATTTGGCCTGAAACTTACTTCCATCATAACCTAGTAGAAAGTTGTGAGCAGAAGGCCCATAACCTTCACCAGCCTCTAATCCTTAGAGACGACAGACATTTCCCAAAAAGGACCTAACAGTTGTACATGAGGAAATTAGCTTGGTCATTTCACAACACCTGCCTCCATGATGCAGACTGGGGGTCACAATCTTGAGGATCTCTTCAGCTGCAACATCCCACAGCTTTTCAATTTACCTAAAATGTGTACAGCATCTACCTCTCATGCCTGGAAGCAGTTATATAACCATGAAACTGCTCCTGGACTTATAATCTTCATTTTAGTGTTGATCTTTTCCACCAACAGGAGATAAAGAAAGCTCCAGGGTTTTTCCAAAGCCAGCAATCCCTGTTTTCAAAGGTGCTATTAAGTAGTTACAGCATAATTGATGTTAGCAATCGCTGGAACTCAACAATAAGGCCCCAGGGAGCATGAAGTGGATTTGTTCTCTCCCTCCCTGGCCAAAGAGGCTTCCCTCAAGATCATGCCACCTGAGGGGAGGTATTGTTTGATGCATGAAGCTGCTCCACTCTTTTTCTCCTTGCTTGTCTAGATTGAAAGCCTCTTAGTGACAGCTCCCGCTGCTCTTTCAATGGAGGGTCCTTTCTCCTGCAGCAGAAGTTCTGGCACTGCAGGAGAAAACCAACTGGAGACCAGGAAATGGGATTTTAAACTCTCTTTGGGTACCTGGCACTGACAGGTAGTGGTGCCTACATGAACTGCTGGTTCTGTTTCCATGGAAACGTGAAACAGTTTGGACAAACAATGCCAGCATTAACCAGGACTGCCCCAGACAACAAGCTACCTCTCATTTAAAGAGGAATCCTAAATTCAATTCACACCAATATTTTATTGGGCCAAGCATTTTGCTGTTATGAATACAAAGGTAAATGAAACAGACACAGTCCTTGCCCTCAGGAAACTCCAGTCTAGCAGATTGGAGTGTATTCTGAAAAGAAAGATTCAAAGTACAGTAAGATAAACCAAGCAGATTTTACCATGTCTAAAAGGTGTTAAATGAAAAACCTAAAGGGTGAGTAAGAGTAATATAGATAGATAGATAGATAGATAGATAGATAGATAGATAGATAGATAGATGATAGATAGATAGATAGATAGATAAGTACATATACATATGTTAAAGATCTTTTTTTTAATTTTTTACTGCTAGGGCTCAATAATCAAAAGTGTTTGAGGATCACCATCCTAGAGCAAAAAATTTCACATTAGAGTCACCCAAGATGCCTTTTAAAAGGACATATTCCCAGTCCTCTCCTCTAGCAATCATGTTTGGTAGATTGGGGTGAGTTACAGAAAATTATTTAATAAACACTCCAGGTAATTTTGATGAATACTGCTCTGCAGATTGGTTCCTTAGAGGGTAATTTATTTACTCTGCCACCAGTCCCAAGGGAGATCTTTGATCCTAGTCCACATTAAACTTAGGATGGGGAGTGAATTTTGTTTGATTGTTTATGTGTTTTTGTGGCATTTGAATATTTTGCTTATTGGTTATTGAAAGTGGCCTAAGTGACCTCTCCATATTCTGGATTTCTCCAATAATTGAAGATTTCTACTTTGTGACTCTGGAGATCCACTTCTGCTATCTAAACCCTTACCTGGGCTTCCCTCAGCCTTGTCCCTGGCTTGTAGCTTCAGAGTTCATCAAAGTTGTGTCTTCCTTTACAATTTGTCTTGGCCCTTTCCAGTAGGGCAGCCAACTATCCCCGTGAGTCTGAAACAGAGAGATTTACTGCAACTTTGGACTTTCAATGCCAACTCCAGGAAAACTCCAGGTGGACCAGAATGAGCGTGTCATCCTAGCAAGAAGCGTGGCTTTCAATAAACAGCTGTGTATTTGATGTTAGAATAGTGGATCAGGGCCAAAAACAAAAATTGTTCATCCTTCCTAGAGGTCTGGTTTCTTCTACTCAATCATTTCTAAGCCTTCTTTGTGTTCATCCATCCAACTTCCACCCAGATCCATGGAAACAAGAACAGTCACAAGGCTATTAAATAAAATTTGAAAGTCTCTTGTCAATTTAACTGACTGACTGCAGTGACTTAGAAATGCTAAGTTATACATGACTCTAATGCTGTTTGGAGGTAGAGAATAATTAATAAACCAGTGTCCACATTCCTAAGCATTGTCCATTAACTCAATCAGCTCTTTCTTTTTCTGGCTTTAGATAATTAAGAATAATGTGTCTTCAGTCCTGTGGCTTGAAAGGTTGTAGCTGATCCAAATAGTAGGCCTCCTGCAAAGAACTGCTCTGTTCCTTGTAATCTGTGTTACAGCAAGTATTTTATAAAAGGTTATGTGTGAAATCCCTTCCCCTCCAAGTTGAGTCCAATTTCCCCATTCTTGATGGTTGCCTAGTGAGAAAGTGTCACTTTCTGCTCAGGCAAGAAGAAATGAACCAACATTCATTGAGAACCATCTATGCGTTAGGACCTGTCATAGCTATTTTATAAGCCCAATCTCCCTTTATCCTCAAATCAAACCTAGAAAGAAGGAATGTACAATTCCTTTTTACAAATGAGGAACTCAATGCGCAGAGCATTCAAGGCTACACAGTTAAAAGATGTGAGCAGAGCTCCAACCCCTAGAAACAGTCTGCACTGACTAAGCAACAGCTTCTCCTCCACCGGGCATGCTCTGAGTCTCCCCACAGGGTCCCAGCACCTTGCTCATGTTCAGTTTAATTAACATGAAGCAGGAAAGGGGGTATATTTTTAAAACCCAGTCTCAGTCACAGGAACTCTCAGGATCTCTCACTTCCTCTGAGCAGCATCTGGATTCTCAGACAGCTGGACAGCATGCAGGCACTCTCTCCACTTTGTCTCCCAGAAGCAGCTCATTTTTATCCTGCTGGTTTCTGACTCTGGTAGGGACTCAATACTGCCTTTCTCATGGGCAATCTTCCTTTTGCCAATGCCAGGCTCCTCTCATCAGTCCCAGCTGCCCTCCTAGCTATTTCGGCTGCTGGGCATTTCCAGGGGGTTCTGAAATATTTCCTCAGCACCTGAGGTTATTTCCTTAAAGAGTCCCCCACCCATTATTCCCCTGCTTTTGATAAATAAGGCTTATGAAGAAAGGGTGCTTCTTTATAAACTGACTGATGTATGGAGAAGTAGGCTGGTCTGCCTGTGGTTCTCAAGCTATATATTGTTCACTGGGGTCCTAGAGCTTACCCAGGAATTAGCCTATACCAACCCACAAAACACCACATCCACAAGCTTTCCCTAGTTTTTCTGTATGGCAGGCTTTTGGTCCTCCAACTCTGAAACTTAGGGTTTACTAACATCGCCTCCAAGGAGCTCATTCTCCTCCAGCCAAACTCAAATACCAACTAAGGAACCTGGAAAAAGTCTCCATGTCCTCTTGCGATGTTTCGTATTCCTCTTCCCCATAGAGCTGAGGTATAGTGCAAATGGCCTTTCCAAGAGGAGCCCTGCGTGCCCTCTTACTATCCCCAGTAGAAAACATAAACCTTTTTTTTGAGAACATGTCTCTCTGTCACCCAGGCTGGCGTGCAATGGGGTGATCCTGGCTCACTGCAGCCTTCCCCTCAGGTTTAGGTGATCCTCCCACCTCAGCCTCCTGAGTAGCTGGAACCACGGGCGCACACTGCGAAGTCTGGCTAACTTTTAAAATGTCTGGTCAAGACAAGGTCTCACTATGTTGCCCAGGCTGGACTCAAACTCCTGGGCTCAAGTGATACACCCACCTCGACCTCCCAAAGTGCTGGGATTGCAGGCACCAGCCACTGCGCCTGGCCAAAAAACCTAAATCTTAATTATAACCATGATTATAATAAAAATAAAATGTAAGTACAAGCCCTTTATTTCAACAGTCTCTTTTCAGTGCAGGCTAGGTCCTGGACTCTATAATCTGATAGGGAGCAGAGATTGTCAGGTTTTTATATTTTAAGGGCCATGGAGAAGAAAGGCAGAAAACATCTCCATTGGCAAAATAGAGGAAAAACAAGTAGTTTGGATCTCTTGGTTTTGGATAGTTTACTCTCTGTGATGACATATTAAGGTTGGAGGCTAGATGTCAAACCTAATTCTTAATTTAAACATTGTTCAAATTTCTAAAATGCATCCCAGCCTCTCCTCCCAAAATGAGGAGAAACCATGACATCAAATTACATCTGCTGTAAATTATCTGCTGTTCTTTTTAACTTGGGTGTATTTGATTCAAGCTGATTGCTTGTGTTAGCAGAAGATGCCCCAAAGTATATTTGATCTGTAAGTTGCTTCCTGAGCTACATCATCTGCTGTCTTTGACAGCAATGTCTTATTTCAGATAGCATCCAATTAAGAGCAAAGCCCCACTCCCTTGAACTTGCCTCAAATCACTCACAAGCCCAATACCTGTTAAGTCCACTCTACAGCATTTCTTTCCTCTGCCGTGTTTCTCCATGGTGTTCATTCTCCCTCACTGTAAGTCAATAAATCCAATTCTGTTTGGCTTCAGGTGTGTTCCTGGTGGCTGCCCACTGAAGGCACTGATGGAGTGAATGAGTAAATAAGTTCCAGAAACAACTCTGCTGCTCAGTAACACTAAATCCTTGAATAAACCACCCTTCTATAAAAGAAATCATTCTCCTTTTTTGGGCACCATTTATCATCCAAAAAATAGAATAGCAGATGTGACTTGGATAATCATAAATAGTCTACATGCAAGCATAACATTCACTTTATTTTTATAAATATTTTGATTTCTCTTTTACAAGTACTCGTTCATTCTTAGCAATGACAAAACTAAATATAAGCCAATGTGGAAAACTCTGCCCAGCCTAGTAATTCTCCTTCTATCATTTCAAGTTTAAATGTCATTTTCTTCAGTATTGTCATCCTTGTTATGAGTCACCATGCAGTCCCAAGTTTTCCACTTGACCCACCTGAGCCCTAACCATTTGTTTATAAACGTCCAGGAAACCTTATACTTCACTGCAGTGCCACAAGTCTATAGTGTTGTGGAGAAAAATCCAAACATCTGGAGGCACGGAGGTGATAGAGCATTATTCATCAAATTCTTGTTTGTTCCTCTGCTAATTGTCTCTCACTCAACGAGCTGTCATGGATGACCTCCAGAGGCAGCCCTGTTTCCTCCCCTATCAAAGTCAGAGTAGCCCGGCTTGCCCCACGGACAGCACAGGCCTCTGGCAGTGGTAACGGGACAAGACAGTCCCCACTCTCTACTCACTTTACAGTTCATTCTGGGACTGACACAAGCTCATGTGTCTCCACTATGGGCTGCAGTCTTTTCTCCCTCTTGCATCTTCTCAAGTGCACCCCTCTGCAGTCCTCCATGCTCAGTACTCACAAGGTTCCAGATGCCAGGCAGAATCAATCCAAACCTCCAAATTCATGCACAGCCTCGTGGCAGATTCCCTTGGGCCCCTGCCAGGTCCAGGTCCCCTGATCCCCTCAGAAAAGGGAAAAGGAGAGAGAGACTAGAGGCCTGCGCTCACCTCAGAAGGCCCCTCGCTTCCTCCTGGCACTCTTCATATCTTCTTTTCTAGCCCGCAGAAAAGATGATCCAGCTCAATTTCCCTCAGGCATCATTGCCTGCTGCTCTCCACAAGGAATAACCCCTGAGATAATGAGGTAGAATCCTAGGGTTTCACAGAGTCCATTCTGAAAATTCAGTTTCTTCTTCCTCCACTAAAGAATTTTTACATCATAACATAAAATGAGCCTTGAGACTTCCTGAAGTGACACTGCTCAGTGCCCAGCTTTCTTCTCACAGCCAGAGACAGGAACTAGCCTCCTCATAGGGCTTGATCTAGACTCAACTCCATATGGAAGCATCATTGGCAACTTGGAGCTGGGGTGTGAGTGGAGCTGAGGTGTGAGTGTGAGTGGGATTGGGCCATGTAAATAGTAACAATCATCACACAGACATTTTCTCAGTCTTTTCTCCTTCCTTTAGTTCTGTATGTGACTGTGTGAGAGTCTCTGTGGGGTGTGTGTGTGGGTGGGTGTATAGTCAGTTATATAATGGTTGCAGAGGTTTCAACCTCCATGAACTGCTGTGATGCTCAGGTTAGTTTCATCCTCTTCTGCTCTTAAGAGAGAGACTGAAGTAACACTAACATAGGAAAGAGAAAGGAATGAATAGCTCTTCTTTCCTTTCACGTATAGAATTGAAAAAATGAGTCATATTCGTCAAGTAAAATCTGCTAGCACAGCTGTGGTTTAAAAGTGAGAAAAGTGGGACTGCCATGGAGATAAAGCAGGTCTTAGATGGTTAACAGGGAGAGAACAAGGAATTGATTAGTTTTAGCATGAGAAACATTGAACAAAACACAGAGTAAAGCCTGGCTATAAAAGTGGGTTTATAAATAAATGTAAAGATTTTCTCTATTAATTAAGTCTAAGGGGAAAAGCACTGATGTGTGTTAATCTGTGGCTCCAATGCTGTTCAGTAGAGGGTTGTTTTTAATAGGGTAAACCTGGGAAACCTAGATGACCAAAAAATGTGGCGGGGTAAATAAATTATATAGTACATCTCTATGATGGAAGAGTACATAGTTATTAAAGACTATGTGGGAATACATGTAATAAAATGGAAAGATAATCACTATTTATTGTTAAATTAAAATGTAAGCTGCAAACTGGTATGTACATTTGCTTCTATTTTTGTTGAAGGAAAAAATATATATTCAGGTATAGGAAAAGTTTCAAGAGGATATACCTTAAATGTTCTACTTCTCTTCTGCCCCCCTGGTGAGGTAGGATTACAGATTACTTTCTTTTACTTTTTAAAAAATTAATATATATTTAAATTTCTATAATTAATATATTATTTTGTAATACATGAAAAAATAAAAATTTTTAAATTTTTTTCAGCTCTATTGAGGTATAATTGGAAAATTAAAATTGTACATGTACTTATTTAAGGTGCACAATATGATGTTTTGATACACAAAAACATAGCGAAGTTTACTACAACCAAGCTAATTAACATATCCATCATCTCACATAGTTACCTTTCTTCTTTTTTTCTAGTGAAAACAATTATCTACTCTCTTAGGAAATTTCAAGGACACAATACAATATTATTAACTATAGTCACCACACTGTATCTAGGTCTTTAGAATTTATTCATCCTGCATACCTGAAATTTTGTATCCTTTGACCAACATTTCCCCAATCCCCTCTGCTCCATCGCCTGCCCTTGTAACCCACCATTCTACTCTGTAACTGTAAGAGTTCAACTTTTTTATATTTCACTTATAAGTGAGATCATATGGTATTTGTCTTTTTGTGTCTGGCTTATTTCACTTAGTCTAATGTCCTTCAAGTTCATCCATGCTGTCGCAAATGACAAGATTTCCTTCTTTTTTAAGGATGAATACATTCTTAATAAATAGTGTCTGTATGTGTGTGTACACATATACAGGTATATCTTGTTTTATTGTGCATTGCTTTATTGTGCTTCACAGATACTGCATTTTTTTACAAATTGAAGATTTGTGGCAACCATGAGTTGAGGAAATTTATTGGCAACATTTTCCAAGCAGCATATGCTCACTTCATGTCTCTATGTCACGTTTTGGCAATTCTCACGATATTTCAAACCTCTTCATTATTATTATAATATCTGTTGTGCTAATCTATGATCAGTGATCTTTGATGTTACTGTTGCTTTTATTTTGGGGCGACACAAACTACATCCACATAAGACGGTGAAGTTAATCAATAAATGTTGTATGCATTCTGACTGCTCCACCAACTGACCGTTACTCCATCTCTCTCCCTCTCCTCAGACCTCCCTATTCCCTGAGATACATCAATATTGAAATTAGGCCAATTAATAAAATTACAATGGCCTATAAGTGTTCAAGTGAAAGGGAGAGACACACATCTCTCACTTTAAATCAAAAGGTAGAAATGGTTAAGCTTAGTGAGGAAGGCATGTCAAAAGTCCAGATAGGCCAAAATATAGATCTCTTGGGCTATATTTAGTTAGCTAAGTTGTGAATGTAGAGGAAAAGTAGTTTAAGGAAATTAAAAGTGCTACTCTAGTGAACACACAAATAAGAAAGTGAAACAGCCTTACTGCACATATGAAGAAAGCTTTAGTGTTCTAGATAGCAGATCAAACCATCCACAACTCTCCCTTAAACTAAACCCTAATCCAGAGCAAGAACTTAACTCTCTTCAATTCTGTGAAGGCTAAGAGAGGTAAGGATGCTTCAGAAGAAAAGTTTGAAGGTAGCTGAAGTTAGTTCATGAGACTTAAAGAAAAAGTTATCTCCCTAACGTAAAAATAAAAGGTGAAGCAGCAAGTCCTGACATGGGAGCTCAGCAGGTTATCCCGAAGATCTAGTTAAGATAATTGAAGATGTCTACACTAAACAACATATTATCAGTATAGATGAAACCGCCTTCTATTGGAAGAAGATGCCATCTAGGACTTTCACAGCTAGAGAGGAGAAGACAATTCCTGGCTTCAAAGCTTCAAAGGAAAGACTGACTCTCTTGTTAGAGGCTAATGCAGCTGGTGACTTTAAGTTGAATCCAGTGCTCATTTATCATTCTGAAAATCCTAGTGCCCTTAAACTTAAATTATGCTAAACCTGCTCTGCCTCTATAAATGGGATAACAAAGCCTGGATAATGGCTCACCTGTTTACAGCATGGTTTACTGAATATTTTAAGCTAACCATCGTGACCTGCTTCTCAGAAAAAAGATTCATGTCAACATATTACTGTTCATTGACAATGCACCTGGTCACCCAAGAGTTCTGGCAGAGATGTACAAAAAGACTAATGTTGTTTTTGTGCCTGCTAGCAAAACATCCGTTCTGCAACCCATGGATAAAGGAGTAATTTTGACTTTCAAGTCTTAATATTTAAGAAATACATTTAGTAGGATTGCAGGTGCCCCAAATGGTGATCCCTCTAATGGGTCTGGGCAAAGTAAATTGAAAACATTCTAGAAAAGATTCACCATTCTAAATGACATTAAGAATATTCACAGCTGGGTGCAGTGGTTCACGCCTGCAATCCTAGCACTTTGGAAGGCCAAGGTGGGCAGATAACTTGCGCTTAGGTGTTTGGGAGCAAGCAGCCTGGGCAACATGGTGAAACCCCTTCTCTACAAAAGATACAAAAATTAGCTGGGTGTGGTTGTGTGTGCCTGTAGTCACAGCTACTCAGGAGGCTGAGGTGGGAGGATCACCTGAGCCTGGGGGGTTGAGGTTGCAGTGAGCTGAGATCACGCCACTGCACTCCAGCACCAGCAACAGAGTGCGACCCTGTCTCAAAATAACAATAATAATTTTCATGATTCATTGGAGGAGGTCAAAATACCAAAATAAATGAGTTTGAAAGAAGTAAATTCCCACCCTCATGGATCATCTTGACAGGTTCAAGACTTCAGTGGAGAAAGTAACTGCAGATGTGGCAGAAATAGCAAGAGAACTAGAATTAAAAGTGGGTCCTGAAGATGTGACTGAATTGCTACAATCTCATGATAAAATTTAAACAGAGAAAGAGTTACCTCTTATGAATAAGCAAAGAAAGCAATTTATCGAGATAAAATCTACTCCTGGTAAAGATGCCAGGAACATTGTTAAAGTGACAGCACAGGATTTAGAATATTACATAAACTTAGTCAATGAAGCAAGCAGCTGGTTTGGAGAGGATTGACTTCAATTTGGGAAGCAGTTTTGTAGGTATAATACTATTAAACAGTATTGCATGCTACAGGGAAATCTTTCATGAAAGGAAGAGTCAACTGATGCAGTAGAATTCATCGCTGTCTTATTTTAAGAAATTTCCACAGCCACCACAACCTTCAGCAATCACCACCCTGATCTATCAGCAACCATCAAAATCCAGGCAAGACCCTCCACCAGCAAAGAAATGACAACTCATTGAAGGCTCAGATAATCATTAGCAATTTTTGGCAATAAATTATTTTAATTAGAGTATACACATTTTTTTGACATAATGCTGCTGTATATTTAATATACTACAGTATAGTGTAAACATAATTTTTATATGCACTGGGAAAATGAAAAATTTGTATAACTTTTTTTATTACAATATTCACCTCTTGTGATAGTTTGGAACCAAACCTGCAATATCTCCAACGTATGCCTGTGTGTGTTTATTTATTTATTTTTTTGACACAGAGTCTCGCTCTGTCGCTCAGGCTGGAGTGCAGTGGCACAATCTCGGCTCACTGCAAGCTCTTCTTCCTGGGTTCATGCCATTCTCCTGCCTCAGCCTCCCAAGTAGCTGGGACTACAGGCGCCCGCCACCATGCCTGGCTAATTTTTTGTATTTTTAGTAGAGACGGGGTTTCACCGTGTTAGCCAGGATGGTCTCGATCTCCTGACCTCGTGATCTGCCCACCTCGGCCTCCCAAGGTGCTGGGATTACAGGCGTGAGCCATTGTGCCCAGCCATGTGTGTGTATTTTTATATACATATGTATACACATATATACAATAAAATTCAGGATTTTCAGCCATTATTCCTTTGGACAGGTTTTTTTCCCCTTTCTCTCTTCACCCTCTAGGACTCTCTTAATACTCATATTGGTTCACCTGATGGTATCCCATAAGTCTCTTTGGCTTTCTTCACTCTTTTTCTTTTTGCTCCTCTGACTGGATAATTTCAAATGACCTGTCTTGTTCACTGATTATTTCTTCTGCTTGATCAAGTCTGCTTTTGAATCTCACTAGTGAATTTTTAGTTCAGTCATTGTCTTCAGCTGCAGAATTTCTGTTTGGTTCTTTGCATTGTTTCTATCTTTTCTCTTGAACTTCTTCTTTTGTTTATTACTTGTTTTCCTGATTTCATTTAGTAGTTTATCTGTGTTCTCTTGTAACTCACTGACCTTCTGTAAGATGAGTATTTTTGAATTATTTATCATGTAATTCACAGATCTCCATTTCTTTTGGATTGGTTACTAGAGATTCACTTTGTTCCTTTGATTGTCATATTTTCCTGATTCTTCACATTTCTTATAGGTTTGCATTGTTGTCTAAACATTTGAAGAAGCAGATACTTCTCTCAGTCTTTATGGACAAATTTTGATCGGGCGAGAGCTTAATTTGAGTGCTTAATTTGAAGCAACATGGTGACTGACCACTGAGGGAGTGCATTGCAAGACTAAAGCAAGGGTCTCTTCACTCCCTTCCCTCCCACCTAAAGGAAAAGCCTCGTTTATGGTTTTTCCCAATAAACAGAATAGTTCTGGCTTTAAGAGATGCCAGCCCCTTTTCTTAGTTACTAATTGTCCCAGGAGGCTGAGATCTGTCACATTCAGGATTTGCTATGAAGAGATGGAAACCAGCTCCATAGAGGGCAACCTGAGATGCTGCAGATAGACCCCCTTCACTTCCTTCCCTCCTTTGTGGAGGAAAAATATCAGTTCTGTGCCTATTCCTAATCTTAAAGAGCAGTATCAGGTGTAAAGGGCTCACTCTCTCAGGGAACCAGGCTCTACAGATCATCCAGTGCTTACTCTGATGCAAAATGAAAACTGGCCTTATAGAGGGTGCTCTGAGAGGCCAGAAGGCCAAACAGCCAGGCTCACCCTCCAAACAAATCCCCTGCCCCACAGGAGAAATCTTGGGCTGAGGTATCTTCTCAGTGTTTAGCTAAGGCAGTTTGCAGAAGTAACTGATGTGGGTAACGTGAAATTGCTCTTCTTAACCAGATAAATGTTACTGCTCTCTGTTTATGCTCCTGTCGAGTGCTTCTGCTTTTTAGTTGGGTTATGAATTTCTTCAAGGTATTTTTGTATCAACATCATTCTTTTATCAGTGTTTCTGTGGAGGAATGTGTGGTTCAGCTTCCTATGCCATCATCTGTCTGACATCTTCAGAAAAACCTTTTTTAAAAACCAAAAGAGAATGAAAAATAACTGATCTTTTAAAGCTGTGTCAAAATGTTGATATTTGTTCAAACGTGCACCTCAGAATTGTCAGTGGCAGGAACACAAAGACAAAGCAGTGGGTTCAAACAGCTTTGCTATGAGTCTAGGGGTTCCTAAGGAGAACCTATGCTGAGTCATGTAAAATATTAAAGGGAAGGATAAAAGAAAATAGCAATAAGGTAGGTGTTAAACAACCAGAACTTAGATGAGAAATTAGGCATGGCAGAAGAAGAAAGGAGAAAATATGGGGACTCCTGCAGAGCAAGAAATGGCAGGCCTGGTAACAGCCTCAGCATGTGATTGGGTGAAAATAAGAGTGATGTTTAAAATTACCTCTTGGACTGCCAACCTGAGGACACATCACACTGTTGGAGGAGATTGAGTCTCAGTAATGCATATTTGAGAAAAACTTGTTATGACTTCATCATCCTAAAGTTGAACAAAGACAGGGCTTCTAATAAAGAGAAATGTCCTATATCACCAAGACAGATTCAGAGATAAAAATGAGATGTAGAGGAATTGTTTCCTTGTAAGTTTTAGGAAAAAAAATCTGAAAGGAAGTAAGGCTTCAATGAGAACAAATGCAAAGGAACAGGAACTGTGAGTGGGACCAATGTTCAGGCAAATATTTTATAACGTTGTAAGCAGTAAAATACCCAGTACATAGTAAACCTCACAAAATAGCAGATACAATTACCTGTGCACAAATTTTAGCTCACCAACTAAATTAAGAGGTCATTCTAAAAATTGCTATTAATATTCTCTCTTCAAAGTACATAGTATATTACCTTGTCTTTAGAGACTGCTCAACAAATGTCTGTTGAATAAATGAAGATAGTTAGTAAGTCCATTTTATCCTTCCTAAATGCCACCTTCATTGGTAATAATACTTTTCTTTCCTTCTCTCTCTAGCCTTTTCAACTATAAATAGGAAAGAACAGGCTATGACTAACCACAAACTAGATTATTTCTCCCTATGAAATGAGTTCATTTGGACTCACAGACTGTTACAAGTAGAAGGAATTTTAGAAATCATGAAATCTAGGAGTTTTTAGGTCGTGCTCCATTATTCGACGTTGGGGTGGGGAAGGACCTATACTCAACTTTAATAAGTAACTCAGCTCTTATCTGTTTTATATATTGGTCTTTCTCGTAAAATTTTATTTGCTCAAAGCTTGTGAAGCTGAGCAAAATCTAAAAATAAAAATGATCGAATCTGAAACTCTCACTTCATAAAGAGATAGCAGCTAAGAGAGATGCATAGCTGTAACTAAAAAAGTTTTTCTGTATTAAAAACAGTATTTATTCCTAGCACATCAAGCAGCCCCTAATTTGGGATATGTTTTTTCAAGTCAATTTTATGTAGACTTGCCAGATAAAACACCAGATGTCCAATTAAATTTGAATTTCAGATAAACAACAAAAAATGTTTCATATAGGTATGTCTCAAATACAGCTGCACTTATCCCACTGTCCAAACACCTGGGTCCATAAACACTCCATCTTAGAAGCTGTTGTAGCATCTATGCTTTCAGTGTATTGCTATCAAGAGACTATTTCTCACTCTCAGTTTGAACTGTAAAAACTCAGCCCATAAATCATACTCTCAGGTGTGCTATCATGGACTGACTCAGGATCAAACAGCCATTACCACAATAATCCTGATCACACATTAGGGTAAAATGAGTGATTTCCTTTTGAAATTGGAAGGTATAACTGATCAGTGTTACCTTAAATATAATACTCTGCACATGTTCACAATTTAGTGGATCAGGTGGATGTGCGCTGATGAGAATGTACGTCTGTTTAAGGAAGTTGTAACATTTGTGCTGTTAACTTTTGGTGCCAACTGGACAATCAAACTTTAAATCACCCATTGCTTTCTTGTCATAGGCATCAAAATACTTTCCTTTCCAAGTAAACTATCTCTTCACTTCCAATTCCATTCAATAATGGGCTTCATTACAAATTCCATTTGCCAAGCATAGTGCTGGACATAAAGGTCTCCCTCCTTAATGTGCACTCATTCAGAAAAGGAGTCAAATGTGAAATATACAAATATAGTGTAATGTGCTATTCTGTGCAGGAGATGCGTGAAGAGAAAAGAAAAGGCACACACACAATACCTTTGAGGGTAAACAACCTTTATCCCACATAAATGGCAATGCAGATACAATAAGCAAATGATATAATAAGCAAATTGATATAATAAGCTAATTGCAATGGGAAGGGGAGAAGGGAAAACATATAGATACACATTCACCAGACTATGGAGGAATCATCACCAGACTGGGAAGCAACAGCCTGGGCTCCAGAGTCAGCCACCCATCCATGCACAGACGAGGAGAGGTCTCATGAAGATTCAGCATGGTCTGGGACCCTAGCTCTTTTTGTAATGAGTTGTTTGGCATGAGGCCCAGTCATGAGGGCCCTTCACGACTTGGCTCAAGGAGCACAAAAAGGTCAACTTGTTTTTGCGATTGTTTGTTGTTTTTCGATAACTAACATATAGGAATAGATTGAAATAGAGATTTCTCTGAAACAGTGCTGAATGAATGCCTCAAGGGGCTCACACAACCTGTTCCAGGACTTGGTGACTACTATTTGTGTCCACGTTCAATTGAGTTCAAATTTAATATTTAACTTTTCCTCCACATGTGCTGAGTGCTATAATGGGGTAAATAAGAACCACTATGAGCACAGAAAAGGCATGTGAGACAGAAGTAAAGTGGGAGTTAAACAAAGATGAAAGAAGAAAGTGGATCTACAGGGACCGTACAGAATAATCAAAGGCTCAGAATCATGAAATGCCATAGCGTGCTCAAGAAACTATGAATAGGTTGATGTTGCTCAAATGTAAAGTTCAAGAGGAAGAAGAAAACGACAACTAAGCTAAAAATCTAGAGTAACTTTACAACATAAAACACTAAATCACTAGAAAAGCTTTAGCCAGGAAAGTGAAATGGTTCTTTTCCTTATTAAATTACCCAGTCTCAGATATTCCCTTATGGCAATGCAAATGCACTAAGATAGTTTGGATATAAAAATTTGAGACATGGCCAGAAGCGGTGGCTCATGCCTGTAATCCCAGCATTTTGGGAGGCCGAGGTAGGTGGATGACTTGAGGTCAGGAGTTCAAGGCCAGCCTGGCCAACCCTGTCTCTACTAAGAATACAGAAATTAGCTGGACATGGTGGCACACGCTTATAATCCCAGCTACTGGGGAGTCTGAGGTGGGACGATCGCTTGAACCCGGTAGGCAGAAGTTGCAGTAAGCCGAGATCGCACCACTGCACTCCAGCCTAGGTGACGAAGAGTTGAAGAGTGAGACTCCATTTCAAAAAAAAAAAAATTGAGACATGAGTTTTGGATAAAGCTGCCTGGAAGCAGTATGGAAAAGGATGGAGGTTGGAGTAAAGGAAAGAGGGGAAAGTATATGAGGCTTGGCATCGAAGAGTAATGCATGGTCCATGTAGAAGATGGTGACAGTCTCAACTAAGATAATGAGGAAAGGAAAGGGAAGATAGGTTTGAAAAATATTTAGGAGGTCAATTAGGCAATATGTGGTGGTTGGTTTTATGTGACTGCTAAGAGAGAGAGAAAGGAAAGGATGACACCCAGTTTTCTAGTATGGGTGACTAGGTAGATAAAAAGTCTGCCAAATTAAAACATGAAGTTTCCCTGTTGACTCTCAGCTCAAGTCTGTTCCTTCATTATCACACATCAAAATACGTTAATATTTGTGTGCTTACTTGTTTAGCAGCAGTCTACTCCTCTAGACCAAAAACACGGTGGGGTAGAACTGTGTCTGGTCTTGCTCACCCTTGTATCCCCAGCCCTAGCACACTGAGTGGCACAGTGTAGGCACTCAATAAATAGTTGTCAAAAATACAGAATGAGAAACATAATGTACAGGAAGAAAAGACACTTTAATGAGTTTATTTGCAGATATGGTGAATTAGAAGTAACTGCAAAAATCCAGGGAGAGAACGCTGGAAAATTTGGAAGATTAGGTTTGTGCTACGGTTTGGATATTTGACTTCTCCAAACTTCATGTTGAAATTTGATCCCCAATGTTGGAGGAGAGGCCATTAATGGGAGGTGTTTGGGTCATGGGCAGATCCCTCAATAATGTCTTGCAGCCTGTCCTCACAGTAATGAGTGAGTTCTAGTGCTAGCTCTATTAGTTCCTGCCAGTGCTGGTTGTTAAAAAGAGTCTGGCACCTCCCCACTCTCTCTCTCGCTTCCTTTTTCACCATGTTATCTCTGCACACAGAAGCTCCCCTTCACCTTCTGCCTTGGTTGGAAGCAGCCTGAAGCCCTTACCAGAAGTAGATGCAGGTACTATGCTTCTTGTACAGCCTGAAGAACCACAAGCCAAGTAAAGCTCTTTCCTTTATAAATGACCCAGTCTCAGATATTCCTCTACAGCAACAGACTAAGACAGTTTAGAAATAAAAATCTGAAAGTTATCCAGCACATAGTTAAAGGCATAAAAGTAAGAAGTGTGTCAGAAACAGACCCCAATGAAATTCAACATTTAATGAGATTTACTTCCTTCTACTTCTCAGTCAATCACTTTTGCCTTACCTAAGTAGACCATCACTGTCCCCCATGCTGCTTACAGGACTGGCATATGACACGGCCCCAGGGGACATATTTCTATGTTTTGCTCCAGGGAAGGCCAACCTTTTTCTTTATGACCTTCCAAGGCAGAATCACGTGCCTATAACATATTGCAAGTAAAGGCAAAAACTGCAATTACTTTTGCACCAACCTAATATTTTCCCCCATTTGCCAATTCAGTTCTCTCCAGTTCTTTAAACAGCCTGTGAGCTCATGGAAATCCTCTTCCATGAAATTCTCCTGCTGTGAACCACAGAATAGCAACATTCCTGAATATCCTCACCATCAAATAACAAATTACCAATCTTCTTTTCAAAATGTGAAACTCTTACCCTTTCTCAGTTCTTTTTCCAATTAGATACCTTTGTTTGTTGTTTACCCTTTGGATCAAATTTGGCCTGTCATAATGCAAACACCTTGTTGTCTGTTGCTATTTCATTTATTGTTTCTAGTGATGTATTTGCTCTGACCTGGTGCCTACCCTGAAGAAATCACAGCCTGCGTCAAGTAGAACAACAGACAGCCTGGATTTTCTAGCACAATTCTGTTGAAAATATTCACCCCATAATCAGGTGTTATGTCAAACTGTGCCTTTGGCTCAGGAAATGTTGTTAGGGCATGAACACTTGGCAGATTGCCTGGTATTGACAATTTAGGCACTTAATACATGCTTTTTAGAAATAACAACAAAGAAGCTTAAACTTCTAAAGTCTTAGCTTTGTCTAAAGCCCACAGGGCTTCTTTAGAAAGGATAATGTCTAAAGTCAACATTATAAATATATTTATGGTCTATATGCCAATATAGTAACTTCTCAGTGATGGATCAGTTAGGAATAAAATTTATCTGAGAACAGTAGGAAGCCTGATCAACAGTTGCTTTTCCCCTCATAGCAAGTGCAAACATAGACAGTCCCCCGTCAGCATAGCAACTGCTCAGAGTTGCCATAAAAGAGGGACCCAGGCTGCTCTCACCTGTCCATTCTGCCCTTCTTTGTTACACTGGCTTTTGTCCTCACACTTGTCATCCCATGGACAGTGGTGGCTGCTCCACTTCTAAGTTTCATGTCTTCGGGAAGATAGTAGCAAGAGGTCGGGAGTGGAGGGACAAGGGAAAAAGACATTTCTTGTACTGAGGTATTGTCATTTTATTCAGGAAGGGAAGTCCTCTTTAGTGATTTCACTTACATCTCATTGACCATCTCTCCCTACAAGGGAACAGAGAGACGGAGTTTGTAGTTTTACAGCTTCTATGACAGAGCTAGACAAATGAGATGAAAGAAATGAAAGTGGGAGTTGCCAATCAAGTACTTCAGACTTAAGAAAAAATCAAAACCACATTATTGCATCTGCAGATTTCCTAAAATCCTGTGAGCAACACATCTTACGCTAATTTACTTGTGCTGACGTTGATTTCCATTTGCATAATTCTTGGAGTGATCTTATTTCAAAATTTTCCACTCTATAATATATGAACAATATTACACTTCTCATTTATATGGTCTATTTTATCAAAGTAAACTAGGAAAAGGTTTGAAAATATTTGTACATGCTAATTCAGGTAACTGGATGAAAAAATATATTTTTGGCCATGTGTTATTTTTTAATTAGTTCCTGGAATCTTCCCCACTGGTGGCAAGAATTTATTTGGTTGGCAAGCAACAGTACCAAAGACAATTTTACCTATCTTTCCACATTTTTGCCCTGTTTAGTATATTACATAAATTGGAGTTGCATATGTAAGGCCGGAGAATGGGTTTTGTCTGGGGTCTTTTTCATTGAGAAGTGCTTTGTCTCCATCTGGTGGACAATCATAACTTCACAATGTTAGCAGTTGGCGAATGCTCTGAAGCCTGGAGGCACATTAGGATCAGAGTGGTGCTTGTAAATAATCTAATACCTACCCCCTCCCCAGACCAACTGAGTCAGAGGGTGTAGGATAGATTCAGGCTTAGTATTTTTTTTAAGACTTGTAGGCAACTTTATTGTGTAAGTAAGATTAAGAACCACTGAGTTAGAAAAAGCTCCAGATTAGTGATGAATATTGGACAATTCCTTGTGTAAGACTGCTATAAAGTAAAAAGAGCAATCTATATAGGTAAACTACATAATCTTCCAAAGGCCCTTTTACATCTTCCAGAGCAGAAATCACCAATGAGCGGCTAGCAATGTAAGAATTCTAAATCTAAATCCAAATTTCTTCCTGTGCAACTCTCCCTATAATGAGGCAGAAAGTGCTGTCAGAGACATACAAATACACACACAATCAGACTTGTCCCTAGGCCAAACTGTCAAGTACAGTCCATCTTTCATGTCCTCGGGTTCCACATCCATACATCCAACCAACCACGGATCAAAAATATTTTTTAAATAAACTACGTAAATTTTAAAACAACACAGCATTAACAACTACACGTCGCATTTATATTGTATTTGGTGTTGTAAATAATCGAGAGATGAATTAAAGTATATAACGGGATGTGTGTAGGTTATGTCCAAATACTATATACCCTCTTATATGAGACTTGAGCATCCACAGGTTTTGGCATTTGCTGGAGTCCTGGAACCAGTGCACCAAGGAAACCAAGAGATGACTGCAGTTTCCATCTGATTTTGATACTTTACGTGTTAACAGGCAACTTTCTTATGTATATTCTCATCTAACCCTCCTTTCTTCCCGTGAATGCCAATACTTGCCAAAGAGCACAGGGCCCTCGAGTGCCTTCGGTGCCCGCTCAGGCACTGCTTTTTCCTCCATCTTCTCTTCATTAAAACTGATTTTGCCAGGATCTGCTTCTTTCTGAGCTGAACTTTAAAAAAAAAAAAGGTCACAGATTTACTTAATATTCACTTGTCAAACACACAGTTGATAATCTTGAGGGAAAATACATCCAAGGCAAACATACAACTATAGGAGTTATACATGTAGCGTGAAAGGTCCATTTTATTATTTATTACATATTCTGGAAGACACACAAATAAATAGATGGAAAAAGGTCGTTATCCTTTTTAAAAGTTTGTCAAACCAATTTCGATGGATAATGGCTCAATCTTCAAGATATATTTGTTCCTCTGCTTATCCATGGTTCCACTTTCTGTAGGTTCAGTTACCCGTGGTAAACCATGGTTTAATACAGTCTGAAAATATTAAATAGAAAGTTCTAGAAATAAACAATGTATAAGTTTTAAGTTGTGCCCCATTTGAATAGTGTGTTGAAATCCTACGCCATCCAACCCAGGATGTGAATCATCCATACTATGAACACTTCCCATTAGTTCCTTAGTAGCCCTCTGGACTATCAGATTGACCATCAGTTATCACAGTGCTTACTTAATAAAGGTCCCAAAGTGCCACAGTAATGATGCTGGCATATTGTTATAATTGTTCTATTTTATTATTATTGTTAATCTCTTACTGTGCCTAATTTATAAATTAAAATTTATCATTGGTATGTTTGTATAGGAAAAATGTAATATACATAGGTTTCAGTATCTGCAATTTCAGGCATCCATTAGAGGTCTTGGGATTTATCCCCCAAGGGTAAGAAAGGACTACTGAATAGCAGGAAAGCAACCATAGGTAACATGTAAGTGGATGGACATGGCTGTGGTCTAATAAACAGACCCCTGGTCTACTGGATCATCGGTCATAGATAAGTACCTTGTCTTAAAATTTCCACAAAACACTTGAGAAACACTTGAGATTTAAAATCTACTTTTCTTTTCCCTTAAAAATTTCAAAAATGAGTTTTAACTTTAGCTGACTAATAACCGATATATACATTACATCTGAAGTATGACTTTTTGGTGTTCTGATACTCATAGTCAATTTTTTATGAACATTTTAATAGCATATTGAAAAAGTCTTCTAAAGTAATGGTAAGAATTTATATTTTTCATGAAGAATCAATATGTCTGTCAAGACTAAGAGTAATAAAATTACTTGATGTAGGACTGAAACACCTGTTTTATTTTCCCAATCTAAACAAAATTTCCTTGACGTTAGAGTTGTCACTAGCAACAATTCTTTTTTTAATTGTTTTTGTTATTTATAACATGTAGCTAAAAGTATTCACAGATACATAGTTTAAAAAACAAAAAAAAAAGCCCGCAGAAGATATCTGCTTTTAGAAAATGCAGTTTGAAAAACATCAGGCAAATTTGGAGGATCATGTATTATTGTTATAAGTGAAGCAATGTAGGAAATAAAAACACAAAACTGGCATCTTGGTTCTGCATCAGTTTCTCTGACAAACTCTCAAAATAGATACTGTTTAGTAGAAAATGCACGTTTTACAACATTGAGTAACACATATGGGCTAAAGTGGGCTTAACATGCCACTGATGGACACACAAATTCAAGCCCTTTGTGTGACATAAATACAAATACCAATTAAAGAAATGACAAATAATTTTTTAAATTGTCATCTTAGGGCAAGAACAGTCCCAAAATAAATGACGTATAGAGTGATGATACAAGTGGGCTAAGTCTTAGGATAAAATTTTCCTTCTTAAACTATATACCGCTAGGACATATACCACCTAACTACTACTGTTTCACAGGACTCGCAACCATCAATCATCTTCTTGCTAATTGGTATACAAACTGCACAGAAATTATGTATCTGAAATTGGGCCTCTAAATTTGTCTCAAGATTCTATATAGAACTTAATCATGCTGAATCAACACCATGGGTCCACTTGTTATTTTACTTGGATTTATGCCCTTAATCTACATGGAATGTATAATAAGAGAAAATTTAAAATGTGTATTAGAACGAAAATACTTAACTAACGAAATTTTAGCTAACTACAGCCAAAAAGCAATCATTTTTATTGTATGTACTATTAATTAGAAAAGGCTATGCTAGTTCAAGACTTAGGTTCAGGAAGTCAAAATGGGCACCAAGTACTCTGTAGGCTGAGCAAGTCAGCAGGCAGCTGTTCTCCTTACAGTGCCTCAGTACACAGGTGCCACCGTCTCAATGCAAGAGCTCAGAAAAGAAGCTGCAAGGTCAGAAGGAGTCTACTCCTCAGGTTGAAGAGACATGTAAATGATGCCTCATTCCACTCAGAAGTTACTAGCCAGGACACTAGAAAAAGAAATGGTGGATAGGAGGCAGGACTAACCTGCAGCTCCCACTCAGACAGAGCAGCATGTGGAGATTCACCTAATGAATTTTTGCTCCAAGAACTACCACAGGAACATACCAGGAAAGCCCAGAGGATCCACGGATCCTTTGAAGGAAGCAGATTGCTGCTGCAGACGCCTGGAGACAGCCAAAACACTGTGAGTGCCCAAAGTGTGAAAGAAGGATCATCTGCCCCCAAACACACACCCTCAATGGGGAACCTGAAGGTCCAGATCACAGAAGAAGGATTTGACCTTACCTGGAGCTGAGACAAATTTAGAGAGCCAAGTGAAATACAGGTGTAGAAGAGGCAGCAGGAAGAGCCCTGTGGGCACGCTTGGTCCCCAGGGAAGCCATTTCTGCTTGGTCTCACAGGAGTCCTTGGGGAGGGCTGCCAGAGGAACTGGGAAAAGCCCACAGGGAGAAGGAAACTTCCCGCTGAACTCTGTAACTATTTTGACCAAACACAAAGTTTCCTGGACAGAACTTGGCATAGGAGGGTGAATAGGGAGTGCAGACACAGCACAGAAGCTGCGGCAGGTGGGGAAGCACAAAACATGGAAGCCCTGCTTGCTTTCTCAGCTGGGAGGCTGGTAGCCTGGGGCAAGTTCTCAGCCCTGTTCACTTGCTGACTGGAAATAAACTCAGTGCTATTGAGAGGGCACAGTAGGAGTGAGACTGGCCTTTTGGGCTGCGTGGGAGCTGGGTAAGGCCTAAAACTGCTGGCTCTCTCCCACTTCCCTGGAGACCTGCATGACAGCAGAGGCAGCCATAATATCTCTGGAAACATAACTCCATTGGCCTGAGAATCACACCCACATACCCGACAGCAGCCACAGCAAGCCCCACCCAAGGAAAGTCTGAGCTCAGATAGACCTAACCTTTCCCCAACCTGATGGTCTTTCTCTACCTACCCTGGTAGCTGACGACAAAAGACATAATATCCTGGGAGCTCTTTGGCCCCACCCACCGCCTGATCCTTCCTATACTACCAGAGCTGATGCTCTCTTGCAAGTGCCACCTCCCGGCTGGAGGCCAACCAACATAAAACGCACAATAAACAAAACCACAACCAAGAACTCTCACAGACTTCACTTCACTCCCCTGCCACCTCCACCGTAGGTGGCTGGTATCCATGCCTGAGAGACCTAAAGATGGTTCACATCACAGGACATTGTGCAGACACTCTCCAGTAGCAGCCTGGAGCCCAGCAGCTCTGCTGGGTGGTTAGATCCAGAAGAGAAATAACAACCACTGCAGTTCGGCTCTCAGGAAACCACATCCCAAGGGGAAGGAGGAGAGCACCACATTAAGGGAGCATCCCCGTGAGACAAAAGATCTGAAGAGCAGCCCTTGAGCCCCTGATCTTCCCTCTGACATAGTCTACTCAAAGGAGAAGGAACCAGAAAAAAACAATCCTGGTAATATGACAAAACAAGATTAACACCCCACAAAACATCGCACTAGCTCATCAGCAATGGGTCCAAACCAAGAAGAAATCTCTGAATTGCCAGAAAAAGAATTCAGAAGGTCAACTATTAAACTAGTTAAGGAAGCACCAGAGAAAGGTGAAGTCCAACTTAATGAAATAAAAAAAAATGATATATGATAGGAAAAGAAAAAAACTTCTGTGAAATAGATAGAATAAATAAAAGACAATAACAACTTCTGGAAATGAAGGACACACAGAAATGCAAAATGCACTGAAAAGTCTCAGCAACAGAATCCACAAGTAGAAGAAAAAATTTCAGACCTTGAAAACAAGGCTTTCAAATTAACCCAATCTGAAAAAGACAAAGAAAAAAGAATATATATTATATACATAATTATATATTATATAGTATATTATATATTATTATATATTATATAGAATATATGTTATATATTCTATATAATATATAATATATAATTATATTTATTATATATTATATTATATATTATTATATAATATATAAAATATATTATATAATATACGAAATAATATCTAATATATAAATATATTAAATTATAATTATATAATTATAATATATATAATTATATATAAATATATAATTATATATAAAGTTATAAAATATAATATATAATTATATATAATAATATATACTATATATTCTTTTTTCTCTTTTTATATATAATATAATAATATAGTTCAATATATTATATATTATAAAAAATATATATGATGGAATACTATGCAGCAATAAAAAGGAATGAATTAACAGTATTTGCAGCGACCTCTATGAGACTGGAGACTATTATTCTAAGTGAAGTAACTCAGGAATGGAAAATCAAACATCCTATGTTCTCACTGATATGTAGGAGCTAAGCTATGAGGACTCAAAGGCATAAGAATGATACAATGGACTTTAGGGACTTGGGGGAAAGGGTGGGAGAGGGGTGAGGGATAGAAGACTACAAATAGGCTGCAGTGTATACTGCTTAGGTTATGGGTGCACCAAAAGCTTACAAATCACCACTAAAGAACTTACTCATATAACCAAACACCACCTGTGTCCCAATAACCTATAGAAAAATAAAGTTTAAAAAAAAGAATAGAAAACATTTGCCTTGTTACCTACTACCCCCCAAAAAAAACTGGGCTAAGGACATGAATAGACAACTCTCAAAAGAAGATATACAAATGGGCAACAAACATATTAAAAATGCTCAACATCACTAATTATCAGGGAAATGCAAATCAAAACCACAATGCAATGCTATCTTACTCCTGCAAGAATGGCCATAATTTAAAAATCAAAAAATAAGAGATGTTGGTGTGTACGTGGTGGAAAGGGAACACTTTTACTCTGCTGGTGGGAATGTAAACTAGTACAGCCACTATGGAAAACAGTGTGGAGATTCCTTAAGGAACTAAAAGTAGATCTACCATTTGATCCAGCAACTCCACTACTGGGTATCCCTGAGGAAAAGAAGTCACTATATGAAAAAGACACTTGCACACGTATGTTTATAGCGGCACGATTCACAATTGCACGATTCACAATTAGCCTTCTGCTAAGAGAAGGCTAATTAATGGAAGGGAGTCGGGGGTAGGATTTAGAATAAATGCTTGTTGAAGCTCTCATGTGTTGGGATAAGAGGAACCATGCTATCGCTAAAATAAAGCCAATATCTCTGATGTGGTTTTGCAGAACTGCTTGGAGGGCTGCTGTATTAGCATCTGCTCAGCCATACCATCAGGTAATTAGTAAAAAAGACATGATTCCTATACCCTCTCACCCGATAAAGAATTGAAAGAGGTTGTTGGCGGTAATCAGAATTAATATTGTGATGAGGAAAATAAGTAAATATTTGAAAAATTGATTAATGTTACAGTCTGAGTTTATGTATCATATTGATAATTTCACAATATATCAGGTGACAAATAGTGCTACTGGGATAAATATTGCGAAGAAGTAGTCTAGTTTGAAGCTTAGTGAGAGTTTAAGAGTTTGGACTGTCATTCAATGTCAGTTTGAGATAATGACTTCTTGGTCTGTACATATAAACAGTTTTTTAGTGAATTCAATATTTGGGGAAACCAGGAACTTTAATGTGTATGCAAAACTCTGACAGAGGCCAAATATTTTTTCAAAGGTGTTAGTCACCTATAATAAACGAAGGACTTTGAGGAATCAAATCAGCAAGTAAGAAAAATTCCCATGGAATGTCCCAGCTGGTCACACTTTGGGATTTGGTCAAAGCAACCTATATGCTCATGCATAAGCATATTGCAGCCTATCTGCTTTACAAAGTATATGGAGAGGAAAGAAAATGCCCATTTTGATTAAACTGCAATCGCTGCAATTACAGCTGTAGTGATGGCTGAAAGCAGAGGTGAAGTAATATCTAAAGCACTTCTATCTTGATCCAATGTAGTGAAGGGAAGATCAAGATTAGGAAGGCCAGGCAGTCAGGAGGTGAAGTGCAATTTCATATAATAGATTAGGGTAACCAGGACATCTCATTTATTGTTTCTCCTTCGGGCTGTGATAATAGGAGACTCAGGTCAGTGAGAATATTCAGTATATTGGACTGTGACTTTACAAAAACCAATTGGACCAAGTGATGAACAAACTTTCTGAAAAACCATTGTGATAAAACATAATTTAACATGCCCACCAATAAATCATATTTTCCTGAATTTCTTTGAAGTTATTCTCTTGACTTTAATATTCTTAATCTCTCTTGAATGCTACTGAAGACTAAAAAATCATAATGAAAGAAGAATGCAGTAGCACATATCTTATTTCCATTTTTAGATATAAAATAAATGGCTTTCTTCTCTTGTGTTTTTAGATAGTGCTTATCAATTTTTGGTAAACATTTGCTAAATGACTTGTAATCATATACAGACATAACCTTCTGTAAGAAAAAAATAAAGTTTTAAACTTGTAAAACAGATTAGAAAGTGATTCTACTAATAATTAAAATTTATTTCCTTTACAAAAGGCTTCACAACAGGATTCCTCTAATGATCTTCCCCACGGCATTTAGAATTAATTCAACTTATACACCATTTCCAGTATCATCTATTGAGGTAGAATAGGGTCTGGAGGCAGGGAACCTAAGGTCGATTCAGACTTCCTAGAACTAAATCAAAAGTAAAACCCCAACTTTCCAAGCCCAAGTAACAAAGGGATCAGAGGCTACTCCTTCTGCAACCCCCGCCACTTTTTCTGTGTGGCAGATAAAAAATTGAAAGTACCTCTGATTGGTTCCCTTCTGCAACCAATCAGGCTTGTGGCAGGCCAAGTCTTCATTTGCATAGAGTGTAACTTTGTAACTTCACTTCAGCCTCTGATTGGTCATTCTCCACAACCAATCAGACGTTTGCATATGGTGTAACTTTGTCACTTCACTTCAGCCTCTGATTGGTCCCCTCCCTCAATCAATCAGACTGATTGTGGGCCACTACTTCATTTACATAGGGTGTACACCAAGTAATCAATGGGAAACCTCTAGAGAGTAAACTCCAGAAAATTCTGTAACTGGTCTCTTGGGCTGCTTGCTTGGGCCTGCTCACATCCTGTGGAGTGTACTTTTGTTTTCAATAAATCTCTGCTTTTGTTGCTTCATTCTTTCCTCACTTTTTGTTTTGTCCAATTCTTTGTTTGATATGCCAGGAACCTGGACACCCTCCACCCGTAACACTATGGAATTTCAAATTGTCCCAAAATCTGCTTCTCATCAATTGAAATTATTAAAACTTGTATTCTAAAGTGAACTTTAATAAAATGCTTCAATTATAAATTGTATTTCTAACTCACCACATCTTATAATTCTTTGTCAAAATATGTGCCTAAAAGTTTATCCACAACATGATCTCTTTTTATAATAAACATTAACTCTATAGCAAGGGGAAAAATATGTGCTACAAGCCAGAAAGTTTTACTTGGTAATGCCAGTTTTCTAATTTTAGCTTCTAGTCTCCAAGGAATAGTATCATGAGAGTGTGTGTGTGTGAGAGAGAGAGAAAATATTACCTTTTTCGGCTTTCTATTGAGGTAAAATGTCATACAATAAAATTCCCTCAATTCAAAAGGACAGCTTAATTTTTATTAACTGTATACACAACAATCAAAGTATAGGATAGATCCATTTCCCTAAAGGTTCTCATGTCCTTTGATCCCACATCCTGACCCCAGCCTCCAGGAAATTCCTAATCTTCCTTTTCTCCCTATAGATTTGCCTCGCCTTATGGCTTTAATTTGCATTTCCCTGATAACTAATGACTTCCAGTATCTTTTCATATGCATGCTGACCATTGCCTGTATCTTCTTTAGTGAAGCACCTATTCAAGTCTTTTACGAGATTTTCGTTGGACTATGTTCTCATTACAATTTTAGGAGTTCCTTATGTATTCCTATACATAAATCTTTTGATAATGTATTGCAAAAAATATTTCCTTCCAGTCAGCAGCTTGTATGCAATGTGTTGTGTTTTTTTCAGGTTGCTGGAGATATACCTAATGCTAAATGACGAGTTAATGGTGCAGCACACCAACATGGCACATGTATACATATGTAACAAACCTGCACGTTGTGCACATGTACCCTAAAAGTATAATAATAATAAAATTCAAAAAAAAAAGATATTCTCTTTATGGGGTTTTTAGCAGTTTGACAATAATCTTCCTAAATGCAGTTTTATTTGGATTTATCCTAGTTGGGATTTGCAGGGCTTCTAAGTCAATACATCCTCATAGGAGCTGGAAAAACTGTGGGCCATTATTTCTTCAAATAGTTTATCCTGCCTTATTTTCATTATTTTATCCTTCTGAATCTCCAACTACAAGTGTTAGCTCTTTTGATATTGTTCCACAGGACCCCAAGGCTCTTGTTTTTTCCCTTCAATCTCCTTTATTCAGATTGTATCAGTTGATCTGTCTTCAAGGTCACTGACACTTTCTTGTGACACCTCCAATGTGTGGTTAATTTTATCTAGTGGATTTTCCATTTCATTATTTTACCATTCTATTGTACAATTCCATTTGTTTTTATCTTTGTACTTTCCATTTCTCTTTCCTTATTGCTTTACTCATTAAGATGGCATTTCCTTTATATCCCTGAACATGTGCATAATAGCTCCTTTAAAGATTTTGCAAAATTCAACATTTAAGCAATGTTAAGGTTTTTTCTTGACTGCCTTCTGTCTTTACTGTGGGATTTTCCTGTTTCTTTCCATACCTAGTAATTTTTGACTATATACCATACATTTTAAAAGACAGTTGTCGGCCGAGCACTGTGGCTCACATCTGTAATCTCAGCACTTTGGGAGGTCGTGGCAGGCGGATCGCCTGAGGTCAAGGGTTCGAGATCAGCCTGGCCAACATGGTAAAACCCCATCTCTACTAAAAATACAAAAATTAGCCGAGTATGATGGTGCACATCTGTACTCCCAGCTACTTGGGAGGCTGGGGCAGGAGAATCACTTGAACCCAGGAGGCGGAGGTTGCAGTGAGCCAAGATTGCGCCACTGCACACTAGCCTGGGTGACAAGAGTGAAACTCCATCTCCAGAAAAAAAAAAAAGATATGTTGTCAAAAATCTGCTTTGTATCTTCCTCTAAAAGTGCTGGTTTTTTGTTCCAGCAGGCATTTTTACTACTAGCTGGTTGCTTTCAACTTAAGTAGGCTTAGTTTTATGCTTTGTTAGTGTAGATCTGTGAAAAGCTCAAGGTGTTTCACAAGTCCTTTTAATTTGGCAGGACTCACTCTGTAAATTCTGACTCCCTTGTGGATCAAGGCTTGATTTTAACGCATATTCTAGAAAGGGACACTTATTTACAGTATAATAGCTGAAACAAGAAGGTAGAGTGTTTATCTTATTCAATCTCAGCTGGGAATGTGCATATTGGGAACCTCAAATTTTTGCCACTGTGCACATATCCACAACTACAAAAGCACTGCATTAATTTAGGGGTTACAAATAGATTTTAGCAGGTCAGCAAATTTACAAATATAGAATCTATGAATAATGAAGACCAACTATGTTTTTCTAGATAGCATAATGAAAACATTTTAATGCTTTTAAAAGGCTGTGTTGATATAATGACTTTAATGGAAAATTTCCCTAAATATAATGTGTAGAGCTCCTAAACAAGAATCGAAGATAACTTGCCTTACTGACTCAGGGTCATCATTTTAATAATCAAGTCAACAATGCTAAAATTCAATAAAACCTTTGTTTTAGATGTATAAATGTATGTTCTTAAATTTAAAAGCCCCAGTTGGCAACAATTCTTAAGGTTTCTGCTTTATTTACCTTGTGTTTTTTGTCTCTTATTGGTGTTTTTTTAAACCAACAGCTCAATACATCTTGTTTGTATGACCTTGCAGAATTAAGTAAAGTTTACGGCTCTGGGTTTTCTCATCTGCAAAATGAAGAAACTGTATTTCTAATGTCCCCCTAGGTCTAAATTCTATTTCTTTTCTAACTGTCACTGTTTTGGCTTCTAGATGCTCTCTCTTCTTCCTAATTTTCTATGTCTAATCTTCTGTGTCCTGAAAAAAAAATCAGAAAGCCAACTGTATTATTAAAAAATAAAAGACAAGAGGGGGTGGAGCAAGATGGCGAAATAGAAAGCCCCACCAATCGACCCCCGACAAGGATACCAAGTTAACAATTATCAACTATCTACTCAGAAAAAAACACCTTCATTAGAACCAAAAATCAGGTGAGAACTCATAATAACTGGTTTTTAACTTCATATAGCTGAAAGACGCAGTGAAGAGACAAAAAAAAAAGTAATCCTGAATCACCTATGCCACCCTTCCCCCACCCCCACCAGCAGCATGGTGTTGAGAGCTTCTCTGGGCACTGAGGAAGGGAGAACGCAGAAAATTATGAGGCACTGAACTCAGTGCTGTCCTGTTAGAGCAGAAAGGAAAGCTGAGCCAAACTCCACTGACAACCACCCATGGAGAAAGCAATCAAACCAGCCCTAGCCAGAGGGGAACCACCAACATCAGCAGTCAGAACTTGAGTTCCTGCAAACCTCACCAATGCCAGCTACAGGACTCTGTGATTCCAAGTAAACCTGAAAGGCAGTCTAGGCCATAAGGACAGCAACTCCTGGGAGAGTCTTAGTGCCAAATTAGGCCCAGAGACACTGGACAGAAGGGGCACGTGACATCTGGGGCAGCCAAGGGGATGCTAGCATAACCCCTCCCCTAACACCAGGCTACACAGCTCATGGCTCCAAAACAGACCCCTTTCTGCCACTTGAGTAGAAGTGAGAAAAGAGTGAGGAGGACTTTGTCTTGAATCTTGGATAGCAGCTCAGCCACAGCAGGACAGGGCCCTAGTCAGAGTCATGAGGCACCCATTCCAGGCCCTAGCTCCCAGAAGATATTTCTAGACACACCAAGGGACAGAAGAGAACCCGATGCCTTCAAAGAAAGGACCTATCCCAGCCAACATTCATCACCTGCTAACTGAAGAGCCCTTGGGCCCTGAATAACCAGTGCAATACCCAGATACCACAAGAAGACCCTGGGTGAATCTCTTGAGGCTTGCTGGCTTCAAGTTGAGACTCAGCACATAACCAGCTTTGGTGGGTATGGGGTAAAACTTCTGCTTGAGAAAGCACAGGGGAAAGTAAAGGGGACTTTGTCCTGCACCTTAGGTACCAGCATGGCCACAGTGGGATACAGCATTAAGTGGACCCTTGGGGTCCCCAATTCCAGGATTTGGATGGAATTTCTGGAACTGCCCTGGGCCAGAGGGGAGCCCACTGCCTTCAAGGGTGGCTCCCAGGCCAGGCAGCGTTCAAGACAAGCTGACTTAAGCGACCCTAAGCCTTAAGGGAACATCCGTGATACTCTGGCAGTACTCCTTGTGGCAGGGGGTGGTGAGGCTATGGGGTGAGGCTCCGCTCCCTTTGGAAAGGGGACAAAAGAGTGAGAAAGATTGCATCATGTAGTTTGAATGCTGGCTCAGCCACAATACAACAGAATACCTTGTAAATTTCTAAGGTTTTTGACTCTAGTCCCTGATTCCCAGACAATACTTCTGGGCCCATCCAGGGTTTAGGAGCCCTCACCGCCTTCATGGGAAGGACGCAGGCCTGGCTGGCTTTGCCACTTGATGATTGTAGAATGCTGGGGTCTTGAGCGAACATAGGCAGTAACCAGGGAGAGGTTACAGCAGGCCTTGGGCAAGACCCAGTGCTGTGCTGGCTTCGGGTATGACCCAGTACAATCACAGTGGTGGTAGCCACACGGGTGCTTCTGTCATCCACTCCCAGCTCTAAGTGGTTCAGAATAGAGACAGACTCTGTATGTTTGGGAGAAAATAAGAAAAGGGAACAAGAATCTCTGCCTAGTAATCCAAAGAATTCTCCCAGGGCTTGTCCAAGACCAGCAAGGCTATACTGCTATAAGCCTGGAAGAACCACAGTGTTAGTGGGCTTTGGGTGCCCCCTAAAGTAGATACAGCTTAGATCACAACATCCAAGCCTTTTCAAATATCTGAAAAGCATTACCAAAGGACAGATACAAATGAGCCCAGACAGTGAATACTACAATAAATACCTAACTCTTCAAGGCCCAGACACCAAAGAATATCTACTAGCATCAACACCATCCAGGAAAGCATGACGTCAACAAATGAACTAAATAAGGCACCTGGGACCAATCCTGGAGAAACAGAGATATGTGACCTTTCAGACAGAGAATTCAAAATAACTGTGTTGAGAAAACTCAAAGAAATTCCAGGTAACACAGAGAAGGAATTCAGATAAATTCTGTAAGATAAATTTAACAAAGGGATTAAAATAACTTTTAAAAATCAAGTAGAAACTCTGAAGCTGAAAAATGTAACTGGCATAGTGAAGAATGCATCCAAGTTCTTTAATAGCAGAACTCATCAAGCAGAAGAATTAGTGAGCTTGAGGACAAACATTTAAAATACAGTCAGAGGAGACAAAAGAAAAAATAAAAAACAATGAAGCATGGCAACAGGATCTAGAAGACAGCCTCAAAAAGACAAATCTAAGAGTTACTGGCCTTAAAGAAGAGGCAGAGGGATAGAAATTCAAAGGGATAATAACAGAGAACTTCCTAAACCTAGAGAAAGATATCAATATCCAAGTACAAAAAGGTTATGGAATATCAAGCAGATTTAACTCAAAGAAGACTACCTCAAGGCGTTTAATAATTAAACTCCCAAAGGTAAAGGATAAAGAAAGGATTCTAAAAGCAGCAAGAAAAAAGAAACAAATAATATACAAAGGAGCTCCAATATGTCTGGCAGTAGACTTCTCAGTGGAAATCATACAAGCCAGGAGAGAGTGGCAAGACATATTTAAAGTGCTGAAGAGAAAAAACTTTTATACTGGATAGTATATCCAGCAAAAATATCCTTCACACATGAAGAAGAAATAAAGACTTTCCCAGACAAACAAGAGCTGAGGGATTTCATCAATACCAGACCTGTCCAACTAGAAATGCTAAAGGGAGTACTTCAATCAGAAAGAAAAGGAGATTAATGAGTAATAAACAATCCCCTGCAAAAACAAATCTCACTGGTAATAATAAGTACACAGAAAAACATAGAACATTATAACTCTGTACCTATGGTGTGTAAACTACTCTTATCCTAAGTAGAAAGACTAAATGACAAACCAATCAAAAATAACAACTACAACAACTCAAGACATAGTCAATACAATAAGATATGAATAGAAACAACAAAAAGTTAATAAGCAGGGGTATGAAGTTAAAAAGTAGAGTTTTTATTAGTTTTATTTTTGCTTGTTTATGTAAATAAATAATGCTGTTATCAGGTTAAAATAATGGGTTATAAGATAGTATTTGCAAGCTTCATGGTAACCTCAAACCAAAAAAAAAACATACAATGAATACACAAAAAATAAAAACGAAGAAATTAAATATTATCACCAGAGAAAAATCACCTTCACTAGAGGAGGTCAGAAAGACAGAAGACCAGAAAACAAACAACAAAATGACAGTAGTGAGCCCTTACTTATCAATAACAACATGAAATGTAAATGAACTAAACTCTCCAATCTAAAATACAGACTGACTGGATGAAAAAACAAGACCCATTGATATGTTACCTACAAGAAACACACTTCACCTACAAAGACACACACAGACTGAAAGAAAGAGAGGGAAAAATATATTCCATGCCAATGGAAACCAAAAGAGCAGGAGTCACTACAGTTATATCATACGAAATCAATTTCAACAAAATAACTATAAAAAAGAACAAAGTCATTATATAATGAAAAAGAGATCAACTAAGCAAGAGGATATAACAATGGTAAATATATATGAATCCAAACTGGCACATCAGATATATAAAGCAAGTATCATTAGAAGTAAAGAGCAAGATAGGCCCCAATACAATAATAGCTGGAGACTTCAACACCCCACTTGCAGCATTGGACAGATCTTCAAAGAAAATCAAAAAAGAAACATCAGACTTAATCTGTACTACAGACCACAAGGATCTAATATTAAACAGATATTTACAGAACATTTCATCCAAGAGCTGCAGAATACATATTTTTTTCTTCGGCACATGGAGCATTCTCAAAGACCACATTTTAGCTCACAAAATAAGCCTTAACACATTCAAAAAAATTGAAACATCATCAAGCATCCTCTCTGACTAAAATGGAATAAAACTAGAGATTAATAACAAATTTTGGAAGCTGTAAAAATACATGGAAATTAATATGCTCCTGAATGACCAGTGGGTCAATAAAGAAATTAAGAAAGAAACTGAACAATTTCTTGAAACAAATAATAGGAACACAACATACCAAAACCTAGGGGATATAGAAAAAGCAGTTCTCACAGGGAATTTATAGTTATAAGTGCCTACATCAAAAAAAACAGGAAAAACTTCAAATAAACAATTTAACAATGCACCTTAAAGAACGAGAAAAGCAAGAGCAAACCACACCCAAAATTAGTAGAAAAGAAATAATAAAGATCAGAGCAGAAATAAACAAAATTGAAATTAAAAATACAAAAGATCAATGAAACAAAAAGTTGGTTTTTGAAAAGTTAAACAAAATTGACAAACCTTAAGCCAGACTAAGAAAAAAAGAGAGAAGATTCAAATAAAATCAGAAATGAAAAAGGAGATAATACAACTGATACCACAGAAATTAGAGGCTACTATGAGCAACTACATGTCAGTAAATTGAAAAATCTAGAAGAAATGGACAAAATTCCTAGATAAAAAAAACCTACCCAAGATTGAATCAGGAAGAAATCCAAAATCTGAACAGACCAATAAGTAACGAGATCAAAGTCGTAATAAAAAGCCTCCCAGTAAAGAAAACCCCGGGATCCAATGGATTCACAGCTGAATTCTACCAAACATTTAAAGAAGAACTAATGCCAATCCTACTCAAACTATTCCAAAATACAGAGGAGGAGGGAATACTTCCAAATGCATTCTACAAGGCCAGTATTACCCTGATACCAAGAATAGACAAAGACACACCAAAAAGAAAACTGCAGGCCAATGTCTCTGATGAATATTGATGCAAAATGACCTCAACAAAGTACTAGCAAACTGAATTCAACAATACATTAGAAAGATCATTCATCATGACCAAGTGGGATTCATTGCTGGGATGTAAGGATGGTTCAACATACACAAATCAATGAACATGCTATATCACATCAACAGAATGAAGAATAAAAACCATATGATCATTTCAATTCATGTTGAAAGGGCATTTCAACATCCCTTCATGATAAAAGCCCTCAAAAAAAATTCAACATCCCTTCATGATAAAAGCCCTCAAAAAGCTAGATATAGATGGAACATACTTCAACATAATAAAAGCCATATATGACAGACCAACAGCTAGTATCATACTGAATGGGGAAAAACTGAAAGCCTTTCCTCTAAGATTTGGAACAAAAGGATGCCCACTTTCACCACTGCTATTCAACATAGTACTGGAAGTCCTAGCTAGAACAATCCAAGAAGAAAAAGATACAAAGGGCATCCTTGAAAAGGAAGAAGTCAAATTATCCTTGTTTGCTGATGATATAATCTTATATTCGGAAAAACCTAGAGACCACAAGAAAATTATTAGAACTGATAAATTTAGTAAAGTTGCAGGATACAAAATCAATGTACAAAAATCAGTAGCATTTCTATATGCCAACAGCAAACAATTTGAAAAAGAAATTTAAAAAGTAATCTCATTTACAACAGCCACACATAAAATTAAATACCTAGAAATTAACCAAAGAAGTGAAAGATATCTATAATGAAAACTATAAAACACTGATGAAGAAAATTGAAGAGGACCCCAAAACATGGAACAAATATTCCATGTTCATGGATTGGACAAATCAGTATTGTTAAAATGTCCATACTGCCCAAAGCAATCTACAGTTACAAGGCAATCCCTATCAAAATACCAATTACATTCTTCACAGAAATAGAAAAAATAATCCTATAATTTATATGGAACCACTAAAGACCCAGAACAGCCAAAACTATCCTAAGCTAAAAGGACAAACCTGGAGGAATCACATTACCTGACTTCAGATTATAACATAGAGCTATAGTAACCAAAACAGCCTGGTACTGACATAAAAGCAGACACATAGACCAATGGGACAGAATAACCCAGAAACAAATCCACACAACTACAGTGAACTCATTTTTCACAAAGGTGCCAAAAACTAACAATGGGGAAAAGACAGTCTCTTTAATAAATGGTGCTGAGAAAACTGAATATCCCCACGTAAAAGAATGAAACTAGACCCCTATCTCTTGACATATACAAAAAAACAAATCAAAATGGATTAAGATGTAGATCTAAGACCTCAAGCTATGAAACTACTATAAGAAATCATTGAGGAAAATCTCCAGAACATTGGCCTAGGCAAAGACTTCTACTAGAGCAATACCCCACAAGCACAGGAAACCAAAGCAAAAATGGACAAATGGGATCACCTCAAGTTTAAAGCTTTTGCACAGCAAAGAACACAAACAACAAAGTGAAGAAACAACTCACAGAATGAGAGAAAACATTTGCAAACTATCCTTCTAACAAGGGATTAATAACCAGAATACGTAAAGCGTTCAAACAGCTCTATAGGAAAACATCTAATAAACTGACTAAAAAAAAAACATGGGCAAAAGATTTAAATAGACATTTCTCAAAAGAAGACATAAAAATGGCAAATAGGCATGTGAAAAGGTGATCAACATCACAGATCATCAGAGGAACACAAATCAAAACTACAATGAGATATCATCTCACCCCAGTTAAAATGGCTTATATCCAAAAGATAGGCAATAACAAATGCTGATGAGGATATAGAGAAAAGGGAACACTTGTACACTGTTGGTAGGAATGTAAATTAGTACAAACACTATGAAAAACAGTTTGGAGCTTCCTCAAAAAACTACCATATGGTCCAGCAATCCCACTGCTGGGTATGTACCCAAAAGAAAGGAAATAGAAAGATATCTGCACACCTATGTTTGTTACAGCGCTGTTTACCATAGCTAAGATTTGGAAGCAAGTTAAGTGTCCATCAACAGATGACTAGATAAAAAAATGTGGGACATAAACATTCAGCTATAAAAAAAGAATGAAATCCTGTCATTTGCAACAACATGGATGGAACTGGATATTACTATGTTAATAAGCCAGGCACAGAAAGACAAAGACTGCATGTTCTCATTTATTTATGGGATCTAAAAATAAAATCAATTGACCTCATGGGCATACAGAGTAGAAGAATGGTTACCAGTGGCTGGTAAGGGTACTGACGGTTGCAGGGGGAGGTGGGGATGGTTAATGGGTACTAAGATAAAAAGAATGATTTACTATCTGATAGCACAATAGAGTGACTATAATCAATAACTTACTTGTATATTTTTAAATGATCTAAAGAATGTAACTGGATTATTTGTAATTCAAAGGAAAAATGCTTGAGGGGATGGATACCTCATTCTCCATGATACACATATTTCACATTGCATGCCTGTGTCAAAACATCTCACATACCCCGTAAATATATACATGTACTATGTACCCACAAAATGTTTACAAAATAAGTGAGACATTCTAATTAAAGACTTGAGATCTTTTCTAAATAATGTATATACATGTTTTGTGATCTGTACACACTTATTCTCCAAATCCTAGCTATGATCCAAACAGATATGTAAAATCAGTTGTATAACAGATAAAGTAAAAAAAAATTCATAAGACATTGTTAAATATAAGTAAACCAAATACCTGACCTATTACATCCTGTATAGCAAAATAAATGAGAATAACAGCCTCTTTCCTAGGATCTTCACTGATCCAATGTCTGAGATAATAGGGAAATACAGTTTGAAAGAAGCTATTATAAAAAAGCCTTATAAAAATATACAAATTTTGACTCATTTATTGAATTAAAATTATACTATGTATAAAACAGCAATCTATATGCAGAGTGATTTAATGCATAATATATACATTTATATTTACAATACAGGATGCAAGTTCCAATGAATATGACTATAAAATTTATATTAAACATTTCCATAAGTGATTTATTTGGCTGTTTTTGTTCGAAGTCGTCGTTTGATAATCTGGTGATCACTCTCCTTCATTTTCTGGTCCATTAAAATCTGAAATTAAAAATTTCATAGTTTTTCAAAGCTTGTAAGTGAAAATAAAAATAAAAGCTTGTTTATAATGAGTAAGACATGTTCATGTGCTTAGTAACTGAAATGATACATTGGAGAATTTTTTTACTTAGACTACAGATATGCCATCTTCTATAAAAATTTATTTAAAAAACAGACTTTGTAAAAGATTCAACACTATCAAATTCTAGAAGTAAAATAACCTAGACTCCATATTGAATTCAAGGCAGATATAACTTAAAATAATTACTAAAATATTTGGAGACAAGTGCCTCAAATAATTTTTAAGAAATGATCTTTCGTGGCAACAAATGTATAACTTAGAAAGTAGAAAGCACATTATATAGTAACTAAGAAAACAATTTTCAGCCAAGGGAAGAAATCAGGTACTAATCAAACAGATGCTCAAAAATGACTGACAGAATGGTACTTACAACACCATGCCCTAATTTACCCTAACTCTTTACATCTTGCATTCAAGTATCAATCTCATATCTGAAAGCTCTTGTGGCAAAAAAGGTTTCTCCTGATTTTTCTTGGCCACTTCTTTTTAATTTTTTTAATTTCTTTTAATTATTTTTTTACCTTCACTTTCATCCACTAAGCAAATGCAAGCATGACAGAAAATTTGAGCTTTCCCTGTGACAGCACATACTGTTCTGAATCAGGAGAATGAATCATAGAGTCAGGGTGATAACTACAGTCTCTTCCTAATAGATCCTCAAAGGCTTAGGGGAAAGGTGGGAGGAAATGGCTGAATGTCAGTTTTATATTTTTACCAGGAACACTTGGGCCCAGATTTGTGCAACTCCCGTGATTTAAAAAAGAGAAAGAAAAAGAAAAAAAGATTGTGGAGGCAAATAAGTTACTAAATGGTGACAATTCTATTATTGGAAATAAATTCCTCTGATGCATTTTCAAATGCAAATGCATGACGCTTATATACATTTAATACAGTATTTATATTTAATTAGTATAAACTTAACACATGTGAGACTAAAAGCATGACCTTTATAGCATGTGTTTTCAGAGATCTAAAGAATCGAAATTCAAACCACTGTAAAAAATTAAAAAGAACATGAACAGTTCTACATTGATGAAAACAGAAATACTAGCTTACCACTTGGCCTGATATATCAATAGGAGATGAAATTTCACTTGTGTATAATTTCCGTTTGGCTCGTTTTGGTTGAGAAACATTTTCTTTACTTGCTTCTACATTTGAGAGCTTTGAAGAGCTCATTGTTTCAATTATCTTCTTTGCTATAAAATAAAAATGTTAATTAGTTCCTGAAATAATTTTCTAATTGCAAAGGTGATTTGAAATCCTTAATAAAGATGGTTTGAAATCCTTAATAAAGAATGAACATACACAAACTAAAAACACTGCAATATATATATGGTGAAAGGGCATGAATAGACAAATCACAAAGAAAAAAAGTAAATGTCAAGAGAACATGAAATAATGATCGACAGCAAAAAAAAAAAGCAAATAAAGTATCATTTGATTAATGTTCAATGTAGTAAAAAATCTCAGGCATCTTTAATGACTTGGAAAATGTTTATGCTATGTTAAGCAAAAGAGCAGGATATATACATAGTGGATCATGCAGCATTAAAAATAAGGTGGTAGATGATCTAGTTCAATGCTCATGCATAAAGTTATGCACAATGAATGCTGCATGAAAATACTTTGTAAACCCTTTACTTCAAGTCCACACACAAACGGAGAGAAACCAAACTGTTAACAGCTGATTGCTTTTAGGGAAGTAGAATAGGAATTTTTAAATTCCTTACTATGTACATAGTACATAGTACTTTTTTTTAATAGAAAACATATTTCCATGTGGGAAAATTCCTGGATAGAAATTCACACACATGTGATATCAAATATTTTTTTTTAAAATAGAAAAAACATTTAAGGCATTAGACTAAATTGAGAAGACTACTTGTTAAGGGCTGAGCTGGGCTTGAGAGAGCTGAAAGTCCAGGTATCGGAGAAGCCAGTTAAGACAACAAGCCAAAATGAAAGTAACAACCCAGCTTTTTAACCACTTATTTCAACAGTATATGCAAGAGGCTAAACCTGAGAAAGCACCAGCTCCTACCCACCCTCTTCTATAGTCCACCACAGAATAATACAGATCAGCATAGAAGTGGTGGTCATTTTACCACCCAGGCAGCCCCAAACAAAAGGCTCTCGCAGTTTTATAGACCTCAGGGCTGGAGGTTGGAGGGAGCTATACGTGGAAAAGTACCGAGTTACAGTGGAGAAAAGCGTCTTCAAGGTTCCCCCTCCTGTTCCCCTCCATAAGAAGGCCTCCACCAAAGGCCTCAATAAAGAGGCTCTGAATGGAGGCACTCAGGCTAAATATGCAAATATGAGTAAGAGCATGACTAGCTTGGGGGATGCTGGATCCTTGACTATAACTCCCTTAAGAGATTATAATGCATTGGCTATGCATCAAGTCTGGTGTAGGAAGGGAAGCTTGTCAGGTAAGTCTTTGTAATTGCCTATGGTACAGCCTAAAAAAAATAGAAATGTTTAAAAATCATACATATGTTGGCCTAGAGCCAAACTCATCACTACTATGTGCTAGCCACTATACTAAGAGCTGACAGTATGAACTAGACAGACATTTTGTCCTGTGCAGATTATATTCTAGTGTAAAAGATAATAAGAAAGCAAAGAATTACAGTTTAAAAAGTGCTAAGACAAAAAATAGGATTGAATAATAAAGATTAAGTGATGCTGGGGATGAGGGGTAGTGACAGGGTGATGAAGGAAGGTGTCTCCCTAATAACGTTCCATCAGCTATGAGGGCTCAAGGGTAAGGGGCCAGCTAAGACAAAAGCCAGGGTGTGTTCCAGATAAAAGAAAGCACAGGAAAAAGCAAAAGAAATCAATGATATGAAGGTAAGAAAGGAGCTGGCAAATTCTAGGAACTGTCAGAAGTTAGCAGGATTGAAGCTGGCTAGTTATCAAACCGTAGAATAATAAGAGATAGATTGGAGAGAGTCAGAAATCAGGTCATTCAGAAGAATGAGAAATCATTAAAGGATCAGAGGAGTAATATAATTCAATCTGCACTTTGAAAAGAACATTCTGTCATGTATGAATGGATGGGAGATGACAAGAGGGGCAAGCTGGGAGACCAGTGATACTAAGTGATGGATTAACAGTGGTTATCAGAGCAGCAGAATTTTAAAAACTAATCTCCATTTTTTCTTTTCTCTCTATATTTCCAAGTGACCCAAAACAACAAATATGTATTACAGTTACAGTTCAAAATAGGGATATCTTATATTTCTAGAAATAAGTAAAAACAAAAAGAAAAAAGGAAAAAAAAATGTATGTCAAGTGCATTGGTAGGGAAGCTGTTAAGGAACCAAGTCAATGAAGTAAGAAAATCATTACCCTTATCTGATTACGTACTTATTATAGGTACCTACCTCTCCTTGAAAATATATTTCTTTTTAATATAAAAGTGGTAGTCAGTAAGCCTAAAGGACTCTAAAGAAAGATGTCCCTCCTCTCCAAATTTAGATATTTAACAGTTTGCTGTTTGTCCCTCCAGATATTTTCTGTTTATACAAACACATTTTTTAAATGTACATATTTTTTTAAATGTATGTAAATATACAAATGGGTCTGATAGGTCACAAGTTCCCAAACTGTGTACTAAGGCATGCTGCAGCAAACTTACAGAAGCACCTCAGGATATTTTCAATCTTCAGGGAAAATAGTGATGCTCAATAGCCCAAGGTAGTTCAATTTCAAAACGATACTGAATTACATTTCTTTTCATTATGACATTATCTTTGCAATCTGGATTTTCAGAAGCTGAATTTTCAGTGGTTGGTCTTAAGTTCTAATGCATGAGACTACTAGTGGTTCTTTGGGTGCAGAGGCAAAATGGAAATTAATTACTGAGACATTAAGGGCACTGTGAACCAACAAAGTTTGGAAACGTCTGTGGTAAGCTTTCGACAAAAAGTATTTTCACACAACATATTTGATTCAATTTAACTGCCCCCTGCTTCTAGTTCCTTTCCTTCCCTATACCCCTCACTCTGGTCTCTAATTCATCCTATTGCTGTCATTCAGGTAACCTCACAAAAACCCACTACTCCATCTCACCCCTAAGATAGTCCTTCCACATTCTACATGCCAGATGTGTATTGCTGCCTGTAATTGCATGAACATTTCCTACATTTTTCTGATACTCCACCTGTGTTAAAACCATTCCTTCTGCATATGTGCACACATGTGTATATATCTTAACATATACACAAGTATCAATATGACATTATATTATCAAGAAAAAAAGCACTAAGCATACTGTTTCTGCAGCTAAACTCAATAGGTATTTATGAAAATAATGTGTTTTTGACATATTGTACATAAACAGATAATGTTTACATATGCACAGAAAAAAAAACACTAGGAGGATATATACCATAATACTAATACTGGCAAACTTGTCCAACCCACCTTATTTTGTTGTTGTTTTTGTTCTGTTTTGTTTTGTTTTGTTTTAGGCTTTTAGCGGCCTGAAGCCATGGTTTTTAGTTTCTGTCTCTAGTGATAAGCAGAAAACAGGGATGAGGAAGGGGATTTCCTGCCCCAACCAAAAACAGAAACTAAGAACCCATGACTGTATTCTCACCCTTGGACACCCTAGAGAGTGTAATCCTGCCCACATTTCAATACACAGGATAAATCCCATCTCTCCCATAAAAACCTTCCCAAAGCCCCCTAATCAGAGTAGCTCTTTTCCCTCCAATACTATCATACCTTTGCTTATACCCCTTTTACTATATTAAGTAGCCTGCTCTGGATCAGTTACTTAAATATAAGCCTTTCTCTTCTACTACATAGCGAACACCTAGATCTATCATCCTTTTACATGTTTCTTCCCACAGTATCTAGTATATCTAGTATAGGACAATGCCTATTTGAAGTATAATATTCCCTGAACAGCTGTTGAGTTTATATATCAATTAGGTATTAAAATATACCCAACATCTAACAAAAAAGGTCATTTAATTAATTTTCTGCAAACCTTTTGATTGAAGAATTGAGGGAGAATGTTGTAAGAAGTCTCCAAATTTCTGTAGTGTTCCTTCTTTTTTCTTAGTGGCCAGGTTTACACCAATTATGGATGCCTGACTCCGTAAAGAATATGTTTTCTTAGATGATGGACGTATGGCAACCTAATAAACAAAACATTTTTTGTTATTGTTGATGAGAAGTGTTAGAAGGAAATAGTTATGGCCACAGCTGAATTAAAGAGGCCAGAGACAGGTTATGAATTCTCAGGTAGGAAACTTTAAGTATATAAGGACAGGGATAAAAGGGTCAGACAATGGCAAAAAGAGTTTGACAGGCAGAGTGTTAAAGTCAGAAGTAAACACATAAAGTAGATGCTACTGGCCAAATGCTAAAGGTTACATTTCAACTGAATCAGATGTATAGGAAAGAGAAGATAAATGAGTTACAATTGAACACAACTGGATTTCTGGATAATTGCTACAATTTTGGACAAATTAAAAGACATACCTTTTGTTCCTTTTTGACAGAAGAATTTCTATCATCTGAAATAGGAAATTTCACATTAGTTCTGGGTGTAGCATTCTTCTTATTTTCACATTTCACCAAGTCCTAAAAATAATGAATTTTAGCACCAGTTAATTTCTTGACAATATTTTATTTCTCTAGACTCAAAAAAGGAAATATGTAAAAAGCTACATTATCACTTAAAACAGTGACTCTTAACCGAGGGCAATTTTGAACTCAGAGGACAATGGCAATGTCTGAAGATATTTTTGGTTGTCTTTGCCAGGGAGAAGGGGATATTATTGGCCACGAGTGGGTAGAGGTCAGGAATGCTGTTAAACATCCCTACAATGCACAGGATAGATAGCCCTTAAAACAAAGAGGTATACAGACCAAAATGTCAACTGTGCTGGAGTTGAGAAACCCTGACTGAAGGTGTGAATTTTTCAAACATATCACAAGTAATGAAATTACATAAGCTAAATGAAAAACATGGAAGGAATATCTTTTATTTGAAACTGAGCTTTAAAATACAGCATAGCAATATACCTACCTATTGCCTAACTCCCAAATAATACAAGCATCTATGTCTAAGTTCTCTCATTGACATTTGACAATATCAAAAATAAAATAAAAACAAAACTTCAAATAACCAAAGGTAAAATGTTAAAACTTTTAAAATATTATCTTTCTTCTCTACAACATGGGTATGGCATCTTACTCTTCTTTTCCCCAAATAACCTCACATAGGACAAAGCCCTTTACAGATATACTCACTGACTTGAACTGCTGCAAATCCTAGTTGTACCAAAGATAAAAGTTCGGGAAAAAGGGGGCAAGAAGAGAAGCAGAGAAAACATCATGACTGAACCTCAGAATCCAAATTACAAAGCAGAAGTTATAAGGGTCATAAGAAGCAGACACCATGACAGGGAAAAGACAGACGGTAATCATAGGATGCAAGTGAAAAGAGACCATGAGGCTACCTCCACACATAGTGGTCAGTAAGGAGCTCTTTGGAGTCTTCACTGGATTAGAATATAGCCTGTCGGTGGGTGGGGGGCTAGGGGAGGGATAGCATTAGGAGAAATACCTAATGTAGGTGACAGATTGATGGGTGCAGCAAACCACCATAGCATGTGTATACCTATGTAACAAAACTGCACATTCTGCACACATACCACAGAACTTAGTAATTAAAAAAAAAAAAAGAGTATGTGGAAGAAAAAAAGAAAATAGGATTGCATAAATGATTTTCATGGGGGCCCATGTACTTAGTTTATTATAGCAGTGAAGATCGAGTAAAATCAGTTAGAAAATTTAAAGTTTCTACATGATGTATCTACAACAATCTGTAAATCTTTTCTGAAATATACATGAGGGATATATGCCAATAGTAAAATTAATAAAATATTTATATTTTAACCTTCTTGAGAACTACACTCGGTGTTTCCTTCTTCGTTGAAAAAAAAAATGGATCAAGAAAAAGCCAACTAGATGATGAAACTCAGTGTTTTAATGTTATTTTTAAAAATTAAATAAATATAAAACAAAAGTTAACTAGTAAGACTCCATAAAACAATCTCTAAAGGTGTTACATGTGTAGCAGAAAAACTATGCTAAATAATATTCACTCAGCAAAATTATTACCTGACAGAGAGCCTCAGGAGTATAGTTAATACTATTTCTGCTCTTGCACCAGCTTGAAAATATACTACTCTTCAAAGAAGTAAAAGAAAGTTGAAGAAAAATTATTTTGCTAAAGAGTTTGTAATTAGTTTTAAGCTTACAACAAGTTACTTTAAAAATAAGTATTACTGATACTCTTTCTCCCAGTTGACTGCATCGGCTCCTGAGGCTTCTGCACTCTTCACGTAGTTCTTGAGCCTTGGCTTTCAGCTCCATCAGATCCTTTAAGCACTTCTCTGTATTGGTTTTTCTAGTTATACATTCGTCTAAATTTTTTTCAAAGTTTTCAACTTCTTTGCCTTTGGTTTGAATTTCCTCCTGTAGCTCGGAGTAGTTTGATCGTCTGAAGCCTTCTTCTCTCAACTCGTCAAAGTCATTCTCCGTCCAGCTTTGTTCCGTTGCTGGTGAGGAACTGCATTCCTTTGGAGGAGGAGAGGCGCTCTGCTTTTTAGATGAAATGAATGAAATGAAGCAAGAAGGGAAGTTTAGAGAAAAAAGAATAAAAAGAAACAAACAAAGCCTCTGAGAAATATGGGACTATGTGAAAAGACCAAATCTATGTCTGATTGGTGTACCTGAAAGTGACGGGGAGAATGGAACCAAGTTGGAAAACATTCTGCAGGATATTATCCAGGAGAACTTCCCCAATCTAGCAAGGCAGGCCAACATTCAGATTCAGGAAATACAGAGAATGCCACAAAGATACTCCTCGAGAAGAGCAACTCCAAGACACATAATTGTCAGATTCAGCAAAGTCGAAATGAAGGAAAAAATGTTAAGGGGAGCCAAAGAGAAAGGTCGGGTTACCCACAAAGGGAAGCCCATCAGACTAACAGCGGATCTCTCGGCAGAAACTCTACAAGCCAGAAGAGAGTGGGGGCCAATATTCAACATTCTTAAAGAAAAGAATTTTCAACCCAGAATTTCATATCCAGCCAAACTAAGCTTCATAAGTGAAGGAGAAATAAAATACTTAACAGACGTTATTTCTGAGGGCTGTGTTCTGTTCCATTGATCTATATCTCTGTTTTGGTACCAGTACCATGCTGTTTTAGTTACTGTAGCCTTGTAGTATAGTTTGAAAGTCAGGTAGCGTGATGCCTCCAGCTTTGTTCTTTTGGCTTAGGATTGACTTGGCGATGTGGGCTCTTTTTTGGTTCCATATGAACTTTAAAGTAGTTTTTTCCAATTCTGTGAAGAAAGTCATTGGTAGCTTGATGGGGATGGCATTGAATCTATAAATTAGCTTGGGCAGTATGGCCATTTTCACGATATTGATTCTTCCTACACATGAGCATGGAATGTTCTTCCATTTGTTTGTATCCTCTTTTATTTCATTGAGCAGTGGTTTGTAGTTCTTCTTGAAGAGGTCCTTCAAGTCCCTTGTAAGTTGGATTCCTAGGTATTTTATTCTCTTTGAAGCAATTGTGAATGGGAGTTCACTCATGATTTGGCTCTCTGTTTGTCTGTTATTGGTGTATAAGAATGCTTGTGAAATAACGCCACATATCTACAACTATCTGATCTTTGACAAACCTGAGAAAAGCAATGGGGAAAGGATTCCCTATTTAATAAATGGTGCTGGGAAAACTGGCTAGCCATATGTAGAAAGCTGAAACTGGATCCCTTCCTTACACCTTATACGAAAATTAATTCAAGATGGATTAAAGACTTAAACGTTAGACCTAAAACCATAAGAACCCTAGAAGAAAACCTGGGCATTACCATTCAGGACATAGGCATGGGCAAGGACTTCATGTCTAAAACACCAAAAGCAATGGCAACAAAAGCCAAAATTGACAAATGGGATCTAATTAAACTAAAGAGCTTCTGCACAGCAAAAGAAACTACCATCAGAGTGAACAGGTGACCTACAAAATGGGAGAAAATTTTCGCAACCTACTCATCTGATAAAGGGCTAATATCCAGAATCTACAATGAACTCAAACAAATTTACAAGAAAAAAACAAACAACCCCATCAAAAAGTGGGCGAAGGACATGAACAGACACTTCTCAAAAGAAGACATTTATGCAGCCAAAAAACACATGAAAAAATGCTCACCATCACTGGCCATCAGAGAAATGCAAAGCAAAACCACAATGAGATACCATCTCACACCAGTTAGAATGGCCATCATTAAAAAGTCAGGGAACAACAGGTGCTGGAGAGGATGTGGAGAAATAGGAACACTTTTACACTGTTGGTCGGACTGTAAACTAGTTCAACCATTGTGGAAGTCAGTGTGGCGATTCCCAGGGATCTAGAACTAGAAATACCATTTGACTCAGCCATCCCATTACTGGGTATATACCCAAAGGACTATAAATCATGCTGCTATAAAGACACATGCACACGTATGTTTATTGTGGCACTATTCACAATAGCAAAGACTTGGAACCAATCCAAATGTCCAACAATGATAGACTGGATTAAGAAAATGTGGCACATATACACCATGGAATACTATGCAGCCATAAAAAATGATGAGTTCATGTCCTTTGTAGGGACATGGATGAAATTGGAAATCATCATTCTCAGTAAACTATCACAAGGACAAAAAACCAAACACCGCATGTTCTCACTCATAGGTGGGAATTGAACAATGGGAACACATGGACACAGGAAGGGGAACATCACACTCTGGGGACTGTTGTGGGGTGGGGGGAGGGGGGAGGGATGGCATTAGGAGATATACCTAATGCTAAATGACGAGTTGATGGGTGCAGCACACCAGCATGGCACATATATACATATGTAACTAAACTGCACATTGTGCACATGTACCCTAAAACTTAAAGTATAATAATAAAAAAATAAATAAAAATATATAAATAAATAATACTATTAATATTAATAAATAGTAACTATTAATAAATAGTAATAATAGTTACATTAATAAATGTAACTGCCACTTGCAGAGCAAAAGCGAAGCATTTTCAACACATTAATCCATTGTTCCAAAAAGGAGAAAACAGGATCAGAAACCTCATCTGACTTGCCAAATCTCCACATCTAGGACATGGTAGGTTTGGCAACCCTTCAATCAAGAAACTGCAGTAAGAAGAGGTTAATAGCTTTTAGCCTACCACTACATAGAGGCCCAAATTTTAACACTGGCTGATGAAAAAAGAATTTCTCTTTTAAAACTTGCTAGGACCATACAGACAAGATTTTAGTTAAATGACAAAGATTATACACAAGCAAGTTAGCTATTTCAGTTTCTCTGATTTCTACATAACCCTCTTTTCTCTTCCAATACAGGGAAAGTGACTAAGTATGAACAGGACTGGTATACTGAAATGGCTCTCCAGTAAAATCCACCATCATTTGATGTATTATAGTTTAACTGAAGCAAGGACGCTATATCTTTTAATATACATAGCTTTTTATCTGAAGACCATTAAACCACAGTAATATTCTTTATTTTTCTGAGACAGTCTCGCTCTATCACCCAGGCTGGAGTGCAGTGGTGCCATCTCATCTCATTGCAACCTCCACTTCCTGGGTTCAAGTTGTTCTCCTGCCTCAGCCTCCTGAGTAGCTGAGATTACAGGTGTGCACCACCACTCCTGGCTAATTTTTGTATTTTTAGTAGAGACGGGTTTTACCATGTTGACCAGGTTAGTCTTGAATTCGTGACCTCAAGTGATTCGCCAGCCCCAGCCTCCCAAAGTGCTGGGATTACAGGCATGAGTCACCACGCCTGGCCCACAGTGATATCCTTAAAGGGTATAAAATATAGCATAAATTGTGATTTTGGTCTCTAACAGCAGTGCCTATGAACAGGAGGGCAATGTAGCAGTTTAACTCTATACTATAACAGCTTTATAATAAGATTTGTTCATTAAATTTACTCATCAGTTAAGTATTTACCTCCTCCATTTCATTACTCTTCCTCTTCCGAGCCTTGGGAATCTTAACTGTCACTGGTGTGGTACAACCAGGGTGTTTCACTGCCATTTTGTTTGGCTGTAAAGGTGTAAATTGAATCTCTAACTCAGGTTTTGGAAATCGAGTGCTTTGATCATTTTCTGTTGACACTTCACAAGAGTCAAGGACTACAGATCCATCCTACAACAGAATTTAAAAGGAAAAATATTATTTGTAGAGTATACATTTATAAGCCACAAAGAATTAATTCTCTCAAATGCCTATTCAAGACAATGCATTGGGAAAGACAAAAAGCATGCTAGATCACAGCAAGAACAGAAAGATTGAGCGATCATCTACTTTCTTCAGGCTCACACATGGTATGTTAAAATTAGGGGTAACATCGCTATTTCCCAAACTTGTATGATCATAAGAATTACTTACAGAATTTGTTTAAAAGACTCCTGGACTCTACCACAAACCCAGTAAATCAGAAATCTCCAAGGGAGGAGGCTGAGATCTTTGACAAACAGCCTGGTTATATTAAAGAAGTAGGCTGCAAATACTTTGCTACTCTTCCCATTGAGAGATGGAGTCTCTCATTCCCCTCTATTTGAATTTGGGCCTTATAGCCAATAGGATGTGGTAGAAATAACATTATGGTCCTCTAAGGCTCAATCATAAGAAGCATTACAACTTCTGTCCTGTCCTCTTAGAACACTTTCAGGACACTCACCCTCAAAATGCCCCATCTCAGACCAGCTACCATGCCATGAGAGGTCCAATCCACAGGGAGAGACCACAAATTAAGTCCAGCAGAATTCCCAGAATCAACTACCAGTTAACTGAATTAATCATTTTGGACTTTCAGCCCAGTTAAGTATATCGATTACATGAAGGCAAGAACATACAAAATAGCCTAACAATATGATTCCCCAAATTGTGGAATATACAATAACTGCTGGAATTAGAAAATTGGAACCAGGAGGTTTTAGGACAACATACATAAATTTATGGAGAAAGAAATGTTCCATTATATGTGTTTGTCCATGCAATCAAGAATTAAGCCTTGTTTATGGATAAACTTCAAACTTTTCTGTGAAATTTATGATTTGTATTAGTCCCCAAGGTTAGTGTTAATTATTTGAAACTACTAAGAACTGTCAAGGAAAAACCAAGAGAAAATGAATGGCTCATGTTATTTTCCCAGATTAAAATGTCCTTCTCAGTTGGCCATGGTGGCACATGCCTGTAGTCCCAGCTACTCAGGAGGCTGAGGCAGGAGGACTGCTTGAGCCTGGGAGTTCAAGTTCAGCTGCCAGAGAAACATAGTGAAACCCCATTTCTTTTTTTTTTTTAAGACTTTTTCTTCCCATTGTCTGCTTAATAAGCTTCCATTCATAAGATACAATATGGTATCACCTTCTTTAATCCATTTCCACAACCACTCAGGCAAAATTCATTTCATCTTCCTCAGTGTTCCTTGTAGTACTCACTTTATATTTCTACTATAACACTTAGCCCATGAAGTAAAATCAAACAAGTCATTCACTTATGTATCTACCTTACTAGATTCTTCACTCCTTGAGGATGACAATCATGTCTTATTGATGTTCGTATCCTCAGTGCTTAAAAAGGTTCCCAACTCTGAATGCTCCCAATAAATGTGTTTTAAAAAGAAATTTAAAAAGTAATTTTATCTTCAAAAATTTTAAGTAACACAGAATTTTTATCTATTTCATATCCAACCTAAGAATCTCTATATTATCCAAAGTTATTCACAGAACCCTAAGCCCAATACAAATTAAGGAAACTCACGAGTTGTTATTGAAGACTGGTGACAAAGCTACTAAATGGATACAATTCCAAAAAATACTATTTAACACAATGTTTATTAAAGCAACCTTTTATGAGAGCAAATTATCCCTATTTTCTCTTTAATAGGATTTCCTATTTCTGACCATCAAGTTTGTTTCTATTAACAGATCTACTGCTTTTAAGATGAGATTAACATCATTTGGGGATATAATCTCCCAAAAGAATTTCACCTCTCCTCAAAAGCCTCTAGTTTCTTTCACACAGCCCAGAGCACATACAGCTAATTGTGCAGTAAGGTATCTTCAGCAACTGACTTGTACGTGTTATTTAGTAATAGTGGATAAAGAGAATAAATAAGTGGACTGTGCTGCCAAATACCCACCTCTACTTTATTTCTGGAAATTTCAAAACTTGTCGATAGAGGTTCAGTTTGAAGTTTGTCAGGATCTGCTGAACTAATACGTTTGGGCTTGATATCCATGATTTGTGTTTCCTAAAGTAAGGAAATATTAAAGCAACAGGGCATTGTAACCTGAAAATATATTGAAGAAAACTTCACATAAAGAATATAAAATCAAGATTTGTGTGAAACTAAACAATGGAAATAAGTAAAGACACCTTTAATTACCACCTAGCCCTCCTATTTCTCTTTCAACCTCAGATAGGAAAGGCTGGGTCACTTTCCAGTTTATTGACTCTGATCTAAGGAGAAATTTGAAAGATTGCTTGCAACTTCCAAGTGTTCTGCCCACATTCTCTTGCTTTACTTTCATCGCAACTCTGCAGGTAGGTCTGGCAAAAATCATTATTCCTACTTTCCAGATGAGGAAATAGAGAACGACACACGTTAAATGGCATGGTCAAGGTCTGTACTGAGTTAGAATTGCTCAGTATCCCAACAGTTGCTTTTGATAACACAATTTTGAAAAACTGGAGGCTTCTCAGGAATGCAACTATAGCATTACAGTACAAAAGACCATAAGGAAAACTAAATCTTTTCTTGCAGCACATTCTTCCTCCTATTTTCTCAGTCATAAAGTTCTATTTCTAAACTCTACTTAGGCGATTTATAAAGAAATATATTACATTTTTAAACTTAATAAACTGTAACACAGACCTCCTCATCACAGCCATCAAAATCAAAAGTCAAGTAAACCTCTTATGTCACCTCCCCATTACTGCCAAATAAGAAAGACTCTACTGAATTCATAAAAGAGAAAGTAACTAGCATATATTGATTTCCACTGGAGTAAGAACTGTGCTACTTGTTTTACAATCTTCATTAATTTCACAACTCTGTTAGGAAAACACTATTACCTGTTTTAGATAAAGATCAGAAATGTTAAGTAATTCTTCTCAAAGGTCCCAAAACCACAGCGACAGCAGTTGATACCTAGTTTTTCTGACTTTCTAGGATATATTATTAAACAACACAATACTACCTCTTTTTAAAGCAAGTAATCTCTCTTACAATAATAGTCTTTTGATGTGACACACACATACATATTTTTCCTATTGTCTGAAGGCTTTAAAGCAGAAGATTTTTAAGTACAGATTATTCCAGAAAGACTAGCTTCAGATGTACCCAGATTCTATTTACTGGGAAGCAGCTATCTGTAAAAGGCAATTCTCTCCTCTTTCAGGATTTCCAGTCTCAAGGTAATATAAAAGTAACAGCTGAATGACTCATAATGTCTCTCTACCATTAGGCTCACTTTCAAAATAATTTGTATCTTTATAAAATAAAGTTAAGGATGGGCCCAAGTATTCAAAATCACCAAGAGTTCATGTTGAATCACATTTCCATATTTTAAACGTAGACTGGGGACTAAACCATAATTGTTGATTTTCTAATTACTCTACCAAAGTAATTAGAAATACTAATATTTTCTAATCACTGAGAGATATAACCAAAATATTGGAGAAAATGCTACATCTCAGTCATTGATTGACAAATCAATCTTAATGATAAATTTCAAAACTCTAAATCATGAAAAATTTCCACATTTTAAATACTCTGATTCCTTTTTGGTCTATTGAGACTTACACTTTTTTATTCTTTAAGAGTTAGTCAATTAAGTAATTACTATGTTCAATTAAAAAGGCATAGCAAAAAAGACTACTGACTATTTTAGAAGTCTCTGATATGATCCTTTTTAGTTGTTCAATTTCATTATCTTTCTGTACATTACTGGATATCAGTGCTTTTAGCTGTATTTCTAAAGCTGCAACCAGTTGATCTCGTTCTTCTCGCCACTTTTGAAGGTCACTATCTTTCTCTGTCAGCTGGGCTGTCAGTATTTCCTAATCAGGAAATAAAGAAAATATTAAAATCAACCTTGATATATTATGAATCTAAGAATGTTTAGAAATTATTACATGTAACACCATAAATATAGCTGCAAACAAGATTACAAGACAAATTAAGTAGTCTAGATAAAATATTTAACTATAAAACAATACATATCATTTTATAAATTAAATGTCCATGTTATTTTTATCCATATCCCATCTCATTCCAAAAATCAGCTTACTGGTAACTTCTTTCAATACACAATTACAGCTATAGCTTTCAAACTAGTATCAACATTTCTGCCAACGTTTGGAAAATTAGTGGGTAAAATTACAGTAACAGCAACAAACAACAGAAAAATGAAAACAGAAAACAAGACCATTTACAATAGGTTCAAAAATCATGAAATACTGATAAAGAAAATGTATAAAACCATAAAATACTGCTGAAAGAGATTAAAGAACACCTAAATAAATAGATTGGTCTGTGTTGAAGGATCAAAATACTCAATATTGTTAAGATGTCTCCCCCAAATAGATCTAGAGAGTAAAAGCAGTTTTCATCAAAATCCAGGTATGTGTGAATGTGTGTGGAAATGGAAAAGGTGACTCTAAAAATTATATGGAGATGCAAATCATCTAGAATACTCAAAATTATTTTGAAAATGAAGAACAAAATGGCAGCAATTATCTATAATTTCAAGTTAGCACAATAATCAAGACAGCATGTAAAGACAGATAGAGAAATCAATGGGACAGAAGAGACGATCTACAAATGCATGGTCAACTGACTTAAAAAAGTGGCAAAAAAAATTAAATAAAAGGAAGGACAATCTTCCCAATAAATGGGGCTGGAACAACAGAATAACCAAATGAAAAAAAAAAGAACCCCAACCCTAATCTTACAACACATACAAAATTAACCCGTGGGCAAATGATTTACGACAAAAGTGGCACAGCAGTGAGAAAGAAACAGTCTTTTCAATAAATATTTCCACGTCAATTGGTAATTCACATTAAAACAAACATCAAGAGCTTTGACCACTATCTCACACCAACACAAAAATCAATTCTAGTATTTAAATATGAAAGATAAAAAACTTCAAAGCTTTCAGGAAATAATATAACACACCATCTTCAAGTCCTTGGGCTTCATAAAGAAAAATATTGGGACAATTATCTACAATAATACTAATAAAATTATCTACAATAATTGTAATATCTACCATATCTACAATAATAATTTATGAGAACTCCTACTCATAAAAAGGCAGTAAGAAAGAAAAAGCAAACTGGAGATAGAAAGAAGGTACTTGCAACACATTACAAAAAGGGCTTCTATCCCGAAAAGTATGAAGAATTCCTACAAATAAGAAGCTAGATAATCCAACAGAGAAACAGGTAAGGGAACTTGTATAGGCACAGCCAATAAACAAATGAAACAATCTTCAACTTCATTAGTAATTAGGGAAAAGCACATTAAAACCATTTTAAAAACTGACTGACAATATCATACCTTGGTGGGACTATACAGCTACTGCAACACTAGTTGGGGTATAAATGGGTACAACTGCTTCGAAAATCAGTGCAGCATTCTACTAGAATTTCACATATATATACCCTATCATCTAGCAATTGTCATGTATATATATATATATATATATACACACACACACACACACACAACAGAGATATATGCAAATGTCACCAAAATAAATGTATAAAAATGTTTATAGGAAAATTTATTCATAACAGCCAAAACCAGAAAACAATCCAAATATCTTCAACATTAAAATGAATTAGCAGTGGTTTTTTCATACACTTAAATATTCTGAAATGAAAGTGGACTAACTCCAGATACATGCATGGAAACATGGATGATTCTCACAAACATAAAATAGTGAATGAAAAGAAGTCAGGTACAATCAAATGTATTCATATATTTCAATTTACATAAAACCCAAAAACAGACAAAACTGAAGTGTAACACTGAAGGACAGATTAGTTATTACCACTGGAAAAGAGGCAGAAGAAGAGCTTCTGGGGTGGAACAGTGTTCTCTTCTTGAAATAGGTATTAGTTAAGTGGGTACTGGCTTCACAATAACTCACTGAACTATGTTCTATTTCCTTTCCATGTTATATGTTACAATTTTACATCAAAAATTAACATTACATCAAAAATGTGTTTCTTAAGTATGGCAGACACATACACAACCTAAGTATGATTATAAAGAAACATATGAGAGAAAAGAGTAAACTAGCTTTCCCTAGGATTAAAAATTCAAAGTGGGATTACTTGCTGGCATTGCTACCAGAGAAATCACTGGTTTGGAATTGGAGCAACTGTGACAGCCTTCTGTTTTGATTTTACTTATTGCCTCTTACTACTGGGTCAGGAAGGTTGGGTGATAGGTATAGAGGAATTCTATGTGCTAGTTCTGTAACTTTTCTGTAAATAAAATGATTTCAAAAAATTTATTCTGTAAATAAAATGATTTCATGAAAAAGTAAACTTTTTTATGGGAGCAAATTTACACCATGTGACATGAGGACAGAGCATTCAATGGTAGACTCTCTAGCTTCAGAAAGGACACACACTTCAACCAAGGGCTTGATTTCTGGAGTAGAATACATGTATCGTCTGGAGTTTAGCAAGCATGCTGGAAAGTTTAGCTCACAACAGCCTCATTTTAATAAAAACTGGCCAACTCTGTTCAATATTCAATGTTAAAAGCAGCTTTAAAGCTAGGGAAGAAAAAAAGTGGAAAAACCGTCCTTACCTTATTGAAAATTAACATTTCAGGCCGGGTACAATGCACAGTGGCTCACACCCATAATCCCAACACTTGGGGGAAGCTGAGGCAGGAGGACTGCTTGAGACCAGGAGTTTGAGACCAGCCTGGGCAACATAGCAAGTCTCTGTCCCTACAAAAAAAAAAAAATTTACCTAGGTGTGGTGGCATGTGCCTGTAGTCCCAGTTACTTGGGAGGCTGAGCTGGAAAGATTGCTTTTGCCCTGAAGTCTGAGGCGGCAGTGAGCCATGACTGCACCACTGCATTCCAGCCTGGGTGACAGAACAAGACCTTGTCTCTTTAAAAGAGGAAAGAAAAGGGAAAGGGAAAGGGAAGGGGAAGGGGACAGGGAAGGGGATGGGCACGGGGAAGGGAAAGGAAAAAGGAAGGAAAGGAAAGAGGAGGACAGGATGAAGAAAAGGAAGAAGGAAAGGAAAAAGGAAAGGGGAGGGAGGGGAGGGGAGGCAAGGAAGGGGGGAGGGAAGGAAAGGGGGGAGGGAAGGAAAGGAGGGAGGGAGGGAGCAAGGAAGGAAGGAAGGAAGGAAGGAAAGAAGGAAGGAAATCTTCCAGTTTTTATAGGAAAGTTTAACTGTTTTTAGTCAAATGCAGTCATAAAAAAAGGAAATGCCAACAGATGACAATATAATACTGCGAAGTTACTATTTTTATAGACACTGGTTTTTCATTTTAAAATATTTGTTGCTCAATAGCTTTCCTCGGATTAACGATAACGTTTAGCTTCTTTTTTCTGATTGCCAACATTGCATGTTAGACTAAGTGCCAATTAGAAAAAAAGAACAGGCTAAGACAATCATTACAAGACCTACAGCTAGTAAATGTAAAACTGAAGGTCATTTCTACTATATATATAGTCTTTTACAAACTATTTAGGTGACTTTATGTGATAAAATGTACACAGTATTAGAATCTACAGTTCAAAATGCAGAAAGTTTTAAAATATAATAGGGAATACTCTGTAACGGTCAAAAGGAAGAGATTTTTTACTTCAGTATCTAGACAGTAAGAAGCAATAAGGTATTCTCCCAACATGCTAAATCAACTGAAACAAGTTAAAACAAGAACATTAGTGAATGTCAAGATAAATTGGCTCAGAAGTTATCTTATAAAGATGACAACCTGCCTTTAAAAAACCAAAAACAGAAAACCATGTAGAAACTGTTAATTCCAGCAATACATTTAACACACCAAGGAAAGTAGGTGAAATACATCAAAGATACAATTGTTACTAACCATTTCATTCTGTTGCTTAAAAAAACGCTCCCTGTCCTCAGCATATTTTTTCATCTCTTTATTTCGTATATTCTCTGCTTCTTTCGCTTGAGTTATAAGCATCATTTTTTCTTCTAACCATTTCTTTCTATCAGCATTATATTTCTGTTCAGACTCCTGTATATATAAATGGTATAAGTTATTATCGCATGCCTACAAAGTAGTCAATACATGTTTCTATAACATTTTCATACAATCCATTACTTTTCACCTCTATACAAACTTTAATGTTTCACTTTAAACAATGACAAGATCAAAGCTTCAGATTATTTCAAAAATAATAAAATAACTGGTTTGCTTTCCTAAACGCATTTCATTTATAAGTTTATTTTGCTATGAAGTCCATTTAAATACTTTTATCAGTGACCTTAAGAAAAAATAAATAATTCAAATTTCTGAAACAGTTAAACTGACTCAAATCTTCCTAAATGCCAAGAGAATAAAAAAGACTTTGTTTGTGGTGGTCATTTCTAACTGGATGGTTCTAAAAATAAAATATTCCTGGGCCTACGAGATGCCAAATAAAAAATAACTTGTGCAACAGGATATTTATTAAAAGAACATCCAGAAGAGCTGGACAGAGAATACTGCTGATCAGTAATTTTCAAACTGGTACCACAGATTCTTTGGGTTCAGAGGCATTTAATAATATATATAAAAAACCCAAGTAGAACTTCATTTGAAATAAAAATAATAATACCACTTAAAAAACTTCTAGGCTGGGTGCGGTGGCTCACGCCCGTAATTCCAGCAGTTTGGGAGGCCAAGGTGGGCGGATCACGAGGTCAGGAGATCAAGACCACCCTGGCCAACATGGTGAAACCCCATCTCTACTAAAATACAAAAAAATTAGCCGGGCGAGCTGGCGTGTACCTGTAGTCCCAGCTACTCGGGAGGCTGAGGCAGGAGAATCGCTTGAACCCAGGGGGTGGAGGCTGCAGTGAGCCGAGATCACGTCACTGCACTCCAGCCTGGCAACAGAGCAAGATTCCGTCTCAAAAAAACGAAAAGAAAACTTCTAAAATCACTATATTACAAAGTATGGCAGTCCATTCCAGGATTACAAAGTTTATAATCTACACTAATGTGATTATATCATCTTAGAACAATGCAAAATACACAAATACTTTTTAATGCAAACATTCTCAATACGGTTGATATACTTTTTTCATAATATTTATTTTGTTCTAACTGCTTTTGGAATTTCACAATGAAAAGGGTAAATTCTAGAATATATAATATGTAACAAAAAAAGTAGTTTTTGTATTTGTTTTCAGCATATGTTTAATATACAGCCAGAATTTTAAAAAATTTAGAGGCAGACAATCTCCCAAAACTATTATGTTTCCTTCAATCCTACAGCTTCTGTTATGAATGCCACTTCTAATAAAATGTACAAAATAAAATAGTATTTGGTAAATCCTATGAAAAAAAAAGTTTCCCCCATATGTTGTATGTTAAAGCTGAACAAGAAAAAAACACACACACACAAAATAGAATACCTTCTATATAGTATAGTTTTATATGTGTTCAGATATACAATTCTATTCCAATAATTAAACTTTGAAGAGATTTAAAGTAATCAAAATAATTCTCCTGATGGTCATTTTCTCCACAGCAGTATTTGATGAGTAAGAAGTTTAAGGAGTAGAAAAATGGGCACAAGGACATTAGAAGCAGTGGTTTACGAATTAAATATGTGAAACATAAAACTAAGGACCCAATCACTATATTTCACTGGCACTTAATAGGCTGTATCTTGGAATTTCTTCCCCATGTCATTTCAATGTGCACTGAAAAGTTACATTTACATATTAACATTTGCCAGGTATTATTTCACCCATATCTAAGTTAATTACTAAATATAAAATACTGAATTCTCCTCTTATTAGAAATATAATGAAGACAGATACATTCATACATAAAAACATACATAAAGTCATACCTGTAACTCATCTTGAAGATTAGTGAGCTTTCCAAGCACATCTGTGTTGTTCTCATGTTCTTTATTTGACCTTTGATTGTTTTTGGTTTCCAAATCATTGCATTTTTCCTTCCATTTTTCCAATTCTGATTTGAAGACATAAAATTATGTTTTAAAGCATATGCAAAAGTTATACCATGTAGAGATACACTTGACATGGGCTATAGACACAAATCAGTAGAGCCCAGATAAAGAACACAGACCAAGATGGAACTGAGGCTATTCTATAGTTTAACTTTTAGGAGTTCTTACTAAATTCTTAGTGAAGAGGAACTACAGGGACTTCTCAGGAATCCAATGAATAGTATTCACAGTATAGTATAATAAATTCATTGTCAACCTTATTATATAGAAAACTTCATGCAGTCCTCAAGAAAAAAGTTTTCTATGTCCATGAAAGTGGCTAGAAAAGTATGAAGTCACACAGACTCACTGTCCTCATTCTCATCATAATTTCATCCACCAAAATACAGTTATAATAGAGTTTTAGGGTTTACAAAGTACTATTACATTTTTTCATCTCATCTGATCTTGATAAGAATAATGTACAATATGAATCTTCAAGTCAGATGATTTTAAAAAAAAGAATAATGTGCAATAGTATATATGGCATTATCATCATCAGCCACATTTTACAAATGAGGAAAATTAGGCTGAGTAAGCACAAGTACCCTGCCAAGGTTATATATAAAATGGCATAGACAATTTCTTAATTCTAAATTTCTTGCCCTTTCTACAAGAATCACACATAACATTTTTATTAGTAAATGTTATATTTTTCCATATACTCTAGAAAAACTCTGATGGTATTCTGAAAGCAATGAAATCAAAGTATTTATTGAGATCAACATACAAGATAATACTAAAAGCCTGACAAAGGTGAAACTCAGTTGAAAACTTACTCTTAACATCTAGGGAACACTGCAAGTTATCATCCATAACTTGCAATATATAATTCGTAAGTTATCATGCAGTGTCCTTACTCCTTCTTTACTGCATATAATTTTAGTGAAACAATTTTCATCACAGTGGAAAATGACAAGTAATAGGACATTCAAAAAACACCAAATACTTTTCCATTATCAATCACTGAAAATACGTACTACTTTAACAAGGGAAGAAATCTAGGAAAATTTTTTTTTTAAATGAAAAAGTATATTTAGAGAAATGTAAGCAATCTTGTTTTACCTGTGGCCAGCCTTTCAACTTCCTCTAATTTAGCCTCAAGCACTTGATCCTGTTCTACCTGAGTTTGTTCCTGTTCTTCTAGTGTCATTCGCATGTCTTCAATTATTTTCTCTTTAACATTTAGATCTAAAAATCAGGGGAGAACATTTTAGAAATTAATAGCCTCTAGATATCCAATTTTTCTTAAGTTCTTCTAAAATTAAAATACATTTTTATTAACTGTAATAGAATATTAGTTCCATATAGGCAGAAACTTTGTCTTATTCATCGCAATATCCTCAATGTCTACAACAGTACTGGTATATATGACATACTAAATATATATTTGGTGTAAAGATGGATGCTTGGATGATCGCAAGAGTGGATGAATGGAAAAAAGTTTTTTCAGGTAAAATTAACAATTTCTAATACAATTAAACTATTCCAATACAACTAACTATTACTATGAACATAAATCTTAGGATTTAGGGGGAAAAACCATTATTTGGCAAAATACTTATTTTCAGTGTTAATATTCTCCAATCAAACTAAAACCTTTACCTCCTAAAACTAAAAAAGCTCAATCCCAATTTGAACTATTTTTTTTTAACATCAAGTAGTTACTTTTTCTAGAAAAATATTCAGTCAAATATTTATTTCTATTTTAAATTTTTATTTAAAACCAGCTCCTCAGAAATGGCTTTTGAAAAGCTAGTAATAACAGCCTTCCTAAAATTGTTTCTGGCCCTTGAAGAATGACTACAGCAATTACTTGTAAGCAACTATATATTAACCCTGTCTGCAGGAAACGGATAAAGAGAGAAGATCAGTTTGTTGCCTCTGGTGATGGCACCTAGTAGCAGGGCTCATTTCAGAGAACTCTTACCAACTATTACTGATGTCAGAGGTGATAAAGCTATAAATGCATAGCTCAATCGCAGGCTGCTTTTAGTAACACAAATACCCAAAGATGGCTCCCTCAAAGTGCACATAAAACAAAGGTAAAACAAACTAAACAGTAAGAGAAAACTGTATGAGCAGTTTCTAGTATTTTTCCATTGATGCAGGCTTTCAGGTGTGCTAGTAAAACAGAATTCCTCCTAGGATTAAAGTCACCTTCATATTATCATATAAATCTCTTTCAAAAAGCATGATTTTCAAATATATTCATATTACACAATTAATTATAATTTTATTCAAAGAATTCCCTCCCTCTTACACTTTGCATTTTTGACTCTAAACTGAGGACTAGAAAAAGAATTTACAAATCTAATTATCAATTAAAAAATTTCCAGAACACCAATGATAACCTCACTAATGGCTACTCACCTATTATTTGAAAGCTAGCAAACTAGAGCAGTAAAGGCAAAAAGATAATTATTTAATCAGTCATTGACTCCAGTAATTTACATTTTATTTCAGGAAAGAACCCCAAAATACACACCAAAATGATAAAATGGAAAATAAAGCAAAGAAGTCTGAGACAGATATCTCATCATAGCTATCTAAAGATATTATCTAAGGATAGTTATGAGCAATCATAGTGAAATAAATGACTATTAAATGAACAAGCAATCAAGTGCTGCATATTCAGCACTTGCTTACCATCCCCAAGAAAATTAAAACTATAAGTTTACCCAAAAACTTGCATATAAATGTTCATAAAAGCCAAAAGTGGAAACAACCCAAATGTCTATCAACTGATACATAAAATGCGGAATATTATTCAGCCATAGCAAGGAATAAAGTACTGATACATACACAATATGGATGAAACTTGGAAACATTATTCTAAGAAGAGTCAAACACAAAAGGCCGTATATTGTATGAACTGACTTAACATGAAATGTTCATAATAGGCAAATTCATACAGACAGAAAGTAGATTAGTGGCTGATAGGAGCTGGAGGGAAGGGGTGAATGGGGTATGATTGCTGATGGGTACAGGGTTTCTTTTTGAAGTGACAAAAATGTTCACTTGTCACTTTACGTTACTATAAACACACAGTAATTAGATAGTGGTGATGGTTGTACAATTTTGTGAATAGAAAGTACTAAAGCCCACTAAACTGTACACTTTTAAAAGGTAAATTTTATGTTACATATATTAGATCTCCATTGTTTAATAATTCAATATTAAAGATAGGTAAGTGAAAGGCATTCCGTGAATAAATAGAAATTTAGGAGCCAGGGAAAGCCTTAAGAGTTAAAGATATAGTTTTGTTTGTTGTCTATTTGTAGGGAAATGTCTCATACACAACTAAAATCACAAGAGCATTTTCTCTCTAAAGGAAAAAATAATTTTAAAATAAGATAACGACATCTTAATCAGGCAAGTTACCAAAGTGGCTGAGACTCATTCTGAGAGAAAAGTGGTAACTAGTACAGAATAGATCATAAAAGCTGAGACAAGAGAGTTTCAAAAGGTGGGAGGAGCTATAGATTACCTTTATATTTAGAAAAAATACACATACAATAAATACTACTTTATAAATATAACTGAGGAAAAGAAGAGTGTACAATAACACCAAAATAATAAAAAATAAAAAGCAGGGATTGCAAAATGCTGACAGATTTTAACATATGTAGGTTACAAGTGACTTAGAAGCATAGAAAAGGTGGAAGTCAGATTAAAATAGTCACGGTGGGCCTATGCCATACTTCTCCATATTTGGCAAAGAAAACAAAAATTAAAATATGATAAAAACTATAGGGCAACCTGGTCCAAGGGTAGACTTTTCCAGAATATCTAAGATGTGTCCACATTCACCAAGAGGGACAAAGGAGCCAAAGTAAAGGGGAATCCTAAAAGATAGCTATGAACTATTTCCTATGAAATAGGAGATGTTAGGGTGACAAGGCCTAAGAAAGGCAGAAGAAAACAGTACTGTGTGCAGAGAGATATTTTCACATCCAAGTTACCCATCCAAGTTAACCCCACCAATGTATAAGTCAGCTAAATAAGTAATAATCTGGTTGTCTTACCCTTTCTTTTGTTGGCCAAGTACAAATAACATGGATTAGTAAAGAGAGTCTGAGACTTAAGAGTGAAGCACACCTGGGTTCAAATCCTAGTTCTGTCACTCACAGAACAAAGAAGTTAAGGGGTAATGAGGAGGAGAGGAGTCTGTATCATTTTAAAAACAGAAATATGTATCATCTATAAAAGAAATTTTGTGGCCAGGCACGGTGGCTCAAGCCTGTAATCCCACCACTTTGGGAGGCCAAGGCGGGTGGATCACCTGAGGTCAGGAGTTCAAGACTAGCCTGGCCAACATGGCAAAACCCCGTCTCTACTAAAAATACAAAAATTAGCCAGGCATGGTGGCTGGTGCTTGTAATCCCAGCTACTCAGGAGGCTGAGGCAGGAGAATCACTTGAACCAGGAAGGCGGAGGTTGCAGTGAGCTGAGATTGTGCCACTGCACTCCAGCCTGGACGACAAGAGCGAATCTCCGTCTCAAAAAGAAAAAAGTAATTTTGTAATATTTCAAACAACAAATCAATACAATCTGAGTAAGAAAAGCATAATTCATAATTCAGCACCTAGGATTTGAATCTAAATTATTAAGCAGCTTTTTAAAAATTTTTTTATTATTATTATACTTTAAGTTTTAGGGTACATGTGCACAATGTGCAGGTTAGTTACATATGTATACATGTGACATGCTGGTGTGCTGCACCCACTAACTCGTCATCTAGCATTAGGTATATCTCCCAATGCTATCCCTCCCCGCTCCCCCCACCCCACAACAGTCCCCACAGTGTGATGTTCCCCTGCCTGTGTCCATGTGCTCTCATTGTTCAATTCCCACCTATGAGTGAGAACATGCGGTGTTTGGTTTTTTGTTCTTGCGATAGTTTACTGAGAATGATGATTTCCAACTTCATCCATGTCCCTACAAAGGACATGAACTCATCATTTTTTATGGCTGCATAGTATTCCATGGTGTATATGTGCCACATTTTCTTAATCCAGTCTATCATTGTTGGACATTTGGATTGGTTCCAAGTCTTTGCTATTGTGAATAGTGCTGCTATAAACATACATGTGCATGTGTCTTTATAGCAGCATGATTTATAGTCCTTTGGGTATATACCCAGTAATGGAATGGCTGGGTCAAATGGTATTTCTAGTTCTAGATCCCTGAGGAATCGCCACACTGACTTCCACAATGGTTGAACTAGTTTACAGTCCCACCAACAGTGTAAAAGTGTTCCTATTTCTCCACATCCTCTCCAGCACCTGTTGTTTCCTGACTTTTTAATGATTGCCATTCTAACTGGTGTGAGATGGTATCTCATCGTGGTTTTGCTTTGCATTTCTCTGATGGCCAGTGATGATGAGCATTTTTTCATGTGTTTTTTGGCTGCATAAATGTCTTCTTTTGAGAAGTGTCCGTTCAGAATACACATTTTAATTTTAAAGATATTTTATTTGAAGTTTATTCTTTACACAATTTCGTCCAGAAATCTATGCCATTCATTGTGACCTACATAAAACTTTGACTGGCTTTATTTTTCACGAAATACTGGCCGTTACAAGAAATCAATGTTGCTTTGACTACTTATTTTATTTTTCTAAGAATAAGCTTTAAGTTAACAAATTATTCATTAGAATCACTACTTTTCACTTTTGATAAAGCTGCATCTTATGTTGCCCCCACTTCCCTTCAGAATTTTCAAAGGAAATGTTAACCAGTTGTTATTGCAACTACCTGTTTTGTAATTTTAGTACTGGAAGTGATATGGGAGGCAGGCAGGGAAGTGCTGGGTACAGAAAGGCAGGGTCCCTGGTGAAGGCTCCACCCTCGGGCCTGTGCCCACAGACCTAAGTGAGGACAGGCACTCCTGTTTTCACACCAAAATGTTGCATTTTTCAAGACCACCCTGGCCTGCCACGCCCCCATCCTGTGCCTATAAAAACCCTGAGACCCTGGCAGGCACACACACAAGCAGCTGAACATCTAGAGGAACACACTGGAAGAACACACCAGCAGATACCAGCAGATGCTGGCAGGCCATCTACTGTGAGATGACACGGAATTCGGTTGCGGGCAGTCAGAGGAGAGTCCGGCTGCCCAGGGCAAGACCACCTTCCCGCTCCATCCCCTTCTGGCTCCCCATACATCTGCAGAGAGCTAACTCCACTCAATAAAACCTTCTCCACGCCCATGTGTGATCCGATTTTTCCAGTACACTAGAGCAAGAATCCCGGGATACAGAAAGCCCTCTGTCCTTGCAATAAGGCAGAGGGTCTAATTGAGCTGATTAACACAAGCCGCCTGTGGACGGCTAGGCTGAAAAAACACCCTGTAGAACACGCCCACTGGGGCCTTCAGGAGCTGTAAACACTCAACCCTAGATGCTGCCACGGGGTCAGAGCCCACACTCAAGACCTGCCCGTCTGCATGCTCCCCCTAGGGGTTTGAGCTGCAGGGCACCAATGAAGCAAGCCATACCCCCATCGCATGCCCTGCGAGGGGAATAAGAGAACTTTTCTGGTTCCAGAAGTACAAACTTGTTCCTGACCTTTGCATGCTCTCTCATACTGTTGTATAGCTTCTTCCACTTTCTGATTATTTAACTGCTCCTACAAATTGAAAGAATATAAATTAAATGCAAATTAACTTAAAAACACAATATTTAACAGTGGATCTTGAAAACAGGGCTCAATATTAAGTTTGAAATCAGTCTCCTATATAGCTGGTATACCAGCTGGTACCAGTCTCAAGCTTCCAGCTGTCTTTCATCTTGGAGAAAAGGGTAGGGTGAGAGCAGGGGAAAGAAGAAGTAGAGATTGCAGTGAGCCAAGATTGCAGTGAGCCAAGATCGCACCACTGTACTCCAGCCTGGCGACAAAGCGAGACTCCATCTCAAAAAATAAAAATTAAAATTAAAATTTTTAAAAATTAAAAAAAACACTTTATATGTCTTTATTTATTTATTTATTTATTTATTTTTGAGATGGAGTCTCCCTCTGCCACCCAGGATGGAGCGCATTGGCGCAATCTTGGCTCACTGCAACCTCCACCTCCCGGGTTCAAGCGATTCTCCTGCCTCAGCCTCCTGAGTAACTGGGATTATAGGCGTGTGCCACCACGCCTGGCTAATTTTTGTATTTTTAGTAGAGACGGGGTTTCACCGTGTTGGTCAGGCTAGTCTCGATCTCCTGACCTTGTGATCCGTCTGCCTCGGCTTCCCAAAGTGCTAGGATTACATGCGTGAGCGACTGTGCCTGGCCTATACCTTTAATCTACGTTATGACCCGGTTATTTTACTTACTCAACATTTTAGATAAATGTTTTCTTACAAACCACAAAAAGCAGAAACAAGGGAAAATGAAGTTCTACTGTGTATTTAACATAGAAGGAACAAGAAAAACCATTAAAAGCTTCCTCACTGGTAAACTTAAACTCAAAATGAGGGAAAAAAGAGCTCTCCACCCCTTTTACCTAGAAAGTAGCTGCAAGATTGGAAAAAAATAAGCCTTAAGAGGCAAGATTAAATTATGGGGACCAGATATCCTACAGTTCTAATTTTAACTTATCATGTAATCCAAACTTCACCCCCAATCTCATCTAATGTCACCACTATCTCATCACTTTGTAAGTCTTAAGAGTGAATCATTATAGAACATGGAGATCTCGAATCCTATTGTTATAGAATGCTTTATTATGATTACATTAAGTTAAGAATTAAAATCATGTATTTATACCTGAATATTCATTAGTTTGCTTCATTTAAAAGCAAACATGAAAATAATATACCAAATGCATTTTTTTTTATTGTTGCCTCTTCCATTTGGTTGATATCAAGCAAAAAATAACCATATACAATAAAGGGATTTTGCCTTTTAAATATCATTTTTAAAAGGAATTTGCTGTAAGACCTCAACTCTTTTTGTTTTTTTGCATTTTATTTCAAAATAATTTTAGCTTTGCAAGAGTTCCAAAGAATTTAGCTTCCCCTAATGTTATCATATTACACTACCATGGTACATTTATCAAAAATCAAGAAATTAACATTGGTATACTACTATTAATTACACTCCAGACTTCACCATCATTCACCAGTCTTTACTTGTCTTTAATGACCCTGACACTTTATACTTCATACTGGTCAAGCAGTAAGTATAACATCCTCCATTTGGGTTTGTCTAATGTTTTTTCGTGAAGAGACTGAGGTTATAAATTTAGGGAAAGAATACCAAAGAGGGTATGTGCCTTTCTGGTCACATCAAACCAGGAAGCACACAGCATCAATATGACTAATGGTAATGTTATTCTTAAACACTTGGTTAAAGTGGTATCTGCTAGGTTTCTTCACTATAAAGTTATTATTTTTTCTTTTCCATAGTCTATTCGTTAGAAGAGAGTCACTACTGGCCTACTTAATTTTATCTTTTTTTTTTCTTTTTTGCCTATTTAATTTTAAATAATTTATTTCTAGATTCTAGAAAAAGTCAAAACAGGATGTTATTAAAAACAAACTTGTACATTTTTGTACACTAAAATATACCAAGAGAATGCATTTAAATCATCTTTAAAAACAAAACTGTTTACCTTGAGTTGCTGAATGGTTCGCTGTTTCATATCTAATTCCTGAGAACACTGGTTTTTCTTTTTCTCCAGTTCATTAATTTTAATCCTCAGTAATTTATCCTCATCACGCATTACAGATACCTACAAAATAATGTTTATAAAACAAATGGAATATTTTAAAAATACTAACTGCTTTTTGTTATTTAAGATTCATGGCAACTATGTTCAAAGATTCACATCCTTTACAGCCTAAAAGAAAAATGACAGATTTTAATATACTACAAATCAAACACACTATAGCTTCAAATTATTAGAAAATGTTTTAATACTCTAATGAAGAATGCATATGAAAAACTCAATTTCTTGTTCCATTATTTTAAGAATCTCAAACTTTTTAAGTTCTCTCAAAAAAGAATTATCATAACATCTATACATAATAGGGAAATAATTACCAAGGAAAAATCAATAAAGATATTGAGAGAAAAATACTGATTCAAATTTCCAAAGTTTATTGAGTAATATAATCCAGGAATACAAGAAAAACTTTAAAAGCTAATAATGATATGCAAGGAAGAAAATGGAACAATCACAAAATCAAAAGGTACCCACGCAAGTGAAGGTCAATTGATTTCTGCTGTTGCCGGTAATCTAATGCCATAAACGTAGGGAAATCGAGGTACTATGGACTAATATATATATTAATTTCTCACCCAAAAAAGCTAATATAGGTACATCCTTATACTAGTTTCCATCATACCAACCCCCTCTGAAACCTTTCAGTACATCTTGCCAGGATTTCCAGAGGGAAGTTATCTAACTGGCAGCAGAGCCTTCTCTTCTATTCCCTTGTGGAGCTTTACTGCCAAAACTCCATTTTCACACTCGCTAGAGAGCTCAAAAACGGAAGGAAATTAAATGAAAAGATGCCCCATAAAAAGCATAGAGAAGGCCGGGCATGGTGGCTCATGCCTGTAACACCAGCACTCTGGGAGGCGGAGGCAAGCGGATCACGAGGTCAGGAGATCGAGACCATCCTGGCTAACACAGTGAAACCCCATCTCTACTAAAAATACAAAAAACATTAGCCGGGCATGGTGGCACGTGCCCGTAGTCCCAGCTACTCGGGAGACTGAGGCAGAAGAATTGCTTGAACCCGGGAGGTGGAGGTTGCAGTGAGCCGAGATCACGCCACTGCACTCCAGCCTGGGCAACAGAGTGAGACTCTGCCCCAAAAAAAAAAAAAAAAAAAAAGGCTTGAAGATGCCCTTATTATAGTAGCTCAGAGTGGTATGGTTTCAGAGGATTCTTACATTGTTTTAAGCTTTATGTTCCAATAATACATACATGATAATCACATATTCATAATATTTGCTTATTTTGTTTAAAAAAATGAGGCTTCAAGTAATAAACACCATCTTCATCAACTATATAACTAACAATAATAGAGGCTATGTGCTGCACAAAGATGCATGTAAGGACTGCCTCAGTTTCCATTCTGGCTCTAGCACTTACTACTGAGTGAACTTAGACAAGTCTTATTAAAACTAAGACAAGTGAACTTAGACAAGGACAAGTTCCCCCTTATCCACAGGGGATATGTTTCAAGATCGCCAGTGGATACCTGAAACATTGGATAGTATTTCAAGATCCCCAGTGGACAGTATTGAACCCAGACGCCATCAATCGAAACACACTTCTGTTTGCATCCTCCACCCACAAATTTAATGCTTTTTCCATCTTAGCTAAGCAATTATCATGAATTGTGGCCATAACTTTTGCAGTGAGGTGCACCAGCAAAACTAACATAAATTTCTTTTTTCTTCTTCGCAATTTCACAGATGGAAGATTTGTTCTTACCATAGATCTTAGCAACCTCAGATTACAATTTTTTTCTTTATTTATTAAGTTAAGAACTTTTACCTTTTCATTTAAAGGAAGCCCTTTACAACAACATTTTGGCTTATCTGAATTGCCAGCATCACTACTTTTGCATGTTGAGACCATTATTAAGTAAAATAAAAGTTACTTGAACACAAACACTGTCCCTGATACCATGACAGGTGATCTGATAATTGAGATGACTAAGTGATTAATAGGTAGCACTAACAATGTGGATATGCTAGGCAAAGGGATAATTCTAACTCCAGGCAGGACAGGATGGCACAAGCTTTTGACCCACTACTCAGAATGACCTGCAATTGAACTGTTTATTCCTGGAATTTCTATTTAGTATTTTCAGCTCATGGTTGGCCACAGGTAACTGAAACCACAGAAAGCAAAACTGCCAGTAAAGGGAGACTACTGTATCTCTCAATGTCTGTTTTCTTATCAACAAAATGGAAGTTAAAAACAGTGTCTATACCCGATATTGTGTGAGGATTAAGATAATATGTCAACTCAGCATAGCAGCTGGCCTAGACTAAATTGCTACAATTATTATTATTTGCTTTAAAACTACACATTTGAGAAATAGAAAATACTTTTAATACCCATCATTAGAGTAATGTTAAATAGTCATCTATATGAGGAGGGAGCCTCAACCACCTGGCCACAGACAAGTACTGATCCATAGCTTGTTAGGAACTGGGCCACACAGCAGGAGGTGAGCGGCAGACAAGGGAGTGAAGCTTCATCTGTATTTACAGCCACTCCCCATCACTCACATTACCGCCTGAGCTCTGCCTGTCAGATCAACAGAGGCATTAGATTCTCATAGGAGTGCAAACCCTATTGTGAACTCTGCATGCAATGAACCTAGGTTGCGCATTCCTTATGAGAATCTAATGCCTGCTGATCTGCCACTGTCTCCCATCACCCCCAGATGGGACCGTTTAGTTGTAGGAAAACAAGCTCAGGGCTCCCACTGATTCTACATTATGGTGAATTGTATAATTGCTTCATTATATATTACAATGTAATAATAATATAAGGTGCACAATAACTGTAATGTGTTTGAATCATCCTTAAAGCAGACAGCCCCTACCCTGGTCCATGGAAAAATTGTCTTCCACAAAACCAATCATTGGTACCAAAAAGGCTGAGGACTGCTATCTATACTTGAAAAGAGATACCTCTATAAGTAGCAATAAAAAAGACTTTAACAATACAATAAATTTAAAAGGAGCTAGGGCATGGTGGCACACCTGTAGTCCCAGCTACTAGGGAGGCTGAGATGGGAGGATCACTTGAGCCCAGGAGTTCAAAGTTACAGTGAGCTATGATCACGCCACTGCACTCCAGATTGGGTGACAGAGTAAGACCCTGTCCCAAAACAAAATAAATAAACTTAGAAAAAAGAGCCCCCTTTTAATCACACCTGAATTTATGTTAATGAAATAGCTTTGAGTGGAGGCTCCTTTGAAATAGCTTAAGGGTAGGGCTACTCACCAAAAGACCAAAAATGATTAGAGTTGGAAATTTCAGTCCCACCCACCAAACTCTGTGGAAGAGAGGAGGGTTGGAGATTGAGTCATGAGAACTATTGTACAGTGAGGTTCAGAGAGTGTCCCACTTGGTGAGCACACTGAGGTCTTAGGAGGGTGGTACACCCAGAGAGGGCACAGAAGCTCTGCACCACCCTCTGTCCCCCTTAATCTGTCCTGTGTATCCCTTCTATTTGTCTGTTCTTGAGTTGTATCCTTTATAATAAACCAGTAAATGTTTTTTTAAATAAATAACAATAAAAACTACATACTCTTTTAAAAAAAAAAAAAGACAGCACAATTAAAATGAACAAATGACTTCAACAGAGCAGAAACTGGGATAGACAAATAGAAATAAAAATATGAATAGAAGCTGTACTTCATTAGCAATCAAAAGAATGCAAATTAAAACTACCATGAGATAACACTTCATATCCTCTAACACAGTAATTCCCCACTTGGTATATAAACTTTTGCATATGTGTGCCAAGAGCATATAGAAGATATTTGCATTATGGCTATGGGCAAAAAATAATAAACAATCTAAATGGTCATCAACAAGAGACTAAATAAATTGCGCTAAGTCACACAACAGAATACTATACAGAGGTGAAAATGATTAATTACGACTGTACAAAATCAATCTCAGAAATATGATATGAAAAATAAAAGTTTGAGAAGAAAATACTGCTTAGAGATTAAAAAATATGGTTAAATTATATTTTTTAAAGTTTAGATAAACACAAAATTCAGTAGTCACTTTTATAGTGGTAGAAACAGCATTTGTTGTATTAATATTTGTCAGACCTTACACATTTAAGTATTATTTGGTAACTACCTCAAAGTTTAAAAAAAAAAAAAAAAAAGTGCTCCAATCTTTAGAGAAGGTCTAAGTACGACAGAAAATGAAGTGGTCATACAAGAAAATGGGAAGGAGGGAGAAGTGCAGAAAAAGAAAGAAATTGGTAACATTTGATGCTGTGAAGGTAAACTTGACAGCTCGAAGGAGTGGGAAGTATTTCCTTCTCATTGTATACATCTATTATATTTCAAATTTGGAATAATGTGATTGCATTCCCTTTTAAAAATTAAGTTATAATAAAAACTAAAAAATCATACTGCACATTCTCCTAAGTACTATCTGTAAACAAGTTGCTTTCCACTTTTTTGTAAGGACTTACATTTAGCAATTCTTAAAGAAGAAAAAGACTAATCTTTCATAAGGCACATATTTCTCTTAATGTTGGACATTCTTCAGCTTGTTTAAATCAGCTAAATTTTCCCTCGTGAAGTAACTGTTCTTGTAATTTTAAGAAAAATTATAAAGTGGATAAATGTTCTATTCAATCCTAAGATTAATGTCTAAGTTTGATATATAAGGAAAACAATCTTTATCATAAACTGGCCACATAACTTTTCAAATAACCTACCTCTTTCTGTACTTGCTCAATCTGCTTTTTGGCATCAGTCAGTTTCTCTTTCAGGTCAGCATAATCTTCTTCCTTCCTCTGAAGATCTGCTTTCAGATTCTGGGTACGAGCAGAGCTTGCAGAGAGTTCCTCTTTCAATCTAAAAAACATAAACCACTTTTCTATGGTAATGCATCATTAACTGCTTAGGACCATACATGTGAAATGGTAACTATCTTTACAAAATTATATCTTTTCACAAATTTGGAATATCCAAACTATGAATGAGTTCTGCAGAAAAGATTTCATATGATTTTTATAAGCTGATCTTTTCACATAACCTATGGTCCAAAGGTTTATATGGACAAAGTTCAAGTTCTTCACTCATCATACATGCTACGCTTTACCAGATTAAGTATGACTATCTAATTTTTTTAAAGCTGCATAGCAAAATGAATGCTTTGTGTATTTTAAAATATTTTGAATAACATTTAGCTTACTTTTCTGTTTCTTGCCTGTTGGTTTCTTCTTCTTCTTCTTTTAATTGAAGTAAATGCTTCATATCTTGCAAATTATTTGTTAATTGTGTGATTTCTTCTTTCAGCTTGAGTTCCTTTACACTTAAATCTTTGGTGTTTTTGACAGAATCCTGAAGATGTTCTTGAAATTCCTTCAAATTTCTTTCTAGCTTTAAGATGATAGATTCCTTTTCCAAAATGTCTTGTTCTAACTTGGCTGAATGACTACGTTCAACTTTCTGAGTCTCTAAAATTGTTTCAAGTTCCTTTATTTTTGCCTTATAGCAAGTAACACCTTGTGTAAGTTCTGAAAGCGCTCTCTTTCCTTCAACTACATGCTGTATTTGAACATCAAGAGTAACATTTTTTTCTTGCAATTCTTCTTTCAGCTGCTGTATAAGAGTTTCTTTTTCTTTTAGTAGGTCATCTTGGTTTTTATGCTCCTTCTCCTTTACTTTTAGTCTATTGTTTTCATCCTTATAGCCTTTTACTTCTGCCTGCAATTTTTCAATTTGTTGTTCCAGTTCCTCAATCTGATGACTTTTTTTGGAAGAGGCCTTCACAATCTCTTTACATTCTTCCCAAATAGCTTCAATACTAGAGTGGAAAGAATTTTCCCTATTGGGTTCTTGAATTCGATATTCTTTAACTTGCTTACTTACCAAATAATCATTACCTAAAAGGTGTAACTGTGTATTTGGCAAATTATCCTCCTCAGAACCATTTGACAGATCCCTGAGATTGAGCAAATCTATGTTTGAAATCTGAGAAACTGAATCAAGAGTACGTAGTTCGTCTATTTTCGTGTGCATTAATTTTATTTGTGAAACATTATTTGTAATGCTTCTTGTAGCAGTTTCTATCTCATTTGACAATTTCATGATCTTTTCCTCCTGTTCTTGATTTTTACTTTTCTGCACATGTAATTCAGCAATTGCAATATCATAATTTGACTGAATTTGTTGGACCTCTTTACTTAAAGTTAAATTCTTTTTTTCAGAAAGAGAAAGTTCCTGCTGAAAACGAACAATCTGTTTATTTAATTCTGCTTTTTCTTCCTTTTCATTTTTAAGTTCATTCTCAATAGTGAGTAAAAATGCTCTCAGTCCTTCATTATTTTCTTGTAAAACTCTGATGTCTTCAATTTCTGCAATGTTCGGTCGCACTTCTTCACTTTTCTTTTGGTCTTCAGTGATAGCTGAACTAACATGGATAGACCCTTTAAAAATAAGAAAATTGTTATTAATCTGGCAAACCTTAATAAAACCAAAAAGTCACCATATAAGCCAATATTCAAACATACAAAACATGTAAAAGTAAACTTCTAATTTAAAAAAAAAATGAAATAAGCTGTTGAGAAAAAAAGAAAAAACAGGTTATAAAACGTGTGGTATGAGCCCATTTATGTAAAAATTATTATTTCACAAGGTAATACAAAGTTAGCAAAGGAAGTACACCAAAATGATGGCAGCTACCTACCTCTGAGTAGCATTACCAGCTATTTCTAACTTTCAGTATTATTTAAATTTTGTACCACAAATCTTTATTGTCATTTCAATATGGGACAGAGAGGAGGAGATGACGAGAAACCCTAGGCAGACATTCCATATCCTAACGAACAGTTTTAAACTACAATTATATTGTGGCTTTTACTATATTAGCAATAGGCAAATGGAGTATCTTAAATTTTCATAGCTAAAATTAGAAGGGACATGTTAAAACTTTGGGAATTCATATAATATAGCCTTACTAGCTGTAACCATTAATAAACTGCTTCATACTACGACTGTTTCCTCAAATGTGATATAGGAATAATACCACCTATCTCAAAGTTGTGAAGATCAAGATGACAAATGGGTTGACGACACTGTGCATTGGATAGATTTAACTATTAATAGAACCTGAAAATCTGTACAGAAGGATTCAACTAATTGAAAATGCATAAAAGTTTGCCTTTTTCAGGCTTAATATGTATATTGCTAGAATAAAGATACCCTTACCTGCCCAACTTACTCTACAGAATAATGCTAAGAGACTAAAATGAGTTAATACGTAATGTAAGTTAAATGACTACGTAAATGTTGTATACATGTAAGAACTTTAGCCATTATAATCAGTACAGATCAAATTATACCCAGAACAGATACACTATTAGCTACAATTTAATTCATAAGTTCACTCTGACAAATAAACTCACCCCACGTAAGTGCCCAGTATAAATTATATTCTTTTAAACTTTCCTCATAGATTCCATGATTAAATCTTGAAATATAATTAACAATCTTCTAGATATATAAATTTATATCTACATATCTTTTTATATTTCATACAATTTCCATTAAGGGTCAGATGAGTGTCTCAGATCCTCGAAACCTTACTTCAAAACAGGCCAGAATCTGACTCTTCGTTTTTAGAAATTTTTTCCTGTTTTGTTATACTTCATGGTTTGATGTTTATATCATGTTTGCAAGTGGACTTTACAACATTGTTCTGGTACAATTTTTATGTGAATTTTCTACACGACTTTGCTCTAATACAATCAATTCCATATGTTCTTCTGACCGCCATTCACTCCCTCACTGACCATTTTTGTTTAATTAACCTGTATTTTTATGTGATATCCTCACTATGTAAGAATCAAACTCTTCTTGTTTAATGATCCCAGATATAATATGAAGTACAAGGGTTACTAATCTATAAGAGCAGAAGACAATTATAATGTAGGTTTGGCTTGAAATCCTTCTAGTTAAGAAACCTACTACTTTCTGGCCGGGGACGGTGGCTCACGCCTGTAATCCCAGCACTTTGGGAGGCAGAGGCGGGTGGATCACGAGGTCAGGAGATCGAGACCATCCTGGCCAACATGGTGAAACCCTGTCTCTACTAAAAATACAAAAAAATTAGATGGGTGTGGTGGTAGGCGCCTGTAATCCCGGCTACTCGGGAGGCTGAGCCAGGAGAATGGCTTGAACCCAGGAGACGGAGGTTACAGTGAGCCAAGATCATGCCACTGCACTCCAACCTGGTGACAGAGGAAGACTCTGTCTCAAAAAAAAAAAAAAAAAAAAAAGACACTTACTACTTTCCATTGGTATCTAATTGACTCTAAAAAGTATATTGTACATTTTTCTTTTTAATGAATCCCGAATATTATCCTATGCATCTCAGCTCTTTATATTTTATTGAAATATGTTTGTCTCTCTCATCTACTAGATTTTAAGCTCCTTGATGGCAGACTCCCTGTATCTCACTCATCACGAACAATAAACCTAAATAGAATAATAATCCTAAATGTAATATTTTTGAAACTTAACTATACCACATATGTTCTTCTTTTCTATCTCTAAGACATATCATGGTATAGAAAACAAATAATCTTTGTGATTTTTGCAATAATAATTTATTCTGCTTCTAGATATATGTAAATTCATGAATCTGACATATTCCAGTTACATTAATTTTGTTACTTTATGGTAACTTTATGTTTAAAATTTTAATGTTCTCTCTTTAACACTGAAAAACATTTATTTACACAAGAGTGATTTTCTAGTTTTATTGGGAGGAATTATCCAGGGACCTTATTAAAATGCAGATTCCTGGCACCAAATACCAAAGATAGTGATTTGGTAAGTCTGGGATGTATTTTACATGCAACGTTTTGAGAATTAGTGTTCTGGGGTATTATTTTTGAAAATTTCTAGAAGTTGACAGTGACTTCTGTAATACCTTTGGGATCTTAACATATCACTTTGTTACATTACAAAGCCCTTAATTGACAGCACTGCTGCATGTAATTGTTCCTTAAGAGCCAAACGTCAAACCTCTTGTAGTTATGAAATTCAAACCCATTAAGTTTTAGCCTGCCTCTCACAGGCTCTTGTGCATCCTAGTTGTGAGATGATAGTAGCCCATGGGATGATGCACATGTAATGAATCTGTTCGATGAAGAAGGCAGCACTTTTGAGATCATTACAAAGCTCATTAAATTGAAATCTGCCATGCCATATACAAATGAGTTTCTATACTCATTTCCGTATATACTAATCACAGTTGAAGTTATGAGCAAAATAAAGGAAAAGCCAAAGCATTTATGAAAGGTCCCTCAGGTACTACCATAATGTGGAGAAGAAAAAACTTATGTGATTGTTTGTTCTCAAGGTTTTTTAATACTATGACCCCCCACCACCACTTTCATTTTTTTAGACACAGTTTCACTCTTGTTGCCCCGGCTGGAGTGCAATGGCACAATCTTGGCTCACTGCAATCTTCGCCTCCCAGATTCAAGTAATTCTCCTGCCTCAGCTTCCCAAGTAGCTGGTATTACAGGCATGCACCACCACACCAGGCTAATTTTTTGTAATTTTAGTAGAGATGGGGTTTCATCATGTTGGTCAGGCTGGTCACGAACTCCTGACCTCAGGGAATCCACCCACCTCGGCCTCCCAAAGTGCTAGAATTACAGGCATGAGCCACCACGCCCGGCCTATGATCCCTTTTGATAAATTAAAATCCCCTAGCTCTCTCAAGATACTGATTTCCCCCAGTGAGAATATGCCCCCACCCAAGAATCACTATATAATATGGGAATCTTACCTCCTTGTCCCATCTAGAATTTATCTAGTTTTGCCTTCGATACTGTATATACAAAAAACCACCTGTATTTGTTAAGTCTTCATTTTTCAAATGCAATGCATGTTCTTTTTTGTTTCACTCAATTGTCTAAATGTTCTTGGGAAGCTGTAATTGTGCAATTTCATTACAGGATTCCAAGATCTCTTTTCTTCAATACAGATTAATTTTAAAAGCTCCGTGGACAAGGTTTTATTATGTATAATTTACACTGTCCAGCCTCAAAGAGGAAGGGGTAAAATAAGGCATTATGCCTGCTGTATTTTCTTAAAAGCTGCTGAGTTTCTTTTTGAAGCGTTTCTTATGTTTGCAATTTACATTTTCCTATTTATTTCCTCAAGATTTTCAGTTTATTCTAAAGAGTCTACCTCCTCTAAAATTCAAAGGTTTGCCCTTCTTTATATTTACAACAAACTTGCCCAGTTACTCTTAAAGATTTTTTAAAAAATAATCTTCAACATGTATTATTTTTCATCAGACTGTCTCCTGGTATCACAAATACAGCTTGAATACATTTATTATTAGTAATATTTAGCTCAAAGTCTTACTGTAAAATATCCTTTTCTCCAAATGAATAAAGAATGCAAACAAAGAAAACAAAATAATGTGCTGGGATTTAGGCAGAAAATACTATATTTATAAAATCAAAGTAATGAGTTTTAACTATTATAAGCACAGAAATTATTACATAGACATGCGAAAGAAATAATAAAAGCACAATTTCTAAAAGCATATTTATTAAGATAAAAGCTTTAACTATGCCCATCCCTAGACAATTTATAACTTTCCAGAATAAAAATTCAAGATGTTTAGATTTTCTCAAGATTTTTCCTTAGACAAGTGAATGCCCCTCTGTTTGCCTTGTTCTATTTACTGGTTTAGAAATTAGCTTTCTTAAACGCCTGCTGCTGGCAGCTGAAGTAGTACCTTTCTTTGCTGGTGGTTCATCTTGCTGAAGTTCATTTTCATTTACTCTTCTTCTTTCTGAACAGATTTTAGTTTTGCTGTCCTTAGGTACTTCAACTGTTTCATTACAAATCAATTTATTGTTTATTATTAAAGAAGATGTATCAGCCTTGTCCTAAAGCAAAATAAGTTAAAAATAATTCACATATAGAAAGCTACAAAAAATGTACAAATCACATAAATTACTTTCAATGGTGTACCATAAAAATTTTATTTTCAAATTTGTTGAGACATTTTCTAAGTTATTTCTTAAGTTTCGTCCTAAAATAACTGATGGCTCTAGCAAATAAGTAACATTTGGGGATAACTGGAGAATCTTAAGAAGATAAATCTCTGAAGTCACATGAGAAATGTGCTTTGAAAAGAAAAATATGAGACTCAACTATTTATTTTGTTTTGTAGCCAAAGCCTCTTAAAGATTAGTATTGTCTTAAACATTAACAACTCCTAGAAAAATAGTTTTGCCCTTAGCTTTAAGTCGATATATATTCAAAGATATACAGCCTACAGACAGCTTTGAAACTGAGCTTCTAGATACGTCATTTAGACTTTTTTTTTTTTTTAAGGCAGACTGCCTCCCTTAAAAAGGCTAGTAGCAACCAAGCACAGGGGCTCGTGCCTGTAATCCCAGCACTTTGGGAGGCTGAGGCCGGAGGATTACTCAAGCCCAGGAGTTTGAGACCAGCCTGGGCCACACAGTGAGAACCCGTCTCTACAAAAAATTAAAATTCCAGGTGTTGTGGTCCATGCCTGCAGTCCCAGCTACTCGGAAGGCTAAGGCAACGGGATCTCTTGAGCCCAGCAGTTCAAGGCTGCAGTGAGCCATGGTCACATCACTGCACTTCAGCCTGGGCAACAGAGTGATGAGACCCTACCTCTAAAAAGAAAGAAAGGGGGGGAGCTGAGAGAAGGGGGGAACTTCCAAAAAAAGGGTATAATATGGATTTAGAAGAAGGGTAAAACTCAGCATTTAAGCGCAAGTCTATAGAGTAATCAAATGTATGGTGAAGGCAGAAACTTGTAGCAATCAATTTGAAAAAACAAAGTGTATGATAGAGCGCCGCTTAATCAGCAAACATTGTATTAGCAGGAGATACAGATAAAAATAACCTTTTAAAGTCATAAAGTAATGGGTTATTTAAGAAAAAAGGCAAAGTTTTTCTAGCATCTCTAAACAAAGGATGTCATAAAGAACAATCTCCACGCTTTCTCACAATTAGTCCCTTAGTGTCACTGATAAATGACAAAATCATGGGACAGGCAGATCACACCTCTGACACAGCTCCATAACAAGTCCAAGTTGTTCCTTCCCCGATCCTTGGTACCTATCAGAATGATCCCGTCATTTTTCCCTGCTTCAAAATATACAATCCTCACCAAAAATCTATCCTTCAGAAGTCATAGTTATTGAAAGGAGGGTTTTCTGCTCCCAGGGTATGCTTGGGTAGAAAAAGCAAAGAATTCAAACTAAATTTTTTCATTATTGGAAAGAGTTTGCGCTCAAGACAAGATGTGGAACAGTGACCCTAGATCAACTGTTAATCAGGACAATTAGGTAAGTTCCAAACTACTTTTATATTTGTATGTATTTAAGTGAACAATTTAAATTTAGCACACTGTATTAAGTTAGTTGATAAAACAAGATCTAGAATCTATAAAGTTTATTTACAAGCAAGGACTAACTAATTTACAAATATTGATTTTTTTACTATCACTTCCTTAAATATTGCTAATATATTATGGTATGCAAACACACTACAGCAATAAATATAATCCCATGTGAAATTTCCAACTATTTTCTTTGAAGTTGTAGTCACCAGAAATGACCTGTCTCTGACTTTCCTTTTTGTTTTTATTTACCAAATCAAAGAACAGACTTAAAATCCAGATCAAGAGATGAGAGCAAAAAGCATGTGATGACTAACCAAATAAAAGTTTCGAGAGCCAGGAGGCCCAGCAATTAATTTACTGCCCCAAGTCTCAAAAGTTTTACATCCCCTTACTTCACAAATCAATTTCCTCTTCCTTAATCTCTACTACTACTACCGTAAATCGAAGTCCTCATCAACTATTAGCTGAACTCTTCCAAGAGGTAGCTATCTGGTCTCTCTGCCTGTAGTCTAATTCCATCTCAATCCTATCTTCCAAGTTTCCAACAATATCTACTCAAATGAAAAACTCCTCTTTGCTATTCCTCTGGTGAAAATGACTCCCCCACTGACTCCCCAAACTCTTTAATGCGGTATTCAAGGTCTTTCATCTTATCCTATTCTACTACTCCTAGCCTCATTTCTCACCTCTCCTTGCTTCAAACTTTCTTCCTAAACAACAAATTGTTTGTATTTTCCTGCACTCACTGAAAGATTTCTCATTTCCACGACTTTGTGCACTCTGATTCTGGTACATGGAAGGCCAATGTACCTTCTTGTCTCTCATGACTACCACTGTCCCCTTCCTCTACCTTCAAAAGGCTAAATTTTACTCACCCTTTAAGGCTCAACTTAATCATTTTCATCTCCACAAAGTATTCCTAACTCCCCACCCACTCACAGCTTCACACATTGACTACGACTGCACATTGTATTATAACTATATTTATGCTGTTTTTTTCTTATTGGGGGATTGTTAGGGTAGTAGATTTTATTAATCTGTATAATTCCAATAATCTAGCATAGTACCTGGCACACGTTGGACACTCCACAAGTGTTTCTTGCTCCTCCACCTTATTAAATACTAATTATTACTAAATAGTTTATTATTAACATATTAAATATTAGGATATTTCTCCCAGTTCAGGTACAGAAAAACCAGAGAATGAATCATGTATCTAATAAATACCAAAAGAAAGGCCTACTATAGGAGATTAGACAGAGTGCTCTTCTAGAATGCTCCTCATTTACCCCTGTGGTATCAAATGCCCATCTAAAGTTCAGATGAATCAGGGAATGTTGGTGGCTATTAGAGTTTGACTATCAAGATACAAAGGAAACTCAACAGTCACTTTTTATAAGATACCACGCCTGCTTCTTTTGGTCATAGAAAAGACATAAAAAAGCACCTTTCAACAAAGCAAGATGTTTGGCTCTAAGTTTACTCAGCTTACTACATTATTACCATATATTTTACCATTTCTAAATAAAAGAATAATTTGAAGGAGCTTACCCCAAAAAAAGAAAACCAAAAGCCATTTTAAAAGACATGGATTAAAAGACAAGCTGATCATTCTAAGCTGAACTGAATATGAAATTATCTAAATTTGTATGAAAGACAAGCCTTTAAGTCTTTACATGTCACAGTGTATAACTTTTTAGAAAAATTATCCTTGCTATTAAGCATATAAACAATAGCAACAATACATATAATAAAAACAAGCTTCTAGGGAAAAACCTAATTTTACTGAATTTCATGTTATAGTTCCCTGAAACATTATAATCTGGTTTTCTAAGTACACCCAAATTCCTTTCTCCTCAAAGCTCCCCTTCCAACTAGCTGAGGCTTAAATGTCCAAAGGCTACATATTCTCCTCCTTTTTACATGCAAAGCACTGCCAGCGTATCTTGTGGAAAAGTATGTTCAAAGAAGTCAAACACCCTCGTCTAAGTTCTCAAAAATTCAGATTTGGAAAACAGTAAATTGAGTTCAATGTTGCATAAGCAATTCAACATTCTCAATAAATTAGTCTTAGTTGCATAAGCTATTTTAAATTATTTCCTTTCAACCAAAACATATGCTTATCTAATTAATATAACACAAGGTTAAATTCTTACATTGCATTTAAATGTGTTTTCCATATGAGACTTTAGGTTCTGAAATTCGTTGATAGTATCTTCTTTTTGATCAATTATATTTATCAATTCTTTAATTCTTTGATTCTGTGTAATTATTTTCTTTGGAAAGAAGAAAAAGCAATGTTTCATGAATATACTTTAGGATAACTAGAATGCAAACATGATTAATAATGCAAACAGTTTTATAATTCCTTCAAATTTTAAAGTTAAATAAAGCTAATCAGTGGCAACATACTATGCACAGCATGATCTTATTTTTGCCTTTAAAAAAATTACATACACACACACACACACACACACACACACACACAAAGAAAAAAGAAGCTATATAGCATATAAGAGGAATTTGGAGCCAGACTGCCTGGGCTCAAATCCTAGCTGCTATCCCTTTTAATATGTCACCCTGGGCCAGGCACAGTGGCTCATGCCTGTAATCCCAGCACTTTGGGAGGCCAAATTACCTGGTGGGGAGATTACCTGAAGTCAGGAGTTTGAGACCAGCCTGGCCAACATCGTGAAAGCCCGTCTCCACTAAAAAATACAAAAATCAGCCGGGGGTGGTGGCCACCTGTAACCCTAGCTACTTGGGAGGGTGAGGCAGGAGAATCACTTGAACCCAGGAAACGTAGGCTGCAGTGAGCCATGCCACTGCACTCCAGCCTGGGCAACAGAGTGAGACTCCATTTCAAAAATAATAAATAAATAAAACTAAAAAAACTATGTCACCCTGGGCAAGTTACATCATAAAGTTGCTCTAACATTTAAATGAGTTAATAAAAAGCACTTAAAGGAGTATCTGGTAAATGGTAAGTGTTCTATAAATACACACATAAAGTAACAGTCTAAAGAGCTTCCAAATAAGTTGGGTTGGTTTTGTTTTAAATTTAGGAAGAACATTATGGGAAATTTTTTATTTTCTATTTATATAGCTTAAGGTAATTGGTACAACTAGTGTCTACTATTTTCATAAGTAGAAAAAATACAAGAAAAGATAGGAATTGTATAAACAGTAGGTGTAATGTCTTCTAAGTACATTTTTGTTCTTTAAATACTGGATATTAGATACCAAGATCTTGAATTATTTATATCTGATCATATTTTAAAATATTCAGCTTTTTGAAAGGATAAATATAAGTTGAAATAAGAAGACTCAAGCCAAAGAAGAACAGAAAAAATAACAGAATAAAACCAATCCCCCATGCATACCAAGAGACTATATTACTGTTTCTTTAATTATTTTTTAAAATAAACAAATCTAGTCATCATTCATACCCCTTTGTTAATTAAATACCTTATCAAGACAAAATAAAACTTAAAGCATTACCTTATTAGATGTCTCAAGCTCTTGAATCAATGAATCTGATTCTGAAAAAATAAAGAACATTGAAAATAAATATCTAAGCATCTAAAAATATGTATCACTGAATAACTATGAAACATATGCTGCTCTAGTGACACTTTACTGTTACATTCAATAAAAAGGATTTTGATAGCACTAGAAGCACACCCTACTCATTAAAAAAAAATCTGCTAATTCAACCACAACAGGGTAATGTTTCAGAAAAAGCCACTTCTAAAACTCAGGATAAAAATAGGTGGCATATGCTAAATAGTAAAGAACTGGCATAGCATCAGAGAAGAAAAGGAGCTAGTGCTTTTTAAGTACATTTCATAATGCAAAGGCACCACTTACATGTTATTTTCTACCCATCTTGTTTCACACAAAAAAGGGCAGAGCAGTTATTGCAACTAATTCTTAAAATGCAGATATTACAAACAATTCTATTTATGTATATAAAATGCCCTCAGCATGGTGGCACATGTCTGTAGTCCAAGCTACTCAGGAGACTAAGGTGGAAGGATCACTTGAGCCCAGGAGGTGGAAAACTGCAGTGAGCCATGATCATGCCTCTGCGCTCCAGCCTGGGTGACAGAGTGAGACCCTGTCTTTAAAAAAAAAAAAGGGGGGGAAGACAGAAAAAGAAAATGCCCTCCTAGTTAGAATGAAGCATCAAACTAACAAATTACTTTAAACCACTCCACAGTAGTCACTCTATCCCAACAGTGCATCTTCTATACTGCAAGAATTTATAAAGAATATAGAACAAGGCCAGGCACAGCATGGCTCATGCCTGTAATCCCAGCACTTTGGGAGGCCGAGGCAGGCAGTATCACTTGAGCCTAGGAGTTCAAGACCAATCTGGGCAGCATAGCAAGATCCCATCTCTACAAAAAAGAAAAAAAAAATGCAGCCGCTGTGGTAGTGCACACTTGTGGTCCCAAGTATTCAGGAAGCTGAGGCAAGAGGAGTAATTGAGCCCAGGAGGAGAAGGCTGCAGTGAGCTGTGATGCCACTACTGCACTCCAGCCTTGGTGACAGAGCGAGACGCTGTCATAAAAAATATATATATATAACAAAATTTACAGCTTTACTCATAAAGTTGACACTTGTTTTGATTTTTTTTGTTGAGAAGCTCATTTTCTAATAATATTGGTCTAAAATAAATGGAAGTCAAAAAATATTTTTAGTAGTAAATTACTACAAAGTCATACAAATGGTAAAATATTAAAATATGTTACCTAGATGAAAGAATTTTCTGGTCACTACGGTAAATGAGCTACATAAATCTCTTATACTTACCAAGAGTACTTTTTATGTGTTTACAATATCTAAATAAAAGTAAAATGTATCCACTTACCATCTTCTCTCTTTTTTAACTCTTCTTTGGTTTTGATTAATTCTCCTTTGGTTTTAGCTAATTCAGCTTTAATTTGATTAAACTTTAGTTCTAAACAAGCAGTAGCTTCCTGGGGGTCAGGAAGAGATGCAATATATAAGTGAGCAATTTCAGCCTGTTTCTTAATATCAGCAACATTATCTTGAAGAGAATCAATAATATCTTCAAATCCTACATAATTATGTGTTTCCTAAAAATAGCAAAAACCACATGCCTAATATTAACAGTAGGGTTCACCCTTTACATGTGGTACCATCTAATTTAGACAGTTTTTAAAAAAGCAAAAAATTCATCACTTGAAATTCTTTAAAATAAATTATATAGAAGCAACTCCAATTACGAAAAACCTGTGTTCCATTATTTATTTTCTGCTGTATGGACCATGAGGCATATTTTCGCATAAAAACAATGTTATAAACTGTGACAAGTCATTATAGAACAATTATGATTACCTAGTTCAGGTATACTTTCAATTATATAATGAGACTTAAAAGGTTTTGTTGGGATAGTGCATGAAACAAACCTACATTTTCACAACTCAGTCAATCCCAAACCACGTCAAGGATACATAAGGTTTGCTAGACAGCAGACGTCTGGACATCACTGTCACAGGCACTTGAACTGAGTGATTAAAAAAACTAAACAAAAACAAAAAAAAACCAACTCCCCCAAAAAACTGATCAATTTCAGCTTCAGTGGAAGCAGCAGAAAAGGATAATTTTTCTTATATTACAAGTAGAGAATAAGCTGAGCACAGTGGCATGCACCTGTAATCTCAGCCACCTGGGAGGCTGGGCAGGAGGACTGCTTGAAGCCAGGAATTCAAGATCAGCCTGGGTAACACAGCAAGACCCTAACTCTAAAACTATAATAAATAAATAAACAAATAAAATTTTAAAAGAGGAAGAAACGGTAGTTGCCCGGCAAGGGCAACTCTTTTTATACATAAACATTTTTGTTTTAATCAGAACAGCAAGTAAATGACGTCTTAGGTCTCTTACACCTTTAAAATTCTTTTTATTTAAAAATGTTAAGTAAGACAAATCTCAAAAAAGAATCTATCTGCCTACAACACAATGATTCAAGCAATACCAAAATAAGATATATATATATATAACAGAGGTATAAATTTTTCAAAACCAATCATTATATTTAAATTCTTGGTGCCTTACACTTCTAAAAAAACATGCCTAATTATAATAAAGCTACACACAAAGCATTGTTTTAATTCTAAACTATCTTGGTGTTTCTCATCATTGATGTGGTACACTAAACCCTGGTACCAAAACCTCACTGGATATTTTTAAATACTTCAATTAACATACTTCAGTTTCAACTTTTGTGGCACAAATGTCTTTCGCTGGTTCTTCTCCAGTGTCACATTTACCAACCAAATCCTTGAAGATAGCCAAACGACGTTCAGCATTTTCTTCTAATATCTCTCGTTCTTGAAGCAGAGTTTCCCTTCAAAATACAAATTAATCCCATTAAGAAACAGAAAATGAACTACTTTTTGTTTTTGTTTTAAACATCTAAGTTTAAGTATATTCTAGATTAAAAGAAAATTTAGTCCAGGTACAGGGGTTCACGCCTGTAATCCCAGCAATTTGGGAGGCGGAGGCGGGTGGATCACTTCAGGCCAGGAATTTGAAACCAGCCTGGCCAACACAGCAACACCGTCTCTACTAAAAACACAAAAATTAGCTGGACGTGGTGGTGTGTGCCTGTAATCCCAGCTACTCAGGAGGCTAAGGCAGGAGAGGCTAAGGCAGAAGAATTGCTTGAACCCAGGAGGTGCAGGTTGCCGTAAGCCAAGATCGCACCACTCAATACCAGCCTGGGTGACAGCACAAGACTCCAACTCAAAAAATTAAAATTTAAATTTAAAAAAGAGAGAAAATTTAAATAACCATGCATGGGATTAGTTACAGCTATATTCTTTTTTTTCTTCTCTGAGACAAGAGTCTCACTCTGTCGCCCAGGCTGGAGTGCAGTGACACAATCTCAGCTCACTGCAACCTACACCTCCCAGGTTCAAGAGATTCTCGTGCCTCAGCCTCCTGAAAGCAGCTGGGACTTCAGGAACATGCCAGTACGCCCAGCTAATTTTTCTATTTTTAGTACAGACGAGGTTTCACCATGTTGGCCAGGCTGATCTCGACCTCCTGACCTTGAGTGATCCGCCTGCCTAGGCCTCCCAAAATGCTGGGATTACAGGCGTGAGCCACCGCACCAGACCAGTAACAGCTATTTTCAAGCTTGTATAAAGAGATCAGAATTCAGAAGCCACCTAATATAAAAAGTAAATTAAGTAAAAAAAAAAACTAAAAAAGTAAATAAAATTCTCAATTTTTACCTGGACATGAAATAAATAACTTACTTAAAGTCAGCTTCCCGTTGAGCCCAATACTGAGTAAACTCCTGTGTAACTTCTTCTCGAATTTTAAATTCCAAGGTTAATTTTTCCTTTTTTTCATTTATCAGTTTTTTTTTCAAGTCTTCTATTAAGTCCAACAGTTTCTATTACATGTAAATGATAAAATTCTTATAAAAGAATAAATATATCCCAAGAGAAATACCGTCCAACTGTTCAAAAAATAAAACTTTACATTTAGTCAATTAGAATTCTGTGTCCTTTTTAATAGTGATAATGTTCTCACTGAAAATTATATGTTTGCAAAGATTTGTTAACTGAAAAATCAGGTTGGCCTTTCCACATTTTAGAAATACACCTTTGGTAACTCGTCTCACTGTCTAGCTATACTAAGAAAATAAGTAAAGTTAATTAGTGCATTTATTATCTATCAAGAACTACTCTGGGGAGTTCCATATTTGCTTCATTTAATCCACAACTTTCTGTGAGCTTGGTATCATCCATATTTCATAGGTGGGAAGCATAAGGATCAGATCTCTGGTAAATGCTAAAGGTTGAGTTTAAAAGTGGCCTGTAAAAGTCTAAAGCCCAAGGATTGCATACACCAGAGAAGTTGCTAAGAACACCCACTTACTAATCTGTCAAATAAAGATGTTACATAAACTTATATTAGGCTTTTATAACTATCCAGATGTCAACAGCAATTCTATAGCCTTTGAAACACATACATAATCATGAAAAATGTGCAATATATAAATAAAGCAATAAATAAAACACTTAACATGACCATTATACATTCATAACATAAATTGTAGCATTAAGGAAACAGCTACATATTCTTTTTAATGTTTCTATTTAAAGTTACTCAACAACAAATTAAACAATAAACTCTAAGCTACAGATCTTCCAATGTCTCAACTTTATATTTGAAAATAGTTCTACAGCTATCCAGACTTTGAAACTCTGCCTCCAAGAATTTATACTGAAAATAATTATAATATAACCCCATGTTCTGGTTGTATGAATGCTGATCACAGTGTTGTTGTTTTGTGATGGTAGTTGTGTTTAAATAATGAAAAAGTGAACCCAACTCAACCAACGTTAAAGGATTGGTTTAATTATGGTACTACCATACAGTAAACTACCGTAATCAATAATGATAACCTATATTAATAATTCATACTTTTCACAATTTATTTTTATATAAAGAATACCAGGTTACAAAACAGTAATATATAATAAAAATCCATTAACATTCGTGGTAGATTTGAGAGATCTTTATATTTAAATTTTCTTTTTCACTCTCCTATAAATATATAATACTATTTTAATAATTTTAAACTACATACTTTCTAACTGTGTAAAACAATAAATAATAACTATTGAAGGAGACATCAGAATGAATGTGGAAAAACCTTGGGAAGTTTGTTTATTTTATTTATTTATTTTTTTTGAGACGGAGTCTCACTCTGTCGCCCAGGCTGGAGTGCAGTGGCTCGATCTCGGCTCACTGCAACCTCTGCCCCCCGGGTTCATGCCATTCTCCTGCCTCAACCTCCCGAGTAGCTGGGACTACAGGCACCAGACACCACGCCTGGCTAATTTTTTGTATTTTTAGTAGAGACGGGGTTTCACTGTGTTAGCCAGGATGGTCTCAATCTCTCAACCTCATGATCCACCCACCTTGGCCTCCCAAAGTGCCGGGATTACAGGCATGAGCCACCGCGCCTGGCGGGAAGTTTAATAGTTTTCACTAATTAGGTTTTATCATTGTTAGCATCTGATAAAGTTTTTGCTGAAAAAATTTAGGCTGGCTATTATAGCTAAACGAATTTAAGTATATGTATGCTAATACCAAGGTATTTTATAATGGTTTTTAAAAGTCCCAATCCTTTAATTAAAATGTCAATAAAGGGCTGGGCACATTGACTCACATCTGTAATCCCAGCGCTTTGCAAGGCAGGAGGATTGCCTGAGCCCAAGGGTTCAAGATCAGCCTGGGCAATAGAGCAAGGCCTCATGTCTACAAAACATTTTTAAAAATTAGTTAGGGGTGGTATGCATCTGTGGTCCCAGCTACTCAGGAGACTGAGGCAAGAGGATCACTTGAGCCCAGGATTTCGAAGCTGCAGTGAGCCATAACTATACTATTGCACTCCAGCCTAGGTAACAGAGCAAGACTTTGTCTCTAGAAGAAAAAAATTAAGCATGCCAACACCTAATCATATTGATTTTTATATGTCAAATATTAGACATTTTGATGAATTTCCTTAAAATATTTAGTCAATCTTATATGATAAGCATTTACACTATATAATCCATCATAAACTATAGCATTAAATATTTTTCTCTAGTAATTTCAGAAATTTTACTAACCAACATTATACAAAAATTTCAACTTTGAAATGAAAAAAAAAAAAACTGGGTTTTTTGGTTTGTTTCTTTGTTTTAAGACAAGGTCTCACTCTGTCACCCAGGCCAGAGTGCAGTAGTGCAGTGATGGCTCACTGCTGCCTAGAAATCCTGGGCTCAAGCAATCTTCCCACTGCAGCCTCCCAAGTAGCTGGGACTACACCTGTGCATCATCATGCCTAACTAATTTTACTTTTTTGTAGAGATGGGGTCTCACTATGTTGCCCAGGCTAGTTTTGAACTCCTGAGCTCAAGCAATCCTCCTACCTCAGCTTCCCAAAGTGCTCGAATTACAGGTGTGAGCCACTGCACCAGCCAAACTAGACTATTAAAGGCTCCTTTCGTCACTGAGGAGGTACTATTTAATACATTACAGAAGCCCAAGTAACACGGTCTAATCACATAGTGACCAGATAAAATGGGACTTGTACTACATCTGAAGCTATCATTCTTGTTTCCAAACATATGTTCAATAATTGCTTTCAGGGACATGAAGGTAAATTATTAAAATGAGAGTATTTAGCCTAATACATCATCGATCTACTTATACTTCTGCAATCCAAAAGAGTACTGTGATGTGTGATGTGTCAACACCATTAAAGCACACCCATGAACACAGGTCTACTAGTGTTTGTAGGACACTGGTAAGAGGACTCCATCTATACTCACGGAGTTATGGCCAATTAAAGATGGGAATAGGTGGCCAGGTAAGGTGGCTCACGCCTGTAATCCCAGCACTTTGGGAGGCCGAGGCGGGCAATCGCAAGGTCAGGAGTTCGAGACCAGCCTGGCCAACATGGTGAAACCCCATCTCTGCTAAAGATACAAAAAAAACTTAACTGGGTATGGTTACGCATGCCTATACTCCCAGCTACTCAGGAGGCTGAGGCAGGAGAATCGCTTGAACCCAGGAGGCAGAGGTTGCAGTAAGCCGAGATCGTGCCATTGCACTCTAGCCTGGGCAACAGCGCAAGACCCTCTCTCAAAAATAAATAAATAAATAAATAAATAAATAAATACTATAATTGGACAGAAGCTAAAAAAACAACTGTTAAATCTTATTTATTTATCATAATAACAAGACGACAAACAATTAGTGTTTTTGAAGATATGGGATCATAGGTACTTGGTAGATATTTTTAGCACTTGTACTTGAGACTGCAAAATAAAAGTCTGATGGAATACATAAAATCACTTAGTGAAAGGATACTCACATGGTCTATAAGTAACACCCCACAGATAATATGGTTTTGCAATACAGATCTGAAATACTGTTATCTTAACCAAGTGAGCAAAACTTAGCATCTCTAAGAATGGAAAAATCAGACATCATGTGGCTCTTGGTGTGATGCAATGGAAAATTTACAACTTAACCTACATAAAAAGCTTCCCTAATATATTAAACCTAAATCATGAAGAAATAATCAAACAAATCTAGATTGCAGGTATTCTATGAGAAAACTAGGATCCACTTTTCAAAAATGTCAGTGCTAGATTAGAAATGATTAAAGAAACACAACAATCAAAAGCAATGTGTTAACTCTGGCTGTAGACAAAAACAAAGTGGCTATAAAGAACATATTGGGAACACTGGGGAAATCTCAATACAAACAGTATACGAGGTTATATTAGTGTATCAATATTAAATTTTTTGGGTATGAAAATTTCATGGTCTTGTGATCATGATGAAAATGCCCATGTTCTTAGAAAAATATGTTCAAATATTTAGATGTAAGGTGTCATTACGTCTGGATCTTATTTTCAAATCGTACAGACCAAAAGATGTGTATTCACATACTCATAAAATGGTAACTGGAGAATCCAGGTGAAGGATAAATGAGTATTCATTGTACTAGTCTTTCTATAGGTTTGTAATTTTTCAAAATATAAAGTTGAACACAAAAACTTCAGTGTACTGTTGAAAAAAACTGAAGAGAGAGAGCCTTAAGATTTAACCTTAACTTCAGAATAAGAAGACAAGCATAGAAGTATGAGTTCTTAATACATACTCTTTTCTCCTCGTGGCTAATGAAAGCCTTATTTTCCTCTAATGTTTTATCTAGATCTTCATCAAGAAGTTTAGTTTCCACATTTTGAGTTTCTTCAGTGTTTTCTAGCTCCTCAACCAAATCCTCGTCTTCCATCAAATCTTCTAGACTATTTTCCCATGAAATGGTGGCTCTTTTTACATTTAATATTTTACTGTTTGAATTACTGTCTAGTGATACATCTTGAGAAGATTTGACAGGTCCAAATAATTTCTCTTGAGAGGAATTTAAAGTGTCTGGGACACAAACCTGTTAAAATATTCAATGTGACTTTTAAAACAGAAAAGACAAGAACTGTCCACTAGAAAATGATTATTTTATAAATTTAAGTCAAATGAAAACTCAAGTGTTAAGGAAAAACTATTCAAACAAACATACAAACAGGAATCACCATCCCTAAAAGAACATTCTGATAGGAAAAAAGCTACTTACATATGTAAACTAGAGGAAAAATCTATCTTCCTGGGCTAAGTGTTCAGTATTAATCTTAGCAGAGGGTTTTCCAATCACCCAGAAGTACCAAATGAACAAGATGAATGGCAGAGCAGACAATTCATTCCAAAAATACTCATTAATTTATAACTGATGTTTACTACTAACTATTATTACTAAAGGTCATTTTAATCCTAGCATGGGCAACTTTCAATCCTTTCTCATGTCTTCCTACTTGGTTAAATATTTACCTTTTTAATTTTCAATTATTTCCTAGGCTTACAGTATTAAGTACAAAATATTTATTTCAAGAAAAACTGTTAATATTCTAATAAGAGGCTTAATAAAATAAATATTTACTTTTTGTGCAATGGCGGAGAACTTCAATACATTGAGTGTTTCATCATAGGCTAAATAACATTGGCTGATATTGACAATCATACAAATTTTCCCTTTACCATTAAAAAAACTTTGAAAATAGTGAGTCAGTTTACTTTCCCGGAAAGGCACATGCTGTTGAAACCTACAGAAAAAATTTTCAGAAAACATTGTAAGTTAAAAAACATCTCATGAAATCAGGGTGCTGAGACATTTTACAAAGAAATAATTAAGCCACCTATCATGAAATTAAACTTTAGGGTAGTGATTAGTTTCAGATGTAATAGTCCTTCTCAGTTTTCTTTTTATCTTTTCTTGTTTGTTTTTGTTTTTGTTTCTGTTTTGAGACAGGGTCTAGCTCGGTTGCCCAGACTGGAGTACAGTGGCACAATCATAGCTCACTGCAGCCTCAACCTCTTAGGCTCAAGCGATCCTCTCGCCTCTGCCTCCAGGGTAGCAGGGATTACAGGTGCCTGCCACCACACCTGGTTAATTTTTTTATTTTTATTTTTAGTAGAGATGAGGCTGGTCTTGAACTCCTGGGCTCAAGCAATCCTCCTGCCTCGGCCTCCAAAAGTGCTGGGATTACAGGCATAAGCCACCATGCCTGGCTGTTTGTTTTAACTGCTGCTACTTACTAACAATAACCCACTATGTAAATTATAAAGAAAACCACATTTAACTGGGTTATGTTCCCTAGTATAGAGCAAGTATATAAGAGATGTCATGAAACACCCTAAATAGAAATGGTGAAGGCTGATTTATATTTACTCAGCCTAAAATGCTAATTAATGTAAAAATCTATTGCATCTAGAACCACACACAATGCATTAATAAGAATAAAGTGGTTTTAGATCCTAAACCAGCATTAGAAGCTTCTCATTTACAGTGTCTATTGGTATAGATTTGCCATGGAAAATACTGACTTTACCTGATGAGTTACTGGCATCAACTGACATTTCTATCATTGTCTTTAATCCAAGATCTCTTAAGTACTTGAATCACAATCTATACACAGTCATTACATAAGAAGCAGTTTAAAAATCAAAAAAGAACGTTCTAAAAACAAAAAAGTTGAAAGTTTAAATACTGTAATATTTAATATGCTAATAACACTTTCAGAAACACTTACTTTGACTTTTCACTATTCTTCAAGACGTTAATACACTTTCCCAGAGTCAATAAAGAAGTGTTGATATTCCCAGTCTCTCTTAACCTTTCACCTTCATTCTGTGTCTTCATAGTTCGTTCTGAACCAGCAAGATCACATAAAGATAATCTGAATTAAGAAAAAAAAAGTACTTTAAAAGTTCTTCAAAACAATTACAAATAATTAAATTTAAAGAATATTCAACTTACTCACTGACTCGAATTACACGAGACATTTCAGAATCTTCAATCTGTAATATTTTAACAGTGAATATGCTGTGACTGAAATACAAAGATCAAATGTTATCTTATCATTTTTAATTTCTGCATTCTAAATAGGAGAGACAAGTATTCAAATCAATCTTATTTATACCCTAGTATAACTACAGTCCACCATTGCATTTTCCAATTAGCTGTTAAATATTTCAAGCCAGTGTTCTACTGTCACTTACATACCCAAATGCCTAAAATCATCTTTTGCCTAGCTCTAAATCCCTCAAATTATCTCCTGACAGTTCAACTTCTATTAATAGTATCATTTATAATAAAGCGACATTTTGTTTGAAAAGATAATATTAGTTAAAATGATATTATGTACAGCTAGCCAATACTCTGACTACATACCTAAAGCAAAGCATACATTTGACCTATAGATCCGGATCTTGTATTGTCCCATGCCCAACTGACTACGGAAACAGGGCTCCTTCTCTAAGAAAAAGCCTGCTTTAATTATCTCACTGCTTAAACTTATTTCCTTTGCCTCTCATCCCCCAATCCCATCAAAACTTCCTTCCTTAACCCCTTGAGATTATACCCTCACTGAGTATATTTATATAGTATTCAGGGGATAAGTGAGAAAGACCCAGAGAAAAGGCCACCATTATTACTAACTCCAAAAATACTGAGCTTAGATACTGACATAAAGAAAGAGTAAAAATACCTCAGAGATTTCCTATAAATTAATAAATCTACTGTCAGGACAGCAAACAGTATTGATAAACGTGTTTAGTGTTATTCTGTATACCAAATGTTTTTTATGCCTTATGAATTTATTTAACACGAGAGAACCTACTGCCCACTTTAATGTAAAATTAGCTGTGTTTAAATTAACATAGAATACTATCGGTGATTCGAGTTTACTCTTACAGAGTTTATTCTTTACCTTCTACTGGAAGCATTATTCAATTTTGTGAAGGCAACACTCTGGTGCTTTATTCCTAGTTTTAAAAGTCTATAGGCTTCTTTGGAATCAGATACTTGAATCCATTGTAGATCTTTAAAAAATAAACAGGATATATATTAATTTATTGAGACAAAGAATGTGTTCTACAATGTAATCTCTTTGAAAGTCTTTTCCTAGTGACATATAATGAAATCTTTCTTCTAACAACACATCCTAGCTGGAGTCAACTCAGCTATTTCAGGTTACACCAGAGAAGATTGTAACAATGTTCTAGAATGTAAATTACACAAACACACAAAATAAATGTTTGTCAACAGAGTCTGCCAAACGGAAAATTAAATACAGTAACAATTCCTTGGAATTAGACACTCAGGGAAAAAAAGAGAGGCAAAGTACAGTACAGATTAAACCTGTAAAATTACCTAGCTATTAAACACTGAAGATTGTAATTTATTAGTGAATCATAAAATCAGATTTATTGAATCATGACCAGTATTTTAATTTTTATTTATTTATTTATTTATTTATTTATTTTTTTGGAGACAGGGTTTCACTCTGTTGCCCAGCCTGGAGTGCAAAGGCCTGATCATGGCTCTCTACAGCCTTGACCTCCTAGGCTCAAGTGATCCTCCTGCCTCAGCCTCCAGAGTAGCTGGGACTACAGATGCATACGATCATGCCAGGCTAATTTTTGTATTTTTTGTAGAGATGGCGTTTTGCCATGTTGCCCAAGCTCGTTTTGAATTCCTGAGCTCAAGTGATCCACCCACCTCAGCCTCTCAAAGTGCTGGGATTACAGGTGCGAGCCACTGCATCTGGCCAGCATTTTGTAGAAATGACAAAGAATACAGAAAATATTACAGTGCATTCCTTGTAGTAAAAGTATAATTAACGAAACTTTTGAGTTGTAAATATTACATATGTATATATATACATGCATGTAGGTACTGAGTCATGATGTTATTAATATGTGTTTCCTACTGTGAATAATTGTTTTAAAAGGTTAGAAAAACCACTCCGGAAGAATAGTAACATTTCATAGCTCCAAAATTTGGACACTCTTACAAAGCAGGAGAATAACGTGAACATAACCATACACAGCTTTTCCCATCACCACAAATCCAATTAATGATACTCAAGCAAATACAATACCAAAATAGACCCTTTTATATTCAAGTTTAATAAATATACCAAAACATACTTCTAAAGCACAAAATTATCTTCTTCTCTTAATGTTAATAATTAGCATTACAATTTTCAATTTTCTATTTGCTTTAGTCTTACAGCTATCACAAAGCCCAGGAAGAGAACTTTGGAGCAATAAGATAAAAATATTCATTAGTATACCTTTTATAAAAGAATAGCCCTTTACGTCTTGGGAAAGGCGCAGCATCTTTCTCTTTTGGAATTTAGATGATACAGGAACAAATAAGTCATAAATATATTCATTGTAAATTTCAAAGAAAGAAACCCACACAGAAAATTTTATACTATTAGCCATATTCAAGTTGGCTTGTTCATAATCTTTTATGGATTCTTCAAACTCTGAGATATTCAAAGAGTTAGTTAAACTTCCTACAAAAAAAAAAGAAAAAGAAAAAACAATCACGAAAGTAAGCAACTGACTAAAAACGTGACAAAAGTACAAATCGATTCTCACACTTGAAAAACCAAGTATGCTTAATCTTTTGACCATCTATGTTAAACACTTTTTGGAACAAAGGAAGATGTAAATAATATGTGGATTAACCAAAGTTAGACAACTTCTTATAATTCCTTTCTTTTTGAAAATATGTTAATGAACCAATAGATATCAAATGTAAAGGACAAAGAAAAACAAGTGTCTTTCAAATTCAATATTAAAATTGTTACCAGTAAAAGGGATATCTGTAATATTTAATACAAACGAAACATTACAATGACTGACATTTCATATAAATATGTATCATTTTCCAGGTATCACCGACTATGTCATTATAGAAATTAAATCCTTAGTAACCAAAGAAGAGGTCTATAGAAAAAAAATAAATAAATACAATGTGAAAAATTTTTTTTTTTTTTGAGACAGTTTCACTCTGTTGTCAGGCTGGAGTGCAGTGGCGCGATCTCGGCTCATGGCAACCTCCACCTCCCGAGTTCAAGGATTCTCCTGCTTCAGCCTCCCAGGTAGCTAGGAGTACAGGCCCGCGCCACCATGCCCAGGTAATTTTTTTATTTTTAGTAGAGACGGGGTTTCATCATGTTGGCCAGGATGGTCTCAATCTCGACCTCATGATCCACCCACCTCAGCCTCCCAAAGTGCTGGGATTACAGGCGTGAGCCACCATGCCCAGCCTAAAAATTTTTTAATAATAAAAATAAAACATTAGAAGTGATTTAAAAATTAAAAGCTTTTCAAGTGTACTTCATATAATCGATACATCAAAGATAAGTGAGCAACAAAACCTTACCATAAAGAGTATCATCACTATCATTACGCACAGTAACCTAAAAAAAAGATTGTTTTAAAAAATTAAAAAAACATTTTCATTAAGGTTAAATAATCAAGATATTAATTACCTATCCAAATAAGTCACTACCAAATCACAACCTTTCATCTACTCAATTCAGTGAATTCTTTAATTTTTCCTAGTTAAATAATATAGTTTCATGGAAAAATACAGAGAACTATGAAAAAGAATATTATCATGTATAATCCTGCCACTCTGGTTGGTTACTATTAATATTTTAAAATATTTCCCTTCTATTCTTTTCCCCACACTTACGTTGTAAGCTTTTTCTCCCCATAATTAAAAATTGTTTACAACATTTGATGGCTATATAACACATGTGAAATGACTTAATTATTCCCTTACTATTAAACATTTAAATTATTCACCAAGTTTTGCCAAACATCTTTACATATTTTCTTCTGCATTCTTACTATTTCCTTAGAAATAGAAATAAACCCATTTCCTTGGAGTATACACCTAAAAGTGAATTGGTGGATGAAAAGATATAAAATATTTTAATGTTCTCACTCTTAACACACTATTGCCAATTTGCTTTCTAGAACCATTTACAATGTATGAAAGCACATTATCTCATTTTTTTTAACATTTTAATCATTTCATAGGCAAAACAGTATCATGTTTTAACTGGATAACTTGTTAGAATTTTTTTTTTTTTTTTTGAGAGAGTCTTGCTCTGTCACCCAGGCTGGAATGTAGTGGCGCAATCTCGGCTCACTGTAACCTCCACCTCCCGGGTTCAAGCAATTCTTGTGCCTCAGCCTCCCAAGCAGCTGGGACTACAGGTGTGAGTCACCATGCCCAGCTAATTTTTTGTATTTTTAATAGAGACGGGGTTTCGCCATGTTGGCCAGGCTAGTCTCCAACTCCTGGCCTCAAGTGATCAGCCTGCTTCAGTCTCCCAAAGTTCTGAGATTACAGGCATGAACCACCATGCCCAGTGAAAAATTTTTTTCATTATTAATGATTTTAATTTCCTCTATGAATTGGCTATGGAGTTATCCACCAATCCCCATAAATTTTGTTAAAACACTATTCTACTTTCAGAGACCATAGTCACAGACTCAACTTTGAACTCCACTGGTAACACACTTTTTACTGCCTTAAAACCCTGGTTTCTAAATGTTTTAAAAAAGAAAAATTTGCATTAATAATAATAGGGTAAAAATATTTACAAAAACAATTAGTAGTTTTTAACAGCCTTGAATAGAATAATGTCTGAAAATATACTACAAAATCCAGAAGGCACAAGAGGAATAAACAGACAAGTATAACTTCATTTTTAAAAGTTTATATGGTACCACCTTATATAAAATAATACCTCCTCACAGTATATTACATATTTATTTATTGTCAGTCTCCATGAGGGCAGTACCATTTGTCCTCAAAACTGAAAATATTGCCCGGAAAAAAAACAGATGACTTAATAAAATTTGCTGAGTAGATGAATACTGAAAAACACAATGGGCCAGGCTTGGCAGCTCAAACATGTAATCTCAACACTTTGGAAGGCCAAGGGAAGAGGATCTCTTGAGGCCAAGAGTTTAAGTCCAGCCTAGGCAACATACCAAGACCCCATTTCTACAAAAAAAATCAAAACAGCCAGGAGCGGTGGCATGTCCCTGTAGTTCCAGCTATTCAGAGGAGGTCGAGGCAGGAGAACCACTTGTGACCAGGAGTTCAAGACAGCAGTGAGCTATGATCATACCGCTATACTCCAGCCTGGATGACAAAGCAAGATCCTGTCTCTAAAAACTAAAAAAAGGAAGAAAAAAAAGAAAAACACAATGGGGGCAGGGGAGAAGCAAACAATAAGCCAGAAAATTTGCAACCCATACACTCATACATTAATAATGTATTCATTTTTTTAAATACATTTTAATAAATCAGTAAACAAGAAAAGTCATACAATACTAGATAAATGGACAAAGAACATATGTGACAATTCACAGGAAAAAATTCTAAGATGTACTAATCAACTAATTTACAATTAAAAAAATATAAAGTAAGCTCAAGTGAGCCATTTTTCACCTATCAAACCAGACATTATTAAATATCCAATCTTGGCCTGAGTTTGGGAAAATTAGCACCAAATATATTTGCAATGGAATGTTTCTTTACTGAAACACTGTTCAAAATAGTAAAACACAGAAACAATACAAATGTCCATCAATGGAGACTTAGTTTTAAAAGCTGATTTAAAATTTAAAAAAACAAGTTAAAGACATAACAGATAAAAGGCACATGATTTAAGGTAGGAAGAGATTTAAGATACGCTAAATGAAATACCAAGTCATAGAATGGTAAGCATAGTAAGATCTCTTTTTTGTTTAAAAAAAAAAATTATATCATACATATAAAAACAAAGGTATGAAGATATACACATCATATATATGACCATGTTTGTGTATATACAGATAGAAAGCTCTGTGTATGGATTTTATAGAGAGAGAGAAAAGGTCCAAAAACAATACTTCCCAATCTATTAATAATTTTTTCTTTAGGAATGAAATTAAAGGAAACTTTTACTTTTTACTTCTCACATTCCCTATTTTAAATTTTGGGTACATATTACTTTCACAATTAAAAAACAGAATTTTTAAAAATCATTACATAAAAAGCACAATGCTGGCTCTACAACAATCAAAAAAGATTTCAGAACCATTTACATTTGTATTGTTTAAACATTCTTGCTGTTGGTATAATATAAATACAAAAGATGTCTTCACACTTTAAGCTTTATTTTTCTCGAAAACATAAATAATAATAAAAAACACTACCACCACAAACCAGATTCCAATATATGGTGAAACAATCTAAAGGGTTTATAAGAAGTCAGGAATTATACATATTTTACATACTAAAATATTTCCATACCTCTTTAATTTGCCGAAGCAATGCACTTTTGCTAGCAATTTCTTCTTTCTCTTGTTCTGATGATAACCGTAAGTATTCTCTGGATCTATGTGGTTTAAGGTTCATCTTTGTATACAGTCTGTCTTGAAGACTATCAAATAATACATTCAAAGTTCGAGGCAGAATGCCAATATTTTCTTCTGTGCCTGCAAAAGGAATTTTTGTGTTATACTCTCTCAGTCTACTAGGAAAGAGGAAACTTTTCTTGTTTATTAAAGCTCCTTTTATACTACCAATAGGCAAGAGTCAACAACTGAAACGGAAATGATAGCTGAGGATTACTCAGCTTTCCATCACTTTGTTATTCACAGTATTACCAACATTTTATTGACTATTATTCTGATGTAAACATGAAACTTTACATTCAGATAATGCAACCATATTAAGATTTGTAACCACCCATAATCACAAACTATAAAAGTAAAATGAAATATAAAATTTCTTCTGGTCATTTATGCTTAATTCTCTGTATCACATCAATACTTTTTCTGGATTTTAATCATCATCTAAATCTCTATCAATGGGTAAAGTATTTTTACAAATGAATTAAATAAATTTGAATTAAAAGCCAATAGCAAGGCCAGGCATGGTGGCTCTTGCCTGTAATCCAAGCACTTTGGAAGGCCAAGGTGGGCATATCACCTGAGGTCAGGAGTTCGAGACTAGCCTGGCCAAAATGGTGAACCCCCATTTCTACAAAAATATAAAAATTAGCTTGGCATGGTGGCGCACGCCTGTAGTCCCAGCTACTTGGGAAGCTGAGTAGCTCAGGCAGGAGAGTCATCTGAACCCAGGAGGCAGAGGTTGTAGTGAGCTGAGATCACACCACTGCACTCCAGCCTGGGCAACAGAGTGAGACTCTGTCCCTCCCCCGCCAAAAAAAAAAAAAAAAAAACAGCAATACGTAATAATATGCTAGTACTATTAAAAATAGAGCAAACGCATACTAGGTAATAGCAACATAACTACATGTATGTATTATAAAAACACTGAGTGATTATTATTGCTTCCTTATCCTTTCCAACCAAAATAAAACAATATTTACCTTGAAATGTATATGTTTTTCCTGAATTGGTTAGCCCGTAAGTAAAAATCAGACGACTCTGTCCTTCCAAGAGGTCTTTTACTGGTTGCATAATGCAACCCTGAAAGAATTCCTTCTGTGTAGTTGCTGGGCCAAAAACCTAAGCAAACATTTTTTAAAAACTCTTTTTAGAAAATTCAAGTTAATAGTAATAGTGTGTTCCATCCCAACACTACTGTTTAAAAATTTAAAAGATTCATTCTTAAAATAGGTGCCACATCCCCACTCCCACAAATACATTTGATAGTTTTACTACCAGAAAGTTTTCAAGATAGAAATCTGTACCAGGGAATCAAGTATTCACCTAAGTTTTGAAAAGAATATTTCTTAAAAATATATTAATAATAACTTTAATAACACTACAGTGATCTCTTTACATCCAATTATATATTTCCAGACCTGAGATTTGAGTCTTATCCTTAAAATCTAAGTTGCATAAGCATAAAATGTATAGTTCATTATATACAATTATATAGCAATTTAGCCTAAGCCAAGTCTCTTTATCTTTAAAACAAAAAACAAAAACACTTCAGTTTTACCTTGGAAAAACTGAATTTCTGTGCCATCTGCCCTGAGCTTTTTTCACTTAACCGACCAAGGATGCATTGAGGCTCTTTCAGCACAACAGTCTGTGAATCCAGAATATGCACACAGCCCTAGAAAACATACCCCCAATAAATAAAAACTAGTATTTTGCCATTTTAAATGAAAGTAAAATATTAAAATTCTATTAAATTCAACACAAACCTCAGACTCAAGTTCTTTTTCTGACTGTGTAAATGGTCTTATTCGAAGACAAACCTGGAGATAATCTTTAGATTCGAAACTGTTTGCCTTAAAAAATAAAGGAGAAAAACATTGTGTTTTTGAAAGATACAGCTTTTCAGAGACCATTTTTCCTTAACATGGCTACTTTTTACATAATAATCTGAGATGATAAAGAATTTCTAAGCAGTCACTATCCTGCTTTTAATAATGTTAGAAAAACTCAATAAATCTATTTAAATAAAAACAAAATACACCAAAAAAGATCCAATTTCCTCCATCTCCTGTATTTATACTTGAAGTTTATAAAAAGCCTTTATTCCACAAAAGCCTAATATAATTAATGAGGCCCTAAGTCATTGGAAAATATAACTCTAGAATAAATCAAAAGTAACTAGAATATTCTATTATTCAAATGCTCAGTATTCAGAATTTTTTTACTATGTACCATTCTCCTTGTTACTTTTTCTGAGGAAAAAATGTGCATAGAAAATGTAATTTTAAAGAAATGTTTTAATGTTTTTTTAAAAAAGTAAAAAGGAAACAACTTGATAAATGCAACTTAATCAAAACAGACATAACTAGAAAATCTGAATAACCCAATTTCTATGAAGCAAACTGAATCCATTTTCAAACAAAATAATGCCACAAAAAAAAAATTCAGGCCCTAGTAGTTTAACGGTAAATTCTATCAAACATTTAAGAAAATGATCAGGCCAGGAGCGGTGGCTCATGCCTGTAATCCCAACACTTTGGGAGGCCGAGGCGGGTGGATGACCTGAGGTCGGGAGTTCGAGACCAGCCTGACTAACATGGAGAAACCCCATCTCAACTAAAAATACAAAATTAGCCAGGCATGGTGGTGCATGCCTGTAATCCCAGCTACTTGGGAGGCTAAGGCAGGAGAATCGCTTGAACCTGGGAGGCAGAGATTGCCGTGAGCCAAGATGGCGCCATTGCACTCCAGCCTGGGCAACAAGAGCAGAACTCCGTCTCAAAAAAAAATACAAATTGTACATAAACTCTTTAAGAAAATATAGGAAGAGAAAATACCTTAACTAATTTTGAGTTTGACATAAGCTGAATAACACAATTGACAAAGATATCCTCAGGAAAAAATTAGAAAACAAAATACCACATTAAGATATACGCAAAATTTCCCACACAAAATACTAACCAATATATAAAACAGGATAATACATCTGACCAAGAATGGTTTATTCTAGGAATATAAAGTCTGTTTAGCATTCAAAAATCAATCCAGGCAATTAACCATATTAAAAGAATAAATGAAGAGAAACTTTTATCCTACAGATGGGAAAACAGCATTTGACAAAATCCAACTTCCATCTGTAATAAAAATTCTCAGCAAAGTGTAATGAATGCAAACTTCCTCATCCTGATAAAGGGCACTTACAAAAAATCTATCGCTAACAACAAACTTAACAGGAAAGACTCAATTTAAGATGAGCAGCAAAATGAGTAATAAGAAGAGGATTTCTGCTTCCCCACTTCTAGTAACATTGTATTAAAAGTTCTAGCTGGTGTAATTGGGTGTGAAGGGGGAAAGGGGATGGGGGAAGAAAAAAGGAGGGGTAAGGGAAAGAAAAAGGGAAGAGAAAAGGAAAGGAAAAAGAAAGGTAAAAGGGAACGGAAGAAGGGAAAGAAAGAAGTGGAGGGGAGAGGAGGGGAAAGAAAAGGAAAAAAAATGGAAAGAAAAAAAGGAAATGAAAAGACAAAAGTCATCCAAATTGGGAAGGAAGAAATAAAATTTTCTTTATTTAGAAACAACATGAACATACGCATACAAAATCCAACAAATCTACAAAAAATTAACGTATACTAACAAAATGCTAATCAGAGGTTACCTGGAGGTGTGATGGGAGGGAGGACTTACAAGGAGCCTCAAGGAAACTTTTGAGGGTAATGGTTATACTCACTATCTTGACTGTAGTGACAGTTACATAAGTGTATGCACATGTCAAAACTTATCAAACTGCGTATCTGAAATATATGCAGTGTTTCATTATGCTTAAATAAAGCAACTAAAAATATTATTTACAATAGCATCAAATAACATAAAATGTTTATAAATATATTTGACAAAAGACGCAAAAGGCCTCTACATTGACAAGTATAAAATACTGCTAAGACATTAAAGACCTAAATAAAATGAAGAATACTGTGTTCATGGATTAAGACTCAATATTGTCAAGATGTCAATTCTCTCCAAACTGATCCACAGATTTAATGCAATCCCAGTCAAAATCCCAAGATGCTGTCTTGTAGAAACTGGCAAGCTGATTCTAAAATTTATGAATATGCAAAGGACCTAGAAAAGCCAAAATTTTCCTAGAAAAGCAAAACTGGAGAATTCACACTACCTAATTTCAAGAATCATTATAAAGCTACAGAAATAGAGAGTATTGTGTTGGAATAAGGACAAATAGGTCAAAGGAAGAGAATAAAATCCAGAAATAGATCCACATATACACAGCCGTTTGTAAAGCACCAAAACAACAGGGAAAGGAAAGTCTTTTCGATAGATAATGCTGAAATAACTATTTATGTAGTTAAAAAAAAAAATGTATGGAAGCTAAAAAGAAAAAGAAAAAAGTTAACCTGGGTCCCTATATCAACTGCACACAAAAACTGTTCAAAATGGACCACAGATATAACTACTCAAATGAAAACTAAAATTTCTAGAAAAAGTAAGACAAAAACTTTGGGGAAGGCGAAAGTTTCTTAAAGAGAACACACACACACAAAAATTCACCAAAAAAGAAAAGAAAATGTTAAATTGAATGTCTTTAAATTTTAAAATGTCTGATCTTCAAGACACTATTAATCTGATAAAGGATTTGTATACATAAAGATTTCTCACAAAACACTAATGAAACAACCTAATTTAAATGGGAAAAAGATCTGAAGAGACACTTTACAAAGAAAGTAGAAAAATGGCCAAGAATACTTGAAAGAGTGCTCATTAGAAAGGGCAAACTAAAACCACAACAGGATACCATTACACATCCACTAGAAATAAAAAGTTCCATTATCAAGTGTTAGCAAAGAGGTAGAAGCACTGGAACCTACATACATTGCCACTGCTGGGATAGCCACTTTGAAAAACAGTTTAGTAGTTACTTATAAAGTTAAACTTACACAGTTTGTATTCCTAGGTATTTACCAAAGAAAAATGAAAACACAAGTTCACAAAAAGGCTTGCACATGAATGTTCAAAGCAGCATTATTTATAATGACCTCAAACTGTAAACTACCTAAATGTCCATCAAACGACAAATGGAAATGTGGCAGATCTGCACAACAGACAACTATTTAGCAATAAAAAGGGAAAAACTACTGATGTATGACACACGACAAATCTCAAAAACATCATGCCAATCCAGGAGTCAATAAATTTTCTCTGTAAAGAGCTAGACAGCTAATATTTTAGGTTCTAGAGACCCTATAGTCTCCTCACAACTACTCAACTCTGCCATTATAGTGCCACAACGGATGTAGTAAATAAATAAACCAATAAGCACGATTGTGATGCAATAAAACTTTATGGACAGTGATGTTTGAAATTCATATAATTTTTATGTTATGTGACATTATTCCTATTTTGATTTTTCTTCCACTATTTAAAAATATAAAAACAATTCTTAGCTTGTATCTAAGTACAAAAACAGGTAATACAAAAACAGGCCATTGTTTGCCAACCCTTGCATTAGAAGGAGGCATGATAATCAACACAATACTTTTCTTGTACTTACCTCAGTGTTTGGAGCAACTAAGGAAAATTCATGAGACAGATCAAGCTTAATGCCATCGAAATTTATTTCTGAAGGCCTTGCAATTGGGTCAGCACTAAAAACATAAGATGGTCGAGGTACTCCCTCTTGATTAAAATTAGATTCCATTCTGCAAGAATAACAGCAACTTCTTTAACAACCTTAATAAGTCAGCATGTAAGCCACCCACACTTTCAAAAGTCTAGCCCACTACTTCCCTCCAAATAACTAGATTTTAGAAGAGAAACGCATTACATTGCTTCATTTATAACACAATGCCCTACAGGAAAGACTAAAGATCAAATTATATTTACAGACTCTGACAGCCTACTATTTTCATATAATATCCATTCAAAGAGGTTTCGTGAGTACAGGTAATCTGTAAAGATGGTATAAAATGTTTACTCTCTCCGTGAAATCCTCTCAAAACTCAAATAGTAAGGAGATCACAGGGTAAATTATAACCTTGTGTCATCTACTTAGTGACTCCTGTAGAATGTTACTTACAGACTTTGTTTTAGCATTTAAAAGTTAAAACTCAGTTATCTGGGTCTGGTGCGGTGGCTCACGCCTGTAATCCCAGCACTTTGGGAGGCCAAGGCGGGTCGATCACGAGGCCAGGAGTTCAAGACCAGCCTGGCCAAGATAGTGAAACCCCGTCTCTACTAAAAATACAAAAAAAATTAGCCAGGCGTGGTGCCAGGCACCTGTAATCCCAGCTACTCGGGAGGCTGAAGCAGAGAATTGCTTGAACCCGGGAGGCAGAGGTTGCAGTGAATCGCGATCGCGCCACTGCACTCAAGCCTGGGTGACAGAGTGAGATTCCGTCAAAAAAAAAAAAACAAAAAAAACAAAAAAAAACTCAGTTATCTGAAAAATTGCTTTCAATTTCAAATTCAAGTAAAAAGTAAAATAATATATGTAAACACATTCAAAACAGTACCTGACACATCACAGGTTTTAAGCTAAATAGGAATAATGCATCAGTAAACTATTACCATTGAATTAAACATCAAATCACTAAACTAAAAGGTAAACTTAAGGATAACCTTAACTAAAAAATACTAACATTCTAATATTTACTGAGAATCTACTAGATGTACAATACCAGAGAGAGGAGGAGGACTCTGTGCTGTTTTTTGACAAGATTAAAAAATATACAGATCAGTGACTCCCAAACTAAGGTTCCTAGCTCAAGAAAGTAGTAACGACCATCACCCACAGGTATTATATAAAATGAACCAAAGATGGCCCTTGCATAATAGCTCTACAGTGTAAACTTCTTCACAGTTGGTAGGGATCTTAGCTCAAAAGCCCACTGGATCAAGGACCATGAATGTTTAAAATAAAAATTAAAAAGCCTACGGCCGGGCGCAGTGGCTCACACCTGTAATCCCAGCACTTTGGGAGGCCGAGGTGGGTGGATCACGAGGTCAGGAGATCGAGACCCTCCTGGCCAACATGGTGAAACCCCGTCTCTACTGAAAATACAAAAATTAGCCGGGTGTGGTGGCGTGCGCCTGTAGTCCCAGCTACTAAGGAGGCTGAGGTAGGAGAATCGCTTGAACCCAGGAGGCAGAGGCTGCAGTGAGCCGAGACTGCGCCACTGCGCCACTGCGCTCCAGCCTGAACACAGAGCAAGACTGCGTCAAAAAAAAAAAAAAAAAAAAAAAGGGAAAAGCCTGCTGGGGCGCCAAAGTCAAATTCTGAAGCATCCATTTACTTTCAATATGGCCCAAAATAAGCATATTTTTAGCCATTTAGAGCCTGCCAGGTTTGAATGCCCCATGAAACTGCACCCAACATTTGCCAGACACATAAAACCCGGGATTATCAAGACCCCCAAGCCACTGCTGCCCTTGAGAGTTTCTATGATCCAGAGACTCTCCACTGTGCAACATCATTTAGGCATGTAAGCCCCTCTATGATTCTTTCCTCCCCGACTCCCCATTCCCCTTGCCCTCTTTCCCCTCTAGATGGTGGCCCCTCACCCTGGTCTAGAAAAGGTCCCAAACTGAGACGGATTTCCTTTGCCTACAATCCTGTCAAAATCCTTGTTTATTCCTGCCATCTTGTTGTCAATCTTTTTCCTTGATCAGGCTGAAATTCCTAAACGTATCACAAGAACATAGTTGACTTTTTTCCCCTAAATTGCAAAAAGACTAAGGAAAGCACTGATCTAGATCATGGGTAAGGGGGTGCAGAGGGGGGAGCATCTGCAAAACGTTAAAGTACTGGCTTGACATTTCATAACACAGAGTTCATGGAAATGCCCAGAAAACTAAAAAACACCTGTGGCTTCAAATAATAATTTTTGGTTTAAAGAAAAGTGTTGATAAATCTTTTAAATTGCTGAATTAAAAAGAATATTCCTATGTACTAAAAGCAGTTATAAGTATTTGTTCATATGCTCATTTTTCAATGAACAAACTACTTCCTAGCATTTCTAAAAGTGTTCAGACTTACTGTAACTTCTTGCGATTTTAGATGACTTCTACTTATACATGGGCTTCCCAACTAAACTGGAAACTTCTTGATGGCAAGAACCTTGCCTTATACCACTCTGTATCCCCTATAACAAATTCAGCGACTTATGCAGGGATAAAGACTACCTAATGACTTAAAATAATGGTTATAAAGAAAATACTCTTCCAAAAAAAAAAAAAAGTCGGTCCTAGTCTGTAATATTATCTTTCGTGACAGCAGGCTTCAAGACCTCATTTTTCATTTCAAAAGGCTGCTCTGACTGGAAAACTGCATATTTACCCTCTCTCCAATAAGAATCCACAATTGGAGACTTTGGTGAAAAATAGCAGAATCTGTTACTGAATGAGGTTTCTGAATGTGGTCTACAACACACAGCCTCAAAAAAAGTCTTCACAACTAATCGATGAGTATTTTATGTTATTTTTACAATTTAAAATCTGGAGTCTTGGGCATGTAATAAGATAAATACACTGTTACACTACCTAACCCATAAGGCGTGAACTTCTGTAAACTAGTAGTTTAGCAAGAAATATAAGAGAACTGTGCCAGACATGCATCACTGAACCAGCGAGCGAATCGAGATGGAGAAAGCCTTCTAAACTGGGGAATGACAGCAGGCACTGTGCCACAAACTCTTCAGCCTGGCACTGCAAAACCCTAGAAGGGCAAGCCCCAAGGACCAGTAGGAGTAGTCTGGAAATAAGTGCACAGAGGCTACCACAGGGCTCCCCCCGCAAAAAGGCCGTGTTACCTACCAGCCGAGCAAACTGCTCACCTCAGAGCTTCAGAAAACTAGGTGTGGCAAAACAGGCCTGTTCCTCAACAACAACAGAAGCAACAACAATAATAATAACTGCAAACATTTAGTACCTACTGTGTGCCAGCACTAACAACTTTACACATTACCATTTAATCTTCACAAAAGCCGAAAGAAATAGACACTTCATTGCAGCCTTTTAACTGATAAGAAAACTAAGGTACAGAGAGAGATTAAATGAATTGTCTTGCGTCACTCAGCTAATTAGCAGTGGAGGCGAGATTTAAACCCTAACCGAATTAGTATGACTCATTCCTCGCTGCGTACCCCGTGTTCGCATCGCTCCGCAACCCAGTTCCTGACAGTAACCTCCACTGGGGTACGAGCCCTGTCGGAACATGTCCACATTGCCAAAGCCGTTTCCCCACCTTAGGCCCCATACATGCGCAGTCACCCACCTCCTTCCCCACACCTTCCCGCGGGTCACCTCCTCACCTGCAAACGTCGCCTAACTAGCCGGACCCGCGAGCAGCACTGCGATGTTACCGTTTTCAAATTCAAACAATGGCGGCCAGGGCACCGCACTGAACGCTGGGAGTAGGTGGGGCGTCCAGAGCTCCGCCAGGGAGCGTAGCCGGCTCGCGCTGCGGGCTTTCCAGCAGCTACCGGAAGAAGCTCTCCAATATGGGGGCGGGTCTTGAAACGCGGGCAGCCAATGGGCGGAAGCAGGCGTGGGCCGCCCTGGTGCTGACGGTCTCGTTTGCCTCCCAGCTCTGCTAGCCGGGCTTTAGTAGTGCGCTTTCTCGCGGCTGTCATAAGTACCAAGCTGTTGACTGGGACACCGATCTCCAATTCTGTCCTCGAGGCAATAAAGATGTGGCGAAGGCCCGAGGTGAGGCCACTGCCACTGCACTTAGTCCTGCGACTCCCCTAAGGACGGGCCGAGGAATGGCGGACTAGCCACTTCCCAGTCCTGTCCCTACGGGGCAGAAAAAGGCTCGGCATCCCGGGATCCGGAGGGTCACTTCCCTCGCTGCATCCCCATTGTGCAACTGCCAGTGTAAAAATTGATATAGGTAAGCTTATGAATGCTAAAACTAATGAATGCAAGATGCTAAAACAAACAATTAACTGAAAGGTTGTTGGGAAGAGGATGTTAGTATCTCAAAGAATCACCCTACAGATCATTTCTTATTATAAAGGGAAAATAGAATTTTACACTGAAGAGATTTATTAGACATACCTTAACCAAGTGAAGATACTTAGCATCGCTAATATCACCCGATAGTATTTGTGCTAGAAATGTTTGACATTAATCATGAGGAAACAATCAGAAAAAAACAATGTAGAATATTCTACAAGACAACAGGCCTAGGCTCTTCAAAAATGTCAGTGTCATGACAGGAAAAAGAAAAAAACGAAGTGGAAAATTGCTTTAGTCGAGAGTCAAAAGAAACCAAATGAAATTTGTGAATCTTGGCTGGTTCATAGATTTAAAAAAAAAAAAAAAACTTCGAAAGACATTTGTGGACAACTGGGGAAATTTAAATATGAACTACATATTAGATGATATTGAATCAGTTTTAAATTGATTGCATGTGAGAATTAATTTGTGATTAAGTGGAAGAATGCCTTTGTTTTTGGAAGGCGCTTGCTAAAGTAATTAGCAGCAAAGTGTCACAGTGTTTGCGGCTTACCTTCAAAAGATATGGCAAAAAAATAGAGAAAGCAAATGTGGCAAAATATTAGTAATTGGTGAATCTAGTTGAAGGGTATAATGGTGTACATCGTACCAGTCTTGCAACTTTCTAAAATAACAGATTTTCTAAAATAAAAAGAGGAGGGGAGAAAAGGAATAGAATTCTGATCTTTACCATGGCCTCCCAGGTCCTGCACAATCAAGTGTCGGCCGACCTCACTCCCCACTACCTGTACAGTAAGTTGATCTGCTCTGGATACCTCAAACACCAACTTCTTTCCAGCATGCATGAACCTTTGCATGGGTTGTTCCCTGTACCTGAATTCTCTCTTCCCCATTCAACACGTGGCACTTCCCTTCATCATTTAGGTTACGTCTAAAATAGTACCTTCTTAAAGAAGACTTTCCTGACTACTGTATCTCAAGTGAGCACTCTTTTTTTATTTGCAGGTTCAATTTCATTTTTATACTTTTTACAACTAGCAATTGTTGTTGTTCCCCTACCCTGTAAAATGTAAGTTCTGTGAGTAGAATAACTGTGTTTTGTTTGGTCGCTAATGTATCCTCAATGACTCTCTAACACAAGACAAGCAAATCAATATTTGTTGAACAATGAATGAAAGCTGATGTGGCTAGGTAGAGACCATGGGGAGGAGTCAGGGGAGTGAATCTGTAGGCATGGGGCAAGGCCAGACCCTGTAAGCCTTAGCCAAGTTACTGACTTGAGTATTACGAAATGCTTACTGGATAACCAGTTTTAAGCATGGTCATGGTACACTCCAATGTGCATCTATCTTTTGAAAAGGTTAATCTCCTGGAGAAACTAGAGGCAGCCAGGGAGGATGCTGTTGAACCAGTTAGGAGGCTGTTGCAAGAGATTCCAGGAAAAGATAATGATAATGTGGACTTGGAAGATGGCAAAGGAGTTGCAGAAAAGTATCCAGATTTTAAAGGTACTTTTTCCGACGTTTTTCATTTCAGCACCAGCTGCTGGGTTTTTCCCTTAGGGAGATGCAGAGCCAGCTTGATTGGGAAGTGCTTAAGATTTAGTACCCATTCCAAAGAATTCCATCTGTGCCCTTGAAATGAATATTAACGTAAAATGAAAAATTTTGTAAGTTACATCAAGCTGATTTTTCTGCCCTGGCCACAGTCTCTACTGTTAGTAATAGCTAACTTTCTTTATGCCAGGTAGTATTCTTAGCACTTTATACTCATTTAATCCTAACAGTAACTCTGTAAGGCAATTTGTTGTTGTTACAGCCAATTAATAGAAGAGGAAACCGAGGCATGGAGCTAGTAAGGAAATAGTAAAGGTATCTACTAAATAGAAGTGTTGAAGATTAAATCAGATAGTAGTGTAAAGTATTTATAAAAGTATCTGGCATATGTTAAATAATAACTTGCTTCAATTTATATAACAAACAGAGAGACTGGAATTTGAATCTGGCTGATCCGGCTTCAGAGTCTGTGCATTCTTTGGCCTCTCAAAGTTTGGATCCAACACCCCTGGAATTCTCTTAAGAAAATACTAAGTGCTTAACTCCACCTGCAAAGCCATCTCTAGAAGCAAGACTGAAGCAGCTGACTTTTCAACCCCAAAATAATACTTTTGAGTGTGTATTAATTGCAAAGGTTTAAATAATAAGTTCAACAAAAATTTATCAGCCACCCACTAAGTGACAGATGTCTCTACCCTTGAGAGGCCCTTAAGAGGCCTTCATCTAAAGTAGCCCTTCTCAACCTGGGATTTCAAGAGACAATTAATCCCTAAATGCCTTTAGGCACCCATTGTATATAATGTATTAACTTCTTTCATATACATCTAGAATGGCACTGGTTCTACACCATCCTGAAAATAATTTTTTTTATCTCCTGTGGTTCATATGGGGAAATCCATATGCAAAGTATTTCAAAACATGACAAATGTTGTAATAGAAATGAACAAGGAATAATGGGAGCAGAGTGAGCATAGCTTAAAAGTAATGGCTGTGAAGTCAGACTTGAGATTGAGTATAAGCCCAGCCACTTATAGGGCTCATAAAATTGTTGTAAGGATTAAAATAGCATATGTAAGTTATTTAGTATAATCCTGGCACATAGTAGGTTTCATAATGGTAGGAATATTTATTAAATCTGTTTATTAGGTCATTAGAATGCAAACTCGTTACTATCTTGGTCCTCTATAGCCCCAACATCTAAAACCGTACCTTGCACAAAAACAAGTACTCAATAAATACTTTTTGATGTAATAAGGGGTGTCTACTAGGGAAGATTTCGTAATGTAGCATGTAGGCTGAAGAAAATGATTGGGATTTGCCAGTGAATTACAGGAGGAGGCCATTCCAGGCCATGGAAAGCTGTGAGACAATGATAAAAAGAACAAGAGTTCACAAAAGATTCCAAAAACTAAATACCTACCTCAGCATGACTGTGAACATTAGCTGAAGTGGATAATGGCAGGAGATAAGAAAAGTAGGCAGAGGCTAGATCATAAAGGGCCCTATATGACATGCTAAAGAAGAGCTAGAATTATATTCTGTAAGGCCTAGGTTTTGCTCAGCAGAGGTATGGAAGGAAGAGTGTAGGAAGAGAAGAAAGAAAAGGATTGAGTCTTATGTCTATAATACCAAAATCTTAACAAAGTGCAAATCAAGAAATGAGACAACAGGATGTAGAAGTTTAAGCATATTATTTCAGTGTGCAAAGGTAACCAGTACAGGAAAAAATATATGTAACTATCTAGAGCTAAGTGCTTGTCTGTCTTTGTAGGAAGTAAATAGATATCTATAATTGATACATGAAGAAATAATATTAGGAGGAGCATATCATTTAAAGATATGGTATTTATAGTATTTGGTATAGTAATTGCCAAAAATACTAAAAACAAATTATAAGAATAGTTGCCCCTGGAAAGCAGGCCTGGAGATGTGAAAGGGTGAGTTTTTTTATTATAAGATCTTTTTGAATTTGTAATAAACATTTTTTAAAATTTAATGTGTCCTAGCTGGGCTTGGTGGCTCATGCCTGTAATCCCGGTGTTTTGGGAGGCTGAGGTAGTAAGATTGCTTGAGCCCAGGAGTTCAAGACCAGCCTGGAAAACATGGTGAAGCCACGTCTCTACCAAAAATCAAGAGTTATCCAGGTGTAGTGGTGTGCACCTGTAGTCCCAGCTCCTTGGGAGGGTGAGGTGGGAGGATGGTTTGAGCCTGGGAGGCGAAGGTTGCAGTGAGCCAAGATCATGCCATTGCACTCCACCCTGGGCAACATAGGCAGAGCCTGTCTCAAAAAAAAAAAAACAAAAAACAAGAAAATTTAATGTGTCAGAAAAAAAAGCATTTCTTTGCTAATCATTTACTGTGTATTAGGCTATGAGATCCCATTACCTCCTTAGTGAAGGAATCTGACATATTTTTCTAGTTTGTAGTTTGCATGTGCAAAGTTTTTCCAAATGTAAGCTGTCGTGGTGATTTTTCTTCAGAGTCGACTTGACTAGCTTTAGCCTCAGGAAAAAGGCAGTTGGAAAAAAAAAAAAAGGTTAGCTGTAAAACAGCCTTAAACAGGTCCTTTAGGAGTTATTCCAGAAGAAGGCATTGTTACCATAGAAGAAGATAGTTTCAAGTGTGTTATTACCCCTGAAAACATTCCAGTAGAACAAAATGTGAATGTGGAAGATGGTGATATTGATGATCCTAACCCTGTGTAGGCCTAGGCCAATGTGTGTACATCTTAGTTTTTAACAAAAAAGTTTAAAAAAAAAATAAAAAAAATTTAAAATTAAAAAAAGTTCATAGAATAAGGATATAAGGGAGGAAAATATTTTACCCAGCTGTACAGTGTGTTTGTATTTTAAACTAAGTGTTATTACAGAGTCAAAAAGTTAAAAGTAAAAGAAATATAAAAGTTTACAGAGTAAAATTATATATATTATTATATATAAAATATATAATATGATAATATATAATGTATTCTCAATATTATACATTTCTCATATTTACTAGAATTTTTTTTTCTTTCCAACTTGTATTTTAGGCTCAAGGGGTACATGTGCAGATTTCTTACATGAGTAAATTGCATGTCACAGGTGTTGTACAGATAATTTTGTCACCCAGGTATTCCACGTAATACCCAATTATTTACTAGAATTGAAACACTTCTGAATTATACTAACTGTTAATGAAAAAGAGCCAAATTCTGGAAAATATTTGAGGGGATTTATTATGAGCTAAATATGAGTGACCAAGGCCTGAGGCACAGTCTCAAGAGATCCTGAGAACATGTGCCCAAGGTGGTTGGGTTACAACTTGATTTTACACATTTTTGAGGGGCAGAAGTTACAGGCAGACATCAATACATGTAAGGTGTCCATTAGTTCAGTCTGAAAAGGCAGAACAACTCGAATTGGGGGTGGGCAGTGCAGGGAGACTTCCAGGTCATAGGTGGATTCAAATGGTTTCTAATTGGCAATAGGTTGAAAGAGTTAAGTTATCATCTAAAGACCTGGAATCAATGGAAAGGAATGTCTGTGTTAAAATAAGGGGTTGTGGAGACCAAGGTTCTTATTACGCAGATGAAGCCTCCAAGTAGCAGGCTTCGGAGAGAATAGATGGCAAATGTCTCTGATCAGGCCTGAAAAGGTATTATGTAAGACCTTTAGTTAGTCTCTCCTGGATCAGGAAAAGATCTGGAAAAGAAAAAGGATTATCTATAGAATCCTTTTCCCCACAGGAGACAGCTTTGCAGAGCCATTTCAAAATATGTCAAAGAAATATATTTTGGGGTAAAATACTTCAGTTTCTTTCAGGGCCTGCTGTCATGTGATGCTGTGCAGGAGTCAGGTTAGAGTTTGGTATCTTATTGCTACAAAGTGTCTGTTTTGCCAGTCTTAAGATCTCTGTTTTATTGTTAACGCTGATCACTTGTGCCTGAATTCCAAAGGGAGGAGGGTACAATGAGATATGCCCAACCACCGCCCTTCCCATCATGGCCCAAACTAGTTTTTCAGGTTTATTTTGGAATGCCCTTGGCCAAGAGAGGGGTCCATTCAGTCAGTTGGGGGGGTTAGAATTTTGTCTTATAGAACTGTGCTTTACTCATTTTTGTAACAGTCCAGCCAAAAGGACTGCTCTTAAACCCAATAGAAAAAGAAAGAAAGACTTAGGAGTGAATCAGTAAACTTCAGGCATTTGTAGCAGTTCATATTAGACATTTGAGGAAGATCTAAACATATCTGGGGAAGATGAGAATGAGGAAGAAAAGCTGGCCTTCCAATAGGAACTTATAAAAGAGTACATGAAATAAGGCTCAAACCACAGAAGCTTAAAAGTCATGAAAAATGCTAATGAATTCTTTCTAAATTCTAAATTAAAAGAAACATTTTATTGGAATGTCTAAAATGTGTTTTAATTCTGAACTTGATTAACAATTCTGAGTCACAGTTGGGATGTACAATTTTCAGAACAGTTTAGAAACAAGCAAACAAAAAAGCCTTTTAAATGAGTGGATATTTAGGGAAAACTTGTGGGAGTGTTTGGGACATTTGCAGTGAGCTCTTTCATTTTTCCTGATTGCTCATTGTGAAGCAGTAACAGGCAGTAAGTACCAAACAGATCATTTGGTACAAAAAGAAAAATCTATATTCAATAACTGTAAATTTAGGAACTCTAACCTCTTGCCACAGCATCTCCATGTTATTCAGCATTGGGGCTCAACTACCGACTGTGTCAATCAAATAAGAGTATCAGGTTCCTGTGCTAAAAATATTCCAGCTCAAATCATCTTGGCAGACAATACCAGAAAAAACAAACATTTTTCTGTCTATTAAAGTGACCAAATGTTAGGAGACTAAATATAAGCAGAAAAGACAAGTAATAGCTGCATAACCTTGAGCAAGATACTGACTGAGCCTCAGTCTTTTCATCATTAAAATGATATTTTTAATGCAGGTCTACAGTCTTTACTCTGCAATTCCAAAACAGGACAAAAAACAAAACACTGTGAAACCCAAAGTGTTTTTGTAAGTTTGGCACCAGGATTATATGCCAAAGAAAACCTACTTTGAACAAATATGAAGCCTCTATTGTCTCAGCACTTGTATCCGTAAGTCACACATGCCTCTGCTATTTGCTGATATTTTCTGACTTGGGGATTAATTCCATGGAAAATGTCGAAAAGGGCTAAAGATATACCTATGGGTAACAGTGAGAAGAAGAAAAGGAAGCATCTGTCTTTATCAATATCTTAGAAAGTGGAGTTATTGCAGAAACTTGATGGTGGTATGTCTGTGAGGTGTCTTACTGAAGAATATGGTATGGGAACCACCACGATATATAACTTAAAGAAACAGACAAGTTGTTGAAATTTTATAGTGACAGCGATAACCAGGAACTAATGAAAAATAGAAAAACATTGCATAGAGCCAAAAATGAAGACCTTGACCCTGTGTTGATTGAATGGGTTCGACAACAAAGAAGTAAAGATACACCACTGACTGGTTTGTTGGTCGTGAAACAAGCTAGAATATACCATGAAGAACTGAACTTTGAAGGAGAGTGTGAATATTCAGGAGGCTGTCTGCAGAAATTTAAAAAGTGTCTTGGAATCAAGTATCTTCAAATCTGTGGTGAAAAAGCTTCTCCTGATGATGAAGCTACTGAAAATTACATTGATGAATTTGCTAAGGTAATATCTGATGAAAATCTTAGCCCTGAACAAATTTACAGTGCTGATGAAACAGCTTTGTACTGGTGCTATGTTCCTAGAAAAACTTTAACAATGGCTAACAAAAGAGCAACAACAGATGTCAAAGATACTAAGCAAAAGTTAACTGTTCTTGAGTGTGCTAATGCTGCAGGCACACACAAGATAAAATTGGCAGTGATTGGAAATAGCCGATATCCAAGGTGTTTAAAAGGTGTGCATAATTTACCTGTACATTATTATGCACACAAGAAAGCATCAGTAACGGGAAATCTTTTCCAACTGGTTTGATAGGCACTTTGTGCCAGCAGCATGAGCTCATTGCAAACTGGACTGGAAGACAATTGCAAAATTTTGTTGTTTCTAGATAACTGTTCTGCACAACCCCCTCCTGAACATCTTGCGAAGAGCAATGCTTTTGGCATTGACTTTCCCCCCAGTGTGACGTCTGTAATAGAACCTTGTGACCAAGGAATTCTACACGCCGTGAAGAGCAAGTATAAACAGTTTTTTGAAAAGCATCCTTGCTTCAGTTAACAGAGGCCTGAAAATCCAGGACATCCTTAAAGAATTTAATCTTAAGGATGCCATCTTCACAGTTGCTAATGCTTGGAACGACGTTGATAAGTCAACATTAACAAATGCTTGGCACAGACTTTGGGCTACAATTATGTTTGAAAGTGACCTAGCTGATGAAGATTTTGAAAGATTTCATGACTCTAATGAGAAAACAATGGTAGCATAATTCATTACCTATGCCAAAAGTTTATCAACCAAAAGTGTAAATAAGTTAGAAGAAGCTAACATTGAAGAAAGGGTTAACATTGATAATGATGAACCCATTGTGCATCCTAAGAGTGATGGGGAAATTGCTGAGATGGTGTTAAATGCAGATCAATATGAAGATGGTAGTAGTAATGATGATGACATGAATTTGGGTGAAAAAAATCTCCATAGATCATATGGTGAAAATGTGTGACCGATTAATTGCTGGCCTTGAACGATGTACATTTATCAGTGAGCAAGAGCTGATGACAATTTACTCAATTAAAGAGAAACTGCTTAGACAGAAACCTGTGTTAAGGAAGCAGGTGAAACTGGGAAAAGTCTTTAATAAAGCTCTCTGTGGTAATGCTGCTTCATCTCTTGACAATCCTGTTTCTGGCTCATCAGATGTCCAGCTCCAACCTGGTTTCATAGGCAGTGGTAATACTGGAACAACCTCTTCTCCAAGATTCTCAGGCAATCAAAGGTAATGAACATTCATTGCATGTATATGTGTTATGGGTTAGTTTTCATCAGTATAAGTTTTAAATTTTATTTAAAATTTCCTTAGAAATAAGAAGCTTTTTCACAAGTGACAAAACACATTAAAAGCTTATGGTATGTGTGGTCTATATTTAGCTTCCTATTTCATTTACCAATAAACGTATTTATTTAAAAATGTTATTTACCAATGAATTTACTAATATATTTTTGTAAATAAATTGTAATATTATTTATGGTTTTGTTTCACTTAGTGTGAATTTTCACACATTTATTCGCAGAAATAGTAAGATTAATGTGTTTCATTACATAGTACTGTCCTGTACCCATTTGGAATGTTACAAAATGTATGCAATTTATGTAGTATATTCCAAAGGATTCCAATTTCATCCTGAATTCCAAAAAATTCTCATTTCCGAAACACATTTGGTCCCCAGAGTTTTAGATAAGAGATTATAGACCTGTGATTCTTTTTTGTTGTGAATGATCCAGTGAAATGATCGATGTAAAATGTCTCGCACAAAGTAAATGCCCATTAAGTGTAGTTGCTATTATTAATATTGCGTTACTCTACTTTAAAAATGTAAGACAAGCTTTTTCTGACATTGAAGTTAGCAATAGCATAGGTAATGATATGCATTCTTCAAGTTTTATTACTCTAAGAGATGCTTTGGCAATGTGCTGCTGATAAAGTGTATTAGAGTATCTCCTAAATCTTCATCCAAGAATGGAAACATTTTGCAAATCAGAGGATAGAAAATGTTACGCTACATCAAATTAAATTGCATGTTGATAAAATATGAACACATCTAGTTAGCCCTTATTAATCAAAGAAATATAATATTTTTATCTGCTGCTAACTATCCCCTCAGCTCCGTGTGCCATAAGCACCACACAAACAATAATTTAATCTCCCTTGTGAGCAAAGATTGATTTTTAACCCTCTTCATATAATTTCAGCTACTATTATAAGACCTTGAACATAGCTGAATACATAAAATTGGTATTCTGTTTTGTAAAGAAAGCTGTTATTAGCCTGATGAATGTGAATTGATTCCTGTGGCCTTGTCTTCTTTGTTTTGTTTTTTTGTAATGTTTGTTCATTTAAAATATAAGATGTGTTGCTTTTCTCTCATTATAAAAGGCATACATCATTCTTGTAGAAAACATGGAAAATACAATTTATAAAGAAGAAAATAAACTCATCCCTAATGTGACAACCAGTGATACAATCACTCTTAACATTTGTTTACTTTCAAAGCTATCTATTGCATTAAAGTGTAAGCCTTATGGGGGCAGAAACCATGTCCATGCATTCCTGTTCTCCACCCTGTCCTTGCTATCTTACCGTAGTAGGCATATAACACATTTAAAGGAAACACACATTCACACACTTAGGGACCAAACTATATTCACAGGATTTTTGGCCACATTACTTTTAGTGAACACTATATTGTGAGAATTTTTCCGTATGAATTCTATTTGATTTGACAAAGCCAGATTTTCTACACTGCATTCAGCTTATCCTCTTTTCTTCTGGGACTTTCTACTCACAGGCCCAAGGGTAAGCATTATTCTGCAGTCCCTCTGCCAGAGTACCTACCTTCTTTATTGTTCTCACTATTTTTCCATCATAGTTGCCCCTCTTATTTCCCATTAGCTCATGCTGCAGCTTTCTGCTAGCTACTCTTACCAGGTATAAGAAACCTTCACCATCATGTAAACTCATATACAACCTGACTGGTGATTGGCTCCCATTCTCTACTCAACATATTTCTTCAATTGGGGTGAGCTAAATTTGCACAGGAGAGGCTTGACATGGAAGGTAGAGAGAATCCCAGACAGGATGGAACAGCAACTTCATCTTGTTAAGTAGGAATGTGGAGGGTAGGTCCTGCGTCCACAATATTATCCATTCCATTATCTTAGGATCAGTCATAGAAACAAGTCCCATTCAATTGGAAGATGCCTGGAATCACTATGCTGACCTGGAAATCTCAGCTACACACATGATTAACAGTCTGTCCCACCGATACCTAAACTAAAATGAAGAACCGGCCACCAGATGATACGAAACCTTATATCATGAGCCAAAATCTAGGAACTGGCCTCATGTCGTTGAATTTTTGAACATCATTGACCATGTTATGTCAGGCTTTTTCTGTAACTTGTGCAAAATCTAACAATGGATAATGTTCTCCCTCCTCTCCCAACTAATATGGTTTACATTAGCTGTTCATTTGTTTAACCTAGGGATAGGAGTCATCTACAGTGTGAATTCCAGTTGCTTAGTAGTGGCTGCCTGAAATGCATGTCTGCAAATTTGAAGCTATGTTTTTGCTTAGTCAGTGTGTAGTGGTCATGTGTTGATATCTGCCATTGGTACAGAAAGTAGAAATGGCATAGCATATGCCATCTGTCACTTATGGGGGCCTTAAATTTTCCTATTTACATTTGGTTCAGACCTTTTGCTTTGCTCAGCTAGTGTAATTTATAAGTCATCTCACAATCTCATATTCTTATTCTGCATTATATTGCTCTAGCCATGGACAGGGACCCCTTTTCCTTGACATACATACAAGCCATTTGTGTGTATGTTGGTCACAATTAAAAGGCTATAGTGATGGAAAGAGTACTTTCACATAAACCAGACATTTAACTTTGGACACTCCTGTCTTTAAAAGTCTTTCAAATGAACCCTCTGATATTGAATTGGAATCTGATGTATTAGTATGAACTCATAATTTTTATTATTTTAGGACCAGAGTCTCACTGTGTCACCCAGGCTGGAGTGCAAGTGGCATGATGATAGCTCACTGCAGCCTCAAATTACTGGGCTCAAGCGAGCCTACCACCTCAGCCTCCCAAATAGCTGGTACTACAGGTGTGTGCCACCATGCCAGGTGAATTTTTTGTATTTTTTTATAGAGACAGGTTCTCACTATGTACCCAGGCTGTTCTCAAACTCTTGGCCTTGAGAGATCCTCCCACTTCAGCCTCCCAAAATTCTCGGGTTACCGGCATAAGCCACTGTACCTGGCAACTCATCATTTTTAGTACATATACATGGTTAGATACAGAAATATAGAAGTGTATACACACAAGGATATGTACACAGGTCAGTGTATACTAACAGGGGTTAGTATACATGCAAATATGCCCAGTGATAGGGCCTAAAAGCAATGATACTCCAGTAATAATGAGCATGCCTAGTACCCAGATTTGATTTTTAAATACCATTCTTAAATAAAAGGAACTAGGGTTCCTTCAAGAACTTGTTGGTCCTAGGCAGGTCAGGGAAATTACAAAATGAGCCTGTACTATCTCATGGTGCCAGAAAGTAAAGAAATGCTTTAAAATAAAGTAAGATGTGTCAAAGGTACATAGGCATCAACCTAAAGAATCTCCAAAAGACCAAAGCTGGAACAATTTGAACAACAAGCTAAATAATAACCATATTAACCATAGTGGATTATAACCCACGTGGTAAAATAAATATTCCTGTGACGATATATTGAAGTAATTGATTAAATAAAGAAGTAGGGGAGAAGAGACAGCTCTTCCTTAGAGTAGAATTCTGTGGTGGCTAAAGCAGCTCCATCTTGGATGATGCTCTGCCATGTTGGCTTCTGATTAACCCCTGTTCTGGGAAGGCCACCAAGATTTCTAGTTTATCTGTTGCTTTTTGTGTAAGAGCAGGCACTTACCTTAAATCCTGACCTTAGGCTAAACAACCTTGATGTTATCATACTTCAATTACCCTACACATCCTTTCTGAACTACCCCTCCTTTATGGTGTATAAGACCTAGGTCTTGGGGGTAATGGCGTGGGGACCTACCGTCTCGTCTTGTGCCCATCTGAGACACAGACATGGCTTCTGTTCATTTAATGTTTCTAAGAAACTGGATGTTTTATTAACTGTTTCTTTCTAAGAAGAAACTGGATTTGTCAGCATCTTTGGCCTCTCAGCTTCCTCGGACTTGGGGGCAGGTTTGCCCAGACCTGGCCACTGCAGAAAAAAATCTAACTAATAAAGGTAGAAGGATAGAGAGAAATAGAAAATGACCACTAGGCAGACACCACAATGATAATTATAGCAGAAAGGATATATAGATGGATGCTAAAATCTGAGTGAAAGTTTGAGTTGAAACAGACTGCATAGTCTCTAAGCATTTTCTCCAGACATTTATTAACTATCCAGAGAAAAATAAGAACATTACAATGGAGAAACTCAGCAAAAACCTCCTTAATCAAGTGGTAGGTCAACATCACTAGTAATACAAGAATCATGAATCGCATTATATGATGCACACATCCCATTACATGAGAACGCAGTATCATTTCTGTGGCATTCTTGTCAAAAATGCATAACCTCAGTCCAATCAGAAGAAAACTTGTCGGGCACAGTTGTGCATGCCTGTAATCCAGTACTTTGGGAGGCTGAGGCAGGAGGATCACTTGAGGCCAGGAATTTGAGACCAGCCTGGGTAATGTGGCAAGACCTCATCTCTACTAAAAATAAAAATAACTAGCAGGGAGTGATAATGCATTCCTGTAGTCCCAGCTACTCAGGAGGCTGAAGTGGGAGGATCACTTGAGCCCAGGAGTTCGAGGTTACAATGAACTATAATCACATCACTGCACCCATCCTGGGTGACAGAGCAAGACCCTGTCTCTAAAAAATAAAGAAAAGGAAAGAAAATACAATTTGAGGGATGTTCAACAAAATAACTGATCAGTACTCTTCAGATGTATCAAGGTCGTGAAAGAGCAGGAAGGACTAAGAAGCTGTTACAGTCTACAGAAGACTGAGAAGAAATAACTAAATGCAATGTAGGATTCTGGAACAGAAAAGGGACACTGGTGGAAAAACCGACAAAATTCAAATAAGGGCTTATAGTATAATAAGTAATATTATACCACTGTGTATTTCCTGGTTCTAATAATAGTACTGTGGTTATGTAACATGCTAACATTTAGGGGAGCTGTGTGCAGGGTGTATGGAAACCCACTAAACTATTTTTGCATCTTTTTCATAAACTTAAAGATTGTTCACAGTAAAAAATTAAATGATGTTTTGAAAATAAAGAGCCCTTCAGCCACCCCATCTGAAGGGAATGCCTCCTTCCAAGCCACTGTTTTCTACAGGTTCAGGGTCCAGCCGTGATATGCAAGCCCATCTCACTCCACACCTCTCATCCTCCAGCCTTCCCTAGGGTCATCCTTCTCAATTTATTAGCAGAATGACTTGTCTCTCCACCACTAACTAACAAAGGCCAACCTTTGTACGTCAAAAACTCATTAATATGTTGAAACACGGGATGGTGTAGTCCAGGTCTTTCCTTTAGCAGCCCAGAGGAACCAGCAGAGGCTTCATAATTTTAGGCTTTCCTTTCTCCATTTCCCAGGCCCTGAGAAGAGAAGATCAGAATAAAGATTGGTTTCCTCATTGATGTGAATTTTGTCACAACCGCCATCTTTGGAATTCAGATGTTACTATGGTCAGTTTGGGTTTAAATAACACTTCTGTTTTCTCTATGTTATACTCCTAAGGTTGTTAGGATCCTATGAGCCTATTTAATTGTTTTCTTTAAATGATGGCATATCTAAAAATTATCTTTATACTTTGAGAATATTGTTGGATTATCTTAAAAGCCTCCATTCCTTTGTTAAGTAATCCATTTTTGTTTTACTTTGTTTTCTTTTCAGAAGTATTAAGATATTTCTCTTTAGTTTTCTGAAACTTTACCATGAACTGTCAAGGTATGATCTGGAGTCTTTCAGTTTGTGTTTGTATTTATTTTAAATAGCTCATGGGCCCTTTCACTGGCAGTTTTATTTCTTTGATTGATAATAAGATATTTTAAGGCTGGGCACAGTGGCTCACACCTGTAATCCCAGCAGTTTGGGAGGCCGAGGCGGGCGGATCATGCGGTCAGGAGTTGGTGACCAGCCTGGCCAACATGGTGAAACCCTGTCTCTACTAAAAATATAAAAATTAGCTGGGCATGGTGGTGCGTGCCTATAATCCCAGCTACTGGAGAGTGGGGCAGAAGAATGGCTTGAACCCAGGAGGCGGAGGTTGCAGTGAGCCGAGATTGTGCCACTGCACTCCAGCCTGGGTGACAAGTAAGACTCTGTGTCAAAAAAAAAAAAGTATTTTATTCTGTTATTCTTCGTATATTCCCTCTCTTGTCCATTCCCACCATTCTCTCCTTCTGGAACTCCTCTGCAATTTTCCTCAAATTTGTGGTGATTCTTGGTTGCGTCCTTAGGTTTACATTTTTAGTACCTGCTGATCTGCCTGTCTGTCTGTCTGTGAGTGCTTATCTGTGTATTGTGTTCTGCTTCCTGTGGTTACAGAGGCAAGGTAGGACATACCACCAAGCTAAGGGGGTCATCAGCTCATCTTCTGGGCATGGGAACCCCCACTTTCTTTTGGTGGTATATGCCCACTGAGTACTCCCGGCTTGTAATACACAAGTGTTCTCATTCACCGGGTATTGCTTTTGCTGCTTGCTGCATAGCACAAGTGGAAGGATGAAGGGAGGAACAGCCTAATTGTTCCTACTATTGTAACATTACAAAAATCACACTGAATATTGATTCGGGACTGCCTCTTGGTCCCCATATCTGCTTTGCCCAAGCTTGGAAAGGAAGAAGCCTGGGCAAATATGTATTTGTTTATATTATCAACTTGATCCAATACTTCTGTAGAAGTGTTCAAACATTTTTAACAGATACACTACTTTTCAAACAAAATGTTATGTAGAGGATCAATATATTAGGTAAGAGCAAAACTGATCTGCTTGAAGCAGAGGAGGCAGCCCTGAACGTGAACCGCTGGTCTCCCCTCTGTTCACTGCAGCTCCTGAGACCCTCCATGGAATCCTAGAACTCTGCAGGGCAGTTTAAAAACCACTGATAGGTTCTTAAGAAGTGGTAGTTATCATTATTATTACTATGAAAATGTTGCCCCTCATCCTTCCCTAGCCCAAGGCCAGCTATAAGCCCCGATACCAGCTTCTGCCGTTTGTCCTGCCAGTCCCATCTTGCAGAGAGAATGATAGAAAAGCCTGGGCACAGTGGCTCATGCCTGTAATCCCAACACTTTGGGAGGCCAAGGCAGGTGGATCACTTGAGGTCAGGAGTTCAAGACCAGCCTGGCCAACATGGTGAGACCCCGTCTCTACTAAAAATACAAAAATTAGTCGGGCGAGGTGGCGGGCACCTGTAATCCCAGCTACTCTGGAGGATGGAGCACCAGAAACGCTTAAACCCAGGAGGCAGAGGTTGCAGTGAGCTGAGATCGTGCCACTGCACTCTTGCGTGGGCAACAGAGCGAGACTCTGTCTCTCAAAAAAAAAAAAAAAAAAAAGAATAAACACCTGAGCTTCCACTAAATATGCCTAAGCACCATCCCAGGAACTTAACATGCTACCTCACTTAAGCCTCACAATGACCTATGAGGCAAGTGTTTTTATCTACAGGATAAGATGAAAAAATAGAGGCTCAAACAAGCATAGCAGGAATACATACAAATTCAAATGTGTAAGAAATGTACAGATATTTTATTTTCTTAAGTTTAATTAAAATCAACTACTAGCATGATTACATTGGAATGGCAGGAAATGACATCTCAGCCATTTGAGGGCTTCCCTCACAAGATGACTCAGGATTCTAGGATCTTGCCCAATGTGCCAAAGCATGGAGAATGCCTGTCCTGTCATCTGTCTTCCGTCTGCATGAGTATCTGCGGGATGTCCAGAAAAGCTTACTCTAGATGGGGCTGCTCCATGGCTTCTGTCTGACCTACAATGCCAAAAATATTTGAGAGGTTAGGAGAACACAGTATCTCAAGCTATACCTCAACACATAGCCCTCCTGTCTGAGCTTTCTCTTCTGGCCACTATACCAAGGGTATTCAAGATCACAGGAATCCTGTCATCCTCACACACCCCCTTTTTAGTGATAGGGAGGTATTTGTCTCATCCTTCTTGTTGCTCTCAACGTGTCTTTCTCCTCTTCTGGGAACACCTAGCCGAATCTAGAAGAGTTTGAACCATTACATAATAAAAGCTTCTCCATGATAACTTGTGCTTTCCTTGTGCAAAAAAACCTTGGGGGAAGAAAATACCAAGAGTCTCGCTTAGAAAAAAGATAGTGAGCACAGGATATGGAGAATATGAAGAATTATTTATCTCAATACACCTTCCTGCCACAAAAATTAATCCAATGCCCCCACAGTAGTATGAGGCAGAACTAAAATTCAAAATCACTCCTTCAGTTATGCACACCACCTAAATAGAAAACTCATGTGAAGGTTGAGCTCCAGCTGTCACTGGGCAGGTGCTCCTAGACAGGGAAAAGCAGCAGCTGCAGATTCTAGCTGAGAGCTGCCCTGTGACCACTCTGATTGAGATCACAGTTGGGCAAGATACACACACTTGAGTCTTAGGGTTTGCAATTCAAACCTAGAGCTGTCTCATCTACAGCAGGACATTCAATCATCTTACACGAGATAAATGCAGTGTTTCCGAAGGACAGAATCTAAATTATTCTGATCTTGGAATTTCCACATAGTTCATGGTTATGTAAAGATGTGCTTGCCAGAAGCAGAATGACAGCACTATTAAAGAGCACTTAAATGGAAGAAGTTTAGGCACCTTCTCAAATTGTAATATTAATACTTGCACAGGGGTTAGGGGCACCAACCCCCTACACAGTCAAAAATCCACACAAAACTTTTGACTCCCCCAAAATTTAACTACTAATAGCCTACTGTTGACTGCCTTACTGATAACATAAACACTTGATTAATACATATCTTGTATGTTGTATATATACAAACATACAAAATATATACTGTATTCTTAAAGTAAGCTAGAGAAAATAAAATATTAAGAAAATCACAAGGAAGAAATATATTTACTATTTATTAAGTGGAACTGGATCATCATAAAGGTCTTCACCTTCATTATCTTTACACCAAGTAGGCTGAAGAGGAGGAGGAGGAGGAGGAGGAGAGGTTGGTCTTGCTGTCCCAGGGGCAGCAGAGATGGAATAAAATCCACATATAAGTGGACCCAAACAATTCAAACTCATGTTGTTTAAGCGTCTACTGTATATCCCTTTGAACAATAATTTTCATATTTCCAGGTAGAAGACTTATTTTAATACTGTTTCAAACAATCAAGAAGCTCATTTTGTTCTAAATTAACTTTTTTGCAGTATAATATGAATTTGTTCTTACTCAGAAACAAAATTTTAAATAGCAAAGGAGTCAAGTCATTGAGAAAACAGAGCCACTTAATTTTAAATCTGTCTTTATTTTTGTTTACAGTAGTATTTTTATATTGACCTCAACTAATAAAAACACGTTAAAAATAAAAAATGCAGGATGGAGGAGGTGATGTGGATCCTCTGAACAGCCAAAAGAGAAGTAATAAAGTTGAGGTTTTCATAAGTGAGCCTTTGGACCCACAGTATTTTGTTTACCCCAGTCCATTTTTTTCTCTCAGTAAACATTTTAGATGTGTTACGGGGTATGACAAAAAACAAAGCAAAGGTAGAAAGAATAACTCTCCAAAGATACACCACCCAAAGACTACCACTGTTAATATTTTGATCTATTAAATATATTTCTTTTGGAGTCTTTTCCTACTTTTTTTTTTTTTTTTTTTTTTTGTCTTTTTGAGACAGAGTCTCGCTCTGTCACCAAGGCTGGAGTGCAGTGGTGCAATCTCAACTCACTGCAACCTCCACCTCCTGGGTTCAAGCGATTCTCCTGCCTCAGCCTCCCAAGTAGCTAGTATTACTAATTTTTTGTATTTTTAGTAGAGAAGGGGTTTCACCGTGTTAGCCAGGATGGTCTTGATCTCCTGACCTCATGGTCTGCCAGCCTCGGCCTCCCAAAGTGCTGGGATTACAGGTGTAAGCCACCGCATTGGTCCCTCCTATATATATTTTCAAATATTGACTATTGTTAATATTGTCTGTTTCCTTTTTTCTTCTTCTTTTTTAAGATGAAGTCTCCCTCTGTTGCCCAGGCCAGAGTGCAGTGGCATGATCTCAGCTCACTGCAACCTCTGCCTCCCAGGTTCAAGTGATTCTCATGCCTCAGCCTCCCCAGTAGCTGAGATGACAGGTGGGCACCACCATGCCTGGCTAATTTTTGTATTTTTAGTAGAGACAGTGTTTCACCATGTTGGTCAGGCTGGTCTGGAACTCCTGACCTTAGGTGATCCACCCACCTTGACCTCCCAAAGTACGAGATTATAGGCATTAGCCATGGCACCCGGCCTGTTTCTTTTATAGTCATGTTCAAACAGTATTTATGTAGTATTCTGTTTCTTCCTTTTTACTTATTTCCCCCATTTAATAAATAGACTCTTCATAATCCTTTTTAATGGGTAATAATCGTTCATGTGGCTACATTATTTACTTAACCAGTTCCCTATTGTTGTATATAGAAAGAATTGTCTTCCAGAAAATTCATTCCTGTGCTTTGCCTCTCAAATTAGCATTGGTGTATGTGGCTAAGTGCCAGGAGTTTCTGGATACAAGATAATAAGTATCTTCTTGCTGGGCGCAGTGGCTCACGCCTGTAATCCCAGCACTTTGGGAGGCCGAGGCAGGCGGATCACGAGGTCAGGAGATCAAGACCATCCTGGCTAATACAGTGAAACCCTGTCTCTACTAAAAATACAAAAAATTAGCCAGGCGTGGTGGCGGGAGCCTGTAGTCCCAGTTACTTGGGAGGCTGAGGCAGGAGAATGGCAGGAACCCGGGAGGCGGAGCTTGCAGTAAGCCGAGATCACGCCACTGCACTCCAGCCTGGGTGACAGAGCGAAACTCCGTCTCAAAAAATAAATAAATAAATATCTTCTCAGGCTCACAAATTTTTCACAAAATTGGAAGCAGAGATTCATCTAAAATAGACCCAATTCTGATATATTATGAAATAGAATTAGAAATGTGTATGAATTTTTATGATAAACCAGGAAAATAATTTTAAAAATTAAATGTGGTTGAAAACTATTTTGTGGATATATTTGTGAATTATAGATACAACCTGTGTGGAGAGAACTGTGTAGGGTCTTTTGTGATACTTAATTTTACATCTTTTGTAGGTATACAAAAGAAAGCAGTGTCTGTATGATTACATAAGAAAACAAACAAAACCTTGCCTTGCTTTCACTGAAGGATTCTAGAACTGTGTACCTTCACTCCTGCTCTATTTTGTCTATCCTTCAATTGTATTTTAGATAATAAAACAAGAAACTCTTTCTTGTTCAATATTTTGGCATTGTTTTCCTTATTTTTTCTCTTTTTGCATTATTTGAAATGAGTTTTATTCCTTTTCTGTATCGTTTTCTTTTTTATTGGAAACATTTTTTAGGTTTAAAATTGATTTATAAAGGGGCTTTTATAACTTCTTTTTCCATATTAAAATTTCATTGTGATTAAGAAGACACAACATAAAATTTACCACCTTAACCATTTTTAAGTGTACAGTTCAGTAGTGTTAAGCACATACACATCATTGTAGAACAGATCTCCAGAACTTTTTCATCTTGCAAATCCATTATACCCATGAAATAATAAGTCTCCACTTCCACTTCTCCACCTACCAGCCACTTCCCTGGCTGGCCTCTGGTAATAACCATTCTACTTTCTGCTTCTGTGAGTGTACTTCATATAAATGGACTCACAATGATTGTCTTCTTAAATCACTTAGCTTAATTCACTTAGCAAAATTACCTCTGGACTCATCCATGTTGTAGCACATGACAAGATTTCCTTCTGTTTTATAATATTCCACTGTGTGTATCTTCCACATTTTTCTATCCATTCACCTGTTGTACAGTTGGGCTGCTTCCACCTCTTCACTGTCATGAATAATGCTGTTATGAACATGAGTGTGGAAATATCTCTGAAATTCTGCTTTTAATTATTTTGGATATATATTCGGAGATGGAATTACTCAATCATATGGTGGTTCTATTTTTAATTTTTTGAGGAAACTACATACTGTTTCCCACAGTGGTATAACCCTTTTTTAAAAAGAGAGATATCAAAGGAATAATTCTGCTGGTAGAGGGTTCTGTTGGACCAACACTCCAGATTGACAGGGGTGGGAATTCACTTCCTCAGCTTCCATTGCTCTCATTCCTTTCCCTGACAAAGCCCTGGTTTTCTTTAGGTGTCCACTCTTCCTTCACAAGGCCCGTGACTCAAAAGAATTTAACCTCATCGCCAGCTTTAGGAATGTATCTTGCTTACTCTTAACCACTCATGGTAATCCCACCACCTTACCAGTGACTGGTTTTGAAACTCAGACTTCATTTATTTCATATGTGAGTTTCCCCTGGGCAGTGTTATTGGTAGAGGCGTGGGCATGTGACTTAAGTTGACCCAGTCAGACTGAAGGGAAAGGTTTCTGTAGTATGGTTAGGTAAAAGGTTTTTTCTTCTGTAGTATATGAACAAAGAAACGTGTGTACCTATTTGCTGCTGAAAGCCCTTGCTTACCAGTTAGGGCCTTAATGTGGAGACAAACCTGATACACCCAAGAGAATATCAAAGAAATGGAATGGAGCCCTTATAGCATTGGGCCTGGAACCCTTCTGAGCTCTGGATGGTCTGTTAGTAAACTTCATTGTTTAAGCTAGTTTGAGCTGAGTTTTCTGTTACTTGCAGCCCAAAGCATCCTACCTGATATAATTCTCCCCTGCTGTTCAGGACACTTGGGGGAAAGTTTTAGAATTATTTATATTACAACTCTGAGGTCTAACAATAGCTACTGCTGCATTTCCTCTTTACATATTGGCTGGTCAATGTTGTCTTTCAACAGCCAACCTGGGGATGTAACTCCTCAGGATATTTTAAAATCCTGAGAGAAGGTTTCCATTCCGTTGCTGAAGGAGGGATGAGGAAATTTCTTCTTGCCAGGAGATAGTATGTGACTAGATCTAATCTAGAGGAGTAGAGGTTGTACCTTGGTGGTGGCTTTGGAAGGGATAGAATGCAGGGCCACTGCTAGCCCATACAATTCTTTTATGTAAATTTTTTAAAGCTTCTTCCCAAGACATTACTTTCACATGACAGCAAACTGTCATAATATATTAATTTTATTAGAACAAAACATTTTTCTTTCATTTTCCAGAAACTTTGCATAATGAACATACAAATGTATGCTATCTAGGGTGTAAATAGCTCTCTCTCAGATCTGCCACCATTGAACATGGCACCCTATTAGAGGGAGATAGAACACAAAATGCAGAGCAGATGAGAAAGCTGCTGGAGATACACTTAGAGTCCATTTACTTTTAGTTCAGACATAATTTTAATAAGTAAACAAGTCAACTAGGAGATAAGTTTTTTTAACTTTTTATTTTGAAATAATTTCAGACTTACAAAAAAGATGCAAAAAAACCCATCAGCAAAGAAAGCATAAAACAGTTATCATATATTTTTCACCCTACGTAATAGTACAATTATAAAAACCAGGAAGTTAACTTCGATATCACACTATTAACTAATATACAGGCTTACTAAAATTTTACTAATTGTCACACTAGTGTTCTTTTTATGGACCTAGATCCAATCCAGGATTATGTATTGCACTTAGTGGTCACATTTTCTTAGTCTCTTTCTAAGACATTCCCTCATTTATTCTCTGCCTTTCATGACACTGACCCTTGAAGACAGACCTAACTAGTTGTTTTGTAGAATGTCCCTTAAGGTGGGTGTGTCTGGTGTCCTCACAATTAAATTCAGGTTACACATTTTCTATAAGAATACCATGTTAAGTGATGCCGTGCCCTTCTCAGCGCATCATTTCCGGAATCACATGATGTTGGTATGTCTCATTACTAGTGATGTTAAGGTTCATTACTTGGTTATGGTGATGTGTGCCTGATTTCTCCACTGTAAAGTTACTCTTATTCTCTTTGTAATTAATAAGTATCATGTGTGGAGATACTTTGAAAATATGCATATATTCTGTTTCTCATCCTACTTTTCCCACTAGTTTTAGAATTCGTTGATGATTCTTATCTACAACAATTATTATTGTGGTATAGGTCAAATAGTGAGACCAAGATTTGAAATTTAGAATAAAGTGTGGAAAGAGTCCTCAGAAGTAGGTGTTAGGCATCTTGCAAGCTGTTGGTATAATATGGTGACCAAGAGCGGGAGTTTTGCTATCAGACAGATCCAAATTCAAATATTGGCTGCACTGTATAGTTGCTATGTAATCTTAAGTACATTAACTTCTCTGAGCATCAGTTCCCTATTAGTAGGGTAGGGATTATGAGTCTACATTATGGAGTTTTCATGATGAACATAGTGAATATTTTGTACAATGTCTGGCACATAGTAAATTATCAGTAAATTTTTAGTTATTATGATATGAAAATGATTGTTGTTATTGTAGCAATCTTCAGCAAAAAGAAAACCCAAAATTACTTTCTTAGCATATCATATAAAAAATATCCTTTCTCTTTTTTTTTTAATTTTTAACTTTTTATGAAGATTACCTAGGAAGAATATACTTCTGATATACCAGCTAAATGGGCAAGAAACCAGATTGGATGTGCATGCATGTGCGCACACACACACACACACACACACACACACACACACACAAATTATATGCCCAGCATTTTGAATATTATGACAAGGGAGAGAGACTAGCTGAGATAGAAGTCATCATATAAATAATATTTTGGATTATTGAGCCCTGTGACAGATACTGCTGGTTGTTTTTCTTTGTTTTTTGCCCAGTAGCCAATTTCTCATTGATAGTATTAAAACTCTGCCATCCAGGTGAATGGAAGTGTACCCAGCTAAAAAAAAATCCTAATTTCCCAAGTTCCCTTGCAACCAATGATGGATAGCATGGCTGATAAGCAGAAGTCTACTAGGTGTGACTTCTAAGAAAGCTACTGAATTTTGATAAGGAAAGCACACTCACCTGACCTATGTCATTTAACCTTCACTCTTCTCCCTTCTTCCTGCCTAGAGCTCAGAAGCAATGCTTGTAGATGCAACAGCCACCTTCTTATCAAAGAGCTGGAAGTTCCACATTAAAGATGGCAGAGCAGGAAGATAAAAGCAGGTTGATTCCTTGAGCAGCTGTTAATTCTCTTTTTATAAGTGAGGAAACTGAGGATCAGGGACATTGATTATCCCTGGTCAGTTACTGCTTAAACAACAGAAGTTACTGCTTAAACAACAGAGTACTGGGGTTCAAATCCATATGTATATTACTTCAAAGTTATTTATTTTTTACTATATTTCAAAGTTTCCTAAAAGGATGGACATATTTAGAACCCTTTCTCACCACATTTACAGATTGTGATGGCAAAGCAACCTGTGATGGACAAAACAAAGTATCAATGTCTTTGACTCAGAACTACAAATATTTCTTACATGTTCTCTTTATTAAATACTAACAACTCCAGCCAGATTAACAAAAATGACCACACAGTTCTCTGGCATTCATCTTCTATTCATGCCAGTAAAAAATGGCTTCAGTGATAAGCAACTCGTGATGAGTGTCACCAACAAGTAGTTGCCACCCAAAGAACATATACAAGAAAATGGCCTAAGAGAGAGGTCACAAAGGGATGATAAATGTGGATTGGTTACCATGTATGTTTACTAACTTGCTTGAGCTCATATAAATATCACTAATAATTAAGGTTTCTTGCTGCTCTTTTAAAATTCTGGACCTGAATTCTTAGGTGGCAACAATTAACCAGAGCTGCTCCCTCCCAGTACACCATCCCATTCTATGCTCCTTCTCTGATTCTAGGCTAGAGTATTTGTTTCATCTATCATCATATTTTTCTATTGTTTTTCTTGTAATAGAAAAATATTCTATCTCTATCAAGTATTTGATCTCTACCTAAAATAAAAATAGATGGCTAGAGCTGCCTGTTTCTTATACCTGGCCCACTAAGGCATTTCAGCCACCTGCCAGAAGGCATAGAATTTAAACAGACACTCAGATGTATGCTTCCTAAATCTGTTTGGAGGACAATAATTCTTCCAGCTCATTCACAGACCCCCATTTCACATACCTTACTTCAGCAAGCCTCCGAAGCAACTACTGAAGTGAATATTATTATTCTCATTGGGATCCAAGAGGTTAGCTGATTTTTCTGAGATCTTGTTCTTGTGTAATAGCTGTGTTGTTAGAATTTTGATTGCTGTTCTGTTGATTAACAAAACTTTTCTCTGAATATCTGTTTTGGGAAAACAGGAATGAGTAAGATAGGTAGACTAATGGACCTTTCTCTTACCTAACTTGTCTTACCTAACATTATCACTTCTTCATTACCTTCTTCCTTTCTTATAAGTTAGCTAACATTATTGAACACTATGTACCAGGCACTGTATTAATTGCTTTACATACATTGATTAATTTAATCATAATAACACTCTGAGGTATGTTGAAGGATAAGTTTTTTAAGAGGAATCTTGATTCACACACAAATATAAAATAAGCATGTGTCTATGATTTTATGTCAATGACTAAATCAGTAAGATATTACAGTCAGTTTAAATGAGGATCCAAAGAGCAGACAAATAAAGTAACCCATCAGGAATGCTAAAATGAATTTACTTTATAGTTACAAAACTGATAGCCATAGGACAATAATCAATGGTATACCACTAGTTCTTTGTGGGTTATTTTGATTTGTTTTAGAGATGAGGTCTCTCACCCTGTTGCCCAGGCTGCTCTCTAACACCTGGATTTAAGGAATCCACCCACCTAAGCCTCCTGAGTGACTGGGATTACAGGGTCGGGCCCCCACAATTTGCATTCCTTTGAAAAAGAATTATTTGTATTACTCTGTTTTTTGCAATTTATAGAGTCATAAAGTAGCTCAAAGACAATGCAATGCAGAGAAAATCCAGAAGTATAAGCTAGATAGGACATCCACTAATCTTTTTTTCGTTCTCTTTTCAAAGTATTTCACAGATTTTCCTGAGTACTTTTATTGTTATTCCCCTTTTACAGGTGAGGAAATTGTTAAGTAAATTTTCCAAGGTCCCAAAACCAGTAAGTGGTAGAGACATATGTGAACACAAGTCTAACTGAATCTGGAAAAATAATTCAGTTTATTGAATCAGTTTTCCTCTTGGAGGTGGAGCTTGCAGTGAGCCAAGATCGCACCACTGCACTCCAGCCTGGGCGACAGAGCGAGACTCTGTGTCAAAAAAAAAAAAAAAAAAATTCAATTCAAAGCAAGTTTAGGTAAGAAAAAAACCCTTTTTTCCTTTACAATTTTAGGTTCATTGGCTGGGGCCCTGCAAATTAGACTGACAAAAGACAGATTAACAAGAGAAAAACAAATTTATTTACACATTTATTTATTAACACTCATCAGTGATGAGTAACTCAAAGGGGTGGTTAGAACTTGGTGCTTATCTAGCATCTTCACAAAAGAACAATAAACCTATAGAGAAGTGACAAGACAAAGGAAAGGGGCTTGCAGTTCCTAGGGGAACAAATTGTGCGAAGGAGAATATATGGGAAAACTAATGGAAGATAAATGCTGTTGTAGCAAGGTTTGTAATATAGATTTCTCTGGTGCCATTCTGGGCTGCTAAGAGTCTAGAGTTTGGTGATTAAGTATATCCTGCCCTGCTTGGTAGAGCAGGTCAGGGCAGAGAGTTTTTCTTGTCTGCTTTTTTTCTCAACTGCCTGCAGCTCAAAATGAATCCCTATACCACAGTAGCATACTTTGGGTGGCATTCTCTCTATAGATATTATAAACTGGCAACCTGAATTCAGGCCAAGGAAATTTTTTTTTACCAGCACAATGTTTAAGTGGTATAAATTAGTTATGAACTTTTATCAATACCTACTGCTGTGCAACAAATTACCTATAAACTTAGTGGTTTCACCAGCCTGGAAACATAGCAAGACCCTATCTCTACAAAAAATAAAATATTAGCCAGGTGTGGACACACTTATGGTTCCAGGTACTTGTGGGGCTGAGTTGGGAGGATCACTTGAGCCCGGGAGATAGGAGGCTGCAGTGAGCTATGAACACACCACTGCATTCCAGCCTGGGTGAGAGAGTGAGACCCTGTCTCTAAAAAAAAATAATAATTTATAAACAAATAAAAATAAAAAACTTCGTGGTTTAACATGACAATAAAAATCAATTATTTCACAGTGTTGTAACTGGGTGGTGCTGGCTCAGGGTGTCCCATGAGGTTGCAGACGTGAAATTGGCTCAGAACTGAATAATACAGCAAATCTGTGAGTGAGACTGCCTTGAGTTTCAGTTCTGGCTCTGCCACTTACTAGCCATGTGACCTTATACAAGTACCTTAACCATTTTAAGCTCTTAATTTTCTCATTTGTAAAATAAGGATAACAGTAGAACTTACCTCGTAAGACTGTTGTGATCATTAAACGAAATAACATCATTAAATACGTAACATAGTGTGTTGCAGAGAGAAGGCACGCAGTATATATTTTCATTGTTCACAGAGATTCTATCCTGTACAATGATTTGTTTATTTCCTTATACACCTCACAGGTAGGGAGGGTACTTGTGTTTTTCTTCAACTTAAAAATCAGGAAACTGGCTGGGTGCAATGCCCCATGCCTGTAATACCAGCACTGTGGGAGGCCGAGGTGGGTGGATCACTTGAGGCCAGGAGTTCCAGAGCAGCCTGACCAACATGGCGAAACCCTTCTCTACTAAAAATACAAAAATTAGTTGGGTGTGGTGGTGCATGCCTGTAATCCCAGCACTTTGGGAGGTCGAGGTGGGTAGATTACTTGAGGCCAGGAGTTCCAGATCAGCCTGACCAACATGGCAAAACCCCTTTTCCACTAAAAGTACAAAAATTAGCCAGGTGTGGTGGTGCATGCCTGTAATCCCAGCTACTTGGGAGGCTGAGGCAGGAGAATCTCTTCAACCTGGGAGGCGGAGGTTGCAGTGAGCCGAGATCACACCACTGCACTTTAGTCTGGGTGACAGAGCGAGACTCTGTCTCAAAAAAAAAAAAAAAGAAATCAGGAAACTGAGACTCAGGGCAGTTAAGGTACTTGCCCAAAGCAGCCACTTTTTAAGTGACTAAGGTAAGGCATGTCATCTGCACCAAGCTTAGAGTTCTTGCCATTTCTGTCAGTCAGGGATCAGGAAGTAGAGACCACTGCAGATATTAACACATTGAATTATTACATTGACTTAATATATTGAATTATTTGCATACAATTCCTCTTATTAAGGTTGGGGGAATTCTGCTTTCAATATTTTGAGTAACTAGGAGCAATGTGTGGACACTGGCACCCCACAACAACTAGATCCCAGATACAACACACTGTGTGAAGAATTTCTTATCTCAAGAAAGGTTGGAAAGGTCTCTAGCAATGCTCCTAAGTTAACAAATGAAAGCTGACCCCACAGCAGGTAGGGGGCAGCAACTGAGATATCTAGCAGTGGAGTTCTGGCAGAGTGAGATTGTAAAATTCATTTTAGAAATCATTTGACATGATCTTTTTTTTTTTGGAGGCAGAGTCTTGCTCTGTCTCACAGGCTGGAGTGCAGTGGCACAATCTCGGCTCACTGCAAACCTCTGCCTCCTGGGTTCAAGAAATTCTCCTGCCTCAGCATCCTGAGTAACTGGGATTACAGGCATGCACCACCATGCCCAGCTAATTTTTGTATTTTTAGTAGAGACGGGGTTTCACCATGTTAGTCAGGCTGGTCTTGAACTTCTGATCTCATGATCCGCCCGCCTCGGCCTCCCAAACTGCTGGGATTACAGGTGTAAGCCACCATGCCTGGCGACATGAGCTTATAATATTGAACTTTCACATATCTTGGGATACAGCAGCTGCACTCCTGTATACCAAAAGTGACTTTTATACATGCATAGAACCTATTTCCAATAATGTTCACAGAAGCATTGTTGATAACACAACACTCGGATAAATGCTGATTAACCATATATTGGGGTAAGAATTATGGTTTGTTTGTGTAATGGAATATTATACTGTAGTAAAAATAAATGAATTTCAGCTATATGCAACACCATGGACACAAGAATGGATCTGAATAATAGTGAATGAAAAAGACAAATCCCAGAAGATGGCATAGTATGATACCGTCTTTGTAAAGTACAGAAACAAAATTTAAACAATATTTTGTTTAGGATTACATACATATAAGATAAAACTGTAGAGTAAAAGAAAGGGAACTCAATATTGGCTTATCTTTGAGGTAGGGTAGGGAGATGGGCTGAAGGAAGAGCACATAGACAGGACATACATAAGTTATTGGCCATGTTTTGGTTATTGAGTTCAAGGTGGGTTCATGGATGTTAATTATGGATGTTAATTGCATCATTATAAACACAGAAATAAAAATAAATACATAAATAGAAGTAGGAAATAAAAAATATATATTTTATTAGAAGGACTGAAAGACTAGGCTCTCAGTGGAGTTTCCAGAAATCACTTCCAGAGCCCTTACCTAATTGACCACATGGGGGATCTCTACATGGGAGGCCAAGACAACTGAATTCAAGAACACTCCATTGTATCTGTGAGCTAAATATTGGAAATCACAAAGCCACTGCAATTGCCACTAAATCTTGATACCCAGAAAGCTGAAAAATGGACACTGGAGGTTGTGCTGCAGAAAAAATTATCTGCTTTTTATAATGCATTTACCAGTAGAAAGCAGCCAGAGGGTAAGATGGCCTTTGCCTCATTTCCTCCCTCCAGATTTCATTTGGGTAACTGGCAGAACCGAATTAGCAGACCCAACTTAGCCCCCAGAACTCTAGTGGCAAGGAGCCTAATAGTAAGTTTTAGCTTCCCAGCCTTGGAAGTATAGAAATGAATACTAGAAAGGTGAAATGGAAATTGAGCAAGCCAATTAATAGTATCTGTGGCAGAGACTGCTGTGTTTTCATCAAACCTATTTCATTTTCTTCTCAGACATACAATTAAATTTCCCATTCTCCCATGATGTTAGTAGTGCCATGTGATAGACTCTAGCAAGTATACAGAAGTGATATGCTACTCACAGGCCTGGCTCCTGAAACATGCCATGTGATCATGTTCTCTGTCCTCTCCCAGCTGCTGGCTGCATGTTGGTGAACCTTAGGAGTCATGCATTAAAGATGGTGGGGCCTCTGTTAGCTTAGTCTCTGCTTGACTGCAGGGAGCAGAGGTCCCTCTCTCCACCCCACCCCCCTACATTGGACAGTAGAGTGGGAACTGAACTTTATGTGTGTATTGTGTTAAGCCACTGAGATATGGAGATTGTTTTTATACAACTAGCACTACTATTATGACTAAAACCACAAATGGGACCTTGAAGTAGGTTGCTCCTAAAACAAAAACCTAAAATAGATGCCACTGGCTTAGCATACCAGTTGTGGGAAGAAAGGAACTAATGCCAGAGGCAGAAAAGGCAGCAATCCATGCTATGCAGCAGTAAAACATTTGGCAAAAATTCTCGCTTATAGTAACTTAATAGATGGGCCATATGTTTACTAATGTCAGCTCCAAGAGAAGCAGTTGGAAAGAACCAAACTGTTAGTGTGTATTGGCTACTACTGGCTGGCCAGTATAGGCAGTGTACAAAGAGAAATGAAAGAAAATAAGAAAATTACATAAATTTGGAGTCTTAAAGTAGACTACTACTTCTAGATCCCAAATAGAAGGAAATAAGATTGGGCAAACTCTGAGAAACCAAGGTCTGCTAGGTCACTGCCTTAGGGCAAAGATCACATTAAAGTTGTGGCCTTCCCACTCAGTCCTAACAGAATCAAGGTGGCTGCCAGTAGGTAGGCTGTCTCTTGGGAGAGGCATGGGAAAAAAGACATAAAGAAGATGAAGAGCTATGTCAGGAAAGTATTTGGGATGTTGTTTGTGGCACAGGATGTCTAGAAAAAAGTCAATGAGAAGCCTGTTAAGTTTCTGAGGAAATTTTATTTCCAAAGAAAATGTAAGTCTGGGACAAAGAATAGTCAAGGCATAAAACAACCACCACCCTTGGGCTCTCAGCTTTCCATGAGAAGGAAGTTGACTCCAAAATCTACATATCCCATAGATAGCTTACTCCCTATCACCCACTTCGGATATCACCACAGAGGATAATGGCAATGAAGAGAATTCCCAAAGAGTGGAGCCAGGGACCACAGAAAAATGGGCAAAATAATTTCTGCCATAGAACAGAAACAGTCCAAGTAAATTTCCTAATGCTTCTTGGTCAAGGAAACTTCACAGTGCCTACCAGACTGCTCTAGACAAGTGATGGCTTTGTGTCTTTGATCTTTCCCCTTTCCAAATGAGACACTGCAGTTCTTTGTCTCTGCTTACCATTGTATATTTGGTGATGGGAAAGGAGCAGGAGGTAGAAAGCTCTTCTTTTTAGTTTATAAATTACTCAACCAGAAAGAACCACATCTATACCAGATGGACATGCATCCCAGGGCTTTTAGCTGAACACAACAACTGGGAATAATCTCCAGGGGAGTTTGGTGGGGGAGTGTACTCTATTTATGAGAGGAAGAATAAAATAAGAATTTATTGACCAAAAGGGCAAGCTGTGGTAGAGACTGGCCATATGTTTTCCAAAATCATTTCTTTTCCCTCCTAGGCATTTGAACTACATTTTTCAGCCTCTCCTACAATTAAGGACCATGTGATTGAGTTCTGGCCAATTAGATGTGGGAAAGGTTGATGTATGATACTTCCAGACCTGGTCCCAAAAACATCCCACACAATCCTCTGTGCTCTCTTTTGCTCCTCATCTGCTAGCTAGATGTCAACACATAAGGTCCCTAAATAACTGCATGGTGCAGAAACCCTCAGCTGACCACACTGAACAGTTTGTGAGCAACTAATAAATCTCTTACTATACTAATTTAACATGACAAATTATACAAGAGAAAATGGCCAGCTAAATACTTATTTAAGTTTCCAGACCTATAAATGTCTTATTTCAGCTATTAGATGATTGCACTTCAGCCTATTTGAAAAATACATTTTCATTTTCTAACAGTTGCATTTCTGACACAAATATACCCATTCATATTAGAATAATGGATGTCATATCTAAATGTGCCTAAGGGTTAGACCAGAAAGGGATGCCAAGTGACGTGGTTAAAGCCTTAAAACTATCTTCAGGTATGTTCGTAGGTTTAACCTTGATATTTGGATCTGTGGCTCCACCCAAATCTCATACGGAATTGTAATCCCCAATGTTGGAGGTGGGGCCTGGTGGGAGGTGATTGGATCACGGAGGTGGATCCGTCGTGAATGGTTTAGCACCATCACCTTGGTGTTGCTGTCATGATAGTGAGTTCTCACGATAGCTGGTTGTTTGAAAGTGTGTAGCACCTTCCCCTTCTCTCTGTCTTCCTCCTTTTCTGGCCATGTGAAGTGCTGGCTCTCCCTTCACCTTCCGCCATGACTAAGTTCCCTAAGGCTTCCCCAGAAGCTGATGCCACCGTGCTTCCTGTACAGCCTGTGAAACCATGAATCAGTTAAACCTCTTTTCTTTATAAATTACCCAGTCTCAGGTATTTCTTTATAGCAGTGTGAGAACAGACTAATAAACATCCTGAGTCAACATTATAAATGGTCTGTCGTTCAAGGTCCAGCCAGGAAAACAGAAACCACCCTGGGTATTCAGGGGACAGGGAATGTGATGTAGGAAGAAGCAGACAAGCTAATTAGATGACAGCAACCCAGACATTAGCAACAGCAGGAAGCTGTTGGTCTGGCAAGGCAAGGGGTAAAGGTGATATAATCAGAGCCCAGGAGTTAGGAAGGCAGAGTCAGAGCAGACATGTCCTGTAGGTGCTAGAGACTCCAGAAGAAGGGCAGCAGCTGTTGGAGATGCTGTCCAAAGCAGTGAGGGAAGGAGAGAAAAACTTTGCTGTTCTCTCACCAATGCTCTTCTCTCACTGGCTAACGCCAACTGGAAGACAGCTGGCACTGGACCCTGAAAAACACAGCCTGCAAGAGTCAGCTCTCCTTCCTTACAGAGCAGGGTACAGTAAGGACGGGCAAAGGGTCTGAGCACACATCAGCTTAGGACCAGCAGAAACTGGTAAAGACAGTAAGACACTCTATTAAGTAATATCAAAGCTCAAGTATTAGAGCAACTTAAAAGAGTATTACAATCAAAAGTGGGGTATTTTACATTTTTCTTGCATTTTAGAGGTCCTGTTCTAGTTTGGGGATTTAAGTTATCACTTTTTTTCATTTTTATTCTAGGCCATGGAAGAGCCAGCATGTGGGGAAACTTCTTTATTCTGCTATCCAAATATAAAATATATACAGAAGTAGCTCCTTTGTCCCTTAACCTTAGTAAGCAAATTTGATTAAGCATTTGAACGCTATAGAGGTGCAAGGTGGGAGAAATTCTGCCTCTGCTACTTGGCAGCTCTATGATATTGGGCAAGCCATTCATACCACATTTATATTCCTTATATCCAAAATGGACATAATAATACCTTCTTACTTATCTCACTGGGTTATTAGAATGATCATAGTGTTTAGGTGGTTGGTTGTTTCAAGGAGGTAATAATGTATGTGAAAATAATTGGTATATGGAAAAGCATTAAATAATAGTGCTGAAACATTATACATATTAACATGCCTTTAAATCTGTCTCCCTACCATTCCATCATTTATTTTGGGGGTCGGTTTTACTGAGATACAATTAATGTATTAATATAAGTGTACAGCTTAATGAGTTTTGACAAATGTATACAGATATATGACTACTACCATAATCATGATATAGAATATATCAATGGCTCCCCAAATTTCCTCATGCCCCTTTGCATTTTTATACTTTAAAAGTCAATATATACCCAAGAGTGGTTAAAACATACCTTCCCAAAAACTTGTGCGTAAATATTCTTAGTAGCATTATGTATGATAGCCCCAAAGTGGAAACAACCCAAATAGCCATCAACTGATAAATGGATAAATAAAATATATATTCATGCAGTGGAATATAATTCAGCCACGAAAGGAATGAAGTACCAATGTCTGCTACAACATGGATGAACCTTGAAAACACTATGTTAAGTAAAAGAAGCCAGTCACAAAAGACCACACATTGTATGACTCCATTTTTATGAAAGGTCTGGAATAGGCAAATCTATAGAGACAGAAAGTAGTGTTTGCTTCACATTGGGGGCTAGGGAATAATGATGAATGACTGCTAATGGATGTGGAATTTCTTTTGGGGGTAATGAAAATGTTCTAAAATTGATTGTGGTGATGGTTGCAAAACTCTGTGAATATAATAAAACCATTGAGTTAATACCATTTAAATGTGTGAATTGTATGTTACATGGATTATATCTCCATTAAGCTGTTAATTTAAAAAGTTAAACAAAGAAAATCTAAAACAAAGGCAAAATTTCAAACAATATTTCATTGTAATTTTGCTATGCTAGTTTTCTCTTCAAAGTTATAAGATATAGTCATGAAGATTTTTATCTACAATCTTAATATCCTAAGAATCAAACTATTTTGATTATTTTTTGTCCCTTCCTCACCTCATCTTTGAATATATTTGCTTGGTTTGTAGTCATAATGGTGCAAACATGATTAGGGTGCTTTCATTAGTTAACATTAGATCATGAACATTTTCCCATAGTGTTATGAAGCCTTTATAATAATCATTTTAGAGATCATATGACATTCCCTCTAACTCCCAAGCCAGAAACCTGAGTTATGCCTAAGTTTCTCCTGCCACTGATTTACTTCAGAACAACATACTCTTTCACCTAGATTACTGCAAATGTTTCCTTACTGGTGCCCTTGCTTTTTGGTGGTCTTCTATCAATCTGTCAAACAGCATGCAGCAGCTACACATCATATAGCAGCCAGGCCTAAAACATGTTTCTTCAATGACTCCCAACCAACTACCCATTAGAGGCCAAACCGCTTCTAATGGTTCACACAGCCCTTTGGATATGGGCTCTTGCCTACACTTTCAGTCTCATCACTGTCCTCCACATTCCCTCCCCAGTGTATATTTCTTGTGTTCCCTGAAAAGCACACAGTGTAGTGTATTCTCTGCCCAGAATAACTCTCCCACTCCTCCTTCTGCTATTTAGTTGGCAAACTCCTACTTACCCTTTAACATTTAGTGTAAACATCACCTCCTATGGGAAGCATCTCCTCTCCTCCACAGAAAAAGGGAGGTGCTCCCACATCCACACTCCTAGATACCTTTGTACATGTCTCCATTTTGTTCTGTACTTCCCATGCATGCTCCATGCTTATCTTTCTCACCACAGTAGAAATTATGGTCTATTCAACTTGTTATTTCCAGCACTTCAGCATCTGGCACATAGTAGGTCCCAGTAAATGTTATTTCAATAATTTAATGACTACCACTAATTCAGCATTGTTTTCTAGCCACTGTTCACATTGCTTTTCACAGATTATCTCACTTAGTCTTCTAAACAATCCCATAAGGTAGATACTGTTATCATCACTATTTTAAAGATGAGGAAACTGAGGCACAGATTAGGTAACTTGCCCCAAATCATTGCACAGCTAGGAAGTGAGTGGCACAACCAGGATGTGAACTCATGCAGGGTGATTCTAACTCTGGAGTTCATGTTCATAATCACTACACTACATAAAAAAACTTGAATGTATAACCCATTATCTTATTGCCTAATACATAAGCTACTTGTACTCTCTCTCTCCTCCCAACCACCCCACTTTTCTTCTTTTGAATTTTTTTGAATTTGGCTTAAGATAAATTCCCAGGAGTAGAGCTTAAAGATGTATTTACAAGATGAGGACATTTTTCTGGATCTTCATAGGTCCAATGAGAACTTTACTTAACAAAATGTAGTGCATGCCAAAGAAGTGAAAGTTTCAAGGCCATCACCCATCCCAGGCTGATATGGTATGATCGGGCAAGTTGGATCAAGAACTCTGAAGACAGCTGCAGAACTAGTGCAAGAAGGTACAGACTGCTGTAAACTAGGCTTGGCCAGCAGTTGGCCTAGCTTCACAATACAGCTTTTAATCTAATTTTAGGATGAAAGAATGGAAAGCCCTTCTATGTTGCTGCTTCTTAAAAATCCCCAAATATTAATTTAGTGGCTAAACTGCAGCACCAGTTTTCACAGTAACATTTTTTATGCCATAAAATAGGTTAATCTAAACAGTATGACTATACATTTTTGAAGCCGCCCACCATGTAATTCTGGCTATCCTGAAATTGCTATGCTATGAGGAAGCCCAAGCTACCTGAGCAGAGATACCATGTGGAGAGAATGATGACCAGCTAGCCTAAGCTGCCCAGCCATTTCAACCTAGATGCCAGGCATGGAAATCATGAAGCCACCTTGTACATTTCAGCTTCAGTATCTATGACGTGAAGAAAACTGTGAAACCTAACTGATAGCCAGAATTAAGGCCTCCGTATTTGCCTTAGTTCATTCGGAGTGCTATAACAAAATACCATAGATTGGGTGGCTTAAAAGCTCACAGTTCCAGAGGCTGAAAGTCGAAGATCAGGTTGCCAGCATAATCAGGTTTTGATGACAGCCCTCTTCTTTCTAAGCTGCAGATTGCTGACTTCTCCCTGTGTCCTCACATGGTGGAAGGAGCAGGATCTCTCTGGGGTTTCTTCTATAAGGACACTAATCCCATTCACAAGGGCTCCACCCTTATGACCTAATCACCTCCCAAATGCTCTATATCCTAATACCATTACGTTGGGGGTTAGGATTTCAACATGAGAATATTGGGGGGCACATTCAAACCATAGCAGATATATGGTCCCAGTTAAACCATTCCAACCATTTATATCCTTTTGAGCCATCTCAGTCATCCCAGTCATCATGGAACAGACATGGGCTATTCCTTCTGAGCCCTGTTTGAATTCCAGACCGATAAAGTAGGGAGTGTAATAAACGTTGTTTAATGCCACTAAAAAATAAAATAAGTTCTTCTCCTACCCTAGCAACATAATTTGTTACTATGTTACAAAACAGTTGCTCACCAGTGGCACTGACTTTGATGCAGTCACGTGTATGACCTCTCCAGAGCCGCAGCAAGGATGGCAGCTGAAGGCTTATCCTGGCAGAGTTTTCTTCAGCTGCTTCAACCCAGAGGACCACAAGTGATCTATGAAAGCTGGTGTTTCTCCAACTGCCAGAGGGTGCTCTAGCCATTCAGGATGTTTGCCTGATACCCCCAACTACCAGCATGTCTAGGATGGTGATGAGAGCTCTGGCTCTAATAGTAGCTTAATCTGGGTTCAAATCCCAGCTCTACCACCTAAATTAGTTGCATGATTCCAGGCAGCTTAGTGAACTTGGGGTACCTGAATTTCGTCATCTTTAAAATGAGGATAACAACATCTAACATTGTAAGTTTGTAATTAGGATTAAATGAGCCTTACTTACTTAGCATTTTAAAATAATGATAGAGTGCCTGTAGTCCCAGCCACCTGACATGCTGAGGCAGGAGGATCTCTTGGGCCCAGGAGTTCGAGGCTGCAGTGGCACCACTGCACCCCAGTGTGAGCAACAGAGTGAGACCCTGTCTCTAAAAAAAAAAAAATAATGATAGCTAATGTTTTCTGAGTATCTCACGAATGACTTTATATTCCTTATCACTATCATCAATACAATATTATGCTGATGGCTTCCAAATGTATACTGATTGTTCAGGCCTCTCATTATCTCCAGTTTCACATAATTAATTGTCTAATTGACATAGTCACTGGGATATCCAATTGACACTTGATGGTTACCTTTTCTATTTTGTTGCTAAAACCTGAAAACAAGAAATCATCCTTGACTTTTCCGTTTTCTTAATCTTCCACATTCATTTAATAATTTGTTAATTTTACTTCCAAAATAGATTTCAAAACTGTTCACTTCTGTGCATCTCCCATCATCTCTCCTCTGAACAGCTGCCTCCTCTCTGGTCTCTCTATGCTTTCCCTTTAGCCCCTGCCCCAGTCCATTCTCTATGGAGCAGCCAGAGTTATTTTTCTAAACATAAATAAATCAATTCCTGTCATCTGTCTACTTCATAACTGTCAGCAGTTTCTTGTAACGCTTTGGATAAAATCCAAACTGCTTACCATGGACCACAATGTCCCAAGCCTTCAAGCCTCTGCCTATGCCTTAACCTGATCTCACCCCACTCATCTTCCTCATGATGCTCCAGTCACATGGGCCTTCTGCACGTTCCCAGCTCATTCCTATCCCTTTTGACTGTGGTGTCATCTAGCTTGCTCTTCACCTCGATAGCTCCTTTTCATATTTTGGATCTTAGCTCTATCACTTATGAACAGCCTTACCTGCAAATAAACCCCATCTAAGAGTGGCTTAAACACAGGAAAGTTTGTCTGTCTCTTATAAAATTTCCAGTAGGCATCCTAGGGCTGGCACAGCAGCTCCATGAGACCATAGGGACTTAGCTTCTTCCCACCTTTCAGTTCTATCATCCTTCAGGTATTGACCTCATGTCGTAGTCTGTTTTCTGCTGGTATAACAGACTACCACAGACTGGGTAATTTATAAAGTAAGGAAATTTATTTCTCACAGTTACAGAGGCTAGGAATTCCAAGAGCATACACCAGCATCTGGTGAGGGCCTTTGTGCTGTGTCATAACATGGCAGAAGGGCAAATGAGCACATGAGACAGAGCACGAGCGGTGGACTCCCTTTTATGACAACCCTCTGTCATAACTAAGCTACTTCCATGATAATATTAATCCATTCATGAGAGCAGTAGGCCCCATCTCCCAACACTGTTGCATTGGGGATTAAGATTTCAACACATAAACTTTTAGGGGATGCAGTCAACTCATATAGCCTCATATGCCTGACTTCATACTTGCTGCCTTATGATCACAAGACGGCTACTGCACTGTTAAAGCAGAAGGGGGAGAGCAGAGGGATAAAACCCACTTTTTATTTAACTTTGTATTATGCAGGATTTCAAATATTAAAAAATAGAATAGTATAGAGAGCCCCCCATGGATACACCACACAACTACAATAATTATCAACTTGTGGCCAATCTTGCTTTATCTATTATCCACCCCCACTTGACTCTCCCTCTCTTCTCATTATTATGAAGGAAGATCTAGACATTCTATCATTGTTTTCCAAAGTGTTTCACTACCTATTCTAAAAGATAAAGCTTTCCCTTTTTCAACATACTATTATCACACAAAAAATAGCAATTCCTGGCTGGGCGCAGTGGCTCATGCCTGTAATCCCAGGTGGGAGGCCAAGGTGGGTGGATCACCTGAGGTCAGGAGTTCGACACCAGCCTGGCCAACATGGTGAAACCGCATCTCTACTGAAAATACAGAAATTACCCCGACGTGGTGGTGCACACCCATAGTCCCAGCTACTTGGGAGGCTGAGGCAGCAGAATCGCTTCAACCCAGGAGGTGGAGGTTGCAGTGAGCCGAGATAAGTGCTACTGCACTCCAGCCTAGGTGAGAGAATGAGTCTCTGTCTCAAAAAAAAAAAAAAAATAGCAATTTCTTAATATCATCATATTTCCAATTATTCCACAATAATTCAAATTTCTAATTATTCAATAAAAGCAATATTTTTTTACAGTTTAAAGTATCCAAATACTTGCAAATAAGACACTTGCAATGGACATGTCCTTGAAGTCCCTTTTAATCCATAGGATCCCCCTTCATCTCTTTTCCTTTCCTCTTATTTTTTGAAGAAACTAGGTCATTTGTCCTGTAGAGTTTCCCACAATCTGGATTTTTCTGATTGCATCCCTATGGTGTCCTCTGTGTATCTTGTAAGTTAATAGTTGGATCTACAAGTTTGATTAGATTCAGATGTTTTATTGTTCCTTTTTTCTTCTTGGCAAGACTACTTCGTAGGAGGTATTATGTTCTGCTATCCAGAGGTGCCTAATGAGTGGTTGTCTCTCTTTTTGTGACATTAACAGCTTTTGATGATTAATGTCTAAATCCATTAATTCCTTATGTTATAAAATGATAATGTTTTAAGTCTATCATTCCTTCTTCAGTTGTTAGCTGGAATACTTTTATAAAGAGAAACTTTCCCATTCTATTTTTAAGTTACCCAATAGGTACAAACAATAAAGGAAAGATTAATGCTTCATACTTTCCCTTAGTTTACCAGTTTTCTTTGAGACAGAGTTTCGCCCTTGTTGCTCAGGCTAGAATGCAATGTTGTGATCTTGGCTCACCACAACCTCTGCCTCCTGGGTTCAAGCAATTCTCCTGCCTCAGCCTCTTGAGTAGCAGGGATTACAGGCAGGTATCACCATGCCCAGCTAATTTTGTATTTTTAGTGGAGACGGAGTTTCTCCATGTTGGTCAGGCTGGTCCCAAACTCCCAACCTCAGGTGATCCACCCGACTCAGCCTCTCAAAGTGCTGGGATTACAGGCATGAGCCACCGCGCCCAGCCACCAGTTTTGAAAACAGTGAATGGATTCACTAGCATCCTCCAGTGGTAACCAATCAGACTTTTAAAAAATTATCTTTGTGAACTCATTGATTTAAACATATTTGATGTGTTTTAATGCACTGCAGTTATTAGCCTTATTGATATTCAAATAGTCCAATTTTGGCCATTGGGAGTGTCCTCAAGTTGATTTATCAGTTCCTTTTTTATGAGAAAACCCAAAACTTTCCGGAAACATCACTTGGACAGTTTCTTCTCTTATCTCACTGGCCTGAGTTGTGTCAAATGGCCACCCTGAGCTGGAAGATGGCAATGGATGGAGTTTGGATCATTCATACTCTCCTCAAAGAAGTTTTCTCCTGATGCCCCACCTAAAGAATGCACCCCCTATTATTCTGCAGAATGATATCCTGTTTATTTGCTTTATACTACTAATCATAAACTGTAGTTACTGTATTTGTTCATTTGTTAAGGGTCTGACTCTCTCAGTGGGTTGTAAGCTTCATGATGTTTTCCCTAGCACAACATTCACAGGTGCTCATAAAATTTACTTAATAAATATATGTCGAATTAATAAAAGAAATAAGGTAGAGACCATTTTATTCCTATTGTGTCCACTCTCCAATACAGCATCCATTATTTACATGTTGCTATTTAAATTTAAATGTAAATTCATTAAAATAAAAAATTAAAAATCCAGTTCATTACTCCCATTAGCTATATTTCAAGTACTTGAAAGCTATGTGTGGCTAGTGACTATCACATTGCACAGTATAGATATAATGTATTTCCCCCATCACAGAATACTATTGGATAATGCTGGAGAGAAGAAACTGGCTATTAGATAAATCAACTTAATCAAGGTCATAGTTACTAAGATTACACAGCTACTAAGAGAAGGAGCTGGATTCAAACCTACGTCTGAATGACTTCAGAAATAGAACTCATAACACCATAACATAGTTATCACTGTTGTTATTACTTGATTAGTCCTGCTTTCAATTTCAGCCTCTCTAGGGGAATTTATAGAGAGATTCAAGCCTCATTACCACATAGGTTAACTGACTATCTCAGTTTGCCTGGGTTGAGGAAGTTTCCAGGATGCAGAAAAGTCTCAGCAAACCATGCTACCTAATTATCAAAATCTTTATTGAGGTTTGTGGCAGGTAAATAGATGGGTTCACTCAACTCCATTTCGACCACTTTCAATATGCCCTGTTGCATGCTAGAAGTGAGAAAGTTGAAGTCTTTCCCCAGATTTCCTTACAGCTTCGGTCCTGTACATGGGCTAGCTCTGCCAAGCAGATGCACTTGGGCAACATCTGGAAGGCCTGATTGAGGAGGAGGCTGCACTTCTGCTGCTTTGTCTGGGAGGCAGTGCAGTGGCAGCAGAGGTCTCAGTGTCCTGTCCTTAATATCATGGACTTGGAGAGGCAGAATATGGGGCATGCGTTTTGCGTGTATAGATTTGACCCGAGATGGTCAGTCCTGAAGCCAGCAACAGGAGCAGTGACTCCCTGATTTCTTGTTTTATGACTGGAACAGAAGTAGCTACTCCCTTAGTAAGATGATTCTGTTGTGGAAAGAATACCACCCAAGAGAGTCATTACTGGGAGCCAAGCCAGTAATGGCTGTTTTTAGCTTTTCCAGCGATTTTACTCACCCAATTTCCCATATTGATTCATTTTATGCTAAAACGAGTTAAAGTGGTGAGATATAGTGATATAAGAAATGTGTATTTGGTTTCTTCTCCCAGTTCCTGACACAGAGCTCCTAATCCTTTGGAATTTCCCGAGTGATAGGAGTGTCTTTTGTTCTAATGGAGCGAGTCTTGGATGGAGACTGGTCACCAGAAAGACTAAGCCATAATTAGAAACTTTGAACTTTCCAACTCACCCCCCATCCTTTGGGGAAAGCTGGAGATTGGGTTAATTGATCATGTCTACCTGATGAAGTTTGGCGAGCTTCCAGGTTGCTGAACATGTGGAGATGTCTAGATGGTGGTAAACCTGAAGAGATCATAGGAGCTTTGCTTTCCTTCCCATATACTTTGCCCAGTGTATCTCTTCATCGGGCTGTCCATCTGTATTCTTTATAATGTCCTTTAAAATGACTGGTAAGTATAAATAAATTGCTTTCCTGAGTTCTGAAAGCCATCCTAGCAATCAGACCTGAGGAATTTGTAGCTGGTTGGCCAGAAGTACAAGTCACAACCTGGGACTTATGATTGGCATTTGAAGTGGGGCACAATCTTGTGGGCCTGAGCCCTTAACCTGTCGGATCTGATGTTATCTCCAGGTAGCCAGTGTAAGAACTGAATTGTAGGACACCCAGTTGGTGTCGACTGGAGAATTGCTTGGTGTGTGGGGAAAAGTCCCCACATATATTAGTCACAGGATTGTTCTATGTTGTGTTGTGTATGAGAGGAGAAGGAGGAAGTTTGTTTTTTCCCTTACAAGTGGGTTTTTATTATTATATGCAGCTGATGACCCCTTACTATTCAGAGGGCATTTCATCTGGGAAACAAGACAGCTATAAGAAACCTGAATGAAATCTGAATATCTAGCATACTAGGCCCCTAATACAAGATTCTCCTTATCACTGCTATCATTCTTTAAGAACTGTGCATACATCCTATTCACCAGAATCCTGAAAATACTTGAAATTTGATTTCAGAAAGTTGACTATATGTGTATACACACACAAATACACACAAATACTCCTCGACTTGCAGTGGGGTCATGTCCCAATAAACCCATCATAAGTTGAAAATATCATAAGTGAAAAACGTATTTGCCACCTAACCTACCGAACATCATAGCTTAACCTAGTCTACCTTACGTGTGCTCAGAACACTTACATGAGCCTATAGTTGGGCAAAATCATCTAACACAAAGCCTATTTTGTACTAAAGTGTTGAATATCCCACGTAATTTATAGAACATTGTACTAAAAGTAAAAAACAATGGTTGTATGAGTACTTGAAATATAGTTTCTACTGAATGCCTACCACTTTTTCAGCATTGTAAAGTTGAAAAATTGTAAGTTGAATTATTGGAAGTTAGGAACTATGTATACAAAATAGAAAACATTATATTAATAGTTGGAAAACAATTTTAAGGGCAAAAAGTCTCTTTCAGAAACAAAAATAAGATAATAGGTTGAAGAATATCAATAAGAAATAAAGGAACCCAGTAATTTTTATGAAAGGTAATGCTATGCAGGCAATGGAATATTATACCAGGCACTTGCAACCATGGTGTAAAGTCTGCAGGTAAAGGGAGATACACCGTCTTTTGGGAGGTACTACAGCTGAGTTATGGAATGTATAGGTGTAAAGGGGAAAAAACTCTGATTTTCTCTCTACTCTCATACTCACCACACAGAACACGTTTGTGACCAGATGTGTGGGAGTTTTCCCCACATACCAAGCAATTCTCCAGTAGATACCAACTGAGAGTCCTACATTTCTACGTAGAGATAGTGTCAGATTCCAAAGGTTGAAGACTCAGTCCCATAGGACTACTCCCACTTCAGATAGCCATTGCAAGTCAAGTCCTAAGTTGTGACTTGTGCTTCTGAATAAGCATCTGTATTAGTCTGTTCTTACATTGCTATAAAGACATACCTGAGACTGGGTAATTTATAAAGAAAAGAGGTTTAGTTGGCTCACAGTTCTGTGGGCTGTACAAGCTTTCTGGGGAAGCGTCAGGAAACTTACAATCAGGCAGAGGGTGAAGGGGAACCAGGCACATATTTACGTGGCTGGAAAAAAGGGGAGTGCTACATATTTTTAAACAAGCAGCACCAGGGGGATGGTGCTAAACCCATAGATCCAATTACCTCCCACCAAGTCTCTCCTCCAACACTGAGGATTACAATTCAACATGAGATTTGGGTGGGGGCACAAAGCCAAACCATATCATTCCACCCCTGCCCCTCCCAAATCTCATGTCCTTCTCACATTTCAAAACACAATTATGCCTTCCCAATAGACCCTCGAAATCTTAACTCATTCCAACATTATCTCAAAAGTCCAAGTCCAAAGTTTCATCTGAGATTAGGCAAGTCCCTTCTGCCTATGAGCCTGTAAAATCAAAAACAAGTTAGTTATTTCCAAGATACAATGGCAGTACAGGCATTAGGTAAATGTTCCCATTCCAAAAAGGAGAAATTGGCCAAAACAAGGGAGCTGCAGGCTCCGTGCAAGTCCAGAATCCTGCAGGGTAGTCATTAAATCTCAAAGCTCCAAAATAATCTCCTTTGACTCCATGTCTCACATCCAGGACACACTGATGCATGGGATGGGCTCCCAAGGCCTTGGGCAGCTCTGTCCCTTTGGCTTTGCAGGGTACAGCCCTTGTGGCTGCTTTCACAGACTGGCAATGAGTGCCTGTGCCTTTTCGAGTTGCACAGTGCAAGCTGTTGGTGGATCTACCATTCTGGGGTCTGGAGGATGGTGGCCCTCTTCTCACAGCTCCACTAGGCAGTGCCCCAGTGGGGACTCTATATGGGGACTCCAACCCCACATCTCCCCTCTGCACTGCCCTAGTCGAGGTTCTCCATGAGGGCTCCACCTCTGCACCAGACTTCTTCTGCTTGGACATCCAGGCATTTCCAAACATCCTCTGAAATCTAGGCAGAGGTTTCCAGGCATCAATTCTTGCCCTCTGTGCTTAATAACACATAGAAGACACCAAGACTTGCAGCTTGCACCCTTTGGAGAAGTGGCCTGAGCTGTACCTTGGCCTCTTTTAGCCATGGCTGGAGCTGGAGCAGCTGTGATGGAGGATACCATGTGCCGAGGCTGCATAGAGCACTGGGACCCTGGGCCTGGCCCATGAAACCACTCTTCCCTACTAGGCCTCCAGGCCTGTGATGGAAGGGGCTGCCTTGAAGGTCTCTGAAATGCCATGGAGGCATTATCCCCTTTGTCTTGGCTATTAACATTCAGTTCCTCTTTACTTATGCAAATTTCTGCAGCTGGCTTGAATTCCTCCCCAGAAAATGGGGTTTTTTTTCTACCACATGATCAGGCTGCAAATTTTCCAAAATTTGCATGAATATAAGCTTATGCTGTTAGAAGCAGCCAGGCCACATGTTAAACACATTGCCGTTTAGAAATTTCTTCCACCAGATAACCTAAATCATCTCTCTCAAGTTCAAAGTTCCACAGATCTTTAGGGCAGGGCACAATACCTCCAACCTCTTTGTTAATGAGTAACAAAATGACCTTTACTCCAAATAAGTTCCCAATAAATTCCTCATCTCCATCTGAGACCATCTCAGCCTGGACTTCACTGTCCATATCACTATCAATATTTTGGTCACAACTTAACAAGTCTCTAAGGAGTTCCAAACCTTCCCTCATCTTCCTGTCTTCTTCTGAGCACTCCAAACTGTTTCAACCTCTGCCCGCTACCCAGTTCCAAAGTTGCTTCCACATTTTCAGGTATCTTTATACCAATTCCCCTCTTCTCTGGTACCAATTTTCTGTATTAGTTCATTCTCACATTGCTATAAAGACATACTGGAGACTGAGTAATTTATTTTAAAAAGAGGCTTAATCAGCTCATGGTTCTAAGGCTTCTGCTTCTAGGGAGGCCTCAGGAAATTTACAACCATGGCAAAAAGTGAAGGGGAAGCAGGCATAGCTACACATGGCTGGCAGGTTGCAGGGGAGGTGCTACATACTTTTAAACAAGCAGCACTAGGGGGATGATCCTAAACCATTGGAAACTGACCCCATGATCCAACCACCTCTCACCAGGCCCCTCCACCAACACTGGGGATTACAATTTGACATGAGATTTGGGTGAGGACACAAAGCCAAACCATATCACCAGCTATATATTAAGGTTCCCATGACTCCTCACCTTGGGTTCAGTAATTTGCTAGGAGAGCTCACAGAACGTAGAGAAATACTTTACTTACATTTACCAGTTGATTACAAAGGATATTACAAAGGATACAGATGAACAACCTGATGAAGGGATATCTTGATACAGTTAGGATATTTGTCCCTGCCCAAATCTCATCTTGAATTGTAATCCCCAGTGCTGGAGATGGGGCCTGATAGGAGGTGTTTGTATCCTGGGGGTGGATCCCTCATGGTTTGGTGCTGTCTTCATGACAGTGAGTTCTCGTGAGATCTGGTCATTTAAAAGTTTGTAGCACCTCCCTCCCAACTCTCTCTCTCCTGCTTGCTCCTGCTGTTGCCATGATGTGCCTGAGCCCCCTTTACCTTCTGCCATGATTGAAAGCTTCCTCAGGCCTCCCCAGATGCCGAGCAGATGCCAGCACCATGCTTCCTGTAAAGCCTGCAGAACCATGAACCAATTAAAACTCTTTCCTTTATAAATTACCCAGTCTCAAGTGTTTCCTTATAGCAATGCAAGAATGAACTAATACATACATAGAGCAAGGCATGGATGGGCGACTACCCTCCCAGCACCTTTATGTGTTCAGCAACCTGGGAGTTCATTAAATTGCATTATTCAAGAGTTCTAGACAGCTTAATCTCTAGCCCCCACCCCTTTCCTGGAGGTTGGTGGGTGAGGCTGAAATTTCCAACGCTCTAATTCCCTAATCACTTGATTTTTCTGATGTCTGGCCCTATCCTGAGTCTATCACAGGGGGCCCACCACAAGTCAACTTATTAGCATAAAGTCAGGTATGATAAAAAGAGACCATTATGAATAACAAAACACTCCTTTTTTTCCCCACACTCCGGGAAATTTTGAGTGTTTTAGGATCTCTGACAGGAATTGGGACAAAGACCAAATATATTTTGTTTTATACCACAGTAAGTTCTGGAGCCATCCAGACCTGTGTTCAAATGTCAGTGACACTATTATCCACTGTGTGAACTTGGATAAGCTAATGAGCCTCTATAAGCTCCAGTTCCCTAATCTGGAATATGAGGATAATAATAGTACCCAATTCACATGGCTATTGTGATAATTATTTTAAAAGAATGATATTTATAGTGTGCTTAGGACAGTATATGGCACATGAGGATTTAATACATGTTAGATAATATGACTGTTATAATTTTGCTAAACTCAGCTCCATTCTTGAAATTATGTCCAATACTTGGGGTCATTCTGATTACAGCCTATCAAATTTCTAGGCAGCCATGCACCATCCCCCTCCATATCATAATTAGTAGGTGCTCAAAATTATTAGTGCCTAACAGGAAGTTTATTCACGTGGGGTGCGTTTCACTCCTGCACACACAGTTATTACTGGTAGTGGCAGCTGCTGATGCTATATTTTCCCCTCTTTGTTGACCAAAATAAAACAAACAAAAAAATAGACAACAAGAGTATCTTGGGTATGTGTTTGAAGAAAGTACTCCATCACGAGAGAGAAAGAATTGTAAAGAGAAAGGGATTACTCTCATGTAGTCAATTTGAGAAAGCGCAAGAACTGGGCTTGGCTTCAGCTTGCCCCCAGTAGAGCATTCTTTCATACATTCCCACTGACCACAAAACCCACACCACTACCTCGCTGATGCTATACCTGCTAACTCCAAGGCTTTAGTCACACAAAGAACATAGCCATTCTTCTTTGCTCTCATAAGGTTTAACCATGTCTTTTACTTACAGAATTTCAGAAACTGGCTTTGGGGGATCCAAAATCAAACCAAGGTTGCAGAGTGTCCTACCTGGGAAGGAATGCTGAAAATCTGATTTAAACCCTCTTTGCTGCTCCCAGATAACCAGTTGGCCCATTACTCAAGAAAAACATAGCAACGCACTATGCTACATACCCTACCCCTCACATGCTTTGTCCAGCCCAGCCTGCATATCTTACCCCTATTGTCAATTCCAGCACTTTGTCTCATAAAAAATCCCTACCAGCTCTTTTTCAGAGAGTCACCAGAAGGTCCTTGTGCCTCTGCTGTCTCCCTTGCACTCAAGCACAAACACCAGATAAAAGCCTTGTCTGAGGAATCTGCTTGGCTCCATGTTAATTTTTATTACATGGGGAGCCTCTGGTCTGTAACAAATTATTGTGAAAGACTGATGATTAGACAAACTGGCCTAAACCTTCTCCAATGGTTTGTTCCAGTGAATAATTTTCCTTACACTTGATTTGCCCTATTGGGGGGATAGGTTCAATTCATTCTTGCAATCAACAAGTATTTATGAATTACCTACCACATTTATGATATGAGATACACTGTGAATACCTCTTCTACATCTACTCCAACCTTAGTTAACTTCTATTCAATATTCAGAACTCAGTTTAAATACCACTTCCTCTGATGAAACTTATATCTAGGCCAGGTCAGCGTGGTATGTACTCTCATGGCACTAGGGGGTCTTATATTTTATGCATTTTGAAGTATGCACTAATGTCTTTGCTTTTTTGGTGAGTGGGTGCTTAAGGCCTGTCTTTTCTGTAACACAGATGAAGACAGGGACTTTGCTTTTGCTCAAGATTGTAACTCTGGTACTTATCTTCATACTTAAGCGAGAGGCTCTGATGAATGAGTTATCAGAATCTCACTATAACACTACTCACCAAAGTACTTTTTGTTTGTGGTAACCTCTGACTGCCTGGGGCACCTACAGAAAGTACGGTGATGAAAATCTGTACCTGAAGGTAGTCTCTTGTATGAGGTAACCCCATGGTGAATCTCTGAGGAAGTTATAAACACCAATAACAAAAAAGCAGAAATGAAAAAATAAAAAAAGAAGTTCATCCTGGGTCAATATTATTCTGGTAGTCAACATTCTAATAATTCTTTTAAAACTATGTCTTGATGTGTGCCCTTTTTCCATGATCACACCATAGCTAATGTGGTTAAGCAGATAAAGACTTAGGCATGTTTGACTTTATTTTCACTTTAGCAAATAATTAGAATTTGTACCGTGAAAACATGCAATGATGTCATGGTAGAGAGGTTTTATCAGTGTGTCTTCAGAAAGTAACAATAAATTACAAGTCTGATGTAAAGTTATTAAAAACTAGGTTACAAACCCACATTGCAGACTTCCTTCTTTAATCAAGAGGAAACTATAAACCAAAAATAAAATTCTAAGCCCCTCAGCTGACTGAATGGATCCCCCTTGGCCAAAGGGATTCAAAAAACACCTGAAAAACTAGTTCAGGCCATGATGGGAAAGAGGGGGTGAAACATGCCTCATTATACCCTCCTTCCTTTTGAGTTTAGACACAACTGACCAGCACTGACATTAAAACAGGAATCTTAAGACTGTCAAGACAAAATCTTTGTAGCAGTAAGACAACAGATTCCAATCTGACTCTGGTATAACATCACGTGACAGCCAGTGGGCCCTGAAGGAAATCAAATTATTTTACCTCAAATTATATTTCTTTACATATTTTGAAATGGCCCTGCCAAGCTGTCACTTGTGGGTGAAAAAATTATGTTCTGTAAAGATTCCCTTATTAGGTCTTTTCCAGAAAGTCTGACAATTTTTAAGGTCCAATAAAAGACATTCACACCTATTCTCGCTGAAGCCTGGAGGCTTCATATACATGATAAGAACGTTGGTTTCCACAAAGCACCCCCTTACCTTAATTTAAGCTGACATCAACTCTTGGGGCAGAGCTTAACTCTGTCAACAAACTGCCAATCAGGAAATATTTGAATCCACTTATGACCTGGAAGCTCCTGCTTCTAGATGTTCCACTTCTCTGGGCCAAACCAATGTATACCTTGCATGTATTGATTTATGTCTTTGCCTGTAACTTCTGACTCCCTAAAATGTATAAAATGAAGCTGAACCCCAACCACCTTGGGTATATGTTCTCAGGGCCTCCTGAGGCTGTACCATGGGCAATGGTCCTTAACCTTGGCAAAATAATCCTCTAAAATTGAGACATGTCTCAAATACTTTTGGTTTACAAAACCTTTCCCAGAATCCCCCAGGCTTTCCCTCATATTTCATTGACCAGACAGTTCCTAAGTCAATCACAAACTTAGACCAATCAAAACTGCTCTCCTGAGACTGGGCCCACTTCCGCAGGGAGTTTTACTGTCCATGGTCAACAAAAACTGGGACCTCTGAGCCAGGAACTAGGAACCTACTTTGAAGACAGTCCCCACTGTCTGCTCCTGTGCTACTCTGCAGCCTCAGCTTCTTCATCTCTACAATGGGGGGAAATTGCATCCTTCATTGACTCCACACACACTTTTTCAGCTCCCATTTTGTGTCCAGTACTGCGTTGAGTCCTGGGGATTCAAAGATTCCCTTCTTCTTGTTTGGGTAGCTGAGACCTATCAGAAGTGCTTCAGGGGCCAGGTATTTAAATTTATACATCTAAGTGTATAAATTTATCCTACTTGCTTTCTAATTCAAACTTTTAATTTAAAACACACACACAGCTGGTCAAAATGAACACATTTTGGCTGGGGGGAGTGGGGGGATTTGGTTTCTTGTTTGCAGGTCCTTGAGGATCCCCCTGCCAAAAAAATTGCAATGAAACGTGTTAAGTGTAGCATTAGACTGAGATAGGCAAAGAGTGATATGGCTTACACCAGAGAGGCACCCAACCCAGCCTGGGAGTGATGCAGCTCAGGATGGAATGGGGATCTGCTTAGATCTGCATGTTGAAACCACATCCCCAGCTGCACGACCTGGAAACATAGAAATCAGCCCAGCCACACCTCTCCCTTACCCTCCCATTGACCAAGTCCTATAGATTCTATCCTTAAATAATTCTTGAATCCACCCAGTGCTCTTATTCCAACTGCTGTGTCCTTTACTCAGTCCCTTATCACTTCTTACCTGTTTTTTTCCAGTAGTCTTCTTGGTCTCCTTGACTAGGGATCTCCTTCCCCAATCTCCTTTCTGAGGCTGCTGCTGAGGATCCTCCCACAATGAAAATCTAGTAGTTCTTATGCTGCCTAAAACTCTTCAGTAGTTTCCCATGGCCCTCAGTTAAAAGCCCAAACTCGTTCCTATGGGATAGAAAGCCATTTGAGATTTGGATCCCATTCAATTGAAACCACCTTTGCAAGAAATATAACAGTGAGAAAATTATGACAGTTAAAGAGATCTGATCTAACCAACCGCCATCTTGCCTTTACCCTCCAAACTGCCTTTAATGATTCCTGGGCTTGAGCCAAGCTAACTTTGGGAGACGTTTAGTTTATAGTTTAAATGATAGTAGCCCTTCCCCAAAACTAAACCATCTTTATAGGTTAGGCAGGTAAGAGGAGCCTGAATTCTGGTAAAGTGTAGACATAAATGATTACTAGTCATTATTCCAGAAGTCACTAGATTTACAACTTTCTCAAATACTCCTGCAGATAACATTACTATTGTAGAACCTAAGATTGGCCTTTTGAGATGTCTTTTCAGGGTTTTACATTTTTGACAACCAGTGGCTCCACCTGGACCTGCCAACCCGTCCTGTGGCCCCTCCCAGAGGCAGACTCAGCACATATGCAGGAGGACCATTTTCCACACTCCTATGATTGCATCCCCAGCCAATCAGCAGCACTCCATTCCCTGGACTGCCAAACTATCCTTGAAAAACCACAGCCTCTGAATTTTCAGGGTGACTGATTTGAGTAATAAAACCCCAGTCTCCTGTTCAGCTGGCTCTGCATGAATTAACTCTTTCTCTTTTGCAATTCTCCTGTCTTGATAAATCAGCTGTATCTGGGCAGCAGGTAAAATGAGCCTGTTGGTTGGTTACACAAACTTTTCAGCCATTACTGCTCACCTTCTCCCTTCTCAGGCTGCTCTTCAGCCTTGTGGAACTCCTGGCAGTTTCCCAAAAATGCCAGGTTGTTTCAAATGCACCCACAGAGTCTTGGCTCCTTCAGTTCTGAGTAGATTCTTTCAAACCTTCCCTCCCTATTCACCTGAAGAAAGGCCAATATTATTCAAAATTCAGTTTAAGGGTCATTTCCTCCCTGAACCCTGTTTTAGCTTCCACCTCAGCACCACTCCCCCATAATCCCCCACCCCTGACTCTGTCATTGCTCACTCTGGGGTCTTCTGGAGTTACCTCCCGCAGCATAGATGGCATACTTTGCTTCCTTCATTGTTTCTCCAAGCCATGATGATCATCTGCATCAAATCCCCTGTTTTTGAAAAAGTTATTTTTTTAATTTTAAAAATATTTATTATCATCTTCGTTATCATCATCATCACCTACTGATGAATCAGTCTATGGGAACTGGACCCAGAATCTGTGCTTACAAAATATCCTGGGTTGCAAGTTACACTGCATGTTCATTTTTTGCAAAATACCTTGAGCTTTATGAGATATGCATACTTTTCTGTATGTATGTTAGTTTTAATACAAATTTAAAAAGGAAAAATTGCCTAGGTTATTCTTACATAATACTGATGCTGGAGAATCACTGACTTTTCTCTCTCTACTGAATTGTAAGCCCTTTGAGGGCAGTGAAGCCATCTATTTTGTCTTTGTATTCCCAGCATGCTTTAGTGCCTACAACATAGTACACACAATAAATGATTATTAAATAAATGAATAAGACCCAAGGGAGTGCACTGGTTTGTGGGTTCCCTTCTCCCTCACTCTCTTCCAAACATTTGTTGCATGCCCCTCCTGGAGGACATGACAGCTCACGCCTCAAAGTTACACCTCCTACACACACCCCTGAATAAACCTGTGAGATGCCACCTGGCTTCTTCCCTACCATACGCTGGGTGTAACTGATCCAAGCACCCAGCCTGACAAGGGTAGGAGAAAGGAAGCAGGTGGAGGACGTTCTGTCCCAGTACCAGTACTTTTGCCCTGCCTGGGTCTCAGCCACCTGGCTCAGGCCTTCCTCAGCAGGCCTGGGAATCCAGCTAGAAAAAATATGTCCTTGGAGATATTGCAATGCTAAAGCTTCTATTTGCATCTCTGATGTAATTTGCTTCCTAAGCCACTCAGCTCAATTATGTGGGAATTTGAAAATGATACATTTGAATATTTAGGAGTGGCTGGTGATTTTTAGCAAATTTACAGTAGAAAGTGAGGGGGACTCTGTGTGAAATATCATCTAAGTCAGGGGTGTCCAATCTTTTGGCTTCCATGAGCCACACTGGAAGAGGAAGAATTGTCTTGGGCCACACATAAAATACACTAACACAAATGATAGCTAATGAGCTAAAAAAAAAAAAAAAGTCACAAAAGTAAATCTCATGTTTATGAATTTGTGTTGGGCCGTATTCAAAGCCGTCCTGAGCCGCATGCAGGCTGTGGGCCACGGGCTAGACAAGCTTGATATAAGTCATTTATCCAGTCACAAATAATTACCAAGTGCCTCCTAGGGATAGAGTGATGAACAAGTCATCTGCCTTAAAGATGCTTACAGTGAAGTGGGGTACGATGGGCAATCAAATAATAATAATGTCTTTTTCTAGCACTTACAATGTGCTGGACACTTTACATATGTTAACCTTAAATAATGAGATTTAGAGAATATGATTAAGTATGAAGTTTGAGTGCAAAGCTTGAGGATAGCCACCTGGAAACACTAACTCCAAATGAGTGGGATCAGTGCTCCAAAGTGGAGAAGTTAAGATTTCACTTATACTGGCAGAGATGGAGAAGTTCCAGCAGAATTACATTTTCCATACAAGACCAATGCATATGCCACAGCGATTTGATTGGTTGCAGACTGCTGCATTCCAAGGAAGATTATTACTCTGTGAGGAGAGGCAGTGATCCAAGGGATTAGTATCTCTGGCCCTGCTCGGTCTTCCTAATTATTTACAAGGTTAAAAGGCAAGCCCAGGCATGGTGGCTCATTCCTATAATTCCAATACTTTGGGAGGCCAAGGTGGGAGGATCGCTTGAGCCCAGGAGTTGGAGGCTACAGTAAGCTACGACTGTGCCACTGCACTCCAGCCTGGGTGAAGGAGTGAGATCTTGTCTCAAAAAAAAAAAAAAAAAAAAAAAAGCAGAAGTTGTAGCTGCATAGCCACATTTCTCTCAAGTCTCACAATAAAGTTCCAATAGCTTGAAGTTTGAATTAATTTTACGCATGTGTTATGCATTTCATCAGTCTAACAACTCAGTGATGTCCTATTATTCTCAAGTTACAAATGAGGGAACAGATGCATGGTATAGTTACAAACTGATAAGGAGTCATAAACAGAGTACAAGGAGTAGGAAGAGGGTATGGCAGGGAGACCTAATGTAGCCCTAAGGGTCAGGGAACATTTCTCTAAATATGAGAAGTTAAAGAGGAGATCTAAAGTTGGAGTCTAGTAGACAAAAGAGGTCTTAGAGAAGAGACTTCTCTTCTCTAAGGCAATGGAAACAGCAGAATGTTGTTTAAGGAATTGAAGGCAGCACAGGGAGCCCCTGATGAGGCAGGAGAGGTAGGGAGGGGCCAGATCACCTGGGTTTTTTTCTTTGTCTTTAAATAGCATAAGGTTAGGGAAGCCAAGAGAGTTGAGATTTGGGGTTTAGTCCCACCTTTCCTCTTAATAACCTCAGCCATCTGTCTGCAGCTCAGTTTCCTGATACGAAAAAAGTGTGCAAGAGTGGATAGACCAGAGTGCTCCAGTGGCCCCCATGGTTCTCAAGCTCTGATTCTAGGTAAGGCTCTGCTGGAAGGAATTGCCAGATGCAAGCCCTAGATGCTGCTGAATGCACTGAAGCCCAGGGGCCCAGCAACCCAGTAGCCAGCCAGCACCTGCCAGACTCTGACTCCTCTGTAGATTAATTGCAAATCACGGAGAATATCACAAAATAAATCACACAATAAATACGGCTGTAAGCATGGTTTGTTCCCCTGTCGAAACAAAGGGTGAACTGCTAATCATAATAGCGTAATAAGGAAAACTAGCTTTCTGAGCATTTACTGTGTGCCAGGATTGTACCAGGTACTTTTAGTAGATTTTCTCACAACAGCCCCATTATGGATAGGAAAGTGAGGCCTCAAGAGATTGCATAACTTTGGGAAGGTATTCACCATCCAAATTAGTCCTGCATAGTGAGCATGGACAGTCCCGTTTCCTATTGCCAGAAGTGTTACCTTGAGCATTAACGTTATCTGGGTTTGCTCAGTGGCTGGGTTGGAATTTGAACCCAGTGCTAACTCCAAAGCTCATAGTGCTGGTCACCACGTGATGCCGCCTTCCCTTCTTAGAAGAGGCAACTCCTTACTCTATAAATAACATGACATTGTCTTTTGAAGTCCTTTCTGGGTGAGGAAAATGCTTTTTATAGCATGGAATTGCTCCTGTTTACTTGGTCTCTTTCAGCACCGATTAATCCTGCCTACAGTTTTGTCCTTCACTGTCCTTACACTGTATTCCTAGGTTTCCTCCCTGCAAAAGACAACTCTATGAGACCACATGGTGTTTGAGTGTGTGTGCGTGCCAGCAAAGAAATTTCACTCCCCTCCCTCCCCAAGTCTGCCAACTTTTCTATAAATAATTGTTCTCCTCCCTCCCCTCAGGCCTCTAAGTAGTTTGGTCACTTAACCAAACGCACAGGCACACACGCGCGCGCGCGCGTAAGCACACACTCACAAAGCGGGGAGGGTAACGTGAATGACCTTGCAAAGGTATCTTGCTCACTGGGGAAAGGATTAGCAAACCTGACACCTCTGCAAATAATTGTCTTCCTCCCGTATTCCTCCTGAAGCGGTTCGCTCCTTTCGCTGTCTCTCCCAGACCCATCTGGTTTTCACATCGCCATACAAAGCCCAACCCGCCCATCTCCTCTCTGCAAGCCCAGAGAACTTGATTCCCCATGTTGAAACTCGTCGGTGGCGGTGGCGGGCAGGACTGGGCATGCTCAGTGGCGGGGACCAGTCTGGGAGGCGAGGAAGCCGCGTTTGAAGTCGCGCGGCCTGGGGATCGGGGGAAGGCGGGCGGCGGGAGCCCCGGCTGGGGGTGCGCGGGGATCCCCGATTCCGCGCCCGGGGCTGGCGTGCTCCAGGCCGGCGCCGTGGGGCCGGCGCGCGGGGGGCAGGGCGCGGAGGAGGTGGGGGAGTCGGCAGGAGGAGGGGTGGAGCGCCGGGTTCGCCATCCCCAGGCGCCGGCTCTGCGGCTGCTGAATCGGAAGCCGCAGGGAGGATCCGGGGAAATAAAGACGCCGGAGAATGACCTCCAGCGAGGCCGCCTGAGCCGGGGCCCGCGCGCAGCCCCGCCAGCCCCCGGCATGGGCGACCGCAGCGGGCAGCAGGAGCGCTCGGTCCCGCACTCTCCAGGGGCCCCCGTGGGCACCAGCGCCGCCGCTGTGAACGGGCTGCTGCACAACGGCTTCCATCCGCCGCCAGTCCAGCCGCCGCACGTCTGCAGCCGGGGTCCCGTGGGCGGCAGCGACGCGGCGCCCCAGCGCCTCCCGCTCCTGCCGGAGCTCCAGCCGCAGCCACTGCTCCCTCAGCATGACTCCCCGGCCAAGAAATGCCGGCTGCGGAGGAGGATGGACTCGGGGAGAAAGAACAGGCCGCGTAAGTCCCGCTGGGAGGGGAGCGCGGGCGCAAGGCAGACGCAGCGTGCGGGGCCCGGGACTGGGAACGGCTGAGGCAGGCGCCGCAGCACGCCCCGTGCGCCCCCGCGTCTGCGGTCGAGGGACTGCAGAGTAGGTTCCCGGGACTGATTCTTTTCCCAGGGGACATCAAGCACTACAGGTCTTTGCCTGAGCCTGCCCTTTGCTCGCTTCTATCAGTAGAACGAGGATTGGACACGAAGCTTGAGCGGGTCCCTAGGTCAAGGATATATAATAAGCGAACGCTCTGTCCGCTCTTCTAATTGGTGGCTGGGAAAATGCAGGTGTGTGAACATTTGCTGGGGTCCAGGAGTGAGGATAAAGTGGGCGGCACACTGAGGGTGCTCTCTCCTTTCTCACCCCTCTCGCTTCTCTGAGCGCGTCCTACTGTGGTTGCCTGCCCTTTGAATCACAGAGTAGCCGGCAGCGTCTCGGGTCTATTGGAGAGCGCAAGTCTGGAGGCGTGGAGTTTAACTACCCCCCAAAATCACAGCCTATTAGACGCTGTTTCTTCACAGCCAATGAGAGGGTTTTTTGGGAGGGACACACCCACTGATACCATGTGGGCCGGAACTATGTGGACCAATGAGGATTGGAGGTGGATTTTTTTTTTTCAACGAGGGGGGAGGTTGAGTTGAGGGTTTGTAATTGTAATGTACACCGGAGAAAGCCGAAGTGCATTATTTCACAATCTAAAGCTTGTATATATAATGGTAGTTTGTAAAGTGTACCTTCCCCACAGGACGCTGTGGGATGTAAATTTGTAGGTCGAGTTTACGGCTGGTTTTTCTTGGCTGAACCTCATTCAACTGGTTACTTCTTTGTGGGTGTCTTTAATGAAGCTTATAAATGGCAAAAAGCAAAGTAAGTACAGTAAATGCTAATAAATGACTGCATTTGAACACTTACCATTTGCATAGAGGTTATGCTGTTCGATACAGGGAAATTGTTAAGTAGGTTTTGGATTTCTGTGAAAGTTTAATGTTTGGCAAATAACACCTTCACTTTTCCCTGTTTCTATGTCTTTTTGACTCTTAGCTTTTCTGTATTGGATTAAGGTTTCTAAGACCTTGGAAAGCCCTTTGACATGACTGGGTGACTCTGGTACTTGTATTTTGTGGGTTTGAAATGTTAAGTTTGTAGGTTAAGATTTTGTGTGGAACTTTAAAGCCAAACAGCAGATTTGGCTACAGTTGTAAGGTGTAAGGTTGTAATCTAGCACCTGAATTTTTATTTGCTTTTGTTTTTGATACTTGTTAGAAAATGACTTTCATTAGTATTAATATTTTAAAAGTCAGGACTTAATATTGATTACCTGTGATTTATAAACCTGTTTCACTTATTTTGAAGCTATATTTCAGTTATTTCTCTTATCTACATTGACAGATTGTACTAGAGTTTGCAATGAAAATAGCTAAAATATAATGAAAGGGAGCTTCTAGCTTAATCTTCTATGTTTAATTGAGGATATAACACCTCTTGAAATAACTTCTGAGGAATTGAAAATACACCCTCTAAGAATATCTTGAAGACAGAGAAAAACTAACCTGAGCCTTAACTTGTGCTTGCAAACCCACAGAAATTATTTTAAAATACAAGAAAGTGTAACTATCTGCCTGTGTGCTTTGTGTCAGAAATTAAAGTGGTTTATGTTTCTTACAGAATAAAAATCCTAGTTGTTTTAAGTTTCATGACCACGATTGTTACTTATAATTTTTAAAAAACGGTTCGTCAAAATTGGATTTACATTATTTACCATGTTTTCTTCTCTCAGATTTGAACAATCATTTCTGAAATAAATTTTACATGTTCCTAGGAGTCACATCTGGCCTTTTCACTACCAAAATTTCTTAGTTAAAAATGGCTTAACTTAATATCTTTGTGCCTTGCCTATTGACATTCACATATCTTTATAAAAAGAATATTGTCCAATCAGTTGATATTTAGTTACTCTAAGAGGAATTAGGTACTCTAAGAGGAATATTTAGGTACTCTGTGAGTATTTACATACTCTAAGCTTATTCCTATTTGCTGATGACTGACAGATTTTACAGGAACGAATTTTGCAAAGAGTAGTTGTGTGCTTTAAACGCAAACTTTAGTGTGTGCCGGTGGCGAAGCATCAAGCTAGACAAATAATTATTTCCTCCTGGTCAGTTACAACAATTTGGCCTCTGTCCCAACAAGATGTATGTTAAGATAGCCAGTGTTAACACTTGTAAATGCACCTGGAATGCATGTGTGGATAGGTGTGTTTCTATTTTGTAGTATTGTAGGTAAAGGACAATACACATTAAAATACTTCATGTTTGAAAATGATGGATGGAATAAAACAGATCAGTATTTTTAGATTACTTAACAAATTTTAATCTGACCTCTCAGTGCTGAGACTATTCACCATCCTGCAATCTAAAAGTCAGACCAGTGGCAGGTTAATTTTGCTAAACCAGGAAAGGAGATTGTTGTCCACTCTTTTCATCTAAAGTGCCATCACCTCACTCTACTTATTCTTGGAAGGCTTTTCTTAGACTATCTACTTAATATCAGGTTTCCTTAGGTACTTTACCCACCTCTGCTACTTAGCAGCAGTGTGATCTTAACCAAGTTACCAAGTCACATCTTGAACTGCTGGAGCTAGGCTAGGTGATCTCCAAGTGCTGTTTCCTGTACCTTCAGAATTCTATGACACTTCAGAGCTGACAGTTCTTCCTACTAGTTGATACTAGTTATCTGCTCTGCCACTGACTTAACATTTAATTGTGAATGGACTTTTTTGCCTTGTGCTGATTTTTTATTTTATTTTATTTTATTTATTTATTTATTTTGAGACGGATTGTCGCTCTGTCGCTGAGGCTGGAGTGCAGTGGCACGATCTTGGCTCACTGCAAGCTCCACCTCCTGGCTTCACGCCATTCTCCTGCCTCAGCCTCCCAAGTAGCTGGGACTACAGGCGCCCACCACCACACCCAGCTAATTTTTTGTATTTTTAGTAGAGACGGGGTTTCACCATGTTAGCCAAGATAGTCTCGATCTCCTGACCTTGTGATCTGCCTACCTCGGCCTCCCAAAGTGCTGGGATTACAGACGTGAGCCACCGCGCCTGGCAGCCTTGTGCTGATTTTATCATGTGTGTTATATGTGTTACTTGTCTCCCCAATTAAATTGAATGTCTGATTATAGACGATGCATTTTTTTTCTCATATGCCTTGCACCTTGGGTACAAGAATATATGACTCATGTCACAGAAAAAAGGGTACAAGTAACCCTATCACTACCTCGTTAAGGAAGCCATCTCCACCTCCACAACAGACTTTGATAAAAGTCCTTCAGTGGAGTTTCTTTGAGGTATCAGTAGGGAGATTCCTTTGGTCTGCTCCTTGGCATGCTGATTCTTTGAAGTACACTTAAGTAGCACCTCATAGGGTCACGTCATTTAACAAATATTTTGAAACTAATGATAGTTCTGAGGTGCCGTGAATGCCGTGTGTTGTAAATGGTGTGCTCATTCAACAGCTTGAATCCCAGCTGGATGATCTTAGCCAGTTACTTTACCTGTATGTTTCAGTTTCATATCAATAAAATGGAGATAATCTTACTACCTTGTGGGGTTGATATGAGGATTAAATGAGATAATATATATAAAGAATCCTGTTTGGCACATAGCACTTATTTATAAATGGCAGCTGTCATCATCAGTGTCACACTAAACATTGTCCACCATTAATCCATAGGACAATGCAATTAAGGTGGCACATACAACCTCAGGCTGACTTTCTTCATTTTAGAAAAATACAAGCCAGATGCAGTGGCTCATGCCTATAATCCCAGTACTTTGAGAGGCCAAGGGAGGAGGATCTCTTGAGCCCAGAGGTTCAAGACCAGACTGGACAACATAGGGAGAGCCCATCTCTACAAAAACTAAAAGTAAAAAAGTTTAGCTGAGCATGATGGCATGTGCCTGTGGTACCAGCCACCTAGGAGGCTGAGGCAGGAGGCTTGCTCGAGCTCCCAAGGTAGAGGCTGCAGTGAGCCATGATTGTGCCACTGCACTCCAGCCTGGGACACAGAGCAAGACCCTGTCTCTAAACAAATAAACAAACAAATACAGGCTTAGAATAAGAAAGACCAAAGAGTTGTATTTGATCAGCTATGATACTACTCCTATCCCACAATTCTTTTTTTTTTTCTTTTTTTTCCTTCCTTTCTCTTTTTTTTTTTTTGGCCTTTTTTCCCCCTGAATATAGCTAAAAATATTGGATAGCACAAAAAATGTAGGAAGAAAGCAGGAAAAAGTACTTGTGATCCCACCACTTAGAGAAAACAACTGTTTAAAATGTGCCATATTCTAATGCTAATTTTGGATCATACTAAGATAAGATGATAACCTTTTTATTAAAAATTTTAGTATAAGCATTTTCTTATGGCATCTAAACATCATCCTTAATGGTTGTATTATATTTCTGATATTCCATTATATAGATATTCCAAAATTTATTTAACCTATCTCTTGCAGGTTTAGGCTACACACAGGGTCTTTATATCACAAAGCACACACACACAAACACAAACTTTGAATCACTAATTCAAACATTGTAGTCTTGATTAGAACTTGGAGTATTTTGCTGTATTAGAAAGCAGAAGTATGGCAGCAACAACTTTTTACATAACTCTTTTTCCGTAAAGTTATTTTCAATAATATTGGTGAATATATACTTTTTAGAGGAGGAATAGAAATGACACAAAGTGGTATATAGATGTTGTCTGGAAAACTTGGATATTTTAGACACCAAGGACACTGTTTTAGAAAAGCCATAACACTAGGGGAGAGAGGAGAAGAATGCAAAGGAAATAATTGAGTCACTGAACACTACACTGCAGAAAGGCAAACATGTGAGTATCATCTGAAGGGCTCAAGGGCATGTGCTACCTTATGTGTGGCAACAGGCAGGAATAATGAGTAGATGCATGCAGTCAGCCTTCTGGTCGGAGGTTCTGACTTCTCAAATCATCCAGATAGCAGAAAATGAGTGAGAGTTCATTATGCAGGTAGCATACTGGTGGGTACAGACTGAAAAACCCCAAATCTGTTACCAGTTTTAGCCATCATTGTGAAAGTATAAGGCTTTAATTTCCTAAATATTGGGATGTTTAGCTTTGGAACTTGGACTTTACATTACCCTTGAATTGGGCTAATTAGAAAAACCAGTATAAAAAAGATAAATAAGGAAAATTGTCTGGTTGTATCTGCATAGAGTATGGATGCATACACTATTTTTAACAATTAATTTTAACATAATCAATACTTCTAGATGGATAAGAGACTTTGCAAGTTCAAAAACAAAAGACTAAAAGGGAAAGCAGGAGCACACTCTAGTATTGCTACCTTCTAGAGTGTGGTCAAATTCCCAAGTTTGTCAATTAAGCTATGAATTGTACAATACACATTTGAATTGATGATTAATAATTTAAGGCCCAAGTGTCCAGTGTCCAACTGGGTAAGGATCAGGATTCTATTAAGCATACAAACACTGCTTTTCCTCCAAAAGACCAGTAAGTGAATTTCAACATTAATATAATACACAGCATATTTTATTTGGCATGGTGACCAAAGACAGAAACAGTGTTGTTGGTTCTTGATATGTGAGACATTTAACAAGTGACTAAAAACCTTTCATGGTTTTGGAGACAGAATAAGTAGGGGAAACAAAGGAGTATTGGTTTTAACTGACAGGCTGTTTTGTGTGTGTGTGATAGCCTGCGTTTTAATATTTTGTGTGTATATATGTTAAGTATGAGTCAATTATCATGAAAATTAATCAGGGCTTGACTTCTAATATATTTAATTACATATGCTTTAGGTTTAATAGGTAAACCAGTATTCATCTTGGGACCTTGGGATGACAAGTATTTAGTGTATCCACTGTGGCATACAGAATTTCTAAGTAGACCTTTTCTCTAGATAATGCAGCTGTCAAGCTTGGTATCTCTTTACTTAATTTATAACACCTTTTAAATGCCTAGAGTTGTTGGGTAATCGTGTGTGTGTTTGTGTGTGTGTGTGTGTGTGTGTGTGTGTGTATTCTCTCCTTGAGAGTATATTTGAGAGTAGTAGATGATTCAAAGGGGCAAAGAAATATTATTTAAAGAGAATTACATCAAAACAATGACCTGAACCTCTAACAGATTTCTCTGTTGTTAGGAAAGAAGGTGGAAAAAGTCATGACAGTAGCTTCGATTTACCCAGTAATGAAAGTAGCTATTATTGAGTGACATCTCTGTGTCCATTGTTCTGTATGTGCTTTTACAAAAGCATGCAGTTCCCACTCCTACTCTCTATTTTAAAGATGGGCAAAGAGAGGCTCAAAGAAGTAAAGCAACCTGTCCAAAGACCTGTTATCAGTGAATGACAGGGCCAAAATTGTAACCCAAGTCTATCTTCCTTGCCAACTGGCTTTGTTTTCTATCACAATAAGCCTATTATTTATGTTGGGAAAAGAAAGTGTGTTCTGTAAAACTTTCGGAAAAGATAGGTGCATGTAATCTGTACACCTTTGGCAAAATGCTCATCCATGTGTCTGTGGAGGTAACAGTGGCCGACATTGAGGAGCACTTACTATGTGCTAGGCACTAAGTTAGACACATGGATTCTCTCATCAAATACTCCCAGCAGCCTGTGAGATAGGGGCTGTCATTCTCTTCCTTTTACAAATGAGGAAACTGAGGGCTCAGGACTCAGGGTAAAACTATTTAAGATTTTGACTTTGCTGGGCAGGGCCCTAGTGGGTTCCATGAAGCAAGTGTGGGTAGGGTTCTGTGGTGTAAAGAGCTTTGTTGCCACCAGGCCTGGATTCAGGTCCACATTTCCTACTTACTAGCAATGAAGCCTTAGGTGAGATTCTTAACTTCCTCAAGGCTCACTGTTGAATAGAGATAATGGTGGCCATCTTATCAGTTGTAGTAAGAACCCAATGTGGAAAATGTATATCAAGTATAGTACCATGCCTGGACCCTAGTACATGCATAGTAAAAGATATCTTACTATTTACCACGGTTTGAATGTGTCCCCCAGAACTCATGTGTTGGAAATGTAATCTCCAATGCAACAGTGTTAGAAGGTGGGGCTTAATGGGGGATGTTTAGGTCATGAGGGCTTCACCCTCATGTATGGGTTAATGCCAATTGTAAAAGGACTTGAGGCTGCAAGTTCAATCTCTTGCCCTTTCTCAAGCATGCTCTTTTGCCTTTCTGCCATGGGATGATGCAGCAAGAAGGCCTTCACCAGATGCAGTCCCTCGATCTTGGACTTCTCAGCCTCCAGAACTGTAAGCCAAATAAATTTCTGTTCATTATTAATTACCCAGTCACAGGTATTCTATTATAGCAACACAAACTGGACAAAGACAGAAAACTGGTACTGAGAAATGGGGCTGTTGCTATAACAAATACCTGAAAATGTGAAAGCGGTTTTGGAACTGGGTAACAGGTAGAGGCTGGAAGAATGTGGGGAAGCAGGCTATGAAAAGCCTATGTTGCTATGAACAGAGCATTAAATGTGGTTCTGGTGAAGGCTGAGAAGAGGAGGAGAGCTGTAGTAAAAGTCTAAATCTGCTTAGAGATTACTTATGTGATGGTGATGAGAATGTTGGTAGAAATAAGAGCAATAAAGGCAATTCTGATGAGATCTCAGATGGAAAAGAGGAATAAGGTATTGGAAGGTGGAGTAAAGACCAGCCTTGTTATGAAGTGGCAAGGAATTTGGCTGAATTGTGTCTACACCCTAGGCTTTATGGAAGGCAGAATGTAAGAGCAATAAACTACGATATTTGATGGAAGAAATTTCTAAGCAAAATATTAACTGCATACAGGAAAATAAGAGAGAAATGACTTAAAGATAAAATTTATAATTAAAAAGGAAACAGAATTTAGGGATTTGAAGGATTCTCATCCTGGCCATGTGGTAGAGAATGAAAGAACATTTTCAGGAGAGAAGACCAAGGGTGTGGGCAAGCAACCAGTTGATAAGAAGATCAGTAGGGATAGAAGGAAGCCAGAGGCTGTTCATTAGGACAATGGAAGAATGACTCTGAAGGCATTTTGGAAATTACTGGTGCTGTCCCTCCCATCACAGGCACAGGGTGCCATGACCTCGGAGAAGGAAATACAGTCATGCCCCACATATAGACCTTTTCACCAAGGAAGGAGCATATATACAAAGGTAGTCCTATAAGATTATAATGGAACTGAAAAATTCTTATTGCCCAGTGGTATCATAACCATTGAACATCATAATTCAATGTGTTGCTCATCTGTTTTTGATGATGATGGTATAAACCTACTGGCTGCTAGTCATATAAAAATATAGCACACACAATTATGTATAATACATAATACCTTCTAGTGGGACAAGATGTGGGTGTGGAAGACAGTGATATTGATGACCCTGACTTTGTGTAGACCTAGGTTAATGTAGACCTAGGTTAATGTGTGTGTTTGCGTCTTTGTTTTTAACAAATAAGTTTAAAAAGTAAAAAAAAAATTAAAAAATTTTAAAAATAGAAAAAAGCTTGTAGAATGAGAATATAAAGAAAATATTTTTGTACACCTATACAATATGTTTGTGTTTTAAGCCAAGTGTTATTACAAGAGTCAAAAAATTTTTTAAATTAGAAAGTTTATAAAGTAAAAATGTTATAGTAAGCTAAGTATAATTGATTACTGAAGAAATAAATTTCTTTTTATAAATTTAGAGTAGCCTAAGTGAACAATGTTTGTAAAGTCTACAGTGTGTACAGTGATGTCCTAGGCCTTCACATTTACTCACCACTCACTCACCCAGAGCAACTGTCAGTCCTGGAAGCTCTTGTATGTGCCCTATACAGGTATGCCACGTTTTGTCTTTTAGACTGTACTTTTACTGTACCTTTTCTATGTTTAGGTATGTTTAGATACACAAATACTAACCATTGTTACAATTGCCTGTAGTACTAAGCACAGTAACATGCTGTACAGGTTTACAGCTTAGGAACAATAGGGTTTACCATATAGCCTAGGTCTGTAGTAGGCTATAGCGTCTAGGGTTGTGTAAGTACACTCTATGCTGTTTGCACAATGACAAAATTGCCTAATGACACTTCTTTTCTCTGAAAATACCCGTCATTAAGTGACGTATGACTGTATATCAAAAGAGAGAACTAGTGTGCCCTCTGGATCTTGGAGTTCACTTCTCAGGGCTGCCTGAAGTCTCTGCTCGCCACATTTCATTACAGTGCTTCTTGCTCACCCCACCTGTGGCTCAACGGTGCTCAGGTGGGCTGGCTGCAGTGGCTGACGCCTGTAATCCCAGCACTTTGGGAGGCCGAGGCTGGTGGATCAGAAGGTCAGGAGATCGAGACCATCCTGGCTAACACGGTGGAACCCCGTCTCTACTAAAAATACAAAATAGCCAGGTGTGGTGGCGGGCGCCTGTAGTCCCAGGTACTCGGGAGGCTGAGGCAGGAGAATGGCATGAACCCGGGAGGCGGAGCTTGCAGTGAGTCGAGATCGCGCCACTGCACTGCAGCCTGGGCGACAGAGAGAGACTCCGTCTCAAAAAAAAAAAAAAAAAGGGGGGTGCTCTGGTGTGGCTCAGGCCACAGCTTTGGAATGTGCAAGCAGCAAATCTTGGTGGCATCCATGTGGTGTTAAGTCTACAGACATGCAGAGTACACGACTTGTGGAGGCAGGCTGGGTGCGGTGGCTCATGCCTGTAATCCCAGCACTTTGGGAGGCCAAGGCAGGCGGATCACGAGGTCAGGAGATCGAGACCATCCTGGCTAACACTGTGAAACACCGTCTCTACTAAAAATACAAAAAATTAGCCGGGCATGGTGGCATGCGCCTGTAGTCCCAGCTACTCGGGAGGCTGAGGCAGCAGAATCGCTTGAACCCACGAGGTGGAGGTTGCAGTGAGCCAAGATCGCACCACTGCACTCCAGCCTGGGTGACAGAGTAAGACTCCATCTCAAAAAATAATAATATGAGGCAGGAGAATGGCGTGCACCCCGGGGGGCCGAGCCTGCAGTGAGCTGAGATCGCGCCACTGCAAGCCAACCTGCACTCCAACTCCATCTCAAAAAAAATAAAAATTAAAATAATAATAATAATAATAATAATAACAATAACTGTGGATGCATGGCTTTCTCCAGCTAGATTCCAAAGGATGTCATAGACAGCCTGATGGCCCAGGCAGACACGTGTTGCAAGGGTGGAGCCACCCAGAGGGCCCTTACTAGGGCAGTGTGCAGCATAACTTTAGGGTAGGAGCTACCGCAGAGAGTCTCCTAGAGCAATGCCTAGTAAAGCCTAAGGAGTGGGCTCACACCAACACCCCAGAACTCTAGACCTACCAGCATGAAATATTAGCCAGGAGAGCCACAGGCACCTGACACCAACCTGTGAGAGCTGCTGCATGGGTAGCACCAAACAAAGCTGTAGGGGTAGGCCTGCCTACCTGAGGCCTTGGGGGCCCAACTGCTGCTCCAGTGTTCCCAGATGGTAGGATGTGGAGTCAAGGAAGATTACTCTGGAGCCTTAAGATTTAGTGTTGTTTGCCCTGTTGGGTTTTGGATTGACTTAAGACTATCCCTTTCTTCTTGCCTATTTGTGTCTTTTGGAATGGGAATGTCTATCCTTTGCCTATTCCACCATTGTATTTTGGAAGTAAGTAACTTGTTTGATTTCACAGGCTTACAGCTAGAGGGAAGTGTGCCTCAAGATGAATCCTGCCTTGAATCTCATCCATATCTGATTCAGATGAGACTGTGTACATTGAACTTCTGAGCTGATGCTGGAAAGTTATGACTTTTGGGGCTATTGCATGACATGAATGTGTCTTTTATGTGAGAAGAACATGAATTTGGGGAGCCAGGGTGGAATGCTGTGGTTTAAATGTGTCCCCCAGAAAGCACGTGTTGAAAATCCCCAGTGTAACAGTGTTGGGAGATGAGGCCTAATGGGAGGCATTTAGGTCATGAGGGCACCATCCCCATGAATGATTAATGCCATTATAAAAGGGTTTGAGGCTGTGAGTTCACTCTTTTGCTCTCTTGTGCACATATGCTCTTTTGCCCTTTTACGCTTCTATCATGGGATGATGCAGCAGGAAGGTCCTTGCCATATGCAGCCCCCCAATCTTGGCCTTACTAGCCTCTAGAATTGTGAGCCAGATAAATTTCTATTCATTACAAATTACCTAGTCTGAAGTGTTCTGTTATAGCAGCACAAAATGGACTAAGACACTATTAATACCAGTCTTATTTATATTAATAGAGGACATTTTATCTCTCTCTCTCTATATATATATATATATTTGCTAAATGATCAACCATGTAGACATTTAATATTAATATCATTGCTGTTATTTAATTACAGAGGCTTCCAAGACTCTGAAATACCAGGATTTCCACAAACTCATCTTGCCCTGACTGGGAATCTTTCGGAGATTGGATTTCAGAGTATTCCCCAACCTGATCGGATATCACCTCCTCAATGGAAGCTTCCCTAATACCCTCTGATGTTTCTAGAAGCAGGACACATGGCTTGTGTCATAAGTCTTGACCTGATTATCATAGATTGCCTCACCAAGTTTAGCATACCCTGTCTGAGAGTGATGCTGGCAAATTAGTGAATAAGAGGACTGTGGAATTTATTTGATTGCTAATCTTGTGTCAGGACATGGTTATTTTTAAAAAAAGAAGAGTCCTCTTTTGATCTTAACTGTTTGATATCTCAGCCCTTGAGTGAGGCAGTTATATGCAAAGGAGATGAGAAGGATGAGAAAAGTGAGTACTTTTCCTTTATAAAAGCCACATGAATTGAACAAGACTTCAGAATTCAGAAGAGCTACATCAAGTTCTTGGGTCATTTTTTTAACCCATTCTCCAAGAATTGAAAAAATGACCTTGCAAATATGTGCAAGACTCTGGAATCTTCCTCTGGCAGATGATGAATGAGATGAATATTTCCAGGTGCTTGCCTTCAGCACCAGCACATGCACATTCTAGTACTCTTGGCCTTGATCCTACCCTGAATCTGAGGGTGCAAGGACTTTAGATAGAGGCTCAGGACAGACTGGACCTGCATGAACCTCTGAATTGTAGCTAGCCTGGGCAGCCAGTTACTTGGATCCCTCTGGGGCTTCTGGACAAACAACTCTTTTATAGCCCAAGGTAGATGGTCAGGGGCGACCAGAGATAGCAATAGATTCGTTGACTTCAAGCTTAACATGAGTTAGCAGTATGGTGAGGCTTCCAGCAAAATGTAAGCACTCAATAAATGTTAGCTATTATTACTGTGGTGGTGTTAGATGTTCTTCCTTATACTAACTCAAAATCTGTCTCCCTATAACTTCTACCCCATGGTCCTTGACAATTCAGTATATCTAATTCATCTTCTACATAACAGCTCACGAGGTATTTAAAGATAGCTATGTTATCTTGACTCTTTTTTTGGGTTCTCCTCTTTGAAGAACCAAGACCAATATTCTTGCCTGCCAGATTCTACCCATGTGACCCAGTGCAGGTTGTATTGGGGTGCTGACAAGTATTTAAGCAAGATTGGAGGATGACTTCTTAGGGTAGTCATAAAGGAGATCAAGTAAGTATTGACCTGGGTTGCCTTGAACTCTGAGATTTAATGATTCCCATTAAACCTACAGGGACTAACCAGTTTTTAATTTATTTGGGCTAGGCACTGTGCTAGACTCTGCATGTGATATTTGGTTTCATGTGACTTTAAGCTAGAGTGTAACCTGAAGCCAGCTGTGTGGCTTGATTTCTTCACTCAGATGCTGTAATAGCTCCAGAAATCACTAAACCCTGTGTGTGAGTCAGTACCTGAACATTAGTGGAATCTGTTTACTATTCATACTCTCCCAACTACCTATGTTTGATTTAAAAAAAAAAAAATTAAAGGGCTGTTAATGTTTTTAGGGTGTTCCATACTAGGAAGTTAGTGTACATTTGACTAAGGAGATAATCAGATCTTCTTACCTTTTATGGAAGGTCTTATCCTTTTTTGTGGAAGGTTTTTAATTTGAGAAAGGGTCCCAAAGTGATTTATTCTTTGGGGTGATCATGTAATATTTCATTAACACTTTTAAAGAGTGGTAGGGGTACCATTAATTATGCTAGGACCACAGATATAGGCTGGGATTATCCTAGCAAACCAGGCATCTCAGTGTTGTGCTAAAGCCAACTTATACAGGCTATGGGTGTTGTTTATACACATGACTTCCCAACTCTGCATTTCAATATCCTTATGCTGATAACTTGAAACTGGCCATCATGGATATATATATATATATATACACCGTGGAAACTGGCAAACACTGAAAATCAGGGCTTTATTTTCAGAGAACCAGTTGTTAAACATTTACCAGCACACAGTGACTGGGACACAGTTCACAGAAGAAGCTCAGAGAAAAGTCCCAGCGGGTATCAGTAATACTAATTGAATTATTGATGCATTTGAGGTAGAGAAGGGGAGTAAAGGTCAACATGTCCTTTGCTAAGTAGGACAATGTCTGAAGATGAGAAGTTTGATGAGGGAGGCTTATTCTCAGGAAAGAAAGTATTCTACAAATACTTCAGGGGTCACTGTGGTTGGTATGAGGGTAGAATTTCTTTGGAATCACATCTTTATTTTCCTCCCTTCCGCCCTCCTAAATTCCTACTGTAAATGTAGTTGCGCTTAGTGCTGAATTACCCAGCAGGTAGACCAAGCAGGTGTTAACAATTCCATCAATGCTAGCAGAAGAAAATAATACATGTGCTTTTATGTGTATGGATATGTAGACATGCATGCACTTATGTATTAATCATGGGAAAATTATAAATTTGGACTTACACTTATTTCATAATTCATTATTGTTTTTGTTTTTTAATGACTTCAATTATTTTGAGTTATTTGTTCATTGTGGATTGAGGAACACCAAATTTTTTTTTTCTTAAATAGATATAAACCTGGCCTTAGTTGAGGCTTGTACCTTTCTAGGGTGATTTATAATTTATTTATTGCTGCTGAAATGTCAGGGTGGAGTTGCCAGAATATTTTCATTATATGTTTATGGTTAGGATAAGTAGACTGAAGTTTGTCCTAGCTAAAGGGAAAACAGTTTGATATATTTGGTTCCATAAGCAGGATCTGTGTGGCAAAAAAGGGACTTCCCCAATTCAGACTTGTGGTTTTTATTCCAAAAGTCACTGTGTTCCACTTGTCCTCTTATTGTCCTGAGTGAGCGTTTTGGAAAGTGTTGGGATTTTAACAACTTTTTCTGCATTTTAAACATTATACAAAACTAGAGAATATAGCATAATGAACTGCCAAGTACTTATCACTCAGCTTCTATAATTATCAAATCATGTCCAATTTTATAATATTGAAGCAGACCTCAGAAATCATATGTTTAGTATTAAATGTTACTGTCTTTATTTCCAAAAGAAAAGAACCCTTTTTAAAAAAAAAAACACACACACACACACAATCTGTTATTTGCTGTAAAAGTTAGCAGTGTATTATATCCAGTTGAGACTATTGTGTTTTATGATGCACAATTAGATAAATTCAGTTATCTAACCACAATTAAAATTGTTACATCTCATTTGTAGGTGGATAATTGAAAACCTGATTTGTGTTGCCCCTGGAGAATCCTTTCATTTGCCCATACCTGTTATTGTTTGTTTATGATTAATTTTTTACCATTTCTTCATGGTCTGAGATTTGAAACCTCATTCTTGAAATAGTCCTGTGCCAAAAAGCTGCTTTGGAATCACCCAGTATCACTGGACTAAGAGTGATTAGTATCTCCTACATAATTTTTGTCTCGAAATATAGATTAAGAACTAAAGAACAGTATTAAAAGAATTCCACCCCTCTCCTTTCCTCTGAAGTCATTTGGATGGTGCCAGTGGGAGCAGGCAAGCTAGCTCTCCTGAAGACAATTAGGGTGTAGGACTGGCCTCAGGCCTAGGAATCTGGAGTTGCTGGATTCAGGATTGAACCAAGGGTTTAAAGAAGGGGTGTTGCTAAAATTTGTAATTTCAGGCAATCTTTAGACCTAGGACTCTGTATTTTAATTTAGCCACAAGAGGAAAGAAAAAGATCCTGAATCCGTATCACTCAATTTATTAACATTCCTGGGATCAAACTAGTTAAACATCAGTGAATTTCTGTCTGTGTAAACTGCCAGAACTGGTTTACTTTTGTCAGCTTTATGAAAATGTGCTTCAGATTCATTTTATACATCGTTGCCTTCTTTGACAAGGGAGTCTCATTTAACATATTCTAATAATTTAGGGACATCATTAATATCAACTTTTATACTGGGTTGTAATACAGGAAAGTCTTAGGTAATGGTGTACAAGCATTTGGGTTTGTTCATTCATGGATATGTGTTGTGTAACAGCTATATACAGCATGTAAAAAGAAATGTTTAGAGATGCAGTTTTGCTGTGTTCCCCAGGCTAATCTCCAACTCTTGGGCTCAAGCAAACCTCCTGCCTCAGCTTCCTGAGTAGTTGAGACTACAGGGATGCGCCAGCCTATCCAGCTTGGGTGTAACTTTTAGAGGGTCCAAATGTTTAATTCAAAAATCTTAATTTTTTTTAACTATTTAAGAGCTATAATTTACAAAGCACATTAGAGCCCGGGCGCAGTGGCTCAGGCCTGTAATTCCAGCACTTCGGAAGGCAGAGGCGGGCGGATCACGAGGTCAGGAGATCGAGACCATCCTGGCTAACACAGTGAAACTCAGTCTCTACTAAAAATACAAAAAATTAGCCGGGCGAGGTGACGGGTGCCTGTAGTCCCAGCTACTCAGGAGGCTGAGGCAGGAGAAAGGTGTGAACCCGGGAGGCAGAGCTTGCAGTACACCAAGATCGCGCCGCTGCACTCCAGCCTGGGTGACAGAGCGAGACTCCGTCTCAAAAAAAAAAACAAAAACAAAAAAAAAAAAACTGCACATTAGAGATCACCTAATGTTTGAGGGAGTTCTCTGAGCCTCAATTTTGTAATCTGTAAAATGGGAATAATAATAGTGCCAACTTCATTGGGTTATGGGAACTGAATTAAATAATGCATGGAAAGCTGCTAGCACAGAGCCTGACACATAGTATGTCCTAAATGTTAATTGATATAATGTTGCTGCTGCTGCTGGATTAACTCATTTTTCACAGTCGTTGGAATAAACTTCTTCTGAATTCTTATAAATAAACTATTTATTGGCAAGTTTGTAGCTCTAAAGTCTTAACGTTTGGCCGGTATATATCTGTCCACATCAGATTGCATAAGCTAATATATACCACTTCAGCACACGTGTACCACACTCAATTAAATTTTAGTCAAGGCTTAGACATATTTTCTTGGCAAACCCTCTCACCCTGGCTTAGGTCAGTTACATAACAAGTAAATGGGTAACCTGTCAAGTCCTGGTAATGCTGTCTTAGAGTTTTAGCACTAATTAAAAGGTTTGGATGTTTTTTGTTTGATTTTTATATGTGTTGCAAGCAAAGTGAGTTGTTAGATATTTTTAGTATTCAGCAAGAAGCTGAAACATTTTCAGTAAATCTTTTCAAACTACTGAATCAGTTTTGATTCAAGAAATCCCTGAGTTTGCAAGGGAAGCTGTTCAAAAGAACAGTTATGATTTGCAGCTGCTGTCTCTGAATCAAACTTTTCTTCAAATTGTGTAATCCAAATAAAGTACAGAAATAAATGGGTGAAGTTCGTGAAGCTGCAGCTATCATCCGTAAGGGACAGTTTCCAGCCTTTATGTTGAACAAGCATCACTGTTCTCATTAATTAACTTTACATTAGATGTGATGTGATTTGTAAAATGAGACAGTGCAAATAAGACGTCACTTTTATCTCTTTCATATCTGGGATTCAGAATTAAGATGGAACTTTTAAAAGTTCCAGTGCTAAAGAATTTGAAAAAATCTCACTGTTCATGGTGTGGAAGAACACTATGCCCCCAAACTAAATGATCCCAGGCGAATAAAATATTTTGAATGTTCATATTTATATTTTATAAAGTTTTAATCCCTTTTCTCAGTCAGATATTACATCTAGCTGTGCCTTTGATAAAAATTATTATAGTAAAAAAAAATTCACTTGTAACTACAATGCCTGTCACTTCTAACTACAATGTCTATAACCTCAGGGGATGCCAGTGATAACCCCGAAGGCAGCTGAGCACTGGAAGGAAGCAAACACTTCTGAGCAATCAAAATCAGTGTTGGGAAGTAGATAAAGTCAGAGATGCTCATGCATCTTACACTTGAGAGTACTTCCTGTGATCTCCCTCAGAATCTATGTACTCTTCTTTTTTAATTTTATTTTTTAAATTGACAAATAATAACTATACATGCAGTTTTAATAGACTTGCTTTCCTGGTTTCTCTGCATTCAGACACAGCAGGTTCTGGATAGATATATTGCAGTAACACTGACAGCAGTGAGAAATTAACAGCTTTAGCCCAAAAGCAAGACATAGAAAACTATAATAGAGACAAAAGAAGATTCAAACCATAGCAGCCTGGGAAGCGCATGTTTACATGATTCCTGAGGACATCAATGTACAGTAAGCACAATAATTGATTCTCATTTGACTGTGAATCATCAAGAAGACCTCAAATTTCATTCAGTCTGTTTTGTTTAAGAGTATGGAGAAGTGGGTTGTGCATTTTAGAAAGATTATCTTTAAAACCAACCCAAATGTCCAACAATGATAGACTGGATTAAGAAAATGTGGCACATATACACCATGGAATACTATGCAGCCATAAAAAATGATGAGTTCATATCCTTTGTAGGGACATGGATGAAATTGGAAACCATCATTCTCAGTAAACTATCGCAAGAACAAAAAACCAAACACCGCATATTCTCACTCATAGTTGGGAATTGAACAATGAGATCACATGGACACAGGAAGGGGAATATCATACTCTGGGGACTGTGGTGGGGAGGGGGGAGGTGGGAGGGATAGCATTGAGAGATATACCTAATGCTAGATGACGAGTTAGTGGGTGCAGCGCACCAGCATGGCACATGTATACATATGTAACTAACCTGCACAATGTGCACATGTACCCTAAAACTTAAAGTATACTTAAAAAAAAAAAAAGAAAGATTATCTTTAAGAACTGGTATAATTGGCATTTATGTTTTAAAAATGCATCTTGAAATGAGAAAATTAAGATATAATTCACATTCACCATGTATTTCATCCATTTAGAGTATGCAATTCTATGGTTTTTAGTGTATTCATAGAGTTGTACAACTATCACAATTAACTTTATAATATTTTATCCCCTCCCAGAAAATTATTAGCAGTCACTCCTCTTTTTCCCCTACAATCCCCAACCCTAGACAACTAATCTATTTTCTGTCTCTAGAGTTTTGCTTATTCTGGACATTTCAAATGAGTGAAATCATATCATACGTGATCTTTTCTGATTGGCGGCTTTACTTAGCTAGCATAGTGTTTTCAGGATTCATCCATGTTGTAGTATGTATTAGTATTTTGTCCTTTTTTCTGGCCAGATAATATTTTATTGGGTGGATTTGTCACATTATTTATCCATGTTCATCAGTTGATTAACATTTGGGTTGTTTCTACTTTTTGGCTATTGTGAATAATGCAGCTATAAACATTCATGTAAGGTTTTTGTGTGGACATGAGTTTTCACTTCTCTTGGGTATATACACCTAGTACTAGAATTGCTAGATCATATAGTAACTCTTTGTTTAACCTCTTGCAGAACTGCCAGTTTTCCAAAGTGACGTACTATTTAGCATTTCCACTAGTGGTGTGAGGTTTCCTATTTCTCCACTTCCTCATAATACTTGTTTTCAATTTTTTAAAACTTGTAACCATCTTAGTGGGTTTTAAGTCGTATCTCATTGTGGTTTTGATGTGCATTTCCCTAATAGCCAATGATGTTGAGCATCTTTTCATTTGCCTGTTATGGGCCAGAGCTCTTATATCCTCCAACACTAATATCTTATTATTTTAAAACTTGTATAAGTTTTAGTCTCATATCTAGTGAAATTATAAGGTTCTTTGATGGCTAGGGAATGTCAGACTTGACTTTGTGATAGTTACTATGCTTAGGAGGGTGCCCTACATAGAGCTACCATTAGTAAATATTAAAGGATTGTTTTAATTAAGTCATGTCTGATTTTAGGACAATGTGGATTTCACTCACAGCAGAGTTTTCACTCCTTCCCAGACTGCTCTTAATTACTGACCAGTTTTTGTGTACTAGAATTTAAGTGCCAAGGGGGCTGGCTCATTGCCGCATCCTGACTGTTTAGCAGAGTGCCTCACACCGTCTAGGAACAAAATAAATACCTGTTCAATCAGTGAATGAATAAGCCTGTACGATTTTCCGTCAGTATCCATTGTATTGGTTCCAGGACCCCCATGGGTACCAAAATCCTCAGTTGCCCAAGTCCCTGTATAAAATGGCGTAGTATTTGCATGTAATCTACGCATATCATCCCATATACTTTAAATCATCTCTAGATGATTTAATACCTAATACAATACCTACACATCACTTTATTCACATGGATTCTTTATAGCACCAGCATGTGGCAAATTTAAGTTTTGCTTTTTGGAACTTCGTGGAATTTTTTTTTTTTTTTCAAATATTTTCAGTCTGCAGTTGGTTCAATACGTGATTGGAACCACAGATATGAAGGAGTGACTGTAGTTGGTCTCAGATTATTTAAAGCAAGTGTTTATTTCAGCTTGTGTTGCCATGTGAGCAGTTGGCATACCTTTCCTCAGTCCTCTGCCCCCCAGCTCAACTTCAAAGATTTGCCAGACTTTCATAGTTAAGAAATAAATGAACAAGGCCCATTTCTGGTAGAACTGTTGTTCCGCCTGGTTATGCCACCCAGCAATGCTGTTCTCCCTGAAGCCTCTTTAATTAACCATGCTCTGGTATTAAATTGTTAACAGTATCCTTAGAGTATGCAAGCACGCTCTGGTGACTTGTCAAGACAGAAAGCTAAACCTCTTGGTGGTTTAAATGGGGATTTGTTTAAGCAGGTAATAAGATTACCATCTTGAGCCTTAGTGCCGGGCATTAGAAGGTTGAAGGAGCCATTCCTGGGTGGATGCTGTGCTCAGCTCTGGTTGCTGAAATGATCACATTGGAGACAGCCACACAGATGCATGGTGGTCATGTCCCTTGGCACACCTGCATGGTCAAAACTGTGGACTCTTCTTTTTTGTCCAGGGACTACTTCTGATGAAGAAAGTGGCATAATTAAAGCTGAGGACCTCACGCCTGTAATCCCGCCACTTTGGGAGGCTGAGGCGGGTGGATCACGAGGTCAGGAGATCGAGACCATCCTGGCTAACACGGTGAAATCCCGTCTTTACTAAAAATACAAAATATTAGCCGGGCATGGTAGTGGGTGCCTGTAGTCCCAGCTACTCGGGAGGCTGAAGCAAGAGAATGGCATGAACCTGGGAGGCGGAGCTTGCAGTGAGCCGAGATCACGCAGCTGCACTCCAGCCTGGGCGACAGAGCAAGACTCCGTCTCAAAAAAAAAAAAAAAAAAGCTGAGGACCACACAGAAAGTTGATACTTATACTCATCTTCTATTGCCTCTAGATTGGGCAGAACTGGCAGCTTCTTGGTGAGAAATAGGAGTGATGACCATAGCTGTCTGTAAGTGTATTTTCCTCCCACCTCCTCTGCACAGCGTGAGAACTTAACTGTGGAATGGGAAACAAATTTCATCTGCCTACCATTTCCTCTCCTTAACCCCTGAAGCAGAAATACACAGCTTGACTGTAGGCATGAAGGGGAGAAGATGAGCTCACTGGTCCCTAGAGTGACGCTCATCTTTCTGTCTTGTTTTCTTGTAAGGGTGACATGGAGAGGTTTCAGGACCTTGGGAAAGAAACCACTCTCACTGAGCTACTCAGGGACTTAACGAAAAGACTGAAGGAAAAAAAAATTTTATTAACCTCATGGATTTGACATTTTTGGGTCTCCTCATCTCTAGCTTCATCTTATTCCTGCTTCCTCCTGGCCCAGATCCAAGCTAAGAATACACTTCATGGTGCTACCAGAATGACATGGCTTCCTTTGCCCCTGCAAGAGCTTTTTTTTTTCTTTTTTTTTTTATCTTAACCTACAAAATAAAATAAAAGCAACAGAGCTTTCATGTTGGTGTTTCTATTTGTTGTTCTAATTTCACATGGTTGTCTGTGTCAAGGTCAGCCACGTGGGTTGCAAATCAAAGAATGTCTGTCTGCGTGACCTAAATACATGAGTACTGTTGCTAGAGCTAACCTCTTTATGGAGGAATGCATGCTTACTTTTAAGATGGCAGTCAGGGGGAGAGAGGAGCCCATCTAGGGAATTTAATTATATGTGGAATGTTTCTAAACCACAGCCATGGGGTTTAGTCATGGCTGGATAATACCTAGTACTTCAAAAGCTGTATTTAAAATTTGAAAATCACCTATGGCACTCATGTTATAAATTGCCAATAAATAATTTCATTAACAAGCAATTAGATGTGTCTGGGAATGGGAACACCTGCCAGTTGGTGGCTGTGCATTGCCCTCAGCTGTCTGCCTCAGAGTTCTGTGCTCAGTTTCAAGCAAGAGCCACTCCTACAAACTCCAGTTTCTCACTTTTAAAACATAGTCCAAGCTGGCCGTGGTGGCTCATGCCTGTAATTCCAGCACTTTGGGAGGCTGAGGAGGAGAATCTCTTGAGCCCAGGAGTTCAAGGCCTGCCTGGGCAACATGGCTAAACCCCATCTCTACCAAAAAATGTAAAAATTAGCTGGAAGTGGTAGAGTGCACACTTATAGTCCTAGCTACTCAGGACACTGAGGTGGGAGGATCACTTGAGCCTGGGAAGTTGAGGCTGCAGTGAGCTGTGATGACACCACTACACTCCAGCCTGGGCAACAGTGAGGCCCCATCTCAAGAAAACAAAGAAATGTAGTCCAGCTACTTACAGTATTCATTTTGATTCAACTAGAATAGTAGTTCTGAACTTGACTAGTGAGAATTACAGGGACCCCTTGTTGAAAACATTTTCTGGGACGTGACTCCTATCCCACTGAATCAGAATCTCTAGGTGATGTCCTGGGAGTCTGTATTTTTAACAAGTGCCTTAGGTGATTTTTATGATTAGGCAAATTTGAGAAACCATGTTGTTAAATGTGGCCAGTCATTAAAAAAAATAAATATAACTAAAACTTTGACTTTAAAATTTAGTTGCACTAAATAGTAAAATTTAAGTTGCTTTATGGAAATGTGATTGTAAACAAGTCACAGAGACCAGGTTCACATTGCAAATGCAAAGTGGATGGTGGTATGGTATCATGTCAGTTTTAACCTGAAGATGGGTGTGGAGCAAAATGTAGAGGATACCTTTTATGGGCCTAGGTACTTTTGCCTTCATGGGCCCCCTTCCTCCATAAAAAATAAATAAAAGTTATATTTTATTATTGTTGGTGTAAAGATGAATGTATTAATATTATATAGTAAATTGTATTTTCCTTAACCTAAATGTTCATATATTTTCTTCTGATTTTAAAATAAATTATTTTCTTGGGTGCCTAAAAGTATGGCAGGCCCTAGCCACTGCGCCTCTTGCACCTAACAGATGGGTTAACCCCAAGCAGCAGAGGTGATGAAATTCAGACTTGAGTCTCTATGTGACTCCGGTGATAATACTTCTACATGCCTCAGAAGTTCTGAAAGGAATTCTTGCTGTTCTCTTTTTCCCTCTCAAATATTAGAATATGATCAGCCCATGTCTGGGCGAGAGGAGAAAGCTGATAGGAATCTGGGGCTGTGCCAGTGGAAGAAAGATTATTGTCACACAAGGTTGTGACAGTACACTGTCCCACAGCGATTCCATCCCACAAACATACATGTGTCCTCTTCAGCGTATTTTCAATTGCTAAGTTTAACATACAGTTTTTGCCCTGGCCGTGGTGCAGGTGGGTGAATCAGCCTCTTCCCACCCTGAGGGAACCCTTGTGGTATCAAACGTCTAACAGGCTGAACAACTTTGCTCTTGGGAGTTGGGCTTACTCCTGCCATTCTTGATGGCTTGCATTCAGTGGATTTTGATAATTGGTTTGATATGGGCAGGCTGTTGCATGAGAAGAGAAGGAACTGTTGTTGAGTTAGGGAATGAAAGCATATTATTTTCTATGGGCAGGACCACAGACCTGCTATCTGTTCACTGAAGCAAAGTTAAAATAATTTCATTTTATTTTGCATCATTACAGAGAAGTTTTTAAGAATTTAAAAATAGCTCTGATTATGAAGTTCAAGTGTGTTGATTATTAAAAAAAAAAAAAAATTGGGCCAGGCACGGTGGCTCATGCCTGTAATCCAGCATTTTGGGAGGCCAGGATGGGAGAATCGCGAGGTCAGAAGATCGAGACCATCCTGGCTAACATGGTGAAACCTCGTCTCCACTAAAAATACAAAAAAAAATTAGCCAGGCATGGTGGTGGGTGCCTGTAGTCCCAGCTACTCGGGAGGCTAAGGCAGGAGAATGGCGTTAACCCAGGAGGCGGAGCTTGCAGTGAGCCGAGATTGCGCCACTGCACTCCAGCCTGGGCCACAGAGCAAGTCTCCATCTCAAAAACAAAAACAAAACAAAACAAAAAAATAAGAAAAGTGTCAGAAAAGCCAGAGGAAGAAAAAAACATCACCCCAATCCATGATCCAGCTATTAACATTTTGGCCTAAAGTTTCTAGTTTTGTGTGTGTGTGTCCAAATAGCCATTTAATTTTTAGACAAAATTATAACCGCCTGAAATGTACCATTTAATCCCTGCCCTTTTCACCTAACGATAGATAATGAACATTTGTCTCACATCATTAAATGATGTCCTACAAAGTGATTTTAATGGTTAAATTAAATCACTTTGTGTTAATGAATAATTATTTGATTATTTGTTTAATTAGCCCTCTGTTGTTGGACAATAAATTAGTTTTCTTATTATAAATACAACTTCAATATTTTAAGTTTTTTTTTTTTTTTGGAATGGAGTCTCGCTCTGTCACCCAGGCTAGATTGCAGTGGCGTGACCTCAGCTCACTGCAAGCTCCGCCTCCCAGGTTCACACCATTCTCCTGCCTCAGCCTCCTGAGTAGCTGGGATTACAGGCACCAGCCACCATGCCCGGCAAATGTTTTTTGTATTTTTAGTAGAGACGGGGTTTCACCATGTTGGCCAGGCTGGTCTCGATCTCCTGACCTCATGATCCGCCCACCTCGGCCTCCTAAAGTGCTGGGATTACAGGCCTGAGCAACCACGTCCGGCCTATTTTAAGTATTTTTTTAAAGCTAAATTTTTGGATGCACACATAATTTCTTTTAGGGTAAAATGGAACCAACATATCAAAGGGTATAGGAATCTGGAGCTTTTTAATATGTATTTCCAAATAAACCCATAGAAAGATTATACCAGTTTACATTCCCAGTGGTAGCATATGAGCTTGTACCCTTGCCAACACTGGGTAATTACCTTATAACTAAAATTCAAACTAAGGAAATCTGGTACACATTAATTTGAAAGAACCCATGACTCAAATTTCTTTTCATAGAGTAATGTTCAACAGATTGCTCTGTGTGTGATAATTATGGGTTTCTTTACAGTATTAGGGAAACACTTTTATTAAATTTTATATTCACTACTTTCTTCAAGGTCCTTAAATAGTTATTAAGTTTTCAACTGTGTTTCATGCTATTAAAAGTATGGTTTTGGAGGTCTTCGCATATGATTATTTAGGATGATAGAATGTGAGAACTAGACAGAACTTTAGTGATAGGTTAACCTACCTCCATTTAAAGACTAGTAAATGGGCCAGATGCAGCGGCTCATGCCTGTAATCCCAGCACTTTGGGAGACCAAGGCAGGTGGATCACTTGAGGTCAGGAGTTCAAGACCAGTCTGGCCAACATGGCAAAATCCCATCTCTACTAAAACTACAAAAATTAGCAAGGCGTGGTGACACACCCCTGTAATCCCAGCTACTCAGGAGGCTGAGACAGGAGAATTGCTTGAATACAGGAGGTTGAGGTTGCAGTGAGCCGAGATTGTGCCACTGCACTCTAGCCTGAGCAGCAGAGTGAGGCTCCATCCCCCCAAAAGTAGAAATAAAGACAAGTAAATAGCTCAAGTAAGAAACTTGCCCACACAAATTCTGACTGTTGGGACATTCTCGGTTGTAAGCAACAGACACCTCACCTCAGACCAGCCTACCAAAATGGGGATTTATTGGTTCATGAAACTGAAAATGGCCTCAGATACCTATTGTGACTAACCTTGGACAATTCCTTGATCTTTCTAAGTCTTGGTTTTCTTATTTGTAAACAGGATGTTGGACTCGACCTAATGTTTCTTCCACCTCTTAACATTAAGTGTTTCTGTGAATATATTATCAAATAATTTTGTTATACTATCAACCAAATTTGTACATTGTGAAAGGAAGGTTCTCAGAGACAGGAAATTTTTAAAAAGATAATTCATTACACAATTGGATTTAACAAGGATTTTTTTTTTTTTTTATGAGACACAGTTTGTGCTCTTATTGCCCAGGCTGGAGTGCAATGGCACGATCTCGGCTCACTGCAACCTCCACCTCCTGGGTTCAAGCAATTCTCCTGCCTCAGCCTCCTGTGTAGCTAGGATTACAGGCATGTGCCACCACACCAGGCTAATTTTGTATTTTTAGTAGAGACAGAGTTTCTCAGTGTTGGTCAGGTTGGTCTCAAACTTCTGACCTCAGATGATCCACCCATCTCAGCCTCCCAAAGTGCTGGGATTACAGGCGTGAACCACCGCACCCGGCCTTAACAAGGAATTTTTTAAAACTTGTGGACGTCCTTAGGCAACTTGAACATAATTAATATTCATTTGGTGTAAAATATCTTTGAAGTGTATCGGGGAAACCAGCCCCAATATTTCAACGTAAGTTCTTTTCTATTTTCCCTAAGTGTTGGCCGGTCTGAGAAATAAAGAGAAAGAGTACAAAGAGACAAATTTTACAGCTGGGCCTCCGGCGGTGACATCACATATTGGCAGGTTCTGTGATGCCCCCTGAGCTACAAAACCAGCAAGTTTTTATTAGGGGTTTCAAAAGGGGAAGGGGGTACGAACAGGGAATAATTCACAAAGATCACATGCTTGAAAGGGCAATAAAAGATCACAAGGGCAGAGAGGCAAAGCAAGATCACAAGACCAGGGTGAAATTAGAATTACTGATGAGGTTCCATGTCCTGCTGGGCATGCATTGTCATTGGTAAACATCTTAACAGGAAACAGCGTTCGAGAGCAGACAACAGGTCTGACTAGAATTCGCCAGGCTGGAATTTCCTAATCCTAGCAAGCCTGAGGGCGCTGCAGGAGACCACGGTGTATTTCATCCCTTATCTTCAACTGCATAAGGCAGACACTCCCAGAGTGGCCATTTTAGAGACCTCCCCCTGGGAATGCATTCCTTTCCCAGGGTTATTCCTTGCTGGGAAAAGAATTCAGTGATATTTCTCCTATTCACTTTCTGCAAGAAGAGAAATATGACTCTGTTCTGCCCAGCCCTGCAGGCAGTTTGGCCTTATGGTTATCTCCCTTGTTCCCTGAAAATCGCTGTTATCCTGTTCCTTTTTAGGATGTCCAGATTTCATATTGTTCAAACACACATGTTTTATAAACAATTTGTGCAGTTAACGCAATCAACACAGGGTCCTGAGGGGATATACATCCTCAGTTTACGAAGATGATGGGATTAAGAGATTAAAGACACATAGGAAATTATAAGAGTATTGATTGGGGAAGTGATAAATGTCCATGAAATCTTCACAATTTATGTTCAGAGATTGCAGTAAAGACAAGCATAAGAAATTATAAAAGTACTAATTTGAGGAACTAATAAATGTCCATGAAATCTTCCCAATTTATGTTCTTCTGCTGCAGGGTCCCTCCATTCAGGGTCCCTGACTTCCCGCAACAGAAGTGTTTAAAGCTTTTTTTCTGTTGCTCACATGATCTTTAAACATTTTCCCCCTTGTTGATTTGCTTAACAAATCTTTACAAATATTGGAAAAAGAAATTTCAGTCCTGCTGCACCCTATTCATAGTAATTACACCTAACTCCAACTTGGTAGAACCTTGAGAGAATTGTTACTCTCCATGGCAGCAACTGGCTGCTGAGTCAGATCCATGCCCACAGAAGCTCATCTTGAGCCCTTGGGTGCCTGATTTACATTCAGGAAGACATTGGCATTAGGGAATCTCACCAGGAACACTCGCCAGGAACACTTGTGCCTCACCAGGAACACTTCTTAAGGCTCTGCAGCTGGTTATAGAGAAACTCAGATTTTACATTTAGTTTATACTGTGAAATCAAGAGGAGGTTGATTTTCTCATGCCATGCTCCCTTAGCTTTTTAAAATTGTTTCCTCGATTGACAGAAAATCTTTTCAGTTTTTTTCACCTCATGTCTTTGCTCATTTAGGCTATTTGGAGTTCACTGTGTACACTTGATAGCTACTGCAGGAAGCATAAATGACCCCCAGAGAGTATTCTAGAATTCTGAAAAAGCCTTCAAGAAATAGGCTTTGTTTAAAACATCAACTGCCAATAAAGTTTTAAAATGTTTTTGCCACAATATTTGAAATGCAGATTTATTTCAGTTTTAACTACTACCAGATAGACAATCTTGGTTTGTATTTTAAGAAATTTTTAGACAGAAATAAATATAACAGGACCTATATACCTTTTTAACACTCAGCTACCACATGTTTGTCTGTGATCATGACAGTTCCTATATATAGTTCTGCTAGAGAGGGAATTTTTCCAGCTTTAAAAACCGCAAAAGATTTTGATTTAGGGGTATATTAGTCAGCATAGGCAAGGTTATTCTGTAGTAACAAATAACCCTCAAATCTCTCTGGCTTAAAACAACAAAAGTTTATTTCTTACAGCACAAGTTCATTGAAAGGTGGCTGGAAGCTCCATTCTGACTCATCTTTACTTTGAGACCCAGGTGATAGAACAATTGTCTTAATTTTTGCTGGTTAAGGTAACAGAAAGAATCTGGAAGGGTCTCACACTAGCCAAGTATTCTCATTCTAGGCAAGTATTCTTGCCTGAAAGTGACGTACACCATTTCCATTCACAACTTACCAGCCAGGTTAGGAACATTGCCCAGCTCAAGTATAAAATGGCCAAGAGTTGCATTCTGACCCCATGGGCCTGGAAGAAAGAGACCAGAAATATTTGGCCAGCTGCACTAGTGACACAGGTTGCTCTTCTGGTTACCGGATATTTGTCTCACTCTCCCTCTTACAGGCAAAATACATTCATTCCTTCCCCAAAGGAGACTGCCCCAAAGTCTCACCCAGCACAGTATCTGGATGATGCCTAATTTAGGCTGTTACTCAGGGGATGATATAAAGTCATTTCTACATCAACTCTGGATGTGGTTCCTCTTGATCTAGAGACTTCTGAACTAAAAGTGGCAAGTTATCTGCTCTTCATCACCACCCCCCCACACACTGTATATTAGTATATAATGGTGAAACAAAGATTGGAAAACTTAATCTATACTCCTATTCAGAAAGGGGGTGAACGGGAGATACCCAGCAGTCACTGGTGCTCAGTCATTCTAAAATGCTGAAGCAATTCTGAAATCCCTCTGGGCCCCCTGCCTTGTAGGTGGAGAAGGGTCCTTTAGGGTCCTGATTCTTCTCCCTGGAAGAGCCTTCCCAGTCCATTGTTCTCTTCAGCCCTTGGCTCCACCCCTTGAGAGATATCTTTTATTTCCTAGTAGACTCTCTGATTGCATCTAAAGTGAACACTGAAGAATATGCCTGCGTTGGAGCCTGAACAGCCTTCTCAGCTGCTTCCTGACTTTAGAGAGTTGAGGGCTCCAGAGGTTTTTTAGGTCTTGAACAGTTTTCCCAGCTGTTTTAGGTGTGAGATTGCAGTTTCTTTGGCAGTACAATTATTTTTCAAAAGAAAATCGGTTTCTCATCTATTTTATTCCAATTTATTTCCATATACCAAGAATTAAGCCCTCAATTCCTTCTAGGCATACTTGTATTTGCTTATTCCTTTGTATTTGTGCTTCCATGCCTTTATTTATTAATGGCTTTGTTGAGACAGCTACAAGTTTAGCATGTTTTCCCTTAAGCTATTCTAATTGAAAGATTTAACCAAGAAGCCACAGTGTCAACTGTATCTTTATTGGAGACATCTTAACCCTTTCAGAGTGTTAACAGTGGGTGTGGTAGCCATTCTATTTGTTGGGAAGGAGAAGCAGCTGCTTTTTCCAGCCATACAAGTGCAACTTAATGGACTCTATTCCCTTTTCTTTAATCTATAAACCAGAGAGAGCTCATCTCTCTCTTTTTTCATTACACCTTTTAAAATGCAGTCAATAGTAATGAATACAAGCTACTAACATTAGACTTTCAAAGTCTTTCACTAGATCTGCTCATTCTTTAGGTGTATTATCTGCCTTCCAAGTTATCATACATGATCATTTTACCAAATGCTGTGCCAGTCTCCAGAATCCATTTCTTCACTCCCTGCTGCCTGGCTTCTAAGCCACTGCCACATTTTGTTGTTGTGCAGCAGCACTTCACTTTATCAGTTGGAATAGGCCAGGTTCTTTTGCAGTAACAAGCAACATCTTTTGCAGTAACAAACAACATCCAAATCTCAATGGTTGAAAAGAACAAAGGTTTCTTTTGTGCTTATGCTCTATGTTCATTGTGGGTTACCTGGAATGCTTCCCATCACAGTAGCAGAGGGAAAGCTCTGGAGGGTCTCATGCCTGTAATTAAATGCCCTGTCCTGGAAGTAACAATGTATCTATCACCTTTTTCAACCCTAAAGTTTTCCTTCAACATTGTTTTTCAGTTCCTATCCAGTAAGATACTCTTTTTTTGAGATGGAGTCTCGCTGTGTCCCCCAGGCTGGAGTGCAGTGGAGTGATCTCGGCTCACTGCAACCTCCGCCTCCTGAGTTCAAGCGATTCTCCTTCCTCAGCCTCCCAAGTAGCTGGAACTACAGGTGCCCACCAGCACGCCTGGCCAATTTTTGTATTTTTAGTAGAGATAGGGTTTCACTATGATGGCCAGGCTGGTCTCAAACTCCTGACATCAAAATCCGCCTGCCTGGGCCTCCCAAAGTGCTGGGATTACAGGCGTGAACCACCACACCTGTCTTTTTTTTTTAAGAGATGGATTTTCGCTTTGCTGCCCAGGCCAGAGTGCAGCGACTATTCACAGGCATAGTCGTAGTACACTACAACCTTGACCTCCTGGGTTCAAGAGATTCTCCTGCCTCAGCTGCTTCAGAATCTGGGACTACAGGCAAACAGCTCTAAAATGCCTTTTGAGGCATATAAATATAATTGATTCTCATAACTGTGTAGTATTCTATCATGTAAATCTGTCATATTTTATTTACATATGGATGAACATCTAGATTGTTACCATTTTTTATTATTACAGATCACTGCAGTGAACATTTTTGTGTATGTCTCCTCATGCAATGTATAGAAATTTATCTAGGAATTCCTTTTATTCTTTAAAACTTGTTGCTCAAAGATGGATGTACAGCCATTTTATCTGTAGCACTTGGTTTTATGAACATCAGTTTCACCAGAGTGAAAACCATTTTGAATGAGTGGGTCAGTTTATTTGTTTGCAAAAGTCTTCCTGTGAAGTTTGAGCCTGGTTTCCTGCTGTATGTTGTTGATGAATACTCTAGAAATATTTTAAAATGACATCTGGTTTAAGGAGGAGTAAGGGGTGAATACAGACTTCCTGTACCTAAAACCAACATCACTCCTCTTGGCAAACACAGAATAAGCTCTTATTAGTAGTTCAACTGAATTGATCAAAGCATCTGGGTATCCTGGAGTAAAGAAAACATGAGTCATGGATCATAGCTGCACTAGGATGTTCTTCCTTCCCCTTCTCTTCTGTCTCCATCCACAGCTTGTGCATGGGAAGCTTAGGTTTAGGCAGATCTTGATATCAGGAAGATGAATAAAATTGTACATTTAATATAAGACAGTGTACTGAAAAAGCAATAAATGTGACTAGAAGAGCATTAGATTTTTCATGAAGGTAAGACATAAACATAGGTAAAGAAAAGCCAATTTCTTTTGCCACTTAAACTAATACTGTAGTTCCTTTGAGAAGCTGAGGTGGGTGGATCACTTGAGTCCAGGAGTTCGAGACCAGCTTGGGCAACGTGGTGAAACCCCAGAGATAAGATAATTCTTATCTCTCCTACCTTAACCCAAACTAATGATATAACATTTAGCTGAAATTTCAAAACTCTATACTTTTTCCAATTGTTCTGTTGAGTTGCCAAGAAAAACTTTGAAACGGCTTCAGAAAGAGCAGGAGATGAAGCAGGAGGAAGGAACCAGGGTTCTGAATAACAAAAAATCTTCAGGCGTCACCTACAGTGTTTTTAAGTGAGACCTCTTTTCAATTACCTGTATTTACCAACATCCAACCACATAAAAGGTTATGTGCAGGCTCTTCCTTCCAGAAATCTGATAGCAGCTGTACCTGGGTGAATTCTGCATTTCTGGTACAGAACTAGATTGTTTTCTGGGGTTTACATAGCTTGTTTGGTTCTTGTTGTGCCGAAGTATCTCCTATTTTCCATTATTATGTAATTCTTATTTTTTTATTATCTGCTTTTACTGAAAGCTCTAAGTGTAGAATTTTCTCCATCCCTTTTCCTGGATCTCTAGCCACCAACTATACAACCTGCTCATTCTGCCACTCCTGTAAATATTAACAACTGGGGGCCTTCTATGCTTTTCTACAGGCTCATATAATCATGAACATGTTAGAAATTGTGCTTCCTACCTTTCTTCTCTTCTCCCTTCCTTCCTTCTTCCTTCCTTCCTCCCTTCCTCTCCCTAAACCAAATAGGCTTAAAAAGTTATTTACACTTCTAGGCATTTCTTGCTTTTCTTATTAACAGAAGATTGGGGAAATATTTCTAGCCTGCTGGAATACATTTCACTCTTTTTTTTTTTTGATGGGGGGTCTCACTCTGTCACCCAGGCTGGAGTGCAGTGGTGCAATCTCGGCTCGCTGCAACCTCTGCCTCCCTGGATCATGTGATCCTGCCACCTCAGCCTCTCAAGTAGCTGGGACTACAGGCGTGCACCACCACACCTGGCTAATTTTTGTATTTTGGTAGAGATGGGGTTTCGTCATGTTGCCCAGGCTGGTCTCAAACTCCTGGACTCAAGCGATCTGCCTGCCTCAGCCTCCCAAAGTGCTAGGATTACAGGTGTGAGCCACCACACCTGGCCTCACTCTCTTTTTAATAGCTGCCTAATATTCTACAGTTTGGAAGTCATCCATTTTATTGGGCAGTTTTCCTGTTAAAGGGCACTCATCTTGTTTCCAATTTGCCTTGGTTTTGTTTTTGTTTTTTGATTTGAGCATGGTAAAAGATGCTGCAGTGAACATTCTTATGCCTATCCTGGAATACTTGTGCTTTTTGTATGGCCCAGGAAAGGGCTTTGCTGAGTTAAAAATGCATGTGTACTTTCAATTGTAATAGATGTTGTCAAAATATTTCCCAGCAATGTTCCAAAATACCCTTCCCCCATCCTATCCAGTGTAGGCATCTTCGCCGCTCTGATGAGAATGGATTGCAACTGCAGCACTGGTTGCATAGCCCAGGCACTTGTTAACATGCCGTAGTATATTTCCAGGGAGTTTGAAACTCCACCGAAAAAGACTCTGGTCAGACTTTATGATTGGGGTTACTTGCAATTTTTCTTTTGTATTTCTTAAGGAATTCATGGAAAGTTGATAGTAAGGAAGAAATTCGAGATCATTTTAATGCAACCCATTCCTTTTACAGATAAGGAAATTAAAATCCAAAGAGGTAGAAGGAGTTACAGTGAGCTACTTACTGTCTGCTGCTTCAGGGAAGCAGATGTTCCGAATCCCAGTCTGGGGCTTTACCTATTACAACATGCTGCTCCTACACTGTGGCCCATGCTGACAGTGAGTTTTAGAGAATAAACCAACAGACTTCATCTGTGAGCTGAATCAACAAATGGGGATGACCAGTTTCCAGTTTTTTTCATCTCCTGCTAGGACAAGCAAGTTTCCCAACCTACACTGGTTGCAGAATTTGCTTTGTAAACATCTGCAAAGAAAACAAGACATTTGTTAACTTGGTCTTGTCAGTGAAATTTGTTGCTCTTAATCTTTTGAGGGCCTGGAATTTTATTTCTATAATGCTAGAGTTCCTGCTCAACAAGTGAGAAGCAGCTATCTTGGGTCATAACCAAAATAACAATAGTGAGGCAGAGGAAAGAAGATTTTGTTTACAGAAATGGTTTCCTGCTAGGCACTCCTCCCTCAGCCCTCCTGAATTGAAAGCTAAGTACTAGTAGGGGTGCCTAGAAAAAAGACCTTCTGCAGGGCCCACTGATGTTTCTGGCAGTGTGACAATTTGACAAGGGTTCATATTGATGTTCTCTAGGGCTGAAATAAAAGAAACTTGGAAGGAAGCCATTTTTGCACCCCGAGTCTTTAAATTCAGTTTTAATATTACAGTTTTGGGTTTTGCCAATGGATTCTGTGAGGGAAATAAAAAGGAAGACTCTAACCTTTGGGTTCCCATTTGGGTTTGCTCTGTGTTCATTGCAGAGCATTTGACAGCATGGCATTAACTTTCCAGGCTGTCTCTAAATAAAGTCAGACTGTTTAGGTAGCTCACCTCTGCTCTTGTCAGCTCTTAACAATAAAGAGCTTATATAACTATAAAAATCATCATGATGGAGATTCATTTTGTCATAGATAAGCATCACAAGCACATTAAGTATACTTTCACCTAGAGGCATGCCTTTGTGTTTCAGACCTGGCCATGGTTCCTCTGGTTTAGTAGTTTCCAAGCCTGCAGATTGCAGCCACTAGGGAACTTTTAAAAGATATTCATGTCTGGATGCCATGCCTGAATTAAACAGAATATGTGCGAGAGGAGGCCAGAAATTGAATATTAAAAGCTTCTCAGCTGATTCTAAAAGGCAGCTGGATTGAGAACTTCTGAGCAGGCTATTTGGAATAGAGAGGATGTCTCTGTTTAATGCAGAAAGAAATTAGATATAATGCGAGTTGTTCTTTTTAGAATTTCATGTCTGCTCATCATCTCTCATAGTCTACTTCCTCTCTCTTTCCCCTTTCTATACACTGTATAGATTAAAACAGTGGAACCACATCTTCTAAAGTCAGTTCATAAAGCAAAAATGGAATCATTGAAATGCGCCCTAGGTTAGAGACCGACATACCATCTCTTGGTACACCCAGCATGGTCAGTTTTTCCTCTAGGATTGAAGCAGATCCGTTTCTTTGGTAAAGATTCTGACAAAAATAGTTAGCAATTGGGATCCAGGATGTATGCAAAAATATATATATCTATCTTTAAATATTAGAATAACACTCAGCTTGGTGAGATACTTGAGCCCTAGGAAGCACACAGGAATTGAGACTGCCTTAGGGAACTGCAGAATCCTATTTCTCATCTCACTCAATTCTGAGTGGAGTGCAGTGGTGTGTGAGCAGAGCCTTGGGCACTCTTTTGATTGTAAAATTTTCTCTGTCTGTGCTGCCTTTTAGGCACATATAGTTGAATTCAAATAAATTGAATGTTAAATGCACATGTAGATATGATACCACTGCTTTTGCTTATTTAATATTCAAAAACTGAACACTTCTTTGCACGCATAGCATTCAGCAGCACTCTTTCTTTCTGTCCTTTAGCATTCCCATGGTTTGGCATGGACATCGGTGGAACACTGGTTAAATTGGTGTATTTCGAGCCGAAGGATATTACAGCCGAAGAGGAGCAAGAGGAAGTGGAGAACCTGAAGAGCATCCGGAAGTATTTGACTTCTAATACTGCTTATGGGAAAACTGGGATCCGAGACGTCCACCTGGAACTGAAAAACCTGACCATGTGTGGACGCAAAGGGAACCTGCACTTCATCCGCTTTCCCAGCTGTGCTATGCACAGGTTCATTCAGATGGGCAGCGAGAAGAACTTCTCTAGCCTTCACACCACCCTCTGTGCCACAGGAGGCGGGGCTTTCAAATTCGAAGAGGACTTCAGAATGGTAGGTCGGGTTTGTCTTTGTTAAAACATCAAAACCTCTCACATGTCCATAATCATGGCCACTCATACCGAAGAACCATACTACTAGCCTTGGGACTCTGGACAAGCTTATGTCACCGCTCTGTGCCTCAGTTTTCTCACCTATACAAGAATAAAAACAGCTTCTACCTCATAGGGTTGTTACATGTAGGATTAAATGAGATAATATGTACCTGGCACTTAGTAAGTGCTCAATATAGTTATCATCATCATTTCAATTACAATTATTGCTGGGTAATACGCTAAAGACAAGATGCTAAAATCCCTTCTGAAGTATTTCAGTTAGAATTGACCACAGACTTTTACTATATAATCGTGATGCCAACTTTATGCATATATAAACAGAGACCCATGGGAAGGCTTCTATGAATCCTACCAAAAATGATTACTTCTATCTACCCATTTGCTCTCAAGTGCCTTTTTTCAGCATATGAATGCCATTCAGAAGTTTTGCTCACAAACAAAAATGAAATCTGTAATATTACTTATCAGTGAATTCCTTCATTAATGAATACCATTTAGGGAGTATAATTTTATATAGTAAGGATAATGCTGTATCCTGACTGGCAGTACATACAAACTGTACGTTGCTCATTTAGATTTAACAAATGAAGCTAAATGGAAGATACGGATAAGTAACATGCAGTCCAATGTTTCTCTCTTTTTTTTTAGCATTCCCTTAACATCTGTGCATTCCAATTTCTTCATTTTCTACAGTCAATATAATAATCTCCGTACTGTGTAGTCTTCATTTTATAAAGTGAGAAGAAAGTGAAACAATAGATGTAGATATATCTTGGAAAGGAAGGGAAGCTAGATAAACAAAAGTGATTGAACATGGAAGAAGGAAGGGTTGGGAGATTTTAGGATTAGTTTTACTAGAAAGTTGAACATATAGTGAGGTAAGTCATAAAATACGTATTCTCAAAGCCTGTAGTACAAATTACTGCCATTTTGTGCAGAACTAACATAATCCAGTCTTGCTATAGAGTCTGTCATTAATGAATACATTAATGAATCAGTGCACATTCATGGTATTTAATAAAGCTATAAATGCAAATTTTACTTGTGCCATCAAAAGTAACCCCATTTACCTCATTGATTATAGTAAGTTTCTGTAAGGGCAGGCAACAGAGTCCTAGAATAGTATCCTAAGTGAGACTAATTATCTTCAGTTTTTGTTTTTTTTTTTCTTCTATGTCCCCTCCTATTACCCAGCAGTAGAGTTTGACTTGCCACTTACTTAAATGACCCACGGAATCCTTTTCTCACCAAAGAGGCTCATGATCAAAGAGTTTTAAAACTGAGACGTTTGAGATCCATGGGCTTGAGAACTAAGTTTCAGTCCATAATGGAAAAACCATTGAACCTGAACTCCAGTCCTGTTTCTACATTTCATCAGCTGGGTGACTAGGCAAGACCTGTCCCTTCTCTGGGCCTCATTTTGTCATCTGCAAAGAGGTGGGAGTAAGACTTCAGAACTGAAAGTGACCTCTGGAGGTGAGAATGTATAGCATTCTTGTGCTACATAGATAAGAAACTAAAGCTGCCAGAGAGATCAAAAGCTTCTAGCAGTGTCACCTAGGTAAGAGCTGGGACTTGGACTCAATTCTGATTCAGAAGGAAATGCTGATCCACTCTCATTGCTCTGAGCTCCTCAGGTCCCTCAAGGACGCCCTATCTGTCCATTTCCACTGGAGAGCCTGAAGTGAACCAAGGTGACCCAGAGGATTGATGCAACCTCTGTCAATGCCTCCATCTCTCCCCTGGGGTAATGTATACCCTGGGAGAAAGTTACTCAATATGTGTTGGCCATGAGCAGGTGTATTTCTCAAGGTTCTAAGTTGAGAAAAGTCACATCTCATTACAACCAAGATAAAGAAGCCTTTCCTCCTTTGGACAGGCTTTTGAAGCCTAATGAATAGACTGGAGTAGGGAGCAAGTATGTAACATTTGCTAAATAGTCTGGCCAGGTTGGGCATCCATCTGTGAAAGAAGAGTCTATGAACTGCCTTCTGTATCCAGGCTGAGTCTCAGCCAAAGTGAAGACAGAATTGAAACAGATAGATCTTTTCCTATAGCCCATTTGATGTTATGTTAGTGATGTGCCTGAGTCTTTCCAAAGTTATGAGGATGAATAGGTGTTATCCTCCTTCCTAAGCATTCATTCACTCACTCAGGCACTTTCAGTGCACCAAGTACTGTTATGAACAAAATAAATCCCCTGCTCACCATGAGCTTGTATTCTAGTGGGGGAAGACAATCAATAATCAATTTAAAAAGTGAATATAGAGTCAGGCGAAAGTGGCTCACACCTGTAATCCCAGCACTTTGGAAGGTCGCGGCGGGTGGATTGCTTGAGGCCAGGGGTTTGAACCAGCCTGGCCAACATGGTGTAACCCTGTCTCTACTAAAAATACAAAAATAAGCCAGGTGAGGTGGCACACGCCTGTAATCCCAGCTACTCAGGAGGCTGAGGCACGAGAATCTCTTGAACCCAGGAGATCAAGGTTACAGTGAGCCGAGATCGTGCCATTGCACTCCAGCCTGGGTGACAGAGTAAGACTCTTGTCTCAAAAAAGAAAGTGAATATGGAATATATCAGATGGTGATAATTACTATGAATGGAGGGAAAAAAACAGGGCAAAGAAGATAGGGAGTGCTGGCAGGGTCTTCGTGTGACTAGGCAATGTTGGAGCAGAGACCTGAAGAAGACAGCAAATCATGCAAAGAAAGAGTGTGTTAGGCAGATGGAGCAGTGAGTGCTAAGGCCCTTAGTGTCCTAATAATCCAAGCTCTCCTCATTTCTAGAATAGAAAATCGAAGATGCTAACTTAATTGTAAAGGATCAATATATACTACTGTACGTATTAAAACAATTTGACAAATCATACAGAAGTACATCTACATACCTATAAAGTCCTGTTATTGTTATTGTATAAAATCACTGTTTTTGGTATAACACAACTTTGCAGATAGGAGTTTGAAAAATCCATCTGTGTGATTTATTTGAGCGATTAGGGCTAGGTGAAAGATGTACAACAGACCCCGAATAGTAAGCACTTGTTATATTTGAATAGTATTTTTAAAAAATATATAGTATATGTACTTGAATCCTTAGATAATGTAACTATTCTTCATTCCATTTAAAATGTACAAGAAAGAACTATAAACCATGACACAATCATTAAATTAGACCTGTGTAGAATACTCTCAGTTGAACAGATCTGCACTTTGTTCCTCCTTTTTCTTTCCTTCTTTTTTTCTTCCCACCATCCCTCCCCTCCTTCTTTCCTTTCTTGTTTTCTTTTTTAACATTTTAGGATTGGCCAGACGCGGTGGCTCACGCCTGTAATCCCAGCACTTTGGGGGGCCGAGGTGGGTGGATCACGAGGTCAGGAGATCGAGACCATCCTGGCTAACACGGTGAAACCCCGCCTCTACTAAAAATACAAAATATCAGCCGGGCGTGGTCGCGGGCGCCTGTAGTCCCAGCTGCTTGGGAGGCTGAGGCAGGAGAATGGCGTGAACCCAGGAGGCGGAGCTTGCAGTAAGCTGAGATGGCGACACTGCACTCCAGCCGGGGCGACGAGGCCAGACTCCACCTCAAAAAAAAAAAAAAAAATTTTAGGATCATTGTCATAACCAAATTTTTGACTGGCAAAAACTAGCCTTCAAAATCAATGAGTTATCAAAATGGAACACAGAAGAAAAACTTAGCCTAACTTCAAATAGACTAAGATGTTGATAAGCCAATGAGGAATTCCCACCATTTAAAAAGTGGCTTTCAAGATGGAGAACTCTGCATGGCTGTGCACCAAGGCTCTGTAGGTTTCAGTGAATTTTGTGTTTATTCCCAGTGTCTATATTCTGTGGGTTTTGTTTTAAATAACCAAGCAGAATATTTTATGTACAGATTCTAGTATTTTTATTCCCAACCACACTTCCTAACTTCAACAACCGTATTCTCAAGAATGCAAGGTATTTTTAACATCAGAAAATTTATTTTTAAAAAGTCATTAATTCTGCCCACATAGCTTTTCATTGCAATACAGGCATACCTTGTTGTATTGCATTTTTTACAGATTGACGGTTTGTGTTAACCCTGCATTGAGCAAGTCTATTGGCACCACTTTTCCAATGGCTTGTACGCACATTTCTCTGTGTCACATGTAGGTAATTCTTGCTGTATTTCAAACTTTTTAATTATTATTGTATCTGTTATGGTGATCTGTGATCAGTGATGTCACTATTGTAATTGTTTTGGGGCACCCACCACATTATGCCCATATAAGATGGCAAACTTAATTGATAAATGTTGTGTGTTCTGACTGCTCCATTGACAGGCTGTCCCCCCATCTCTCTCCCTACCTCAGGCCTCCCTGTTCCCTGAGACACAGCAATATTGAAATTAGGCCAATTAATAGTACTACTGTTGGCCTAATTGGCCTCTAAATATTCAAGTCAAAGGAAGAGTCCCATGTCCCACACTTTAAATCAAAAGCTAGAAATCATTACGCTTAGTGAGAAAGGCATGGTGAAAACTGAGACAGACCAAAGCCTAGGCCTCTTGTGCCATATAGTTAGCCAAGCTGTGAATGCAAAGGAAAAGTTCTTGAAGGAAATTAAAAGTGCTACTCCAGTGAACACACAAATAATAAGAGAGAAAAACAGATTTATGGCTGATACAGACTTTTAGTCGTCTGGATTAAAGATCAAACCAGCCACAACATTCCCTTAAGCCAAAGTCTAATCCAGAGCAAGGCCCTAACTCTTCAATTCTCTAGAGTCTGAGAGAGGTGAGGAAGCTGCAGAAGAAAAGTTGAAAGGTAGGCGGGGTCCTGTGGCTCATGCCTGTAATCCCATCACTTTGGGAGGCTAAGGTGGGTGGATCGCTTGAACCCAGTAGTTCAAGACCCGCCTGGGCAACATGGTAAAACCCTGTCTCTACACAAAATACAAAAACTAGCCAGATGTGGTGGTGCACCCCTATAGTCCCAGTGACTCAGGAGGCTGAGATGGGAGGATCGCTTGAGCCCAGGAGGCAGAGGTTGCAGTGAGCTATGATTGTGCCACTGCACTCCAGCCTGGGTGACAGAGTGACACCCTGTCTCAAAAAAACATGAAAAGAAAAGTGGGAAGGTAGCAGAGGTTGTTGGTTTGTGAGGTTTAAGGAAAGAAGCCATGTCCATAACATTAAAGTACAAGATAAAGTACTAAGTGCAATGTAGAAGCTGCAGCAAGCTAATCAGGAAATATAGTTAAAGTCACTAATGAAGGTGATGCATTAAACAACAGATTTCCAGTATAGATGAAATAGCCTTATATTGTTTTGGAAGAAGAGGCCACCTAAGACTTTCATAGTACAGAACAGAAGTCAATGCCTGGCTTCAAAGCTTCAAGGGACAGGGTAACTCTCTTGTTAAGGGCTAATGCAGCCGGTGACTTGAAGTTGAAGCCGACGCTCATGGACCATTCGGAAAATCGTGTGGCCCTTAAGAATTATGCTACATCTACTCTACCTGTGCTTTACGAATGTAACAATAAGGCATGGATGATAGTACATCTGTTTATAACATGGTTTACTAAATATTTAAGCCCACTATTTAGACCTACTGCTCAGAAAAAAAAATCTTTTCAAAGTTTTACTGCTCATTGACAACACAACTAGTCACCCAAGAGTTCTAATGGAGATGTAAAAGGAGATTAATGTTTTCATGCCTATTAATACAATATCCATTCTGCAGCCCATAAATCAAGGAATAATTACAAGTTTCTAGTTTTATTATTTAAGGAATACTTTTTTTTTTTAAAGAAAGACTTTTCATAGGCCATAGCTGCCATAGATTACAATTCCTTTGATGGATCTGGGTAAAATCAATTAGAAACCTCTGGAAAAGATTCACTATTCTAGATGCCATTAAGAACATTTCAGATTCAAGTTGGGGGAATAAAATAGCATTAGGAGGAGTTTGGAAGAAGTGAATTTCAGCCTCGTGGACAGAGTTCAAGATGTCAGTGAAGAAAGTAACCGCAGATATGGTAGAACTAGCCAGAGAACTAGAATCAGAAGTGGATCCTGAAGATATGAGTGAATTGCTACAATCTCATGATAAAACTTGAAAGAATGAGGAGTTACCTCTTATGGATGGGCAAAGAAAATGGTTTCTTGTGATGGAATCTCCTTCTGGTGAAGATGCTGTGAACGTTGTTGAAATGACAACAAAGGATTTAGAATATTACATAAACTTAGTTGATAAAGCAGTGGCAGAGTTTGAGAGGATGGACTCCAATTTTGAAAGAATTTCTATGGTGGGTAAAATGCTATGAAACAGCATTCCATGCTATGGAGAAATCTTTTGTGAAAAGAAGAGTCAACCAATGAGGCAAACTTCATTTTTGTTTAAGAACTTTTCCACAGCCACCCCAACCCTCAGCAAACCCTGCTTTGATTAGTCAGCAGCTCTCAACATTGAGGGGAGACCCTCCACCAGCAAAAAGATTACTAATCTGAAGGCTCAGATGATTCGCATTTTTTAGCAATAAATATATTTTAAAATTCAGGTATGTCCTTTTTTTTTTTTTTTTTAGACATAATGCTAGGCTGGTCTTGGTGGCTCACACCTGTAATCCCAGCACTTTGGGAGGCCGAGGTGGGCAAATCACAAGGTCAGGAGATCGAGACCATCCTGGCTAACATGGTGAAACCCCGTCTCTACTAAAAAATACAAAAAAATAGCCAGGTGTGGTGGCGGGCACCTGTAGTCCCAGCTACTCGGGAGGCTGAGGCAGGAGAATGGCATGAACCTGGGAGACGGAGCTTGCAGCGAGCCAAGATACTGCCACTGCACTCCAGTCTGGGAGACAGTGAAAGACTCTGTCTCAAAAAAGACATAATGCTATTGCACACTCGATAGACTACAGTATAGTGTAAACAACTTTTTTTTTTTTTTTTTTTTGAGACGGAGTTTCAGTCTGTGCCCAGGCTGGAGTGCAGTGGTGCGATCTTGGCTCACTGCAACACCTGCCTCCTGGGTTCAGGCGATTCTCCTACCCCAGCCTCCCAAATAGCTGGAATTACAGACACATTGTGACCATGCCTGGCTAATTTTTGTATTTTTAGTAGAAACGAGGGTCTTACCATGTTGGCCAGGCTGGTCTCAAGCTCCTGACCTCAAGTGATCCGCCTGCCTAGGCCTCCCAAAGTGCTGGGATTACAGGCATAAGCCACCGCCCCATCAGTGTAAACAACTTTTATATGCACTAAGAAACCAAAATACTCATGTGACTTGCTTTATTGCAGTATTCACTTTACTGAGGTGGTCTGGAAATCAACCTGCAACATCTTGGAAGTATGCATGTAGACACTTGTGAGTTTTGTCCAGTCCAAAGCTAACATTGATTAGAAGTCAGAAGTAACTCTTTTAGTTACTTTAAAAGTAAAAAAATTACCTACCCTTTGAACAAATAGGATATAACAACAGTCTTATTCGGTTGACATTAAATTTAGGGCAACAGAAAGAGGTTTCTGATTGCTTTCATCACATTTTTTCAATGTGTGAGGACTTAAGAATTGGCTTTTCTTATGCCAGAAATCTCCAAGGGACCAGTCTTAAAAAGCGTATAATGATGGAAAAGCATCAGGAGCGGGTAGGGCACCTATGAATCTGTGGAATGTCTAAACCTAAGAGCATCATTTAGGAACACCTGTTACCTTGGTCCCTATTATTAATCTGAGGACTGATTTGTGATATTGCAGGAGCATAAGATTTGGTAGACACTATCATTCTCAATTTCATTCTCGCTTGAGACTTTGACCACTCATAGATGGCCCCTTTCGTCATTTGATGGAGGGTGGAAAAAGCTATCTGGGGTTGGGGCCCAGCAGCCTGCATTTTAACCAACCCTCCAGGTGATTCTGATGCACTTAAAGTTTGAGAACCCCACTGTACCCCTACTTACTTAAGTAACTTTGGTATTAGAAATAACATTGCTAGTTTTTCAGAGTTGTAGTTGGAAAATTTTCTCTACTTTACCTCTTCCCCTACTTGTTAGTCTTAGGAACAGGAGTAGGTAACTTAACCCACTGACCCACAGTGATGCATTTTATCTGCAAAATAGGTAATAGTGATAGCTTCCTTGCTTAAAGTCCCACAGGCAGGATCTATACAGTCTTTGATTAGCTTCCATTATTTACAGAGTTTGAGTCTTAGGGCAAGCTTTGTTTCGTTGTTTTTAAGTTTGAGGAGTGGCTTAAATTTAACCTAATAATTTAGGAATTGGCAGAACTGATACTCTCCAAAAGTGCTAAGGAGAGTTACAAGCAGAGGGATGCTACAGCCAGCACCTACTGGGTTAAAAGAGTCCATGTATGCATCTCTTCCCAATTATGTGTTTATTGACATCACATTGGTAGCTTGAAATTGGTCATGGTCGGGGGTGATTATACGATGGAAATTAGTAAATGCTATAAACTAGGGCTTTTAGTTTCAGAGAGCTGGTTGTTAAACATTTACCAGCATATCTTAGTTACAAAGTATGTTCAAATGACCTGAAGCTTCATTTGCATATTTGCTGGATCTAGCAGTTCAGATTTCTGATCATTTAAGGCCCATTATAGGATCAGCATTAGGATATATATAGATAAAATTGGTAATATGGGAGTCAGATTCAGCCCACAGACATGTTTGTTGGTCTGCAATGTATTTTTTTTAATGTTAAATTAGCTGTCAGCACTTAAAAATTGGAAGATTTAACATAAAAATTTGGATTTCTGGCTCTTGAAAAATAGGGTCATCTGGTAACACTGGGCCCCCAACATCACATGGAAACAGTGGACAGCAGGTGAATTTTAAATATATGCAGGTTGACTTGTTTGCTACAGTCCTTATCATTCTGTGACTCTACATCTAGTCAAGGCCTTTGCTCCTTTGTTTTCTTACAGTCTCCTTTAAGCATTTGAGTCTGTGGCCCTTGATGTAAAGAAAACTAAGCCCCGAGAAAGAGTGTTTCTCACTAGCTGAAATCTCAACATGCTGTTTTAAGCTTTCCACAAAGTTCATTCAGTTGTACTAATGGACTGCAAAGTCTGATAATTAATTCCCAACTTGTCCTGAATTTCAGATGTCCTGTTTGAAAATCCAAGTAGCAGTATGACTCACTGCCTGCATTTGGGACCCTGTCATTTTTCCCAGATGGTGAAGACTTTTGAGGGAGGTCTCTGTAGGGCTCAGTGAAAGTGACACATATTTTTGTTTCCCTGTCTGGGGATGCATGACCTCAAGCTTCAGAGATATCCACCCCTCAGTGAAATGTGTAGAAGAGATGTTTGCTGCTAGCACTTTGTTAGAAAATAATTTTTAGGGAAAAGGTGAAATAATGATGTTTCTTTTCAGGTCAAAGTAGTACGTATGTAGATTATTTGCCTTGGCAGGTTTTTCTTTTTTCCTAGTATAGTTTCAGGAGGTCCAGCAGGACAGACTTTGTGTTTGTTATGTTGGCTCTGGAATTGGCTGTCAATATTGTTGATGAACCTCTGATTAATTTTTAAGCAGTTAACCTATACTTCCAAGACTGGCTGATGAAATTGCTACTTTTCAGTGTGGGGTGATCCAAGAGATAATAACTCCCTGTTCCACATAATAAATGTTTATTAAGCAATTATTATGTGCAGGCCTTTGAGCATAGTGCTAAGGGGCAGCAAGAGACCTAGAAAACAAGCCAGAATGTGACCTGTGCTGTAAGTGCAATGGAAGGCTGTGGAATCAGGGAGAACAGAGGAAATAGTGTTTACACTGCTATGCCCTGCTATAGTCTTTCAGGTCTCCAGATAGTTTTATACCTGTAATTTTGCTTCTTAAAACATGTATAATTACATACATCTCATACAGAAGTTTCACTTGGTAAAAAAAGAAATGTTTAGAACCATTTATGAGGTAGATTTACTTAGCACCATGGGTCATTTAGAATGTTTATTTCAAGAATAATCAAGAATACATCCACTATCTGGTTGGTAACCTATTCTAACTAATTCCGTTCTGCAGGTATACAATCAGAGGATTTTGTTAAATAAGAAATTCAAATGAGTAACGTGAAGTCAAAAATGTTGTCAAATAGGAAATTCGAATGAGTAACATGAAGTCAAAAATTTTGTTTTAGCTCTTTTTTTGTTTGTTTGTTTAGACAGAATCTCAATCTGTTGTCCAGGCTGGAGTGCAGTGACACGACCATGGCTCGCTGCAGCCTTGACTTCCCAAGCCTGAGTGATCCTCCCACCTCAGCCTCCCAAGCAGCTAGGACCAGCAGCATGTACCCCACACCAGGCTTTTTTTTTTTTTTTTTTTTTTTTTTTTTTTTAAGAGATGGGTCTCCGTATATTGCCCAGGTTGGTCTCAAAATCCGTGGCTCAAGTGATCCTCTCACCTCGGTGCCCCAAAATGCTGGAATTACAGGTGTGAACTACCACACCCCAGCCCGTTTTACCTCTTAACTTTTATAATGAAGATAATATCTTTTTGACAAAATATCTGAGTCTAGTACTTGTGTAGGCTGTTTCCAGACTCCAGAAGCAGTACCCATTATGACAATGAAGACACGAGAAGTACAGCAAGTCATTGGGAGATATTTGCTAGTTGTGTCACTTAGGGAAAGTTATTTAAGTTCTGTGAATCTTAACCATAGAATAAGGTTGATAGTACCAACTTTTAGGGTTTTAGGGAGAATTAAATAATCTGGTACAAGGGTTTAGCATGTAGTAAACAGTAAATACTTGCTATTATATTTTTAAAGAGATTTTTTAAAAATTTATATTGGGTCTCTTAAATTATCTTCGTTTGTTCAGTTTCATGTTGGTGATTGTTAGATTTTTTTCTTTCTTTGGTCCATGGAAAATGATGTTTCCAGATCTCTGGGCCAGTAGTAATATATTTGAGGATCATAAATTAAACGTTTGAGAAGGCAAAATGGCTACCAGACCCTAAGCCTAGCCCTCAGCCAGGTCATTCCCCTTTACCTTTTTGCCCCTGTACATTTTTGTCTCACAGGAACATAATAGGGCACTTGGGGACCACCCCAGACATTAATAAAAGAGCCAACATTTTTTGAACGCTTTGTATTTGCCAAGGCTTATGTAAGCACTTTACCTATATTTTTAGGTAATCTTCACAGCAACAGTGTGCAATGAATGTTATTATTATCTTCCCCATTTTACACATGAGGGCACTGAGGTTTGAGAAATCATTCAGTTAAGTAAATTTTAGAGCTAGAATTCAAAGCCAGATCTAACTACAGAGCCCAAGCCTGGAAAAAGGGGAGTAGGGCTTTGTGGGCTCAAAGGTGATTCACCCCAGTTCCCAGTCCCTTGGGACTTCATGCTCTACCAAGGAAGTATAGTATTTTTGTTGCTTTCTGAATATTCTCAGTCTGCTCACCCTGTGCAAGCACCTCTTTCTTGGCAGCATTCCCTATTAGATTCCTGTCACTGCTATAACAAATAAACTTAATGATTCAAACAACAGAAATTTATTCGTTTGTAGTTCTTAATGCCAGAGGTTCAAATTCAAAGCATTAGCAGGACCGTACTTCCTTCAGTGGCTCTTGGGGAGATGCCATTCTTTGCCTCTTCCAGCTTCTGGTGGCTGTCAGCATTCATTGGCCTGTTAAGCAGCACTCCAGTCTCTGCCTTTGTCTTCACATGGCCTTCTCCTTTGCATCTTTTAAATCTCTCCTGTGTGTCTGTATGCTTGCCATTGGACTCAGGGCCCACCCCAGTAATCCAGGATGGTCACTTCTTCTCAAGATACTTAATTAGATCTGCAAAGAGCCTTTTTCCAAATAAAGTCACATTCCCAAGTGCTGAGAATTAGGACATAGTGCCATCTTTCAGGGACCACCATTCAACCCACAACACACGCTGATGGGTGCATTTCAAACAATCAGGCAAGCTCTTGTCCTTTAGCATGCACTGTGGGCAGGTATGACATCTAGCCAAGGCTACTTTTCCAGTGCAGTGGCTGATTATCTGCAAGATTTTACAACTTGTTTTAAGGGTGTCTCCATGCTTTTCGTGTGAATGACCCCATCTTAAATAAAACCTCTGGGGCTTCCCCTTAGATGGTCGCCTATCTCACAAGGTTTTATTTTGTTGTTTGTTTTGTTTTAGATTGCTGACCTGCAGCTGCATAAACTGGATGAACTGGACTGTCTGATTCAGGGCCTGCTTTATGTCGACTCTGTTGGCTTCAACGGCAAGCCAGAATGTTACTATTTTGAAAATCCCACAAATCCTGAATTGTGTCAAAAAAAGCCGTACTGCCTTGATAACCCATACCCTATGTTGCTGGTTAACATGGGCTCAGGTGTCAGCATTCTAGCTGTGTACTCCAAGGACAACTATAAAAGAGTTACAGGGACCAGGTAAACATGTTTCTGCTTGTGCTTGAACCCAGACCTCTTTCTTGATGACCAGTTTATAGTAAAAGGTTATTTATATTGAATACATTTTTAAAAGAAATATCTTGGCCTCCTTGGCCAACCAAAAAGAATTTATCAAATGGTGTGTTAAAGTGGTATGTGGGTGATTTATATAAATGTTAATAAAACAGTTCTTGCCTTGATAGAAACTTCGGTCAGGTTGAGGGAAGAAGGATCACACACACCAGAAATTTGCCAAGAAGGAGGTATACATTAAGTGCCAAATGATTGGCAGGGTCAGTAGAATTCAGATGGAAGGATACTTGGGATGGTCAGAGATGACTTCAGAAGAAACCTTCTTTTGGACCCTCATTGATGCCTAGCTCAGAGTGACTTGCTTGAAATAATATACCATTCCAAACAGCAAACCAAACTATGTCTACAAAGAATGTTTTTTTACCCTCGGCCAAATGCTCCACCTGAAAACTGGAATAGTCAGCATACCTCCTAGGGAATTTTGGAGTGGAGTAGACAGGGAAACAGCCCCATGGCCATGGTGGGGCAGAGGGCCTTGTTTTTCAGTGCACACACCCCAAGGCCCCTGTAAGAGCCAAGGGGCTCAGCTTCCTGTTAATGGGTATTCAACATGGGAAAAACATCTAGGGTCAGATCTCTCTAAGACATCACAGTGTAAACAAAACTAAATAGGTTTTCCTTAATTCTAGGAGGAGGATTTGATATGAAGCATTTCTCCAGCATGTGGAACCATAGAACCCATTTTTAGAGGAATAACTTAGGAGATTAGTGCCATGTAGAATGTGTTTTGGGACTTGATGTTGAAACCGGTGTTTTTGATAGATGCAGATATGATGTCACTTCTCTGGGTCTCAGTATCCTCATTTCTGCCATGAAGGGTGCTGTTTCTTAGATCGCTTCTACAGACTTTTCCAGTACTGAAATTCTGCAGGACTACTCACCCATTAGGAGGAGAACATTGCTTTTGCAGTACATTTCCATGACTTGTGATAAATGAGTGGTTCCCCACTGAAGAGGGGAAGATTTAACAGTGTCCCCCAGGACATGTTTGACATCTTTTTTTCTTTGGTTGTTACAACTGGCATCTAGTGGGTACAGGTCAGGGGTGCTGCTAAAATCCTATAGTACATAAGGCAACAAAAAATTATTGAGCCTCAAATATCACTAATGCTGCTGTTGAGAAACCCTGGCATGCATGTACACACACAAACACACACACACACATTCTAATTGAAACCTACTTGTGTCCAGAGTATAGGCTTTGTTTTGTAAGTTAATTGCTACCAAGTGTACATTTTCTCATTGAGAATATAGAAGTTTGCTTGCTCACACAAGAAACAAAACTGACTCCGTGATCTCATGAGGACTGTCAGGAATATCAGAGACATGAATATTTCAGCTGAGTTGGTTTTACATTAGAGAGTGATTTGATAAACATAATTTTTAAACTACTACAGACCGCCTCCCAGAAGGAGTAATTGAATTGGTAAAGCTAGTCCCAAGGTAACAGCAAGCTATACATTGTTCACCATTAGAGATATTTAGTTTTATTAACACTTAACAATTTAATGAATTACATCACAGGTACACTTTCTTAAACTTGGAGGCTCCGCGGATCTGGGTCATCTTGGATAGCTGCAAAGAAGCAAACTGTGGTGTTTGGCTTCTATTATGTGTGTAATAATGTCTATAAATATTGGTAAATGCCCATTAATGTCCAGTATTCTCCAGTCATCAACAAATTCTGTCTGGATGTTCAAGCTTCCCTATAAACTCTCTCTTCAATCAGTAGTTTTGGAAAGGTGCTACCGAAGCCTGCAGGTTAATAGAGAACCCTTTCAGGGGCTACCACGAGAGGGGAGGGGAATGAAACATCAAGTCTGTGGGGCTGTGATCCTGATCCAGAGTTGCTTTGCCAAAGGTTTCTTTTAATTCAAGTTAGGAAACCTCTGACATAAACGATTACTGTTAGCAGTGAAGTTAGTATCTATGGTTAGTATGAGTGTGTAAAACACATTTTGGGAACCACTGTTTTAGCAAATGGCTTAGCTTTAAGTTTTGCTACTCGTATTGTGAACTGATAGCTGTCACTCCAGGTTTTTTCTTATTGTATTATACCGGATTTTCCCATTAAACATTAAAGATGTTTATTTTTAAGAAGCTACACAGGATGTCAGTTTCCTTTTAAACATGATTTCAAATGGTTTATTTCAGTGTTATATATAATTTTGTTGCATCCCAGATTGGGTAGCAACATTTTTTTCCTAGTGACACAACTCCAATTATAGAAGTCAATGGAAGAAATAGTACTTCATAGCTGACAGTAGAATGTGTACTCTGTTAAAAGAGGAATGCAGATAATTTTGAAACTTTGGTGAAAGTAGCAGTACATCTCATCTCATTATTTTGGAATCTGTTTTAAGGGCATGAGCACTTAATTGAAGGTTTCTTCTGCTGTTTCCTAACATCCCCCACTATGATGTTGTTTGTTTTGTTTTATTTTTAAATGATGATAATATTCTACAGCTTTTTCTTGCATTGTTTTTCTCTCTGATATACTGAGAGTTTTTACTGTATGCCTACTGAAACAAACATATGCATCTGATTGTGAGCAAGAAAATCACTTGATTAAATAATGGTTAGCAGGTTAAGGATATTAATAAAGTGCTGGGAGACATGTGGCTCTTCTGCAGCCATGCATTCTTTCCTCCTATCTGCAGTGCACTCACTGTGCAAATGCATGCTCGCTTTACCTCATTTGCTCCAATTCTTTATGTGGAGTTGTCTGTCATTTTCCAGTCATACAAGGCACTTGCCCTTTTTCATTTATACCAACACATCAGCCAATGGGTTACCTTCTTTCTAAGTTAGCCAGTGTCTTCAGTTGCCTACCTTTGGAGTGGGTTGTTGAATGCCTCGATTAATACAAATCCTTAATGTCCAAAGAAAGATTATTCCTGGGGATGACAGATATTTAGAAGCTAGAAATGGAAGCAAAGACATCTTTCTAAAAACACACAGGGAGAAAACAAAACAAATCCAAATAGCACACAAACCAAAACATGTTCCCACAGTAGTTTTGTAGGTAGGCTGAAACCAGCAATGTAGAATGACATACTGCATTAAATGTAAATAAAGATAAACTTTCTTAGAGGAAATCCAAAGTTTGTACTGTGACTAAGTTGTGAAGGTAATAATGTACATGGACCTCTTCCTTTACTCATGGAACTGCATCTACAGTTTGGGTAGCTGCTACTGGTGGTACCTAGCTACATAATTTTCCATGAAAACCCATAATTTCAATCATATATATATGTGTGTGTGTATATATATGTATTAGTAAATGAAGTTTTATATATATATATATATATATATATATATATATATATATATATATTTTTTTTTTTTTTTTTAAGATGGAGTCCGGCTCTGTCACCCAGGCTGGAGTGCAGTGGCGCAATCTCGGCTCACTACAGCCTCCACCAGGGTACAAGTAATCCCCCCACCTCAGCATCCGGAGTAGCTAGGATTACAGGCACGTGCCACCATGGCTGGCTAATTTTTGTATTTTTAATAGAGACAGGGTTTCACCATGTTGACCAGGCTGGTCTCAAACTCCTGACCTCAGGTGATCCACCCACCTTGGCCTGCAAAAGTGCTGGGATTACAGGCATAAGCCACCACGCCTGGCCTCAATCAAGTATACTTTTATACAAATGACAATTTAAGAATATTATACATAGTTTCACTATTTCATTTTATTTTATTATTTTTTGAGATGGAGTCTCGCTGTGTCTGTCACCCAGGCTGGAGTGCAATGGCACAATCCCGGCTCACTGCAACCTCCACCTCCTGGGTTCAAGCAATTCTCCTTCCTCAGTTTTCTGAGTAGATTGGATTACAGGTGTCAGCCACCACACCTGGCTAATTTTTGTATTTTTAATGGAGACAGAGTTGCACCTTGTTGGCCAGGCTGGTCTCAAACTCCTGACCTCAAGTAATTTGCCTGTCTCAGCCTCCCAAAGTGCTGGTATTACAGGCATGAGCCACCATGCCCGGTCAGTTTCGTTTTAGATGCATCTTCAAGAACTATGTACCTATCTACAGTTTTGTACCTTCTTGTTAACAGTTATTGACATTATTAAACATAACCTTAATCCCAAATTGATTTTATTCTTAGAAGTAAAAGCCAGTGCTCAAACACAAATTGAATTTCCAAAGCTAGTAGCTCTTTGGGGCTTCAGAACAGATGGATGTGAGCAGCTCTTCTTCATTTACTCTTCTACATGGTAAAGAAATAGGAAAACCTATGTCCATTAGCTTTAGGAATCAATACTCCTTTTCCTGCTGGGAGTTCACTGGCGATACTTTACTCTGAATCTGCTTTTCTTTCCATTAGGTAACTTTGATATTAATACACAATTGAGTTCATTCTTGGCTACTGTAATTACTTTCTAATTTTGTCTAGGCTGTTTTAGAGGAAGTTTCCCCCTAAACAAGTCAAAGCTTTTTAAATGTAGTTCAACCATTGGAACCACTTTATGACCTTTGTTACTGTTTTTTACTATGGAGTGGTAAGTAATATACTAAAAACCTTCTGGAGAGTCTACTAGAAAAAAATTCAGTGTCAGATCAGTGGTTCCTTTCTAGAAATATTCAAAGAGGCTAAATGAGATTATCTCTGCTAGAGAAGCAAGGTCAGGTAAAACACAGCTTTTAAGACAGGCCACTCCTGGCACAATCCTGGGTCAGTTTTGTCATCAGAGGGTTTGGCTTCATAGCTTTGAACTATGCTTTATGTACACACAAATTCTTTTTCTAGGTATTTATATTCAGCTGCATATGGTTTTTTAATAGGAGTTATTTCTTGGTTATTTGCTGCTTTCAGACCACCCAAATAGAAGAGATCATGATTTGGCCCCATTTCATAGGTGGGAAGGCTGAACAAAGCACTCAGGTTAGTGGCTAGTTGAAGGTCTCACAACAGAAATCAGTGAGAGTCTTTCTTTGGTTTTGTTCTCAAATTTAGGGGCAAATTTTCCTTGATGTTTATTTTTAGTCTCTGCCCTCTTTTCATATCCAGTCTACCCTAAAGCTTTGTTGCACCCTAGCACTTTAATTCAAGTGCCCCTTTGTTCGTCTGCTTTTATTCACCCATATTAATAGTCTTGACGTAGTTGGGGACTTGGATGGGCATATCTTAAAGTAAAATTTAAAAATAAACCTTATTATTCCTTCAGTCTTGGAGGTGGAACATTCCTAGGCCTATGTTGCTTGCTGACTGGTTGTGAGACCTTTGAAGAAGCTCTGGAAATGGCAGCTAAAGGCGACAGCACCAATGTTGATAAACTGGTGAAGGACATTTACGGAGGAGACTATGAACGATTTGGCCTTCAAGGATCTGCTGTAGCATCAAGGTAGAGATTAAGTAGCTAGGAGCAGTAGTGATTAAACACAAGGCAGCCTCTCCACCCTGGCCATTCACTAAGTTGTTTTAAAATGTCAATCCACCAGCCTGGTGCAGATACCTGTTGTATCAGAGCTCAGACTTGATCTCCTGCCCTTGATGAAGCACTGAGATGTTTAGCTCTTGATGCTTGTTCTTAAAATAAGGCAACTTTGAAAGAAGGTTCTAGAAAACTGCAATAGTTTCACCTGTTCCATTCTTGTCCAGATATCTAGAGGCATTAATTTTTCCCCCCATTAATGGACATGCTACTTTGTCCCTATTAAGAAAAGGGCAGTCAGCCATGCATACTATAATTCTGTCTGCTTATAAACCATAGTAGCAAAATTGGATCACTTGAGTTTGAACAGTTACTCGTAGAGCCTTCCACAATACTTTGGTGGAAGGATGGGCCCTGCCTGAGGACGATTTTGAACACTCTCGCTAATATTTCCAACATAGCTTTGGCAACATGATGAGTAAAGAAAAGCGAGATTCCATCAGCAAGGAAGACCTCGCCCGGGCCACATTGGTCACCATCACCAACAACATTGGCTCCATTGCTCGGATGTGTGCGTTGAATGAGGTAAGGCCTTACTCAACCCGGTGAAAGCTGTGTGTCATTCATACACATCATCTTGGCAGTGCAACACCTGTTGACTCTTACACAACTACATATCCTTAGGAAAGCTTCCCTTTACTCTAGTCACACTTTACCGAACAGGAGGGGTGTGTGTTGGGGGAGGGGGAGGAATATATGCTTTATTTTTAAGAAGGCACTGGATGATAATGAATGATAAACCATTCACCTGTGGAAACAGGATACAATTACAACCCATGTCATAGTCTCTCTAACCATCATTATTGCCATGTGTCCACTGAAATGTGAGGAAAAGGTCTGAGCATCCTTGCACATAACTGCAGGTAAAATGCTCCACTTGCAATATTCGATATTCTCTCTGCTTTCAGCTTCTTTACAGTGTTGCCTTGTGGCATGGAGTTCAAGCAGCATTGTACAGGGCTATCAAAGCACAGAGAGCTTGCTACAGCCAAGGCCAGCCAGAGTCCCAGGCACAAAAAGGGGTGGAGCTGGTGACATACAAAGTTGTATTAACATGTTTTGAAGCATTGCAAGATTCGTTTGGAAAAAATTGAACCTTTTCTGAAATACAAGGTGTATAAAGTAGAACTCTTCACACTGAGGTATATTAGAAAGACAGGAAGGAGGAGTTGAGGCATGGAACAGGTGATAGGAGAGTATTAAAGAACCGCAGTAGATCTGTAATGGAGTTTTTATAAATACAGCTTTTAATAGAGAGGTGACATACATACAGAAGAAGGCTCAAATTATAAGCTTACAGTTTAATTTACACACACAAGCACCCCTGTATAGCCATCACCCAGATCAAGAAATAGAACATTATAGGTACTCAGAAAGCCCCTTGAGCCCCCTCTCAGTTGAATAGTTGAATGTTAGTGTATGAGGCAGTCTTTATGATACACAGGTGTTAGCCCTGCCTTTGAGTTCTGGGTTGACAAAAAACATACTCTCCTTGCATAACACTGAACAGAGTATGTTACTGGCCTGCAGATCAGCGACATACCTTTTTGGAAGCCCTCAGTTCAGACGGAGTTTAAATGGGAGGCTGATACTCAGAGAAAAGAGCATTCCAGAGATGTTTTTTCAAAGTCCACTTGAGTCATGGGACTCAACGTAACAGAGTTTATTTCTTGACATTAACCTTTAAAGGGAATTTTTCCAAGTAATGAAACAAGCCCCAAGACCAATATGTGTGTAGTTGGCTGTACTCATGGGCTCTCAAAGGTCAGCTGGTAACAACCCTTGCCCCACAGAGCAATAGATGCCCTTTCCCCTACTTTCCACAGAGCTGGCCTCTTGTGCTTTTTGCTGGAGTGAGCCAGCAGGTCAGCAGGTCTTTTCACAGGCATCAGAATCCCTTTGGGAGAGAGCAACTGACTTTACTTTTCACTTTTGATTTCAATTTCAATATTGTTGATTGGTGGAGTAGAGCGAGTGCCAATTTGAAAATGTAGCCATGTTATACACTGGTTTGAGCAACTATTTTATATGTTTCTGTGGGGCTGAATGAGTGAAGGGAATCACCAGTCGCCTTGGGGCCAAGGCTCTACCAGAGGGTGTCCAGTCAGTGCAGACTCCCAGTGGCCGCACCAGTGACTGGCAGTGTTGCATTTCCCGTGAGAGCAGCCACCAAGTCCCTCAGTCCTTGCTTTGCTCTCTGGAGTCACTGATTTGAGAACCTTTGATTGCAGCCATTTCATTGAGGGACACCACGTTTACCAAATCTAAAACATTTTTGCTGTGATTCTTGAGATGCTGTGAAATGCTTCCCCATCAGTTATAAATTTTCTGATTCAAATTTTTGGATAGATAATACAAACACATAATACAGACTTCTAAGACATTAGAAGGATACACAAGGAAGTGAGTCACCATTTCCACTTCTGTCTCTCAGTGTTAACCTCAGTAGAGGCTGCCATTGTTTTTAGGGTTTTTTTGTTTGTTTTTATTGTACGTATTACAATATATCTTTGTTTATATTGTATGTAATGTAGGATACATTTATCTTTCCAAAGGTAGCAAACTCTATATAACATTCTTTTTACAAAATAATAGCTTTATTGAAATATAATTATATGCTATACAATTCACCCTCCATATACTATTCTATATCTTGCTTTATCAGCTTTTTATTAAGAAAATTCATAAACATATGTAAAGGAGAGAGAACAGTATAAAGAACCTCCATTAATCCATCAGTGCAGATTCTGCAATCATTAAGGCTTCACAACACATGCTTTCTCTATATTTTCTTCTTCCTCCTCCTTCTGGTCCTCTCTCCTTCTTCCCTCTTTTTTGCTAAAATACTAGAAAACAAATCCCAGATATTATATCAATCTACCCTATATATTTTAATAAGCATCTCTAAAAATACTGCCTTTTGCTTTTTGACATAATAACGCATCTTGAAATTGATCATATCAGTATATTTTAAATTGCTTCATTTTTAATGGCCATATAGCATTTTAACATATAGATATGCTGTTATTGATTTGTTCAATTTCCTAATGATATTTAGGTTTTTCCAGTCTTTTACTATTATTTAAAAATTCAGTGTATTTGTATACGGTATATACACATATATGTATACACATGTATATTATTTTGCCTACATGTGAGTATATCAATAGGATAAATTCCTAGAAGGGAACCTGCTGAGTCATTGGATATGTTGATTGTAATATTAACAGATATAAAGTTCCCTCCATAAAGGTGGTTCTAATTTATATTCCCACCAAGCAGGGTTATAACGGTACAAGTTTCTCCACAGAATTATCAAACTTTTTGATTTTTTTCAATGTAATAGGTTAAAAATTATACCTTATTTTGGGATTAACTATTAATATTATTTACTCATTACTCTATTGGGTTGTTGGACTATTTTTCTTGTTGATTTATGGAACTCTTTGTTAATTAACAAATCCATTTTATGTGAAATGTACTGATAATATTTTCCATTTTTTGCTTCCCGTTTGGATTTGTTTGTGGTGATGTTTTTCCCCGAATAAATTTAACTTTTTAAAGTAAATGTAGCAATTATTTTGAGATGATTTCCTTTATTATGCATTTTCTACTTCAACTTTTTTTTTCCAATTCTTCCATATTTTTCCCTATCTCTTTTTCTTTTCTTTCTTTCTTTTTTTTTTTTTTTTTTTTTTTTTCTTTTTTAACATCTTTGACCCACCTGGAATTTATTTGAAACATGGAATGCTCTTCCAGTTTTAATGCCACTTCTACTCCTTCTGACTTTCTATTAGGGTAATGCAGGACTGGGCTTTGAGCAAATCCTCCCTTGGACTCCCTTGTTTTGGGAGAAAGGGCAAAACTCCTCAATTTCATTAAATTTCTTTTTAGTCTGAGTTTCTTAGAGTGTTCCTTGCTACCTCTTAGTTTGGGTGATTTGTGGCTAGTTTTTTTTTTTTTTAATGAAAATTTATTAAAACTACCTCCACTCCTCCACCCACGGAAAATTTTCAGTGGCTAATGGGTTAATGAACATTCATTGTTAAAACTTGAGGCAGTTAAAAGGTGATGTTCCCAGACCCTGATTACTCTTGATAGACTAAGCAGAAAATAATACCAGCTTCAAAGACTCTCTTGCCTTTGATATGAGTGACCATAGCAACTGGCTCTAAGTGAGTGAGTGAGTGGTGAGCAGTCTCTGCATGGTAGACAGGTTGAGCTCCAGTTTGAGCTTAAGAAATATCTGGGGGAGTGGGAAGTATAACGAGTGCACTGGAGCTAGAAGCTTATGGGATTTGAAGCATGTCTGCATGAACCGGATAGGAGAGGAATGTTCATAAGTGTATGTTCAGAATGCAAAGCCACATCCATGATGACAAAAATAGAGTATTTTTTGTTACCATATTTTAACTCATGTGTTGGCCAAACAGGATATTCCACCACATATCCTGAGGGCAGAGACTGAGTATTCTTTCTTCTTTGTATTTCTAGTATCCAGCAGAGAACAAATTGAGCATTATTCATTACACAAATAAACCATACCATAGCCGTTTTATTTGTGAGTTGGTTATTTTATACCTAGAAGTTGGGGGATTGAGGTATTACACATGAAAATTTAGCTGAACTTGAACTCCAGTTAAAATTGTATATATACGTATGTTTTGAGAGCTTAATGTCAGACGTAAGGCAGTCTGACATAACACCTGCAAATAAGTCCAATATCAGTTTCTGCCTTGCCCAACAAAAATCTCAGCCTCTTGTTCTTGTGGAATGCACTATAAGGTTGGTTTAACTTCATTTTGGCGATGTTGAAATAATTCCACCAAAAAAACAAGGAATATTCACTCTTCAAGGTTCTGTACAGAGACATACAGAACATTGGGTCTTTGCCAAATGCTATTTTTATGCCATGATTCAATTGTTTTCTTTAATATTTTTTCCAGAATATAGACAGAGTTGTGTTTGTTGGAAATTTTCTCAGAATCAATATGGTCTCCATGAAGCTGCTGGCATATGCCATGGATTTTTGGTCCAAAGGACAACTAAAAGCTCTGTTTTTGGAACATGAGGTAGGTTGAGCTTGCATAGACTTACTGTCATATGTGGAGTATATTTTGGTTTGGCTAACATATCAGCAGGTCTCTTAGCTTTTTAAATTGGTCAAGTAGAAAAGTTGCCATTTACACTTTGCATTTACACAAAGGATAAGAAAAAAGCATATATAAAATGGAAGCGTTCTTATCCAACAACCAGGACTGGTAGTTGGTTAATTTAATTTTTTAAAAAGTCACTGGAAATGTAAATTAGGACAGTCATTATAGAAAACTGCATGGAAGTTTCAAAAAAACTAAAAATAAAATTACCATATGATCCAGCAGTTCCACCTCTGAATACTTACCCAAAAGATTTAAAATCAGTATGTCGAAGAGATGCCTGCACTCCCATGTTTATTGCAGCACTACTCACAAGAACTAGGTTATGGAATTATCCTAAGTGTCTATCAGCAGATGAATGGATTTTTTTTTTAATGTGGTACATATACACAATGGAATACTATTCAGCACTTAAAAAGAAATTCTGTAATTTGCAACAACGTGGATGGAATTGGAAAAAATGCTAAGATAAGCCAGGCACAGAAAGACAAATACTACATGTTCTCACTTATTTGTGGAATCTAAAACAATCAAACTCATAGAAGCAGAGAGTAGAATGGTGGTTACAGAGGCTGGCGGGTAGAGGAAATGGGAACATACATTTCAAACTTGTAAATTTCAAATGTTCTCACCAAAGAAATCTAAGTATTTGAAGTTATATACATGTTAATTAGCTTCCTTTAATTATTTCACATTGTATTCATAAATCATAACCTCACTTTGTACCCCATAAATATATACGATTATAAGTTGTCAATTTATAATAACATTTTTAAAAAGTTTTAAAGTCAGATAAAATGAGTAATCATTAATAAAAGCTTTCTTCAACCATTTTATTGTACCTTAAAATGTGTAAATGTGCACTTACTTACCAATCTTTTGATGTGAGACCAACGCCTATTTTTGAGCATGGTTTCTCCGATTGGAGTCCTGTAGTTATCTTTCTTTCATAATCTACAATATTATGCACCTCCTTTGATTTCCAGTTTGTTTCCTTAAAGTGGATTAAGAAGATAAAGATACTTATGAAGTAAATTGGTTGCAGAATTTTTACAGGTTTTTTTCTCTCTCTTTCACGTTGTGGCATGCACCTAAGTAGACAGCAATTATTTCTGACTACCTTTTTCAATATTTCTCAAGAATTTAACTGAATTTTCATAGAACTGACCATTAATTTGTGCTCTTTTTATTGATTTAGGTGGTATATAGTTAAACTAGATTATTACATTACAATCAACCTGTCATAAACAAATTTAAGGATAAACACAGCTGACTCTTGGCAAGTAAGCAATTCAGCTGGTAAGAACAGAAGTGCTTGGGCTACTAAGAGTAGCTTATTGGCCTTGAGAGGTCAGTGTACCTGACCATTAGTGAACCTCTTTACAAAGGAAATGGAGAGTGTCAGTAAATTCAGAGTCCCTTATTGGAGTTTCTTTTTTTTTTTTTTGAGACAGAGTCTCCCTCTGTCGCCCAGGCTGGAGTGCAGTGGCGCAATCTCGGCTCACTGCTACCTCCGCCTCCCAGGTTCAAGCAATTCTCGAGCCTCAGCCTCCCAAGTAGCTGGGATTACAGACGTGCGCCACCACACCTGGCTAATTTTCATATTTTTAGTAGAGGGTTTCACCATGTTGGCCAGGATGGTCTCGAACTCCTGACCTCAGGTAATCCACCCGCCTCAGCCTCCCAAAGTGCTGGGATTACAGGCGTGAGCCACCCCGGCCCCCTTACTTGGAGTTTCTACCATAATATAAACCAAAAAGTGGGGGCCCTTCTCTCTTCCACCTCCTCTGTCACCTCCTTTAAAATCAATGCTGCAGTGCTGCAATGAGCTATCACTGGAGGTATCTAATCTCTTGTATACACTGCAGCAGAAAAACATTGAGAGAGCTGGTATTGTCAATTTCAATTGTAATGAATAACTACTGTGCCATTTTTTTCTCATTTTCAAACTGAGCTATTTATTTAAGAAGTTACCAATGCATTTAGAGTTATTTAGAACTCTCTATGCCTGTATTTTGTTTTATTAAAGCATATGAAACAGGTACTTAAATACAAAATAGTTAAGGCCCAATGATAGAAATTCATACTAAAGAAAGCTCTTGTTTTTAAAGCAGACTTTAGGCATTGAGTGAGGGGGAATGAGGTCCCAGAACCTCCACTCCCTACCCCCCACAGCCAGAATACCTGATTATTTATGGAGTTTCCATGTAAGGTTTTGTTTGAAAAAGAAAAAAACATCTCAGCCTTTAAAAAAAAATAATGAAAAAGGAAAAAGAAAACTCCTGTTCTAGTCCAGATAGAGTTGCCATTTTTAGCAGTAAAAAATACAGGGTGCCCAGTTATTTTATCTGCCATTTATCTGTGTCTTATCTGGTAACCATAAGTCCAGATCTTCTTGGCCTAATGCAGACAACAAAGCCTGGAAACTGTCAGGGATAAAAAGTCTTCTATAACATCAGGTGGGAAGTTAGGTGGTAAGATAGGAAATAAAAGCCAACATTTTGGGGAAACTCACTTCTGTAGGTAAAAATGTAGTTGCCTATATCACCCTGTACAATCCTAAGCCTCTGTGGACTCTGGCTTTGGTTTGTTACCCTATATCATAACTCAGTCTCTATGGCCAGTGAAAATGGAGTATTCTTGTAACCCTCATAATGCGTTCCTCAGAAGATTCTCTACATTCTTAAATTCCCTCTGGCTTACGCGGGCCTTACTAGAGAATATTATGGAGAGACAACTTTTGAGAAGCACTGGTATGGTGGCTTTCTGGTCACCTGCCCTGGCCTTAGGAGTCCTCACTAAATTTCTCATTCATTCAACTAATGTTACTGAACATCTCTTAAGAGAAGTCATCTAGCCAGGTAGTTAAGAACACTGCGTTTTACTGACTGTGAGATCTTAGACAATGACTCTGTCTCTCCATTTCTGTTTTAGCATTTGTAAAATGGGGCAATTATCATATTTGTCTCATAGAGTTATTGTGATGGGTAAATGAGTAAATCCATGTAAAGTGCTTAGAACAACTTCTAGCATTAGTGGGGCCTCAATAAATGTGAGCTGACAGCAGCAGCAGCAGCAGCAGCAGCAAAGATCCATCCACATCCTGCCACACTCACACCTACTGCTGCAGTTATAACTATTGAGTTCAGCAAGTGCCAGAAGAATGGAGCATCCTGCCTTTTGGAAACAGATTGCTGTGGACTGATTATTTGTGCTGTGACCAACTTCAAATGTCTATGTTGAAATCCTAATCTACAAAGTGATGGTATTGGGAGGTGGCCTTTGGGAGGTGATTAAGTCATGAGGGCTGAGCCTTCATGAATGGGATTAGCATCCTTATAAAAAGGTCTAAGGGAGCTCCCTTGCCCCTTCCACCACGTAATCCAGCCATGTGAGATTACAATGTGAAGACAGCTATCTATGAAGAATGGGTCCTCACCAGACACCTTGATTTTAGACTTCCCAGCCTCTAGAACTGTGAGAAACAAATTTCTATTGTTTATAAGCCACCCAGTCTAGGGTACTTTGTTATATATAGCAGCCTGAACAAACTAACACATAGTTCTCTAAAAGTTTATATTTTTTAGTTCCTTTCATTTTCATAGACGTATGGTCTTTTATTTTACAGATGGGCAAAGTAAGGCTTGGACTAATTTAAGTGCCTTTGCAAGAGCTACTGAGGGAAGTTTAGGGTTTTCTCTCATGAAATATAGCTTTAAAGTCAGACAGATTTGGTATTGAGCCCTGGTACAAGACCTGTGACCCTGCAAGGGTAATTTACTTTATTACCTTCCATTTCTCATATGTGAAATAATAGTCAGTGTTTTGCCATGACAAAGATAAAGATGAAATAGTTATAATACTAACAACCCTGGCACACACTTAGCACACATGTGCCAGACATAGTTCTAAGCATTTACATATGTGAATGTATTTAATACATATAAGTAGGTGTCCAATAAATTATAGTTGTTATTATTCTGCCATGTTTTGTGACACACAATTTAGGTTTTAAATTTCTCTTTTATCGATATTAGTGGCATTCCTAGAATTATTAAAAACAATACATATTTGGCTAAGGTTCAGAGATCATCGTTTTGTATTGTTTTCGTAGGGTTATTTTGGAGCCGTTGGGGCACTGTTGGAACTGTTCAAAATGACTGATGACAAGTAGAGACAAGCAGTGGAGGAAACAGCCTCCCAAAAGGACAGAGAACTAAAAAATTGCTGCTGGAGAAGGTGAAAGTCGCTTTGGGACGGAAGCCAAGCCATTATGGCAGATGAACCTGCTGGATTTGTAAATAATTTAAAATCCTTCCAGATGATCTTTTACTCTTAGGTTTTGAGCTAATGATTCAAAACGGGGGAATATAAAAGGTTTTTTTTCTGTATACTGTATTTTTTTAAAAAAATGGTGCAGCGTGGCCAAACCTACCAATTGTATGCATTAACTTTGAAAAGTTGTTTGATGTTTAAGAAGGACCTGATATGTAAGCGCTGTTCATTTTTCTTCTGGGGTTTACTGATCAGTGTGGTGATTTTAACTTCATTTAGTAATTACTCTAGGAGATTTTACCTTGACTCATATTTTTCATGACGTTTCATGATTTGCTGTTGGTTTCAAATGAAACTACAAATCTGGCATGTTTTACTGTGAACACTTTTGTTATTTGTTTTGTACCCTTTTTTGTCTTGTTTTTCTGTTTTAGTTGTCTTCTGAAAAAAGAGTCGTTCCCTCTGTTTCTGTCCTCAGATGATGTCCCTCCCCCTACCTGTAACCTTTCTTTGACATAATTGTTCATATCAATGAAGGTGCTGACCAGCTCAATACAAAGTTAAGCACAAGATCTAAAGCTCTTGAAAATGCCCGTGAAGAGAAGACTGAATGTGTTAATGAATTTAATGAGTCTGGCAAAAGTTGCAAATTATATGCAAGTTTGTCCTATCGCTTATAAATGTAGTGTTTCATTGGATTTATTTTATGCTAGGTTATATTAAGTTGAAATAGTCTGTGATTAAATGTCCTCATCCATGCACAGAATATGAATGGCAGCAAATCTTTGTGCAAGAAATTTGAAACTTATTGGGAAAAGCCTCCCAGTAGATTAATTGTTCATATCAGGAGATTTAGGGTAAGTCATGGGTTGAGGTGTCAGATAGTAATATCTATTTGTTTTGTACATGTATATATCTAGGAACTTTGTAACAACACATCTTTAATAATGTTAAAGGTTTTTTCATTTTTAATATTTTAAACTAAAAACTGTACTTCAATCTCAGTTTCTAAAATTTAAAATAATTTATACTGATCTATATATTTTTTCTTTTTGAAAGATTTCATTAAGACTGATGGGTAACTTTCAAATGAGGGTCATGTACAAATATTGGGATGCATGAGATCCCATGATCTTGTGTATTGAGCTTATTGTTGAAAGGGATTTTTGAAGGACAGAACAATTACTCCATGATGAATCTTCCTTTCTCTGCCTTCTGAGCACCGTCTTTAATTTCCATATCTTCAAGTCTTGAAGAAGTTGATGTTAATTGAAGAATTCACTTGTCTGGTTGAAATAAAGCCTGTTTCTGTTGTGATGTTTTTAGTGTATATGTTATTTTCATTTCTTAATTCTCATGTTTATAGTATCTGCTTTGTACCATGAAATGACTGTCTGTTGTGTTTTTGCTACTCTACATTTCAAAATTGGAGGCTTTCCCATGAGTGTGGTATGGTCCAAAACACTGTCTTCAGGTGAAGCTGTAGCCCTATGCATAGATTTTTAAAATAGAGCTTTATTGTTTCTATACAAGTGACTCCTTAATGCCAACTACCACTGCTATATTTGGTAATTCCAAAGGAGTTTCAAAATTTGGTCATCACAGATGCATTTTATCAACTTCTATCTGGCTTTAAAAAAATTCAGACAGCTAAAGTGTTCTTGAAAAGGATAAGTTAAAAATCTACATATTATTTATAATTAGTGCCTTTTGATGGCCTCTTCTATTCCTATTCTCATCTATCAGGTAACAGCAGACCTTGATTCCGCAGATCATGGTTCTACAAAGGAAATCAGGGCAAGTTAGTGTGACTGTATTTTTTTTAATTATCTGAAATCACTTGATCTCTCATTACAAACATTTAAAATATTGGTGTAGCTGAGAAAATACATTATTCCATTATACAAATATCAGTTAAATGTTGACTACATATAGCCAGCCTGTTTTTTACAAAAGAGATCTTGTAGCCTGAGGATTTTCACATTCACTTGAATTACAGAAACTTTTCTTAGAATCAACATCACAAAGAAACTGGGAAGACTAAAGAATTTTGACCTTGTGCAATATGAAGTAAGAGCATGGCTTTTTATCGTGAGGCAGCTTCAGTCTGGGTCCAGCTTAGTCAGTTACCAGTTCAAAGATATGCTAAGCCTCTTTCTAAACCATAGTTTCCTCACCTATAAAATGGGACAAATAATAGTTTTACATACATATTTAAAGAGCTCAGCACAGGGGTTGACACAAAGTAAATGCTTCATTAATGTTAGCTACAATGAAAAAATAAATTATTTAAACTAATTTATTAAATCAGTAATTCTTAACCTTCTGGATTGTGGGAAACCCATGTTAGTATGGAGATGTTTCACCAATCTCCATATGCTAATACATATCCACAGCTCCTTGTCCACACTTCCAAAATCCCATACTTAAGAAATCTATCTTGACAGCTCACTTGGCAGCAAAAGCTGACTTGAGCATTATTTCTCACATGTAGTAGGGCTCTTGTTTTGTTGCAAAGCTCTTCATGAGTTAGATAACAGGATACTGACTCTGACAGGGGTGTTAAGTAATAAATGATTTTGAATTGGCTGGGTGTGGTGGCTCACGCCTGTAATCCCAGCACTTTGGGAGGCCGAGGCAGGCGGATCATGAGGTCAGGAGATCGAGACCATTCTGGCTAATACGGTGAAACCCTGTCTCTACTGAAAATACAAAAAGCTAGGCATGGTGGTGGGCACCTGTAGTCCCAGCTACTTGGGAGGCTGAGGCGGGAGAATGGCGTGAACCTGGGAGGCAGAGCTTGCGGTGAGCCGAGATCACACCAATGCACTCCAGCCTGGGAGACAGAGCAAGACTGTCTCAAATAAATAAATAAATAAATAAATGATTCTGAATTTTGAAACACATCTGATCCCGAGTTTTAGACAAAGGGATTGTGGAAATATAGTTGTGTTCTTCACCTTATTCAGTATACATGGATTCAGAGTCTCTTTGTTGGGAACAATTGTTATAGGTAATGTATACTTGATGTCGTTCAGTCATAGAAGGAATATTAAGAAGTTACTCTGTGCCAGGAAGGAACTGGAGACTAAGATGCATAGGATACAGCCCCTGCAGAGAAAGACAGCAAAATCTCAAGCCAACATCAGTCATCAAGTGCCACAAGTGCCATTCAATCATTCATTCATTCACATTCACAGCAGTAAACAGAACAAAGATCCACCATCACAGAGCTTATATTCTAGAAGGGAAGAGAGGTACATTACTAAATATATAATGTTAGATCAGTACTACAAAGAAAAAGTAAGCTGGTGTAAAGGCAAAAGAAGGGGTAGTTCTATTCAGAAAAATGAGAAGGGGAGGAATATCTCAGGGTGGTCAAAGACAGCCTTTCCTAGGAAGTGACCTTTGAGCAGAGAGTTGAATGGAGGTGAGAACACATTGTGTAAATGTCTGAGAAAATATTTTTCACTCCTGGCAAATGAAAATAGGGATTTTAGGAACTGCAAAGAGGCCAGTGTCTGGAGTTAAAAATAGAAAGTGGTGGGAGATGCAGTGTTGGGAGTAAACTTGAGCCAGGTCCTATAAGAAATCTGTGAGGGTAGTGGCCTCTACCCAGAAGAGAGGTTGGTCATTTGTCTTCCAGAAGGTGCTAGAGAAGGTTTTGTGAAGTCTTAACCAAAGAATAGGAATCACTAAGTGGAGAGGAAGGGAGGGCTTTCCAAGCAGAGGGAGCTGGGTGAGCAGAAGCGCTGAGGGAAGAAACCACTTGGCTTATTCAGGGACTGGAAGCTCTTTGCTATAGCTGGAGCCTGGTTCATGAGACAGAAACCAGGTAGTGAGAAAGAGGAAGCTGGCCCAACTGTGGAAGGACTTGTCTTCCATGCTAACATTGCGGACTTTTCCGTAGTCACTGTGGAGTCATCAAAGAGTTTCAAGGAAAGTGAAACTAGAAATAATCAGGTTTCAAAGTGGTAAAGCAAAATGCTCTGTTGAAGTAAATGAGTAAACAAGTTACGTACTTTTGAATACCTAACATTATTCCATTTTTTTCCCTATTGTGCCAGACCTCATGCAGTAGCTACAGAGTGAACCATGCTTTTACTGTAAGTAGGATGGCTATAAAAATTCTTGAGAACTTTCTCAGAGGACACAGGCTACTAATAGCTACAGCCCCACTATGAGTCTATTCATTGAGCAAGAAGGTTTCAATACTGGGAGCGTCGTAAACTATCACTCACAAGAATTGTTAGAAAGCAGTTTTCCTCCCAGTGATCAGAAGATGACCCCACATTTGTGAAAAAGATTTCATTAGTGTACATCGTTTATTAGGTCTACCAGCTGCCCATTCTTTTGCTCATCTGTTTAATTTTTAATAAATATCAATGATCTGAGAGGCATTGGGTAGCACTGAGGATGCAATCCGATGTGAACAAGACTTCAGGAGCTCTGCTTTCATTAGGCTTACATTTGGTTAATGGAGATAAACTTGAAGCATATAAACCAATAAATAAACAAGAAAATATCAGGGAGTGATAATTGCTATTAAGGAAAGAAACAGGGTGATAGGATAGAGACGGAGGAGAGAGACTTCTTCAGTCAGATGATCATAAAATGCAAGTATGATTAAGTCATGGCCTCAACTTTTAAGGAATGATGGGCTCACCTTGCTTTCATTCTTGCCACCTCCTCAATGAAAATGAAAGATGTTTTTGGGAAACTGATAGCTAATTTTCTTTTTCTTAGAATATTTAATTTAGATAATATGTATTTAAAATAAAGTTATCACGTAAAATAATATATTGATTTAGTAATGCACCTTTTTTCCCCTGCTCATTTAATGAAAAATATTATTTGAACTGTTTACTTGAATCTTTATTGTTAATGATTTTGTCATGACCAGAGTCATTTAATAGTTTCCACAGCACAAGTTTGAAACTTAATACTTTTTAAATTTGTGATGTGTTGACCACTGGGTTTTAAAAAAACCCAGCCACAAACACCTATTCCCATGATGAGCTCAATTATTTCACATTCCAAAAGGTGTCTCTTCAGTGTAACCATTTATGTCAAGCCTTGTAAAGTCAACTTCAAAAGGCTAGTTTACAAGTATTCGTCACTTGCAATACAAAAATAAAAAGGAATTTTGTATAAAAGTCTTTGCCTCTTTTTTTAAATTATCAAGTAAATAAACATTCCAAACTAGAATTAATTGAGGTGATTTCAGTTAATGTTTTCACTAAACAGTTTTCAACCAGTCCATAAGAAGAGTTCATCTTTTTAAATTTAAATATTTTTTTAAAAAATTCAACATTTTACATGCATATAGTTTTAAAAGTCAAATACTTGCACAAGACTATGGAAAACAGCAGCACACAAGTTTTCTTTTTTCTTATTTTATTTTATCATTGTGAACACGGTGGTTTCCCAAGGGTAAGGTGATGGAGATAAAAATTTTTGAGTATTTGCATATCTAAAAATTTTTAGAAAAATTTTTATTCTATTGTCATGCCTAGTTGATAGTTTGGCAGACTACAGAACTTTATGTTAGATGCCATTTTTCTTCAGAATTTTGAAGGCATGGTTCTATTATTTTGGCAATAATAGAGAAATAGGAACCTTCATACATTAGTGTTGGGATTTCAAAATAATACACTCACTTTGAGAAACAGTCTGTCAGTTGTTCAAAAAGTTAAATATAGAATTACCATATGATCTAGCAATTCCATTCTCAGATATGTATATACGCAAAGGAAATGGAGATATACATGCACATATGACTTGTTCGAGCATATTCTTAGTAATGTTACTCATAATAACTAAAAAATTAAAATTTCCCTAACGTCTATCAACAGATGAATGTATAAATAAAATGTGTACTTCTATACAATGAAATAATATTTGGCCATAAAAGGAATTACAACACAAATGAACCTTGAAAGTATTATGCTAAGTGAAAGAAACTAGTCACAAAAGACTACGTATTGTATGATTCCATTTATATGGGGTCTCCAAAATAGCCAAGTCTATAGAGACAGAAAGTAGATTAGTGGTCTCCTAGGGCTGAGAATTTGGTAGAAATGAGGAGTACTGCTAATATGTATGAGGTTTTTTTGTGGTGATGAAAATATACTAAAATTGATTGTAATGATGGTTGCATAATTCAACTAAAAGTCATTGAATTGTACACTTTGAATGGATTAATTGAATGGTATGTGAATTATAGGCATATGTTGTTTCATTGTGCTTTGCTGATACTGTGTTTTCTACAAATTGAAGGTTGTGACAACTCTGCCTTGAGCAAATCTATTGATACTGTTTTCCCAGATTGTGCTCATTTCATGTCTGTTTGTCGCATTTTGATAATTCTTACAATATTTCAGACTTTTTCTTTATTATTATAATTGTTATGGTGATTTGTGATCGGTGATCTGTGATCAGTGATTGTTTTCTGGTGCCACAAATGTAAGACACTGAACTTAATCGATATGTGTTGCGTTTTGACTGTTCCACTGACCTGCAGTTCTCCTATCTCTCTCCCTCTCCTCAGGCCTCCCTATTCCCTGAGACACAAAAATGATGAAATTAGCCCACTTACAAACCCTACAATGGCCTCTAAGTGTCCAAGTGAAAGGAAAAAATCACACATCTCTCATTTATTAGAAACTAGAAATGATTAAGCTTAGTGAGGAAGGCATGTTGAAAGCTGAAATAGGCTAAAATCTAGGCCTCTTGTGCCAGTTAGCTAAGTTGTGAATACAAGGAAAAGTTCCTGAAGGAAATTAAAAGTACACTCTAGTGAGCACACAAATCATAAGAAAGCAAAACAGCCTTGTGGCTGATATTAAGTTTTATGTCTGGATAAAAGATCAAACCAGGCACAACATTCCCTTAAGCCAAAGCCTAATCCAAAGCCAAGCTCTAATTCTCTTCAGTTCTTTGAAGTCTGAGAGAGGTGAGAAAGTGGCAGTAGAAAAGTTGGAAGTTAGCAGAGGTTGGTTCATGAAGTTTAAGAGCAGAAGTTGTCTCCATAACGTAAAAGTACAAGGTGAAGCAGTAAGTTATCCAGAAAATGTAGCAAAGATCATTGATGAAGGTGGTTACACTAAACAACAGATTCTCAATGTAGACAAAACAGCTTTCTATTAGAAGAAAAGACGACCTCGGACTTTCCTAACTAGACATGAGAAGTCAATGTGTAGTTTCAAAATTTCAAAAGACAGGCCGACTCTCTTTTTAGAGGCTTATGCAGCTGGTGACTTGAAGGTGAGGCCAATGCTTATTAACCATTCTGAAAATGCTAGGGCCCTTAAGACTTAACTCCTCTGCCTGTGCTCTATAAACGGAACAACAAAGCTTGGATAACAGCACATCTATTTATAGCATGGTTTCCTGAATATTTTAAGCTCATTGTTGAGACCTGCTTCTCAGAAAAAAGATTCCTTTCAAAAGATTTCTTTCATTGACAATGCACCTAGTCACTCAGGAACTCTGATGTAAATGTACAAAGAGATTAATGTTTTCCTACTTGCTAATCCAATATCCATTCTACAGCCCACAGATCAGGGAGTAATTTCAATGTTCAAGTTTTATTATTTAAGAAATACATTTTGTAAGGCTATGGCTGCCATAGATACTGATTCCTCCTATGGGTCTAGGCAAAATAAGTTGAAAACTGTCTGGAAATGTTTTACTATTCTGGATGCCGTTAAGAGTATATGTGATTCATGGATGGAGGTCAAAATACCAACACTAACTGGAGTTTGGAAGAAGTGGATTCCAACCCTCACGGATGAATTTGAGGGGTTCAAGACTTCAGTGGAGAAAGTCACTGAAGATGAGGTAGAAATAGCAAGAGAACTAGAATTAGAAGTGGAACCTGAAGAGATGACTGAATTTCTGCAGTCTCATGATAGAACTTGAAAGGATGAGGAGTTGCTTCTTACGGACAAGCAAAGAAAGTGGTTTCTCGAGGTGGAATCTACCCCTGGTGAAGACACTGTAAACATTGTTGAAATGACAACAAAGGATTTAGAATATCGCATAAATTCAGATGATAAAGCATCGGCAGGGTTGGAAAGGATTGACCTCAATTTTGAAAGTCCTGTTGTGGGTAAAATGCCATCAAATGACATCACATGCTGCAGATAAATCTTTTGTGAAAGAAAGAGTCAACAAATGTGGCAAACTTCATTTTTGTCTTATTTTAAGAAATTGCCACAACCTTCAGCAACCACCACCTTGATGTCAGCAGCCAAATACATTGAGATAAGACCCTCTACCAGCAAATAATTAGTACTAGCTAAAGGCTCAGATGATTATTAGCATTTTTTGGCAGTAAAGTATTTTTGAAATTAAGGTATCTATATTTTTTAACACAATGCTATTGCAAACTTAACAGACTATAGTATATTCTAAACATAACATGTACATCTGCTGGGAAACAAATTCATGTGACTTGATTGCCTTGGTCTGAAAACAAAGTTGCAATTTCTCCAACATATGCCTATATATTAATGAAATATATAAAAAGCAATGTAAATTAGAAGACTGAAAAGAACCACTGGAATATAGCACAAAACTGAAATTATATATGTTAATTGGATGTTTTTTTTTGACCTGTGTGGTATTATTTTCAATTTTGTAAAATATTCCACTTGTTACTTTTGCTTTTCCACTAGTTTTTTTCCTTGTACATTTCTTGAATTATGACATTTCTGGAATCAACCACTAAGCACATTTAGTCAAACGTGTGTGGCCCACAGTTGGTGTGGTTAATACTAAGGGCACTGTGACATAAATTCAAGTAGCCTCAATACCATTTGCCTAATTTGTTTTAACAGATGGATTTTCTTTTTAAATTTTTTGCAGTTATGGCTTAAGGAGAGTTTAAAATTTTCTTTTAGGCTATAAGGCAACCAGAAAGAATTAGACAGTTTTTGTATTGGATTGTTCTTCTCTTTTCTCTTCCACTTCATTTTGTTCATGAAATTTGCTGTTGCTATTTTAGCAAAGTTCAACATCTAAAGAATTTATGCCATTTGGCTGCCATGACACAGATATAAATTATGTTTGTTTTACCACATTCCATAGTGAGGTAGGTGGTATATGTCTTCTCATATATCTTGAAAATATATGTAAAATTTAATTTTAAAGACAACTTAAACTTTAAAATAATTATTTTTCATTAACTACTCAAGCTTATTTATCCTGACATGAAATATTTTTTCATGATATATTCTTAAACTTTTCTAGCATTCATATTCTCTATGCATATTTGGATGTGTATGTGTTTTTGGCATATTGGGGAAGAGATAGTTAATCCTGCAAGTTGTGGATCTAGAGTTTGTATTAAAATTATTATTTAGGAAGAGTACATTTTTAAGCTTAATATTTGAACAGTTTGTCAAATGTCACTTTATTTTAAATATAGGCCAAAAGTATTTTTGAATTAAGCTCTATAAGTGGGTTGAAATTTGGTAAATTAAACATTATTGTGAATTTTAAACATTTTTAGGCATTCTCCTTTGAGATTTGTTTACTATTTATATTGGCTTTATACATTTTAAAATGAGCAGTCACTTTTCTGTCTGTCTGTTCATGTGCCAACATCAACATTGAATTTATCAAGTAGTTATTTATACAATGTTTAGACAGGCAAAATGAAATGGAGAAGTGGGGCAATTATCTGTAGATCCCACCCACACAACTTTCAGCAACTCTAGAGAAAATGGTGTGGTTGTCCAGAACAATTGAGTTTTGTTGGCTGTGCCCTGAACATTTAGTCAATTACACAATTCTTCGTGTCCTTTAGCCTGTGTTTCTACAGTCCCTGTCTGACCTCAGCTGCTCATGGTAGTCTTCTGTGGTCCTTAATTAACTATGAAGATTATCTCAGCAAAATCAAGCTGTAGGGGTCTTTGTCCATGGAATGTTAAGGACCATTTCATCTATGGCATAATCCATTTTAATGGCCATAGAGAGAGATTTTATGAAGATATAGCCACACTTAGAAATTAACTGCCTGGCGCGGTGGCTCACGCCTGTAATCCCAGCACTTTGGGAGGCCGAGGCGGGAGGATCACGAGGTCAGGAGATTGAGACCATCCTGGCTAACACGGTGAAACCCCATCTCTAACTAAAAATACAAAAAAAATTAGCCAGGTGTGGTGGCGGGCGCCTGTAGTCCCAGCTACTCAGGAGGCTGAGACAGGAGAATGGCGTGAACCCAGGAGCAGTGAGCTGAGATCGCACCACTGCACTCCAGCCTGGGTGACAGAGCAAGACTCCGTCTCAGAAAAAAGAAAAAAAAGAAAAAGAAATGAGAAATTAACACTTTTAAAAAGGTATATAGTGTTAGGATTTGAAGTTTTAAAATAAAACACCATGGCATGCATAGTTTTTGGAAGCCAAACAAATTCTAAATACACTGGTATTCAAACTTTTAAGATGTAGAGATTTAGTAATTCATTAGTATTAATTATTGAATAATTGCTACTTATGTTTTAGTGTCAGTTTTTATTCATTGATCCAGTCCTGCAGAAGAGACTTTGGAAGCATTAACTGCATCTTGCATTTCAACTCAGGAGAAGTTCATTTTAATTACTAAGGAGTAGTTGCAAAATAGGTTCAAGGCCACTCCCAAAATAAACCTACCAAGTTTGAGAAGTGAAAATTACACTTTTTGCTATTATTCTAATTTTTAAACTTCTAAATAAATGTTGAACAACTATTTGGAGAATATCAGTAAAAAAGGTGCCAAATTATTAACCTGCATTGAACTTTCACAAGTTCTGACCTGGCACTGGATGGAGAGGTAGGGCTTGGACCAGAAGTGACCTTTAATATCCTTCCCAACCCAGAGCTTCTGTGAGTCTGAGAACTGGGCCTTGACCCTGCCCTTTACAAAGCTACCATGTGGGGTCCCGGCGCAGTGACTCACGCCTGTAATCCCAGCACTTTGGGAGGCTGAGGTGGGCGGATCACGAGGTCAGGAGATTCAGACCATGCTGGCTAACACGGTGAAACCCCGTCTCTACTGAAAACACAAAAAAATTAGCCAGGCGTGGTGGCAGGTGCCTATAGTCCCAGCTACTTGCAAGGCTGAGGCAGGAGAATGGCATGAGGCCGGGAGGCAGAGCTTGCAGTGAGCCAAGATTGTGCCACTGCACTCCAGCCTGGGCGACAGAGCGAGACTCTGTCTCAAAAACAAACAAGCAAACAAACAAAAACAAAACAAAACAGAACAAAAAAAAAGCTACCATGTGGGAATAAAAGATGTTTCCAGGAAAGAGAGTCCACAACAATAATGACAGCTCTGATGGATTAAGCCTTTCATATGCTTGGCACTCCCTGTACCTAATCTCCATTAATCCACTCAGATGATGAATAACGTGGGGATTCTTATCTTCATTTTACTGGAGAAAAGACTGAAGCTTGAAGAGGCAAAGGAACATGCCAAGAGCATGCCATGAACAAATCGTCAAGAATCCTGAAGTGGCTTTCTGGGAAAAATCAAGGCTTTTTTGGGACTAAATGATCCAGAGATTTGCTTCCATTTTCTAAAAGGGATTGTGTATAGAGGCAATGTCTGAATGCGTATCTATCACCTTTATCAGTCATATTATTGAAATTTCTGCATACCCAGGCTTAAAATTTCACATTGGCTGGTCTGAAGTTCTAGCTCAAGTGCCTTCCTCCTACTGCTATTCAGTTAGTTAATATTCTTCGGCCAGGTGTGGTGGCTCACGCCTATATTCCCAGCACTTTGGGAGGCCGATACGGGTGGATCACCTGAGGTCAAGAGTTCAAGACCAGCCTGGCCAATATGGGTGAAACCTCGTCTTTACTAGAAATACAAACATTTAGCCAGGTGTGGTGGCTCACACCTGTAATCCCAGCTACTCAGGAGGCTGAGGCAGGAGAATCACTTGAACCTGGAAGGCAGAGGTTGCAGTGAGCCGAGATTGTGGCACTTCACTCCAGCCTGGATGACAGCGTAAGACTCCACCTCAAAAAAACAAAACAAAATAAAAGAAAATTCTTCCACTTGCCCATTTCTTTTTTTTTCTTCATCATACTTCCACTACACCTTACCTCTATGCAAACATTGATGCTAGACTTGTACATATGGGAGTACTTATACAACAAACAAAACCTTATTGCTAAACTTCTGTGTGGATAAAATGATATATATTCTATCTTGTCTAGGAAGAAGCACTTGAGTCTATTATGAAGACTCATGCCAAAATTATTATTGTTATTGTTTTTAGAGATGGGCTGGAGTGTAGTGGTGCAATCATAGCTCACTGCAGCCTAGAATGCCTGGGCTCAAGTGATCCTCCCACTTCAGCCTCCTGGGTAGCTGGGCCTACAGGTGCATACCACCATGCCTGGCTAATTGCTTTTATTTTTTTAGAGACAGGGACTCATTATATTGCCCAGGCTGGTCTTAGGGGATCCTCTTGTCTCAGCCTCCAAAATTATCTTTGAAAAATAGAATTATTATTGATTTCTATATAAATGTTCTCTATTATAATTTGAAATAAATATTTTCTGTTTTATTTAATAACTTGAATTTCTTAGCTGTAATTATACTTTTGAATATTAGTATCTCTCATTAAGCCAGTTCATTTCGATGTGACTTTTTTCTTATTTTTCAATTATTACATGTTAAGAGAAGGATATATAGAAATTATGGTATTTGGCTTTTAGTAAGTATTTCTTGTCAGAATAAAAATTTTTAAGGGTAGGCCAAGCACAGTGGCTCAGGCCTGTAATCCCACCAGTTTGGGAGGCTGAGGTGGGCAGATCACCTGAGGTCAGGAGTGGCCAACAGGGTGAAACCCCATCTCTACTAAAAATACAAAAATTAGCCGGGTGTGGTGGTGTACATCTGTAATCCCAGCGCTTGGGAGGCTGAGGCAGGAGAATCACCTGAACCCGGGAGGTGGAGGTTGAAGTGAGCCAAGATTGTGCCATTGCACAATGCACACTGCACACTCCAGCCTGGGTGACAGAGTGAGACTCCATCTAAAAAAAAAAAATGTAAGGGTAATACAATTTTTGGTTTCAGAACATAAACCTGCTTTCAAGAACTAATTAATATTTTAAATAACCTATCAATTTGGCCTCCTTATAACTTATATTATGAGAAACTTGTCTCCTAAATTCATTGCCATCCTTAAAGGTTGTTTTAAGAAAAGTTGGGTTGTTTTTATTCCTGCTCAATTTTTTTAATCCCTGGAAATGGTGTAAGTAAAGATAGCTTTCCTTTTTAAATAGAATCCTATGTTCCTAATAATTTAGCCCAACATGATTGCTTAACCCTAGCGTCTCAGATTCAAGTGGTGTTTATTCAGGGAGATGCTTCTAATACAGAATGTCTTAAAGTGTAGCTTAGGCCCACCTGCCTTAGAATAACCTAGAGAGTTTGTTTAAAATGCCTCTTTGGGAGCCTTTCCCCTGACTCACTGAATCCATCTCTTATAGTGGGGCCCCAAAAGCATTTTTAAATAAACCTCCCTACATAATCCTTAAACAGTTACAATTTGTCTAGGTAGAAATACTTGAGTCTATTGTGAAGACCCATGCCTATCTTAAAGGATATATCACTACCAGCGTTAAAAAGTATATACACACTTAAAATAACCCTTCCTGATTCTTTGGTAGGCCATGCCCAATTGGCAGAAACCAGCACTATGCGCTGATCAACTACTGACTAAACCACTCCAACTGCTGTCTCTAGGTTCAAAATGATTGCACCTCATAGGTGTCATTCAACTATGTGTGCAGCATGATAACTAAAGCCCCTTAAGACAATAGAGGCAAATGTGTCCCTCACATTATGTTGAAACTGATTTTGCCAGCACACTTTTGTAGTCTAGTTTTCAGTTTCTGTTCTGCTCCCACATTTTTCTAATATTCTGTACTTTCTTTGGCATGAGGAAGGCAATATGCTGAGTTTAGTTTGCAAGAGAGAAAGAATCTCGTAACGGGGCAGTTTCTCTGAGATTGTCTGGAGTTCATTTCAGGTGAGCCACTTTTCTCCTTCCAAGTATAGAAGTGACACAGGACATCTTCATAACATCAGCCTAAATTTACTGCTGCTATTATCTCTGGTTGCTGAAATAAACATTTTGCATTAATTTTTTTTTCTAGAGATAAGATCTTGCTATGTTGCCCAGACTGGCTTTGAACTCCTGGGGCTCAAGCAATCCTCCTACTTCAGTCTCCCAAGTAGCTGGGACTACAAGCACACACTACGGGCTGAATTTTTGAAGTGCCCAGCAACGACAGTAGACTTTTTTTTTTAAGAGATAAATCTCACCCTGTTGCCCAGGCTAGATGGAGTCCAGTAGTGTAATCACATCTTACTGCAGCCTCAAACTCCTGGGCTCAAGCAATTCTCCTGCTTCAGCCTCCTAAGTCGCAGGGACTCAGACACACACCATCATACCTGGCTGAATTTTTTTATTTTTATTTTTCATAGAGGTGAGGATATCACTATATTGCCCAGTCTCCAACTCCTGGCCTCAAGGAATCCTTCTGGCCTGGCCTCCCAAAATCATGGGATTACAGGCATGAGCCACTGCACCTGACCCACAGTGGAAATTTTAAGGACAATTTGAGAAGAAAATGTTACCATTTCTTCCAAATAGACGATTATATTGAATGCTGAATGGCAGAGGCAGTGTTGTATAATTATTTTGGGCTATGAGGAACCAGCAGTTGTTATCTTGCAATCATGTAACTCTTTTTCATCTAGGAATCTCCAAATTATCTCCAACAAGAACAGCAACAAAAATCTATGACCAAAAAACACAGTTTCAAAGTGTTCCCCAACCTTTTTGGCACCAGGGACCAGTTTCATGGAAGACAATTATTCCATGGATGGGGTGGATGGTGGGGGAAGATTGCTTCAGGATGAAACTGTTCCACCTCAGTTCATCATGCATTAGAGAGTCTCCATAAGGAGCGTGCAACCTAGATCCCTCACATGTGCAGTTCACAGTAGGGTTTGTGCTCCTATAAGAATGTAATGCCACTGCTGATCTGACAGGAGGCAGAGCTCAGGTGGTAATACCCACTTGCCTGCTGCTCACCTTCTGCTGTGGGGCCCAGTTCCTAACAGGCCACAGACTGTTACTGGTCCACAGCCCAGGGGTTGGGGACCTCTGTTCTAATAGGTAGAAAACATGTTTATAAAGGACTCCATGACAGAAATTAAGCTGAACCCTTGTTTGTTAATCTCCATCCAATGAAAGGCCTACTAAATTCAACAGGTATGTATTCAACAGCTCTCATGAGCCTAGCTTTGTGTTGATTCCCCAGATCTATCTCTGCGTTGGGAGAATCCAAGTCCCTCTCATTATCTTAAGAAATATTTTTACATTTCTCCAAAATTTCAAAATAAAAGTAATAGAAAAATCATTATTTCTTTTTTAAAATTATGAATTGAATTGAAAATAGGAGAGGGGTTATTTTAAATTCTCCAGGTTCTGAAATGTCGAAATACCCAGATGACTAAAAAATCACTTATTCATCTAGATATTTAGGCTTCTTTATAAAGCTCTATAAATGCACAAATATCTAGATGAATATCAGGATATATCTATATCCTGAAACCATATTACTTTGGAGGACCTGTACCATATTATATGAAAGATTATTAAATATATCTTCTTCCACTTATACCATGTAATTGCTAAAATTTTTCTCCCTATGGTCATTTTATTTATCCAGAACTAGAGACATGTTTTTTCCCTACTAAATGAGGTGATAATGTAGTGGAAATATAAATTTTTTAAGTCCACTTTTTGGTTTTGCTCTGTATACACTATATTCTGAAAGTATAAGGTTTTGAAAACTTAAGCTTTATAAATCATTTCACCAGAAAGATACATACATATGTCTATGTCTACATCGCTGTTTTGTGGACTCAGCTGCAACGTGTGTTCATAGGTTGCTATTTCTACCATATCCATCCAAATAATATGTGGATATCCACATAATAGCCACATATTATAATTAGAACTCTATTGAAAGTAAGCTTTTATTAATTATAGTATTTCCTGCAATTATGACCTCTTAACACTTCTTTGTTACACTTAAATAGTCAACATGGGGCACCCAAAAATCCTTCAATGATTTTGACATTTGAGCCAATCACATCACTTGAGCCAGGATTCAGTTCTTTTAAGTCACAGCTGGCTCTTCTAATGGCTACTTACTCATATGATCCACAGAATGAGGTATTTGTTAAGAATTTGGGGTGCATATTCTGCTTTCAGAAAGTCAACACTGCTTGGTGATTATTTATCTTTTTTTTGTTTCCTCCATGCCCCATTACTTTATTTTCAATAACTGTTGCTTTCCTGAAGATAATGATATGGGATAGGGTAGAAGACGAGGTTTTTTCTCTCAAAAGTGGAAGTTGATATTTTAATTAACAAAAGGGTGGGATTACAAACAACATTCTAATCATATGACCACACCACATTTTTCTGTTTAAATCAAGTCAAGGTTATGATCGTGATTCATAACACACATTGACTAAAAAAAGTCAATTGGCATAATTAAGAAGGGGAAAGTTTTCTGTTTTTAGTAAAGAAACAAAACAGTCCTATAACTGACCTTTACATTTCATTCTACTTTAAAAAGGCTTTCTAGCCTTTTGGAAAATCTTCATACTTCTGTTACATATCAAATTTAAAACTATATGCATTAAAAAATGTGCTATTAATAAAACCTCATCTTGGCAGCTGGTTCAAATATTTTTTTAAGAATATGTAGCCATTGTAGCACTTGTAATTTAAAACAGATGGCAGGAGCACACGGTCACTGTATATTAATGAAAAAAGTAGTCTATTTGAATTTTCTTAAAATGTTGCTGATTTGAAGTTTGAGGGGACTTAAATATAATTTGTCCTCTTTTGCCTGGTCCTTAGTGAAGCACACAGAAAGCTTGGAATGCTAATTCAGAATTAATGCTCCAAAGACATGTACAGCTCTTTAGGAGAGGGAGTGTAAGCTGCCAAATATCTAACCCCAGGCTGGAGGTCAGATGTTAGGATTCTGCTTCGTGACATTCTCTTCCAGCTTCCCACCCTCTTTCAGCTATTCTATCCTCTCATTGGGATGTTTATGTTATTTTCTCACTCTTTAGAGACAGTATTGGCGCATATTCCCATACTAAGACAATTCATTTTTCCTCATAAAAAAAGATTAGAAGAATAGGGAAATGTTTACAGGCAATATGCATGTTGCCAGTATTTCTCTCCTCAGTTGCAGCTATTAAAAACCAAAAAATGTGTGTCTTAGTGGAAACTCAATGGCTCTAGGATTTAGTACAGGGCCTGGCACATAGTAGGTACTCAGTAAATCTTGAACAAATGATGTTTCCATCAGTTAGACTTTCGTTAGCTTACTTGGGTTCCCTGGTAAATTTTTTGCTCACTTATTTATTCAACCATTCACCCAATAGATATTTCTTTAGAGCCTATTAAGCACTTGCTACAATTCAAAGGGCTTGACAAATATTTTACCTAGACACATGCTTTCTATCTACAAGATTGTATTTACTACAAAAATAAACGTTGTTGAATTTTTCAAGCAGTTATTTCCATTTGGCAATCAGTAGTTTTCTCACAACACAGGATACTTATTTTGCTAATGAGACCAAGAACCATCCAGATGGCTTCCGTCAAGTGGTAAGTTAAGCCTGCTTAAATTTTTGGTCTGTGATATGGCCTTTAAAGAGCATAGAAGCCACTTGAGGGGCTTGTGAAAATGCAGATCCCTTGACCCTACCTGCAGAGATTCCAATTAATTTGTCGAGAGAGAAGCCAGGTCGTCAGTATGTTTTTTTTGTTGTTGTTTTGTTTTTTTGTTTTTTTAAATCTCCTCAAGTGATTCTAATATGCAATCAGGGTTAAGAACCACTGGATTAATAGGCAGGAAAGAATGCTTAAGGTAAGTGCTCATAAAATTTTGGCATGCGTAAACATTAATTGAGAGTTTCTGGCTGCAGGGCACTGTGCAAGATGAAGAAAACTTTTAAAAGGTTTTTGGAGCAGAAGGATGATGTGACCCAACCACGTTTCTTTATATTTATGTTTTGCCGATGTAAACGTTGTAAAATAACGCAATATCCTTGAAACACATCAGTAATAAGATGTCAAAGGAGAGTTCCACTTTACTCATTCTACTCTCCATCTTCCCTGAAGTAAGCACTGCTGTCAGTGTAACAAATATGTTTCCAAATTTTTTCTATTCACTTGCGGTTATAGGTATTCATGGAAATATGTAATACTTTATAAAATGGTTATGGATACATACTTACATATTGGAAATATATAATATACATAGGATATATAATATACATAGGATTAATGCATATGAAGTTCAAGATAAGGTTATGAGAGGACAAAGGGTTAGGAGGTGAATACAAAGTGGTTTTATATGCCAAGAAATTAAGATGGGCTTAGGTGTATGTGTTCTTTATGTTAATTATATTTCTTTAAATGCATGGAATTTAACACAAATCTATGCTTTTATTTTGTGTTTATATATTTTTTGAAATATTGTTTATTTAAAACAGTTTTAGATTTAGAAAAGAAATGTGAAGATAGTAGAGTTCCTTAAAAGCTGCACCAGTTCCTCCGACCATCTTACATTAGCATGGTATATTTGTTGCAATTAATGGAAAAATATTAATACATTATTATTAACTAAAGTTAATTCTTTATTCAAATTTCAATAGGTTTTACCTAATGTCCTCTTTCTGTTCCAAAATCTCATCCAGGAAACCACAGTACATTTAATTATCGTGTCTTCTTAGACACCTCTTGGCTGTGAGAGTTTCTCAGAGTTTTCTTGTTTTTGATGACTTTGACAGTTTTGAGAAGTACTGAGCAAGCATTTAGTAGAATGTCCCTCAGTTGGGATTTGTCTAATGTTTTCTCATGATTAAGTTAGACTTATGAATTTTGTGGAGGAAGACCACAGAAGTGACATTCTTGTCACTTGTCAAGGGTACAAACTATCAAGCTGACTTATCACTAATGATGTTGACCTTGTCAACCTGGCAGAGTTAGTATTTATCAAGTTTCTCCAAAGTAAAGTTTCTATTTTTTCTCCTCTTTCCATACTGTGTTCTTTGGAGGGAAGTCACTACGCACAGCTTACACTTAAGGAGTAGGGAGTTAGGCGCCGACTTGCACAATTTATTTTGAATTCTTCTGCATGCAAAGACTCCACAGATTACCCCTAGCTCTCAAAGCAACATGGTGGGAATTCACTTGCAGGGATTTGCCTAGTGCCCTCGAGGTGGGTGCTGCCTCTCAGGCAGCCTGGTGCCTGGATCTCACTGCTAGAACAGGCATCAGAAAGATGCACACTGTTGTGTTTGTTGGGCTTGATGCCTCAGCATTTAAATTTAAGCTGAGATTCTCCACATGGCGTGTTGTTTACCATTAAGCTCCAGATCAGAAACCACTTCTCCTGGAATCTTTCCTGTGTGACCACCCTTCCTGAACCCCGTCTGTGAAGTGTTGTCGTCCATCTCCAGTTGACCAGAATAATTATCTTTTATCTCCTCTGTGCCACTTACCACCTTCTACCTTCTAGTACTATTATTTAAATGTACAACTTTTCACCATTCGGTTACATATTTTACAAACATAAACTGATTTTTACAGCTTTGTCTTTTTTTTTGTAGTGCCTAGAACATTGCCTTAGTTAATATATGGCAGGACAAATATGGTTTATTATATGTTTTGTGTAAATATGAATATTACAAAGTAATGTGCCTATAGAATTATTGTACTTAAACAATTCAGTGGCATCTAGTACATTCACAATCTCGTACAACATCTAGAACATTTAAAGCATCTACTTTCAAAACTTTTTTGTCACCCAAAAGAAAACATGCCCTTTAGCATTGACTCCACATTTCCCCCTTCACACAGCCCCTGGCAAGCACCAATCTGCTTTCTGTCATGGTGGATTTATCTATTCTGGATATTTCATGTAAGTGGAATCATATGTTATGTAACTTTTTGTGTCTGGCTTCTTTTGCTTATAACAATGTTTTTAAGGTTCATCCACATTGAGCAGGTGTCAGTGTTGCCTTTCTTTTTATGTCTGAATAATTGTTCTATAATTTTGTCATTTATTGCAGGTATATTACATCTGCCCTGATTTTACCGCTAGATGGCATTACTTTCCTGGGAATTTCCTGGTCGTTGCCCATACTGGTTAGTGAAATTAACCAAACTAAACTATGAAATTATATAAGTTCAATTTGAAAATTAAAAATTTTAAAATTGGGCAATTTTTAAAGTTGCCCAATAAATTAGCATCTGTAGGCATTCTTTGACAGATAAAACCAAAGAGGTGGTATTCATAATGAGGTTTACAAATAATTCAAATGATGTAAATTTCTCAAAATATAAGCAATACAGATTTCTTTGCATTGTGTAGGAAGTACTGGGACCTTGCAAGCAAAATGGTGGAGACATGGGGACACCTGGATGAAATGTTATAATGCACACAAAGTTGTCAATTCAGTACCTGGCTTGCAGCACTTTTGGGCTAATTAGGTAAAGACCAGGCAGATGCAGCCCTGTAGGCTGGCAGTTTGGCAAGCTGAGTGGGGATTAGATGTGTGTCCACACACACACTCTTGGGTGGCAACCTTGCCCAATGAACAACCTGTGGAACGATTTCTGGAGGCCCTGGAGCTAGCTGTTGTCATTAAGAGATAGCATGACACAGTAGTCAAACTGTCTTCTGGATTACAAACTGATACCTAGTAACACAGTAATCTTTCTGGACCTTGGTTCCTTACTTGTGAAATGAGATAATGTTATGTTCACCTCACTGGGTCGTTACGCAAACTAAATGGTGACTGCAAGAAAATAAATAGAACAATATATGGCAAATGTATATATTCCATAAAATATTAAGTATTATTAATATTACCCAGATAGACAAGTTCTCAATAACAGACAAGGTAAAATTGCACATTCCAACACTTTGATGGTCTTAAGGCATAGGATTTAGGGTGGTGAGGCCTTGAAGGAAAGACCGTCCTCTGCTCAAAGCTCCCTAATAGGAATGCTGTAACCAAGTGGTCTTGCAGAGAATCATGAGTAGTTAAAACCTTTTGAGAACTGTCCAAATTTAGGGATGTGTGGAATTCTTTCTTCTAACTCTGTACTCTTATTCACTATCTTCGTTCTGATGTTAAATAAAACATTTTTGGTGATCTTATGAACTGTTAAAATGAAAATAAATCTTGGAACTCCAAAATCACTTAGCCAAAGGGAAAAGTCAAGCTGGTAACTGTGTCAGGCAAAACTGCCTCCCATTTTATTCCTAAATAAGATAGCTTCAAAGATTTTTAAAAAGCTACACACCTCCCTCACAATTGGCCCACTAGGAAATTCCTTATGGGCCCCCATTTATCCTAAAATGGTTCTGTTGAATGTTACCCTGACAATGTAAATTGATAGCTTATCTTCCCAGGTGTGAAGGCTAGAACACAAAAGCTTATCTTCACAAAGGATAGAACTGTAAGTAAGTCCTCTGCTTACCTGAGACAAATGACAAATGCATATCTGATGGCTTTCTCTGGTGTAAAAATGCAGTTTCACCGAGCTAGAAAAAGGCTTAGGTGACTATTCCTCTACCCTTCTTTCACATGTAAATTGTGTATTTGGTGAAAGGCTGATCAAAGACTCAAAATAATAAAACCATTTGTCTTTTACCTACCCATACCTTTTAAAAAATATCTTCCTCTTTCCCCTTTAAATACTGAAGCCCTCAAAATCATCTTTGGAGAAAGGCACAAACCTGCTTCCAGGGCACGCGTCCTTAACCTTGGCAAAATAATCTTTCTAAATTGATTGAGACCTGTCTCCGACACTTTCTGGTTTACAGAAATAATGGGAAATGTCTATGTATCTTTGTTCTCCATCCATCCTAGCCAGCTGATTTGTTAAGATTACTAGTTTATGCTGAAGTCTGAAGTCAGATGAGGTAGTTTTCTAAATCTTTTTCTCTAAGAGGATTACTTACTTGTCCTTTCCAAATACTGAAATCCTGAAGCATACTCTCCTGCATGTCTTGAAGTTGCTGTCACCTACACATTGTTATCACGAATATTTCTGTTCCCAGAATGGTAAGGAATACAAGCAAGCATGAGAGCTCTTGGATTGCATTCTGCAGGATTTAACTACCAGACTTCTTCATCATGAACTTAAAAAACAATTAATAGATTTTTTTTAAAAGAGCATTTTAGGTCCACAGTAAAATTGAGTGCAAAGTACAAAGAATCTTGTATATTCCTTCTCCCAAGAGCCTCCCCCACCACCAGGATTCCCCACCAGAGTAGTACATTTGTTGCAATTGATGAGCCTACACTGACACATCATTATCACCCAAAGTCCACCCACCCACATTAGAGTTCCTTCTTGGTGTTGTATGTTCTATAGGTTTGGACAAATATATAATGTATCTGTATCTGTCATGTATCTGTCATTAGAGCATCATACAGAACAGTTTCCTTGCCCTAAAAATGCCCTGTGCTTCACCTATTTATCCCTCCCTCCCCTTAAGCCCTGGCAACCACTAATCTTTTTCCTCTCTTTGTAATTTCACCTTTTCCAAAATATCATGTAGTTGGAATCACACAGTATGTAGTCTTTTCTGATTGACTTTTTTTTTTTTTTTTGAGTTGGAGTCTCGCATTCTCGCCAGGCTGGAGTGCAGTGGCGCAATCTCGGCTCACTGCAACCTCTGCCTCCTGGTTTCAAGCAATTCTCTTGCCTCAGCCTCCTGAGTAGCTGGGACCACAGGCACACACCACCATGCCCAGCTAAGTTTTGTATTTTTAGTAGTGAGGGGGTTTCGCCATGTTGGCCAGGATGGTCTCGATCTCTTGACCTCATGATCCGCCCACCTGGGCCTCCCCTGATTGACTTCTTTTGCTTAGTAATGTGCATCGAGTTTCCTCCATGTCTTTTCATGACTTGACAATTTATTTATTCTTAGTGTTGAATAATATTTCATTGTCTTGATGTACCACAATTTATCCAGTCACCTATTGAAGGACATCTTGGTTGCTTCCAGGTTTGGGCAATTATGAGTAAAGTTGCTATAAACATCCATGTGCAGGATTTTGTGTGGACATAAATTTTTGATTAATTTGAGTAAATACCAGGGGGCGCAACTGCTGGATTATATGGTAAGAGTATGTTTAGTTTTGTAAGAAACTGACAAGCTATCTTCCAAAGTGGCTGTACGATTTTGCACTTTGCAATGAATGAGAGCTATTACTTCACATTTGTCAGTATTTGATGCTGTTAGAGTTTTGGATTTTAGCCATTCTAATAGGTATGTAGTGGTATCTCATTGTTTTCATATGCAATTCCCTAACAACATGTGATATCAAGCGTCTTTTCAATGGCTTATTTGCTATCTGTATATCATTTTTGGTGAAGTGTCTATTCAGATCTTCTTTTTATTTTTTAACTAGGTTCATTTTCTTGTTATAAGTTTTATCACAAACTTTTTATTTTTTTACTTTTTTAATTTTTAAAGATGGGGTCTCGCTATATTGCCCAGGCTGGCCTCAAATTCCCGGGCCAAAGTGATCATCTTTCCTCAGCCTCTCAAGTAGCTGGGACCACAGGTGTGCGCCACGACTCCCAGCTCATCATGGATTTTTTTTTTTTTAATTGTGGAGATTTTAGTAAATGTGGACAAGCACAGAAAAAAAATTATATGACTCAGAAATAACCAAAACATTTTGTTTTATACCCTTTGGACCTATTTTCAGTGTACATGTATGTAAATATTGTTCTATGTCATGTATTTAAAAATTGGGATAGCATTCAACAATGTAGAAACCCTACAGTGGTTTATAAGTGTTTTCCCAATTAGTAATATTGTATAGGTCCATGTCTTCTTTGCCACCATTTAACTCAGTTCTAGATGCTTCCCATATGTATTCCTTTGTTTCAAATTATGCTAAACTCTTCACTGTGGCTGAATGATTGAGTTGGCCTTCAATCATTCTTCCTTGAAAATCCATAATGAAGTCAAGCAATGTAAATACAGTGTGAAAAGTTTTCTGTAAATCTCTAACAGATTTTTATCAAATAATTTTTTTAAGTGTACCATAAGCTGTTCCTCATTTACATTTTTCTGACGTACAGCTTGGTGTAGTTTGGGATTTAGAGAGACTAAATTAAAATCCTGGGTCTAGGTGGTGACATATGCTATTTAACCTGCCCAATTTTATTTTTCTTACATTTAAAGATGGGAATAATAACATCTAATTTGTAGGGTTGTTGGAAGATAATGAATAGTAACCAACAACCGCCTAATTCAGTGCATTGCCTGGCATCTAGTGACCCTTCAGGATTGCTAGTAGGTATCATGTGCAAGTATGCTAAGGGGGTACTAAAATCTGACTTGGCGTTTTTATGAGTGATTGCCAATGCTATTTATTCATTCAGTAAACATTTCCTAATTATCTGTTGTGTCTATATAAGTATTTAAGTACTATGGATACCGAGACAGAAAGAAAAAGCTTTCTTGTCCTCAAGAGGCTTGCAGTCTGGTGGGCAAGGTAGAGAAGTAAAGCACCAGCTACAATGCAATGCAATAGACACTAGGATACGGTTGTGCATAGGGTGACAAGGTGCTTCGAGGGCATGCTTGTCTAATCAGGATGGGGGGCAGTTTTCCAGAGAAGGCCATAATTAAGCTTGACTTGAAGTATAAAAGGAGTCCGCTTAGGTAGACAGAGATGGCATGGAAGGGTGAAGAACACAATCTATTTGGAGAATTGTAAAAGGTTCTATATGTAGGTATTACAGGAGTTATTAAGAAATTATTTTAGGCAGCTAGAGAGGGTAAAAGAGTCCTCAGTAAGTCTTTTTCGTTTAATAAAAAAGCGGTCCCCCAAATATTTATTATCTAACAGAAAGCAGCCTGAAAAACCAGACCTGCAAGTATTGATATGCAAATGCAGATGGTTAAGAGTCAGGTCCAGCCAATATGGCGGTTCCTGCTACTTTTTCTTTGTTGCCACGTGTACAGGTGTCATGGCGACCAGCCAGGTAGCCGCATTTGCATAATAAAAGGCTAGGGTGGGAGTGCCAGTTTTTTGAGGGGGGCTACCTGAATGACACACGTGGTTAAACCAATCCCCTGTGCCCTATGCTAATTAGACACCACCTCCACCAGCCTCCCAGTATAAACCACTGCTTTCCGCTGCACGCGGGTTTTCGGTTCAGAGCCTTCCTCCCTCTGTACGGGGAGCTATTCTCTTCTTTCTTGCCTATTAAACTTTCTACCCCTTAATCCACTCCACGTGTGTCCAAGTCGCTAATTTTCACCACACGAGATCAAGGACACCGCAACTGAGCGGTGTAATAGGGAGTAACATTGCCTTGGGCAGCTGTAGGAAACGACCCCAAGAGATAGTTTCAGCAGACATCATTATCTGGGTTAGCTGTTGCCCTTGCTCTAATTCCACTTCTTTTTTTGAGCAGAATTTGAACTTCTGCCCTAGTTCATCTGTTCCAGTCGCATCAGCCTCCTTGTGTTTCCTCAAGTATACCAAGCACACTCCAAACTCAGGGTGCCTTCATTTTGCCCCTTTCTCCTTTTCCGTGCTTTCCCTCCAGATGACCACAGCCACACTCCCCTGCCTCCTTCAGGTTGCTGCGTGAATGCCACGACCCGGACCACACACTTTTTTTTTTTTTTTTGAGACAGAGTCTCGCTCTGTCGCCCAGGCTGGAGTGCAGTGGCACAATCTCAGCTCACTGCAACCTCTGCCTCCAAAATTCAAGCGATTCTCCTGCCCAGCCTCCTGAGTAGCTGGGATTACAGGCGCCTGCCACCATGCCCAGCTAATTTTTGGATTTTTCGTAGAGATGAGGTTTCACCATGTTGGCCAGACTGGTTTCAAACTCCTGACCTCAAGTGATCCGCTTGCCTCAGCCTCCCAAAGTGCTGGGATTACAGGCATGAGCCACTGTGCCTGGCCGTGGACTACATTCTTTTTTTTTTTTTTTTTTTTTTTTTTTTGAGGTGGAGTCATGCTCTGTCACCCAGGCTGGAGTGCAGTGGTATGATCTCGGCTCACTGCAACCTCCACCTCCCTAGTTCAAGTGAGTCTCCTGCCTCAGCCTCCCGAGTAGATGGGACTACAGGCATGTGCCACCACACCCAGCTAATTTTTGTATTTTTAGTAGAGATGGGGTTTCACCATGTTTTCCAGGCTGGTCTCAAACTCATGGCCTCAGGTAATCTGCCTGCCTTGGCCTCCCGAAGGGCTGGGGTTACAGAGGTGAGCCACTGCGCCCGGCCCCGGACCACACTCTTAATCACACTGCATTGTCCCTCTCCCAATCCCTGCTGTGTTTCCCCATAGCACTTATCTCCAACTGACACATAGTGTATTTCACTCCTTATTTACTTGTTGTCTGTCTCTGCCATTGCATACTCTTGATGGGAACAGGGCCTAACATACAGTGGGCAACTCATATAGACTTATTTTTAAATGAGTATATCACGTCATTGCTGTTAATTTGAATTTATTATGAAACATTTTGTTGAATGATAGTTCTATTCATATTTAACTTCTATCTTTTTGTTGCTGTTGTAAGAGCTAAAAACATTCAGAGTTCATACCTAACCTTCTTATACATGCTTAAGCAGCAAGCATTATGATCAAAATAATTTAAGTTGACCGTAGGAGGTGATGATAGCGAAATCTAAAATAAATTCTTTATTTTTTATTCACACATTCCTCATATTTAAGAAACACTGCTATAGTATTGTAGGTTGTTATTTTTGGGAAAACCCAACTCAGCCTTTTTTTCTATTCTCTCACTCACAACATCAACACAGAAGATGTCTGTGACCAAATATGTGTGAGTTTCTTCCCACACACCAAGAAGCAATCATTTCTGCAGTGGACATCAGCTGGGTATCTTCCAATTCAGTTCTGACAGTATCCACCTGGAGATAACATCAGCTCCCACAGATTGAGGGCTCAATCCCCAAGACCATCCCCTCCTCCCATCAGTTGAAAGTTCCAGCCTCCAGAACTTCTGACCAATCAGCTTCAAGTTGGGGTTTCTATGAAACCCCTCGTTGAGTTAAGTTAATTTGCTAGAGTGGCTCACAAAACGCAGGAAAAGACTTACTTACATTTGCAGGTTTAGTATAAAGGATATGAAGGATTCAGATGAAGAGATGCATAAGGCAAGGTATGGGAGAAGAGAGGCAGCCTTGATAAACCACCAGTCAGGAACTTCTATTTGTTCAGCTCCCTGGAAGCTCTCCAAACCCTGTCCTCTTGGGTCTTTATGGAGACCTCATTGGATAGGCATGACTGAAAATGGACAACCTGTTAAAATGCGATTGGACAAAGGGTATGATCTAATACTAACAGACTGAGTGGGGTAACCCAGCAGGGACTGGCTGTTCAGATTCTTCTTGGTCTCTCTGTGCACCATGCCTTCCTTCATGGTATGGGGCAGGAACCCTTCTGAAATGGAGGTGTTCTGACCTATGATCAGACAAGGTAGGTCAGAAACCAGCTCCAGAAACCAGGAAAAAGTTCCTGCCTTGGGGAGAGAAAGAAATAGGTGAAAGGAGGGCAGAAAAGGTAAGAGAGGAAAAAAAGAAATTCTGTTTTCTGAGGCCTGCTTCTGAAGCCTAAAGCACCCTAACATTGTAACAAGGGCTATGGGAGTCATGAGCTAGGAACCGTGGATAACCTAGATAGACGGACAGACAGAGAGATAGAGAGATAGATTGATTGATAGAGATAGAGATATGTATAATAATATTGCAGTCGTTTTCTTCCCCCCTTTTTGTTTCAGTTAGTAAAATGGTCAGGAGTGGTTGAGTCACACAGTTCCCTCACCTACTAGCTGTGTGATCTTCTGCAAATTATTTATCAATGGAGTACCCACCCATAGCTTTTGAGAGCATGAATTGAAAGCGAGGAAGCATAAAAAGTGCTTAGCACAGTGCCTGGGTAGAAAGCTGTCAATACATTGATCTATGTGATGCTGACCATCTTGGGAGGCCAGAGATAAAGCTGAATAATTTTCAAAGCACTAAATTTTTTCCTCCAAGTTACTGCAGCTTGAAATTCTGTGTTTGATAATTTAACTGATGGCTGTTTTATCTCCTGAGATTGCAGGAGCCCTGCCTGTTTTGCTCGTTGTTGCCTCACTAGCCCATACCAGAGTGCCGGGTGCACTGTAAGCGGTGACCGCATCACAGATCATCAGCATGCAGAGGTAATGTAAGTTCCAATAGTAAACACAAGGGGGTAGTGTTCTCCCACCTGTCCTCACACTGGTTCAATTCAGAAACTTGGTTTTTCTGGAAGTGCATTATTTAAATGTAGTCTTAGGAAAGCAGGCTCAGTCTTACTCTTTCTTCTTCCCTACTGCATGGAATATATATATATATGTATATATGTGTGTATATACGTATATATGTGTATATATACATATCTGTATATATATGTATATATGTGTATATATACATATCTGTATATATGTATATATGTATATATACATATATATATACATATACACGTATATGTATATATATACATATATACATATACACGTATATGTATATATATACATATATACATATACACGTATATGTATATACACGTATATATACGTGTATATACGTGTATATACGTATATACTTATATACGTATATATACACATATATATATTATCCTTTCTGTAGAAATAAACATGAAACCCAAAAGCCTAACTGTGTTTGTACCCAGCACGTGTTAATAGAAAGCTTAAACAACAAAACATTTAAACCAATGCAATTTAAGCTCATTATCCCTGTCTATTGGGTAACATAAGACAAAATTATATTGTAGGTAACTGTGCCTGCGTGCCTGTAGTGCCTGCTACTCAACAGGTTGAGTAGCAGGAGGATTGCTTGAGCCCAAGAATTTGAGTTCAGCCTCAGCAATATAGCAAGATCCACTATCTTGAAAAAAAAAAAGAAGATATTGTGTCCTCTTAAATACTAATTTGCTTTGTTAATCACGATGGACCCTTTCCAAAGGTAATTGCTAATCCTGAAGACTTCATTCTACAAATATTTACTGGATGCTTTCTAGGTGCTAGGGGTTTATCTGGGTGCTAGAAATTTAAGTGAGGAAGACAGACAAGGGTTAGGTATGGACAACCAGTGTTTCTACTGGGGGATATTCTGCCAGGACAGGGGTAGGAAAATACCTGCTTGTGGAGCCTCAACACCCTTGGAATATTATCTTAGAAATGTTTAGCTTTATGAAGATGAAAGGGGACTTAGACATTATCTAGTGGAAATTCAGATGGCTAGAGGGCTAGAGGGGCCAGATAGCTAACATAAATAAGTAAAGTAGGCCAGCTGGGGCCTGCTGTTAAGCAAAGAGCAGGTATCCAACGTAAAGGTTGCTCCCATCTCATCAGCTCAGGCTACGGTTTTCTTCTTTCTCTCTCTCTAACAACCAAAAGTAAGACCGTTTCCCCACAGCACACACATACATATGTCATCTAAAAGTCAACAAACAGAAAGAGCAGCTCTGGGAAAGTTGGATTCAGAGGTGGCAAAGCAAACACTTTGTCCTCCATCTCCCCACAACCTCAAATATTTTAAAAAACAAACCTGTTCAACCCAAATTGTGATAAATATTAAACAACACAAGATAATAACATGATCAACAACTAAAGTGATGATGTAGATGAGGTCTCCTGTCCTGTTTCCTCAAAGGGTTTTCTCGGCCATTAAAAGAGCTTCCCTCTCTAGATCTGGTTCCTTTAAATCTCCTGGTAGATTTCACCAGAAGCAGGGTCTTCAGGTGCTATCAGAAGGGAATTGAGGTGGGTTAGTTATGCCTTCCTGGCTTCTCATTTGTGAATGTGAGAAGAATGTGCAACTGAGGCAGGCACTCTCTGAGGCCAGATTTTTCTAGGGAAGTCAGGTGTTGATTTTTCAAGAGAAGCCAGAAATCTGGAGTTTTTTGAGAACTTTCCCATTTTCTTTCTTTCTTTCTTCCTTTCTTTCTTTCTTTCTTTCTTTCTTTCTTTCTCTCTTTCTTTCTTTTTTTTTTTTTTTTTTTGAGATGGAGTCTCGCTCTGTTGCCCAGGCTGGAGTGCAGTGGCATGATCTTGACTCACTGCAACCTCTGCCTCCCGGGTTCAAGCTATTCTCTGCCTCAGCCTCCCAAGTAGCTGGGATTACAGGCACCTGCCACCAAGCCTGGCTAATTGTTTTGTATTTTTAGTAGAGACAGGGTTTCACTGTGTTGGCCAGGCTGGTCTTGAACTCCTGACCTCCTGGTCCACCCGTCCTGGCCTCCCAAAGTGCTGAGATTACAGGCGTGAGCCACCGCACCTGGCCAATTTGTGATAATTTTCAAAGTGCTGTGAGGGCCAATCCAAGCTCATCTGAGAATTAAATTTGTCCCATTGTTGAGCAGTTCACTCCCTAACCTAATGCAATCCCCTAATTTTACAGATAAGGTAATGACTCAGAGCAGTTAACAACTTGTCCAATATTGTCACAAAGTCTGCATTCTTTTCATTGAGTCATCAAGTAGCTACAAAATGTGGAGAAAATGCCTGCGAACTATTAAGACAACTACTGTCAACTTTAAACAATTTAGTATTGAAATGAGTCATGCTAGTTGGCAATATTTGTGCTGAGATGATTTAATAGCCTGTGATTTATATGAACAAAGAGTGTAGTACCTAATGTGCAAAATGTTGATTGTCAGAGAGGGGCTAATGAGAAGACAAAAAATGTACCACTCTGACTGTAATGGATTACAAGATGGTGCTATCGAAGGTGAATAAGTAACTATAGACACAACAGTCTACTGGAAAACAGCTGCAGGGTAACACCACAAGAAATTCTGGGCAAGTCAGACATTCCGTTATTTCCCAAATCTAATAAAAGATATGCATACGGATTTTACTATTAAATTAAGAAAAAATGATTCAATATCATAGAAAACATAATAGGCATGCGGGTGTGGTGAAGGAGTAGAGACGGGGTTTCACCCTATTGTCCAGGCTGGTCTCAAACTCCTGACCTTGTGATCCACCCACCTCAGCCTCCCAAAGTGGACAGAGGGACGGAGGTACATTCAAGAGAATTCAGCTGGGGCTTCAAATTCTGAGTCCAATGCATTTCAATGGTCATTTTTTGGAACTTGGGAATAAAAACATTTTGGTAGCATTTAAGAAAGTACCATTTCTTTGATTGTTCATTACACGTGGCTAATTCCGGTGTAAAACTGACACTCCGAGAGGAAAGCCAAGTGCGGATGTCACCATCTGGTTTTGCTAAGTCTTAGTTCGCATCTCACTTACTCTCTCCAGATTCTGTTAGGGCAGGGCCGATTATCCATTTTGCTCATTATCATACTCCCAGCTTACTTCCTGGCACTCAGAAGGCTCTCAATAACTGTTTAGTTGAGTTGAATTGGCTTAGCTGGAATTGAAGAGCCAGAAGCAATTGGAAGGGACCTTAGAGCTAATTCTCATCATCCACAAGCACTCACACCCCTCCTAGTACCATACGTTTCCCCCTCTCACACGTCCACCTCAATTCATGGAGAAATGCAATGTGCTGTTGTGCCATAGTCGGCAAGCAGCCAAATCTAATTCAGTGCTACCACCCTAGATTCTCTCCAGATGATGCCTAACTCCAAAATAGATTGTCATAATGTTCTTGGCCAGAAGCCTATAATTTTTAAATGAGATTACATGGGATTTATTTAAGCTTTAATATAACTATAATAAGTATTAATAACACATGCTTTATAATCTGTTTTCTGTTTCTTATGATATCTTTGTACTTACAAATCAACATTAATAAATCTCTCTTTGGCCAGGCGTGAGTGGCTCACGCCTGTAATCCCAGGACTTTGGGAGGCCAAGGTGGGCAGATCAAAAGGTCAGGAGTTCAAGACCAGCCCGGCCAATATGGTGAAACCCTGTCTCTACTAAAAATACAAAAATTAGCCAGGTGTAGTGGCACGCACCTGTAGTCCTAGCTACTCAGGAGGCTGAGGCAGGAGAATCGCTTGAACCTGGGAAGTGGAGGTTGCAGTAAGCTGAGATCACACCACTGCGCTCCAGCCTGGACGACAGAGTGAGACTCTGTCTCAAAAAATTAAAAATAAATAAATAAATAGATCTCTCTTCAAAAGGGCAAAACAACCTTTTAGCTTTTGTATTAGTTTGTTTTCATGCTGCTGATAAAGACATACCTGAGACTGAGAAGAAAAAGAAGTTTAATTGGACTTACAGTTCCACATGGCTGAGGATGCCTCAGAATCACGGCAGAAGGCAAAAGGCACTTCTTACATGGTGGTGGCCAGAGAAAATGAAGAAGATGCAAAAGCAGAAACCCCTGATAAAACCATCAGATCTCTTAAGACTTATTCACTACCATGAGAACATTATGGGGGAAAACACCCCCATGATTCAAATGATCTTCCACTGGGTCCTCCCACAACACATGGGAATTATGGGAGTACAATTCAAGATGAGATTTGGGTGGGGACACAGAGCCAAACTATATCAGCTTTATGGAAGTTTCCCAACAACAATGTGCTCCATCGGCACTGGGTTGGAAGAACAATGAACTTGGGACTTTTTATTTATTTATTTATTTATTTATTTAGAGACAGGGTCTCACTCTATTGCCCAGGCTGGAGTGCAGTAGTGTGATCTCAGCTCACTGCAACCTCCCCCTCCCAAGTTCAAGCAATTCTCATGCCTCAGCCTCCCAAGTAGCTGGGACTACAAACACGCACCACCCTACCTAGCTAATTTTTAGTATTTTTAGTAAAGATAGGGTTTCACCATGTTGGCCAGGCTGGTCTCGAACTCCTGACCTCAAGTGATCTGCCCTCCTTGGCCTCCCAAAGTGTTAGGATTACAAGCGTGAGCCACCACGCCAGGCTGAACTTGGGGATTTTTGATCACCGGTCACCAGTATAACTCTGGAACAGAGTTTAATTCCAGAATACACACCCTCACTCCATCCAAAATGGACATTTCTAACTTGATTACATCATGGACTTCCACACCTTGAAAACTTTGGATCCTTTTATTCATTCCTCCAATAATTGAATTCCTAATATATGCCAGGTAATTTACAAGGTGCTGGAGATACAATGGTAAACATGATGGACATCTTCTTGGTTTCACTAAGCTTTTAGTTTAGTGACACACAAAATCAATGCAAACAGCAACAACAACAACAAAATGCAATTAACATGAGACCCCTGGGGGAGGTGACATTTAAGCTGAGAACTTTGCGAAAATAGTGAAGAGCTTTCTAGGCAGGAGGAAAGGCAAGCACAAAGCCTTCTGCATCCCTGGCTTGGTGCCCAGAGAAAAGCCAACATAGCTAAGTATAGCGAGATATGGGAGTGTGGCACGAGATGATGTAGAGAAAGGCGGGGGTGGGGCCATGACACATTATGGGCCATGGTCAGAGGAGTTTAGATTTTGTTTTAGTGCTTTGGGAACTACTGAAAAGTTTTAAGCTGCAAAGCAATATGGTCTAATTTTGATGTTGTTGTTGTTGTTTGTTTGTTTTGAGATGGAGTCTTGCTGTATAGCCCAGGCTGGAGTGCAGTGGCGCTATCTCAGCTCACTGCGACCTCCGCCTCCCGGATTCAAGTGATTCTCCTGTCTCAGCCTCCCAAGTAGCTGGGATTACAGGCACCTGCCACCACACCCGTCTAATTTTTGTATTTTTAGTAGAGACGGGGTTTCACCATGTTGGCCAGGCTGGTCACGAACACCTGACCTCTTGATCCTCCTGCCTCGGCCCCGCAAAGTGCTGAGATTACAGGTGTGAGCCACCGTGCTAATTTAAGTTTTAAGAAAAACATTCTTGATGTTTTATGGAGAATAGATGGGAAGAGGCTAAGAGCAGAGGGAAGGAGATCAGTTAGGAGACTTGCACTAGTGGGAGAGAGGAGATGGCAAGATGGATCAGGATGTTGTCACAGTGCAGATGGAAAAAAAGGGGTGGATTTTGATGAGATAATTGACAGGAGTTGTTGATGGATTGATGTGGGAGGTAAGTGATGACTCCTAGATTTTTGGCTTGACGAATGGAATGAATGAAAGTCCAATATAATAAAACCATAAAGTAGAGTTCTCTGCTTAAAGAGGGAGAAAGGAAAGAGGGAAGGCTGGGTCTGAGGCACTTTACTCCCTTCCAGCTACCCTGGGTCTTCCTAGACTTCTTAGGTCATGGCTCTCAAATTTTAGGATGCTGAGCCACTTGCAAAGCTTGTTACAATGCTGGCTGCTGAATATAATGCTCCTGGAGCAGAGCATGTGGGGCAGATGTAGACCAGAATGGCTAACAAAGGTGTGTCTGGTGACTAAAGAACTATAGACACACTACTTTCAGCTAACCTTAGAATTAGGTGGAAACGCCCTAAAGCAATTGGCAAGCAGTTAGCTGACAGAGTATGGCTTCTTTTTATAAACTTAAAAAAAACCCCAAAACACTAAGGTGGCTTTTTCTTTTCACTTTATGCTTCTCCATTCTTCACACGCTACTGAAAAAAACAAAAACAAAAACAAAAACTGATGCCTATTATTTATATTGCTAGAAACTCTAAGTAGTTCTCCCTGTTGTTAGGATGAATTGTAATTTCTTAATAATCTTGCTACAGCATCATCTATAACCACAAAAGCTAATTAATATGAATGTGTAAATGTGTCTCTGCTGAAAGAAGCAGCACAATAGTGCACTGTATATATAATTGGTATAGCACTTGAGATGTACACTTACTGCAAAGAAACTGAAACTGGATTTAGCCATTCTTCCTTTATCTGGATGCCTTATGTGTATTGGTTTTATCCTGATCAAATATTCCTTCAATTTGCACTTTCTGAATTTATCAAAATGAATAAAGGTGAAGCAGAAACTTGCTAATTAATTCATAAAGAAGATCAACACAGAGAGTCAGAAAGGGTAAATCAGCCCCAAACAAAGCTGGCTATGCCTGTTTTTCAAATAAGTTTAATCAGTCTTCTCTGGTGTTTCTGTTGTTAGCAGGTGACAGTCCAGCAGAACCATCCATCTCATTCAATGATTTGCAAAAGCTGCCTGATCCTGCTGCGAGCAGGTCCTGCTCATTATCACTCATTCCTCTCTTGAAAGACAGCATTTCCCCTCTGCTGGTGTACATCCCTCTCCACTCTCTAAATTGCATATCACGCTTGTGCAATTCCTGTGGCACTTGCTACATCCTGCTTAGCAATCAGTTAGTGCGTCTTTTTTTTGAGACAGAGTCTCGCTCTGTCACCCAGGTTGGAGTGCAGGGGTGCGATCTCAGCTCATTGCAACCTCTGCCTCCCGGATTCAAGCGATTCTCCTGCCTCAGCCTCCCTAGTAGCTGGGATTACAGATGGCTGGCACTGCACCCGGCTAATTTTTGTATTTTTAGTAGAGATGGGGTTTCACCATGTTGGCCAGGCTGGTCTCGAACTCCTGACCTCCAGTGATCCACCCGCCTCAGCCTCCCAAAGTCTGGGATTACAGGCATGAGCCACTCTGCCCAGTCGCGACTGCGTTTTTTTTTATTTCTCCTACTAGACATTGCAGGCATTCCCCAAGGTCTGGTCCTCGGCCTGCTGCTCTGGCTTCATCCAACCTCTTTTGCACAGAACATTTTCAAAGCATACCTCTAACCTTGACTCTTCCCCTTGGCTCCTGACCTGAATTTTCAACAGTTTGCTGGGTACTTCACTTCCAGCTCAAGATCCACGTGTTCAATATTGAACAGTTCACATGCTGCTACCTTTTCTTTCTCTGTTAATGATCACCATCCTCCTGGCTGGAGACACACAGACTTCTCATGTCTCTTTCACTTCATATCTAATCAGTCACTTTGTCCTATTGATTTTCTCCATTCTCATCAAAATGACTTATTTATCCACTGACAAATACACCTTGCACTTTTCCACTGCAAGTATTAGTACCTGCAGTTTGATTTAACAAGACTGCCTTCCTTCCTGCTTTTTGAAATTCTCCAAGAAGGTGTTCCAGCCCTACCTATAATGTCGGGCTCCACCTTGCCAGCTTCTCTCTCAAGCAGTCCATGAGACTTTTTTTTTTTTTTTTTTTTTTTTTTTTTTTTTGCCCAGGCTGGAGTGCAGTGGCTTGATCTAGGCTCACTGCAACCTCTGCCTCCTGGGTTAAAGTGATTCTCCTGCCTCAGCCTCCTGAGCACCTGGGATTACAGGCACATGCCACCATGCCTGGCTAATTTTTGTATTTTTTGTAGAGATGGGGTTTTGCCAGGCTGGTCTTGAACTTCTGACCTCAGGTGATCTGCCCACCTCAGCCTCCCAAAGTGCTGGGATTACAGGCATGAGCCACTGTGCCTGGCCTCCATCTCTTCTCTGAATTCTTCTAGCAAGTGTTGACTTCCTTTATCAAAATAATCATGTACCCTTTTCTTTTGAAACAAAATGATCACATACCTTTTCTTATTATAAGGTTGTAGTAAAGGTGTTTTTGAAATATTTGTCATTTGCATGGCTACTTATAGTTCCAACTAGATTGTAAATTCTGTGAAGGCAGGAACCATGTCTTAAAACACCAATGTACTATGCACAGGGCCTATACAGACTAGATACTCAGGAATTCTGGTTGATTTATTTGTACTGGATTTAGCTAGTATAGAGATGATAGAGAGCCATGCACTGTAGTTCAGTTTGCAATTTAGTCATTCATTAAATTGGCTCATTAAACACAAATAATTTCTTTTCTAATATATTGCTAATAAAATGTTTTTTCTCAAGTAATTGAAAAGATTGTAATAGTATGATAAAAACTATACAAAAGACTTCTGATAATGTGTTTGCAAAAACTTTTTTCCCTTATACTCTTATAAGGCATATTCAAGGTGTGTAGGCAGCATGAATTTTTTTAAATTCATTCTTCTAAAAAAAATGGGGATACATGTGCAAAACGTACAGGTTTGTTACATAGATACATGTGTGCCATAGTGGTTTGCTGCACCTATTGACCAGTCCTCTGAGTTCCCTCCCCTCACCTCCCAGCCCCCCAACAGGCTCTGGTGTGTGTTGTTCCCCTCCCTGTGTCCATGTGTTCTCACTGTTCAACTTCCACTTATGAGGGAGAATATGTGGTGTTTGGTTTGCTGTTCTTGTGTTAGTTTGTTGGGGATGATGGTTTCCAGCTTTATCCATGTCCCTGCAAGAAACATTATCTCATTCCTTTTTATGGCTGCATAGTATTCCATGGAGTATATGTACCACATTTTCTTTATCCAGTCTATCATTGATGGGCATTTGGGTTGATTTCATGTGTTTGCTATTGTAAATAGTGCTGCAATAAACATATGTGTGCATGTGTCTTTATAGTATAATGATTAATATTCCTTTGGGTATATACCCAGTAATGGGATTGCTGGGTCAAATGATATTTCTGGTTCTAGATCCTTAAGGAATCGCGATACTATCTTCCACAGTGGTTGAACTAATTTACATTCCCACCAACAGTGTAAAAGTGTTCCTATTTCTCCACAGCCTCGCCAGCATCTATTGTTTCCTGACTTTTTAATAATCGCCATTCTGACTGGCATGAAATGGTATCTCATTGTGGTTTTGATTTGCATTTCTCTGATGATCAGTGATGTTGAGCTTTTTTCATATGTTTATTGGCCACATAAATGTCTTCTTTTGAGAATTGTCTGTCCATATCCTTTGCTCACTTTTTGATGGGGTTGTTTTTTTTTTCTTGTGAACTTAATTTCCTTGTAGATGCTGGATATTAGGCCTTTGTCAGATGGGTAGATTGCAAAAATTTTCTCCCATTCTGTAGGTTGCCTGTTCCCTCTGATGATATTTCTTTTGCTGTGCAGAAGCTCTTTAGTTTAATTAGATCCCATTTGTCTATTTTGGCTTTTGTTACTATTGCTTTTGGCATTTTTGTCATGAAGTCTTTGCCCATGCCTGTGTCCTGAATGGTACTGCCTAGGTTTTCTTCTAGGGTTTTTATGGTTTTGGGTTTTACAGTTAAGTCTTTAATCCATCTTGAGTTAATTTTTGTATAAGATGTAAGGAACGGGTCCAGTTTCAGTTTTCTGCGTATGGCTAGCCAGTTTTCCCAGCACCATTTACTACTGAATAGGAGATTGTTTCCCCATTGCTTCTTTTCGTCCAGTTTATTGTAGATGTGTGGTGGTATTTCTGAGGTCTCTGTTCTGCTCCATTGGTCTATATGTCTGTTTTGGTACCAGTACCATGCTGTTTTGGTTACTGTAGCCTTGTAGTATAGTTTGAAGTCAGGTAGTATGACTTTGCTCTTTTTGCTTAGGATTGTCTTGGCTATATGAGGTTTTCTTTGATTCCATATGAAATTCAAAATAGTTTTACCTAATTCTGTGAAGAATGTCAATGGTAGTTTGATGGGAATAGCATTGAATCTATAAATTACTTTGGGCAGTATGGCCATTTTCACAATATTGATTCTTCCTATCCATGAGGATGGAATGTTTTTCCATTTGTTTGGGTCCTCTCTTATTTTCCTGAGCAGTGGTTTGTAGTTCTCCTTGAAGAGGTCTTTCACATTAGCTATATTCCTAGGTATTTTATTCTCTTTGTAGCAATTGTGAATGGGAGTTCATTCATGATTTGACTCTCTGCTTGTCTATTGTTGGTGTAAAGAAATGCTTGTGATTTTTGCACACTGATTTTGTATCCTGAGACTTTGCTGAAGTTGCTTATCAGTTTAAGGAGTTTGTTGTGTGAATTTATATTAGTTATTTCTTGATTAAATAATGCTGCATGACAATCATCATACCTCAGTGGCTATGATGATAAACATTTTTGTTTGTGCATGAGTGTGTAAGTTACCTGGGTGGTTCTGCTGATCTCAGCTGGTCTCAGTAGACTCACTTGTGCACCTACAGCCTGCTGAGGGGATAGCTTTGCTGGTCTTGGCTGGGCTCAACTGGGGTGACTCAGGTTGGCCCCAAATGTCCTGTCATCCAGCAGGCCATTTGAGGCTTGTTCTCATAGCAGTGCAGGATTCGAGAGAGAGCCAGATGGAGGTATAACCCCTTAAGGTCTAGACTCAGAATTGGCCCACTATCATTTCTCTTCCCTATTGGCTAAAGCAATCATAAGATGATGCCTGACTTAAGGAGTATGGAGATAGGCCTGGTTCTTTGTGGAATGAGCTACAAAGTCATATTGCAAAGGATATGAAAACAGGGGTGGTAGAGAAAACCCCAGCTATTTTTACAATCAATCTACCCCAGAGTTAAACAGACCTGGTTTCATAAACAGACACTGTTTACTACTTGCCTGATATTGGGCAATTCACTTAACCACTCTGAGCCATTTTTTCTCAATTGGAAACAGGTATTATGAGAACGGAATGAAATAATACATACACAGGGCCTGGTATATCATAGGAACTAAAAAATTTCAATAAATTTCCTCACAACCTTCTCTCCAAAGAATTGCTCTTAATATTATGAAAATTAAATAATTGTATTTAATTTAATTTGGAGAAACAGAATATTAAAACTGAATACATACTTCAGAAAATAATGAGATAAAAGTTTGAACAGTCATTTGAAAAGATTTTGAAAAAATTAACTGGAAAACCAAGTTCAACATTATTAAAACCAGTAGATCGAACTGATCCAATGGGATCCAAAAAGGGTAGGTCATAAAGTCTGTGGGTCAGACCATGGGGAATGTATCACCTCCTTTTCTTCATACTCCACATCTGGTTGGGAGACAGCACCAGTAACTCTTCTCTTTTGTCTATTCTCCACTTAAACATATACTTCTACTCCAAATATATTCTCAGAAGAAGGCTTAGATGGTCAGAGAACCACCAACCTGCACAGCAGCACTCAGCTAGAGAAACTTGATTTCAGGGATAAAGCGTTGGGTTAGGTGTGGGGCCATAATGGTTCTGCTCATGGCTGCTCCTTTGTTCATAGTAGATGCTTCAGAAATACCAACTGAATGAGTCTCCCAGAGGAAGAGCCACAGAGGTAAACAACAAAGGTGTTATACAGTGAACATTTACTCATTCTACAAAGCTCAAGTTTCTACTCTGTGGACATAGGGGGAATGGTAAATGAGACAGAGTTACTGCCGTCAAATAGCTTACACTCTATGCATTCAAGGGAGGAGCATTTGTATTTTCTGCTAACATATATTGGGCACTTACTAGGCTTCAGCTATTGTGCTAAGCACTTTATCCATTTATCCATTTTTTTTTTTTTTTTGACAAGGTCTTGCTGTGTTGCCCAGGCTGGAGTGCAGTGACACAATCATCATTCATTGCAGCCTTGACCTTCTGGGCTCAAGCGATCCTCCCACCTCAGCCTCCCAAGTAGCTGGGTCCACAGGCATGTGCCACCATGCCTAGCTAAGTTTTTAACTTTTTTTTGGTAGAGACAGGTTTTCACCATATTGCCTAGGCTGATCTCAAACTCTTGGGCTGAAGCAATCCTCCTGTCTTGGCCTGCCAAAGTGCTGGGTTTACAGGTATGAGCCACTGCACCCAGCCAGCTAAGCACTTTATAAGTACAAATCTCAATTAGCCTCCACAACACCTATGAAGTGTTATTATTATGTTCATTTTATAAATGAGGAAAATGAAGTTCTGAGTTATTATACAACTTGCCCCAAATCACCCAGCCAGCAAGAGGGGGAGCTAAGCCGTGAATTCAAATCTGTCTGATGTATAAACTTGGGTTCTTAATGACTATCACTAGAGTTGGATGGGAAGGCTTTGTGAATAAATTGGGATGTTTGTTTTATTTTTAAGTTTTAAATTATTTTTATTTTATTATGACAATTTGAAACAGAAAAAAAGTCAAAAAGATTATCCAGTGAACACCTATATGTTGCTACCTAGATTCTAGATTTAAAATTTACTAAATTTGCTTTATTATATAACTATCCATCTGTCCATCCTTCTCTCTAACCATTAAGCATCTTTTGTAAATGCCTTTCAAGGAAAGTTACAGATATCACTAGAAGTTGGGATTTGAATTGGACCTTCAATGATGCTGTTAGATCTCCGTAGGCAGAAGACAGAAAGGAAGGGGCAGCCCAGACATGGGAAAGAGTATGGGTGAAAGAACAGGGGTAGGAATGTGCATGGTGACTTCACAGAACAAGAATGAAGATGTGACAGAGGGTGCCCATTAGTGTTGAGAAGCATGATAATGAAGGGTGGATAGGAGGCTGTTGGAAGAGGACTTTGACCAACCAACAGGCAAAAGAGTCCCATTTCAATGAAGTAAATATGGGGAATAGGAATGGCCAGAGTTTCCAGTAGAAAGAATATAAGGCACAGTGTCAAGAAATTAGCTGTATAGTTGGGTGGGGAGAGAGGCTAAAGTAATGGAAGTATAGTGGTTCTAGTGAGCCATGCATGACGGAAGATGAGTCTGGAGATCAGTGACAATAGATAGGGAGATAAAACTATTAAGAAAATATAACAGGCCAGACACTGTGGCTCACACGTGTAATCCCAGAACTTTGGGAGGCCAAGGTGGGTGGATCTCTTGAGGCCAGGTGTTCAAGACCAGCCTGGCCAACATGGTGAAACCCTATCTCTACTGAAAAATACAAAGATTACCCAGACGTGGTGGTGCATGCCTGTAGTCCCAGTTACTCAGGAGGCTGAGGCACAAGAATCACTTGAGTCCAGGAGACGGCAGTTGCCATGAGTCGAGATCACACCACTGCACTCCAGCCTGTGGGACAGAGTGTGACTCTATCTCAAAAAAAAAAAAAGAAAAAAAAAAGAAAATATAACAGAAGAAATTTGCTTTATTGATGTTTAAATTCAAAAATAATATTTGTTAGCATATAATAATAATTCATAACAATATGATCTAAATTGAATATTTTTGTAAAAATAGTCTTCTACCTGTGATCTTCAGAGAACATCTCACCTTCACAAAGCTTCATGAATGAGTAGACATCCACATTCTTCAAACAGTGACCTGGGTCAGGCTGTGCCAGCCACTCTCGTATTTGTCATCTCATGTAATCCTCAAAGCACCCGGAGAGAAAGGCACTATCGCCCCTGGGATATCACAGGAACTAAAAAAAGTCAATAAATTTTCTCACAATCCTTCCTCCAAAGAATTGCTCTTAATATTATGAAAATTAAATAATATTAGAAAACTTAATTTGGAGACACAAAATAATAAAATCAAACACATATTTCAGAAAAAAATGACATAAAAGTTTGCACAACCTAACCTAGTGGAAATATTTGGCAATATCTGAAAAAAATTTTGATTGTCACAACTAGGGCATTACTATTGGCACCTAATGGGCAAACACAAAAGATGCTGCTAAATGTTCTACAATGCACAGGGGGGCCCCACAACAAAGAATTGTCAGGCCTAAAATATCAGTAGCGCAGACCTTGAGGGTCTAACCTAATTAGCACAGAAACTGGGATATGTAGCTGCTCAACCCTTTATTTGTTATTTTCTATTTTTAGAGACTGGGTCTAGTTCTGTCGCCCAAGCTGGAGTGCTGTAACACGATAACAGCCTCGAACTCCTGTGCTCAAGAGATCCTCCTACCTCAGCCTCCCAAGTAGCTGGGGTTACAGGTGCTCACCACCATGTCTAGCTAATTTTTAAAATTTTTTTGTAGAGACGGGGTCTCAGTGTGTTGCCTAGGCTGGTCTAGAACTCCTGGCCTCAAGTGAGCCTCTGGTCTTAGCCTCCCAAAATGTTGGATTACAGGCATGAGCCACCATACCCATCCTCAATCCATGTTTTTTGAATAGTACTGGTGATTTTATTTTATAGATGAGAAATCTGAGGCTCGAGAGGTGGGATGTTAAGAAATTTGCAGCCAGGCGCGGTGGCTCACGCCTGTAATCCCAGCACTTTGGGAGGCCGAGGCGGGCAGATCACGAGGTCAGGAGATCGAGACCATCCTGGCTAACACAGTGAAACCCCGTCTCTACTAAAAATACAAAAAAAAAATTAGCCTGGCATGGTGGTGGGCGCCTATAGTCCCAGCTACTCAGGAGGCTGAGGCAGGAGAATGTCATGAACCCAGGAGGCAGAGCTTAAATTGAGCCGAGATTGTACAACTGCACTCCAGCCTGGGCAATAGAGTGAGACTCCGTGTCAAAAAAAAAGGGGGGAAAAAAAAAAGAAATTTGCTTAGTTTGTCTTGGTAAGAAGTGGTAGAAATGAGATTTTTTACTTCGGTTTTCTGATTTCAAATTCAATGCCTTTCAGTTATACCATGACTCCAGAAAGATAAATGGGTTAAAATGATGACATAGCTTTGAGTCATAGTAAATGAGAGAATGTTAGCTCCAGAGACTAATTGACATCGGAGAAGAGAGTTGTTGGGATCTAAGAGCAGATTGTAGTGATGACTTGAGTTCCTGATATTTTAAAATCTCCAAGTGATGGTGTAGGGAGAATGCAAGTGAAAATATTCACTGGCTATCTGGCAACAAGAATTGGAGTTCAGAGGGAGGTCAGAACTGGAAAGGCACTGCCGTTGACAGCAGGTGTTAGCTACAGTCATGAGGCTGGGATGGAGATATACATTAAGAAAGGACAGTGGAAATAGGGGGTAAAGTCTAAGAAAATGCTCATAGAAAAGAGTGGACTGGTGAAAGAGGAACAAAAAAAGATGATAAAGAAAGTGGACTCTAGGCTGGGCAGGGTGGCTCACGGCTATGGTCCCAGCACTTTGGGAGGCCAAGGCGGGAGGATCGCTTGAGCCCACAAGTTTGAGACCAGCCTGGGCAACATGGCAAAACTCTGTCCCTACAAAAAATACAAAAACTAGCCAGGTGTGGTGGTGGGCGGCTGTAGTCCCAGTTACTTGGGAGGCTGAGGTGGGAGGATCTCTTGAACCTAGGTAATCAAGGCTGCAGTGAACTGTGACGATGCCACTGCACTCCAACCTGGGTGACAGAGTGAGGCTCTGTCTCAGAAGCAACAAAAGAAGAAAGAAAGAAAGAAAAAGAGGCAAAGAAAGAAGGAAAGAAAGAAAAAAGAGAGAGCCAGAGAAAAGAAAGGAAGGAAGGAAGGAAAGGTGAGAGAAAAGAAAGAAAGAAAGAAAGAAGAAAGAAAGAAAGAGAAAGAAGGAAGGAATGAAAGAAAGAAAAAGAAAGAAAGAAAGAAAGAAAGAAAGAAAGAAAGAAAGAAAGAAAGAAAGAAAGAAAAATTTGTTTCTTGGTGTCTAAGGAAGAATTTCACTATTTCCTTGTCCATGTATTGCCCTAATCTGTACAGCTGACTACGTAAAATACTTGCATCTTATTTATGCTGTTTGTATTTAGTCCTAAAATCTTAATTAGTCATGAGAAGAAAATTTCAAATTCTATTTAGGCAAAAGCCTTAAGGTTTCATCCTCAACCCCCAACCTTCCAGTAGCTTCTATCTTGACCTGGACACCCCAAATATTACTTATCTGTAGCCAATGTTCCCTTTTTTCTGTACTGAGTCCACACATTCTTGTTTGACCAAATAACAGGAACAAACAATTCTTTTCATAATGGATGTACCCTAAGGTGTCAGGCTTCTCAGAATCCTATCTGAAAATTAATTCCACTGAACCATGGTGCAATAGGATTTTAGTTAACACACGTGTTATTTATTGGCTACAAATGGTAGGGATTTGACAAAATATTCTGTGCCTCCAGGCCAGAAAAGTACAAATAGTACTCAATTCTGAGTAGGGAAGAAGAGGAAGGGAGAAAGTTAGAACACAACTATTAATGCATGTGGAGGTACCAGATCAGCTGACCACATCAGCGAAAGGTTACTTAACTAATAATGATGTACCATTAATGCCATGTCCCTGTTAAAGAAAAAAAACATTCAATGACACTTGTTACAGCATGGTAAAGAAGACTATTTAGGACCATTGAGACAGATACAGGGACCACTATAACAAAGACTTGCAGTAGGGTAGAGAGATGGGGCTCCACTATGAATACAGCAGAGGAAAATGGGAATTTATAGCCAAGAAACAGGATATGGGACTCTAGTTAAATTGACCTAACAGGATTCTTACTAAAGACAGGCCAAGGTGATTAGATATCACCTGGAGGACAGTGGAGGATGAGGAACCCTTGGGTGATCAGTTGTCAATGGGAAGGGAGGTTATTGCCAAACTGATTTTGCCGGGTTCTTTGATAAACTGGAATTTACAAGGAAATACACACATGGTCTTAGGAGAAAGTTCAGGAGCCTGACTAAAGTTTGGCCAAGGAAAAAATCTTTGTCATTCCCCAATATTTTTAAGGTAAAAGACTATTAATACTAATAAGGATTAATATTTTTTACACATGTATAATATGCAAGGCATTGAATTAAATACATTCTATAGATTAACTCATTTTGATTATCACAAAGCCTCGATGTAGGTTTAATTTTCATTCTATTACTTGCTTTTAGACAGATGAGGTTCTGACTATGACTTGGAAAAGCTGGGTATCTGGGCTCATTTCTTTACCAAAATCCTGGCCTCTAAGCGTCACTGTCCAGTAGAACTTTCTGTGATGAAGAAAACGTTTTGAGTGCTATCCAGTATGGTAGACATTAGCCACATCTTGGAATGAAGCACTTGAAAGGTGATTAGTGCAATGGACTAGTAGTAAAAAAGAAAAAAGAAAAACACACACAAGAAACCTCAATTTTAATTACGATTATAATTAATTAACTAAAATGTAAATAGCCACATTTTATAGCCATGTTGGGACTGTGCAAACATAGCACATTTCCATCACTGCAGAAAATTCTGTTGGACAGTGCTATTTGGAAGAAATGTTGCTCCTTCCCTTTCCTCCTAGGTTGGATTCTAGGGTTCCTTTGCTTTGCTTTTCTTCTGCACAGCAATAGCAGTCCAACATTCTCCACCCCCAATCCTCCAGCCTCAGTGAAAGGAGATTGCTTTGCTTTGTGCATCTCCCTTTCTCCACTTCCATGCTGCCTGTCAGCAGCTATGTCAGGTCTTGAGCGTGGAACCCCAAAGGGGTAGGCACACAGAAGTGACCTGTCTATATCCGGCGCTGCCTATACGCATTGCACTCACCATCACCATCATCAACCCACAATTACTGAACTTGTAAAGGATGAAAATCATCCTGCCAGAGATAGAATCAGACACACAAAATCTGAACTTCTAATGAAACAACAACATCAGTGACACAGCATTGAATAGAATAAACACAGTATTAGCTTTGGTCTTTGCTAGAGTCCCCTGTAAGTAGTGACTTAGACGAAAGGAAGCCTTGTGAGGTGTCCTAGTCTCCAAAACTTTAAAAACTGTTGTCCTACATTATTTAAATGGAAAATGAGACTTATTTGCCACCCAAAGCAATGTTTAACTGAAAGAAGCATTTTTCTGAAACTCAAAGGTATTCAAGCCTTTAACCTAAAGACCTTCACGGCTGAGAGGTCAGGGCTCATGCATGGCAGCCTCTACATTTACAGGTTCATTTTCAATGCTAATGAATTCTTTTACAAGCTGTATTTGTTCCTTCTTTTGTGTGTTTTGAACATTTATTCACTAATCATCACTTAAATCTAACCTAGGGTTTTTTGCAAGTGAAAATAGGACTTAAATTCAGATTTATAGTTAAAGGGCAGGAAACTGAGAGGAGGGGGAATGACTAAAAATAGCCAGAGGGTAAAATGAGAAAGGGCTATACTAGACTATTTAAAAAAACCCCTGGCTTGCACAGTGGCTCAAGCCTGAAATCCCAGTGCTTGGGGAGGCTGAGGCAGGAGGATCCCTTGAGCCTAGGAGTTCGAGACTGCAATGAGCTATGATCGCACCACAGCACTCTAGCCTTAGCGACATAGTGAAACCCCTTCTTTAGAAAACAAACAAAATGAGACTCCTTCTCTAAAAAAAAAAAAAAAAAAAACATACCTACGGTGCCTTGCTGCGTGGCAAATGCTCCCTACTGTTCATCAGTAACTCTTTGTCGGGCAGATCATGAGGTCAGGAGTTCGAGATCAGCCTGGCCAACATGGTGAAATCCCGTCTCTACCAAAGATACAAAAAATTAGCTGGGCGTGGTGGCACGCGCCCGTAATCCCAGCTACTCCGGAAGCTGAGGCAGGAGAATCGTTTGAACTAGGGAGGCGGAGGTTGCAGTGAGCCAAAATCGCACCATTGCACTCCAGCCTGGGCGACAGAGCGAGACTGCTTCTCAAAAATAATAATAATAATAATAATAATTCCAAAAAGTTTAATTCATTTTGAAATTTTGACATACAGCGAAATCACCAGGGAATCTTGCAAAATGCAGATTCTGATCCGCGGTTGGGCCTGAGATTCCACATTTTTAACAAGCACCCAGGTGATGACCTCGCTGTTGGTCTACGGGCCACTCTTGGAGAAGTGAGGACGTAGGCTCCAAGATATTGGAACCAGACCTTGTCAGTTCAGAGGCCTTGCTTCTGACAAGGAGAGGACTTTACAGAAAGTTCGCCTGGAACCTGTCCTACGTGGGGTACGTCCTGGCAGCTCCCTTTTCAGGCTTTGAGTCAACGTTTGGGGAATTGTATTATGTACCGGGCGCCTACACCTCACTCATTTCATACTCGCAGCAACAACATGAAGTGGGCGCTATCATCCTTTGTTTTACAAGCAAAAGTGAGGCTCAGAGAGTTAAATTGCCCAAGGTTATGAGATTTTCAGATGCGTTGAACCCAGGTCCTTTTGACTCCAAGAGATAACGCTTTTCACTAGCACTCTGGAGCTTCAGTTTCCTGTGCTGTGAAATGGGAAGGATTGGCTAGCAGGGTCCGGATCCCTGCCAGATACACCTAAAGGAGGCCTTGTATTTTTTCTCGAGATCTTGCTCTTTGACCCTGAGGGGAAAAGTTCTTTTTGGGAACACCGAGCTCCCCTCGGCTTGCCGAGGTCAGGGGTCATGGCTCTTCCCGGGGAGGGTCCGGCAGTCCTAGAGCGGTTTGGCTGGGGACACAGAAAGCCGGTGCATTACATAACCGCGAGACGTCCCTCCTCCGCTGCGCCCCTCGCCCCTAGCCAAGCCACAGTACTTAGAGCGGATCCCCGCGCTAAATCCTCTTCGCCCGCCAGGCAGAGTCCCCGGCGGAGCTGGCGGGGCTGAATGAGCCGGTGCATTTCGAAGGCCGAGCACTGGGATTTTCCGCGCTACGCTTCCCTCCCCCGGCGTTGCCAGCTAGGCCCCCGGCCCCAGCCTCGCCGGCGCCTCCGCCCAGTCCGCTCCCCGCCCCACCGAAGCGCGGATCGCGCAGCCTGGGGCCCGGGAAGGGGCCACTGCGCAGGGACGCGGCTCGGCGGGTGACCCCCGGGGGCATGTCCGCGCGCTACCGCCAGGGCTGCAGTGGTCCCGGCGAGGTGAGGAGGCGGCGGGGCCGGGCTGGGGGCGGGTGTGGCAGGAGGGCGGGCGGGGCATGGGGTGGTCTGCGCGCTCTGGGCGGGCTGCAGAGCGCTGGAGCGCTGGAGCGCTGGAGCTCTGGGCTGTCCCGGGCTCAGTCTCGCCGGCGGCCCCCGCTCCCGGATCCCCAGCGCCCGGGCCAAGAAGCTTCCTCGGCTCCCCCTCTTCCCTCTCCCTGACACGGTTGTGCAGAGGGCGCGGTGGCTCAGGTGACACGGGCATCCTTCAAGGAAGGGCGGCGGGACGGCGGGGCGCTGGCGCTGGCGCTGTCGTTGGAGCTGGAGGAGGACGGGGACCCTCCGTTCTCCGCTGCCCTAGCGCCCATCCCGCGCCGGGAGCCTGGGACCCTAACTTGGGTGCGTCGGCGCGCAGCTTGGGTTGGGAGGGAGACACGTGCTCACTTGCCCTGTCTGGGTTGGGTCTGCGCTGCGGCCGAGTTTTTGGGCAGGTGGCTGGAGAACGAGCGGCTTTGATCTCCATCTCTTGTAGTTTTCAAATGCAGACTTCTCGGTGGAATAGAGACCATCTTTCTTCTGGATTTTATGTTGATAGTACATTTTAAAAATCTCTCCCCGTCCCCCACCTCAGACAATAATATTTATTTCCCGTGTGTGCATATTAAGAACACACCGGCTTTCAGTGGATTGAACTCAATTTCTCAGTTGCTTCTTGTCCACAAATAAACCAGTGATACCTGTATTGTGGACTCGGAAAAGCGTTCGTAACAAAATTTTGAAGCACAATTTCAGTAAGTCCTGGGGCTATTTGGTTAGTCTTCCGTTTTCACACATCAGCATTCTAAACCTCTTATACCATTTATTTATTTAGAGACAAGGTCTCGCTCTGTCGCCCAGGCTGGAGTGCAGTGGCGCGATCTCAGCTCATTGCAACCTCCGCCTCCCCGGCTCCAACGATCCTCCCTCCCGAGCATCTGGAGTAGCTGGGACTAAAGGTGCGCGCCACCACTGCCGGCTATTTTTTTTGTTGTTGTTGCAGATACAGGGTTTCGACATATTGCCCGGTTTGCTCTCGAGCTCCTGGGCTCAAGCGATCTGCCCGCTTTAGCCTCCCAAAGTGATGGGATTACAGGCGTGAGCCACCGTGCCTGGCCATAATTTTAAAAAATGTCTAGTCAGGTGAGTCCTGCCAGGAAACTGGTTAAACACTCTCCTTTTGAAGAGCCTCTAATTAGTTCAACCTACCTGGTTCTTTGCTCAGAGCTAGGCACTCCCACGGCGCCACCAGCTTAGCCCAGGGGGAAAATCTTCCGGCCTTTCAAATTCAGAAACACATTCGCTCCACAGGTGTAAGCTCGCTAACAGTTAAAATCATCAGCTAGCTGCCCTTGCGTAGTTTGTCGCTCCCCCTCCATAAATGTCGTGCCAAACTATGGCTAATGGTGTTTGACATCCTCCACCCCCTGCGCCCCCAAGGTGACCGGATGTTTGCTGAAGAAATGAAGGATGTAAAAGAGTAGTGGTAGTAATTAGGTGAACTGGATTTAGTCACTTATAATTACAGGGTTTAGAGAAACTTTGAAACTGAAAGGCTTTGGAGACCATCTACTAAATTCAAACTCTTCACGTTACAGCCCAGGAAGCTCAGATCCAGGTTGGCAAGGATTGGCTGAATTCATACTGTTAACTGGTGATGGAATCAACACTAGAATCCAGATCTTCTCATTCCCACCTAACTCAGTTTTCCAAGGCATATTGCCTCTAGGCATTTTGAGCAAAAATAATATGACTAGCATCACCTAATCACATCATTTTCCTGTTCTTATTTTTTATGTTTTTTTTTTTTAACTGATGGGATTCTGAAATAGATGAGAGGTTGATTTAATCAAATTGCTTTTGTGGCACAATTTTTAAAGGTGCAAACCTTTAATTTTAAGTAATATTTTAAATTATTTTTATATTATGGATATACAGATACTTCTCAGGTGAATGCCCAGAAGAAGAAAATTAGTCCAAATAGATGGGAGTAAGTCTACCCCCATCTTTCCTTGGAGTCTTTTCTGATTCTCAGCACCCTCTATGGTAATGATCGATCAGAAGTAAAAACATGAATTATAGTGTTGAAGTGTTTTATATGAGGACTGTTTGTTTATTGTGATTAATACTATGACCAAAAAAAGCTAAGAAAGGAGTTTCAAACTGACTTATTTAACATTGCATTGCACTGCATATTTTTCAATTTAGTTCAATTTAGCAGATATTTATTGAGTGCCTACTGTATGCCTAGTGCTGTTCTGGGCATTTGGGATATGTCAATGAACAAAACAAAGAACTTTGATCCTATAGAGCTCAAGTTGCAATTTATTCACTAGAATTTTTCCAGGATTTCTTAGGCAGGTACAAGAGAATTTCAGTTTTACCTAAGCAGGAAAATAAACATAAGTGATCCAAACTATCTTCCTTCCAATCCTACAATTCTGAGAATCTTATAATCATGGAAAAAAAAAAAAACTAAAAACGACAACAACAACAACAAAAAAACAAATTCAGGTGAAGTTACTTTGACTTTTATGAGCTGACATTTTACTGTAAGTGAATTGCAGTTCCCACATTTGGTTATTTAATATATGTTCATTTGGAGTCAATGAAATTACATTTCCTTTATTGCAGGGAGATCACCTTGGTGACTAAACTTGAAGCACGGGATGATTTGTTTTCTTAAGAGTGTTAGTGGTACCATGTTAGTATTGGAGACTAATTAAATTAGTTTATAAGATGTTGCTTTTTATTTATTTATGAAGATGGTGTTCTGTTGTTATTTTGTCTCACTTTACATTTTGTCCCCCACTTTCCTCCATATTCATAGACTATTAGACATTCCAGTTTTAAGCATTTTCTAATTCTCTCAATTGCTTTTTCTTCAAAACAGCATGGTTTGCAAGCTCAGGCATGTTTATTGTTTTTAACAAAGGCTTATCGAAATGAACTTGGCAGTTTTTCAGTCGTATACAGCCAAAGAAAAGTATTCAGTGCCGCTTTTGGGGTTGTTTATGCATTCCTCACCTAACCAGTTGCTTTGCTTTTAAAAATTGCCAATTTGGAAGCTATTTTCTTATGAGTACCTTTCCACTGTATATAAAAAGTCACCCATTGAAATAATATAATAATTTAATTGATGAAAACTAAATACACAGTTGAAGAGGTTGGGGGATTTTGAACAGAAAGATTTTCCCTCTGATAATATTTTTAATGTGCTCTACATCAAAGGACATCAGAAAGTGTCATTATCTAACAATGTCCTGTTTGAAGGTGGTGTCTGTTGAACATTTGGGGAACAGTCACAATTTCTCATGCATGCTAGGCACCTGGAGTAGCTGATTTTTTTTTCTTCATTCACCCACCACTGTGCCCCATCAGATACATATCCTTCCTTCATTTACTGCGCATTGACGAGTAGGGTTAATTGCTGTAGCCAGGTAAGATGTTGCATGAAATTAATTAATTATTTAATTAGTGTGCTCATTCATTTATTAATTTAATGAATATTTATTGAACTTCTACTTCTTATTAAAAGATTTGTGTAAGGATTTGTGTGAAGATTGTGTTTTGAGCATCTCTTTTCTGGTGCTGGTGACAGCAGGACGTGTAAAGACACAGAACATGCCTCTGATGCAGCTTACATCCTGGTATGGAAGAGAGGACATTGTATGGCTAGCTATCATACCGATTCAAACTACCATAAGAGATGCATAAGTACTTTGGGAATTAAAAGGAAGAAGAGAGAGCAGGCAGGCACTGTGAAGATTTGAGGGTTAGGGAAGACTTTGTAGAGGAGGGCACATTGGAGTTGCTTCTTGAAAGATGGTAAAGCACGGTAAAGCTTTTATAGAGGCAGAGGATATACCTATCTTTATGGCAGCACATCCTTGCCTCTTTTTGAAGACACGTAGAAAACTTCCTCTTGAGAACCAGTTGAGGCTGTGTTGGGTCATATAATAGACACTTATCACCTCTCTGCCCCTCTACATGCATCTGACTCTGTTCTGCTTAATGAAATACTGCCCAACACTGAAACAACTCATTGGATTAACCAATGCTCTCCTTCTCTGAACCACATCCTGATGGTTGCTCAGACACAGAGACCGCTGTGGGAAATAGCTATCATCTTAATAAATTTGTATACTTGGCTGTTACTAGGTCAGGTGCATGCTTACAGTGGTGTTTGGTTACAGTCCAGTTTATGCCAGTTGTACTTTGCTATTGTATTTTTGTTTTTTTCTTTGAGACAGAGCCTTGCTCTGTCACCCAGGCTGGAGTGCAGTGGTGTATTTCGACTCACTGCAACATCCGCCTCCCGGGTTCAAGTAATTGTCCCACCTCAGCCTCCTGAGTAGCTGGGATTACAGGCATCCACCACCATGCCTGGCTAATTTTTGTACTTTTTTTTTTTTTTAGTAGAGACAGGATATCACCCTGTTGGCAAGGCTGGTCTCGAACTCCTGACCTCAGGTGATCTGCCTGCCTTGGCCTCCCAAAGTGCCAGGATGCTATTGTAATTTTGTGATTTAATGAAATATTGCCTAAACCGATGTAATATGAATGCTAAACAAAGAATGGTATTTCTGTGAAAACTAAGTTGATCGCTATATGGACCCATAAAAGTAAGTAATGTTAAAAAAAATATATCAACACATGCTGCGACATGGATGAACCTTGAAAACATTATGCTAAGTGAAAGAAGCCAGATACAAAGACCACATGTTGTATGATTTATATGAAATGTCCATAATAGGCAAATGCATATGAACAAAAAGTGGATTAGTGATTGCCAGGAAAGTGGGGTAGGGGAAATAGAGAGTGACTGATGATGGATGCAAGGTTTCTTTTTGGGGTGACGGCTATGTTCTGGAATTAGATAATGGGGTGGTGGTTGCACAACATTGTAAATACATAAAAACCACCAGCCGGGCGCCGTGGCTCACACCTGTAATCCCAGCACTTTGGGAGGCCAAGGCGGGCAAATCACGAGGTCGGGAGATCGAGAGCATCCTGGCTAACACGGTGAAACCCCGTCTCTAGTACTAAAGTACAAAAAATTAGCCGGGCGTGGTGGTAGGCGCCTGTAGTCCCAGCTACTCGGGAGGCTGAGGCAGGAGAATGGCATGAAACCAGGAGGCGGAGCTTGCAGTGAGCCAAGATCCCGCCACTGCACTCCAGCCTGGGCAACAGAGCGAGACTCCGTCTCAGAAAAAAAAAAGAAAAAAAAAAAACCACCAAATTTTACATTTTAAAAGTATTAAAATAGTGAAGTTTATGTGAACTTTATCTCAATTTATAAAAGGACTATAAAGCTTTTTAAAAAGCAACATGAACAAGCAAATTACAAAAGGAAGAGGGATGAGTACTTAGGTGTGGCATAGTGATAAGAGATTTGGAGAGTACAGTAAAAATTTCTAGAATGATTTTGCATTCAGGTTTTTTCACAAGCTCCAATAAGGTCCTGATCCTCTTAAAGAAATGGAAGCAGGAAATCTGGATGTGGATTAACCAAGAAAAATAACATAGAACTCCAATCATGACCCAATATCCAAAGATTAGTGAATGAATTTTTTGTTTATGAAAGGAATTGAAACAAAATGTTCAAAATATGTTGTATCAACTTTTTGACTCTGCTTTTCCTGACTTCTGATTACTTTACTGCTGAGAGCTTCTAATGTTTCCATTTCTGAGGGTACCCTGTATATTTTGAAAATAACTCATTTTTGTATCTAGAGAGAAATTCCATGTCTATGAGCCTCTTATAGATATAGCATTAGTCACTTAAGACTGTAAAGGAGGCTGGGTGCGGTGGCTCGTGCCTGTAATTCCAGCACTTTGGGAGGCTGAGGCGGGTGGATCACCTGAGGTCAGGAGTTCGAGACTAGCGTGGCCAACATGGTGAAACCCCGTCTCTACTAAAAATACAAAAATTAGCTGGGCGTGGTGGCACGTGCCTCTAATCCCAGCTACTAGGGGGGCTGAGGCAGGAGGATGGCTTGAACCTGGGAGGTGTAGGTTGCAGTGAGCCGAGATCGTGCCACTGCACTCCAGCGTGGGCAACAGAGAGAGACTCTGTCTCAAAAAAAAAAAAAAGACTGTAAAGGAAATTGGGACTCAGTTTCCAAACTTCTGAATCACCATAAAAATCAGCAACTGTTTCCCCCTAACACCGTCTTCTGGCTCGGTGGTTCATATATGTAAACAAAGTAGCTACATAAAGTGTTAACTATACCAATACTTAAAAATTATCTCCCAAATCATTTGTAGACTATGTTTTTTTTTCAAAATATTCCTGAGCACAATTAATCATTTTGTGGTTTATTTGACATATTATAAATTAGGGCCATAATTACTTATTTTGGGATTCCACTTTGCTTGATGGAATACTTTCCATGGGAGTGAGTTCATATTTATCTACTGAAACCAGATGTATTTCTTGAAACAGAAATTTCAGCTCTCTGAACCTGTAACTTCAAAGCAACCACATTCATAGCCCCTGAAGGAACCACCAAAAAAATAAAAACTCACGACAAAGTTAAATCTCATAAGGGAGAACAGAATGCTGCTTCTTCAGGCAGTGATAGTTCAACCAGACAACTATCAAAAACCAGCCTTAATCATCATTATTAAATAGTTATGAATAGGGGTAGCCCAAACTCACAGGCATAAATGATATAAAAAATAAATGGTCTGTTCAGGTTGACACCTGACAACCTAGTATATATAAATCAGTTGATTGAAGACTCTGTATCAATGGTTCTCAACCCCACCTACACATTAGAATCACCTGAGGAAGGAAAAAAACTGGTACCAATGTCCTACTCTGAAAAATTCTGATTCCGTAGGTCTGAGATACAGGGCTAGGGTATTGATAGTTTTTAAATCTCTCTGGTGAATCTCACGTACAGCCAGGGTTGAGAAACTATGGACATATGTAATAATAATTTTATGCCTCTTTAGAAAAAAATTTTATTGAAACATAAAATTTCATGTGTGGTATCTTCTTAACATATAATGGAAATTTTTTGTGTGTGCATTTTCTCTATAGAGGGCCCATTCATTATATGGAAAGCTTTTCCCAATGGTTGAATGAATGTTCAGTGATTTTTTTTCTTCTCTGTGGAATTCACTAGGCTTATGTGTATAAGATGTCAAAACAACCAAATCAACACAATTGATATAATTACTGTCAACCAATGAATTAATTAACCAACTATTTTCAAGTTTTTGATGATTGTGGTACCATATGGGTATTTTTGTTTAGGACAATAATTTGGCCTTTTACTCTACAACAATAATCTGTTTCCTCTAAAATACTTACAGATGTGTCCTTTATTACGTGTTTCTTTAAATTGATTGAGTTGTCAACCTTAATACTCAAACTTTCTCTGAAAACTTTCTGTTTTTATTCAATTGTATCAAATTAAATAAAAAGGGTTATCTTGGGACAGGGTCTCTCTTTGTCACCCAGGCTGGAGTGCAGTGGCCTTATCAGGGCCCACTGCAGCCTCGACCTCCCAGGCTCAAGCAATCCTCCCATCTCAACCTCCCAAGTTGCTAGGACTACAGGCATGAGCCACCATGCCTGGCCAGACTTTTATATAAGAAAGATATTATATAGGATTCTTATGTAAGAAAGATAGGAGTTTAAACCTTGCCCTATGTGACTTCAACAAAGTATGATTAATTTTAGAGCTTTCTTTGTCATTAGGATTTATTGTTTTTGAGAAAATGTGGTGAGGTGACTGATATAGATTCTGAAGATTTATCTAGTAGACTACTCCTACTTAGAATTCACCTCTTTTTTTCTTTTCTCTCTCTCTTTTTTTTTTTAAGAGATGGGGTCTCACTGTCACCCAGGCTGGAGTGCAGTGGTGCAATGATGGTTCATTGCAGCCTTGAACTACTAGGCTCAGGCAGTCCTGCTTCAGCCTCCAAAGTAGCTGGAACTACAGGTGGGCACCACCATGCCCAGATAAATAATTTTTTTTTTTTTTTGTAGAAATGGAAATGGAGTCTTACTATGTTTTTCCAGGCTGGACTTAAACTCCTGAGCTCAAGCAATCCTCTCTCCTCAGCCTCCCAAAGTGCTGAGATTATAGATGTAAACTACCATGCCAGCCCCTTATTTTTTTAGTTTTATTATTATTTTTTTGAGGTGGAGTCTCACTCTTTCACCCAGACTGGAGTGCAATGGCATGATCTCGGCTTGCTGCAACCTCTGCCTCCTGGGTTCAAGCGATTCTCCTGCCTCAGCCTCCTGAGTAGCTGGGATTACAGGCACCTGCCACCACACCCGGCTAATTTTTGTATTTTTAGTAGAGACGGGGTTTCACCATGTTGGTCAGGCTGGTCTCAAACTTCTGACCTCAAGTGATCTGCCCACCTCGGCCTCCCAAAGTGCTGGGATTACAGGCATGAGCCACCACGCCCTACTCAGCCCCTTATTTTTTTAATTTGTTCTTATTTGGTTTTAATGCTCATGGAGATTCTCACCCACTGTTACCAGTTAGCTTCCCCAAATTACACTTTAACTGTTGATTTTGTAATAAAAATAAATAAATTTTTATCCACGAATAAAAATCTTAATGGATTTTGGCCAGTAGATTTTAAACTGTATTTTGCACATTCCTGGGAGTATCAGGGAGCACCTCTGGAGCTGTGTTACAGGGCATGAGGGCAATGGGTGGCGGACCGATGTCCAGCTTCCACCTTTGGGCTCCTTTCTGGTGGCCCCTTCTGCTATCTGAGCAGGTGTCCTGTTCTTGATTTCACATATTTGGTTTCCAAGTAAGATTTTATTTGAACAAAGGATTTCTTGGCCAAAACAAGTTTGTAAGTGATTGGGCCACATGTTTCTAAGTTTCTGCTTCCTGTTCCTTGCCAAATTTGTTTTATATTCTGGCAGCTCCTAATTGTTTCAAGCTACTACTGTGGATCTGTGTTGAAAAGCCTGGGAAATCTTCGGTCTTAATAACTTTATAACTTTGATGCCTGTGGGGAGAGATAACCAAGTAAGCAGTTAGATATTTACAGCAAGAACTATAGCTTGGGAGTTATCAGTATAGGGACTCAGTTCAAGTTATATGTCTCCCCAGGAGAGTGTTTCTAGAGAGGGGTGAGATGGGTCAAAGATCAAATTCTGGGGAATAGCTATGCTGGGCTAAGTGCCGTTCTCTGTATTCACGTTAACCAAATGTGCATTTTGGTTAATGAAGTTTGCATTTCATATTTTAATTTTATAATTCCCCCATGTACAGTTGTACGTAACTGCCAAAAGAGTTGATGCATGGGTATATATGTGTGTGGGGGCGGGGGGTAGCATGATGGGGTCAGAGGACAGGGCTTGGAAACCAGCCAAGGATGCTTATCCTTTCTTTGAAAACCCTGCATCATGCACAAATCACTGGGGCCCCTTCTACATGCAGGTTGAAGTGCACAATGAGAGGATAAACTTGGGTGGTTACCTAGTGAATTTGGCAATTCAGACAGCTGTTGTGGCATTTTTTGACATAAAATTATTTGTTAAGAAATATCACGGTTTCTTACCTTAAAAAATCCAGACATTTCCCCCGTATCTTAGTTCTCCCTTGTGGAACTTGAATAGTGACTGCTAGGTTTTGGGTGTGATCCCATGGACGTTTAGGTCAAATCCCCACTCCACATGGGTCTGTAGCTAATTGTGTTTTATTGACACAGACTCCACCCTCAATGCCAGCCGGCTCTTTGGTAAATTTAGTCATGAGGAACACCTGGCAACAGCTACTAACTTAATTAAAAAATTCAAAAACACTCTTAGAAAAAGGCAGAGCACCTAGATAAAGAACAAATAAATACTCATAAATAAGATACTTGTTAAAATTATTTTACTGGATAATTGAAGTGTTCCAGTGATTAAGGGACTCGTCATTTAATCAAAATTAAGCCCCATATATTTTTTCCTTCCTTTCTTACTTGCTGAGATTGACTTCTTTCATTATCTTCCATATTCAAAAAAAGATAAAATTTAGACAACCATATATTCTGATTTTATTACAGATGAAGATCTAACTAAAATTTCAAGTTTTGCTCAGTAACTGATGGACCCAAATTGGTATCTCAGAATGTTCCTGGCATATTCTGCTTTCTTTGTCAATTCTTGCATGATAGTATACCTAATTGACTGCTAATGCAGGCTCTGTTAAGGTGAAATTTCAGTTTAGCCTTTTTTTTTTTTTTTTTTTTTTTTTTTGATATGGTGTCTCGTTCTGTCGCCCAGGCTGGAGTGCAGTGGCACGATCTCGGCCCACAGCAACTTCTGCCTCCCAGGTTCAAACAATTCTCCTGCCTCAGCCTCCTGAGTAGCTGGGACTACAGGCGCACGGCGCCACGCCCAGGGAATTTTTTTTTTGTATTTTAGTAGAGACGGGGTTTCACCATGTTGCCCAGGCTGGTCGCAAACTCCTGAGTTCAGGCAATCCACCCGCCTCAGCCTCCCAAAGTGCTGGGATTACAGGTATGAGCCACTGCGCCCGGCCTCAGTTTAGCTTTTAACAGCTTTAAGCAGAATCTGTAGAAGGGACATTTGATTTAGATGAAATAGAATTAATTACCTTTAAAGTCTCTAACAAAAAATATTGTGATTAAACAATGCTGAAAATAACTTCATGAGTTTACCTCTTCCCAGGCAAACATGCACTGAGGCCCTGCCATGTGTTAGACAGGGTTCTTCCTCAAAGGCTTGCCTTTTTCTGGGGAAGATACTTCCCAGGAGATGGAAAGCCTTTGAGGAAAGGCCTCTGTACACACAAGTGTGTGTACAAAGTATCACAGCATTGGAATGAGTCCCATAAGTGATCATCTGCTATGGATGTGCAGAGCCAGAGGCACTTAACGTTGCTGAGGTTGGTCAAACCATTAAATAATTGTAGAAATTCGCAGGTTGAACCTTCTAGGCAGTAGGAGCAACAGGTGCAAAAGCGCTGAGGTGGGAATTGCCTTGGAATTGAAAGCACTGCTCATCTTCGGATGGTGTGGCATGGCTGACAGGTAGGGAATATGTGTGGCCAGGGGTCTGGAGAAGGCTAGAGGAGCAGGCAGGAGCGAGAGCATCAGGGTCTGGTACATCGCACCACCAAGGGGTTTTGATTTTTCTTTGAGTTTTTGAACAAGGGAGTGGGTGGGAGTGGGGATTTGGTGATAAAATTAGCTTGTGTTTCAAGCAGATAACTCTGAATGGGGTTTGAAGAAAGGCCCCAGAGGCTCTGTTAAAATGGTGCAGATGGGAAATAAGATTAATGCCTTATGGTAAGACTTTTATTTATTATTTTTATATTCCTGTTGCTTGGTGCCCTATAAGGCATGTGGTAGAAATGCGTGGTAGAAAGTTTGATATTCTGGGCAAGAAATTCAAAATTGTATCATCCGCTAAGAAGCTCAGTTGAAATCACTTGTCTGGATGTCTTTTCCTGAGGAAAAGGGAAAGAGTGAGGTATGAAACAGGTTGAAGAACTTGGGGGAATAACTAGACTGTGCTCACGGGATACCCAGGGCATCTCTCAGTCATTGCACCTTTTGTTTTATTCTCTAATTATCTAGGTGTGTTTTGGTCTTTTTCACTGGTCCAACAAGAGGGCAAAGACTATGTATTCTTTATAGCTTCACTGCCATTGCACAACTTTGGATGGGGTCATTTATGTGCCTGTGTAGTGTGTCTGCACTGTGAATAGTGCCTGGAGTAGTGCTTCAGCTTAACTGGTCCTAGCAGCTGTCATGGTACCTGACATATGGTAAGAGTTTAATATGCTTGTTGAATGAATGAATGAATGAATGAATGATGACACAACATACAATGAGTGGTCAGAGGAAGAGAATCTAGCGAAAGAAACTAAGAAGCAGGGGTTGGTAGGGAAGAAAGATAAGTAGTAGAGACTCCTATCATGGAAACTCAGGGAAAAACAAGTTTTAGTCATGACAGAGAGGTCAACAGTGCCACATTCTACAGAGATTGGCCAATTAAGAATGCCAGAGTAAACACTGGCAATTAGGAGTCACTGGTGATAATGTCAAAAACAGCCTGAGTGGTGTGTGGAGGACACAGGAGGCAAATTCCCTTCCATTGAGGTGGGAATGGGAAGAGAAGCAAGGAGATTGTCAGTATAGACAGGACCTTAGAGGGTGGGTTTGTGAAGGGAGGATTCTAATCCGTGAGAGCCAGAAAGGGTGGTAAGGCTGAAGGGGAGTTTTCTTCCCTGCTTTTTCCTTCTCTTCCCTTCTTTTCTCCCTCACATTCTCCCTTCCTGCTTTCAAGAAAAGAGACACATGAGTAAATTTATAGGCTAAGGAGAACCCAGTGAAAAGGTCTAGGTTCAAAATACAGAAAAAGTAGTAAAGGATACTAGCTGGCAAGACTAAATATAGAGTGACAAGTCTTTCTTTGAAACAGGAAGAAAAAAGATAAGGATGCATGTGGATATGAATAAATTGGAGAAATAGGAAATGGAGGAAAATAATAAACTGAAAGAAAGGAAAGGAAGTGGAGGAAAATCCCATCTAAGGTCTCAATTGTGTCTACAAAATAATAGCTAACGTGTTTTGGGCACTTTCTATATCGCAAGCATTGTTAAAATACCTTACATAGATAACTCACTAAATTCTTTCCACAACCTTGTGAAGATGGAATTGTCTTAATTCACAATTGAGGTAACTAAAGTACAGAGAGGTTAAGTCACTTGTCTGAGGTTATAGAGTGACTAAGAGGCAGAACCAGGATGCAAAGCTGTGTACCATCATGCTGTACTGCTGAAAATAAGGGGCACATGGAGTACTTAAGACTTCAAATAACCAGTGTATGTAAGGAACAAGTGCAATACATTTTTGCTGAGTCACACCAAGCACTTAGTTTCTGTTGGAATTCATAATTATGTTTTGCCATTAATCTCCAGGATTGAGAGATTTCCTCTAGTAAAACTTGATTTACCAGTGGTAGAAGTGGAAATGTTTGGGTGTTCAGATTGATGCAGAATTGGGGGTTAGTAGTTTGAAACAGAGGTGCTTCTAGCAAGAGAGCAATTGAAGTGATGGATCATGAGGTCTAGCAGCCAAGAAGAGGGAAAAGAGAGCAGGACCAGTTAATGGAATGGGGGAAAGCGGAGCAGCAAAGGGCCCAAGGGCTCAAGGGGGTTGAAAACCAGGTGCAATAAGAGTTAGGATGTTGGAGATGTTTGGAGGATAGACAGTTGGGATTCAAGAAGGATACTTAATTCTCAATACAACTCTAGATTTCAGAAGTGAGGGCTGGCTTCACCTTGTGATGACAGGTAGATAGTGTGGCTTTGGGAGTACATGGCTGAAATGGATTGGAGGTGAATGCTATGGGACATGAGGTGGTCAAACTTGACGCTGAGAATGGCAAAGCTGCTGGATAGATGTTGACTGGGCCCTGCCTCTCATTGGAGGATGGTTCCTGGTAGTCCTAAGGATGGTCTGGACTTCAGGAGGACACAACCCAAGTATGGGCAGTAATGTGGAAAGATACAAAAGGATAGCTGGTTTCTGGCATACAGTAAAGACCACTTGATGATCTCAATAGAACATTGTCAAAGGACAGTTGCATAGCTTACATTTTGCATGGCAGTGTTTGAAAAATAACTTGAAGTATGAATTGGCAAAACAACACACATCACAGGTAACTTTGGATGCTTCAGCCAGATTACAATTGAAAGAAAAGACTACAAGCCCTGATGAAACCTCCTCCTCTTCTTCCTCCTCCTCCCTCTTTCATTTTTCCTTGTAATGTGCGGTGTGACACTCTCTGGACAGAGAGAGGCAGCTGAAGATCATCAGGCTTCCAGATGTGGAGCTCTGTTATGACATGTGGGGGTGAGGGTCATGGGAGAGGGGCCGGAAGCTTCAGTAGGACTCAGTGTGGTGTCCTCTGCTTCTGTAGTTAGCCATGTGATGGGAAACCAGCAATATGTGTTTCCTTTGTACAGCTGTACATATTATTGTTTCTTTTTCTCCTCTGCCCGTGTAGGATTCTAGGAAATCAAAGTTAGATCTGATGTAAGCTTAGAAAGCCCCACATATGAAGATATGGAGCTATTGCTCTGTGACAGAATATGTGTACTAGGTCTGATCCATAAGTGCCATGCATAGAAAATGTAGTTGGTAGCACGTTTTGGGGTGTAAGGAACAGAAATCTCGACTTGGACTGGCTTTGTTGGGACTAGGATCAGTTACAATGGGATCAGCTACAATGTCTATGACAGAGACAAGGCATTATTGTCAGATTCAGACAGCCTTACTAAGGGGAAGGAGCCTTGGCTGGCAATCAAGTCCCCAACTTCAGCATTTGATAGCAGCATGCACTTGGACAGATATCACCTTCCATGAGCCTCAGTTTTCTCTTACAAGACCATTGCAGGGATTGAAAGCACTTTACATAAACTCTAAGTAGCTATACAAATGTGACTTACTCATTTAATAGTAAAAATAATGACAATAACAAGAATACTTCCATTTACTGAGCATGTACGTGTTCCAGGCACTGGCTGGAGGCTTATCTGCATTCTCTTTATTACCCACTAAATACATAACAAGCAATGATCATATCCAGGCACTCTAGTAAGTACTTTATTTCCAATCTCAGTTAAGCTGAGATCTGAAACATTAAGGCTCAAGGGCAGGGGCAGAGAACAGGTATGGGTTCAGTTTCACCCAGGGGTTCCTTTTTTTTTTTTTTTTTGGCCTATGTGACCCAGTAATGGCAGCTGACATGCGGCCTTGGACAGTTCTTCTATCTGCCAGGGATTGTCATTTGCTAACTAGTTCAGGGCTAACTGCATGGGTGATTTCCAAAACACAAGTGTACGTGTGCTTTTAAAACACTCGATGCTTTTGTTTCTACTGTTCTTTTCTGAAATGTAAGCTTTTTGCATTTTTAAGCTTTTGAAATAGTTGAGGGATTTACAAATGCTTATTGAGTTCTAGTATATGTATTGGCTAATTTGAACCTCATGAAGAAGTCAAGCTTGAATTTGTATTGTATTAAGGCTTAGTGACCATGGGACCTGTCAGTAAGGTTTGAAGTTAGAAGGTAGGGGACATAATTTTTTGATGTTGCAAATTGCCTTGCTTTGAGCATTGTGTGAGATGAACTTTTTCCATATTTTTGGTTTATATTGTTATGATAGTTTTCCTGAAGCAGCCTTTGTAGGTGGGTCAAAGGGTTTGAACTTCTTTTTATATAGATTGCCTGATTGTTTTGTGGAAGCTTTTTGGATGGTGACAATGATATACTTGTGCTATTTGAGAAATATGCGTTTTTCTCTTTGTATGATTCTTTTTTTTCAGACAGAGTCTTGCTCTGTCACCGAGACTGGAGTGTAGTGGCGCGATCTCGGCTCACTGCAACCTCCACCTCCCAGGTTCAAGCAATTCTCTTGCCTCAGCCTCCCGAGTAGCTGGGATTACAGGCACCTGCCACCACATCCAACTAATTTTTGTATTTTTAGTAGAGACAGGGTTTCACCATGTTGGCCAGGCTGGTCTTGAACTCCTGACCTTGTGATCTGCCCGCCTCAGCCTCCCAAAGTGCTGGGATTACAGGCATGAGCCACCGCGCCCGGCCTTTGTATGATGTTTTATATGTCTGGGATTATAAAAGATTTCCAAAAAATCTGAGTCATTCTGTTGACATGTAACATTCTTTTCCTCGGACCCCCCCCACCCCCTGCAATGACAATAAAAATGATGTTTCCATGGTTCAGCCTATACTAGATCTTGAGGAAATCCAGCCTACATCAATTCCTGCCTATTAGTTCATAAAGTCTCGGGGGGAAACTAAACTTGTGCATCTGAATTCATCCTCGCCCTGGTGTGAGTTCCCTCTCAAGAGGCTTCCTGATCCTGTGTGCACATACACTCCCTGAGGGCCTATATTACAGACACATCTGTTTTTTATTCATAGTTCCGGTTCTCACGCTGGGATCCCTGCTATACTCTCAAACAATTTATGAGTAAATTGATGTGGAAAACGAAGTGGGAGATACCAGTTTTTGCTGATAGGGTATTTTTTTTTCTTCTCTCAACTTTTGTTTTAGGTTTAGGGGATACATGTGCAGGTTTGTTCCGTGGGTAAATTGTGTGTTGGTGGGGTTTGGTGTACAAATGATTTCTTCACCCAGCAGTGAGGATAGTACCCGATGCGTAGTTTTTGGACCCTCACCTTTCTCCCACCATGCCTCTTCAAGTAGGCCCCACTGTCTTTTGTTCCCATTTTTGTGGCACAGTATCAATATGGGATATGTGTTTTGGAGTTGTAGTGAAAGTGACAAGACTTTCATTCATATAACTGAAGGTCCCATATAATTATTTCAACAATTCCTAAAATACTTCTCCCCAACTGTTCCTGCCTGCCCTAAGATATACTAATGCTGAAGCTATGTAGCAACCACCACTATTCTTAAATAGATTTTTAAAATATCATAGTTGTGATCATAGTGTATATTTAGTATATAATATATATTGAGTATTTATATTTTGTTTTCTGCCTGTACATTTCCCCAGGTAATTTTAAACACCTAATGGGTTAGATATGATAATAGGAAAAAGCAAAAAGTGGGACCACCCCTGCCACATAAGGGTCCACTGGCAGTGACCAAAACTGTGGCCAGGATTGTCAGGTAGGTGGAAAGAGAGTGCTCTTTGGGGGCTGGGCCTCAGAGTAACCCTATGAGTAGGTAGAAGATGGAGGCCCAGGAGGTCACTTGTTCCAGGTCACACAGCAAGTCAATGGAAAGCCTAGATTTCAATCCTAATCTTCCTAAATCCAACTTGCATGTTCTTTGCTTTTCTTCGTTTCTTTTTCCAGATTTGAATTTTTTAAATCACCTCGAAAATAATCCAGGCTCTAAAGAAGGGAATAAAGGAGATACTGCTCCCTCCACTGTCTCTCATACCTTAGGCTTGCACTGTGAACAGTTTGGTGTGCTTCCAGGCCACCTTCCTTGCATGTACAAATTGCCTAAGGAAACCAGCTATGCCTGTCACCAGCCAGACAGAACAGCTGCTGGGGGTAGGGCACGACTTGTCTTCTCCAGGACCTACCTCGGTGAGGCTTGTGGCATGCTGGGCTCTGGGGACCAGGACACACTGAAGTTTAACAGCAACAGAGAGAAGCCAGAGTGCCCCTGGCAGCCAACCTTTTGGGAAAGGAGAGCTATTTGTGCTCTCTGGCTTTCTGCCTGCACTGTTCTGACTTCCCAAGCAGAGAACAGAGCTCCTTACCAGTGGAGGGCTTCATGGAGGCCCAGGGACTGCCTCTTGTTTATCTCTGTTTTTCCTGTGCCTGCATTTATTGGTGCCCAGCTACTGTTGCATGAAAGGAATGAAGATGCCCTAACCCTAGTTCTGCTGGTAAATCATTTGAGTGACTTTGAGCAAGTCACTTCAAGATTAGAAGCCTAGTCTGTTTTCCCCAAGTCTAAGGTGCCCTTTTTTCCCTCCTTATTTTAATGTTTCTGAAATAAGATGTGATTGGCATCTTAGGTGTATATATTTAATATAGTAGTGTTTCTTAATTTTTCCTTTTTCTTGAAAAGTTGTAATAGCGGGATAACTCACAATTTATGTTATTCTAGGACTGTTGGAATATGGCAATCATTTTCTTGAAGGATTGTTGAGATAGTGGCTACCTCCTGTGAACTGTGAAGTTTTATATAAATATCAAGAATCAGAAAACTGCCCAGCTGTGTTGTTACTGCCCAACCGCCCCTGTTTCATTATTTCTCAGAGATGCCCAGACAGGAACTTCTTGATTTAAAAAGTAATGACATTCCTCTATTCAATAAAGTTGGAGCCAGGTGCAATGGCTCATGCTTGAAACCCCAGGGGTTTGGGAGGCCAAGGCAGGAGGATTCCTTGAGTCTAGGAGTTGAGACTAGCCTGGGCAACATAGTGTGGCCCCAGTCTCTACCAAAAAAAAAATTAATTACCTGGGCAAGTGGCATGCGATTATAGCCCTACCTACTTGGGAGGCTGAGGCAGGAGGATTGCCTGAGCCCAGGAGAGGTTACAGTGAGCTATGATTGTGCTACTGCATTCCAGCCTGGGTGTCAGAGTGAGACCCTGTCGCTTAAAAAAAAAAGAAAAGGTGGTATTCTAGGTACATTTCTATTCTGTCCCATCGCCCTGCCCCCCATGGAACTCAATAAACTATTTTGTTTTTATTTTTTATTCTTTTGAGATGGAGTTTCACCTTGTCACCCACGCTGGAGTACAGTGGCACAATTATAGCTCACTGCAGCCTTGAACTCCTGGGCTCAAGGGATCCTCCTGCCTTATCCTCCTAAGTAGGTGGGATTACAGGCACATGCCATTGCACCTGGCTAGTTTTTAAAATTTTTTGTAGAGATGGAGTCTTGCTGTGTTGCCCAGGCTAATCTCAAACTCCTGGCCTCAAACGATCCTCCTGCCTCAACCTCCCAAAATGCTGGAATTACAGGTATGAGCCATCATGCCTGGTACTATTTTTATTTCAAGTGAAACAAACAAGTAAACATGGCTTTTAAACATTTGAACTTTTCTTAAATTAGGCCTTAGCAAGAATCAATTGCTTACTATGGATTTAGTGGATTCCTGGCCCTTACTGGAAATATCATTAGGGCCACAAAACTCTTAAACAGAACGTTAGTCCAAAAAAGAAGTGTTGAGACTCAAACTGAAAATGAGGAAGCTATTGAATGCTTACAATCTTCCAGGTGACATCAGGGGATCAAAAACAATTACTCAGACACTCTATTCCTGTCCAGATAGAGTTAAGTTTGGAGGGAGCAAAGGTTGCAAAGCCTAGGAACTGAGCTAAAATTTCACTTTCCAGCTTAATTCAGCCAATTTGCCCTAATACCAAGTCTGAAGGAGTTTGCAATCTAGTAGGAAACAATTTACCTTGCCAGTTAAAAACATGGTGCTAACCAAATCACCAGTGGAAACAAGATCACAGAGAGAGTATTTACATTCCTAAAAGAAATCTCATCAGTTATTTAGAGTTTCTATTTTCAAGTTAATGGTCTGTCACAGCATTTAAACCAGAGGTTGCAAAGACAGACGTTTTGGGGGCCTCCAGTGTGAAGTAGCTGAGTGGTGACATCATCGGGAGGGGCTGGACCATAGCCAAATCAGAGAGGACACGTCAGGGCTCATTCTCTCACCATTCCACAGATACTTAAGTTCCGCTCTTGGTGATAGGGATACATCAGTGAACAAATTCAACAAAAAATTCCTGCCTCTCGGAGTTTACATTCTAATCTGCTGCTGTCTTAGAAAACAAATAACTAATAAGAGTAAATGAGTCGGACACACCGGTGTGTTCCTGTGAGTAAATTGTATGGACTTAGATTTTGTTCGCTTTTAGGCCCTTTTCACACAGCTAAGATTCTGCATACATAAGATTTACCATATAATATAAGTAGAGTTAGTTTGTTTTTGGCGTTCTGCTTGGTCTGATGATATAACTTGCCAAATGACCATATTTATAAGATATTATTGGCTCTGCAAGGCAGTACCTGGTTTATTTAATTCTAGTTTTGCTATTTAATTGAAAATGAAAGCTCATTGTGAAAAATCCCATTTATTTCTCCTGTTACGGTACTGATTGTGATGACTTTCTGTGGTTAATTCATGATGACTTAGTGATTTACCATGGCCACAGTCGTGAATTCCATGGCTCCGGGCTGGAGAGTGCAGGGGGTGCTCTTGCAAGCCTGGTTTTCTTTGGGCAACACAAGCAGGGCTTTCTACACTGTGACTCTGATGAGATCACTATAATAACAAGCCTGGGAGCTTGGACCTGGGAAACCATATGCCTTTTCTTGAGCTTCTTGTGGGAAAACGGGGATAAGAAGCATCTGGAACTGCACTTATCTTCAGTTTCGACAAGTGGAACTTCTACTGTGCCTGTAAAGTGAGGCAAAATGGATCGTTGTTGAGAGAAAAAAAGCAGGTGGCTGGAGGGGAATAGAGCCCTCCGACACTGACTTCAATATTCTGGGTGACTCTGTTTTAGCAAATGAATGAATACCGAGGATATGAATGTCTGTGGCATGGATTCCTGTTTCAGGAGGCTCTTTGCATGTGAACCTAGGAGCGCATTAATTCTGCTGAACAAGGGTCTTAACATTCCCAATGTGGGGGATTTTTCACTGGAGGGATTTGAGAGTCCTGACAAGCTGTATGTATTACAGAAGTGGTCTTGGGAAATCCATGTGTCCTCATGTAATCATATCATCCATTGAAATTGCTCCCTGGTACCTAACAGGCCGCTTTTCTTTTCTTTCTTTTTTTGTTTTGTTTCTTTTTTTTGAGATGAAGTCTTGCTCTGTTGCCAAGGCTAAAGTGCAGTGGTGCAATCTCGGCTCACTGTGACCTCTGCCTCCTGGGTTCAAGCAATTCTCCTGCCTCAGCCTCCCAAGTAGCTGGGATTATAGGTGCATGCCACTATGACTGGCTAATTTTTTGTATTTTTAGTAGAGATGAGGTTTCACCATGTTGGCCAGGCTGGTCTCGAACTCCTGACCTCAGGTGATCCCCCTGCCTTGGCCTCCCAAAGTGCTGGGATTACAGGCATGAGCCACTGCACCCACGCACCCGGCCCGCTCCTTTTCATCTCTACAAAGTACAGTGGGCACTATTGTGGATTGATGGGTCATGTCAACCCAGATTTATGTTTAAGCCCTGTAAACATTGAGGAAACATTGCCACCCCCAATGTGATGGTATTTGGAAGTGGGGCCTTTGAGAAGTGATTAGGTTTAGATGAAGTCACAAGGATGGAGTCTTCATGACGAAATTAGTGTCCTGATGAGAAGAGGAAGAGAGAAAAATCTGTCTCTCCCCATACATGCTCTGAGAAGGGCCATGTAAGCAAGCACACAGCCAGAGGGCCATTGTCTACAGGCCAGGAAGAGTGCCTTCACCAGAACCCAAGCATGCTGGCACTCTGTTCTCAGACATCCAACCTCCAGAACTGTAAGAAAAATAAATGTCTATTGCTTAAGCCACCAGCCTATGGTATTTTGTTATAGCAGCCTGAGCTAAGACATACACAGTCCTCTGATAGTATCATTTCTTTCTTATTTGACTTCAGTGACACCAAGCTCTCCTGGACTTCTCTTTATCTTTCTGGCCACACTTTCTCAATTTCCTTGCAACCGCCTCTTTTCCTAACCCTTCCTAATCTCTTTCTTCTTCCACCTACCTGCAAGGCACCTTGCTACTCTTACGGTCTGTAGACCAGTGAAGGCATCACTTGTGAGCTTCTCAGAAATGTGAATTTCAGATTCCACCCAAATCTGCCAAATCTGAATCCGCCATTTAGCAGGTGGTACCTAGGAAAATCTGAGAAGCCCTGCTCTTTAGGATTTCAGTTATCAACTGAATGATCTGACCTCCAAGTATACATCTGGACACTAGATCTCTCTCCTAGGCTCTTGACCAGTTCATCTAACAGGTCCACTTAGAGGTCTCACAGGGATATCACACTTTTATCCATCCAGAATCTGACTTCTTTTTTCCCATATATGCCTCTCCTTCTTTGAGCAACCAACAAAATATAGGACCTTTCCAGAAAGTTTTACTTAAGAATGCCCATTTAACCACATACTCCTGGTTTAAATGGTTTCTTTGGGGTCAGGGCTAATTGTCAGCTGGTGGGCACTGGTCTGACTAGTCCCTTGTTCTACTGGTCTCTGATTTCTCAGTGTTATCAGTCTCTTGCTAAATATTTTGATTTTTACCCATCAAGTCACATTTGATTAGTAACAAGTCTAACTTTTTATCTTCTGTGATGTTTCAAGGTATACATTTTATAAATATATTAAGTATTAATCATTATATTTTTTATTAATTCATTACAGATGCAAGTGGTAAATAAATATATTTAATGGTGAGGAAATATGATATTCTCTAATTTTAGTGTCAGATTTTCAAAATATTTGTGAATGACCACAGTGAGTCCAAAGGAAGAACCATCAGGAATGCAGTGTGACCTGATATGTCACATGATTGAATCACACATCTTTTTGGGAGAGAGAAATCAGAGACAACGTAACTGTCCAACAATAGGGGATTGGTGAAGTCAGTTACAGTGCATTCAAACAATCAAATACTTTGCAACCATTAAAATGATCAGACAGAGTACATTTATTAACATAAGTATACATCCATGGTATCATTATGTGAAAAGAGCAATATAGATTAAATGATCCCGGTTTCATTTTTTTTTAAATTATGGTTAAGTGTACATAACATAAAATTTACCATTTTAACCATTATTAAGGGTACAATTCTGTGTCATTAAGTACTCAATAGGAAAAACAAACTGTTTTCCTGTCTAGTCTATTCTCAATACTTGAGAAAACTTTGATATCAAAGGTATGGGGTTTTCCACACTGCGTAGTCCTCCAGTTCTCTACAGATACCACCTAGGTGTCCTGCAATTTAACTCAGTTCTGAAACTATCTACCTGGAGATAGCAGATCCCACAGATTAAGGACTCTGTCCCATAAGACAGCCCCCACTTCAGATGCCAATTCCACGTCCTGGTTGGCACCCATACTTTGACCCAACCTGCTATAAATCAGAGGTTCCAACCCCCTCTTGGGTTCGATCATTTGCTAGAATGGCTCACAGAACTCAGGAAACCAATCTACTTACTAGATTAGCAGTTTATTACAAAGGATATATTGAAAGATACAAATGAACAGCCAGATGAAGAGGTACGTAGGGCAAGGTCCGGGAGATTCCCAAGCTTCTCTCTTACTGGACCTTTGGCTTGTGGATGCATTCTTGTTCACCAGCTTGGAGGCTCTCTGAACACTGTCCTTTTGGGTTTTAATGGAGGCATAATTGCATAGGCAATAATCATTAACCATTGGTGGTTAAGTCAATCTTCAGGCCCTATTCCTTCCCCTAAGGTCAAGGGTGGCTTGGGTTGGGGCAGAAAGTTCCAACCCTCTAATCACAAGTTTGGCTTCTCTGCAAACATCCTCCAACCTGAGGCTGCCCAGGAGCCTGCAGACACTAGTCATCTCATTAGTGTGCAAAAAGAAACATCACCTACAAGATTTGAAGTTTTCTTAAAATTCCTTATGATGGGGAGCGCAGAGACCAAATATTTCTCACTATGTCAGAAGTATGTTCACCATTCGCATTGTTGTGTATTAATCACCACCATCCATCTCCAGAACTTTTTCATCTTCCCATACTGAAACTCTGTGCCCATTAAATACTAACTCCCCTTTCTGCTCTCCCTCAGGCCCTGGCAACCACCATTCTACTTTTTGTGTCTATGAGTTTGACTACCCTAAGGACCTCACATAAGTGGAATCATACAATGTTTGTACTTTTGTGACTAGCTTTTTCACTTAGCATAATGTCTTCAGGCTTCATTTATTGTGTAGTATATATCAGAATGTCCTTCCTTTATAAGGCTGCGTAATCCATTATGTACCACATTTTGCCTATCCATTCATCTATTAATGAACATTTGGGTTGCTTCCTCTTTGGGGCTATTGTTAATAATGTGTCTATGAACATGGGTGTACAAACATTTGTTTGAGTCCTGGCTTTTAATTCTTTTGTGTATATGTCTGAAAGTGGAATTGCTGGATTGTATGGTAATTCTGTTTTTAATTGTTGTTTGTTTTTAAATTTTATTTGTTTATTATTATTATACTTTAAGTTCGGGGTACATGTGCACAACATGCAGGTTTGTTACAGAGGTATACATGTGCCATGTTGGTTTGCTGCACCCATCAACTCGTCATTTACATTAAGTATTTCTCCTAATGCTATCCCCTCCCCCAGCCCCTCCACACTCCGACAGGCCCTGGTGTGTGATGTTCACCTCTCTGTGTCCATGTGTTCTCATTGCTCAACTCCCACTTATGAGTGAGAACATGCAGCGTTTGGTTTTCTCTTCTTGTGTTACTTTGCTGAGAATGATGGGTTTCCAGTTTCATCCATGTCCCTGCAAAGGACATGAACTCATCCTTTTTATGGCTGCATAGTATTCCATGGTGTATATGTGCCACATTTTCTTTATCCAGTCTATCATTGATGGGCATTTGGGTTGGTATCAAGACTTTGCTATTGTGAATAGTGCTGCAATACACATACGTGTGCATGTGCCTTTACAGTAGAATGATTTATAATCCTTTGGGTATATACCCAGTAATGGGATTGCTGGATCAAATGGTATTTCTAATTCTAGATCCTTGAGGAGTCACCACACTGTCTTCCACAATGGTTGAACTAATTTACGCTCCCACCAACAGTGTAAAAGCGTTTCTATTTCTCTACATCCTCTCCAGCATCTGTTGTTTCCTGACTTTTTAATGATCACCATTCTAACTGGTGTGAGATGGTATCTCATTGAGGTTTTGATTTGCATTTCTCTAATGACCAGTGATGATGAGTATTTTTTTATAAGTTTGTTGGCTGCATAAATGTCTTCTTTTGAGAAATGTCTGTCCATATCCTTGGCCCATTTTGATGGGGTTGTTTGTTTTTTTCTTGTAAATTTGTATAAATTATTTGTAGATTCTGGATATTAGCCCTTTGTCAGATGGATAGATTTCAAAAATTTTCTCCGATTCTGTAGGTTGCCTGTTCACTCTGCTGATAGTTTCTTTTGCTGTGCAGAAGCTCTTTAGTTTAATTAGATCTCATTTGTCTATTTTGGCTTTTCTTGCCATTGCTTTTGGTGTTTTAGTCATGAAGTCTTTGCCCAGGCCTATGTCTGAATGATATTGCCTAGGTTTTCTTCTAGGGTTTTTATGGTTTTAAGTCTTACATTTAAATCTTTTATCCATCTTGAGTTAATTTTTGTATAAGGTGTAAGGAACGGATCCAGGTTCAACTTTCCCCATATGGCTAGCCAGTTTTCCCAGCACCATTTAAATAGGGAATCCTTCCTCCCTTGCTTGTTTTTGTCAGGTTTGTCAAAGATCAGATGGTTGTAGATGTGTGGTGTTATTTCTGAGGCCTCTGTTCCGTTCCATTTGTCTGTATACCTGTTTTGGTACCAGTACCATGCTGTTTTGGTTACTGTAGCCTTGTAGTATGGTTTGAAGTCAGGTAGCATGATGCCTCCAGCTTTGTTCTTTTGGCTTAGGATTGTCTTGGCTATGCAGGCTCTTTTATGGTTCCATATGCAATTTAAAGTAGTTTTTTCCAATTCTGTGAAGAAAGTCAGTGGTAGCTTGATGGGGATAGCATTGACTCTATAAGTTACTTTGGGCTGTATGGCCATTTTCACGATATTGATTCTTCCTATCCATGAGCATGGAATGTTCTTTCATTTGTTTGTGTCCTCTTTTATTTCATTGAGCAGTTTGTAGTTCTCCTTGAAGAGGTCCTTCACACCCCTTGTTAGTTGGATTCCTAGGTGTTTTATTCTCTTTGTAGCAATTGTGAATGGGAGTTCACTCACGAATTGGCTCTCTGTCTGTTATTGGTGTATAGGAATGCTTGTGATTTTTGCACACTGATTTTGTATCCTGAGACTTTGCTGAAGTTGCTTATCAGCTTAAGGAGATTTGGGGCTGAGATGATGGGGTTTTCTAAATATACAATTATGTCATCTGCAAATGGAGACAATTTGACTTCCTGTTTTCCTGACTGAATACCCTTTATTTCTTTCTTTTGCCTGATTGCCCTGGGCAGAACTTCCAATACTATGTTGAAAAGGAGTGGTGAGAGAGGGCATCCTTGTCTTGTGCCAGTTTTAAAAGGGAATGCTTCCAGTTTTTGCTCATTCAGTATGATACTGGCTGTAGGTTTGTCATAAATAGCTCTTATTATTTTGAGATATGTTTCATCAATACCTAGTTTATTGAGAATTTTTAGCATGAAGAGCTGCTAAATTTTGTCAAAGGCCTTTTTTGCAAATATCAAGATAATGTAGTTTTTGTTGTTGGTTCTGTTTATGTGATGGATTACATTTATTGATTTGCATATGTTGAACCAGCCTTGCATCCAAGGGATGAAGCCAACTTAATCATGGTGGATAAGCTTTTTGATGTGCCGCTGGATTCGGTTTGCCAGTATTTTATTGAGAATTTTCACATTGATGTTCGTCAGGGATATTGGTCTAAAATTCTATTTTTTTGTTGTGTCTGCTAGGTTTTGGTATCAGGATGATGCTGGCCTCATAAAATGAGTAAGGGAGGATTCCCTCTTTTTCTATTGATTGGAATAGTTTCAGAAGGAATGGTACCAGCTCCTCTTTATACCTCTGGTAGAATTCGGCTGTGAATCCGTCTGGTCCTGGACTTTTTTTGGTTGGTAGGCTATTAATTATTGCCTTAATTTCAGAGCCTGTTATTGGTCTATTTAGAGATTTGACTTCTTCCTGGTTTAGTCTTGGGAGGGTGTATGTTTCCAGGAATTTGTCCATTTCTTCTAGATTTTCTAGTTTATTTGTGTAGAGTTGTTCATAGTATTCTCTGATGGTAGTTTGTATTTCTGTGTAATGACAATACACAGAAATTGGTGGTGACATCCCCTTTATCATTTTTTATTCTGTCTATTTGATTCTTGTCTCTTTTCTTCTTTATTAGTCTGACTAGCAGTCTATCTATTTATTGATCTTTTCAAAAAACCAGCTCCTGCATTCATTGATTTTTTTTGAAGGGTTTTTTGTGTCTCTATCTCTTTCAGTTCTGCTCTGATTTTAGTTATTTCTTGCCTTCTGCTAGCTTTTGAATTTGTTTGCTCTTGCTTCTCTAGTTCTTTTAATTGTGATGTTAGGGTGTCGATTTTAGATCTTTCCTGCTTTCTCTTGTGGGCATTTAGTGCTATAAATTTCCTTCTACACACTGCTTTAAATGTGTCCCAGAGATTCTGGTATGTTGTGTCTTTTTTCTCATTGGTTTCAAAGAACATCTTTATTTCTGCCTTCATTTCGTTATTTACCCAGTAGTCATTCAGGAGCAGGTTGTTCAGTTTCCATGTAGCTGTGCAGTTTTGAGTGAGTTTCTTAATCCTGAGTTCTAATTTGATTGCACTGTGGTCTGAGAGACAGTTTATTGTGATTTCTGTTCTTTTACATTTGCTGAAGAGTGTTTTACTTCCAACTATGTGGTGAATTTTGGAATAAGTGTGATGTGGTGCTGAGAAGAATGTATTTTCTATTGATTTGGAGTGGAGAGTTCTGTAGATGTCTGTTAAGTCCACTTGGTCCAGAGCTGAGTTTAAGTCCTGGATATCCTTGTTAATTTTCTGTCTCATTGATCTGTCTAATATTGATAGTGGGGTGTTAAAGTCTCCCACTATTGCTGTGTCGGAGTCTAAGTCTCTTTGTAGGTCTCTAAATACTTGCTTTATGAATCTGGGTGCTCCTGTTTGGGTGCATATATATTTAGGATAGTTATCTCTTCTTGTCGATTGATCCCGTTACCATTATGTAATGGCCTTCTTTCTCTCTTTTGATCTTTATTGGTTTAAAATCTATTTTATCAGAGACTAGGATTGCAAACCCTGCTTTTTTTCGCTTTCCATTTGCTTGGTAGATCTTCCTCCATCCCTTTATTTTGAGCCTATATGTGTCTTTGCATGTGAGATTAGTCTCCTGAATACAGTGCACTGATGGATCTTGACTCTTTATCCAATTGCCAGTCTGTGTCTTTTAACTGGGGCATTTAGCCCATTTACATTTGAGGTTAATATTGTTATGTGTGAATTTGATCCTGTCATTATGATGCTAGCTGGTTAGTTTGCCTGTTAGTTGATGCAGTTTCTTCATAGCATTGATGGTCTTTACAATTTGGCATGTTTTTGCAGTGGCTGATGCCGGTTGTTCCTTTCCATGTTTAGTGCTTCCTTCAGGAGCTCTTGTAATTATGGCAGGCCTGGTGGTGACAAAATCTCTCAGCCTTTGCTTGTCTGTAAAGAATTTTATTTCTTCTTCACTTATGAAGCTTAGTTTGGCTGGATATGAAATTCTGGGTGGAAAATTCTTTTCTTTAAGAATGTTGAATATTGGCCCCCACTGCCTTCTGGCTTGTAGGGTTTCTGCTGAGAGATCTGCTGTTAGTCTGATGGGCTTCCCTTTGTGGGTAATCCGACCTTTCTCTCTGGCTGCCTTTAACATTTTTTCCTTCATTTCAACCTTGGTGAATCTGATGATTTTGTGTTTTGGGGTTGCTCTTCTCGAGGAATATCTCTGTGGTGTTCTCTGTATTTCCTGAATTTGAATGTTGGCCTGCCTTGCTATGTTGGGGAAGTTCTTCTGGATAATATCCTAAAGAGTGATTTCCAACTTGGTTCCATTCTCCCCGTCATTTTCAGGTACACCAATCAAATGTAGATTTGGTCTTTTCACATAGTCCCATATTTCTTGGAGGGTTTTTTCATTTCTTTTCACTCTTTTTTCTCTAATCTTGTCTTCTTGCTTTATTTCATTAATTTGGTCTTCAATCACTGATATCCTTTCTTCTGCTTGATCACTTTGGCTATTGAAGCTTGTGTATGCTTCACGGAGTTCTTATGCTGCATTTTTCAGCTCCATCAGGTCATTTATGTTTTTCTCTACACTGGTTATTCTAGTTAGCAATTCGTCCAACCTTTTTTCAAGGTTTTTAGCTTTCTTGCGTTGGGTTAGAACATGCTCCTTTAGCTTGGAGGAGTTTGTTATTACCCACCTTCTGAAGCCTACTTCTGTCAATTTGTCAAACTCATTCTCTGTCCAGTTTTGTTCCCTTGCTGATGAGGAGTTGTGATCCTTTGTAGGAGAAGAAGCTGTCTGGGTTTTGGAATTTTTAGCCTTTCTGCGCTGGTTTCTCCCCATCTTTGTGGTTTTATCTACCTTTGGTCTTTGATGTTGGTGACCTATGGATGGGGTTTTGGTGTGGATGTCCTTTTTATTGATGTTGATGCTATTCCTTTCTGTTTGTTAATTTTCCTTCTAACAGTCAGACCCCTCAGCTGCAGGTCTTTTGGAGTTTCTTGGAGGTCCTCTCCAGACCTTGTTTGCCAGGTATCACCAGCGGAGGCTGCGGAACAGCAAATATTGCTGCCTGATCCTTCCTCTGGAAGCTTCGTCCTAGAGGTTCACCTGCCAGATGCCAGCCAGAGCTCTCCTGTATGAGGTATCTGTCAGCCCCTACTGGGAGGTATCTCCCAGTCAGGCTACATGGGGTCAGGGACCCAGTTGAGGAGGCAGTCTGTCTGTTATCAGAGCTCGAACACTCTGCTGGGAGAACCACTGCTCTCTTCAGAGCTGTCAGGCAGGGACGTTTAAGTCTGCTGAAGCTGTGCCCACAGCTGCCCCTTCCCCCAGGTTCTCTGTCCCAGGCAGATGGGGGCTCTATCTATAAGTCCCTGAGTGGGGCCGCTGCCTTTTGTTCAGAGATGCCCTGCCCACAGAGGTGGAATCTAGAGAGACAGTTGGCCTTGCTGAGCTGTGGTGGGCTCCACCCAGTTCAAACTTCCAAGTGGCTTTGTTTACACTGTGAGCATAATACCGCCTACTGAAGCCTCAGCAATGGCAGACACCCCTCCCTCTGCCAAGCTCCAGCATCCCAAGTCGATCTCAGACTGCTGCGCTAGCCACGAGAATTTCAAGCCAATGGATCTTAGTTTGCTAGGCTCTGTGGGCGTGGAACCTGCCGAGCCAGGCACCAGAGGGAATCTCCTGGTCTTCCGGTTGCGAAGACCATGGGAAAAGTGCAGTATCTGGGGAGGGGTGTACTGTTCCTTCCGGTACAGTCTCTCATGGCTTCCCTTGGCTGGGAAAGGGAAATCCCCTGACCCGTTGAGCTTCCTGGGTGAGGCAGCACCCCACTCTACTTCAGCTCACCCTCTGTGGGCTGCACCCACTGTCCAATCAGTCCCAGTGAGATGAACCAGGTACCTCAGTTGGAAATGCAGAAATCACCCATCTTCTGCATCAGTCTTGCTGGGAGCTGCAGACCAGAGCTGTTCCTATTCAGCCATCTTGCTGGAATTCTTGTTTTTTTTTTGTTTTTTTGTTTTTTAGATGGAGTCTCACTCTGTCACCCAGGTTGGAGTGCAGGAGTGCAGTGGCATGATCTCGGCTCACTGCAACCTCCACCTCCCAGGTTCAAGAGATTCTCCTGCCTCAGCCTCCCGAGTAGCTGGGACTACAGATGTTGCCACCACGCCGGGCTAATTTTTTGTATTTTTAGTAGAGATGGGGTTTCACCATGTTAGCCAGGATGGTCTCAATCTCCTATTTACATACATTATAAGTATATAAAATAATTATTCAAAGTATTCCAAATAAAAGTAGTGCCTATTTGGGTGGCAGATGTGGATGATTTTTATTGTCTTTTTGCTCCATTTTCTCCTTTTTCTGCATCAATTATGTATAACATGTATAATTAAAAATGCTTGACACTCAGAATCAAGCTGTATCAATTCAGAGGTTGATGGCAACCCCCATTTGCTCTGTCTGCTCAGCCTTCACCTGGGTCTTCATCCTTCTTGCCTTGAGACTTATGCTCCCTGGCACACTCTGTACCCTGGGTCCCTCCGATGATGCTCTGGTGCTCGGGGCTGCATGTTCCTCTGCCCAGTGAAGCAGAACCAGGGCTTGTTGGCAGTGGATTAGACTCTAGAAACATTGTAATCAGGCCCCAGCATGTGTCTTTCTGCTTCTCTCATCCACCTTCCTCCCCCATCTTGGTTTTTAGCATAAAATAAATCTCCTTTTTGGGTTTGTTCACTCACCAAGGTTTTGGCTGGTCATCTTTGTTAATTACAACTAGCCTGGGAGAGTACTTTCTTCCTAGTCTGTAACACTGTATATTCTGTAATTTTCTGAATACTTTTAGGCCTTATAGTGAGTATTTATGTCAACATCAAAAGCAATAATGGTTCCGTATGTACCAACTTGGAAAAAAAAAATCTATTCATGGAGCCAATTACTACTTTTATGAAAATAAGGGTTGTCCAGGGTACAATAATATATATATTTTTTCTTTCACTTACTATGTTTGATTATGGGCCAGATGAAGGGTGGGTTGGAAAGTATGTTTGTGTTTTAGGGTTAGAGAACTTGATGAACCAGGGAACAGGTAATAAGGAAAGGCACTAGTTAAGAGCCTCTTTCCAACTAGTTAATGGACTCTTTACATGAGATTGACTGTTTTAATCAATGATCAGTGACCTTTTTGGGGAGCTTTTTTTGTTTTGTTTTGACAGGCTGATTCTGGCTGCTTAGTTTCAGGACCAAGAATTTGAAGCAACGGAAAAGAGACTTTCAGAGCTGTTTGAACTTGAACTGTTTTGTGTAGATATGGGAAAGAGTGGTAAAATCCGATGACTAATTTTGAGGCCTCATGGAGATGGGAGCTGAAGCTGAGAAAATTGTGTATTGGGGAGGCACAAGAGTAAAATTCCATTTCTTAATTATTTTGTAACTGAACAAGACATTGCTGTTTATTTCCTCTCAACATGTCTTCCTTGTGCTGTTTTCTTGCAGACTTCTCAAATGAGAAGCATTTGATACCCTGGGGTTTTGGCTTGCTCTCGACTTCCTCCTTCACTTCCAGCCTCTGGTGATAGACTTGTCTTCCTCCACAGCCTCTGCTCAGGCCTCCCACTCCTTCCTGTTGCTGTGGCCCCAGCTGGCTACAGTGGCCTCTGTGGCCCAAATTGTATGGGAACAATTGCGGACTCCACCACAAGCATCTTTCTTTCCAGTCTCTTCTCAATCTTATTGTGGACTTGCCTTCTCCAGCGACTCTGAAAACACCCACCCTTCTTGACCCACCTGGCCCCATGGTCTTTTCAGGCTACTACTTCTGACTTACCTGTCCACATCTCTTCTTTATTTGGGCACATCTAGAAATTCATATGCTCCATGCCCTTACTGGACTTCGCCTTCTTTCTCTAACCCCACAGTGTGAAATCACTTCATATTTCATCTACTTCAATCATGCTGTACATCTGCATGGAAAAGGCAGAGAGCTATTAAGAGAGAGGTCTTGGGCAGGTTAATGGGATTTTATGGGGACCTTTTATAATTCTACGTGGGATTGGAACAGCAACTATGGATTAAAGGGCATTGCATTCATTGTTTGTGGGTTTTCCTATTAAAGTGAGTCACCACCTTTTTAATCTTTTTCAAATAAAACAAGGCCTATGTTTACATGAGGATGCTAATTAAGGACCCACCACTTTAGTAAGGCATATTTAATGTAAAAGAAAAATAACGTGAAAAAGAAAAAGTAGGAGTCAATTATGTGAGGAATAAGTGACTCTGATGTGTTTATAATTTACTAAGATTTGTTATGCAAAGAGAATATTGCCTTGTTCTCTCTCATCCTATTGTTTCTAGTGACTTGGGGCTGCTTTTGAGAACATTTACTGGAGAGAGATGAACTAAGTGCTTGTCTGTTTTGACAAGGTACTTATTACCAAATAGGAACCCGCTGATCCTGATCATAGATTGCAGTTTTGATTGTAGATAGCGCACATGTTTCCTACAAGCTTTGCTGATCACCATTGCTCATCTTTTCAGCCTTTTATTAAGAGATAGGAGAAAGCAGACTGTTGGCTTCCTTGGACAGATGGAAGCCTAGTTGACATGAAGTTGGGGAATTCCTGATCCTCTGCCAAATTAACATTTATGAATCATGTTGGCTTCAATCTGTGACAACCAATATGATTTGGCAGCTGGAAACTGAAATGCACACTCCTTATGGAAGGGGTGTTGATTTTAGCAGTGTCCGACACATGTACAGCCAAGATGACTGATGTTTATTTGCTTCTATAGTCCTCAAGGCTCAAGGCACATGACACAGTTTTGATAGCTGTCCAGTGCATGGCTCTGAAATGCTGCAAACTCCTGGGCAAGCTGCTGAGTTCTGCTCAGAAGCTTTACCATAAGTAGGTGAATGCATGCAAGATCTAGTTCTCAGTTGTATCAGGAATTTCTGTGGGCATCACTTTTTTGTTTTTTTGTTTTTTGTTTTTTTGAGATGGAGTCTTGCACTGTTGCCCGGGCTGCAATGGCACGATCTTGGCTCACTGCAACCTCTGCCTCCTGGGTTCAAGCAATTCTTCTGCCTCAGCCTCCCAAGTAGCTGGGATTATAGGCTTCCACCACCATGCCTAGCTAATTTTTTTTATTTTTAGTAGAGACGGGGTTTCACCATGTTGGACAGGCTGGTCTCGAACTCCTGACCTCGTGATCTGCCCACCTTGGCTTCACAAAGTGCTGGGATTATAGGTGTGAGCCACCGCACCCGGCCGGGCATCACTTTTGCCTGAATTCCAGCATGAAATGGTCATTGTGCTGTATACTACCCTACATCCTCCCTAACTGAGACAGTGACAGTTTTCAATCTGGGCTGTGTCAGCAGCCAACCTAGATAACTTAAAAGCAACACAGTAAGGATCAAATTGTCTTCAATTCATGAGACAATTCATTTTCCAGTTTTGACAGGTATAGGTATTTATTGGGGAATTTTTAAAATATATGTTAGGCATGTTCTAGGTACTGGGAATCCAGCCATGAAATAACATAGGCAAGTATCCCTCCTGCATGGAGCTTACACTTTAGTAGTGAAGACAAATAATAAACAAATGAGCAAATGAGACAACTTCAAATAGTGATAAATATGCTAGGAAGAAAATACAACAGCCTAATTTATTATTATTATTTTTTTTGAGATGAAGTCTTGCTCTGTCGCCCAGGCTGGAGTGTACTGGTGTAATCTTGGCTCACTGCAACCTTCATCTCCTGGGTTTGAGTGATTCTCATGCCTCAGCCTCCTGAGAAGCTGGGACTACAGGCATGCACTGCCACACTCAGCTAATTTTTGTATTTTTAGTATAGATGGGGTTTTGCCATGTTGACCTTTCCCCACTTTATGTTTTTGTTTGCTTTGTCAAAGATCAGTTGGCTGTAAGTATTTGAGTTTATTTCTGGGTTCTCTATTCTGTTCTGTTGATCTATACTAGTACCTGCTTTTATACTAGTACCATGCTGTTTTGGTAACTATGGCCTTATGGTATAGTTTGAAATTGGATAATGTGATGCCTCCAGATTTGTTCTTTTTCCTTAGTCTTGCTTTGGCTATGTGGACTATTTTTTGATTTCATATGAAGCTTAGAATTATTTTTTCTAATTCTGTGAAGAATAATGGTGGTATTTTGATGGGCATTGCATTGAATTTGTAGATTGCTTTTGGCAGTATGGTCATTATCACAATATTGATTCTACCCATCCATGAGCATGGGATATGTTTCCATTTCTTTGTGTCATCTATGATTTCTCTGAGCAGTGTTTTGTAGTTTTCCTTGTAGTGGTCTTTCACCTCCTTGGTTAGGTATATTCCTAAGGTTTTGTTTTTTTTGTTTTTTGTTTTTGCAGCTATTGTAAAAGGGGTTGAGTTCTTGATTTGATTATCAGCTTGGTAGCTGTTGGTGTACAGAAGAGCTACTGATTTGTGTACAATTAATTTTGTGTCTGGAAACTTTGCTGAGTTCTTTTATCAGTTCTAGGAGCTTTCTGAAGGAGTCTTTAGGGTTTTCGAGGTAAACAATCATATCATCAGCAAACAGTGACAGTTTGACTTCTTCTTCACTGATTTGGATGTGCTTTATTTCTTTTTCTTGTCTGATTGCTCTGGCTAGGACTTCCAGTACTATGTTGAAGAGGAGTGGTGAGAGTGGACATCCTTGTTCCAGTTCTCAGCAGGAATGCTTTCAACTTTTCCCCACTTAGTATAATGTTGGCTGTGGGTTTGTCATAGATGGATTTTATTACATTGAGGAATGTCCCTTGTATGCCGATTTTGCTGAGGATTTTAATCATAAAAGGATGCCGGATTTTGTCGAATGCTTTTTTTTCATCTATTGATATGACCATGTGATTTTTGTTTTTAATTCTGTTTATGTGGTGTATCACATTTATTGGCTTGCATATGTTAAACCATCCCTACATTCACACTCCTGCTATGAAAACCACTTGATCATGGTGGATTATCTTTTTGATATGTTGTTGGATTCAGTTAGCTAGTATTTTGTTAAGGCTTTTAGCATCTATATTCATCAGGGATATTAGTCTGTAGTTTTCTTTTTTTGTTATGTCCTTTCCTGGTTTTAGTATTAGGGTGATACTGGCTTCATAGAATGATTTAGGGAGGGTTCCCTATTTCTCTATCTTGTGGAATAGTGTCAACAGGATTGGTACCAATTCTTCTTTGAATGTATGGTAGAATCCTGCTGTGAATCCCTCTGGTCCTGGACTTTTTTTTGTTGGTATTTTTAAAATTACCATTTCAATCTTGCTGCTTGTTATTGGTGGGTTTCTAATTCTTCCTGCTTTAAGCTAGGAGGTTGTATCTTTCCAGGAATTTATCCATCTCCTCTAGGTTTTCTAGTTTATGCCCATAAAGGTATTCATAATAGCCTTGAATGATCTTTTGTATTTCTGTAGTGTCAGTTGTAATATTTCCCATTTTGTTTCTTATCGAGCTTATTTGGATTTTCTCTCTTCTTTTCTTGGTTAATCTTAGTAATGGTCTATCAATTTCGTTTATCTTTTCAGAGAACCATCCTTTTGTTTTATTTATCTTTCGTATTTTTTTTTGTTTCAATTTCATTTAGTTCTGCTCTGATCTTGGTTATTTCCTTTCTTCTGCTGGGTTTGGGTTTGGTTTGTTCTTGTTTCTCTAGTTCCTTGAGGTGTGACCTTAGATTGTCTGTTTGTGCTCTTTTAGACTTTTTGATGTAGGCATTTAGGGCTATGAACTTTCCTCTTAGCACTGACCTTGCTGTATCCCAGAGGTTTTGATAGGTTGTGTCACTATTGTCATTCAGTTCAAATAACTTTTTAATTTCTATCTTGATTTCATTTTGACCTGATGATCATTCAGGAGCAGATTATTTAATTTCCTTGTATTTGCAGGATCTGGGCTCACCATAACCTCCGCCTCCCAGGTTCAAGTGATTCTCCTGCCTCAGCCTCCCGAGTAGCTGGGATTACAGGCACACACCACCACACCCAGCTAATTTTGTATTTTTAGTAGAGACGAGCATTCTCCATGTTGGTCAGGCTGGTCTTGAACTCCTGACCTCAGGTGATCCACCCATCTCGGCCTGCCAAAGGGCTAGGATTACAGGCATGAGCCACCGTGCCCAGCTTGATTGATTTTAATAAATAAAAATATTTATTTCATTGATATCGCTTTTTTTGATTTCCTTAAATTGGGCTTTGTCTTTCTCTGGTGCCTCCCTGATTAGCTTAATAACTAACCTTCTGAATTATTTTCCAGGTAAATCGGGGATTTCTTCTTGGTTTGGATCCATTGCTGGCAAGCTAGTGTGATTTTTGGGGGGATGTTAAAGAGCCTTGTTTTGTCATATTACCAGAGTTGGTTTTCTGGTTCCTTCTCATTTGGGTAGGCTCTGTCAGAGGGAAGATCTAGGGCTGAAGGCTGTTCAGATTCTTTTGCCCCATGGGGTGTTCCGTTGATGTAGTACTCTCCCCTTTTCCTATAGATGTGGCTTCCTGAGAGCCAAGCTGTAGTGATTGTTATCTCTCTTTTGGATCTAGCCACCCAGCAAGTCTGCCAGGCTCTGGGCTGGTACAGGGGGTTGTCTGCACAGAGGCCTATGATGTGGAGCGTCTGTGGGTCTCTCAGACATGGATACCACCACAGTATTTGGGGTGTCTCCCAGGTCCTGCAGGAGCAATCCACCTCCTTCAGAGGGTCTGTGGGTCCTCTTGAGTTTCCTGATTTATTCCTGCAGTCATTCTGGAACAAAAATTCATAATGCGAGTCTCCTCAAGCTGTTCTGTCTGCCCGAGTCGGAGCTGCAAAAACTCTCTGATCATGACTGCCCTTTCTATTTCTTAACATTTTAAAATATAATATTCCAGGTGTTTTGTAAATATTTTACATACTTGATAAAAACGAGGTCAACCATTTGTTGTTTTTCAACTTCATTTGTTCATATAAGTTTTGGAACACATTCCCTTTGTATCTATATTTCAGCCAATTGTACATAAACAGGGAATCATTGTTAATGTAATTAATCTCAATCAATTGAACTAGAAATGTTTCCTTCTCTTCTCTTCTCTTCTCTTTCAACACAGTCTCTTTTTGTTAACCAGGCTGGAGTGCAGTGGCATGATCGGGGCTCACCACAGCCTTGACCTGGGCTCAAGCCATCTTCCCACCTCACACCCACCCTCTACCACCCCTACCCTACCCACCTCCGAGTAGCTGGGACTACAGGCACGCACCACTACACTTGGCTAGATTTTTGTATTTTTAGTAGAGTTTGGGTTTCGCCACGTTGCCCAGGCTAGTCTTGAACTTGTGGGCTCTGCCTGCCTTGGCCTTCTAAAGTGTTGGGATTACAGGTATGAGCCACCGCGCCTGGCCCCTACTATCTTTATTTTTACTAGTTATAAAGATAAGAATTGTTTCTTGTTAAGTTTTCAAATAGTACAGACGTAGATAAAATAATTATACCTACTTCTAACTTTATCTCATGTAGTTTGTGTGCCCTTATGATTTAAGATATTGGAGGTATAATTACATAGTAACATACATACATAAAATATAGCTCTGAGACCTCAGTAGGAAATGTTGGTTTATATCTTATTAGAAAGAATCCTCTTAAACGAAGATCGACTTGGCCTTAATGAAATCATCTTGGGTTTTTTTTTTCCTCTTTCTGATCTCTACCCCTATTAATTCTTTAATCAGTAACTGCACAGAGAATAGAAATAGCATGATGAGGATGTATGCTAGATTGGAAGTCAGGAGACTTGAGTTTAATTCTGTTCTGCCTCTCACCTGCTATGTAGGTTTAGGGAGATTTGAGTTCCAGAGGCCCTAATACAGTGCTCTTTCCCCCACACCATGTAGAATTCTTCCTCTGTGCTTTCCAGTTATCCTTTTGTACCACTGTGCTTCTATTTTTCATTTGAAAAGACCTGGTCTTTGAGTTCCCAGCAATTTGGTCCAAAAAATATATAATCACACTAGTTCAGTTTTAAAACATATACATTTTTGTTTGTATAAATAGTATACGTTAACCTCTGAATTTCTTTGTTTCTACCTGTATTTGTTGAGAATAAATAAAAACCAAAAGAAACTTGCTTTTTAAATCAATCTGATGTGTTTGTAGTGATATCTCATGTGTGCATATGTGTTTAATTAATAGACTTTATTTCTTAGAGCAGTTTTAAGTTTACAAACAGAAAGTACAGAGTTCCTGTATACTCTGTGTCTGCCCCCATATCCCACTCTCTGGTTTTTCCTGTCATTAACATCTTGACTTGGTGTTGTACACATACTACAACTGATGAACGAATAATGATACATTATTATTAACTAAAGCCTATACTTTACATTCGGGTTCACACTTTTCTCATTGTGTTTTAAAACTGTATTTCTCTGATTAAAAATGAGCATCTTTTCATGTGTTCATTGGCCATTGGGTTTCCTTTTGTGTGGATTGCCTGTCAAAGTCCTTTTTCTATTTGAGTGTCTTTTTAATAGGAGTTCCTTTTATATTCTTGATAGGAGTCCTATGTTGGTTATACATGTTGCAGATATATTCTTCCACTCTCTGTCTTGCTTTTTTATTGTCTTAATAACGTCTTTTGAAATTATTAATTTTAAGGTAGTCAAATGTGAAAGTGTTCTTCTCCTTTATAATTGGAGCTCTTTGAACCCTGTTTTAGAATTCTTTCCATACCTCCAAATCATGAGGATGTTAGCTCCTTAAAGCTTAATTATTTTGCCTTTTCATATGCAGTTGTATAATACACCTGAAATCAACTTTTGTGAATGGTGCAAGATTGAGGGCTCTGAGTTTTTTCAGTAATTTCATTGGACGCTCAAATGTGGGAAATGTTTTTATAGCATTTCTTTCATCATTTATTTCCCCTTGTTTTCTTAGTTTCTGGGACTCCTATTAATTGAATATTAACTCTTCTGAACTAATTCACTAGTTTTCCTGTTCCTTCTAATAGTCTACATCTTTGTGTTCTTGTTTACTTTATGGGATAGTTCTTCTGATCCTTCCATTAAATTTTCAATTTCCACAATTATATTTTAATTCCAAGCATTCTTTTTTAGTTTCCAAATGTTTCTTTCTTTATAGCCTCCTCTTCCTGTTTTATTTATGCATTATGTTTTCTTGACCTCTCTGAAGATATTTACTGTAGTTTTTTTCTTTGAATTTTTCTTTCATGTCCTTGTATGTTCTTTCATGCCCTGAATTGTCCATGTTTCCTCTGAATTTATTTCTTTCTCTTCCTAAAGCCCCCATCCCACTTCTTATGTTAATTGTTATAATAATTATTAGTTATATTAATAATTTCCTAATTATTTGGTAATTTCTTAACTATTTGATGATCTTTGGTTGTTCATTTATTTCAGAATGAGACATTAAGAAGCTGATTAGAAGGAAGGATTTGTGGATTGGCCAGTTGCATGTAGAATGAGCAGCTCTGGTTCAACTTACAAATTTTTGGCTTTACAATGGTGCCAAAGAAATACACATTCAGTAGAAACTGTTTTTCACATTTTGATTTTTGATCTTTTTTTGAGCTGGTGATATGTAGTAAGACAACTTTCTCATGATGCTGGTCAGAGGCAGCAAGCCATAGCTCTGTCAGCCCCACGATCATGATGGTAAACAACTGGTACTGTACTCTACAGTGTACTGTATTCAATACATTATGAGATATTCCACACTTAATTATAAAATAGGGTCTGTGTTAAATGAGTTTGCCCAACTACAGGCTAATTTAAATTTCCGAGCACATTTAAAGTAGGCTAGGCTAAGCTAGGATGGTCAGTGGGTTAGGTGTATTAAATGCATTTTAACTTGGGATATTTTCAGTTTTTGATGGATGTATCAAGATTTAACCCCATCATAAGTCAAGGAGCATCTGTAGTTTCTGAGTAACACTCCCAAGGGTTAATACCTTTTCTCTTAGCTTGGTTAGTTTCTCCAAAGACAGTTGTCAGTGTTTTGCGTGGTAGCTAGAAACCTGGTTCCTAGTGTGATGTTTGTTTGTTTGTTTGTTTGTTTTTCGAGAGACGGAGTCTTGCTCTGTGGCCCAGGCTGGAGTGCAGTGGCGGATCTCGGCTTACTGCAACCTCCGCCTCCTAGGTTCAAGCAATTCTCCTGTCTCAGCTTCCCAAGCAGCTGGGACTACAGGCGCACACCACCACTACCAGGTAATTTTTGTATTTTTTAGTAGAGACGGGGTTTCACTATATGTTGGCCAGGCTGCTCTCAAACTCCTGACCTCAAGTGATCTGCCCACCTCGACCTCCCAAAGTGCTGGGATTACAGGGGCATGAGCCACTATGCCCGGCCAGTTCCTAGTGTTTTTAGAGTAATATAGGGCCAGAGTTGTGGGACAGGGCATTTCACCATTCAGTATGATATTCATTTAATCCTCTTGTTTTTGTGTGGTGCTCTGCCTTGCCTTGCTACTTCCGCTGTATCTGCTATCTCCAAGAACAGTATGTAGCATTTCCACAGACTAAATACCAGTTTTCTTCCAGGGAGGGGAAGGCTAATTGTCTGAGGGGTGGGAACTTCTACAAACTTTCCATCAGTCCTATTTTTAGCTTCATTCCCACACTTGCTGTCTTTAGAAATCTTCTGTTCCTTCATTCCTGAGTCTTTCTGGGATTCTGCAGTTTGGCTTCCTTCTTACCGTCTCCCTTCCATGTTGGATTAGGTTTCAGTGTTCTCTGTTTTGCTAAATCAGATCCCATCTGTTCATTCACTTTCCGGCTTCCAAAATGTGTTTGACATCTTTTGTTTGCTATTATGTTCTCTCCTGTTCTCTTTATCCTTGTGGTTTATTTCCTTTGATTCCTTTACCACCAGCAATGTTTTAGGAGGAGAGATAAACATGCGTGCTCAATCTGCTGTACAAAATTGGAAGCTGAATGTACCACAGCTTACCCAACTGATTCGCTGCTAATGGAAACATATTCCAATGTTTTGTAGTTACAAATAATGCTAATGCATTCTTGTATGAGCATATTTGAGCATTTGGGGAGTGTTAACTATAAGACAGATTCCTAAATGTAGAAGCATTGGGTCAGAAGTTGAGTACGTTTGAAACTTACTGCCAAATGTCACTCCAAAACAATTGAACCGGTTAATACTGCTGTCAACAGTGTGTATGAAATAGAGCACGTTTTTATTAATGAACTAGCTACGTGTCCTTTTTGATGCTGGACCAATGGGTTTCTTTGCTTGATTTAAAACATTTCCTCTATTTAATAATCTTGGCTGACACTTTCATGTTAGATAATTGAAAAACTCAATACTAAACATTACTGTATTATAGTTCTTCAAGAAGAAATATAGTGTGGGGGATTAAATTAGTTTACCAACAGGAATGGGGCCAATATGATTACTTCAGTTTTCTTTATTTCTAATATGTTATTGTGGCTCACAATCCTTCAATTTCACAGGCTTCTAGAACTTTTAACATTAGAGGAACTGATGATTGATTTTTTTTATAGTTTGCTTTGACAAAATTACCTTGGTAGGAACCTTTCATTTATCTGCTTAATGATACACACTCATTCTTTTTATCACCCTGCTTCTGACACAGCTCCTGGCCCATTTGTTTATTTAGGTACTTGGGCAAAAGAGATAAAAATGCATTTGTTTAGGCCTGTAAAATACTGGTAGTATAACTATATGGAAAGGGGAGCCAATCCGAGGAAGGAAGAGGAGCTATGGACTGGGAGTTTGACAGCTCTCTTAGCTTACATTCTGGCTCAGCCGCATATTTCTATGTGATCTTGGACAATCATATAAGCCCTGACCATATTTATAAGACAAGAATAACAGTGACTTTAAAAAGTAGGACTTTAGGGTGCAAGTGACAGACATTAAACTCAGGGTGACAAAAAGTAAAAAGTGAATTCATTTGGGAGGCCAAAGTGGGCGGATTACCTGAGGTTGGGAGTTCAAGACCAGCCTGACCACCATGGAGAAACCTCGTCTCTACTAATAATACAAAAATTAGCCGGGCATAGTGACACATGCCTGTAATCCCAGCTACTTGGGAGGCAGAGGCATGAGAATTGCTAACACCCAGGAGGCGGAGGTTGCAGTGAGCTGAGATTGGGCCATTGCACTTCAGCCTGGGCAACAAGAGTGAAACTCCTTCTCAGACAAAAAAAAAAAAAAAAAAAGAAAAAGAAAGAAAGAAAAAAGGTGAATTCATTTATTTACTTAACAGAGAACCTCAAGGGTGGGATTTAGATATAGCTGAGTTCAAATGTTTAAACAATTTCAGCAACACATATTTCTTGAACTCTTTCCTAGGCTGGCTTAGTAAAGAGAAAAATGGCCACCTGCAGCTCACTGTTGGCATGCTGTGACTTGGGAACCCCATGAAAAGAAGCCACATCTTCCTTGTTGTTCTAGCGAATGTCTTATTTGGTGACTCTTATGGGTCTAGCCTGGTTCATAAGTCTCTGAATGAGTCATGTCTCTGATTGGCCAGGCCTCCCCAGGAGGAGATAGGTTCAAGACGCTTGAACTGAGAATGGGAATACTGAGGTGTTGTTTCCTAAAGGAAAGGGCATAGATGTTGGGTAGACAAAGGCAGGAGATGACTATTAACCTTCTCTACCTTTCATACTAGATTGGTCTGAGTCTTAGAAAGAGTAATATTTGTGAATATAAACTCCATGGTGCTATACAACAAATGTAGATTGTCTTTTTTATCTTATGAATACTTAATTATGACTTAGTTCAGACTTGCCCAAATAAATTACTTGCCATGTCGGCACCATTGCACTCTTGTGTTTTTAGTAGAGACTAAAAATACTCTTGTATTTTAAGTAGAGACGGGGTTTCTCCACGTTTATCAGGCTGGTCTCGAACTCCTGACCTCAGGTACCTCAGGTGATCTGCCCGCCTCAGCCTCCCAAAGTGTTGGGATTACAGGTGTGAGCCACTGCGCCCAGCCACTTATAGCTATTTTTTTTTTACAAGTCCTTTTAAGCATAGGTGAGTTGTCCCCATTCTTGTTCCTAAAAAACTGCTCTTATCTCGGGCGACGTATAAAAGGGAAGATCAAAAATAACCTTTAGTGGATAATTATATACATTTATCACCATCCTTGTAGTGTCATGTTTAAAATGCTTTGGCCAATGAAGTAATAATCATGGCAGATTATTTTATCTTGGTATCTATTGGTTGTGATCAATTAACACATGCACAGCTTTAAAATATTGAAATTGATCTTTTGTTTGTTTGTAAAACAAATGACATCATAAACAAATGAAGCCAGCGGGAGAACATTGATATCATGTCAGTCTCAAAGGTGACAACATCTTCTGAATATTTCCTCCTCGTCATAACTTATTTTGATATTATCCATGAATTGATCTAAACTTTTCCGTAATCTATTTATACTTAAGTTGGTATTGCCTCTGGAGATGACTTGCATACTTTTTTTTATAGCCCCTGTCTATATGTTTTTCTCCCTTTTGTGTATGTGGTATGGTGAAGAAGCATCATTTGCAGAGTATAGTAAAACTGCAGCTTTATTTTTCGACTCCTACTTTCCCTTTAAAAATTGTTCAGTGGGAACAGCCTTTCCCCATCCCTGGATGAACACGTGGACAGGTCCCATGGCTTTCTGCTCATTGTTAGATAACAGACCATCCTCTGGGTCATTTTAAGTCACAAACACAGTCTCAATTTAGAAATTAAAATATCTAATTCACACACATGATAAAAACTTAGAATTTAGTTTAATGTCAATTCTTACCTCCTCCCCCAGGCAGGGCCACTATAAAATTGTCTGTTTGTAGTGGGAGAAGGAGGCATGATTCTTTTCTCTTTCCAGCTTAATGTTTCTTCTTTCCCAGCTTTCTGGAATTAATTAAAAAAAAAAAATTCCTCTAGGGTCTGGCTCAGTGGGAGAAGAGATTAGGAAAATAGGGCACAATCTTACTTGGTATGCGCACTTGTTAACTTTTTATGTAGTAGGTGATTTTATGTTTTGTTTTGTTTTTTGTTTTTATTTTTATTTTTTTATGGAGGCTCCCTGCTTGTCCTTCTAGGCACACACCTGTGAGGCATGTAGTATATCTCTTTTGCCTGGTTGCAACTCAGCTCCTGGTTCTCTTGTGGTTATGGACCCTTACTGTTAGAAAACCATCCCCTCTGCCAGCAGGCCCTCTTGGGCAGGATTATAATGGCTCCAGGCAGCTCTTTCCCCAGAAAGCTCTGTAACTGGCTCATGAGAAACTGACGCATCTTTTGCCTCATGGAGAGTGGGGGTGGTAGTATAGTTGCTATTCATGGGAGAAGTCATGTAATAAAATAAGAAATATGTATTTGGCTGCCTAAAACTCCTGGAATTTCATAAGTGTTAATATGAGTGATAGGGGCATCTTTTGTTATAGTATTTGGTTTTTGTCTCCAGTTCTTGAAATAGCTCTGGAGTGAGAGAACTGTCTTTTGTTATTCATAACAAGCTAACTTCATCCAGCCTGAGCTTTTGTTAATGAGATGATTTTTGAAAAGGCCCTAAAGATGGGAGACTGCTTGTCCCATGACTAAAGGGTTGGACTTTCAGCAACTGCTCCCACTACCTCCAGGAGTAGAGAGGGGCCGAAGGTTGAGTTTATCTGAAATGATCAATGATTTAACCAATCATGCTAACTTAATGAAGCTGCCATAAAAACCCTAACTGAAGGGATTCAGAGAGCTTTTGGGTTGGTGAACACATGGAGTTGCTAGGAGGGTGGGATGCATAGAAGCTCTGCGTTCCCAATCCCGGCCCCCCATATCTTGCCTTATGCATCTCTTCCATATGATTGTTCCTGAGCTGTATCCTTTATAATATACCAGTAAACATAAGTAAAGATTTTTCCCTGAGTTCTGTGAGTAATTAAAGCAAAGTATTGAGGGGGTTGTGGGAACCCTTGATTTATAGCTGGTCCATCAGAAGTTAGAAGGGAGGCTCAGACTTGTGACTGGTATCTGAAGTGGGGGCGGTCTTGTGAGACCGAGCCCCTTAACTTGTGGGATCTGACACTAACTCAGACAGATAGCATCAGAGTTGAGTTGAATTGTTAGACATGGAGTTGGTATTGGAGGATTTGAAAATCACAGAGTACTGTTTTACATATAAACCGACATGACCTCCTCCAGGAGTTGCCAGCAAGTTCTGAGATTTGATTGCAAGTCCAGGTTCACCGTTATCTGCTCATCATGATTTTACAATCTTCAGGCTCATCCATCTTTGACTCATTTCTTTGCCTATTGAAGAAAAGCCCTACTTTTACATTCCTCTTCATATAAAGGCCCTTCATATCTTGAGTCACTATAGTTATCTATCTTTGACCCTTCAGAAATTGTTATAGTTTTTTTGATTTTCAAGTGAACAGAGTTTCTGTAGCATTATGGATGCTATTGTTTTACACAGGAGAAATACATTGTTCAGTTTGTTCCTATTTCCCCTTGATGATGACTAGTGACTATAGTGACTTTTTTGATCCTCAAAGGACATTAGACATATCTTTAGGAACCAGTCAGCATTAATTTTTATACCTTTTTTCATCATATTTGAAATAACAGACCTTATTATGTGTTTACAGGTATAAACACATGTAATAAAATATTGACTCAAAAATATAGTGTAAAATATATTCCAAATGATATTATCCCTTTAAAAGTATTCACCTTAGGTTTTTAAGGTCAAGCTGTCATAGTTCACAGTTTTTAAGATCTCATTTAAAAAATTACTTTGAGGACTGGCACGGTGGCTCATGCCTATAATCCCAGCACTTTGGGAGGCAAAGGTAGGTGGATTGCTTGAGTACAGATGTTGAACACCAGCCTGGGTAACATGGGGAGAGCCCGTCTCTACAAAAAGCACACAAAAAGTTAACCGGGTACAGTGGCATGAGTCTGTAGTCCCAGGTAATCGGGAGGTTGAGGTGGAAGAATCCTTGAGCCCGGGAGACAGAGGTTGCAGTGAGCCTAGATCTCGCCATTGCACTCCAGCCTGGGTGACAGAGTGAGACCCTGTCTCAAAAATAAATAAAATAAAATAAAATAAGTTTAAATCTTTAGTATATAAAGAATAATCCTCAGCAGTGGCCAATCTCCAAGAAGGTGAATATGATTTTTGGAAACATCAAAAAGCCATTGTGAACCAAGTCTAATGTGTGATATTCACGACCAAATTGGGCAGTAACGTTGGGGTCAAAATAGCATTAATATGTCTATGAAATGGTGAGCTTGGTTTTCTTATTTAAATGATTGAGCCATGAAAACAATAACAGTAGTAATTTCAAAGATTTTTCCCAATGGTTATGTGTTATAATATGCCCACATTTCTAGAGATGATTACTTAAAAGTAAAATGTACAAGTACAAAAAATATGATCACCTTTTCTTTCATCGTGAAAGAACTCTCCCTGAAGCTGTACACTGGCTAGCTCTGATAAAGCCACTCCCCAGTCGTTTCCTGATACGTCAGTTTTCTTTTTGACTCTTGTCATACAACATCCTGGACTTATCCTGATATTATGCAGAATATTCCTAACCAGATCTCAATATCTCTGTGCATAGCATCTGTCTAGTTTACAAGGAGCTCTCTGCATCCTAGGCTCTATCCTTCTTCCTAACATCTTTTACAAGGTTAGGGGTTGGTCCTTCGGGAATCCCCCAAACTGCTCAGAGAGGAGCCATCTACAGATTTCTAAGGCATCATTTGGTGGGAAACTGTTACTATTGTCAGTTAGTCGTTGCTGCTGCTTTTATCCTTGGCATAGGCATTGGAGTGACCCAATATATTAAAGCTAACTTATTTGAGGTTCACTGAACCTCTCCCATAGCCTATCAATTAGAGTGTGAGGCAGTTTGTTTCCTAAGTCCTTATTAGCACTCCTATAGGCATGGAATTAATTCAGAAAGGAAAATGAAATTCTGCTGTGCAAGGTGTGGTACCATGCTGCTGAGTTCCACCAACAAAGAGCTGGCACCCACATCCTCTTCCAAATGACCATAATGCATGTGACTTCCTTAGCACTGACCACAAATCAGTGCTGAAAAAATAGTAGCTGCTATTCATTCTTTAAAAAGTTCCTCGAAAAACCTTCCTTATGATTAAGGGATTTTTTTGATGGATCTTTTAAAAAAATTTCTATAGACTCAGGGAATACATGTGCAGGTTTCTTATATGGATATATTGAGTAATGGTAAGGTTTGGGCTTCTAGTGTGTCCCATCCTTGTTGCTGCAGAAACATGATTTCACTCTTTTTTCTGGCTATGTAGTATTCCATGATTTTATATATGTGTATATATAGATAAATAATATGTATTTATTATACATACACATATATATTTAATATATATTAATATAGTATAATAAATGTTTTATATATATATATATATATATATATACACACACACACCACATTTTCTTTATCCAATCATCTGTTGATGGACACTTGGATTGATTCTGTGACTTTACTATTGTGAATAGTGCTGTAACAAACATACAGGTGCAGGTGTCTTTTTGACAGAGAAATAACACTTTCTTTTTTTTTTTTTTTTTTTTTTTTTGAGACAGAATCGCTGTGTTGCCCAGGCTGGAGTGCAGTGGCGTGATCTCAGCTCACAGCAAACTCTGCCTCCCAGGTTCAAGCCATTCTCGTGCCTAAGCCTCCTGAGCAGCTGGGACTACAGGCACGCACCACCACGCCCAGCTAATTTTTTTTATTTTTTTTGTATTTTTAGTAAAAGTGGGGTTTCTCCATGTTGGCCAGGCTGGTCTCGAACTCCTGACCTCAGGTGATCCACCAGCCTCAGACTTCCAAAGTGTTGGGATTACAGGTGTGAGCCACCATACTTGGCCAACAATTTCTTTTCCTTTGGGTAAATACCCAGTAGTGTGATTGGTGGGTTGAATGGTAGTTCTATTTTTAGTTCTTTGAGAAATCTCCATACTGTTTTCCATAGAGGTTTTATTAACTTACATTCCCACCGACAATGTATGAGAGTTCCCTTTTCTCCACATCCTTGCCAACATCTGTTGTTTTTTGACTTTTTAGTAATAGCCATTCTGATAGGTGTGAGATGGTACACTATGATGATGTTAATCTTCAGAATTAAAAATTTGAGTTCTCTTTTTGCCACACCATTCTGGGCATTTCCTTTAAACACCCAATTAATGAGTTAGATGTGATTTCCCCTTAGAGAAGGCTTGTTGCCTTGCCTCAGGATGGTTGTGTTCATTCAGAGGAATCTGACCCTTTGTATGGAATCCGCAGAGCCCACAGCTTTCTTGTCAGTCAGCCATAGAAGGGATTGCTGGGGATCGTCCTTTTGAAGTACTGCCTATTGGAAGTGAAAGGGTGTATGTTTCATCCCATACTTCCAAATTTTCTCCTGGAGTGTCTTTTGACTTCACTGGTTGATTTGGTACCAGCCCACACACATCTCTCTCTGAACACTGTATCTGTTGCTTTTTGATCTAGAACCTTTGATTTACTAAGCAGAAAATCAACTTTTTCCTCAAAGAGTCACAGTTATCTTTATTGGAAAACAAAGGAGAGAAAAAGAAAAATAAGGTATCCAGGACGTCCCTTTTTCTGTGATATTCATTACCTAGTCTCTATTTCTATACTTATTTCTACTTATTTCTTTTTTTCTCTTTTTTCTTTCTTTCTTTTTTCTTTTCTTTTCTTTCTTTCTTTCTTTCTTTTTTTTTTTTTTTGAGACAAGGTTTCACTCTGTCGCCTAGGCTGGAGTACAGTGGCTTGATAATAGCTCATTGTAATTTTGAATTCCTGGATTCAAGGGATCCTCCGACCTCAGTCTCCTGAGTAGCTGGGACTACAGGCACATGCCACTGTGTCTGACTAACTTTTTTCTATATTTCGTAGAGAAGGTTCTATCACATGTCACAGTCACATAGTTTACTTATATATTTGACTCTGTAAATTTAATGATATTTTTATGAATTCTAAGTCTCCTGACTGAGTGATGGAGCAGGGAGGCCAATTCTCAATCTTTGTGGTCTTTTTCTTTCTTTTTTTAGATAAGAAAATAAGTGAGCCATATGGGGCTTTTACATACAACCTAGATCATCCTCAGTACCAGGCATTGAGCTCACTGCCTTCCAACCCTGCAAGACACGGGTCATCTTCCCCAGAGTATAGAATAGAGAACTGAGGAGCTTATTGATGAAAAACTATTTTGACTGATTCCCATAAATGCCAGGGATTTCTGCCTCTTCTTTTGTTATTTTACATCTTCAGAAAATACTGCTTGTTGAATGTACCTAATCATGGATTTTACTGATAGGGCAGAATTTCCACTCTGTCATGATGGCTTACCAAGGAAGTTTATATTCCCAAAGGTACTTTTCTTATATGCATGAATTTTTATAAGGATGAATTAGGCTTAGTACGGTCACAGATATGTGAGTCTTTATTACAATTGTATGTCCTGATGCATCTTTCAAAACTGTTACCTCTTAAATTAATTTCTTTAACTTCCCCAGTGTGCACCTACTGATCTACACATGCTCCTCTCCTTTCTGCACACAAACACACTATGCTTATTGGGGTTTCTTTGCCCTGACTCATTTCTTCTTTCACCTGCATTGTTCTTCCCCCTTCCCTGGGCGTTTCTCCAAATGCCCTCTCAGTCTCTGTGTTTAATACACTCTTCCCCATGCCTGAATCCCTCTTCCTGCCATCCTGAGTTGTTCTCCCCCAAGCCTATCTCAGGTATCTTTGGTTGCAGGTAGCATAAACTCATTAAACTGCTGTTAGGAAATGGAGAACTTTTGTGGAATGATAAGTGGACGTGAAGAACATTGGCCATAAAGGACCTCAGGGCACCTGGAGCAGGATGAGCCGTTAGATGTCATAAGCAGCTGAGTTCAGGACCTGGGAAGCCATTGGAGCTAATGCAACTCATTTCTCCATCTCACCCTTTTGTTGAAGCCACATAGTTTCTTGCTCTAAGTCTATATCAGACTTTCTCAACCTTGTCACTGTTGACATTTGGGCCAGATAATTGCTTTTGTTTTTCAGGATGTCCTGTGGAATGTTCAGCAGCATCCCTGGCCTCTGTGCCCTAGATGCCAGTAGCACACCCTGATTGTGACAACCAAATATGCCTCTATAGACATTGCCAAATGTCCTCTGGGGAGCCAAATTGGCCATTGTTGACAACGACTGATCCATAGGAAACTGCTTCCTTGTTCCCCTGGTTCTTGGCTGCTCTATATACAGGCAGAAGGTGGCTCCTCAGCCTTGTTGTGCTGCACCTCCCAGCTCCAGCCTGACTCAGTTGCCTACTCCAAAGACATAGAATCTCAGAATTTGATTCAGTCTTTGGATTGGTTCCTTGGGATGATGTGTAGACTCCTGGTACAATCGGCAGGGCCAGGGAGGTGCAGAACAGGTAGCACAAACATGGCTGTCACTCAGCTGCCCCAGATCATGCTGGGGAGTGGAATTTCCCTTGTATCTGAGTGCATACTCCATTAAGTACCTAGTATTTCCAATTTACATAGGAAAAATTCTAAAAATATTTTAAGGAAGCAATGCCTTCTTAGATTATATTGCACACAGATAAAACGTATGCAACTTGTGGAGATGGGGCAGTGCAGTGGTTAAGAGCACAGGCTTTGGAGCTACACTGTCTAGGTTCACATTCATCATACTGCATGCCAGCTGTGGCTTGGACAGACTATTTATTGGATCTCTCTTTGCCTCATTTCCTCACCTACACAATGGCAGTGATAATAACAACAGTAATAATAATAATTATCACTTGTGTCTTACTCACTGGATATGCCAGGTACTGTTTTAAGTGTGTTAAATTAATTTACTACGTATCCACAACTGTGAGTTGAAACTCTTTTCAGAAATCCTTAGGACCAGATTTTTTGTTATGGTACGGAGAGCAGATATTTGTAACCCTCTAGCAGGATCTGAGGGAGTATCTGGTAATCAATCATAAGATATTCTATAATAGAACATAGGAATATTCTACTAAAAGAGATATATAAGTAGTTTAGGTCTTGTCACCAAATAATTACACTGTCAATATCTGGGAAAATTATGGGTTTGTTCTCAGAACTTTTTGGAATTATACATTTGTATATTTATCTTCATTGTACAGATGGGGAAAACTGAAGTTCAAAAAGACTTAGTAACTTTTTTCTTTTGAGACAGTGTCTTGCTATGTTGCCCAGGCTGGTCCCAAACTCCTGGCCTTAAGAGAGCCACCCATGTCAGCTTCCTGAGTAGGCGGCTGGAATTACACTCATGTGCCACCACACCTGGGTTCTGAGACTTAGTAACATGACCAAGTTTACACAGCTAGAAATGCAGAAGCTGAGATTTGAACTCAGTATTTGGATGCCAAAAGACTATGCACTTGACCACAGCATTATAATACATGTATCAGACGGTTTTTGTGAGAATTAAATGAGTGAACATGTGTAAAAAGCACTAAGAACAGGCATAATACACAGTGAATGCTATGTAAGCATTAATTGTTATCAGGATTTTCTCCTTCCGTTTTTTTGTTTTTGTTTTTGTTTTTGTTTTTGTTTTTAGAGGCAGCGTCTCACTATGTTGCCAAGGCTGGAGTGCAGTGGCTGTTCACAGGCACGATTATAATGCACTACAGCCTCAAAGTCATGGACTTAAGCTATCCTCCTGCCTTAGCCTATTAAGTAGGTGGAAGTACAGGCATGTGCCACTGTACCCAGACAATTTTCTTCATTTTAGAGGGTTATTGTAATTTATTATTATAATGGTTGGCAGGGCAGTGATGTATTCAATTTGATAAGGCAGTGCTTCCCAACCTCTCTTGGGGAGACAGACCTCAAAAATCATCATCTTTCTAAATCACATTGGAGTAAACCATGATGCTGTTACTGGCCCTGGCGACTCTTGGGTATGGCCACCAGAAGATCTGCCCAGCTGCCTCATGAGCTGAGGGTCCTGTTATGGACTCAATGTTTGTGTTCCCACCAAATTCATATGTTGAAGCCCTAACCCTCAATGTGATGTATCTGGAGATGGGCCCTCAAAGGAAGTAATTAAGGTTGAAGGAGGCCCATAAGGGTAGGCCATGATAGGACTAGTGTCCTTAGAAGAGATGCCAGAGAACTCACACCCCCTCTCCTCCAGCACATGCACATGCACTCAAGAAAGGCCACGTGAGCACATTGCAAAAAAAAAGGTGGCCATCTTCAAGCCAGGAAGGGAGCTGTCCCCAGAAACTGAATTTGCTGACACCTTAATCGTGGACTTCTAGCTTCCAGAACTGAGAAAGTAAATTTCCGTTTTAGCCATCCAGTGTCTGGTATTTTGTTATAGCAGCTGGAGTAGACTAATACAGATTCATGTCACACCTGGAGCCCGGCTAAGCAACTAGGAAGCTCTGGATTAAGAAGGCATATTGATGTGTTTCCTTCTACACAACATGATTTCACTCTGCTAAATTTTGTGGGTTTTTTCTTCTTTTTTCTTGGTCTATTCTATTAGACTTTTTTTTTTTTTTTTAGACAGGGTCTCACTCTTGTCACCCAGGCTGTAGTTCAGTGGTGTGATCTCGTCTCATTGCAGCCTCTACCTCACAGGCTCAAGGATCCTCCCACCTCAGCTTCCCTAGTAGCTGGGACTACAGGCCCACGCCACTGTGCCTGGGAATTTTTTTTGTATTTTTTGTAGAGACAGGGTCTTGCTATGTTGCCCAGGCTGTTCTCAAACTCCTTGGTTCAAGCAATTTGCCCACCTCAGCCTCCCCAAGTGCTGGGATTATAGGCGTGAGCCATCACACCCGGCATCTATTAGACTCTTAACTATGACTTCTCATCCTTGGTTATACATTGACCGTGATACTGTTTTCTGCCACACTGTGATTAACATTTATTATTGATGGATCTAAAACCCATGACCTCAAACTTGTTAGTGTAGAGTACATTGTAAAAATACATTGACTACACTGGCCTTTGGAATGCTTCTAAGAATATATGTTAACTTTTTACCATAGTCTGTAGCTATACTTTAGCCTTTTTTCTGTTCTTCTTTTTTTTTTTTTTTTGGTGTATTCTTGAGAAATGATAATCCAAAGTAAACTGAATTTGTACTATTTGACACTCTATTCTAAGTGAGGAGTATGGATTTAAGACACAAATCATTAAGTACAGACTAAATTGTACTTTTCAATCTTTTAGATGATTAATTATTTTTCGAAATTCAAAAAATGTATTTTCTCTGTTTGGGCTATTTCATTCAAAGATTCTAAAACTATTCAGCGTAACTCAAGCCTTTACTAATTTTTATCCTGAAAATATTAACTTGTTTTTCTCCTGGCTTCCGGTGAAGACAATTTTATCATTGTCAGCATTCTCTCAAGAAGTTTATGAAAGAAAAAGAGAATGATTTCCTCATGCGAGCCTGAAATGCCATGAGAAAGAACATTGCATTCTCATTCTGTCTAGTGCAGTTGTCCTAAAGTGGACTTTTTCATTCCATGTTATTTACTCATCAAATGTTGCATCACTTTGTAAAAGGAAAACAATTTTTGAAAATTATAGTGAAAAACCATGCTGGAATACATTTTTTTTTGTTTTACACACACACACACACACACACTCTCTCTCTCTCTCACACACACACAAGAAAAAAAAACAGTGTCAATTAGATAGTAGCCAACCTTAAAAAAATAGTCATACAGTTTATCTATCCATCAATAGATTCTTGTTTTTGGCTTCTTGGGTAGACAAAAAGTGAGGGGGAAACTTTTAATCTGTGTATGAAAGAGTAGTCCCAAAAGCAAAACTCTCAGGTATTAGTGGAATGATAAAATCTCAATAAGTTTAAATAAAGAGAGCAAACCTAAACATATATATATATAGACAAATGTCAACTATGCCAAGTATATAGACAAGCGGATGTGAACTGATGTTAAATGGAAAAAAAAATGTACACACTTAGTTGCCACTGTGTACAAGTGGTTTTATTACTTTGTACAAAAAGAGCATGAGTATTCCAGGAAATTCAGAAAATACAGGAAGAGCTCATTCATTATCTCAGTTTCCTCACACAGCTATTTTCTATTTTGGTGCATTCATTTCTTATTTTGTCCTTATGCATATGTATTTCTACAGTTGTACTCATAGCACATACATTTTGTGTTCTGATTTAGAGTTAATATCCCAACATAGATGGGCATTTTTGTGTGCTGATACAGTCCTCAGAGCTGTCATTTATAGAGGCTTTTAATAGTTCAGGGATTGGACATAGCATTTGTGTACAACTTAGGAAAAATCATTAAAAAGGAAAGAACGTAGACACATATATTTAGTATACAGATATTTGTAAAGAATTTCGTTGGAAGTTCAAAATAAAGAATCAACTAAATACTGCAAAGAAGTGAAAATTAGTTTAAATGTTCAAGAAACATGGCATTTCTTGGATTTATAGTTCTCCCTCTTATTTTCATTTTGCCAGTCTCCCTCACTCCATTTAACTCTTTTGTGTTGTCTGCATAGCATAAGGGAAAATTGACTTGGAAAGATGAAGACACTGGGTCTGTTTTCCTTTTGATACTCCAAGAAAAGAAATATGTGTGTACTTTTAGTGATGATTAAGATATATATTTACTAATTTTCTAATCATGTTACTATTTGATCTAGTAACTGGTATATGTAATAACTTAGTTAAGCATTTTTTTGTACCTACTATATGCTCCTGTATAGCTACTGTAGTGAACAGTCTCTTACTTTTTAGTTTGGAAAATTATTGAAAGAAATCAATGAAGATGAAAAATGTATTTGCTGGTATTATATAGAAAGAAATTAGTATTTGTTAATATGTGAATATTTAATAGGTATCAGATGCTTTTACATGTATTTTGCCATTTAACCCTCATTAAAGCCCCCTTTAAAAGGAAATATTCACTGCAATGTACACAGCAGGACAGATTCAGAAAGCTAAGTTGCATGTCAAAATCACAGAGCTAGTAATTATCAGAGTAGAGTTTCCAAGCCAGATATGTCTGACCTCATGCCAAGGGCACTGTTCCATGTGCTTCAAAATGTAATGTGGTATTCATATTTGCAGCAGTTTTAATGGCCTCAAAGAGTAGTATTATAACTGAGGGTGGAGTGGGATGGCAAAAAACCCCTGGAATTATTGAGAGAGGGGTGTCCTGTCAGAGGAATGTGGGTTTCTTTTTTATTTTTAAAGATCTTTTTCTGAGCCATGTTGTGTTACTATTTACAGCTGCATCATGACCTAAAGGGCCTCTTATAAGCCTCCTTCTCAGATAAATTATCTTTCAGAACATTTTTCACACCCAGCCTCAGGAGACATGTAAATGCCACTATGTAAAGTCTTTGGATAGAGAATGGTGATAGAGCTTCTTTTGCAGTTTATGAAGTTCTACTTGATATAACTATTATTCTCCAACACTATCGTGATATATAAATCATAATAATCACAGGATATTGAAATTTTAAGTTTTTTATCCCTTATGTAAGGCTCATGGAGGCAGTCTATAATAACAATGGTAGTAATAGCTAACATTTATTTGAATGCTTACTGTGGACAGGACCTATGCTTTGTGATATAATATGGGTTACCTCATTTCATTTTCTCAACAACTCCGTGGGGTAGGAATTGGGATTTGAAAGGACCAATACAAAACATTCATATTTTCCCTAAGTTCTAAGCCAATTTAGAGGTAGAAACAGGAATTAAACAGATGAAGATCAAAATGCCACCCTAAAGGCTAATAATACTGATAGTTAAGGCACGAGGCTTAGGACAACTAGCCAAGTAGGGTTGCAATACTTTGCTCATGAAAAGGAGCCAAGTTGTAGTCACTGTCAGCTCTTATACAACCACAGGCCTCCTTGCAAGGGCATCTTCCCCTATTTTACTTATAGCACAGAATTGCTGAGGAAGATAAGCTTCTCTACAAACAGGCAGATCCCACATGAAAAAAAAAAGAGAAAGAGTGTGAGGTGAGTGTAGGCAATGATTTCTCCCAAGGAAACAGATAAGCAACCCCTCTTACAGAGAAAAGTGAGGAGAAGGAGAAGAGCCAGGAGTGTTAACTCTACTGGAGTCTCCACCCCACAGGATCATGGAAAAGGAGGTCTTTGTCCCCAGCTGTAGGTACTAAACATGCGGCTATCCTGCAGATAAGGAATGAGGCACTGAGACACTAAGTGACAGTTCACTATTAGTAAGTGGCAGAGAAGTCTAAATAAGGTCAGTCCATAAGTAAGAGGTAGAGTCAGGGCTGAACAAGCCAGGCTAGGACGGGCTCAGGCTCAGTTCAGGAACAAGGCAATGGAAAATTAAGATGGGAGGGCAGATGTGAAAGGGATTACAAAAAATAAGTGATAAGAGTTGGATTCACTTGTAATGAGAGTTGGGGTGGAGTCAAAATGACTCAAAGCTTTTAGCATTTCTAGTTGGAAACAATGAGAGCATTAAGAAAACAGTGTTTCCAGGAGTGAATAGCCAGTGTTTTTGGACATGAGAGTTTGAGGTACCCTGCAGACTATTGGAAATTTGAGTCTGTAACTTGGGAGAAAGATCGGAAGCAGAGATGCAGATTTTATAGTTGTCCATTTAAATAAAGGTGATAGGTGGCTGAAACTAAGGGAATGCTTAAGTCTGAGCAGTGAAAGAGGAAGTTGGTTTCACAGATGAGTTTCATCTTTGAAATACACTAAAAGATTTGAGTTGGTAAACATCAGCAACTTGATCTAGTTTAAAGGCAAAGCCCAGCGTGAGCTCAGGACTTGACCTCAGGACTTGACTTCACCTTTTTACCATAGCCCTAGAATGCTGCAACGCAAGCTTACGGATCACACTGGTATGCAACACAGTTTTTGTTTCCCCCTGCAGGTTCACTGTCCATCCCACTTCCACCCTGTTCTCTGACCTGGGAGGCTGAAAACATTTATGGACTGCATCAGTTGGGCTCCCATTGGGTTCAATTACCTCTGAGACTTGGAATGCAGGAGTAGGTGTGGCTGATGTGTTTACCTCCTTGGTTCTTTCACTGTCAGATCCTGTGGACTGACTGCTTCCCTTCAACAGGGACTTTCTACGTCAACTCTCCAAGATTCTAGTAACTGCTCTCTCCCTCTGCCCCCTTAAGTCTAGAGGTGGTAATAGTTTCCCACTGTTACTAGACCCAAGGCACTCCACTTCCTTTATTAAGTTCTACTTGATGTAACTGTTATTCTCCAACACTATCATGATATAGTGTTGTTAGATATTATTAACACTGCTTACACCTTTATAAACAATGTCTTTATTGAAGTCTTCCCTTCCCAGTTCCTTAAATAATATACCCAGTAAACCAGAAAGAACTCATGTTCTCCAAGGCACAAGTCCTACTCTTAATAAACAGAGGGACTTCATCGGGGTGGGGGTGGGGGCGGGGGCAGGGCAGGGGCCGGTCTCAGAACTGGGAGGGAACAATAGACTTAGTACAGAGACTGTAAATCCATATGTACCTGTAATATTGTTGGTGGACAGAATATCTTACACAGTTACATGATTCTTCAAATGTGTAAGTGCCTTAGTGATTCATAAGAAAATTTATTTGAAAATTCATCAGATTTATTTTACTTATTGTCTTTATACAGATTCTTAACTAACAAATGGCTTATGGCTTATATTAAGAATATAACTATTGCTGTGTTTGGCTAAGGACATCTTTTTTTTTTTTTTTTTTTTTTTGAGACAGAGTTTTGCTCTTGTTGCCCAGGCTCAAGTGCAATGGCACAATCTCGGCTCACCGCAACCTCCTCCTCCTAGGTTCAAGTGATTCTCCTGCCTCAGCCTCCCGAGTAGCTGGGATTACAGACATGCACCACCACGCCCAGCTAATTTTGTATTTTTAGTAGAGATGGGGTTCCTCCATGTTGGTCAGGCTGGTCTTGAACTCTTGACCTCAAGTGATCCGCCCACCTCGGCCTCCCAAAGTGCTGGGATTACAGGCGTGAGCCACTGCGCCTGGGCTGGACATGTTTTTAAATGTACAGACTGTACTCACATGCAAAGAATCTGGGAATTACTTCCAAGGACTTTGTTAAAAGTTCATCAAACTTTCTTCGGTTCCAAACTAGAGGGAGGTGGAATGAACTGGTTTAACAATATCTATTTCTATCAGGATAGGAACAAAAACGACCATCTGTATCTTGAAGGAATTTTTGTAAAATCATTTCTAACTCATTTCACAGCAGAAATTCAAGCCCCCGTCTTACAAAAAAATAGTACACCACATTCTCAGCCTTGGCAACACCTTGTCCTTTGTGTGACCTGCTGTGGCTCAAGCAGTGAGCAGAGTCTACAGAACACAAAAATAAACATCTCTACAGGCCTGTGGAATTTGATGGCCGGCGTGATGTGGGGCAGACTGTGGGCCGAGTGCCAGGCCCTGTAGGTGAGCCCTCCTGCGGCCCACTTTGCAAAAGCAGAAAGAAGGGGCAAATCTGCCAGTGAATTTCTGTTTCCACCTTTGGCCTGGTCTGGGGTCAGGGCCTAGGTATGTGCCCAGAGAGATGTATTCAGTTAGGGTTCTATGACCCCAGTGCTGGGAAGGCTGGTTATGGTGGATAAAAAGATGAAAGAAAGGGTTTCTTGTTCCCATTCTTCAAGCTCCGTGTACCATTTCCCCATGTAATTTGAGAAATTATCCTGAACCAGAGAACTGGGAAGTTTGTTCACTAACTGCTTATTGAGTTCCTGTTCTCTCCCAGGCATGATCCTAGGCACTGGAGATACAGTGGGGAGTGGGAGCCTCCAGGGTCCCTGCTCTTAGGGATCTCACACTCTGAGTGCAGAACTATGCTCTTCTCCCTGCACTCTTACAAACACCAGTTCTCCATAGTACTCCATGACATGAGGGGTTAATTTCTAGCTGACTGAAATAATGGACTCATTGCCCCTCCCATTTCAACAGCATGGCGGATGGCAGCGATTACAGAGTGAAGGAAATATCGTGGTATGGAGAGCAGCACTGTTCTCAATAATAGGCTCTCTGATGACGAACAAAAAGACTCTGTGAAATGCATCTCAAACTCCCAGGTTCTCCTTTGCAGCCAAGATGCCTCCGATATAATCTGACTTAATAATGCCATACTCTGTAAGAGTACAAAATTAGAATAAAAGAGTTCTACAAGGCACTGAGTTAGACACAAAAATTTATTCATGGAACTACACAAGTATTGAGCACCGACTTTATGCCAGACACTACACCCAATGTTATACCAGAACCCTATTACTGCAGAAAATGTAGTTGGGGGCAAGCTTCTGGTTATGAATTGCACATTCAACCACTCAGAAGTAAGCATTTTTCTGATGTTGCCTAGAATCGGTGGCTCTGTGGATTAGGAGCTGAAAGGGTGGGAAAGAATTTTGCTTTCTACTGTCTGCCTCGTATGTGAATCACGAGTTGTACCTTTTTCTTCCTTTCTGTAGACCAAATACCATATAAATCACTCTGCTGTTTATTCTAAGTCTTATGTAAAGTGTTCCTGTCCTCAAAGCATCAAACACAATGTAGAGGCTTTGGCAGTTTCTTTAGCAAAGGTCAGTGTTTCAGTTTAGTGCCCAAAGGTCTCTGACAAACATCCAAAAATTTCTGGTTGAAGTCAGTAATTATTTACTCCCGTTACCAGGATCTGTTTGAGGACTAAGCAGAGAGAAGCAGAAAGGAAAAATAAGCACATCAAAAAAAGCAGTCTTAGTCTCTCTTCACCTAGAACATTATATATGTATTGTCTCATGGCACATGTGTAATGTCAGTAAACAATAAAAATAAATAAATCAATTTCCAGTTGAAGGCATCTCCAGGATCCAGAGGCTCTAAGTGGATGAAAACAATTGGGTGCTTGGGCCAGAGACTGTGCAAGCCTAAGCAGAGAGAGAGGGGTTTCTTAACTTCCCTCCCACGTTCAGTCCCTTTGGAACTCGAGTTTGCCCCTAGGATAGAAGTCTGTAAGGCTACCAGCTGGAACCCTTTGCTACACTGCTGTAAAGGCTGTGCAGAAAAAAATGTTGGAATTCTCTCATACTTGGAAAATTGCCCTTTAATACACATGGTTTCCTCTCTGTTTCCTAGCCATAGGCCAGGATGTTAACTGGGGTGGGGTAGAGGCAGACATTTAATTCTTGTTAAGAGGGAGTAATAAAATGTGAAGTCATAGGGAGCCAATCTATCGTTTTCTGAATATCCACAAGAGGCTTACATTTAGCAACAACATTTAGCAAACACATGTCAGGCACTGTTTAGTTGCTGGGGACACAACATCCAACATGACAGTTATGGCTTCTACCAAGACGCAGCTTAAAGGCCAGGGAGAGGCAATGGTTTGCGGTGAATAAGAGCACAAGCTTTGAAATCAGACCTGAGGTAGAATCTTGGATAGAGCATTCCTTACTTTGTCTGTAAAATGGAGATTATAATACCTACGTCACAGGGTCAAGATGAAGATAACATGGAATAACATATATGTAGCAGTGAATTCAGAGCCTGGTGGATTCAGTGCCCCTAAATAGTAATAATCGTTGTTACTGTTATTACTTTGTGGCGTATTCTGTGTTCCAAGAGTCAGACACTTGAGCTCTGAGTGCTGGCTGGTACCTCCGTGACATGAATGCCACACTCTGGTGTGCGCTGTTTAGAGAGAAGCTGGTTGTGTTAAATACTGTTCGTTTTCTAGTTATAATGGTTGATTTTCTTGCTTTGTGAAGATTAGACCTCTCTGATGAAGATAAAGTGCTTTCCGTGTTTCTTTCAGCTGAATGGCCATTTAAAAACTAGTGACAGTTATTTACACTTTTATTTCTTATGACTTGAGGGGGTTCTCCCTGGTGAAGGCAGAACTTATTTCATTCATTTATTAGGCGTAGAGTAAGCTCTTATTCTGAACCAGGCAGTGTGTTTGGGTGCGTGTGTGTGCACGCATGTATTTTGTTTGGGTTTGGGTAAGGTGAGAGGAATTGGGGGAAGATGCAAAGGTGACTTGCTCTGGGAGTTAAACAGTCTAGTGGGAGACAGAGAGAAAGGTAAATAGATAACAAGAATGTATTTGATAAGTGCCAGGGAAGGCGTACACAGAGATCTCCAAAAACCTGGAAGAGGGAGATGCCTGTTTTAAGGCATAGAAGCAGTGGAATCAGGAGTGATAGGTAAGTCAGGTGGGGAAGTGTGGAAGAAAGGAATTTGAAGGTAAAATGAATAGCACGTAAAAAGATATAAAGCCAGAGTTTTTCAGTGAGTTGAAAGAAATTTATAGTATTATAGGATAGGTGGGTATGGTAGTGATGGGCTAGGAGTGAGGCTGATATTTGGCTAAGGAGATGGTCATATTTATGGGCTGAACGTGGCTTCTGCTGAGGACTTCAAGGACCAGCCAATCCTCAGGCAAACAGATTATGGCTGAGGACACTGAGTTTCCATGATTAGAAATATTATCTGTGTGTTTCCCTCTTGCTTCTCTACAGAGACAGGAGTGAGTGTGTAGATCAAAGAGCTTCAAATGGGACACATTAAGGGTTACAAAGGTACCCTAAAAGAGTACCTCCCCACTGCAGAGGTAATAGTAGAGTTCATTTAGAAATCTTCTCTAGTGAGTTGCGGTAGGGTTGAAACTTACTCGTAAAACAATATAGATACGAAAAAAATTACAACTTGTTTGTTGCTATAATAAATGTAAACTTCTTCATAAGCCACCATTTTAAATGAAGGCAAGAGTGGGGAGTTTATTTTGCTGCTTTTGTCCTCTCTAAAAAACCTTTGCCTATTCCCAAGTTATAAAGATTTTTTTCCCTCTGTTTTCTTCCATAAGTTGTATAGTTTTCTTTTACATTTACATGTTCTATCTATAGGTTTGGTATAAATGGAGTGACAATAAGAGTCAAGATTCATTTTTCCCCATGTGAATAAATGTGTAGGTCTGTATCTGAACTTTCTATTCCGTTCCACTAATATAATGTGCCAATATCACACTGTTTTGATTACTCTGGTTTTAGAACAAGTCTTGAAATCAGTTAGTGTAAGTCTTCAACCTTTGTTCTTTCTTTTAAAAATATTTTGGCTTTTCTAGGTCATTTGCAGTTCCATATAAATTTTAGAATCAGCTTGTCAGTTTCTATTAAAAAAAAAAAAAAGACTGCTGAGGCCAGGTGTAGTGACTTATGCCTGTAATCCCAGCACTTTGGGAGGCCGAGGCAGGAGAATCGCTTGAGCCCAAAAGTTTGAGACCAGCCTGAGAAACATAGTGAAACCTCATCTCTACAAAAAAATACAAAAATTGGTTAGGTGTGGTGGTATGTGCCTGTAGTCACAGCTGTCTGGGTTGCCGAGGTGGGAGAATCACTTGAGCCCAGGAGGTCAAACCTGCAGTGAGCCATGATAGTGCCACTGCACTCTGGCCCAGGTGACAGAGTGAGATCCTGTCTCAAGAAAATAATAAAAAAGAAAAAAATTTAAAAGAAAAAATACTGACCAGGCACGGTGGCTCACACCTGTAATCCTAGCACTCTGGGAGGCCAAGGCAGGTGGATCCCTTGAGGTCAGGAGTTCGAGACTAGCCTGGCCAACATGGTGAAATCCCATCGCTACTAAAAATACAAAAATTAGCCGGGCATGGTTGTGGGCACCTGGATTCCCAGCTACTCGAGAGGCTGAGGCAGGAGAATCGCTTGAACCTAGGAGGTGGAGGATAGTGAGCCGAGATCGCCCCACTGCACTCCAGCCTGGGCGACAGAGCAAGACTCCATCTCAAAAAAAAAAAGAAAAGAAAAAAGAAAGAAATTATGCTGCTGGAATTTTGTTTGGGATTTCACTGAAACTATCAACTAACTTAAGTAGATATGACATCTTCCAAGTCTTCCAATCTGTGAACAGGGTATCTCTCTTTCTCTCTTTTTTAGGCCTTTGTAAATTTTTCTTATTGCTGTTTTGTAGTTTTAATGTAAAAATAATGCACATGTTGTGTTGAATCTATTTCTTGGCATTTCATATTTTTTGAAGCTACTGTAAAGTGGTATTTAAAACTTTTTAATTTCTAATTATTCACTAATATAGAGAAATGCAATCAACTACAAAAGAAAAAATAATAAATTTCAATTCATCAAAATTAATGGCTTCTGCTCTTCAAAATACACCACCAATTAATGAATAGGTAAGCCACAGAGTGGGAGAAAATATTTCTAACACATATATCCACAAATAACTTATATCTAGAATATATAAAGTATTCCTGTATCCCAATAATAAAAGACAGACCACCTAGTAAAATATAGGCATAATACTTGAATAGACACCTCACAAAAAAGATATATGAATTGTTAATAATTATATGAAAATTGGTTAATATAATTAGTCATTGGGGAAGTACAAATTAAAACTACAATGAGATACCATTTGATATCACTAGAATGACTGAAATTAATCACACCATAAATACCAAGTATTGCCAAAGTTGCGAAGCAATTGGAACTCTAATTTAGTACTGAAAATATCACACGACCACCTTCAAAAACAAGTTTGGCACCTCCTTCTAAAGTTAAAATACACATTTACCCTATGATTGAGCAATTTCTTTCCTAGGGGTTTACTCAAGAGAATGAAAACATATGACCACAAAAAGACTTGTACACTCATGTTCATAGAAGTTTTATTCATAATGTAAAACTGGAAACAGCTGTAACAATTATCAACAAACAAATGAATAAACTCATTGTAGTATATCCATAACACATAGTAATATTCAGCAATAAAAAGAATCAACTGCAGATACACACAACAAACTGAATGATTTCAAAACATTATCTTGAGTGAAAGAGGCCAGAAGCAAAATAATACGTATTGTTTGATTCTATCTTTATGAAATTCTTGACAGAATTCTATCTTGACAGAAAGCAATCTATATTGACAACTAATTTATACTGACAGAAAGCAAATCAGTGGTGTTCTGGTGCCAGGGTTGGTGAAGATTGACTGCAAGGGAGCATGAGGGAATGTCTGGGGATGATAAAAATGTTCTTTGTCTTGATTGTGGTGGTTGTAATTACATAAGTGATACATTTGTCAAAACTCTGAAATGTAGGCTTAAAATGGGCACGTTTTATTGTATGTAAGTTATACCTCAATTTAAAAATGTTTAACAGTCTTTGCAAATTTAGTATTTTTCATCTAAGATCAGCTTTCTTTGGATATTATTCAGCCAAATCTGAGGTTACTCTGATTATTAGGGTTGTTTCTCTCCTCTCTTGTGTTTATTCCTCCTTCTTCATGAGTGTGTCTGGTCTAGGGGAGAGCTCACGTGTCCTTGTGGTAGTGGTGGGGGAGGTGGTTAGCAAGCAGGCCCTCTGGTTGTTTTCTAAGTTCTCATTGGTCCATGCAGAGGTTTTCCTAGTATTGGTTACTGGGCATCCTGCTGGCCTCCTGAATGTGCATAGAAAGTGAAACTCATCTTGGTGCTCTCTAGGAGATGGCTTCTGTCCTCATTGTGTATTTTGCTGCTGGGAACTTATGGTTTGTATTCTCCATATGGCCAGGGCCTGGAGGAATTCCCCCACCTTTCTTGTTGTAGTTCTTAAGGGTCAACTATGATTTTCATCTGGCTTAGCACTTTTGCCATGGAATCCCTCTTCCCTTTGCCATGGCCCTGGCTCTTATCTCACCTATCTTCCATGTCTCTATTGAGAACATGGGGGAATCCCCCCATCACTTCTGTGCCACCTAGGAGGTGAAGGACAGTCAGTGGGCACTCTGTTTCTCTCTGCTTAGACAGAGGGGACCCCTGAAGTTGTGTCTTCCCACAGTTATACATGGGACAAATAGCACAGGCCTCCTTATTGGCACTTCCCCCTCAGCTACCTAGGTTAAAGGGAAACTATCTCTTCACCATATCACATACCTGTCCTTGGTCAAGACTTAGGGAGTGGGAAACATAGTCCCTAAGAAACATGGGCAGCTCATCACCCTTCCTTTAAAATCCGTTTCCCTTTCCTCTCAGGGTAGGCTTCTACTTTCCCTTTCTGTGTGGTGGGAATGTCCCCTATAACACAATCCCATGATTCCTTGCCTGGGGATGCATTTATTCTGGATGGAGCTTATGTCTCATTCCCTACAGCAATAGGCTTCTTGACTTAGTCTTAATGACATAAAGGAATATTTAAAGGAACCTGGCTTACCAGAAAGGGGCAATACACCAGAAGATTTTTTAAAAAATATTACCTGTAGTATAGGAATATTTCAGAAATGCCTAAAAAAAGGAGACTGGCAAATTTCATGATTCTTAAGCAATAACAAAGAGGAATTGTCTCTACCTTGAAAGAGTTATTACGTAAACAAAGAGTAAAGTTAATTAGAGTTTACTGAGAGTGCTTACCTGTACCAGTTAACTTACATATTAGGGAAGATGTAGTTAGTAGTCATCTGGTTTAGAAGACAGATATCAGTAATTCAACATCCTGATTTTATTAATGAGGAAATAGCAGCAGAAAGGAAGTGATTCATACAGGGTCACTGGGACTCAGCCCAAATGCCCACCCTTGGTATTTTTCCATCATACTCTATCTCTTTTGTGGCTACAGACAAATTTATAAGGTAAGAATACAGCTAAAGGTGAAGGAAATAGAAGGAGTCAAGGAAGGAAAGAACAAGGGAAAGCCAATGTTGGGGGCCTTCCAAAACAAGTGGTCCTAGGAATACTCTTCCCTTTGTTCTAGTTGCTTACTGACTATAAGAAATTTGTAGGTGTTCTAGTGATAAAAGAAATATCTTCAGAAAACTTTACTGTGGGCAACATAAAAGAGTTGCCCCACAAATGGAGTGCTTTACTGCGAGTTTACTGCATGTTAGCAAGAATTTTTGCAAATGATTTTTCCAAAGTAAAGAGGATAAAGTGAAATTGAGAATATATCCCAACTTACACTGTAAACAATAATCTTAGAAGAACATCATCATGTAGTAATTCTTTCATCTCAGAAAATTTTTCCGAAGCTAGAATGGGATGCAGAATACTGTTCCATTTGATGAGTAAAATTCATCAGTCGTTGATGTCAAAATAATATGAATTGGAGGCTGATTAGTAAAATGAAGAGTTGCAAGATGGTAAATGCTTCCTTTGCTTATAGTTTTAGGCTGGGGTGCAGTGGCGTGATCTCAGCTCACTGCAACCTCTGTCTTCTGGGTTCAAGTGATTCTCATGCCTCAGCCCCCCAAGTAGCTGGGATTACGGCGTGCGACACTACACTCAGCTAATTTTTGTATTTTTTATAGAAATGGGATTTCGCCATGTTGGCCAGGCTGGTCTCAAACTCCTGACCTCAAGTGATCCTCCCACCTTGGCCTCCCAAAGTGCTGGGATTACAGGTGTGTCGTTGTGCCCGGCTGCAATACTATTAACTTAATAAAAGACCTGCCCATTATATTTGTCTATTGTCAGGTGGGTTAATTATTTACAAGAATGCTCAGGTTAATGTTGTGGGAGAATTGCAGACTGCTTCAAAGTCTCCAGGAAACAAGGTTTGCCATGTCTAACCTGCACATTTCTTCTGAATATGTATAAATCTATTAAATGACCTGTTTTGAAAGAAACTCACATGCGTTGTTTTGTGAACAGCCGTATAACCTTGTGATAAGCTTGTCGGCTTCTCCCCCCCTTCCTTTTGTCGTGGTCACTCACATGAATGGTGCTTAAGCGTTAGTATTGCTTGGACATCTTGTTGACAGAAACGCCAATAACAATTTTGAAATCTCAGAGCAGATGGACAAGTGCATCATCCAAAGTCAGCCAAAGCTACTTGCCTCCATTTACACTCACATGCAGTGTTGTCAGGGGAGTCCATTCATTTCTCTGAGCTTCAGTTTCACCATTGAGAAAGAGAGAAAGATAGCATTTATCTCTGAGGATGGTGAGGATCGAGTGCGCTTATTCATGAGAAATTGTTAGTAATAGTATTGCATACAAATGCTTGCAGAGAGGCTCTTTCTCCCCACCCTGGTGTCCCATGAGGATGTTCCTTGTCCTGTGGTTTTACCCAGGTTGACTCTGTGACTTACAACAGACCTTTGTTCATCGTGCTATCACCACAGCCATCTTGGGATGATTATTTAAATTTTTTATTTGGATTTATACAATTGCATTTTTTGGATATCTTCTCAAATCAGTTCTTAACTTATTACATGTGGAAATGCCAAACAGAAGATGCTCACCTAAAACAAATGAAAAGGGAATCGTGAGTTTAGCAGCAGCAAAGTAAAAATTAATGATGCTTAATATTTTTGTAAAGAAACAGAACATTTTATTTTGCCAGGGGCTTGTTGCCTACAGTGTGTCCTCTACTGAATAATCACCTCATTTTCAATGTGCCATATCAATAAATGATAGTTATTTTTAGTCCTTGAAAAACCATACAAAAGAGACTTTTGTGCTCACCGAAGGAACAGACCTGAAATCTCTATTTAAGAAAATTACATGTAAAATGATATTTAACACAGTTTTGGAAATGAATAATAACTTAATCATACCAGCTCAATTATATTCCTTTTTACATATTCTTCCTACTCTTTGTGACAATTACAAACATACAACTTTTACATAAGCTTTACATAGCTTCCCTCACAAAGTAGATGAGCGTCTTTTTTTGGCTTTAATATTGCATCATAATAGTTTTCCATATAACAATATTATCTTCCTGTTTATAATTGTAATGAATTGCATACTCTTCTATTTGTTGAACATGTCATAATTCTCCAAACACTTCCTGGTTGTTAAACATTTAGGTTGTTTCTGTTTTATATATTATTGTTAATACAGCTATTATTTTTTGCCTATAGTGGCTTCTCTTACATTGTTTTCTTAGGATAACCTCCCAGAAATAGAATTGCTATTGAAAGAATGTGGATACCTTTCTAATTCATGATCCATCACATTATGTTGCTTTTTAAAAGGGCTGTTGCACAGCTCTGGCTGTTTCAGTATTCTTTCATAGCATAGGGCAGCACTAACTAAGGATGGTCCTTATACCGGATGTTTATGGGTAGGTGGATTTATAGTCTTACACTGGAAAACAACTTAACCTTGGGGGTTATTTAAATGGAAAAGCCTAAGAAGAAGCTAGGACTATACCAAGGCAGGAGTTTCTAAGTTGTGCCTTTTTTTCCTGGTACAACTGATTGTATCACATCATAACACTTGGCAGTTAATTGTGTCCAATTGGTGAGTTATTCCATTGTGTGTGTTTGTCACAGGTGTAGGTAGACTCTTGAATGCCGGTTCTATTGGAATTGAGAGAAAGAGAGGGTTCTAGGCATAAAACATACCATAAACATGACTCACGTGGCTGTTTAAGAAGCTTTGATTTATGTTAGCACAGTATGGGCAGAAGTTGAAAATCTTACTGCCCCAGGGGCCTGGCAGGTGAAGCACACAAGAACTGCACACAAATGTGTGTGCAGTTTTACCCTATCAGGGTACCCTATCAGGGATAGGGTAAAGCGGAAGTGCAGGACTTGTCTGAAAGGGGACACTGCTGCTTGGCTCCATCTCATGGCTGCCACAAGGGAATGCAGCCCGGCATCTTTTTAGAGCTTGCGATTTTTCAGAAGAATTTGGAAATTTGGATAGTATCTGATATTTACAAGTGCCAACTAATGTAAACATTTACAAAACACTGTAGGCGTAATAAAAGTGTCCTGAAGCTTGATTTGCTTGTTGCTGCTGGTTTGTGGGTGCTCTCATTTGACTATAAGTATGATTCTGTGAAGTAGGCAGAAGGTAATTTTTTGTACAAACAAGAAAGCTGAGGCTTAGAAGTTATTGTTCAACAGTTCATGAACTGTGCCTGTCCCACTAGGATGCGAGCCTCATGAAAGCAGGGCTATTGTCTCTTTTCTGCAATGCTCATAGCCCAGCTCCTAGAATAGTTTCTAGTGCATATTGGACACTCAATAAATATCTATTGAATTAATGAGTGATGAACAAATGAAAAGAGGTTAAATCACATGGCAAATAATATCTACATTTTTGTGCCAGATATTCCTCATGTTTTTTCTCACTTTGATATATACAACATTTTGTGAAAGTAAAATTATTACCTCCATTTTGTGGATCAGTAAACTGAGGCTCAGAGACATAAAGTAATTTGCTTGAATTCATATAACTCTTAAGATGCAGAGTCAGAACCCAGATCTTCCATCTGTGTATTGGCTCATTAACTTTGTCCTCAAACTAGCTTCCTTCATGGTTAAGAAGTGGCTGCTGTAGATCCAGGTATCACATCCAGAATCTACAGGAAGAAGAGGGGCTTGTTTCTTCCTCATGTCTTTTCTTAAGAACAGGGAAACATTTCCCAGAGGACTTCTCTCCATAGCTCATTGCCTAGATACTTCCCGTTCTGTGCCTCATCACTCACTGACATGGGAACGGGAGACCAATCCAAACCCATTCCCTAAACCAAGGGACTGGGCCCAGATGGCCACTGGAAAGAGCAGATAGAGTTGAATCCTAACAAAGCCAGGGTTATGATGGAATAGAGGAAGGGATGGACTACCAGCTCTGTCTTCTCCAGCAGGCTGTGTGTGAAAGCAAAAATACAGATATGGTAGATCTTTTAAAATAAGTTTTTCCTTGAGTGTTTCATCTTGGGGAATAAAGTAGATGACTGTTAAAGCTACTTATTCATGACACAAAGTTATATTTTGGGAAAACTTATTCTGAAGCTCCAGAGTGTTAAGGACACCTTTAGACGGTTAGTTTTGCTCTGAAATTTCACAGCTGGTCAAGTCAGTGACCTACAAGAATGTTTCAGGGAAATACCAATGGTACCATTTAAAGAACTGCATTTATAGCTACGTCAGGCTGCAATTCACATCATCCTACTGGTGTGTCATCAGCAAGAATTACGTGTATAATTAGACAAAAATGTTTATGAATTTATCCCAAGGAATAAGGAAATGTAGTAGAAGCAGTGCAGGGCATTGGTTAGGAAGACTGGCCTTGCAATCAGACCAAGGTTCATAGCCCATTTCTGCTGCTTCATTATCTAAAGATATCTTTAATCTTGTAAGGATTAAATGAGATGCTGTCTGTAGTGATGCTTGCTAGCAGCTTGGCCTATGGCAAGTGTTTTGTAAATAGCAGCTCTATATCACTGTTATTTTCACTTAGCCCCAACACCAGTATTTTGACTATTAGTCAATCCTCAGGACAGTGTTTAGCAATATTATCATTTCCAGTAATAACTTTTATTTTTTTCTTTATCAGTAGGTTTAGTATTTATGCCAGTATTGGTCTCCCAATACTTTTGATAGATTTATAATTTCAGTTGTCCACGTAATCACCTTTGTCAGTCTCCCCAAAGTCACAGGATGGTTAACAGCATGAAGATGAAGACCTGAGGCTTCAAAAGGGGCAAACCTAAGTGATGTATGTGGGAGTCATTCTTGTTGCCTTGGCCTCACTACCCCTGCTCTGTATGCACTCTCTGAAGTCACAAGCCACCAATTTGTTCCAGTGGCTTCAAAGATGCATGCTTATAAATTTCTGTTGTGAGCCATTTTCTTGAGAAAGTTGTGGTCTTAAAGTAAATGTTTTTTATTAGACAATTTATTTTGCCCATAATTTACCAGGTGGTACATAGTCTTTGTTCATCAAATAATCCACACATTGTCATAGTTGAACTGACATTTCATTTAATTAATGTTAATATTTCGTCCAGTGATCACAATAAAATTATGAAAGCAACTGGGTAATTTGCTCAATTCTGTAGCAAAAGTAGATGTTGAAACTCTTACTTTTCCTCTCAAAAAATTCGTCCCTGACTGTAATTAAGAAGCCTGTTTGACAAGCCATGGAATGCCTTAAGAAGCACCTTATCTCACAGTTTCTGTGGGGCCAGAATCCAGAAATAGCTTAGCTGGGTCCTTGGCTAAGGGTATCACAAAGCTGCAGTCAGGGTGTCAGTGAGACTGTCCTTAACTGGAGGCTCAATTTAGGGGAAAATCTGCTTCCAGGCTCACTTGGGATGTTTGCGAAAAAGCAAAAAACAAAAGACCCTGAGATCTTCATGTTTCTTGCTGTCTGTTGGAGGCTGCCCTTGGCATCTACAGGCTGCCCATGGTTCCCTGCCAAATGGCTTTCTCCTAGGTATGCAGCATGGCAGTTTGCTTCTTCAAGGACAGTGGGAGAGTGAGAGTGGCTAGCAGGCCTGAGTCATATATAACGTGACATAATTACGAGAGTCAGGTTCCATCACAGGTGCCATATTCTGTTGGGTAGAAGCAAGTCACAGGTCCCTCCCACGCTCAAGGGAAGGGATTACATAAAGATATGAACAACCAGAGTCAGGACCATAGGGGTACCTTAGAGCCTGCCCACCACAGGGAGCTTTGTGTATTGTGACCACTACTGAATCCTTAGTGCCCTAAAACGGTGCCTGACACATGTTAGGGATTCAATAAATATTTAGAGTTGAATGAATGAATGAATGCAGATATTACTTCTTTGAAGTATGTATTGCTAATGTTGTTTCCCCAAGCCTGTGGCTTACCTTTTGGTTTTGTTTATTAATCACTTGTTTTAATACAGAAATGTTAAATTTTAATTTAGACAAATTAACGAAATTTTTTTTATCTTGGTTTGTTTTATTAGTTTACACCTCGGGGAGTTTTCCTATCTAGAGAACAGATAAATATTTGCCTATATTTTCACTTAGGTTTTTAACTACTTCTTTATTTTTTTACATTTATTGATTTATCTGGAAGGTCAACAGCTAAATGGAGAGTTGAACAGAATGTGGTGAATAATACTTTTTTTCTTCACTGATCTTTTTTTTACCTTATTTGGATTGTATTAAATATTATATACTAGCTTCTGGGCTCTCTACTTTGTCTCATTTATTTCTCATTCTATTCTTACTTCAATTACACACTTAAAAAATTACAGCATTTTAAAAAATGCCAAGAAGTTGCTGTCAGACTCATTCCATATAATAATTAGGCTATGTTTTAAGCTGTTGTAACAGCTTATATACAGAGACACAAATAAAATGGAAGCTTATTTATCTTTTGTGTAACAGTGTAGAGATGTGTAGAGTCCAGAGTAGGAGGGCAGGTCTCCCCAGAGTCATCTGGGGACCCAGGCTTCTTCTGTCTCGTACCTCTGCCAGCCCCTAGACTGATGTCCTGGTCTGTGTGGTTGAAGTCGTTTCATATCCACATCCATCTTCCAGTCTGTTGGAAGAGGGTGCTGGAAGTCCTCAAAAAGTACCTTTGCCTTTGAGTTGATGAACCAGAAGTGGCACACATGACTTCTGCTCACATCCCTTTCATGGAGACTACACTTTATTGCCACAACTACCTTCAAGAGAGGCTAGGGAAAAATGGTATCAAATAGAGTAGACATGCATTTGACTACAATTTGAGAGGTTCTATTTTATTTTTAAGAAAGAAAGCATGTACCAAGGACAACAAATAGTCTGCCCCAGTCTAGTATTCATAGTTACAAATACTCATATTTAATAGGAAAGTAATAATCATGTCTTACCAAGTGAAGAAAAATCAACCTTTGGACATAGCAATAAGATATAAATATGTCCTGATTTTTGGTTTTAGATGGCGAGTAACCCATGGGCCAGGTAGCGTTCTATGCCAACCTTGAATGCCATCAGGAAGTCACTGGACAGCAAACTCTTCCAAGATCATAACTTGGCTGTTGGAGCAACCTGGAAAAGAAGAAAAAAGAAAAACCATGGCAAAAGTAAATAGAGCTCGGTCTACCTCCCCTCCAGATGGAGGCTGGGGCTGGATGATTGTGGCTGGCTGTTTCCTTGTTACCATCTGCACACGGGCAGTCACAAGGTAGGTAGGATTTTCTTCTTAACTTATTAAGATGACCTGGCCTGTCTTTTCTTTTAAATCTGCTTCATTCTCTTTCTGAACCCATCATTGTGAAGATATGTGTGTGTTCATGTGGTGTGTGTGTATTTCCGTTGACTCTTCAGGTATCATTTTCTTTGCAAAGTATGTGATTCTCTGACACTTATGAGTCCCAGATAGTGGTCTTTTCATGTGGGGTGTGTATATTTCCGTTGACTGCTCAGGTATCGTTTCCTTTGCAAAGTATGTGATTCTCTGACACTTATGAGTCCCAGATAGTGATCTTTTCTATCATATCTGATATTTAAACCTGGAGTCTTAGGACATTTGTAGGCCAATGCTGTGACTATTCCAGCCACTCATTTTCATAAGCAGCTCCAGAAGATGTGGAAGGATGTAACATCTATTTCTTTTCACTCTTCATCTTCCACTCTTCAGTAATATGAAATACTTAAAACTCATCACATGTGAAATAGCATGGGAAATGTCCTACAGTATTTTCATAATGAAATCACTTTTCTGGGGATTTTAAAGGATTGGTAAATGCATACCTGAGAAGGTAAGTTAGCTTAAGCTGGCATAGCTCCAGGGGAGGGTAAGATCATTTCTACAAGTGTGTTTCTCCAGAATTTTTAACTGTCATCTTAATGATAAATCTAAATTAAGATAGATCTTATTCATTAAAGTTTTACAAAGCTAATAGGATGTGTGATCTATAATTCATAAATCAAGAAAAACACTATGGACAAACTGATGGCAAGAGATCATAATCATAATGGTGTGATGTGGCTTTAAGTCTAGGGATGAGGAAAAGGGGTACCAGGTGACAAGAGTATGATTATAAAGTTTACATTGGATGTGTGAATGTATCACACAGAGTTAATCTTACACAAGGTTAGGGTCTATATTCATCCCAGAAAGGATAAAACTTGCAAGGCCAAAATAATCCTGGAAAATTTCTTGGCTCCCTAGGGCTCATTAAGCCCCTGGAAGCTTAAAACCTAGAATTTAAATTATTTTGCTTTATTTTGCATTTTGGCTGTTGTGGTGATGACTTCTAGGTTGAAGGAGAGCACAAACATAGATACAGGGATTCTCTCATTCTTGCCTGCTCTCTTCTCCCTCTTACTTTTCTCCAAAGTCAGTGTTGAATATGCCTAAGTTAGATGCACGTACATTAAGACTCATCCATCTCATTTATATTTGGAGTAAATATGCATTCGAAATCTACATATGTGAGCTCTTTCCTCTACAGGTGCTTTCATTCAAATAGAAATCTTTATTTCTCTCCTCTGGCAGCAGACCCTTACAAGAAAGTAATTTGGACTAATTATTTGTTGGCATCATCAATACAGGCATCAGTGTCCCTCCCATAACAAAGATACAGTGCAGGATAGAATAAGATGTTTATCTTTGCTACAGTAAGGGTTGGTTGATTGTGTATCATAATAAACTACAGATTTGTTCAAAATAATATAATTGATGCTGAGTGATTTTACACTGTTGGTGGGAATATAAATTAGTCCAACCATTGTGGAAGACAGTGTGGTGATTCCTCCCTGACCTAGAACCAGAAATACTATGAAGTGTGATTTTTTTTTTTTTTTTTTTTTTTTTTTTTTTTTTTGAGACAGTGTCTCCCTCTGTTGCTCAGGCTGGAGTGCAATAGCATGATCTCCACTCACTGTAACCTCCGCCTCCCAGATTCAAGCGATTCTCCTGCCTCAGCCTCTGGAGTAGCTAGGATTACAGGGATACAAAATTTTGTACTGGGATACAAAAATTACGCCTGGCTAATTTTTGTATTTTTAGTAGAGACGGGGTTTCACCATGTTGGTCAGGCTGGTCTCGAACTCTTGACCTCAGGTGATCCACCCGCCTCAGCCTCCCAAAGTGCTGGGATTACAGACGTGAGCCACTGTGCCCTGCCAAAGTGTGATTCTTAAGAAGACCTCTGTAAGAGGAATTGGGAGACAATTATCCCTTTGGCATTGTGACTTCTCATCACTGATATGACAGCTCCCTGGGCATTAAGAAGTCTAGATTATGAGTCTATAATATGAGTCTGTAAGACTCATCTATATTATGAGTCTGTAAGACTCATCTATATTATGAGTCTGTAAGACTCATCTATATTATGAGTCTGTAAGACTCATCTATATTATGAGTCTTGTGTTCTGGGTTTGAGGAAGTCATGGAGTTAAAAGGAATCCCTATCCTTGGTCCTTCATATAGAAGTTTCCATCATTCCCATGATGAAAGAGTTCTGGAAGTGGGCACAATGCTTTAGAAGGAGGGATCATGCTGGAATCTTAGGGGTAGTTGAGTCTTCATGATGAAGTTGCACTTCTGTGGAATTGCCCATAGTGCTTTTAGATGAGATACTAAGATAAGTCTTCCAATCACATTGTCTCATGTGAGCCTTGTGATTTATTCACCCTCTATTTAATAGATTAGGACACTGATGCTCAGAAAGATTGACTTGTCTACATTTATTTTATTTTATTTTGAGACAGAGTTTCACTCTTATTGCCCAGGCGGAAGTGCAGTGGCGTGATCTCGGCTCACTGCAACCTCCGCCTCCCGGGTTCAAGTGATTCTCCTGTCTCAGCCTCCTGAGTAGATGGGATTACAGGTGCGTGCCACCACACCCAGCTAATTTTTTGTATTTTTAATAGAGACGGGGTTTCACCATGTTGGCCAGGATGGTCTCAAACTCCTGACCTCAGGTGATCTGCCGCCTCAGCCTCTCCAAGTGCTAGGATTACAGGGGCGAGGCACCATGCCCGGCCTACATTTCTTTTTGTCTAGTAGGACAGAGCTGGACTAGAATTCTAGTTTTTTTGTTTGTTTGTTTGTTTGTCACTGTGCATACATTCATAATCCATTGACTCTTGAAACACACACACACATACACACACACATACACACACATAAACACAGAAACCGCTATGCCCTTTCCAATACATAACTAAATAGCTTCCTAAACTATTCTCATACACACACCACACTTCTACCTGCCCCTGCATACACACTACACACACACAAACATACACATACACACACAAACATGCAAACTCTGCAGCTTATCCTTTAGAACAATTGTGTATTATAAGACATGGGTTTTTTTTTTTAAAAACTGCCTTGGTTATGGGAGTCATTGTCTTAACATGGGCAACTTCTTAATATCCAGCGAGCTGTCATATCAGCGATGCGAAGTCATAGTATCAAGGGAATAAATGTCTCCAAATTACTCTTACACAGGCCCTCTTAAGAATCACACTTCAGACTAAGAAACCTAGGAACCAAGGAATTAATTATCTTTTCTTCTCATAAAATGTATATCTTAGTGCAAAATTCTTCCATAGGAAAAATTGCAGAGGAACAGGTATTCCTGAGTGCTCTTCAACTTTTCTCCTTACTTTCCACAGTGTTTTACTTTACTGTAAACTTCCTAGGCTTGCCCCTCCTCCGACATACCACAGACAAATAGGAAAAAGTTAAACACATCTTACTTGCACAATTTTTTTCCAGTAAGATCAAAAGTTAACTCAGGAGCTTAAAGTGGTTTGTTAACTCACCCCACATTGCAATTTATAGGAAGGGGATAATCCATCCTGATTTACCATCACCCCATGATTCTTTCTATGCTTTGAAATTCACGATTGGATGTATTTTAAGAACTTAAAAACTGTTTAAAAGTGTCAGGAGTAATCACTAATAATGCCTCTTTACCACCTTGTTCCCAACCAAATCGTAATTAAGTAAAGCTCTTCAGTATGTGAACAGTAAAGGCAATTTATTCTATCTGCTTAATATGAAGCTGTATCTAAGTATGAATTTGATGATTAAGAATCGAAAGGCAAAATCAGTTCACTCCAGAAATACCTTCCGGTGGTAGAATGCCTGTCACTTGAGTCATTTCCGTAATTATAGTTGGTGCGCTTATGCCAAATCTTTCAATTGGATAACTAAGGGAGCTTAACTCTTAAGTCCTCTGTACACCAAAAAAGAAGTAAGTAGATAGCTCCAAAGTGCCTAATACTGTTATTTTTCAGACAGGTAAATAGACCCAAAGGTCAAATTCTCATACTTCTGTCTGTGGAAGAACCATGAAGAGAATGAAACTCATAGATGCCCAATTTTGTGTTATCACTTGACCAGTCTAACATGTTTGACTGAAAACCCCTGCCTCGTTTGGCCAGAGGTATATGGGCTAATGCATATTGGATTCAATTGGCGATGATACTGGAGGAGATTCTACATAACAGCTACTTAGATTTGGCAGCACTATAAACAATTTTATCTTTATCAACAGTAAACGGATGCTGGTTCTTTAAAGAAGAAAAAATTTGCCAATCCCTCTGTCTGAAAAAGAACATCTATGGTATGCTCCTATCTACAAATAAATAAACAAACCTCCCAGGCAGAACCCAGGTCATCCACACATGCTAACATCTTTCATTATTGATCCTCAGGGACACAATGGATGTTCTACAGAGTTTTCCAGGCCCTTCTCCATCTTTAGGATAACTCAGAACACCACAATCACAATCAGACTTGGGGTAAATATGTTTATACTGCTGCTCTCAGTTTCCACTAAACAAATTACAATAGCATTACAGTCTGAATATTTTTGAAAAAGTCACAGGGGGAGAGATCTTTGTTCCAAAAAGAAATAGTAGCTAAAGCAGGATGGAATAAAGGGTGCTTAGTTCAGAAGATTCTGGCTAATTCAGTGTTCTGTGTAAAATTAAGTACATGTGTTCTCTGCCTACAAAAAAAATGTAGTAACTGGTTGTACATAAAAATATTCAATAAAGATTATAAAAAAAAGAATCACACTTCATGGTATTTCTGGTTCTAGGTCTTTGAGGAATCACCGCACTGTCTTCTACAATGGTTGAACTAATCTATATTCCTGTGAATAGTGTAAAAGTGTTGCTATCTCTCTGCAGCCCTGCCAGCATCTGTTGTTTCTTGACTTTTTAATAATCACGATTCTGACTGGTGTGAGATTGTATCTCATTGTGGTTTTGATTTGCATTTTTCTAACGATCAGTGATGTTGAGCTTTTTTCATATGTTTGTTGGTTGCATAAAAGTCTTCTTTTCAGAAGCATCTGTTCATGTCCTTTGCCCACTTTTTAATGGGGTTGTTTGTTTTTTTCTTGTAAGTTTGTTTAAGTTCCTTGTGGATTCTGGATATTAGACCTTTGTCAGATGGATAGGTTGCAAAAATTTTTTCCCATTCTGTAGGTTGTCTGTTCACTCTGATGATAGTTTCTTTTGCTGTGCAGAAGCTCTTTAGTTTAATTAGATCCTATTTGTCAATTTTTGCATAGAAATACCATTTGACCCAGCAATCCCATTACGGGGTATATACCCAAAGGAATATAAATCATTCTATTATAATATAAAGATATATGCACACGTATGTTCAGTGCTGCCCTATTCACAATAGCAAAGATATGGAATCAACCCAAATGCCCATCAGTGATAGACTGGATAAAGAAAATGTGGTACATATATACCACCATGTATATACTATGCAGCCATAAAAAGGAATAAGATCATGTCCTTTGCAGGGACATGAATGGAGCTGGAAGCCATTAACCTCAGAAAGTTAACACAGGAACAGAAAACCAAACACTCTGTGTTCTCAATCATAAGTGGAAGCTGAACAATGAGAACACATGGACACAGGGAGGGGAACAACACACACTGGGGCCTGTCGGGGTGGGGGAGTGGGAAGAGGGAGAGCATTAGGAAAAATAGCTAATGCATGCTGGGCTTAATACTTAGGTGATGGGTTGATAGGTGCAGCAAACCACCATGGCACACGTTTATCTATGTAACAAACCTGCACATCCTGCACAAGTAACCCAGAACTTAAAGTAAAATAAAATAAAATTTTAAAAAATGAAAAAAAAGAATCATACTTCATGTGTAATTGCAGGCTATTCTGTTCATAAATTGGCCACTTGAGTTGCGTGATACTTAAAAAGCAATGTTTGATTTAAATGTCCAAAACCCTGTCCCCTTCCAGGTCTGAGACCTATTTTTCTCTAAGTCTACTGGGTCCAAATTAACTTAGCTGCAATATGTGTCTAGAATCCTATGGGATTGTAGAGTTCTTTTGAACTCTCTTAACAATAGTTGAATTCTTATAATAATTGCTAACTTTAGCTGAGCACTTACATTGTGTATGTTGGCATTCTTCAAGCATTTTTTATGGATTAAATCATTTAATCCTCATAACACACAGCAGTTGAAGAACATGTCCAAGGTCCCATGGTTAGTAAGTGGCAGGACTTTTAGCCGCTAGGCTGCAGTGCCCAGTAGATCAATTCTAGTATGCCAGATGTTGGCAGCACTCACTGTATAGGAGACAGAGCAAAATTTTACAGCAGAGTGGCAAGATTGAGACAGCAGTCATACTGGCCTCTGAGGGAAGGTATTTTTGAGAATGTCATTTCGTCACAGATGACACTTGGTGATACTTTGTTTCCACATTCTTATGAACAGAGCCTACGAATACTGAAAGTTGTTAGGAGTTGTTTGCTACTGCAGCATAATCCAGCCCATTCTGACTGATGCAGTCATGTTTACCAAAATGCTTATTTTACAGATAAAGAAACTGAGGCCCTGAGGGATTAAGAAGCTTTATCAAAAACCTCAGTTACCTAGGGTGAGAACCAGGGATCAGGACCCTGCTTCACTGTAAAATATTCCAAAGAACAACCAAAATAATAAAAATAATTTCTGGAGTGAGATGCACACATGCTCCCAATAAAATTTCATTTATTTAAGATCGTGCCTGTGTTCAGAGGCATACATCATGAAACTACTACTCAAAAAGTTCTGTGGTGCTTTTCCCCTTTGAGAACAGATAAGTGATAAAATATTCTTCCCATATTTCATGAAAGTCACAATCATTCAGAAGCCTGTATGTGGTTATTAGAAAGTTTGCCTTTGTTAAGCCTGCTTACATGTTTAGACAAGAATTTCAGGTATTAATTTTGATTTCTGTATATCTAAAGTTTGATTCATATGACTGATTAAGTCATCTAAGAAAACCAGCAAGCAGAAATCAAAGTAACCTTTAAAAAAAGTGACAAGGGACAGACATGGTTACACTACTAAGTTCCCCAAAACAATTTAGTGAAAAAAAGAGATTATTATTTATAATTTGAAAATATCATCATCTGGGGGCCCTTTTCTCTTAGACATCATGTGATCCTCTTACATCTCCAGCTTCTGCATCTCCCTCTTGTGGATTTGTTTTCTCAGCTTATAACACTCATTTTCTTCACATCCCTACTTTACCTCACCTAACCACATGTTCCTATATGGCTACCATCCAGTCTTCCTCCTTCTTCCCTTTCTCATTCATAGTTCTTGAAGTTGCTACTCAATCATTTTCACTTCCTTGTCTTCTAGTCACTTCCTCTACCAACTTTAATCCTTCCTCCTTTCCTTCCTTCCTGGCTTGCTTCCCTTGAAAAGTGTTTTATGAACACCAAGTATATGACAGGTACTATATTAGATATTTGGGATTCAGTGTGAGATAAGACAGACATGGTCTTTGCTGTCACAGGGTAACAGTCTAGTGAAGAATATAAACAAATGCAAAGGAAATTGCCACACAGTGTGATAAATGTCCAGCATGTAGTTGAAACACGTAAGAGTGGAATCAAGAGAGACTTGAGTGGTCAGGGAAACCTTCCTGGAGGAAGGTTATCTTGAGACTAAAGAATGTGGGAGGTTGGGAGAGCATGATAGAAAAGAAAAAAAAAAGTGAAGGCTCAAAGATATTTAAAAAAAAGCATGGGTGATGTGTTGAAAGAGGCAAGCAGAAGTTCAGTATTGCTGAAGTGAAGAACCCAACAGGTGCGCAGAAAAGAGGCACACTAAGAAGGGCCAGCTCATGCAATCTCCTAAGTCAGGTTAAAAAGTATGAAGCATTAGGATTTGATTTGTGTTCTAGAACATTGAGTGTAGAATGTACTGAAGGTAGCCTGGTGTGAATTCAGGAAGATTAGGAGGGTTTTGACTGCAGTACCAGAGAAAGGTGCTGGTGTGAATGATGAATGGTAAGGGGGATAGAGATATTAATATGTTGAGGAATTTGAGGGATATATGAGATAGTGACTTATGCCTATAATCCCAGCACTTTGGGAGGCTGAGACGAGAGGATTACTTGTGCCCAGGAGTTGGAGACCAGCCTGGGTGACATAGGAAGACCTTGTCTCTAGCTGGACATGGTGGTGCACTCCTGTGGTTCCAGCTATTGGAGAGGCTGAGGTAGGGGATAGGCGAATCGCTTGAGCCCGGGAGGTCAAGGCTGCAGTGATCACACCACTGCACACACACTGCACTCCAGCCTGGGCAACAGAGCTGAGACAAATGAAGGAAGGGGGGGAGGGAGGGAGGGAGGCAATAAACATAAAAAAGTTAAAGAGAGAGAGAGAGAGAGAGAATAAGTAGAACTTGGCAATTGAGTAGATCAGTGGTTCTCAGGCAGACTGATTTTGGTCTCCAGGGTGCATTTAGCAATGTTTGGAGACATTTTGGGTAGAAGCCAGGGATGCTGCTAAACATCCTACAGTGTGCAAGAAAGCCCCCCACAGCAAATAATTATCTGGCCCAAAATGTCAATAGTGCTTCCACTGAGAAGCCTTGGGGTAAGGATAACTAGACTACAGTCATGTGTTGCTTAATGACGGGGACGTGTTCTGAGAAATATATCATTAAGCAATTTCATTGTCATGTGAACATCATAGAGTGTACTCACACAAGCCTAGAAAGTAGCACGTACTGCACACCTAGGCTATGTCGTATAACCTATTGCTCCTAAGCTACAAACCGGTACAGCATGTTACTGTATACTGAATACTGTAGACAATTGTAACACAATGGTAAGTGCTTGTGTATATAAACATAGAAAAGGTACAGTACAAATATGATATTATAATCTTATGAAGTCACCATTGTATATGTAGTCTATTGTTGATCAAAATGTCATTATGTGGTACATGTCTGCATTTTGTATTGAGGGTAAATCCAATGAATCATTATTTACTTAAATTGAAGTCCTAGTGGTTAGGAGAAAATAATAAACTTTTTAGTATTAGACTAGCAATTTTTAAAATGTTAAGAAACGTCATAAGGTTTTTGTTATTGTTTGCACTGAATTAAAGCTAGTTTGACTGTTGCAGTTAATCAATGCCAGGCAGTTTATGTTACCATTCTCTCTGTCGTTGGGTGTGACTGTTTAGTACTCCAAGTTCTGATATAATTATTAATCTAGTGTCAGATCTGCTGCAGCATGTCTGGATTCTTAAATCACTGGATAGAGAAGGACCACTTTTTATACCCCTTTGACAGAGAATTACATAGAGCATTCGTGTGGCATACAAGAATGGGACTGCGGTGAACACAGAGATGTGCCACTCATTTGGCCTTAGCTGCAGGGTGTACAGTCAGCAGAGCCTGCAGCTGTCAGTTCTTAGGTCCCCCTCACCTGCAGAAAGCTGCGTCTCCCAAGAGCAGACCCCTGGGTAGAGGGGGCACCCACCGCCAATGGCTGATTGAGGATGTGCATCAGGGCTGAACCATTTCATTTGGGATTGACTGAGAATTTATTAGGCCTGCATTGCAGTTTGACCTCTCTGCCTAATCCTGCATCCTTCCCTTTCCTTCTACAAGTGTTGATCCTTACTGTATGCCCTGCATGCCAAACTTCATCCCACCTTCTGCTGGGACTTAGAATTTAGCTCACCACACTGTTCCATTTTTTCTTTCCTACCACAAGGATCAACAACAAAATTATAGGGCCCAGTGCAAAATGAAAATACGGGGCACCTTGCTCAAAAAGCAGGGGAAAATGCTGTTAAATGTACTAAAATAGAAAGCTTCTTCCTTTCTTCAGTGGTCTCTTTAAATTTTTCATGATGTTTAAATTTGCTATTTAATGTTATTCTAAGTAAAGAAAATGAGAGTGTGAAATAATTAGAATGAATTGACCACACATCTTTATGTTATGCAATGTCAGCTTTAAATGCAAATATGAGTCTTGAACTCATATATGGAATCACTGAAGTCACGCAACTCTTATTTTGTAGCTCATACATACATACGTATTTCATTTTCCATCAGAACAGTAGAAACCCTGCACAAAACTAACTTAACTGTTTTTATTTGACTTCCTGAAACTTGCACATCCTATCGACATTCTCCTACCTTCAGCTTATTGATGAACAGGAAGGACTGAAAGGGAATGGAAATATGGGTTGGCTGATCTTTCCATTTCCTTCTATGCCATCACCCTCAACGTTAGTGGTTTGTTAATACAAGGAAGTGATCTGAATGAAAAAGGATATGATAGAAATCCTTGGTCCTTTGTGATTCTTATAACACCACTGCCTTCTTTCTGCATTTGAAGCAGGTTTTGGTTCAAAAGGAAAGCGTAGCCTCTTGGGGCTGGTAGACACTTCATTCCCTATCCCCAGGCCTGCTAAGCTATAGATGTAACACCCTTACCTCATACTGGCTTTGAGTCCTAACTGAACTCTCTCAAATCGTGGGCCTAGCAGAACACTGTGCTTATGGGACATCTCTAACACTATGTGTGAATGGTGCATCACAGAACTGCAGAAACACATATTGCATGTATCTCCTCCACTCACATGAAGTCTCCATTGTTCCAGTGCACTGCACTTATGAAACAGAAATTCAAACATAAAATTATTAAGCTTGTAATCCCAGCACTTTGGGAGGCCGAGGTGGGCAGATCACCTGAGGTCAGGAGTTCGAGACCAGCCTGACTAATATGATGAAACCCTGTCTCTACTAAAAATACAAAAATTAGCCGGCCATGATGGCGGGCGCCTGTAATCCCAGCTACTCGGGAGGCTGAGACAGGATAATTGCTTGAACCTGGGAGGCGGAGGTTGCAGTGACCCGAGATTGCATCATTGCACTCCAGCCTGGGCAACAGGAGTGAAACTCAGTTTCAAAAAAAAAAAAAAGGTCAGTCAGTGACAGCCAAGCATTAAATCAAGTTTCGTGCTTCTAAGTGCCAGGCTCTATGTGACTGTGTAGGCTGCACTCCCATGAAGCTGGCGCTGCCTAACATGGCAGTCTTGTTTATACCTGGTTCTCTCCCTTCTTCTCCAAGCTCTTCACCACCTACTTTCACACCCAGCAGCAACTGGGGAGGAGAGGGAGAGTGAACATAACAGGTTACTATGGATTGTTAAAGCACAATTAATTGGAACTTAGCTCCAAAGAGATTAATAACCTCTTATCTCATCCCCAAGCCACAGGACTGATTTCTTCCCTACTGTTATCACCAGGCTATAAAAGCTTCCTGCCTGAATGAGGACGCCATGCTAATCCATATAAGGCTTTTCCAAGTTGCACAGTGATGCAAACTATTGCTTCTGGTTCACACGTCTTTCTCTAAGTAATTAACTATTTTTCAATATAAATATTTCTTTCTCTGCACATACACACATACACACACATATATACACATTTCTGGTTACATAAGAAATCATGTTTATTGTAAAGTAATTGAAAATGCTCTATAAAGATTAAAATAATTATTTCTAATCTCACCATTTACATATAATGATTAGGTACATTTTAGTGTATAAGCTTTCAGGAAATTTTCTTTTTTTTATTATACTTTAAGTTCTAGGGTACATGTGCACAACATGCAGGTTTGTTACATATGTATACATGTGCCATGTTGGTTTGCTACACCCGTTAACTCATCATTTACATTAGGTATTTCTCCTAATGCTATCCCTCCCCCATCCCCTGACCCCACGACAGGCCCCGGTGTGTGCTGTTCCCTGCCCTGTGTCCAAGTGTTCTCATTGTTCAAGTTCCACTTATGAGTGAGAACATGCAGTGTTTGGTTTTCTGTCCTTGCGATAGTTTGCTCAGAATGGTTTCCAGCTTCATCCATGTCCCTACAAACGACATGAACTCATCCTTTTTTATGGCTGCATAGTATTCCATGGTGGATATGTGCCACATTTTCTTAACCCAGTCTATCATTGATGGACATTTGGCTTGGTTCCAAGTCTTTCCTATTGTGAATAGTGCCACATTAAACATACGTGCACATGTGTCTTTATAGTAGCATCATTTATAATCCTTTGGGTATATACCCAGTAACAGGATCGCTGGGTCAAATGGTGGTATTTCTAGTTCAAGATCCTTGAGGAATCACCACACTGTCTTCCACAATACTTGAACTGGTTCACACTCCCACCAACAGTGTAAAAGTGTTCCTATTTCTCCACATCCTCTCCAGCACCTGTTGTTTCCTGACTTTTTAATGATGGCCATTCTAACTGGTGTGAGATGGTATCTCATTGTGGTTTTGATTTGCATTTCTCTGATGGCCAGTGATGATGAGCATTTTTTCATGTGTCTGTTGGCTGCATAAATGTTTTCTTTTGAAAAGTGTCTGTTCATATCCTTTGCCACCTTTTTGATGGGGTTGTTTGATTTTTTTCTTGTAAATTTGTTTAAGTTCTTTGTAGATTCTGGATATTAGCCCTTTGTCAGATGACTGGATTGCAAAAATTTTCTCACATTCTGCAGGTTGCCTGTTCACTCTGATGGTAGTTTCTTTTGCTGTGCAGAAGCTCTTTAGTTTAATTAGATTCCATTTGTCAATTTTGGCTTTTGTTGCCATTGCTTTTGGTGTTTTAGTCATGAAGTCCTTGCCCATGCCTATGTCCTGAATGGTATTGCCTAGGTTTTCTTCTAGGGTTTTTATGGTTTTAGGTCTAACATTTAAGTCTTTAATCCATCTTGAATTAATTTTTGTATAAGGTATAAGGAAGGGATCCAGTTTCAGCTTTCTACATATGGCTAGCCAGTTTTCCCAGCACCATTTATTAAATAGAGAATCCTTTCTCCATTTGTTATTTTTGTCAGGTTTGTTAAAGATCAGATGGTTGTAGATGTGTGGTGTCATTTCTGAGGCCTCTGTTCTGTTCCATTTGTCAATATCTCTGTTTTGGTACCAGTACCATGCTGTTTTGGTTACTGTAGCCTTGTAGTACAGCTTGAAGTCAGGTAGCATGATGCCTCCAGCTTTGTTCTTTTGAGTTAGGATTGTCTTGGCAATGCAGGCAGTTTTTTGGTTCCATATGAACTTTAAAGTAGTTTTTTCCAATTCTGTGAAGAAAGTCATTGGTAGCTTGATGGAAATAGCATTGAATCTATAAATTACTTCAGGCAGTATGGCCATTTTCAAGATATTGATTCTTTCTATCCACGAGCATGGAATGTTCTTCCATTTGTTTGTGTCCTCTTTTATTTCATTGAGCAGTGGTTTGTAGTTTTCCCTGAAGAGGTCCTTCACATCCCTTATAAGTTGGATTCCTAGGTATTTTATTCTCTTTGAAGCAATTGTGAATGGGAGTTCACTCATAATTTGGCTCTCTGTTTGTCTGTTATTAGTGTATAAGAATGCTTGTGATTTTTGCACATTGATTTTGTATCCTGAGACTTTGCTGAAGTTGCTTATCAGCTTAAGGAGCTTTTGGGCTGAAACGATGGGGTTTTCTAAATATACAATCATGTCATCTGCAAACAGGGAGAATTTGACTTCCTCTTTTCCTAATTGAATAACGTTTATTTCTTTCTCTTGCCTGATTGCCCTGGCCAGAACGTCCAACACTATGTTGAATAGAAGTGGTGAGAGAGGGCGTCCCTGTCTTGTGCCAGTTTTCAAAGGGAATGCTTCCAGTCTTTGCCCATTCAGAATGATATTGGCTGTGGGTTTATCATAAATAGCTCTTATTATTTTGAGATACATTCCATCAATACCTAGTTTATTGAGAGTTTTTAGCATGAAGGGATGTTGAATTTTGTCAAAGGCCTTTTCTGCATCTATTGAGATAATCATGTGGTTTTTGTCTTGGGTCCTGTTTATATGGTGGATTATATTTATTGATTTGCGTATGTAGAACCAGCCTTGCATCTCAGGGATGAAGCCAACTTGATCTTGGTGGATAAGTTTTTTGATGGATTTGGTTTGCCAGTATTTTATTGAGGATTTTTGCATCAATGTTCATCAGGGATATTGGTCTAAAGTTCCCTTTTTGTGTGTGTGTGTGTTTTTGCCAGACTTTGATATCAGAATGATGCTCACCTCATAAAATGAGTTAGGGGGGATTCCCTGTTATTCTCCTGATTGGAATAGTTTCAGAAGGAATGGTACCAGCTCCTCTTCGCACCTCTGATAGAATTCGGCTGTGAATCCGTCTGGTCCTGGACTTTTTTTGGTTGGTAGGCTATTAATTATTGCCTCAATTTCAGAGCCTGTTATTGGTCTATTCAGGGATTCAGCTTCGTCCTGGTTTAGTCTGGAGAGTATGTGTCCAGGAATTTATCCATTTCTTCTAGATTTTCTAGTTTATTTGCGTAGAGGTGTTTATAGTATTCTCTGATGGTAGTTTGTATTTCTGTGGGATTGGTGGGGATTTCCCCTTTGTCATTTTTTATCGCATCTATTTGATTCTTCTCTCTTTTCTTCTTTATTAGTCTTGCTAGCAATCTATCTATTTGTTGATCTTTTCAAAAAACCAGCTCCTGAATTCATTGATTTTTTGGAAGGGGTTTTCTTGTCTCTGTCTCCTTCAGTTCTGCTCTGATTTTAGTTATTTCTTGCCTTCTGCTAGCTTTTAAATTTGTTTGCTCTTGCTTCTCTAGTTCTTTTAATTGTGATGTTAGGGTGTCGATTTTAAATCTCTCCTGCTTTCTCTTGTGGGTATTTAGTGGTATAAATTTCCCTCTACACACTGCTTTAAATGTGTCCCAGACATTCTGGTACATTGTGTCTTTGTTCTCACTGGTTTCAAAGAACATCTTTATTTCTGCCTACATTTCGTTATTTACCCAGTAGTCATACAGGAGCAGGTTGTTCAGTTTCCATGTAGTTGAGTGGTTTTGAGTGAGTTTCTTAATCCTGAGTTCTAATTTGATTGCACTGTAGTCTGAGAGAGAGTTTATTGTGATTTCTGTTCTTTTACATTTGCTAAGCAGTGGTTTACTTCCAACTATGTGGTGAATTTTGGAATAAGTGTGATGTGGTACTGAGAAGAATGTATATTCTGTTGATTTGGGGTGGAGAGTTCTGTAGATGTCTGTTAGGTCTGCTTGGTGCAGAGCTGAGTTCAAGTCCTGCATATCCTTGTTAACCTTCTGTCTCGTTGATCTGTCTCATATTGACAGTGGGGCGTTAGTCTCCCATTATTATTGTGTGGGAGTCTAAGTCTCTTTGTAGGTCTCTAAGTCCTTGCTTTATGAATTTGGGTGCTCCTGTATTGGGTGCATATATATTTAGGATAGTTAGCTCTTCTTGTTGAATCGATCCCTTTACCATTATGTAATGGCCTTCTTTGTCTCTTTTGATCTTTGTTGGTTTAAAGTCTGTTTTATCAGAGACTAGGATTGCAACCCCTGCTTTTTTTTTGCTTTCCATTTGCTTGGTAGATCTTCCTCCATCCCTTTATTTTGAGCCTATGTGTGTCTCTGCACATGAGATGGGTTTCCTGAATACAGCATACTGATGGCTCTTGACTCTTTATCCAATTGGCTAGTCTGTGTCTTTTAATTGGGGTATTTAGCCCATTTACATTTAAGGTTAATATGTTGTATGTGAATTTGATCCTGTCATTACAATGTTAGCTGGTTATTTTGCCCATTAGTTGATGCAGTTTCTTCCTAGCATCGATGGTCTTTACAATTTGGCATGTTTTTGCAGTGGCTGGTACCGATTGTTCCTTTCCACGTTTAGTGCTTCCTTCAGGAGCTCTTGTAAGGTAGGCTTGGTGGTGACAAAATCTTTCAGCATTTGCTTGTGTGTGAAAGATTTTATTTCTCCTTCACTTATGAAGCTTAGTTTGGCCAGATATGAAATTCTGGGTTGAAAATTCTTTTTCTTTAAGAATGTTGAATATTGGCCCCCACTCTCTTCTGGCTTGCAGGGTTTCTGCAAAGAGATCTGCTGTTAGTCTGATGGGCTTCCCTTTGTGGGTAACCCGACCTTTCTCTCTGGCTGCCCTTAACATTTTTTCCTTCATTTCAACATTGGTGAGTCTGACAATTATGTGTCTTGGTGTTGCTCTTCTCGAGGAGTATCTTTGTGTTGTTCTCTGTATTTCCTGAATTTGAATGTTGGCCTGCCTCACTAGATTGGGGAAGTTCTCCCGGATAATATCCTGAAGAGTGTTTTCCAGCTTGGTTCCATTCTCCCTGTCACTTTGAGGGACGCCAATCAAATGTAGATTTGGTCTTTTCACATAGTCCCATATTTCTTGGAGGCTTTGTTCATATCTTTTTTACTGTTTTTTCTCTAAACTTCTCTTCTCATTTCATTTCATTAATTTGATCTTCAATCACTGATACCCTTTCTTCCACTTGATCAAATCGGCTACTGAAGCTTGTGTATGTGTCACGTAGTTCTCATACCATGGTTTTCAGCTCCATCAGGTCATTTAAGGTCTTCTCTATGCTGTTTATTCTAATTAGCCATTCCTCTAATCGTTTTTCAAGGTTTTTAGCTTCCTTGTGATGGGTTCGAACATCCTCCTTTAGCTCGGAGAAGTTTGTTAGTACTGACCTTCTGAAGCCTACTTCTGTCAACTTGTCAAAGTCATTATCCGTCCAGCTTTGTTCCGTCGCCAGTGAGGAGCTGTGATCCTTTGGAGGAGAAGAAGTGCTCTGGTTTTTAGAATTTTCAGCTTTTCTGCTCTGGTTTCTCCCCATCTTTGTGGTTTTATCTACCTTTGGTCTTTGATGTTAGTGACCTACAGATGGGGTTTCGGTGTGGATGTCCTTTTTGTTGATGTTGATGTTATTCGTTTCTGTTTGTTAGTTTTCCTTCTAACAGTCAGGTCCCTCAGCTGCAGGTCTGTTGGAGTTTGCTGGAGGTCCACTCCAGACCCTGTTTGCCTGGTATCACCGGCAGAGGCTGCAGAACAGCAAATATTGCAGAACAGCAAATATTGCTGCCTGATCCTTCCTCTGGAAGCTTTGTCTGAGAGGGGCACCTGGCTGTATGAGGTGTCAGTTGGCCCCTACGGGGAGGTGTCTCCCAGTTAGGCTACACGGGGGTCAGGGACCCACTTGAGGAGGCAGTCTGTCCATTCTCAGAGCTCAAACACTGTGATGGGAGAACCACTGCTCTCTTCAGAGCTGTCAGACCGGGACATTTAAGTCTGCAGAAGTTTCTGCTCCCTTTTGTTCAGCTATGCCCTCCCCCAGAGGTGAAGTCTGGTTGAGCTGCAGTGGGCTCCACCCAGTTTGAGCTTCCTGGCCACTTTGTTTACCTACTCAAGCCTCAGCAATGGCAGATGCCCCTCCCGCAGCCGGGCTGCCACCTCACAGTTTGATCTCGGACTGCTGCGCTAGCAGTGAGCAAGGCTCCGTGGGCGTAGGACCTGCTGAGCTAGGCACGGGATAAAATCTCCTGGTGTGCCATTTGCTAAGACCATTGGAAAAGCATAGTATTTAGGTGGCAGTGTCCCAATTTTCCCGGTACAGTATGTCATAGCTTCCCTTAGCTAGGAAAGGGAAATCCCCTGACCCCTTGCGCTTCCTGGGTGAGGCAATGCCCCACCCTGCTTTGGCTCCCCCTCCATGGGCTACACCCACTGTCCAACGAGTCCCAGTGAGATGAACCAGGTACCTCAGTTGGAAATGCAGAAATCACCCGTCTTCTGCATCAATCACGCTGGGAGCTGCAGACCAGAGCTGTTCCTATTCGGCCATCCAGGAAATTTTCTATTTACATAAACTGTTTTTACAAAAATAAGTTCTTACTATATGAACTGTTTGGTAACTAACTTATTTTTTACTTAATGTTATATTGCAAATTTATTTCCAAATCAATATATACAGATCAACATCATCATTTTTAAGACTTACTATTTTATTTTATTGATATGCCATAATTTATTTAGCCAGTCCTTTATTGATGAACAGTTACATTGGTTATGATATTTGGCTATTCTCCAGAATATATCCTCTTATATATCTATTATTATTATATCCCTCAGAATATATCCTTTTATATACACATATATATAATTTTATAGACTAAACTAGTTCTCCAGAATATATCCTTTTATCTATCTATCTATCTTCAATATCACCTGATTATTTCCTTTATATAAATCCTAGAGGTGACATTGCTGGTGATATATAATTCTTTATTGTCAAATCTTAATTTGTATAATAACCTCTCAGAAGAAGTTAGCAAAATACAAAAATAAATAAGAATCCATGTTCCTGACCTGCTTTTGTTTCCATAAAACCTTCCTTAGAGCAGTGGTTTTCACATCTACTTGGCTTTAGTAGCCCCTGTGGTGGTTGAACACTTGTTCTTCTTGTTATCCAGCATGGCCCAAATGGTCAGCTTCTGATTTCCCACTTATTATGGTCTAGCAATTAAAACCCTTGGAAACAGGAGCAGCTAATTGAACCAAACATTTTAAGTTCTGGCTCAAATGCATGCTCATTCATTTTTTGCATAAAATGCCTGCATTGTATTTTTCAGATGTATCTCAATTTTTTTTGTGGAGTTCCAGACATACTTCACTCAGGATTACGCACAAACGGCATGGATCCATTCCATTGTAGATTGTGTGACCATGCTCTGTGGTGAGTATTACTTACTAGGATAGGGAATTACTGGCCACTCTTGAACTGTATATGACAATGACGTTCCACTGACTTTGATTACTAGTTTTCCTAAGTAGAAGGGCTATATTAAAAACTGGCTAGGACTATATAATATAAAGAAAAGATCAATCCTATCTTCAGCCAAAGCCAACCAGACTTGCTCTTGTAATTAATGGTCTTGGCTGATGTCAGGTAGAACAGTTAGATAATACACTCAAAAGAACACATAAGATTTGGTTCTTCCATATAGAGATAGGATGCTGAGCATTCTAGAACCTGTCCTGATTTTGGAAGCAATTTATAGTATATGCTTGGCTTCTCTCTTCCAAATGCTATGGCCTTCTCATTCTCAAGTTGTGTAAATAGTTATTGATAGTACCATGAGCCATTTTTACATAGTCATAAGTGCCAACAGTGTTGTATCACATCTCAAGTCTTGGATTGCATTCTGTTCCTTCCCCGAGGGCTTGACATTTGGCTCATGGATTTCATCTTTTTCATATATAAATCTTCATGCTTAGAGAAGTATTGGGGAAGGATAGGATTATGTCGTCATGAGATAAACATATTCATTATGGGTGTAATTTCATTCAAGGAACTCCGAAAGTGTTATATAAGGTATGTAGGGTGTTCTAGAAATGTATGGAATTAACATTCCATCTGTGTAGTAGAGGACAACAAACCTGGCATTTGTTTAAAATAAATTTCAAACTCACGTTATTAAATTGATGTCTTAGAGAGTTTCTAAGATTAAATCAAATTGTAGCTTAGACCCACTTAATCCGTTCATTTCAATGAGTTCTGAGTATTTTAGGAAATTTTCATCTCTTCAAGCCATGTCTTAGTGGCAAAAGGGAAATAATACCTGTATTCAGTAACTCATAATAACCATTTTATTCCATTCTAGGCACTGACTCATATTTCTTTTTGGAAAAAAAATTCATTTACTCATGAATCAGTTAAATTGTACTGAAATGTATAATATTTGTTTGGTTGGGAGGAAGTTGAGAGCAGTTCTAAGACTAAAAGCAGGTTTCATGAGAAGGCTAAATCAACTCAACTCCTTCAACTAAGAAGAAGGTCTTAAGGGATCAAAAAATCATATATTTGAGTTATAGAGCTTGTCTTTTTTTTGAAACCACTTGATTTTCAGGGTCACATTATTAGTCACAGCATTTGCATCAGCACACCAAAGAAGCCATGTTTGTCTTCTCAGAGGATAAAAGTGACTAATTTCCCTCATTTCTATCTTTTGGAGGATATTCATAATCCCCCAAATAGAAGGAAATGACCTTAGGTGACCAATATGGTCACACAGTCAATATGGTTCACACAGTCAAGCTTTGAGTAGGGTTATGTCAGAAGCAACATATTTAAATTCTATGCAAGACCAAGAGGCCTGTTGTACACAATTACCATATACCTACCTGCTCACCTTGTAACATAATATTAAAACATTAAAGTTCAGAGTATGGATGAGAGTCTGCAGAATCACATGTGGGACACCCACTGGGAACAGATCTGCTCTGTGATGAACAGAGAAGGTAACAGTTGACCCCCAATTTCAGTCTGATCAATACAAAAATGATCATACTCTTCAGAAACCTGGAAAATCAGGTCTTCTGATCTTGCTACTAAGAGTTACTGATGTCAGCATGAATTTTTCCTTAGAAGGAAATTCACATGCCTTCCTCACCCATCACTCCTGCCATTAGTCTGAGAGACCCAAAGAGTAAGGGCGTGAAATAACCTCACACTCAGTGTTAGGTGCTCTTGTTGGTGACCTTGGGCCATGCCATATACCCCTGAACTTCAGTTCCATTTTGGTCTCTGGTTTTACTTAATATTCTGTGAGCCTTGAGGCCAACGTAATTCTGATACACTGGTAAGCCACAAACCAAATGAGACCAACCAGAATGTCACCATGGGCATGAAGCATTTTTCTTAGATTTTCTGGGCTTTGATATCTCAACCACAGGGTGTGCTGAAGCCTGAAAACTGGGCCAGATTGTGGAATTTGTCTATGATCTCTCTCCCTGGTCTTTTACTGCATAACACTGCTGGTCACATGGTGTTATCCACTTTCTTTCTCCAGCAATTAACTGTCACCATTATTGCTAATGATATATGATCAACACTATAGTAAGCATCCCTGTGCAAATGACATGTAATTTAGAGAAAGTTGATCCACTGTTTAAAAAACACCCTACCGTCCTGCCATTATGACTATAATAGAATGAAGAGGATTGAGCCCTGAAATGCAGGTCAGGAGACTTGAGTTCTATTCCAACCCTGCTGCTTATTATCTGTGGGACCATGGACAATCACTTCCTTTCTCTGGGCCTCAGTTTCCAAAGCTGCAGAATTAATAGGGTGGGCTCAATGCTTTAAAGGTTCTCTCCTCTGTCAATGCCACATCACAGCCTTTCACAGTGCCCTCAAGGCCTTTCTGTTGAACCTATTTCTTATTGTTTTTGAAGCTCCACTTGGGAGTGTTGTCAGTAACCATTTATCCTGTCAAGTGGGAATCATGCTGGGTGGCTTGCTTGCATCTACTGGACTCATCCTGAGCTCATTTGCCACGAGTCTGAAGCATCTCTACCTCACTCTGGGAGTTCTTACAGGTAAGGGCACTTTGTACCACCTGTTTCACCCCACTCCATCCAGGGGTTTCCAAGCACATCAACAGAGAAGTAATTCATAAAATATTCATTTTGTTAGATGCATAATTTAGTTGACCTAGCTTATGTCTACCTACCTAGCAGTTAAACAGAGCTGGAAATGAGATTACATTACCCTAATGAAAATGCATCTCCACTGTAATTCAGCCAGATGGTAAAAGCAACTGCAGCTTTCTCCTTGGAATTAGTGTATGGCTGAGATTCTGTACTCAGAAGAAACAAGATATTACCCAGGGCAACATGAATTTTCAGCAATGGTCATTCTTCCAGCCATTGCCAAGACATTAAAATACTATTGACGGTCAATCTGAGTTGCTCCTGCTTTATAATGAATATTGCTGTCCAATAAATGGGAATTTCTAATTTTAAAAAACCCTTTATTGTGAATATTCTGATATTACACATTCTTTCTCAATGCTGTGGAAGTATCACTTTAGCAAATCATAATAAATGCCATGGAAAAAAGCAACATGTACATTCAATAGATCACTCTTACAGAGACTGCATAGGATTGTGGGACTGCAATGGGAGTTTGCCCATCACTCAAAGGGGTGTGGAGAGTAGCGCCAACTCCTGTCTGGGCATTGTGCCATTGGTGTGGCGTGAATAAGGTCAATAAAGGACGTAACCTCATAGTGAGGCTATAAATTTGGCTATGTTAGCTAAAGAAGGTACACCCACCCCTAGTAACCCAAAGACCCTGACTGCTGCTATGGTGACCAATGGATCCCAGTTTACCAGGCACTGTCCTGGTTTTAACACTGGAAGTCCCACATCCAGAAACCCCTCAGTCCAGGCAACTCTGGGTTGCTGGCTACTGTGCACTGCAGTTGGAAGCAGGAGCTTCTGAAGGTGGTTCTCTTTTTCCTTCTCTGACATTCTAGTTGCCATAAAATCCAGGCTCACAGCCCCTCAGATTTTCTTCACTTAAAAAGTAATAGAAGTTGATCTTTTTTTTTTTTTTTTTTTTTTGAGACAGGGTCTATCTGGCTTGGTCCTCAGGCTGGAGTGCAGTGGCGCAATCTCAGCTGCAACCTCTGTCTCCTGGGCTCAAGCCATCCTCCCCCTTCAGCCTCCTGAGTAGCTAAGACTACAGGAGCATGCCGCCACACCTGGTTAATTTTTGTATTTTTTTTGCAGAGATGGGGTTTTGCCATATTGCCCAGGCTGGTCTCAAACTCCTGAGCTCGAGTGATCTGCCTGCCTCAGCATCCCAAAGTGCTGGGATTACAGGCATGAGCCACTGCACCCAGCCCAAAAGTTGAAGGTCTCTAAAAAGCTTTCTAGAGTGTCAACATTTGTCTGCTGACCTTAAGAGATATTTTCACATATATGAAAATATACATTGCTATGTTCACATATAAAATTGGCATGATGTTTCCCAACTATGTAAAATTACCCTGGAATTTTCATAGTTGTACATGCTATTTGAATCCAAATTCCAGAGTGGTGCAGATTGTCAGTGTTGTGTCTTCATAGGCAGTGAAGCGTTTAGGGAATTGTCTGGATAATTTAAGTTAAAAAATGGAGGAAGTGATAAGTTTCTTTGGTTGGCATTATCCAGATTTTCTAGTGAATTCCAATTTAGTTTGTGTAATTACTTTTATGTTCTTCATTTAATTTTGTTTATGAGGTCATATTTCCTTAAGGGTGTTCTCCCTAAAAAGAAAGTCATATATATTCTACATTTTCCAAATTGTCAATGACTGGTGAGGGGAGACTCGTTTTAAGCTTGGTGTAAAAAGCAGCTTTAAAAGGGTTTAATGAGAGGTCAGATTCTCTTTAATATAAATCATTGTATTCTGAGATATCATTGGCTGTTTATGGTACTTCAGCACTCATAGAGTTCTCTTTATCCTCAGGTCTTGGATTTGCACTTTGTTACTCTCCAGCTATTGCCATGGTTGGCAAGTACTTCAGCAGACGGAAAGCCCTTGCTTATGGTATCGCCATGTCAGGAAGTGGCATTGGCACCTTCATCCTGGCTCCTGTGGTTCAGCTCCTTATTGAACAGTTTTCCTGGCGGGGAGCCTTACTCATTCTTGGGGGCTTTGTCTTGAATCTCTGTGTATGTGGTGCCTTGATGAGGCCAATTACTCTTAAAGATGACCACACAACTCCAGAGCAGAACCATGTCTGTAGAACTCAGAAAGAAGACATTAAGCGGGTGTCTCCCTATTCATCTTTGACCAAAGAATGGGCACAGACTTGCCTCTGTTGCTGTTTGCAGCAAGAGTACAGTTTTTTACTCATGTCAGACTTTGTTGTGTTAGCCGTCTCCATTCTGTTTATGGCTTATGGCTGCAGCCCTCTCTTTGTGTACTTGGTGCCTTATGCTTTGAGTGTTGGAGTGAGTCATCAGCAAGCTGCTTTTCTTATGTCCATACTTGGAGTGATTGACATTATTGGCAATATCACATTTGGATGGCTGACCGACAGAAGGTAAAATTCATGAAACTACAATTGGTTCCCCACCAGGGGACTTTAAGCCTTGAGTTTCTCCTCAGCCCCTTACCCTGTGGAGTACCTAGGTCTGAATAATGTTAACAAGTCTGCAGTATCTGAAGGCATCTCCCTTGCTGGTACTTCTAGATCAGAGGTTGGCAAAATTTTCTGTAAAGGAACAGATAGTAAACATTTTTGGCTTTGTAGGCCAAGTGTTCATCATAACTACCCAACTCTGCTATTATAGTACAAAACAGCCACAGACAATATGTAAACAAAAGAGAGTGGCTATGTTCCAATAAGACTTTATGCACACTGAAATGTGAATTTCTCTTATAATTTTCATGTGTCACAAAATATTGTTCTTTTGATTTTTTCCAACCATTTTTAAACGGAAAAACCGTTCTTAATTCACAGGTAGTACAAAAAGATGTCATGGGCCAGATGTGTCTAAATTGCAGAAGCCTAGGGTAACTACAAGTTCTGGCGGTAGATTTAATTCCATCCCAAGACAAGTCAGTCCTCAAGCAAGACAACTTTTGGCTGGGTGTGGTGGTGTTAGTTTCTTTTGAACCAGTCCTGACTGGCAATGGAAAAAGGAGCAGAATTCAGTTTAGGCAGGAGGGCCAGGTGCAATGGTAACACATTGTCTGTAGCCACATATTCATGTTTGACAATGCAAATTGCAAGTAATTTCCTTGTAATTGTAGGCTTAGAAACCAAAGTTATAAGAAATCTACCAAGTAATTTCTTCAGCAAATGCTCATCTGTTTGGACTGAAGAGTGCAGGCTACTCATATTCTCCTAAATGATGAACCATTCACACTTGAGATGTGACCTGCAGGGCTAATACCATCATGTAGCTTCTCACAAATTATGTTTTTGGTAATTAATCAGGATCCAACTGCCATTCTCCAGTGTTATGAATATGATATTTAGTATTGATTCCACATTTTTAATGGTTAAAGAAGAAGTAGAAGAGCAAAGATTACCTATTTTCACAATCAAATAACTCAGCAAGAAGCAGCCAGGTGTAGGTCTAATGGAGGCATCTCTACTCTGAGGCATACTAGACCTAAGTTCTTGCACTGGCTTTGCTCCTTATTAACCCTGTGACCTACAGAAAGTCACCTAACCCTCAGATCCACAATGATCTCTATCTGTAAAATGAGCCAGTGCAATATTTGCCTGTTGACCTTATACTATTTTGTGACGTTCAAATGAGGCTGTGAGTAGAAAAATGTTTGTAAAGCATAAGCTGTTGGAGCTGACATTATACAGATTCTTTGAAATTATTGGTATCATAAATGGGTTTGGAGTTATCAGGAAAATTAATGGGAATACCACTTGGGAGATCTTGAAATATATTAGACTTCATCCTAGTCCAAGACCTCCATCATCTCTGGCAAATCATTTTAATGTCTTTGTATTACAGTTTCCCCTTTGTGTAACCACTTGGGTTATTGAGTATTTATGATCTATGACATGCCAGATACCAATGGATAACATACCTAAAAGCATCTAATAAGGTAGACTGCTAGGAAAATTACCCTTCTGATCCTTTACATCAAGCTTGTCCAACCTGCGGCTCATGGGCTGCCTGTGGCCTGGGATGGCTTTGAATGTGGTCCAACACAAATTTGTAAACTTTCTTACAACATTTTGAGACTTATGCACTCTTTCTTTCTTTTTCTTTCTCTTTCTTTCTTTCTTTTTCTTTATTTCTTTCTTTTCTTTCTTTCTCCTTATTTCCTTCCTTCCTTCCTTCCTTCCTCCTTTCCTTTCCTTTCTTTCTTTTTTTCATCAGCTATCATTAGTGTTAGTTTATTTTATGTGTGGCCCAAGACAATTCTTCTTCTTCCAGTGTGGCCCAGGGAAGCCAAAAGATTGGAGACCCCATTTTACATTTTATTTCTATTTTATTTCACGACTACTTTCAGAGTAACCCTGTGAGATAAGTAACCTTTCCATTTTATAGCTAAAGAAATTGAGTTAGGCAGGCAGTGGGTGGCAGGACTAGTTTTAATATTCTACCTTTCTAATTTTGAAGTATATATTCTTTCTACCACACCATGCTTCCTGGAGAGATGAATTCTTGCATTTGCAAAAAAGAAAGATAGGAAGACAGCATACATAACACACAATGGGAAAGCCATCTCTGTAAATAACTGCAATGCTTACTGCTGCATAGCCGTGGCTCTAAAGCTCTTTTACAGAATGTGTACCTCCTGCACTTATTCTTGTTCTTCAAATCTACAGGTGTCTGAAGAATTACCAGTATGTTTGCTACCTCTTTGCCGTGGGAATGGATGGGCTCTGCTATCTCTGCCTCCCAATGCTTCAAAGTCTCCCTCTGCTCGTGCCTTTCTCTTGTACCTTTGGCTACTTTGATGGTGCCTACGTGACTTTGATCCCAGTAGTGACCACAGAGATAGTGGGGACCACCTCTTTGTCATCAGCGCTTGGTGTGGTATACTTCCTTCACGCAGTGCCATACTTGGTGAGCCCACCCATCGCAGGTAAGTTTCCAGAGAGAAACCCCAACCACCTTTTCTCTTTGGCATATTGATGTGAAAACAGCAAACCCACATGCAGTCAATGAGAAGGATTGTCAAGAGAGTTGGGGAAGAGTGAAAGAGAAAAGGGATATAAGAGCCCCCAAAACCATCATGGTCCCACCTACATCCTTGTTTTATAATCTTCTTCCAACCAAGTAAGAACCTTAGCCTACCTGGAAAGAGTAAGTCCCAAATTAGGGTCTTGATTCCTTTCCATATTAATGATGGGAGCAGGGGGATGGAGCAGTTGTTCAGCCTTATAAATAAGTAGGGTGCATTCAGAGGGAAGTCTCAGGGGAGAACAGGATTCCAACAGGGGGCAGTGGGTGATGAGGCTGAAATTATAAACGCCAGTGTCATAGTGGAGTGTTTTGGGTGCCAGACAGAGGAACTGGGCTCTATTCTTCAGAGACTATGGATAGTACTAAAGTTTTTATGTAAAAGGATAATATGGTAAAGTATATATGTTAGAAAATGTGATCTAGCAATTGATCTAGTAACTTAGGAGAGAGGTAGCTAAGATTCCATTCTAATAGTTTAGGAGGCAGCTGATAAACGCCTGAGCTAGGGCTGCTGCAGCAGAAATAAAGATGAGCTCTGGGGGCAAGGAAGAAGTTTTCAAAACAAAATTCAGCAGAATTTAGCATACAGAGGTGAATGAGACAAAGAAGTCAAGGATGACTTAGAAAATAATGTCGTGGTTGAGAAAATAAGGAAATTCGAGAAAGTGGCTTTGCCTGAAAAATAATGAATATGGTTTTTAGATATGTTGAGATTTCTGAAATATACAGGTAAAAATGCTCAATAGAGCTGTTTAAAGATGAAATATGAGCTTTAATGGATGGTCTGGTTTATATATAGATTTGGGAATCATCATATAAAGCACATAGAATGTTTTATAAACTCTAAAATGCTATAGAGTGAAGCATGATTAAACAATTTGACAAATATTTATTGTATGCATTAAACAAGTAATTCAACAAATACATATTGCATGTGTAACTAGCATTGTGTTTATCATGCTGGAGAGACAGGAGTAAACAGGTCAGAAGCTGTTTCTCCTTCCTAAAGCATGTGGTCTACACCACCTGCATCAGAGTCTCCTAGGGACCTTGTTAAAAATGCAGATTCCTTGACACTCCCACCTGTGAACTGAATGTTGAGGATGAGTTCCAGAAATCTGCATTTTCAACCAGCTTTGTTGTGATGCTCATGCAAGGTAAATATTGAGAATTACTGTTCCATATTATTATCTGCCTAAATTAAAACTGAGAGAGTGAACAAGCTCTCTGAAGACAGGCAAAAGAGAAATAACCCAAAACTTTGCCTAGAAAGAAGGCAGGAATTTTTTTGAGGAAGGCAGAGTTTCTGCTATTAACTATTATTGTGAATAGACAGTTTCAGGCTATTTCCAAATCCAGCAATTGGGGTGGAATAAAAACAGCAAACTAGGGGAAATTGTGGCCGCTTGAGTGGTGCAGATGACAAAATCCTGTTCAGTTTGAACTCCATGATACAGATCTTTATGTTTAATGCTCCATTTTTGAAAACTGCCCCCAAAATATTCCCACATCCTCCTTTCATAGCTTATTTTAGTGCTCACCAACCTTTAGAAACAGTGTCATTCTATCAAAGGTCATAGGACACAAATGAAATTGGGATTCAGTTCGTGGCCTTCATTGGCAAATCAGACATGATACTCATTACTGGGAATTAGAGGATTAATTCTTATTGTATCATTTTCTTATTTATTTACCTTTCAAATGACAACTGTGTACTCAGTCTTTTTTGTTTGGTGCTATAGAATTGCACAAGTAAATCAAACAATAACTAAAATATTTGAGAGCAGTTTAAATTCAGGAAATTTTGTGGGGCTTATAACAACTTCTACATGCTATTTTTGATGAATGGATCTGAAGTGGGTAAGAGAAGAAATCATATACTTCTCTGGTGGGTTTTCTTGGCAGATAAGGAAAGTTTGAAGGAATTTAAAAAACCTTTGTTAATTATAAAATAATTGCCTGATGAAGTATAATGTTATTCCACTGGTTTTCTGTCATTGTGGCCCCTATTTTGCATATCATATGCCCGGTTTTCCTCAAAATTTAGAGCTGAGATAGATATTGAGATTAATTTGTTGCAACAAGAGATAAAGAAAAAAAAGCTAGTTTGCATTTGCAACTTCTAAAATAGCTGAAAGTTCTGATTTTCAAACTGGATAGAGTACAATGACTGAATCCAGTTGAAAATGCGATACTGCTTTGAAGCATGTCATGTTACTCAAAACAGTGTATGGGTGCTGTGAATACTACTGGCATTTTGTACAAATATGTTCTCTTAACACCCTAGGTAAATTATTCCAACCTTAATGATTTAAATGATGCTATTTTTATCTTTTCACCAGATTTCATGGGGTTAATAGTAACTAATATTTACGTTGTGACTACTAAGTACATGATGCTCTTCCAAGCACTTTACAGAACAACAATCAATTCACTCTAGAAGTTTTCCTGGAAAACAGAATGTATTTTTCAGTTGCTGCACAATATTTTTAGGTGACCTCTTTTTGTTTCAAAGTTACAATTGGTGGGGCTATCGATCTATTATTATCCTTACAAATCATTAGAATTTGAGAGTGGGTAAGCAATTGAATTTTCAACTCAAAAATAAAATTTTGCTGTTGTTTATTACAGGATGGCTGGTAGATACCACCGGCAGCTACACTGCAGCATTCCTCCTCTGTGGATTTTCAATGATATTTAGTTCTGTGTTGCTTGGCTTTGCTAGACTTTTAAAGAGAATGAGAAAAACCCAGTTGCAGTTCATTGCCAAAGAATCTGATCCTAAGCTGCAGCTATGGACCAATGGATCAGTGGCTTATTCTGTGGCAAGAGAATTAGATCAGAAACATGGGAAGCCTGTGGCTACAGCAGTGCCTGGCTACAGCCTCACATGACCAAAGGCCTTGAGCCCCAGAATCTTCAGGTTTGAGAGAGGTGGGGCCACCAGATTCTTCATGTTTCTGAAACTTTTTATTTTGGCAGAAGGATTGCCTTCCAAGGAAATTATTATCATTGTTTTGTTAACATATTAATATTTATAAGGGAAAATAGCATATAATAAGGAAAGCTGGACTAGCCCAGAGCCTTCTCATTTGGGATTTGTACTCATAACTGAACTCATATCTTTTGGTCAATGGGCATAGCTCTGTAAGAAATGTAAGGACACAGCTGATATAATTAGCTGTAATTAGGGATAATTTCAAAGCATAACCAAAGCAGACGACACTGGGCAGCAGCTTTGTTCCAGTCTCAGGCCCTTCATGTTCCCTCCTCAGAAAGAAAATGGAAACATTAACGTGTAGCTTTGCTTACCTTGTTCTGGTTAGAGAAGGGAGGTCAGCTTGGGTGTGGTGGTGAAGAGTGAAGATGCCATACTTTTTCATGGTGGAGTTTCTCATTAGGGTTTTACTTGGGATTGTTAAAGAATACTTGAGATTCTTCAAAAAGTGGTGATTAATATAGAAAGAAACTCTTATTTTTTTTTTTTCTCTTAGTCTTCCAGCCAGCCGTTGCCTCTGCCCAAGGGTAGACACCACTATGAGAATCCAAATAATCATGGAATGCCATGGTTGGAATAGATCTTAAAGGGCATCTGGTAAGATCCATTTGAAATTGTCCACTGGAAACCGAAAGCTCTTTTCCTAAGACCGGGTTCCAGGCTCTCACCTTTGTTACCATCACATATAATACTTACTCTAAATTTAGCAGAACACACTCAGTCACAAGGACAACCTCTCAATCTTACCTGAAATGTCAACAACACCAAAACTTCCCGTTTTTTACCTTCAGAGAAGAAGCTGTTACTTAGACTACAGACACATTCCTGTTAGGTTGGAAAAATGTTGGCAGTATTCCAATTGGGCAGGAACTGAATTCTTGAATCAGCAGGTCTCTGGTGAGAGTTTTCTTTGCAGATCAGACATTTAGTTTTATCATTACCCAAAAGAGGATTGGAGGGGGTCAGTTGTCTGAAAAATATTATCCTAGAGATATTCTAAAGGTGAGATTCCTTTCTCCCTGTGTTAATTCTTGTTCCACTGTCCACTGCTCTTCATCTCTTTATGGATAATAATTAGAAATCTACTCACTGGATTATAAATTTATTCATTCTCAAATACTCCACTTTTCTATGGTTTGGGATAATTTCTGAGTCTTCAGATTGAAGAGGGAAGGCATGGAGGGAAGAAAAAGTCCAGATCCCCCAGCTTGTTTCCAACCATTTTAAGTCCAAAGAATTATAATCCTGAATCTCACAGTGTGTCACACCTGTAATAGGAGTAAATTATGCAATCAATTTTAATTACCAGGAGTTTAAAATCCAAATGTCAAGGAACTGTTTTGACCCTGAAGGCTATTTAATCCACTGTCCCCTACAAGGCCTCACAAGTGCTGGGGAAAAAAAACAGCAATGAGGAAGATCCTGAGTTAATGTGTATGCTCAGCAAGAGAGCTTGCCTATACCTTGATTATTTCATAAAATCACATGTTAATACATTCCTTTCAGAATGAAATACTGACTTGATCTGATAGGAGAAAATGGTAATATTTCATAGTTGTTTTCCAAAGACAAATTTAAATGTTATCTGTTATCTCCTTACTTAGTTTAAGAATTTAGTTTTGAACCCCATTGACTTTGTCATTTGCAATTTTAAAAATATTTGGGACTGGGCATGGTCGCTCACGCCTGTAATCCCAGCACTTTGGGAGGCTGAGGCGGGTGGATCATGAGGTCAGGAGATCAAGACCATCCTGGCTAACATCGTGAAACTCCGTCTCTACTAAAAATGCAAAAAATTAGCCGGGCGTGGTGGCGGGTGCCTGTAGTCCCAGCTACTCGGGAGGCTGAGGCCGGACAATCGCTTGAACCCAGGAGGTGGAGGTTGCAGTGAGCCAAAATCATGCCACTGCACTCCACCCTGGGAGACAGAGCAAGACTCCATCTCAAAAAAAAAAAAAAAAAAATTGGAAGGTATCTGTAAAATGTCAGAGTTAAGATGAAGTTATATCTGTTTGGAATAGCACTTTGCCCTAAAAATATCATTTCTTGAATTTTCAAGCCTAAAGATGTTTAAAAATATGAATAGTTACAAATATTCTTATACATATTTTTTATCATGATCACAACAAAATTTTGTTTATGTGGTTCTGCAATATAATTTCTGTGAAGTATTACAAGTATTTATGAAAAATGAGCATAGTGATCAGAAATTTTAAAGATTTTGTATAAAAACATTTGGGAGATTTGACTTTATACATGCATAGATTTGCATTTTACTTTCCCTTTTGAGGCAGCATTTTTAGAAAATCAGTAAGAAAAATGTACATCTTAAGGTCTACTATTTTACATTTCTACACAGAATTTTAGTGTTAATGTTCCATGTGTCTATACTGTTTATTTCAAAACTGAGAAATTCATGGGAATGATGTATTTTGTGGAATCAAGAACAAAATTATAGTGGGATAATTTTATATCTTAAATATTTCTTTCTACTACTGTAAGCTCTACTTTGGAATTATCTGAGTAGAAAATCAGAAGACATTATCTAACTTTGTAGATACACTGTATGATTGGGCTTTTTGTTCAGATTGTAATTTCATTAATAGATGAAATATTTATGCTAATATTTTCTTATTTCAAAAGCAAAATAAAATGAATTTATTGTCCTGTGTTTGGAAAGACATTTTTCCCTTGGACAAGAGGTTTGGACTGGATGGTGAGTGGGCCTGTCTGGATCATGCTAAGATGTGGTCAGCATTTTAAGATGTGTTAAATAATCAAATGATTTACAAAAACCAGAAGTCTTTATTGAGTTCTTCCAATGTGTGAGCTATTATGCCAGGCACTTCCTATGCATTGTCATTGTCGAATTTAATCCCCATAGTGACCTCTATTATTATCGTTTTGTAGATGTGGAAACTGAGGCACCAGTTCCCACAGCTCAGTATCCTCTAGTGTGAAATCCTGTAAAACTGGGATGCTGCTGATGCTGAAGCCCTGTGTCCTTCCCCTGTGCCTACTTGGATCATCTTATGTGGGTTCAAGAAGCTGTTGGGAAACCGACGCTCCCTTGGACAGATAAAATCCTTTGGATTATGCTTCAGTCTTCTAATCAATATTGAAGGAAGATTCTAGATTGGAGATTTCCAAGAGTTTTCCCAAGAGGATCTATCAAAACCACTACTTTCAGGCTCAGTGGTTTAATTTGCTGTTGATTGATCCAGGCTTCTTTTGGGGAGCATTTAGGTTTGAGGGGGTGAATTGGGGAGCATATTTTGTCCCAAAAGTGAGCTAGTTCCACTGTCTGCTTTCCACATTACCAAAGTCAGGCTTTCTCAGTTAGGAGTTGAGTTCTTTTTGAAGTGCCTTCACCACTGCCAGTGATAATGAAAATGGTAATGTCTATTTGGCACTCCCCTTCCTGGTCCCAGTAGGTCTAATTCTGAAATTGTTTACTGAAATGAAATAGTACAAATTCAGGGTGGATATCTGAGTTTCTTTTCTCACACTTGAAAGTTTGAGTAAAAAAAAAAAAAGTTTTTTTTTTGTTTTTTTTTTAACTCCGTCAAACAATAGATTTTTATATCTGTTGCCAGCGCAGCTACCAATGACAGATAACTGAGGTTTTGTCCCATAGCACAGAAAACTATTTGGCTGGGGAGTGGGAAGATATAAATAATGATAAAAGGACTGACATTTAAGACAAAACATTATGGTACTTTTCAAATATATACAAAAGTAGAATGAATAGTGTAAAGAACTTGAGGTACCTATCCCCCCACATCTACAATTATCTACCCATTATCCTCTCCCTTGAGAAGCAATTTGAAATATATTAACATGTGGGGAGCTCATGTTTCCTTCAGCTGCCAGGGAATGCCTGAACTTGGCAAGAATAATTTGTTCCTGCTAACGGGGACATGTGTGGTTAGTATCACCTATTAATGAGCCACATCATTACTTAGCTGATTGGGGCTCCTTTCTTGATATGGGCTTTGAGTGTCTCAATTGAAGATTAAAATTTTCTCCTTTTCTCCCCAGCCCCTAAGGATCTATCTACCTGAGGCCCAGGGCTGTATTAAATAAGTTAAAAGAGGCTTTTTTTTTTTTTTTTCTCTCCTGACCCAAGAAAGTCAAACCAGTGAAAAGGGATTTTGAGGTTTAGATGAGAGTGATCATTATTAGTCTCATTATTGCTCTTAATTGTTTAAGGGTCAGAAGTCTTTTTGAGGGATCTGGGACCTAAGATTGGTCTAGAATTAAGTAAAAAGCAGTTTATTTTTGAGTTGAGTTGGCACTAAAAGGCTTTAGAATTAGCATTTCAAATGCAGCCCTTTTCAAATTTTTCCATAAATATGTTTCTTTTGTGATGACAAGTTAGGCCTTTTCCCACTGACCAGTGTAATGATGGAAGAGTTCAAGGACCTTGTCCTACGAAAGGTGAAGACCTATGTTCATTCTTGGATAGCTTATTTTTGCAACTGTGGGCAGAGCAAGGTGCGGGTATAGGTCAAGGTAGGGAAGAGTTCGGGAGTGGGAGAAAGGTTGGGGGGCAGCTTCTGTGTGGTTACCTGAGGTTCCGGCCCACGTGCAGGTGGATGAATCCAGATTTCTGACCCTAAGCTCAAACAGGGAAGAGCAAACAGCTCAAACAGCTTTCTAAAGCTCAAACAGGGAAGAGCAAAGCCTTTTTCAGAATCGCAGAACTGACAGGGCTGGTGTGAGCATTCAGTGCCCACACTGGACCTACGAGGTCTCACAGGGTGTAGTTCCTGATGTTAGGCTACATCCCCCATCTTCTACTACAATCTAGCGCCCAGTTTTTCTATCAGTTCCTCCAAGTACCAAGCCTCCCCTTTATACCCCTGACCCTGGGGCATTTTGCATATGTTGATCCCTGTGATCACTCTCTTCTCATATTTTGGGTCTCAGTTTAAATGTCACTGCCCTAGAGAGTCCATCTTTAACCACTGCCCTTATCTAAATTATACATCCCTCCCCCGCCACTACCACCCACATTCTTCATGCTCATAGCATTCTGTTATTTTCCTTCAAAGAACATCTTTTAGTTATGATCATATATATTGATGTGTGTTTTTATTTTTAAATTTCATCTGCTCCACAAAACCACAGGCTTTCTGAGGATAGGGATCATACTGACTCATTCACTATTTAGAGCAGTGCCTGACCCAGAGTAGGCATTCAATGAATACTTGGTCAATGAATAAATGAGTGTAAAGAACAAATAAATGAAAAAACTGCTAAGGAGAATTGTAACATTAGCAAGGGTGGGGTGGATTGAAGGGTTGGGGTGCAGGTTTGTTTGGGTGCAAATTGCTCTTGTACCCAGAACAGACAGGATACATTAGATGTTCCTAATTTGGTGTGTCAAAATAGGACACCTTGTTAGAAGTGTCACCAAAACAGTAGAAGCTCTGGAGCATTGACCATTATGGAGCAGGTTTTGGAAAGGGAATAAAAGTGGCAAAGTAAAGAGTTGATCAAAAGATATTAAATAACAAACTTTGGATTGAGGCCTGAATGTAAAAAATGATACTACTGTGTTCAACCCAGACAGGCTTAATTAAATAGCTGTTGTGCACAAATGAACGGAAACCCAAGGGAAGAGGAACTGTTCACACAAGGGAGCCCTGGAACGTTGGGAAAATGTGGATTGCACATGCCCCAAACCTGAAAAGACAGGGTTTCAGTTACAGGCACCACACAAACTGCTTTTACACAAAATATTTATGCCAGGGTTTTGCTAGGTGCAGGAGATGTTTCTGACTGAAATCTTTGTCCTGACCAGACCTATGGCTGCCCCTAACTCATAAAGCATTATTGAAAATTAGACAGTATGCTGGCAGACATTTTTAAGAGACGGTGAAAGGAGTTAATCAACCAACTATTTATCAAGCACCTCTTTGGAATCTGGAACCATGTTATATATGGTGGAGAATTAAAAATACACATAGGACCCCCTCCATGATCTCAAATTTACTACCTAATTGGTAAATTGAAACCAACTCAGGTTAGAACAACACCAAGAAGTTATTAAATGTTGACCTGAGGCTAAGGGCATGTGTAGTACTTTGAGGGTTAGGAGAGGAAGAATTCATTATGGGTTGAAGAAATTTGATTCTGGGGAATTTGAAGACAGGATTGAACAGATTGGAATCAGCCCTTACTTTTTTCAGGGCAAGAGGCTGGGAGTGAGGGAAAGAGATGTGAGGCAGCTGCTTTGTGTGGCTCCTTGAGGTTCCAGCAGGCATCTCAGGCCAGTGCAGAACCAAGCACACGTGGACATAAATGTTCCGATGACGGGTCCGTAAAGGTGTCTGGGACTTTTGAGGATTGCAGTTGCCTTCTTTAAGTACAAAGCAGGGATTTTCAGGGCATTCATCTCTCAACTGTAAAGAGTGTCATTCTCTTCTTAAGGATCCAAACTTTGGATCCTTAAGCACAGGAGAGTTTTAAAATTGACATATTATGCAGCACTGCCATCTGCTGGAATTAGCAAGAACACTTCCCAGGAGTAGGGGATCTCCAATTGTTCAACTCCCCAAGGCCTACCTTAAAGGCACAAACATTAAAGTTTGTTATTGTTTCCTCCTCTTCCAACTCCCCCTTGCTCGTTACCCATCCCACATTTATCCTGTTCCTCTTGCAAGTATAAACACGGGGATAAAGATGCTGTGTTGCAGTTTTCAGCTTTTGGTTACCTATATCAGTTCTGTAACATAGAGTATCAAAGTTAATATGAATGATGATTTTGACTGGCTTGACTAGGGATAGCCACTGGTAAAACATAACGTAAAAAAAATTTGAAGTCCTCTGCCTTTCTCTGGAACCCAGATTGTCAGCCTTCCATTCTTGTTCCCACTGTGACCCTTACTAATGTGTTAATTTATTTGATGTGAGTTGATGAAGGAGTTAAAGTGTGAGACACAGAATCTCAGTTATACCAGAAGCCAAATGTTAGAAAATGTTGAAACCAAATGATATAGAAGAATGGATTCCATGTCAATTTGAAAACATAAAATATCGGATTATACTGTACAGCAAACATGACAAAGTTAGTGATTAAATTTACTTTAAATGTGTAGTGCATGTGGAATCATGTGGGGATTCTATTTATTTATAACTGAAATTGCTTTCAAAGGAGAGTGGATCATGTTAAAATGAAAGTTCTTATGTAGAACTAAGAACTAAGCAACTCATAGTTGGGTTTGTGACTGAGTATGAGGATAAGAGTTAGAACTGAATTGCTCTGTTTAAGAAAAATGGAAGAACGGTTTTGAAGGGAGAAGAGACACAGGGAAACAGGCAAAGCTCAGAATCACAGAAAGAGGCAGGAATATCAATAAATGGTTGGGGATCTTTCCTTCTTTTCTTCTTTGCTCCCTCCATTCCTCTTTTTTGTTTCCTGTCTCCCCTCTCCCAATATCCCTCCCTCTTACTTCTCTCCCTTTTTCTTTCTGAAAAACAGAGATTACCTAATATTAACTTTAAAGTTGTAGATTCTTCTGTCTCCTAAGATCTTCTCAATAAAGGGTTTTTATATAGAAATGACCTGTAAGTGATTTTAGTTTTGGTGTTTTGGTTTTTATATTTGTTGTTGTTTGTTTGCTTTGGTGAGATTTGCTGGAGTTGATGTGGTATGGAAAGGAAAAGCATATGAAGAGAGATGAAGTTACTCTTGAACAAAATTAATATTTAATAGAATTAGGGACTCGCAGCCACATTCCAAAGTCCATGGCCTGGAGGCTCAAGGCAAACTCAGGGGATGTTAAAGCGCAGGTGACCCCAGCCCTAGTTGTTACATGTGTTCCAGCGCCCTCCACCCCTCCCCATCCCCTCCCCTCCCCTCCCCTTTCCTTTTTAAATTGACAAATAAAAATCATGTATATTTATCATGTACAACATGATGTTTTAAAATATGTATACATTGTGGAATGGCCATATCAAACTATCTCCTTGCCTTCTTATTTTGCTCTCCACACTGGGTGAGGGTCTGATGCTGGTTGGTGTGTGCACAAGGGATATATCCTTCCTTCCAAGGACAAAGGACTGGGTACGTGTTCTGGCTTCTAATTGTTTACTGGTTCTTCAGTCTTCCAAAATACGTGGCTTCCTTTTTTTGAGGAATTTATTCCAAATCTTTGAATTCCAAAATCCAATTCTGGAAACAAACCCTCACTTAGATGGAGTCCATCAGTTTCTTAGGTCATTCTCCCTGGGGTTTCAGAACAGCTTTTAATCCCAGCATCAAGAGGCAGCTAATGTACATAAATAGTTCCCTTTCCTAGTTCCTTCCAGGGAATTTCGGGGTTCTGTGTACAATAGTGTCTGGTGACCTATGATTGTAGAATGTGGGCTTGGTGTGATCCTCTAGAATCTCTCTCCTCTGGTCTGTAAAGATTTGGTCCTATCTTCCCATATCCTTCATTCCAAATTTTAAGACTATTTAGAAAGTATTATATAGTAGTTAAGTGCTAGATTCTAGAACCAGACACCCAGAGTTTGAATCCTTTTCCCACCTCTTATTAGGTATGCGACCTTGGGCTTGCTTAATATGTCTAAATCCTAATTACTCATGTGCGAAAGGAAAGAATAAAAATGCCTATTTTAGGGGGGTTTGTAAGGATTTTACAAGATTACTACATGCCCTGCACTTAGAACAGCACCCGGCAGATATTGTGTACTATGTAAGAGTTAGCTATAACTATCATTGCATCACCGGAGTCAAGAACACTAGTGTTCTATGTTAAGTGTTCAATCCAAGTGGCTTCAGTCTATGCTTGCCCTTCAGAGTTTGTTGTCTGTGAGGCACCTGTGTGCTCCCATTGAGGCATGGCTTTCCCAAAGCTTATTCATGTCACCTTCATTATTTCTTTAGTTACTCAGCTAGGTGCCATCATGAAAGGAGGTATTGAGAAATCCAGTTCATCACTTACAGAGGAACCCCTCAGTTCAGACAGTTTTGGGAATATATACATGGCATTTCTAGTACATTTCTAGTAATTAGATGCTGTTTTATTCCTCAAAGTGAAATACAAAATGTTGAATGAACAAATTCAACTTAGTAGATATGAAGTTTCCGAAGAAGGGGGTAGTTGTGGCTGGGGTGGGATCCAGTCTGTGTGGCTTGATCTTAGGAAAAGAGAAAGCTAAAGAAGAAGAAACCACATCCCAGTGAGGCAGGGAACTTTGGCTCAGAAGAGAAGTAGAGAGGAATGCGGAGGCTGGAGTCCTGGGAGAAAAGGGGATGTACAAGCAGAAAGAGAAGGGATGTATGAGCAGAAAGCTAAGTGATAAACTTGTTTTAAATATACACTTGCTATGTTGTTCTGAAGGGATAGAAAGAGGAAGAAAGTTAGTTTTGTGAGAAGGGGCTATCCCAATCTGTGATGGTATGTTTTATAATGTTATTTTTTGATCTGTTTAATATAGACTTTATCTATTGGTTTTCTGCTATGTTGTTAGGATTTAATTAACTGAATTTAAAGAACTCTTCTCATCCCACAACTCAATTTTTACTTAATTTGTTTTATAAGTTATACTAACATATTTAATTCTTACTCCATAAAACCTTAACTGTATCTTTTGAGTCTCTATTCTTCTGCTATGGTTTGAATGTTTTTGTCTCCTCCAAATTCATAGATTGGAAGCTTAATCTCCAATGCAACAGTATTGAGAGGTGAGGCCTAAGGAGAGATGTTCCTGAGGGCTCTGCCCACATGACTAGACTAATGGTCTTATGAAAAGGGCTTGCAGGAGTGAGTTCTTGCTCTCTTCTGCTCTTCTGCCATGTGAGGAACAGAGTTCCTCCCTTCCAGAGGGTGCAGCATTCAAGGTGACATCTTGGAAGCAGAGACCAGGCCCTCACCAGACACCAAACCTGCCAGCTCCTTGATCTTGAACTTCCGGTCTCCAGAACTGTGAGAAATAAATTTCTGCTTGTTAAAATTACTCAGTCTTAGGTATTCTATTATAGCAGCACACCAGAAACTAAGACAATTTCCCTTACCTATCTTCCCCATTCTCTTTTCCAAATCAAATATTATAACATTGGAAAGATTTATTTATTTATTTATTAGACAGAGTCTCACTCTTGTCGCCCAGGTTGGAGGAGTGCAATGATGTGATCTTGGCTCACTGCAACCTCTGCCTCTTGGGTTCAAGTGATTCATGTGCCTCAGCCTCCCAAGTAGCTGGGATTACAGGTATGTGCCACCATGCCTTCCTAAGTTTTGTAATTTTAGTAGAGATGGGGTTTTGCCATGTCGGCCAGACTGGTCTTGAACTCCTGCCTCAAGCAACCTGTCCGCCTTAGCCTCACAAAGTGCTGGGATTACAGGCATGAGTCACCACATCCAGCCATGTTTTGTTCTTTAATCATAATTACTCATCCAGAAAGTTGAAGAACAATAAATGACATTTATATTATGTAAACATTATTCACCTACTGCCAATTAGAGTCCTCTAATTAAATTTCTTTCACTAGATGTGTCAGTTTGATCCAAGATGGGATGTTGAACATGCAAGAAATGTAATGGAAACACCTCTGAGAAAAAACAGGAAGAGAGCAGACAGAGGCTGGGAGAGCCATCCAACTGTGACGCAGGTCTGACCCCATATGTAGGAGAGACAGAAGGAATAAAAGTTGGGTAAAAACATCTTAGATTACAGTATTGTTTTAAGGAATATTTGGCAAGGCTGGTGGGGAGTCCTTGAGTTTAAATTGCTCATCAGAGGAGTACTGCATCTCTCAGGAGAGGACATGACTTAGTAACCTTGCCACACTGGGAAGCATGGCCTCAGTGTAAATGTAGTGATAGATTTCAATGTGTAGAGATGGGACCTTCAGACAATTATAATCCTTGTAGCTAGAGATCTGAGAGGTGCTTCTCATTGCTACCACATTAGGGTTACAATGTTATTACACTTGAACTACTCAAAGGAGACTGTTCTAATTGTCAAGGCTAAATGGATTTTCATTTCTTGTAATTCACCAATTATATAAAAACATGCCACATTGTTTTATAGTTCTGTCATGTTCCTTAATCTCAGTAATGAACATATTCCATAAAAGGACTATCCTTGGGCCTGCCTGTGTTGTAGGTGATGTCACATAAGCATAGTCACATCATGGCCAGATAAACTCTGTCAATTGAGTTTGACAGACTCCAACAAATGGAGTCTGTTGCCTCCAACAAATGATTATCGGTAGAAACTGTAAAATGGGCATGAGTGCTACTGAACCAGCAGCCAGGAGAAAGAAATTATGGTCCACAAATTAGTTGTGAAACCTTAAGTCATATCACCAGTCCTGGTCTCAATCTTCATATCAATAAAGTTGGTTGGAGTAGGGATTTTCTCAAGGTCCTCCTGATTTTAAAGTTCTGTGTTGTCTACAAGGTTGTTCCTGAACTGAAGTAATCGGCATCGTTGACTCAATCTAGAAAGGAATAGTAACAGCTTATATTGCTTTTGAAACTGGCTGATAGCATGTGATCAACTGGTAAGACTATTTCTGCACCCAGAAAGGAAGCAAATATCTTTAAGAGCTCCATGACTGGGAAGCCAGTTTTTCTGCCAGCTGATTTATCATTTGTTGAAAGGGCTTTTCTCAGCTTTTGTGAGTCAGGGAGCGTACCTTTAGTGCTGAATGAAGTAGTTTCCAAGAGCACCTTCAAGATTTGGAGAGGCAGCACTTCTTTTCCGGAAGGGTCAAATTACCCTGAAGAGCAATCACAGCCACTTTTCTGGGCATATTTATGAGTTTGTCTAATAGGCAACAAAACAACTTGGGCCTGGCATCATAGGATTCTTATCAGGCTTGACAGGATGAGTTCATCTAACTAAGTACGATTTGGACCCATTTCAGAGACTTTGAGTCAGTTGGTAAGGGCAGTTTTCAGAGGTAGGTGCAGGACAATATACAATTCAACTCAGGCAGCTTTTATTAGAGTATTATATACCAAGTATATGATGAGGAGTCCAAATGCAAACTGGATATTCAAGGAACTTAGGATTTCCTGGGTTAAGCCTACTAGCCTAATTAATTTTATTCCATTTATACTTACTTTTCACATGTACATCAGTAGCTCCCAAACTTTGCTGCACAAGTTCCAACTGGGAAATCTAAAAATCATGATGCCTGGACTGCACCCCATGCCAATTAAGTCATTCTCTATGGGGCGGGACCCAGACATCCATGTTTTGTTTTAACTTTTTAGGTGATTCCAATATGTAGCCAAGTTTGAGGAACAATGCTGTAGACCTTACAACTCAAAATGTAATTAGAACAGCCACAGCATCCTCACCTAGGAGGAGCTTGTTTAAAGTGCAGAAATCTCAGGCCCCTTCTGTGTATGAACACAGCCCTGATTTATAAAAACAAGTTAACTGATGAAGCAAATAATCTTTTCTATGAACTGATGAAGCAAATAATCTTTTCTATGATTAACTGTCTGAGTAACCGCTTAATGTGAGTTTTTTAAATTATGTGGCAAGTGATAGAAGTTATGTACTTTCAGGTGGGAGAAATGGCCTGCTTTGCTAGAATATCCTAAAATATTTGAAAGGGACAAATGTGTCTACTGACAGGTCAGGACTTCAGTGCTGACTTTCTGAAATTCTTGAGTAAAGATCATTCCCTTCCTTGTTCTTCCTTAATAGATCAAACAAAATAATAATAATAATAAAAACAGAAGTAAAACAAAAGATTTTTAAAAATTAATACGTGAGATACACTGCAGTATATATGTATGTCTGATTACGTATAGAAAAAAGATCTGGAAGGATACATATCAAATTATAAGTTATAAGTTTACCTTGAGGGTGTGGAACTGTGGTAGGGTGAGGGGACTGCTCTCATTTTTAAATTCACATACTTTTGTAATTTTTTTTTGAAATTTACAGTGAGAATTCATTATTTTTATAATAATCAAACCATAATAGAAATTTTAAAGATGATAACAAAAAGTAAAACACACACACATACATAATAATTTTAAGAGTTACATTGGAGGAATGGAGAATTAAATCACATGGTACTTTTCCACTAATACTGTGATGGTACATAATTGTGTAGTCGGTAATCAAAGAAACAACATTAGAGAAGCCACATTAAGTAACATCCGAATTAAAAAGTCCCCTGGGATAAGAGCCCTCAAGCAGCGACCCCTCAAGGTGGATATTAAAACTGAAAGCAGTGCTTAACTCTTCCTGGAGTATCTACATGAAAAAAACAACATTCTGAAAATTTCACATTAAAAAAAAAGCTTCATAGAAGTCACTTTGAAATGCTAAAATAGCCAAAGGCCAGAAATTAAGGGTATAAAAACTCCATTCAGAACAGATTCAAAACTAGTACACTGAAACCTTGGTAATCTATGGGTGTAGGTTAGGGACATCTTCTTTTTCCATTTGTTTATCATTTCTCCCAATTTCCCAATGGCTGCTTTATATCTCAATAATTTTAACCTAAAAATATTGTAATTTTAGTTGGAAGGAATAAAATTAATTGCATCTAGATTCATTGCAGATTTGTTTTAGTTAAAAAAAAAAAGAGAACAATTTGAGACTCACTATTTTCCATTATTCATTTTTTTCCACATAATTATTTCTAGCTACTTAATAAACATCTGGAGATTGAATCCCTGAAGTTACATATTTAAAATTTGAGGAAATCCTTTTTCTCCTCTTCTAGTTTTTCTTTTATTGAAGTCACTAGAAATGACAAACTTTTTTATTATAAACTTTTTTCCAACAAAAAAGATATTTTAGGTGACTATTAGATTGATAGCTAAATATCCTCATCAAAGTCAAAACATCTGTAACTAAAAAGTGCTGTCTTTTGCAAGCTACACAATTAAGAGCTTAACTATCAATAATGTAATTTTGTACTCCTGGAAGAATATTCCTGATCTAGGTATCAAAGGTTTACGTAGGAATATATTTACTATATAATATGAGAAATTTAAAGAGCAGAGATAAAAAGCACAGATCTAATGGCCATACCATTTTTAGAAGTTACAATAGCTAGAATATTGCTATTTCTCAATGGATTATAGTATTTTAATTAAAAAGAAAAAAAGAAAGAAAACCGCACAAGATTCATCATAATGCATATAAAGTATTTAGCACAATGCTTGGTACACAATAACTATTCAATAAATATTAGCTCTATAATAAACAAGGGATTAAAACAATAAAAAAAAAAAAAACAGGAGAACCCAAAATGGAGGGAAAAACTTAGAGCTAATTTCCTAGAGTATGTATTTAAATGGAAAGTCGGAGCTCACAGAGAGCAGTCAGGAATTCTGCATTTTCTGGATCTATCTTTTGTGCCTTCTCATAGTACTCAGCAGCTTGCCTCTTTTCTCCTTCCAGCTTGTAAACAAACCCTAGGGCACTTAAACTCTGCACATCTAAAGCATTGTGACAAAGTCTCTTGGTAGACAATTTCTTCAGAGCACTTGTCAGTTTGGTGCGAAGGGGTGATCTGTCTTTGACCTTTAAGGCTTCTAAATAATGATGGATGGCAGTATTTTCTGATTTACGGTGAAATTCCTGAAAGCGGCCATAGTGGTAATGGATCTGATGTTTGTGATCATCGGTTATGTTCTCCAGACGAAGAGCTTTCCGGAAAATGTCCTCAGCATTGCTATACTGGCCTCCTTCAGCATACATGTTGGCCAGGTCTGTGTAGGCAAATGCAAACATAGAGTCTCGTTCCATGGCTGCTTTGAAATGAAATATAGCAGATGAAATCAGCTCATCAACCTTTAGTTTATCCTTTCCTTTAGGTCTGTTATGTGTGGCCTTCTTGATTTGGATCATTTGTGCCCTGTAGCAAAGTCCCATCTGGTGATGCAGGAAAGAAGAAGTTGGTGTCACCTCCAAGGCCTTTTTTAAAAGTTCGAGAGCTTTGTTCCAGGAATTTTTTCTCCTATAGAACTTGGCTGCATAACGAAGGACGTAAGGCTGGGATGATATTTGGTCCAGGATTTCTTCAATATACTTTTCCCCTTCAGCTTCTGCATGTACATCTTGAAGCTTCAGTGCCAGAAAAACCTTAATGTAGCTGTTATCTGGGTTCAGGGTAACAGCCTTTCTCAAAGGCCCCAGAGAAAAGCTCTTTACAGACCCTTCTCTATCAGAATCATCCAGCCGATACACTGTGATAGCATAGCCGATGTTAAATTCTGGATTGTCAGGCTCCACTTCCAGAGCCTTCTCAAAAGCCGCTTTAGCCTTTTGATAATACTTTCCTCCAAATTTCAAGAGTGCCCAGCCTTTCTCACAGTCAGTCTCAGGACACTCCAACTTGTAGTTAGAAGGACTGGACAATTTCTTACAGACATTCCCTATCTTACCTGTATATTTCTGAGCTTCTTCAAGCTGGTCCATGTGATAATACACCCAGGCATAGTTTCCCCAAGTGACCAGGCTTCGTACTTCTTCTTTGTCTGAGTGTTCTTGCTGGATTATTTCTTCTGCTTGTTCCAAGCACTCAAGGGCGTCTTTATTTTGGCCTTTTAGGTGTTTCACATAGGCCAATAGGTTATAAAGAGCAAGTCTAGATTTTGTGGTAAGAAATTCAAGCTGTTGCCCAATTGTATCTTCTACCTCAAACAGATCAATGTCTTCCTTAAGTAAATTCCACGTAAAATGACATTCTAACTCCAACAGAATGGCCTTCAAGGTGTCCTTAGGAATTTCACTGTCAAAAATAAAATACTTTTTAATTTTTGAAGAAATACAAGAAATAATTTTCTAAACCTTAAATATTGTTCTTTGCATAACAACTAATTTTATCCCTATTTGATCTTACAGTTAAAACATCAGGTTCCCATAACTTTATACTAGAGTTTCTTCTATATACAGTTATGTCCTAGAAATATTTCATTTAAATTCTCACTATTTATTGCAAAAACAGTTCTGGAGAGATGACAGAGCTTTCTGTATTACATGTATCTATTTCCTTTTGGCAATCACTAAACCATTGAAAATTAGGAATGAATATATACATATTCAATAATTAATATGAAAATTCCATTTTTGTATTATGAGTACTGATCCTGACTAGGAAACCTGGTAAAATTGCTCCTTGGTAATTGTTCCTTTCTCTAGTGTAATTGTACCAAAAATATGGGCAAGATATGCCATGTCCTTACAGCCTGCTTAAATCCACAACAACATGGCTTTACCAGCCCCCTGCCTAAAACAAACACCTGTTTTGAAGGTCTCTACCAGCCCAGCCCAAGGAGGATGAGGAGGGCTGCTCAGGTATTATGGATATGGTTGTAAGATCTCAAAGGGACATTCAATCAGGTACTGACGTGGTTTGTCCAGGCTCTGGAATTTATGCACAACTGGACACCATGAGAATTTTTATTGTTTAAACTTTGTCTACTTAATTTTGTAACTTTGTCTTTGGGAAGCTGATAAGAGAGAAGCTATTGCATCAGAAGAGGTAACACGTATCTTTCGGTAATTCTGTTCTTCTGCTAGGAAGAAGCAGTCTTTCATTGTCCTTGGGAGACAGTCCCCAATGGGGCTGAGCCCTTTTCCTCCCCATCCTGCATATATACGGTGCACGCCACCGTCTTTTTCTGTTTTTTTTTTGTTGTTGTTGTTGTTGTTTTTTATTGTTGTTGTTGTTTTCAAGCCCCTTCCTGATAGCACTCTCCTTTCTTACAAATGTTAGATGTGGCCAGGCGTTGTGGCTCACGCCTGTAATCCCAGCACTTTGGGAGGCTGAGGCGGGTGGACCACGAGGTCAGGAATTCGAGACCAGCCCGGTCAACATGGTGAAACCCGCGTCTCTACTAAAGATACAAAAAATTAGCCAGGCATGGTGGCACACGCCTGTAATCCCAGCTACACGGGAAGCTGAGGCAGGAGAATCGCTTGAACCCGGGAGGCGGAGGTTGCAGTGAGCCGAGATGGAGCCATTACACTACAGCCTGGGTGACAGGGCGAGACTCCGTATCAAAAATAAAGTTAGATGTGTGGGTGGCACTTAAACTTTTTTTTAAACTTATAATGGGAATAATTAACATTTATTGTGCAAGTATTATGTGCTAAGCAGTCAACTGATAGGATTTATTACTGTCCTTTTCCACAGTCCCAAGAGATGGCCACCATTAATTTTTACAAATAAGGAACAGACTCACAGAGTTTGAGAAACTTTGGGATCACTCAACTAGTAGGAGTTCAGTCAGGATTTAGAACAAGGGACTATCTGCTTTTAGAGCCCAAGACCTTAACATCTCATTCCTCAACTCATTAAATGCGGAAGGTTCACTAACCACGTGCAGGGCGGGGTGCTAGCCCCTGGGGATACAAAATGATCAAGAAAAGGACGCCATCATACTAAATCAGTAAAGGAGACAGATAAAGAAATCCTCATAAAACAGCGGATTGGGTGGGACGATAACAATCTGTGCTTGGTACAGAGGTAGCTCCCGGGAAGGGAAGAACTCAGACCCAGAAATCAGAAACGCAAACTGGCAGTGGCAGGCGAATGTGACGCCTGGAGGGCTGCGGCGAAACCGCGTATGCCACACCGAGGGAATGGCAGCTGGAAAGAGAGGCACGCGACAGGCCTAAGGAGACCCGTGGCACGTAGCAGCTGCCCCCGGAACAGCGCCTGGGGGCTCTGCAGGCGCTGACCAGTTTCCCGGAGGCGGCGGCCGCGGGCCCAGCACGGTCACCGTCGCCGCTGCCGAGAAGAGCCGTCGGGTCGCGATGGGTGGACAGGCCTCCCGGGGGAGCGTCGCCCGGCACATACCCTGACAGTCCCGACCGCAGACGCCAGGGATGGGACAGGCCCCCGAGGAGCATCTCCTGTTCCTCCTCCCTGACCGGCCTTCTTAGGCGCTCGGGAGGGACCGGACTCCGGAGAAGCGTCCACTCGGCCACCTTCCCCGACAGGCCCGACTCCAGACGCCGCGCGCCGGGACAGAGCGCCCGGGGAGGGTCCCCAACGCAGATGCCCGGTTGCTGGGCGCCAGGGGCTTGGCCCCTGAAAAGGCCGCAGAACTGCGCTGGAAATGAATAAAAGAAGCCCGGTTTGAAACAAAGGCCGACGCAGGGCTTGGGAGGAGAGGCAGAGGAAAACCCTTACCTCATGATGGCAGCGCTCTGCAGGCCGTCCGGACGGCGCAGTCCCTCCGCTCTCTCTCTCCTCAGCACGGGGGACCGCGGGAAGCCGCGCGGTGGGCGTGCGCGTGCGCGCGCGCGCGCCAGGCCTCTGCAGCCCTGGGACTGGGCCGCGCCGCGTGTCTTTGTTAAAAGAGAGACCCCAGCCCCAGCAAGAACAGGAAACTGGAAATTGAATCAGATGCCGAGCGCTCAGAAACCGAAACTTAAGAAATCGAAACTAAACGTAAGCTTCAGAAACCGAAACTTAATAGAAAAGCTCAAGAGCCGCGGCCAGACGTTTGCGGAGTCCAGGGTCTTTCGGAGTTGAATTTGCAGCTGTGCTCCCTCACTTTGGTCTCGGCTTTTATCTGCCTCTCTGAGTACGCTGAGTTCGCTTGCTGCCCGTTTAACTGTTTGTTTGTTTGTTTGTTTGAGATAGCGTCTCACTGTGTCACCCAGCCGTGATCTCAAGGGATGCGCCCGCCTCTGCCTCCCAAGGTGCTGGGATTACAGGCGGAAACTGAAGTCCCTGCTTCCACTCCAGTCTTTTGATTCAACAAGCAACACTGCAATGCTATACATCTATGCTGTTATTTCTGTTGGGTGTAAACTGAGAAATTTGGAGCTAAAATCTATATACATTTTAAGTTTTGACGGATATTGCCAAATAGCTTTAAAAATCCACTCTTACCCACAATTGTAGGAGACTGCTTCTCTTCCATACCTTCGCCAATGGTGCTTTGTGTAATAAAGACCCAATAAAGACAAGAGTGGTATTGGGGATCTAGGCAGAAAATGTCAAACACCCATACCTTAAACATTTTGTCCCCTTTGAATTCATTCAGCAAATATTAACAAACAACTGTAAGAGCCAGACTTTGTTCAAAGTACTGTCAATATAACAATAAAGAAAACAGACACGGGCCTTACCCTTATTGAGTTAATGTCTGTATTCAAAACCTCAATATCTGTCCATAATTCATCTTTTGCATTGATTTTGATTTTTTTTTTTTTTTTTTTTTTTTTTTGAGACAGGGTCTCACTCTGTCGCTCAGGTTGGAGTGCAGTGGTGAGATGACAGCTCACTGCAGCCTCAACCTTCAGGGCTCAAGCGATCCTCCCACCTCAGCCTCCTGAGTGGCTGGGACTATATGCATGCACCACCGTCGGGCTAATTAATTTTTTGTAGAGGCGGGGTTTTGCCATGTTGCCCAGGCTGGTCTCCAACACCTGGGCACAAATATTTTTCTAAACTTTAAATATTGTTCCGCCCATTGTGGCCTCCCAAAATGCTGGGATTACAGGCATGAGCCACTATGCTTGGCCTGATTTTGAATTTTTAAAAACATATTGCATTGAAATATTGTCTACCTTGATCACTGAGCTTCTGGCACCCCACCCCCCAAGACTTAGTGCCTGAAGCGAGTGTCTCATTTAAAGCAATCACTTCTAACAGTTGTACTGTCTTATACAGAAACTGCTGGTCACATGTGGCTATTAAGAACCTGATTTTTAATTTAATATAAATTTAAAAACTGATAATAGAAAACTTACATTTGGAAAAACTTAGGTATACGAATCTGCTTTTTTTAAGTTGCAAATTTTATGAAATCTAAATACAGAGCAAGTATTTCCAATGATTATCCTCAGCAAACTAATGCAGGAACAGAAACCAAACACTGCATGTTCTCACTTGTAAGTGGGAGCTGAATGATGAGAACACATGGACACAGTGGGGAACAACACACACTGGGGCTTGTTGGAGTTGGGGGTGGTGGGAGGGAGAGCATCAAGAAGTATAGCTAAGTGATGCTGAGCTTAATACCTAGGTGATGGTGTGTCCGGAATTGGTTCCTTCCAGTAGGTTCTTGGTCTTGCTGACTTCAAGAATGAAGCTGCGGACCCTCGCGGTGAGTGCTACAGTTCTTAAAAATGGCGTGTCCGGAGTTTGTTCCTTTCGATGTTCAGATGTGTCCGGAGTTTCTTCCTTCTGGTGAGTTTGTGGTCTTGCTGACTTCAGGAGTGCAGCCACAGACCTTCACAGTGAGTGTTACAGGTCTTCAAGGTGGCGCGTCCGGAGTTGTTCGTTCCTCCCGGTGGGTTCATGGTCTCACTGACTTCAGGAGTGTCTCACTGACTTCAGGAGTGAAGCCGTAGACCTTTGCGGTGAGTGTTACAGCTCATAAAGGCAGCATGGACCCAAAGAGTGAGCAGCAGCAAGATTTATTGCGAAGAGCGAAAGAACAAAACTTCCACAGCGTGGAAGGGGACCCGAGTGGGTTGCTGCTGCCAGCTGGGGTGGCCTGCTTTTATTCCCTTATTTGGCTCCACCCATATCCTGCTGATTGGTCCATTTTACAGAGAGCTGATTGGTCCACTTTACAAAGTGCTGATTGGTCCATTTTACAGAGTGCTGATTGGTCCATTTTACAGAGTGCTGATTGGTCCATTTTGACAGAGTGCTGATTGGTGCGTTTACAAACCTTTAGCTATACACAGAGTGCTGATTGGTGCATTTACAATCCTTTAGCTAGACAGAAAATTTCTCTAAGTCCCCACCTGACCCGGAAGCCCAGCCAGCTTCACCTCTCAATCCCCTCTCTAAACAGGACACCCCAATTGCTGATGGGAATTTGGCCAATGACTGCTCTAGCTACTTTCTGCTGGATAGGGGCGAAGAAGGGGCCCTGCAGGTGTATTGTCCTCCAGAGGGGAACTCTTTCGGCCAGTGGAAGGGCCAGCAGGTCAGTCCAGGGGTCCTCGGTAGAAGTTGTTAGTTGAACTCATTTGGGGTTCCATTTGTAAGACCATCTGTAGCTTGAGGGCCTCAATTCTAGAGGAAACAAATTTGACAAGAAGGTTAAAAACACAGGGCCCAAAGGCAAGTAACAGCAAGATGGCTGCCACAGGACTTAGAAAGGGGAGAAGCCATGTTGCCCAACTCTAGAGGTTGGTATAAGAGTTTGAAAGGTGTTGTCTGATTTCAGAAGCCTTTTCCTGTAAACACCAGGCGGCATCTCATGCTATCCCTGACTGGTTAGTGTAAAAACAACACTCTTCCCCTAAGAAGCTGCACAGTCCTCCTTTCTCAGCAGTGAGGAGATCTAGGCCTTGGCGATTTTGGAGAGTCACTGCTGCCAAAGAGTCTGTTTGGGATTGTAGAGTGAGGATAGATTTCGTTATTTCATGCGAACTGTCTGAGAAATCCTTTGAGAGTGTGTGGTGGTAGGATAATGCATGTTACACTGTTAACTTTTAGCAAACTTTACGTTAGTTGAAAACCTTGTAAGTTTGGGATTTCAATTATTCTTTGCTATTAATAAGACCTCGTTCAGTCCGTATTAACTTAGAATTGGTATAGATGGCTCCTTCCTCATTCTGTAAGTATTTTAAGGTTTGGCTGAGTGCAAACAGCTGGCACATTTGAGCAGACCAATTATTAGGCAATTTTCCTAACTCTGCTTCTACAAGAGTTTCCTTATTATTTACTGAATACCCATTGTTTTTTTTTTCCTTAATTGCCCAGGAGGAACCATCTATCCCTTCTGTCCTGAAGGGAGTTCCTCCTAGATCTGGTGGGACCTTTGTATGGGAATTAATTAAGATTTAGATCCCCTGTTAGGAAACCTGCTGGGTAAGGATTTTTGATAGGAAGGCTACTGGTTGTCAGTGGCCTCAGTGCTTTCGGGCTATGCCCTTGTTTACACTGACAGCAAGGTGGTATTGGAGTGTTATAGGGTTACTGAGAAGACCTTCAGTTATCAATTATAGGTTTTAAATTTACCCTGGCTTTTAAAGGAATAGGGTACACTGTTTTCTCTTTACTACTTCTATCTCTCTTTCTCTTTGACTTCTTCGTCTCTCTCTTCCTCTCTCTGTCTCTCTCTCTCTCTAACTTTCTGTCTCTTTCTCGCTTTCCTTTCTGCTGGTGTTTCCCTGCCTCTGCCAGTGGCTTATGCTGCTGTTCTCCCCTCTCCTTCACCTTTTGATGGCTTCGGCAGTGTAAGACTGCCACCTCCTTGGGTTTTTGCACTGCGTGCAATAACTCCATGGTTTCCTTGTGTTATTTAATGGGGGTTCCCCCAGAGGTTAGGAACTCCCTTTCTTTCCATATTGCAGCATGGGCATGTAGGATTAGATAAGCATGGTTGCTCTCTGTATACACATTTATTGCTTTTTCCTTTCCCAGTTCTAAGGCTTGGGTAAGTGCCACTAGTTCTCCTAACTGGGTGCTGGTCCCTGGGGGAAGAGGCTTACTTTCAAGTATGGTTACATCGCTAAATATGGCATAATCTGTCCTTTGTATCCCATTCTCCACAGATGAACTTCCATCGGTATATAGGTTAAGGTCAGGATTAGCTAAGGGGACTTCTAAGAGATCATCTCGGGCAGCATAAGTCTGGACTAATTTGTTGGCAGTCATGCTCAATTGGTTCCCCGTCCTCTGGGAGAAAAGTGGCAGGGTTGAGGGCCACACACATAGGTATTTGAAGCACCGGTCCCTCAAGGAGTAGCGCCTGGTATCTAAGTAGGCAGTTGTCTGATAGCCATAAACTTCCTTTGGCACTTAGTATGCCATTTACATCATGAGTATCCAGACAGTGAGACCCTTTCCTTATATTATTTTGATAGCCTCTGACACTAAGATGGCCACTGCCACAACTACCCTTAAACAGTGAGGCCAGCCTTTTGCTACTATATCAGTTTCCTTACTTAGGTATGCCACTGGTTGTGGGGTTGTCCCACGAGTCTGAGTAAGGACCCCAGGAGCTATTTCTGCTTTCTCTGTGATGTTTAAAGAAGAGTTTCATCCTTTGGGAAGGCTTAAGGCTAGAGCTTGAGTTTGTTTCTTCCAATGCCCAGATTTCAGGGTTGATTCCCCTCTCAAGTAGGGGACAACAAATGGGTAACTTATTCCTCATATTCATGTAGATAATAGCTCCAGCTTTGGCTAATATATCCCTCCCTAATAAGGGTGTGGGACTTTCAGGCATAACAAAAAAGACATGTGAAAAGAGCAAAGTCTCCCAATTACATCTGAGGAGGTGGGAGAAATACCTGGTTACAGGCTGTCCCAGGATTCCTTGGATGGTAATGGAACTTGAGGACAGCTGTCCAGGACAGGAGATTAACACTGAGAAACCTGCACCAGTGTCCAGGAGGAAGTCAATTTCCTGCCCCTCAATGGTTATACAAATACCTGGGGCTCAGTGAGAGTGATGACATGAGCTGGCGCTTGCCCCAGGCACCCTCAGTCCTGTTGTTGGATCATCTGGTTGGGGGCTTCTGTCCCAGAGAACCTTTGTCCTCTGGGGCAGTGTGCCTTCCAGTGATTGCTTTGGCGTAGTGGACATGGGTGAAGGGGCAGCTTGTTTCTCATAGGACAGTCTTTTTTAAAGCGTCCTTGTAAACCACACTGATAACAAGCCCTACTGGGTGATTGGCATGCTCCATTTTCTGTCCTCTCTGAACCACCAAGGTTTGTTTGTCTGAGGGCCATGACTAAGGCTGCGGTCTTTCTCTGATCTCACTTTTCCTTTTCGGCCTGTTCCTCTTGGTCCCTATTATAGAACACCAATGTTGCCAGGTTTAATAATGCCTCCAAATTTTGTTCAGGGCCCAGGGCTTGCTTATGGAGCTTTCTCCTGATATCTGTGGCTGATTGGGTAATAAACTTATATTTTAGAATCAATTGACCCTCTAGTGATTCAGATGACAGGGGAGCATATTTTCTTAAGGCCTCCCGTAGCCGCTCAAGGAAGGCAGAAGGATTTTCTTCCTTTCCCTTAGTTATGATGGACATCACTGAATAATTCGTGGGCTTTTTCCTAATTCTCCTTAGTCCTTCTAGAACACAGGTCAACAGATGTTTACGACTCCAGTCCCCATGATCTGAGTTGAGGTCCCAGTGGGGATCCATAATGGGGATGGCTTGCTGACCAGTAGGGAATTTGTCCCTTTCTTGGGCTGTCATTCTATCATTTACCTGACTAAGATACCAGGTATCTCCAAACTCTCAGGCTGCAGCTAAAGCCACATTCTTTTCATTAAAGGCCAGGGTTTGATCTACCACTAGCATGACATCTCTCTAAGCGAGATCGAAGGTTCCCCCTAGGCCCTATAGGACATCTGTGTACCTATCAGGATCATCTGAAAACTTCTCCAGGTCTGCCTTGATCTGCTTTAAATCAGAGAGGGAGCAGGGGACATGTACCCAGGTTGGGCCAAATTCCCCTCCCCCTACAGCTTGAAGGGTACCAAACCAATAGCCCTTGGGTTTTTGTGGTCCTTTGGAGATTTCTTTGCTTATTTCCTTCTGGGCAGGGAAGATTAGAGGAGGCTTATCATTAATAGGAAGGGGAGCTATAGGAAGGCTAGGATATGGGGATAAGCTGAAAGGTCCTCCTGTGGGATGTAAATTGCAAGCTTTGCATAGTTGTGTATTTTCCTTCAATGAAAAGAAAGCTTGGACATAAGGTATTTCACTCCATTTGCCTTCCCTCTTACAGAAAATGTCAAGCTGAAGGATAGAATTGTAATTTATACTTCCCTCAGGTGGCCATTTTTCCCCATCAGAGAGAGAATATTGGGGCCAGGCCATAGCGCAGAAAAAAATGAGCCACCTCTTTTTCAGGGTTTGCAGGTCAAATTGGTCCCAATGGCTTAGGATGCATTTCAAGGGTGAGCCTGTTGATACCTGAGTGTTTTCCATCTGAAAGACAAAACCGCCCATGGTTTTGGTTTGTTTGTTTCTCCCCCTGCCCAAGAACCCGCAATGGTCCCTGGACCCTGCTGATCAGAATAGTTGCACTCACTGATGCAGCAGCAGAAACACCTCTTGCCCAAGAACCCTCAATGGTCCCTGGACCCTGCTGATTGGAATAGTTGCACTCACCAATGCAGCATCAGAAACACTAGTTTTCCTCCTAGACCACAAGGAGGACTGAGGAAGTTTGGATTTAGTGGCCCTTACCTACACATTCTCGAAAACCTGCACCCTTGCCTGTCCTCCTAGACCACAAAGAGGACCAAGAAAAATCGGACTTAGCGGCCCTTACTGACGCATTCTCTAAAACCTGTTAGAGTCCTAAGCATTCTCTTGTTGGTATTGGGACCTTACCCGTGTCCTATAAAGATGTTATGCCCCAAAAATGAAGTAGAGGGCCATACCCTGAGGGAGGGAAGGGAGCTTCAGAGTTGGAAGCGTAATGCCTTTTGTCTTCATTTATATAAATAGGAAGGATACAATTTCTGAGGCTCCCCATATTCTAGCTTCAGGAATAGCTTTTGTTAGGCCTGCTTGTCTGAGGAGGCATCCTAAAATTCCAGATAGTCCCCCATACGATGGGGCTTTGGGCAAAAATTATGTCTTTCTCATTGGTGAGCCTAGGTGCCTAAAGATGGTAACAGAGTCCGGAAGTTTATACTAGAAATCATTCTTATAGGGGAAACTAGAAAAGCACCAGAGACAGGGAGTGGTTTTTAGAAGCGGGACTAGCCTCGGAGAAGAGAGGCAAAAGGAAGTTTGTCTGGCAGGCATTAGGACCCAGGAGGCAAGGGTTAGGGTAGATAGAATAGATGGGCGAGTCTCACTTGGGCGACATGACTTTGAGAGTTCCACTCATGGCCACAGGGTCAATGAACTTGTTGTCAGGACCCTGGAGCTGAATGGCTTTCCTCCCTGTCAACCCTTGGTTCAGCCTGGAAGTACAGGAATAATGGAAGCTGGTTCCAGGCAAACCAATGCTCCCAACTCCGAAGAGTCGGGGGTTGTTAGAGAGCCCTTTCCCAGAAAGCCTGACGCCCGTGTCTTTAGTCTGGCGGCCGCACTAGTCACTTTTAACTGGTCGACAGGTGCCCAGTATTTAGCCCCCAAATTCTAAGGAAAAATAGGATGAATAGCAAGTGAAAGGGGTCTGATGGTACTCACTGCTTGGCGATAGGCGATAGTCCCTTCGTGGTCACCAAAATTTGTCTGGAATTGGTTCCTTCCAGTGGGTTCTTGGTCTCGCTGACTTCAAGAATGAAGCTGCGGACCCTCACAGTGAGTGTTGCAGTTCTTAAAGATGGTGTGTCCAGAGTTTGTTCCTTTCAATGTTCAGATGCATCCAGAGTTTCTTCCTTCTGGTGGGTTCGTGGTCTTGCTGACTTCAGGAGCGAAACCGCAGACCTTTGCAGTGAGCGTTACAGGTCTTAAAGGTGGTGTGTCGGGGAGTTGTTTGTTCCTCCCGGTGGGTTTGTGGTCTCGCTGGCTTCAGGAGTGAAGCCATAGACCTTTGCGGTGAGTGTTACAGCTCATAAAAGCAGTGCGGACCCAAAGAGTGAGCAGCAGCAAGATTTATTGAAAGAGCGAAAGAACAAAACTTCCACAGCATGGAAGGGGACCCGAGCGGGTTGCCGCTGCCAGCTCGGGTGGCCTGCTTTTATTCCCTTACTTGGCCCCACCCACATCCTGCTGATTGGCCCATTTTACAGAGTGTTGATTGGTCCATTTTACAATCCTTTAGCTAGACAGAAAAGTTCTCCAAGTCCCCACCCAACCCAGAAGCCCAGCCAGCTTCACTTCTCAATGGGATGATCTGTTGGTGATGGGATGATCTGTTCAGCAAACCGCCACGGCACACGTTTACCTATGTAACAAACCTGAACATCCTGCACATGTACCCTTGAATTTAAAATAAAAGTTGAAGCAAAAAATGTATTTCCAATGAAAATATAGCATTTAATGTGAGAGGTGCCATAATCTCTGTCCTACCTTCTTAAGGGCAATGGATGAAATCAATATCTACTGGAAGGAGTAAAAATATTAAATAATTGAAGCAAAATGGATTGGAAGCCCAAAATTTGGAGATTTTTTGGGGTGCCCTGTGGTAAGAATAATGCCCCCCTCAATCGTATCCATGGCCAAGTCTCCAGAACCTGTGAACATGCTACTTTACATAGCAAAAGGGACTTTGCAGATGTTATTAAATTAAGGATTTGCGGATGGGGCAATTATTCTGGATTATGCAGGTGGACCTGGTGCGTCCTTAGAAGAAAGAGGCAAAAGAGTCAGAGGAGAGAAGGAGATGTGAAGAAGAAAGCAGAGAGAGAGATTTGAGGCTACTACACTGTTGGTTTTTAAGATGGATGAAAGAATTCAGGCAGCCTCTGGAAGCTGGAAAAGGCTATCTGCCTAGAGCCTCCGGAGGAGTGTAGCATCATCAATACCTTGACTTTGGCTCATTGAAACCCATTTCAGACTTCTGACCTCCAGAACTGTAAGAAAATAAATCTGTGAAATTTTAAGTCACCAAGTTTGTGGTAATTTGTTACAGCCACTAAAAGAAACTAGTATATTCTCCCCTAAAACATATACAAGAATGAAAGATCAATAACATTGCTTCTTTATTTTTTCCTTCTTATAATATTATTTGTTGTGCCTTGCCTTTCAATAAAATGTGATTATTCATAATCAAAGGTGATTGTTACCCATGATCTCTGATTTAGCAACATTTTCATGTAATATTTCTTGATTTAACTAGATTAATATCAGCAAATGACTTAGTAAGTAGTACTTCAAATAAAATGGCATAAAACAAGATAAACTCCTTGGAACCCTTTCACATTGAATTAAACTTAAAACATCTTCATGAAGAAAACTAACCTTTAATTGACTCCGTACTGCTATCTGTGTCTCTCACTAGATTGTAAACTGCATGAGGTTTGGGAAGAATATGTGCCTGTTTATTACAGTATTTTTGGTTTCTTGCGCTGAAAGCTATTTATTGATAGTGTTGACATAAAATCACAAGCTATATACAATTGGAGATAACTTTTTTTTTTTTGAGACGGGGTCTCGTTCTATCATCCAGAATGGAGTGCAGTGGCAAGATCTCGACACTGCAGCCTCGAACTCCCTGGCTCCAGCAGTCCACTCACCTCAGCCTCCTGAGTAACGAACTGAAGCTACAGGTGCATGCCACCACACCCAGCTAAGTTTTTGCATTTTTTGTAGAGACGGTTGGTTTTGCCATTGCCCAGGCTGCTCTTGAACTCCTGGGTTCAGGTGATCTGCCTGCCTCGTCCCATCGAAGTGCTGAGATTACAGGCGTGAGCCACTGCAGCCTCCTCTCCCGCAACCTGCAGCCTGGGAAGCAGAGCCTACCACAGCAACCAAAAGCAGGCTCTTGGAGGAAGGGAGGGTATTACAGAAGTTTTATGGTTGGTGGATTGGCTAGACACACATATTTAACAGGTTATGGGGGGCTATTAATATTCATGAGGGGCAGTCACACAATAGTGGTACGTAAACATGTATGTCACATGCATTCTGTGTTCACTTTGTGGTGGAGACTTAACATTAAAATACAGCAAAATTAGTCTTTCTATGTCAAAAGGTGAAACAAAGGACATAGAGGCACCCTGTGTGCAGCCTCCATGGACTGGCCAGAACCAGTCTGTGGGCAGTGGTCACTTATCAGGAGGGAAGGCTGATCAGTTGTCATGTGGAAACTGCAAGAGGGGAGGGGAGTCTGGCTGTGACGCTAGGTGGAGTGAGCTAGGTGAAGTCAGCCAAGGAGTGAGTCTTCTGTTCTTTGTTTTCCATGGGTTTCTGTTTAACTCAGTGGAAAAAGTCCAATGGCAGTTAGCAAGGGAGGGAATATAATGAGGTGTGAATGATCTCTCATCTTGTCATGGTTGGGAAACTTAGTTTTTAAGGTTTCTGGGGTCTCCTTGGCCTGTTCAGTTGGTGGAGGAGCTAAGGATTTTATTTTTATTTCACAATAAAATGAATGAATTAAACATTTAGTGTAAGTCCAATGTTTTATTTCCTACAAAGTTAACTAACATTTTTTCTCTACTACATAGCACTCATACAAATGATTTCTCTTTCTTACATGCACACGCACATTCTGTTTCACTAATTGTTGAACACAACTAATATTTTATCAGATTTGAGTAATTATTCAAGAATTACATCCTTACAGTGAATTATAATGTTTCTGAAAACAGTAAGCAGAAAAGATGATTAGTAAATGTTAGCATAAAATGAAATGAAATGTGAAAGTGGCTGATATCTGGGTGCCTAAGGACCTTGTCTCACAGAGTTCTTGAAGTCAGCAGCCAGTCTCAGGGCCCGCTCATAGTACTCCAGGGCTTCATTCATATTTCCTTCCAATTTGTAGACGAACCCAAGGAGGCTCAAGCTTTCCAGATCTAATGCCTTTCTCCGAAGTTTCCTTAAAACCAATTTCTTCAAAGAATTGATACTTTTATCCCTTGCTAATGATGCCTGTTCTATTTTTATAGCTTTTAAATAATGGATAATTGCATTGACGTCAGATTTCTTTTGAAATTCCTGAAACCGACCATAGTGGAAATGTATGTCTTGCATTGTTTCTTCTACCACTGGTTTCATGCATAACATTTTTTGAAAACTCTCTTCAGCTTTTCTGTGATTGCCTGCTTCTATATACATTCTTGCCAGGTCTAGATGAGCCACCTCAAATGTGGGCTTTTTTTCCACTGCAGATTCAAAATGAAATATGGCTGATCTTATCATTTTGTCTAGCTTTTCTCTGTTCTGCCCTCTAGGCTGCCCTTTTGTAGCCTCCTTGATTTGGATCATTTGTGCCTTGTAGCAAAGCCCTATCTGGTGATGCAGTAAGACAGAAGTGGGTGTTTCCTGCAAGGCCTTTTCTAATAACTCAAGAGCTTTATCCACAGAGCCTTTTCTTCGGTAAAACTTGGCTGCATATCGAAAGACATAGGTCTGTGAGGACATGTTGGCTAGAGCTTCTTCAATGTACTTTTCTCCTTCAGCTTCCTGTCCTTCATCCTGAAGCTTCAGGGCAAGGAGAACCTTCATATATCCATTGTCCGGATTTAAACGGACAGCCTGCCTTAGGGGAAGCAAAGAAAATGGTATGTGATTTTTTGTGGCTAATTTAAAGCCATCCAGGCGATAGGCAGAGATCGCATACCCAGCGCTGGATTCAGGGTTTTCAGGGTCCACTTCAAGCACCTTTTCAAAGCAGGCCTTGGCCCGTTCATAATTCTTTCCTCCACACTTCAGCAAGGCCCATCCTTCCTCACAGTCTATTTCTGGACACTCCATTCTATAGCGGAAGGGATTTGAAAGCTTCTTGCAAATGTTCTCCACCTTGTCCAGGTAAGTCTGGGCTTCTGCCAGTCTGCCCATGTGGTAATACATCCAGGCAAAGTTGCCCCAGGTCACCAGACTCCTCACATTTGCTTGGTTGTCATGTTCTTCCTGCATTAAGTTTTCAGCTTCTTTTAAGCTCTTCAGGGCTTCCTCATTCTGGCCTTTCAGGTGTTTCACATAGGCTAGTAGGTTGTGTATTCCCACATTGTATTTGGTGTCTAGGAATTCAATCTGATCCAAGACTCTGTTTTCTAAATCAGGCATTTCATCGTCATCAATGGATAACTCCCATGTAAAGTGACATCTCAATTGCTCCAGACTATCCTTGACCTGATGATCATCACCATTTGTACTGTAAAAACAAAAACAGATTTTCTTTGTTAGGTGAGGAACAGCTAAAAGAAAAAAGTCAGATAAAATACCTTGTATTTTAGTGCTTATCCTTGAAAGGATCAACTTACTTAGGTTTCATTAAAGTTAATGTATTTTTAAGTTATTCATGGACTGTTGATATTGTTTGCTTGGCTTCATATGCTGGCTAGAGCAATTTCCAGCCAAGTAACTATTCTGTACTTATGAGTCCTATTTGTAGAATGGAGATAATGATAGTATTTATCACACTGGGTTTGGTGAGGATTAATAAACTTATATGTGTCAAGCACTTAGAGCATATTATATGCTATATAAGAGTTTCTTATTTTAATATTAAGATAATTAGGACAGAGGTCAGTTAGAAATGCAGAACCTTAGGAAACATTGACTTTAGGACCTTACTCTGCATGTAATGCAACAAATTAAGACCACATGAAACAGATAATATTTGACCAGGGTTTTTTTTTTTTCATTTGTTTTTTACTTGGAAATAATTACAGATTCACGGAAAGTTGCAAAGACAGTACAGAGATCCAGTGTATCCTTCACCCACTTTCTCCAATGATTATATCTTACACAACTATAATACAGTAGTTCAAAACTAGAAAATTGACATTGGTACAACAATGCTTTTGTATAGTGCTATGTCATTTTTTTCACATGAGCCTATGAGACCACCACTTTGATAAAGAAACGAAACTCCTCTTCACTACCACATCTCCCTCATATTACCCCTTTATGGTCACATCTGTCACCTCCTCACCTGTACTCCCCTAACCCTTGGTAACCACTAATTTGTTCTTCATCTCTGTAATTTTGTCATTTCAAGAATGTCATATAGGCTGGGTGCGGTGGCTCACACCTGTAATCCCAGAACTTTGGGAGGCCGAGGCAGGTGGATCATTTGAGGTCAGGAGTTTGAGACCAGCTGACCAACATGGTGAAATCCTGTCTCTACTAAAAATACAAAAAAAAAAATTAGGTGGGCATGGTGGTGCATGCCTGTAGTCCCAGCTATTTGGGAGGCTGAGGCAGGAGAATCGCTTGAGTCTGAGAGGCAGAGGTTGCAGTGAGCTGAGATCGCACCACTGCACTCTGGCCTAGGTAGCAGAGAGAAACTCAGTCTCAAAAAAAAAAAAAAAGTCATCTAAATGGAGACCTTCATATAAAAGGATAGTTCAATATGCAAAAATTAATCAATGTAATATACCACATTAACAGAATGAAGGGAAAAAATACATGACCATCTCAATTGATGCAGGAAAAGCATTTGACAAAATTCAACACCCTTTATGAAAAAAACAACAGACTACAGACTACTAATACAGGGGAACTATCTCAGCACAATTAAAGCCATATATGAAAAACCTATAGCTAGTATCATATTCAATGGTGAAAAAGGGAAAGCTTTTCCTCCACGATCAGGAATGAGGTAAGATGCTCCTTTCACCAGTTCTATTCAACATGGTACTGGAAATTCTAGTCAGAGCAATTAGGAATGAAAAAGAAATACAAGACATCCAAGTTGGAAAGGAAGAAGTAAGATTATCTCTGTTCACAAATGGCATAATTTTATATGTAGAAAATTCTAAGGATTCTACACATTAACAAATACATTCAGCAAAATTGCAGGATACAAAATCTACATGAAAAATCAGTCATATTTCTATATAGTAACAATTTAAAAATCCCAAAAGGAAATTAAGAGAACAATCCCATTTACAATAGCATCAAAAAGAATATAATATTTAGCAATAAACTTAACCTAGGAGGCAAAAGACTTGTACACTGGAAACTGTAAGACTGCTGAAAGAAATTAAAGAAGCAATAAATAAATAGAAGGACATCCTTTGTTCGTGGATTAGAAGACATAATATTAAGATGTCAATACTACCCAAAGTGATCTACAAATTCAATGCAATCTTAATAAAAATCCCAATGACATTTTTTGCAGAAATAGAAAAATTCAACCTAAAATTCATATGAAATGTCAAGGGATCTCAAATAGCCAAAGCAATCTTGAAAAAGAAGAACAAAGTTGGATGTCTCACACTTTCTGATTTCAAAACTTACTACACAGCTACAGTAATCACAATATTACAGCATTGGTATAAAGACAGATGTATAGACCAGTGAAATAGAATAGAAAGCCCTGAAAAAAACCCTTACTTATCTGACTGTATTAGTTAGCTCAGACTGTCATAACTCAATATAACAGAGTGGGTGTCTTAAACAACAGAAATTTATTTTCTTACAGTTCTCGAGGCTAGAAGTCCTAGATGAAGGTGACAACCAATTTGGTTCCTGGCAAGGAATTTCTTCCAGGATTGCAGATGGCTCCTTCTTGCTGCATCCTTAAGTGGCCTTTCCTCAGTGGCACAGAGAGAGAGAGAGTGAGCTTTGGTGTCTAAGGACACCAGCTCTGTTGGATTAAGGCCTCACTCTTACGATTTTATTTAACCTTTATTACCTCTTTTTAGACTCTATCTCCAAACAACAGTTCACCATAAGAGGGTTAAGGCTTCAACTTAAGAATTTGGGGCAGGGGTGGGTGGGAAGTGCACAATTCAGTCCATAACAATGGTGGAATGATTTTCAATAAGAATGACAAGACCATCTAATGGGGAAAGGATGGTCTTTTCAACAAATGGTGTGGGAAAGCTGGATATATGATGAAAAAGGGTAAAGTTGGACCCTTATTTTATGCCATATACAAAAATTAACTCAAAATGGATGAAAGACCTAAATGTAAGACCTAAAATTATAAAACTCAGAAGAAAGGAAAAAGCTTTGTAACATTGGATTTGGCAATTGGCAGTGATTCATTAGATATGATACCAAAATCACAGGCAATAACAGTAAAAATAATTAAGCTGGACTCACCAAAATTAAAAACTTTTATGCATGGAAGGATACTATCAACAGAGTGATAAGACAAATCACAGAATGAAGGAAAATATTTGCAAATCTTGTACCTGATAGGGGATTAATATACAGAATAGATAAAGAACCTCTACAACTCAGCAATAAAAAACAAACAACTGATTAAGAAATGGGCAAAGGACTTAAATAGACATTTCCCAAAAGAAAATATACAAATGGCCAATAAACATATGCAAAGATGCTCAATATCACTAATCATTAGTGAAATGCAAATAAAAACCACAATGAGATACCACTTCATGTCTGTTAGGTTGGCTATTATTTTAAAAAAAAGCAGGATATAACAATTATTGGTGAGAATCTAGAGAAATGTGCACTGCTAGTAGGAATGTAAAAGGGGGCAAGTGCTGTGAAAAATGGTATGGTAATTCCTCAGAAAAATTAACCATAGAATTACCATTTGATCCAGCAATTCCACTGTTGGTTTTATACCCAAAAAGAAGTGAAAGCAGAGACTCAAGCAGATTATTTATTTGTCCATATTCATAGCAGCATTATTCACATAGCAAAAGGTAGGAGCAACTTAACTGTCCATTGATGGATGAATGGATAAACAAAATGTGGTATATACATACAATGGAATATTCAGCCTTAAAAAAGAAAAGACATTCTGATACATGTTACAACATGGATAAACTTTGAAGGTATTATGTTAAGTGAAATAAGCCAGTCACAAAAGGACAATATTGTATGATTCAATTTATATAAGCCACCTAGAGTAGGCACATTCATAAAGACAGAAAGTAAAATAGTGATTAACAGGGACTAGGGTGCCGGGTCTGTCCCACAGACCCTGGCTGATGGATAAAATGAGTACTCAGACACAGGTATGCAGTGTAAGAGCAGCTAGGTGACTGCCTGGCTCTAGCGGCCAGAGAACATCCCCGAGAAGCTGGAGCTGCTTACTTTTATTCAGTGCAGGCACAATGCCGAAAACCTGGAGCCAACACAACCTGTAGGGAATTAACATTTATTGTTCCCCTTCCAGGGAACATCACGCATGTGGATGATCAAAGGTCAGTTCCTGGTCAACATAAATAAACAAGCCTGTTTAAGATACATTCCCCCACACTCCCTTGTACCTACTCCTTGCCCTCTGCCTCAGAGTTATAGAACAGCTGCCTTCAGCTCTTCTCCCCCAGGGCTCTGCAGAACCTTCTGACCTTTCAGAAGGCTTGCATTCTTTCCCTATAGTTTTTCCCATCACTCTGACTGATCCTCCACACTGGGGGAGGAGGGAATAGGAAATTATTGTTTAATGAGTACAGAATTTCAGTTTAGGAAGATGAAAAATTTCTGGAGATGGATGGTGGTCATGGTTGCACAATAAAGTGAATGTATTTAATGTCATAGAACTGTACACTTAAAAATGGTTAAAATGGTGGATTTTATGTTATATATGTTTTACCATAATAAAACAATTTATGATTTATTTATGGCAAAGGTACTCCAAACAAAGTAAACAGAAAAATAACAAAAACGTGGAAAATGTTTGTAATACAGAGAAGATTCTCATCTGTAATATACAAAGTGTTTTTGTAAATTGGTATAGTTCAACAGACCACTGGAAATCTATGTGAATAGATAATTTGTAGAAGAGCAAATATAAATGGCCAATAAATATGAAAAAAAAATGCTCTGGATCAAGACAATGACTCATGCCTATAATCTTAGCACTTTGGGAGGCCAAGGCAGGAGATTTGCTTGAGGCCAGAAGTTTAAGATCAGTCTGGGCAACATAGTAAGACCCTGTCTCTATAAAAAGAAAAAAGATGCCCTAAGCCTCTAGCCATTAGAGAAATGCAAATTAAAGAAGCAATAATTTATAACTTTATTCCACTCAGATTGGCAAGAGTTTAAATGGATGAGGACACAATTTCTGAAGCCATGTATTATTATGGCCCAAGATCAATCTGATGACAGCCATGAAAATTGATAGTAATTAAAATTAAAATTTTAATTTTAAAATCGTAATTAAAATTAAAATTTTAATTTTAAAATCAAAATTAAAATTAATGGTAGTCATTAAAATTACATTTCCTTCAACAAAGTAATTCCACTCCTCAGAATCTATCTCCCAGAAAAAAATAGCCAGTACATAAGGATGTATACTCAAGAATATTCATTACCAACACTGTATATATTAGCAACAAACTGGAAATATTAATAGGGAATGGTTAAATAAAGGTAAATCTATACCATAGAATATTATGTAGCCACTAGACTACATGAATTAGATCAAAACTAGTTGAGTTTGATGGACTTTCATAATATGAGTTTGATGGACTTTCATATATATCAAGAAAAGTGAATTGTAAAGAAGTGTCCAAAACACGACCCTATTTTATAAAGAACCAAATCCTTATATATTTGTATGTATGTGATTACTCATGCATGGAGAAATATATGTAAGTATACTTACAGCTCATCAACAAAAAGATAAGCAACCCAATTTAAAAATGGGCAAAGGACTTGAGTAGACAATTCTCCAAAGAAGAATCACAAAGGACTAGCAAACAAATGAAAAGATGCTCAACATCATTAGCCACTAGAAAAATGCTAACCCAAACCATGAGCTATCACTTCTCACCCAGTAAGTTGGCTACAATAATAATTTTAGAAAAGGAGAATAGGTGAACAAGTATTGACAAGTGCTATGGTTTGGATACAGTTTGATTGTCCCCACCAAATCTCCTATGGAAATTTGATCTCTAGTGTCACAATTTTGGAGGTAGGGTCTAGTGGGATGTGTTTGCATCACAGAGGTAGGTCTCTCATGAATGACCTGGTGCCATTCTAGTAGTAGTGAGTGAATTCTCATTCTTGTGAGACTGGATTGGTTCTTGGGGGAATGGATTAATCCTTTGAGAATGGGTTGTTATAATGTGAGGATGCCCCCTGGGTTTAGACCCTCTTTGTATGTGCTTCCCCTTTGACCTTCTCCAGTGTGTTTTGACACAGCACCAAAGCCCTCACCAGAAGCTGAGAAGATGCCAGCACCATACTTCTTGTATGGGCTGCGGAACTGTGAGCTAAATAAACCTTTTTTCTTTAGAAATTGCCCAGCCTTAGAAATTGTTGCTTATTCTTCTATAGCAACACAAAAAGGACTAAGGCAATAAGGATGTGGAGAAATTGAAACCCTCATACATTGCTGGTGGGAATGTAAAATGATGCAGCTGCTGTGGAAAACAATGTGGTGGTTCCTCAATAAGTTAAACATAATATTACCATATGACACATTCCTGGGTATACATTCCTGGATGTTCCACATCTGGATATATACTTAAGATACTTAAAAACAGGTGTTCAAATAAAAACTTGCACACAGATGTTGATAGCAGCACTATTCATAATGGCCAAAAAATGGAAACAACCCAAATGTTCACCAACTGATAGATAAAAAAATGTAATATATCCATAAAGTGGAATATTATGTAGCCATAAAAAGGAATGAAGTACTGATACATGACACAACATGGATAAACCTTGACAACACTACACTAAATGAAAAAAACTGATCCAAAAGGTCACTGTTGTATTTTTTTTTTTTTCCTAATTTTGTCTTGAGGTCTCTCCTGTGAGAGTGGCTACAATCTACAGCCCTGCCTTGAAAGAGCTTCAGGGTATTTGGTCATGGATATTTACAATGTGCCTTTCTTGAGATACTTCTTTATTTTGATGAACAGCCTAATGCCTAAGCGTCTGATCTATGTCTAGGTGTCCCCTTTTATAGGAAACTTGTTTATATCGGGCAGATGCCCTTGTGGCTCTTGCCTGACCTGTGTTTAGTTTACTTCTACTGAGACAGCCACTCTCTCGGAAAGCCATGACCAGTAAAGAAGAGTTGGAGTGTGTTGGTCAGGTGAAATACAAAGGAGGCAATGAAAAAAATAGTATGTGAAATAACAGAAGCAGCTTATTACTTACAGATCCAGAGAGAAGAGGGTAATATGCCTTGCAGGGCCAATGGGAAAAGGGGAGCAATTGAGGACATGCCTGCTCAACCAGCGAGTGGGGAATGTGGGCCCAAGCCTTTATGGGAGGCCAGGGTGTTACCTAGGTGGGTTTCCTACAGAGAGTTCTATTTGGTGGGTTTAGAGCAAGCAGGTGCAAGTTTTGCCAAGGGGTCATGCTGTGACTGAGAGGTGGTCACTGCAGCACATCTGTCTGGTCCATGTGGGGTGGGGGTGGGGTCAGTGGGGGCAAGTCAAATAGGTCATACCCTGCTATGCTATAGGGAAGTGGTCACCAGGAGGTAGTTATATAAAGCAGATATCTGGATCAATCACATTGAGGAACTGGAAAAAGGTGGAGAACTAGAAATTGTCTCAAGGGTGACTGAGCCCTGCTTCTGGAATGAGAAAGTCCAACTTAATATTCAAAAAGGGATGCTTAGGAAATATAAAATTATAAAAATTCAATATAGCCACATAGTATGTGTTTCCATTTATATGAAATATCCACAATAGGCAAATCCATAGAGACAGAAAGCAGATTAACAGTTGCTGGGGCCTGGGGAAAGAGGCAAGTAGGGAGTGACTGCTTAATGGCTATGCAGTTTCTCCACATAGCGAGAAAAATGTTCTTGAACTAGATAGTGATGATGATTGCACAGTAGTATCATGAATATACTAAATACTACTAAATTGTATACTTTAATTAAAATGATAAATTTTATTTTACATGTATTTTATCACAATAAAAAATCACATTGCTAACCTGAATAAAATTCTACAAATTATATATGTATATATTTTTTTCCTGTAGTACATGTTGACATAAACATAAAAGCAGGAAAACATAAAAGCAAATGAGTTTGCCATCTGAAATAATCAGATGAGCCCCCACTGACACCCTTTGGGAAACATTGATTTAAAGGTTTAATGAAATATCATTGAATGTAGAGATCCTGATCCATATCTCAAAGCTACCACTTATTGTCTGTGTGATCTTAACATTTCTAAATCTAAGATTACTTATTGTAAAATCAGGATCATACAGCCATGCACTGCATAATGATATTTTAGTCTACAAAGGACCACTTATTTGGCGGTGGTCCTATAAGATTTTAATGCCACATTTTTGCTGTATTATTTCTATGTTTAAATATGTTTAGATAAACAAATACTTGCCATTGTATTGCAGTTGCCTACAGTATTCAGTACAGTAACATGCTGCACAGGTTTATAGCCTAGGTGTGTAGTAGGCTATACCGTCTAGGTTTGATGTTTGCATAATGATGAAATTGCCTAACAGCTACATTTCTCAGAGTGTATCCCCATTGTTACACGATGCATGACTGTGTAAGTACCTGCCTTATAAGTATCTTTTGAGAATTAAATGGAATAATTTACATAACACTTTTAGAAGCCAGGCTGTCACTTAATACGAATTCAGGAAGTGATAACTACCTTTATAACATTTAATATTATTATTATTTTAATTATCAGAACCAACTCCATCTGTTTACAGAGGAGGGTTCATCATAGGCCTGTAATGTGCATTTTCTGGAATTTTTCCCTCTTCAAAATTTTGCCAACTGGAGCACTGAGGGGAAAATTTACAAATCAGTATTAAGTAATGGATTTTTTGTTTGTTTGTTTGTTTGTTTTTGAGACGGAATCTCGCTCTGTTGCCCAGGCTGGAGTGCAGTGGTACAATCTCAGCTCACTGCAACTTACGCCTCCCAGGTTCAAGTGATTCTCCTGCCTCAGCCTCCCAAGTAGCTGGGACTACAGGCATGTGCCACCATGCCCAAATTTTTGTATTTTTAGTAGAGATGGGGTTTCACCATGTTGGCCAGGATGGTCTCCAACTCCTGACCTCAGGCGATCTGCTCACCTTGGCCTCCCAAAGTGCTGGGATTACAAGCATGAGCCCCCTTGCCCGGCCTAAGTAATGGTTTTTAAATCAGCTGAGAAATTCCCACATTAGGCCCTTTAGGTAAGGAAGACACGGATCTTCCCAAGCAGATGTGGATCATCTTCAGTCAAGGATGTACCAAGAGCCTGGATTTTCCAGGGAGGAGGCAATCTGTTTATCTTAAGCTCAGCCTGATTGCGAAAACCTGTTGTAAGAGGCCAGCAGTGCAGAAAGTGAGACCAGAAGCCTATGGAGGAAGGCTGTGAGCTTTTCCTACCACATCTCCACTGTATTACCCACAAGACATCAGAGAGGCTGCAAGACTGAGGCTTTCACATTCTTGTGGGTCCTGCTTTTTCTCTGTGGTAAAGAACCTGCAGAAAGCAATGCCTCTACTCAGACAAGCTGTCCATTCCTTCCCCAGATCAGACAGAAGTGAATCTGATGGGAAAGAATCTCTCAGATTGGGATCATTTTCTCCCTTCCTGCAAAACCCTTTTCCCATTTCCCTCCCCTTCTTTGGGCTATAGCATGAGGTAAGCTTCCTCAAGTTCATGCTAACAAACATAAAAATGCATTAAACAATTTATGTATGTGTGAACGTGCACACACATGCATGCACACATTCAGTCCATAAGCAGATACTCAAATTGAGGAATTAGAAAACCTGACCTCACTGAGATCTAACCTGTTGAAATAGTATTTAATTACCATTTTTTCAAAAACTTTAGACATTATGGCAGAGGAGCAAAGAAATCCTTACCTCATGGTTGCTGTAAATTAGGCAGCCGTTCTGCAGGGTTTTGCTTAGCCAGGCTCCTCTGAGATCTGGCTATTCTGTCTTGTGGATTTTCAGTTACGTTTAAACCCCAAGACAGTGTTATATAAGGGAGCTAAATAGCAGCCAATGGTGTAAGCTGTGGGTGTGTCCTTGCAAGTTGGAAACCTAGGGAAACCGAAAGGGGAAAGTGAAACTAAAGCTAGCTGAATTCCTGCTGACGGGGCGGGGCGGTGGGGGGGAAATGAAACTTTGTTTCTATTTTAAAACAGATAAACTGCAGACCTGCAACCATAGATGTTTCTAGTGCTGCAGAAACCCAATGACTGGCCAGCATTTGGAACGAGATTCGCGTCCTCCCTAAAGAACATCAGTCCATTGCTGCCTATTGTGGCAGTTGGTGGCTGGATTCTGGATGAATACACAGAAAACGGAGAATTGAAGGAGATAGCTCTATTTTCAGTTTCTATATTTAGAAGGAACCTACTATCAAATATAAAAATCTACTCTTAATTAATTAACAAGGCTTTTGTTTGCTTGTTGCTTTTTGGTTGCTTACTTTTGGTTTCAGCTTGACGGAAATAAGCAACCAATCTGGTTTAGGAATGAAGGAAAGAGGCCAATACCTAGAAAGCCTTCTAACCCCTGATGACTTAGGCAGGAGGTAAAAGCAAGGAGGTATGGTTTGAAATAGAGAGCCCTCTATTGCTCCATCATGGACACTGTCATTCTGAATCAAATTCCAGTACAACCTCCACTACAGTTCATGGAATTTGAGTTTAAATAGTTAGCAACTACCTGGCTCATAGAAGCATGCAAATAAGTGGTAACTATTATTATTATTATTTTCAGTCATCAAGTTAAAAATAATGATTCTTGGCTGGGTGCGGTGGCTCATGCCTGTAATCCCAGCACTTTGGGAGGCCAAGGTGGGCGGATGACAAGGTCAGGAGATGGAGACCATCGTGGCCAACGTGGTGAAACCCCCTCTCTACTAAAATACAAAAAATTAGCTGGGCGTGGTGGTGCGCACCTGTAGTCCCACCTACTCGAGAGGCTGAGGCAGGGGAATTGCTTGAACCTGGGAGGCAGAGGTTGCAGTGAGCCGAGATCGCACCACTGTACTCCAGTCTGGCGACAGAGCGAGACTCCGTCTAAAAAAATAAATAAATAAAAAATAAAAAATTGTTGTCCAGGTGCATTGGCTCAGGCCTGTAAGTCCCAGTATTTTGGAAGGCAAGGTGGGAGGATCACTTGAGCCCAGGAATTGTAGACCAGCCTGGACAACATAGGGAGACCCCAACTCTACAAAAAAAAACTGAAAAAAAAAAAAGCTGGGTGTGGTGGTGTATGCCTGTGGTCTCAGCTACTCAGGAGGCTGAGGTGGGAGGCTCACCTGAGCCCAGGAGGTAGAGGCTGCAGTGAGCCATGGTCACACCACTGCACTCCAGCCTGGGCAACAGAGTGAGCCCCTGTCTCAAATAATCATAACAATATATAAAAACAATACTTCCTTTAAAAAAAGCTACCTACTTTGTCTTTTAAAATAAGAAGCAGAAGAGGAGCAGGTGCAAGAGTATTTTCCTTTTGGAAACACTTAACTGGGCACACTGCCAGATCTAAACAGTTTCTGCTCAACTCCCTGCCAGACTCATCTCCCATGTCAGCTCTCACCAATACTATAAGCTTCCACAGAGAGTTCAACAACTAGTTAGAAAGTTCTACACAAATAAGAATTTCTGAATTAATAGGACAGGTTTTGTCTTGCACTAAGATACATGATCAGGCCATAAGCAAATGCTGAAACAGATGAGTTAGAAAACATCTCCTTTTGGGGAGCAAGATGTCTTTGGAATTCTTATGGGAAAAAAATGGGTTTTTAATTTGCCAATGCACTAGATAGCATGCAGAGATATGAACAAAAAGTTTATCTTGCCATTGCTGTGAATTTGGCAGCAGTTTTGGTTCTACGGGGCTATGGCCCAGGCTGATTAGGTATTCAGAATCTTGCTTAGTGTCTCTTTGGGATAAATGAACCCATGAGGGACACAGGATAGAACAGCATTAAGGAAAGAAAAGCCAATTGCGTGCGCGTGTGTGTGTGTTTACAGATAAAAAGAAAATGGGAACCAGAGAGGATCAAACATTTAGAAAATGAAATTTCAGCACTAGGTTGTGAGTTCATTCCCAGGAGTCTAAGCTGGGCTCTGCAAGGGACTGACCAGTTATGATAAACTGCTTCACCTCTATAAATCTCAATTTCCTCAGCTGAGAAGTCATTTGGAATAGGTTGGCAGATCTCAACCCTCACTGCACATTAGAATCAGCCAGGTAAATCTCAAAAATAATGCTAACTATGCCCATTCCAGAACAATTGAACATATCCTTAGGTACAGGCCTCTGGCTCAGTATTAAAAAGAAATCTTCAGCCTGGGCACAGTGGCTCACGCCTGTAATCCCAGCATTTTGGGAGGCCAAGACGGGCGGATCACCTGAGGTTGGGAGTTCGAGACCAGCCTGACTAACATGGAGAAACCCCGTCTCTACTAAAAATACATAATTAGCCGGGTGTGGTGGCACATGCCTGTAATCCCAGCTACTCGGGAGGCTGAGGCAGGAGAATCGCTTGAACCCGGGAGGCGGAGGTTGTGGTGAGCCGAGATCGTGCCATTTCATTGCACTCCAGCCTGGGCAACAAGAGTGAAACTCCATCTCAAAAAAAAAAAAAAGAAAAAAAGAAAGAAATCTTCAGGTGATTTTGATGTAGACCTGCGCCCTGCACCGGGAACCAGGGCCTCAATTATCCCTAATGTCTATTGTATGTCTGAAATTCTCTGACTGAGAGATATGGGACTCAATCCCTGGACCCACTTCCTGTTCTGTGAGGGCCAGATTCAGTATTTTACTACTCAGTGCCTTGTTTCCTCACCTACACAATGGGTAATGAATTCCTTAGTCTCTTCTTCATTCACAGGATGATATGGAAAAAGAATGTTATTCTGAGTGTATTTTTTAAAAATTATAATATGATAATATGGACAAATGCTAAGCCATTTCTGCTGAAGGGTCCCAAATATCCAATCACAACTTATTAAGGAATGGGCTCCATAGAAATTTCCCCTATCTTTTCCAGGGTCATCTCTTGTAGTCTAAAATCTCTTATCAGCTTGCTAATGGCCAGGTAGAATAGGATCTAGTGACCTGGTTACCTAATGAAAAGCTGATTTCTTGTTAGAAACAAATTCAGCCCCTAGGTGGTACTACTTCCTTGGGCTTCTCTGTCTCCTCAGCAGTCCTTTCCATCAGTTTGTACTGCAGAAGTTGCTACTGTACTTGTTTTTTGGTAATCATAGTTAAATGAAGGCATTGTAGTGACATGAAAGACACACAAGATGCTTTCATGCTAGAATCATAAAAACCAAAGGCTTAACTGAAGCGATCAATCCATTTCCATGTTCCTGCATCTTTGATTTTCCTCACGTTTTTCATTTAATTATAAAAGTCAGGTTTCTAGATATTTCTCTTTTTAATTTATAATTTAACATTTAACAATTGGAATATCTCTGCTAATTACATGTTATATACTCTTTCGAATGTATTCAATCACAAAGATATTTTTAGCTATAGCCTATTTTCTGAGGAATGTAATTCTCAGTGTTCTGACCACTGTATGAAAACTATTTTCTTGGCTTCTGAGATTTTTCCTAAACTACTTCCAGTCGCATCCATGGAGAGAGGACTTGGACTCCAGGAATTCTTCGTTGTAAATGATTTGGTGATTTACATATCTTCTCATGAAACTTCAAGAGACCTCTCAGCCCATGATATCACTCAGCCCACCTTGACCCACAGTTTGGTTTAGTGCAACCTATTCAAGTACTACTAGAATTTTTATTAGCTCATTTTTTTTTTTTTTTTTTTTTTTTTTTTTACATTTCAGGCATATTTTGAAACAACTATAGACACAAGAAATTTCAGAAAAGATCCTGTGTACTTTTCATCCAAATTCCCCAAATAGTGACATCTTATATAACTGTAGTACAATATTAAAACCAGGAAAATGACATGGATACTGTGTATATATTTTGAAGATAAAATATGACATGAATCTTACAAACCCAGGTACACTGGATTTTTTTACTTAACATAAAAAATCTTACGTACGTATTTTTCCTCCCAAACTAAACATTCCTTTTCTAAGTGATGCCAGTTTAATTATTCATGTGATCTATTATATAATACACCAACAACCGTCTCTGAATAACAAAATTAACAGAACACCTCCCGAATGGTGCTAAGTAGAGTTTAAGAATTTTTTTCGGCCAGGCGCGGTGATTCACACCTGTAATCCCAGCACTGGGAGGCCAAGATGGGCGGATCACCTGAGGTCAGGGGTTCGAGACCAGGCTGGCCAACATGGCAAAACCCTGTCTCTACTAAAAATACAAAAATTAGCTGGGTGTGGTGGCACCCACCTGTAATCCCAGCTACTCAGGAGGCGGAGGCAGGAGAATCACTTGAACCCAGGAGGCGGAGATTGCAGTGAGCTGAGATCATGCCACTGCACTCTAGCCTGGGTGACAGAGTGAGACACTGTCTCAAAAAAAAAAAAAAAAAAGATTTTTTTTCCATGTTAGTTTTGTTTATAAGCTATATCCTATTAAAAATGTAGAGTCAAATTACAGCGCATTTAAAAATCACTTGGAATCCTTCCTTCCTATGTGATTTTATCCACCATTCCCTACATATTTTGGATCATTTGTCTCAGTTTGCTGTACTTTTTAGATACTGCTATTTGCCCTTTTTATGCAAACATTTTATTATTATACATGGTCAAGCAGAGAGAAAAGTTGAGAGTATTTTACAATGAACACTTGTATAACTAGATTCTACAGTTAACATTTTACTATATTTACCTTATTACATATCTATTCATCCACTCATTTCTCTATCCACCCATCCATTTATTTTATATTTTCTTTTGCATAAAAGGGCCTTCAGTACAATTAATTGATAAAACATTTAGCATACATATGTGGATTACTTTTCTAAATATAAATTTGGTTTTATAATTAGGCAAAATATTGACATGGTTGCAAAAACAAACACAGAGAAGTCTGGCTCCTATTGCTGTCCCTTTCCTTTTTCCTCTCTTTCTTATTGGTAACCATTACAAAATTTCATTTATCCATCCACTGTTTTCATTTTAGTACAAGCAGGTAGATAAGTTTTATATACCCTCCAATTTTTTCTCTTTTCTTCGCTGGCCCATATTGCATGTAGAAGCCACTGATAAAAGCAGCACTTTAGATGATATTCAGCCAACGAATCCATAATTGTTTATTGATTCCCTCTTACATTCCCAGGGTATGGTGAATTGATGTTGTTAAAATAGATTTTTTTTTTTTTTTTTGAGACGGAGTCTTGCTCTGTCGCCCAGACTGGAGTACAGTGGCGGGATCTCTCGGCTCACTGCAAGCTCCACCTCCTGAGTTCACGCCATTGTCCTGCCTCAGCCTCCGGAGTAGCTGGGACTACAGGCGCCCGCCACCACGCCCGGCTAATTTTTTGTATTTTTAGTAGAGGCAGGGTTTCACTGTGTTAGCCAGGATGGTCTCGATCTCCTGACCTCATGATCTGCCCACCTCGGCCTCCCAAAGTGCTGGGATTACAGGCGTGAGCCACGGCGCCCAGCCTAAAATAGTTTTAAGACTTACTTGGTGCTCATCCAAACACATACACACACACACACACAAACACACACACACTCTCTCACACACACACACACACACACACACACACTCATATACCCACAGACTCATAAACTCTATTAAGTAGATGCAGTTGCAAAAGGTTTTGGTTCCAGTACCTGGAGTGGTGGGAAGGTTTCAATATTAATTAATGAGTGAATTTGATTCAATAAAACCTAATTTCCTGACAACTTACTAACTAGCTGAGTAATTTTATTTCATTTGTGATGAATTCAGCCAAGAGGACTGTAAATCTCTTGTTACTTCTTTTTGCCAAGAGTAACCAGTAGCTAAGGAGCAAATAGCTGTCAGTTTACTAACAATTATAGAACTGAGCCAAACCAAAAGCTTAGAGTTGTCCAGGTAGAAGAACATTGTCTCTGTGTTTTCTAATTAGTAGAGATATGTCCTCAGATGTCTCATTTAGATTAATTCCATGAATGGAGGCAAATCTCCCCTACAAGAAGCTCTGTGGCAGTTACAAGTAAGGAATTCGGAGGCCAGGTGAGCCTGAATCACACCTTGTTTACAGGGAAAAGTCAATAGTAGTTTCCTCTGGTTAAATTGAATAAGTACGTTCTTTGTTTAGTATCAACAAAGTTGAAAAAGGTGTTACTCCTGGGCTTTCCAGGTGTCATCTAAATGACTCCACCCCCCTGCCTCCCCACTCTCCCAAATCTCCATCACTGGTCACTCCCCGCTTTCAAGGATCCAAGTAACATAAGTCAATCTTAAAATTCCATGGCCTGTAGTAGTAAATGCCGCCCTAGTTTTTTGAAAAATTCTTGGTAGGAAGTGGTACATGGTGGCATGCACTTATGGTTTTGGCTACTCAGGTGGGTGAGGAGGGAAGATCTCTTGAGGCCAGGAGTTTAAGGCTACAGCGTGCTATGACTGTGCTTGTAAATAGCCACTGAACTCCAGCCTGAGCAACATCACAAGACCCTGCCTCTAATAAATAAATAAAAATTATAAAAATTCTTGGTCAGGTTTCTATTCCATCACTTCCTCTGCTTCAGGACTTCTAATGCTGTGTAAGTTGGTTCTACATTTTTCTATTTGAAATCAAACACAAAATACACTTGTTTTTGAATATCACTAATAAAATACACTCCAAGAATTTGTGATCTTAGCAAAGCTCTTAGGTGTAATCTTAGATGTGTGATTTTAGGTGTGATCTCAGGTGTGAATAAATGTCCAGCAGTGTGTTTGGGTCACGTAGATCCCTTGTGATTGCCAGCAGCTGGACACATGTAAACAAAAATTTGAATTTATTATAAGGTTATAGGCTTGGCTCACTGACCAGCAGGTCCCAGCTACAGTAGGGCCTTGGGAAATAGAACTCCAGCTAGAATGCTGTAGAACTCCTGAAATTCCCTCCTTTCTAACTCTTGTCTTTGCTCATTTATTTTACTCTTAGGTTTTGTTGCAGGTCAGTGACCCTGGCCACATGGAACAGAAACCTTCCCTGTTTAGGTCTCCTTTGTTTGGGAGACTGAGGATGAAAACTGTTCATTCCAAAGGCAAACTTTTAAGGAAAATGATTCTTATTGTCCCAGCAGATGTAGGTGCCTAAAACAGCATTAATAAGCCTTGGTCAATGAATGCAGGGATGTGTTGTGGAAGAATAGATGCTCCTGCCACAGCCACATGGATTGAAGAGGAAAAAATGAGGGGGGTGGCCAGGCAATAGAGTATGTGTTATACCAAAGTATTTTGTATTTCATCAGATTATACATTTTTGAAGGCAGCAATTGGGAAAGACTGTTGTCTCAATCTCAAATAATGGAATTCAGAAACTATGATTAAGTATAGAGTTTATTTGAGCACAAAGCTTGAGGGTAACCACTCAGGAAATACAGACACCTAATGATTGGAGTCAGCATTCCAAAATGGGGAAGTTAAGATTTCACTTACATAGGCAGTAAACAGGGTTGCAGCATTTTCCACATAAGGTCAGTACACACATTATAGCAATTTGATTGGTTACTACTTGCTATGTTCCAAGAAAGATTGCTTTACCATTCCATCAGGAGGGATGATACTTTCAGGGGGTCTTATGTCTGGTGCCACAAGGCCTTTCCTGATCACTTACAGGAAAAAGCAGAAGTTGCAGTTGCATGCTACATAACTCAGGCCACACAGCCACATTCCTCTCAAGGCTCAAAATAAGGTAAATTTCCAACAGCTTTAAGTTTGCATTATTTAATTTCATAGTCATTCTATTTAGTTATAAGACCATTAAATGGATAATGGTGACCTCTATGTTAAAATATAGGGTTCAGGTCAGCAGCCAGCCTCAGAGCCCTCTCATAGCACAGCAAAGCGTCACTTACTTCTCCTTTCAATTTGTGGATAAGCCCAAGAAGGCTGACACTTTCCACAACCCGTACATTCTGGTGAATACATCTTTTAGCCAATTTCTCTAAAGCATTGAGAAGTTTTTCCCTGGAATGGGACATTTTTTCTATTTTCAAACCTTTTAAATAATGGGTAATTGCTTTATCTTCAGATTTCCCATGATGTTCTTGGAAACAGCCGTAGCGGTAATGAATCTCTTGCTTTAGCTGATCTTCAAAGATCTTCATGCGTAACCCTTTCTGAAAATGTTCCTCAGCCTTTCTGTGGTGGCCTATTTCTGCATACGTTTCAGCCAGGTCAACATAGGCCATCTCAAATGTTTGCTTTAACATTATAGTCTTTTCAAATTTGCATATAGCCAATTGAACCAATCTGTCCACAGTTTCCCTATCTTGCCCTCTAGGCTGCCAGTTTGTAGCTTCCTTGATTTGGATCATTTGTGCCCTGTAGCAAAGCCCCATTTGGTGATGCAGGAAGGCAGAAGTGGGTGTTGTCTCCAAGGCCATTTTTAAGAGCTCAAGAGCTTTATCCACAGACCCTTTTCTTCGATAAAACTTGGCTGCATATTGAAAGACATAGGCCTGTGAAGATATACTGGTCAGAGCTTCTTCAATGTACTTTTCTCCTTCAGCTTCCTGTCCTTCATCCTGAAGCTTCAGGGCAAGGAGAACCCTAATATATACATCATCTGGATTTAGCCTGACAGCTCGTTTTAGGACGTGCAGAGAAAATGCCTTATTCCTCCCTGATGCTATGTTAAATTTATCCAGGCGATAGACGGTGATTGCGTACCCAGTATTGAATTCAGGGTTTTCAGGGTTCCCTTCCAGAGCCTTTTCAAAGCAGGTCTTGGCCCGTTCATAATTCTTTCCTCCACACTTCGCCAAGGCCCATCCTTCCTCACAGTCCACCTCTGGACACTCCATTCTATAGCGGGAAGGATTTGCAAACTTCTTGCAAGTGTTCTCCACCTTGTCCAGGTAAGTCTGGGCTTCTGCCAATCTGCCCATGTGGTAATACACCCAGGCAAAGTTGCCCCAGGTCACCAGACTTCTAATATCTGCTTGGTTGGCATGTTCTTTCTGAATTAAGTCTTCAGCCTTTTTCAAGCTGACCAGGGCTTCCTCATTCTGGCCTTTCAGGTGTTTCACATAGGCTAGTAGGTTGTGTATTCCCACATTGTATTTGGTGTCCAGGACTGAATCTCTTCCCAGATCCTGTTTTCTAAATCAGGAATTTCAGGAGCTTCAATTAACAACTTCCATGTAAAGTGACATCTCAGCTGAATCAGGCTGTCTTCAATAAGCTTTCCATCAGATTCTTCACTGTAAAAATAGGCAGCAATTAATTACATTTTGAGAAAGTATTCGGTCCACTGAAAATGAAGCCAGCACTTCAAATAGTCAAATATGCTCTATCCTAATTTCCCTGCCTCCATTATCTGGTGCCCCTCTGGGTTCTACAGTCATGTCATTAGGAAAGAGAACAGGTTGACATAAAAACCAAGGGGAAATGCTAATCATCTTGTAGTGCCAACAGATAGGTTACATGAAGTCTAAAAGTCAATTCAAAAGAGGTTAATTCTGCTAACATCAAAATAATCTCAGCACCACCCTCAACACTGCAAAACCTGTCTTCTTTCTGCTTCCTCCCGACTTTGCAGTCCATGACTAATGCTGTCAGAAGAAATGTGGAGAGAGGGTTCACAGGAAGGTGGGTTCCTTACTCATCTTTTTCATGTTCTCAACACGTAAACACATTTTGGTTTTCTCTCCTCCCATGAAGGGTTCTGAGTAAAATATGAGAGCCAAATACGGTTTCAAATGCAGGACTTCATGAATGCTCAAGCCAGGTTGGAGAATGTGGTAGGGTTTCTAACTCCTTTGCCTGTGTGAACTTACTCAACCAATCCTAAATGGAGGGGTTCCAAGTGGGTGGAACCACCTCACAAGGGCAGCCTTACTGATGGGGACAGAAGAAGAGGCATGAATGAACATTACATAGGTAAGATGTGTCTCTTTGAAGAAGTGGCAAGTCCCACTTTTGTAAGTCAGTGCTCCTGACATCAAGTAACCCTGAAGCCTAGTGGAGGACAGGCTATAAAATCTCAACAATTGTAGTAATCTCTCAGCCACTCATGAGGAAGAGAGAATAATATGAAGTCAGTGGGACCAGAAGGGTTTTTTTCCCCAATAGTTCACGCTCCTCTGAGGTGGAACTGAAGTCCTAGTCTCCCTATAAGAACATGAAGGAAGAAAAAGGAATTTGTCCTTAATAGTTGAAAAAGTGGTCCTCACATCCTATGTAAGTATATTTACCTCTGTGTTCTAAACTAATTACTTTACAGTCTATACTTGACATGTTTTCTATCCATTAGGCCCAAGGAATGATTTCAGAGAGGACCATTATGAAATTTTCTCTTACTCTCCATATGGCAATGTATAGCAAAAACAATTTTTATATAAATCCCGACTCAATATAACCATAATATAATATAATCATAATCTAATCACAAAAAATGGATGATGAAACATTCTTTTTTGAAAATAAAGGGAAAGAAAAAGTTCACGGCCAGGTGTGGTGGCTCACACCTGTAATCCTAGCATTTTGGGAGGCCGAGGTAGGCAGATTGCCTGAGCTCAGGAGTTCAAAACTAGCCTGGGCAACATGGTGAAACCCCATCTCTACTAAAAATACAAAAAATTAGCCAGCGTTGTCCCAGATACTCTGGAGGCTGAGGCACAAGAATCACTTGAGTCTGGAAAGTGGAGGTTGCCATGAGCCGAGATCATGCCACTGCACTCCAGGCTGGGCAACAGAGCCAGACTCTGTCTCAAAAAAATTAATAATAAAGAAAATAAAGGAAAGGAAAGAAAGGAAGAAAGGAAAGGATTCACAAGATAATGAATAGCACCACAAAGTTGGGCAGAGGATACTCAGGCTTATGACTGCTGCTTTGAGCACAGCTGGCAGCTCAACACAGCCCTCACTTTTCCCTCAGAGTCTCCATCTAAAAAACTCCCTACTATGCTTAGACCCTCCTTGAGTGCATTCCTGCCCACAATCCCAAGCCATATTCTCCATCCTTGAGTCTGTGGAATATGAGAGTCCTGGCATATTGCTTTAGGATAGGACTGTATAGTTGACTGCTGAGATGAGGAGTCCCAGAAATCTTCCTTCCAGCTGTGGCCCAGGAAGATTACCCAATGAAACCTGTGTGTGGGGGTGTGTGTGGGACATATGCTGGGTGGGTCAGGAGTAAGTAAAATCAATATTGTGCTGAAGAATGCTCACTGAAAATAGTCACCACCCCTACAGAAGATGGAATCAGGAAGAGTTTTTGACCCAAATCGTCCACTCATACCCAGTGGAGCTTGTGCTATGATGAGAACAGACACTACCCAGGGAAAATAATCCACACAGACTTCCATTACTCTAGAGCTGCTGGAATGTTTGAAGATAAGCCATTCCAAGCTTTCTAAATATGTACCCAATCTCAGCATCTCAGCTGCTAGCCCACCCAGCACATTTGTGAGCAGTAGAAAGAGATCAGTCTTCCTCTGAGTGATCTAATCATGGCCATGCATTGATAGGTGGAAAAAAGTATACTAGATTTTTGCTTTCACTGAGATTGTAGAATTTCAAGTGCACAATTTACACAATCTTACAAGGCTGCCCTGCCAAGTTCCAGAAGAGAATTATTGCTCTTTCTTATAGGTGGTTGTTCATCAACATGTATCTTCTTGACTTGGGCCCTGGGAAGACTACGGAGTAGAATATCACCCTAGAGGTGTCCTCACTCTCTAAAATGGAAATGCTGAGAGCCTATAGTCCTCCTTTTATCTGGTGAGCATACAGAAAGTGCTGTTATTAGTAGTATACATATTATCATTAAATTAGGCCCCAGCGTGGTGGCTAATGCCTGTAATCCCAACACTTTGAGAGTCCAAGGCAGGTGAATTGCTTGAGCCCAGGAGTTCACGACCAGCATGGGCAACATAGCGAAACCATGTCTCTCAAAAAATACAAAAATTAGCAGGGCCTGGTGATGCACACCAGTAGTCCCAGCGACTTGGGCTGAGGTGGGAGGATCACCTGAGCCCGGGCAGGTGGAGGCTGCAGTGAGCTGTGATCATGCCACTGCACTCCAGACTGGGTGACAGAGGGAGGCCCTGTCTGGAAAAAAAAAAAAAAAAGATGAGTTTGTGCATGTATGTAGTGACCTAATCCCTGTATGCCTGTGGCAGACAGGGACTCGTCACCATATTTTGTCAGGCATTTCCCTGGATCTTGTCCACTTAAGCTCCACTTAAGCTGTCTTGATCAATAAGCATGAATGGAAGGAGGAGCTCAATCTGCTCCTCTGTCCCTGAACCAGTGGGATCAGGAGGATTTTGATGTGGGCATTATTCAGTCTGGGATAGTCCAGATTCCCCTTAGGCCACCTCAGGTCAGTGGCTTCTAGAAACATACGCACAGGCCATTGCAAAACCTCTCACATAGACTAGCTACCAAGGCAGCAGGGAATGAAAGGCTTGCTTTCTGTCAACTCCACAGATGCAGACACAACTAATACCTTTTGTTTTTTGTTTTTTTTTTGAGATGGAGTCTCACTCTGTTGCCCAGGCTGGAGTGCAGTGGTGCAATCTCGGCTCACTTCAAGCTCCGCCTCCCAGGTTCACGCCATTCTCCTGCCTCAGCCTCCTGAGTAGCTAGGACTACAGGCGCCCGCCACCACTCCCGGCTAATTTTTTGTATTTTTTAGTAGAGGCGGGGTTTCACCTTGTTAGTCAGGATGGTCTTGATCCCCTGACCTCGTGATCTGCCCATCTCGGCCTCCCAAAGTGCTGGGATTACAGGCGTGAGCCACCATGCCCAGCCACAACTAACATCTTATGACCAGGAGCCCGTTATATTAAAAAGAAAGACTTGGGTACTCTCGTGGTGAATTTTTTTGCAATCCTTCATTTATAATTTCTTCTCAAGACAGGTCTACATGTTTGCTAGAAAGGGATCTCAAAAGAGCAGCCCTTTTTTCTGTAAAGTTCTTCCTCTCCCACTGACTGCAACATCAGATGGGAGAACTCTAGCAGGTCAGAATACTTTTGAGTGAAAGCATTTTCTGCAGGTCACCAGTTCTAACTACACCAGGAAAAAAAGAAATATATATTTTGTGGAACAAACATATCACAATGCCTACAAAATTTCTTATTTTCTAACATCTAGTATAGTGGTTTTTCAAATTTTAGCAGGCAACATGATCACCTGGAAAACTTATAGCACACAGATTGATGGGCCCCACCCTAGAGTTTCTGAGTCAGCAGGTTTAGGGTAGGGCCTGAGAATTTGCATTTCTGCTGCCTTCCCAAGTGATGCTGATGTTGCTAGTCAGGGGACCACACTTTGAGAACAGTTAATTCAGTGAAAAGCAAATTTCATAGTAATCACAATTTCATAGTTTCACAGTAATCGCAAAATTTGACTTGGTATCAAAAACAAACAAACAACAGAAAAACGGCCATCTCTGAAAGTAGCTTCTTTTTCCCACGTGAATTTAACCAAATTATCAAATAAAAATAGCTGCTTCTTCTCACCTGGATGCCTAAAAGAGTATTTTGTATATTAAAAGGATCTCAATGCTCTTGCCCTGACTGGTCCCCGTGCCAGTCTCCTGTCTAGGCTCAGGCCTCTGTTCCCTGGTGAACAGTCTTTAAGTGTTGCCTGGGTAATTGTCCCTCTATTAGAAAGTGCTACAGAAATGACATCTTTGGAAATAAGATTGCTTTCTCGTTTATTTCCTTAAGAGCATTGCTGCTTTTATTAAGCCAGCTACCCTTACTAAGCGAGCTCTGTAACAGGAGTTAGGAAACTTGCCTCTACATATATATCTCATCTTGCCCCTCTGGATCTACTTTCCTACATTCTTCACCATGCTCTGTGCTTGGAAGCTGACTCTATGGACTTTATTAACTCCAAAACTCTTTTATTTTTTACTTTCTTCTGGGGTTGGCCCACTGGGGAGCACCAGCCAGATATTAAATTGCAGGAGGAGGTGAAGGTCGTGGAATTAATTCCTAAGCTCCCACTGTGTTCTGCTTGAGGTTGTCAGTGATTTTTTCACCAAAGGCCTCTTGAGAAGCCCCTCCCCTACAGCTATAGCTTAGAGTCTCCTTGGGTCTGGTTCTCTCCTCTTGCTCCTGTAGGCCCAGGGTTATCATGTTACCACTGTTGTAAACCAACACGCCTCTTCCCGCTGCCCTGCAACCAACAAGCACCATTTCCTGTTGATTTCCCTAAACTTTGCCCATATCGTCTTAAATAGCCCCCTTATTAAACTCTTCTTGGTTATCATGTTGAGGGTGCCTATCAGGGTCAGAACCACCAGTGGGACAGCTCCCTTAGGAGAAGGCCTGTCAAAAAATTGGCCCTTAAGGAAAGTTTTAGAATTTCAAAGTGTGCAGAAATAAGGTCAGTGAAGCAGAGAAAGCCTTTACCTCATGGTGCTATGAAGATAGCAGGTGATCTGTAGGGCTTTGGTTCAGGCTTGGAGGCTCCTTCAAGGTTCGTCCACAGAGTTCTAGGGCTTCTCAGATAAGCATGGTGCTTATATATGGGAGGTATATCCAGGCAGTTTTTTACACCCTTGATGCCTAGTGAATTGGCAGGGTGAAAATGATACAGAGAAATAGGGCTGTCTCTGCTTTGATTACAAATACATGCTGAGTTTTGGCAGCTAAGAGGATGGGTGTGTGAGAGGCAGTTTTGATACGCAAATTCCCTTGCTGGAGTCAATGTGGTGTAGGAGATAGAGGATAACTGGACTTTATGATGACATTCAGTGTTGTGGAAAAACCAGTGGCAGACAGGAACGTATATTTTTGTGAATCATGTCAGACTCTGTTGTCAAACTTGTTACTATCACATGTATCCAGCCAGGTGGTTCCAGGGACGTCTACAGTGGAAGCTCCTTAGACCAGGGTCAGTGGTTTGTGCCTAAAAGAATACTGTAGAAAGTCATTGTCAATTTGTGGAAGAATGAGGTTGCAGATGGTTAGGTCTTCTTCTGTGGGGCTGTGTTAGGCAAAACAACTCCTCAATTTTGAGATATTGGTCTATAAGAAGGGTCCCATACTGGTTACATCCTCCAGCAGCATTTGCATTACTGCCAACCCTGGCTATAGTGGAGCCTATTCAAGCATATTGACTGTTTTGATGATCTTTACTGTTCACCATTAGTGGTTCAAACAACAATGTTTGAGCTGGTCAGTAGAGAAACATATGCAATGTAGTCAGAGAATGTGATGGGGTCATGGGGGTTAAAAATCTAAATCCAAATTCACATAGTTCTTCTGAGTTGTCCTTATGTTTCTTCTGTTTCTACTATTTTGAAGATTATCTGTTACAAAGCAACAACCATCAGAGAGTCAATCAAACAATGTTCACATATTTAATGAAAAATTTATATGATCCCAAGGCTGATGTAATTGCCCACACAATTAGCAGAGAAAAAGGAAAATTTGGAAAGCTGCTATTCTGAATTCCTCTTGTGAATTGTTACAATGTCATCCTGTACGTTTCTGGATCTTGGTTTTGTAGGGGTAGTGCACCAAGATAAGCAAAAGGGCAAAGACTGAGAGCGATTTCCCTCTGAGTGAGCATTTCAAGGTAGGGTTATTAACTTCATTACAGTCTTCTCATAATTACCAAATGAAACTGTAGCCTCGCTGTGCTATTTCTTCTTTGTCCTGGGCCTGTAACTAGACTATATTTCCCAGGCTCCCATGTGGTAAGGTGTGGTCATGGGCATGGGATGGGAGGCTGTCAGGAAGCAGAAATGATTCTATAATTGGGTATCTTAAATTGTGTCTGGAAAAAGAGAAGACTAGACCAAGGTGACAGATGTAATTTGAAAGGAAGCAGCAGTCATTCGTATTGGCCAGTTTAAGGGGCTGCTTGATTATTTTCGAATCCAGTTGGAAAATATTCGTATTTTTGTCTGCACTCAGACCTGATTACAGAGTGGCCTTGTATTTTGTCTTGACCCATCATGGTCACAGGTGTTAATGATGCTCTCAGATGTCTGGGGCAGCTCTTCTCTTTCTTTTCAGGGAACTTCTGAGTTACTGCTCCAGTTACTGCTCCTGACCTTTCTAAAGCCAAAAATTATATAGACAAGAAGGACTACCCAGAAAAGGAACGTCAAATAAGATCTTATGCATTCACAGTTGAAATGAGAGCAGATATCTTAGGAAAAGAATATGCTTAAGAAAGAGTATAGTATATAATCTCTCTCTCTATGTGAATTAAAAACCCATCTCCACGTCTATTCAAGGAAGGATTTAGGCAACTTGAGATAGACCACATCTCCCCATTCGCATGAGACAAGTTCCTAGAAGAATGTGCTGGACCTCTTGACTTCTTCTTTTTTTTTTTTTTAAGATAGAGTCTCGCTGTATCACCCAGGCTGGAGTACAGTGGCACTATCTCTGCTCACTGCAACCTCTGCCTCCCAGGTTCAAGTGATTCTCATGCCTCAGCCTCCAGAGTAGCTGGCACTACAGGTGTGCACCACCATACCCAGCTATTTTTTTGTATTTTTAGTAGAGATGGGGTTTCACCATGTTGGCCATCCTGGTTTCGAACTCCTGACCTCAGGTGATGCACCTGTGTTGGCCTCCTAAAGTGTGGGATTACAGGTGTGAGCCACTGCACCTGGCCCGTCTTGACATCTTACAAGCACAGGATATCATTTAGATCCATGTATTCTTCCATAAACCCACCAAATCTCAACATTACTTAAGTAATGAGAATCCCCATTTTATTCCTTGAGTATACTCTAATAATAAAAGTAGGCAGAAAAATTCTCTAAGCATAATGACAGCACAGAAATGGAGGTTAGAACCATTCAGGGGAATGAGGGAAAGGAAACTAGGCCCACGTAGCCCTGCTGTGGAAGACCAAGTTTGCTGAAAGGGAAGAATGATTGTTAGTCAAACATTGTTTCATCTGGGGTTGAGCAAACCAAGGCCATTAGAAAAAACCTTCTACACCTGTCAGGTGACAGAATCACCTGATGGAGGGGGTTCTGCACAGATATTTGCCATCTTGTTTATTTTGGGGCTGTGTACTCTGAGTATAAGACAATAGCACCCCATCATAGAACAACCATTATTCTATATTTGGGGCCAATGGGATGTTTTCTTCTGAGGTTTCCTTTCTTGCTCTGCAGCTTGGGCATAATGAGAACTATTAAAACCCTTTACCTTTACTTGTCTTTGTGCGCACAAGATGATGTTGCTCAGTAGTGAAGGCCACCTGGAATCAGACTACCTGGGGTCATTAATGGACTTTGCTGCTTACTGGACATGTGATCTTGGGATAGTTGGTTCACATTTCTAAGCCACATTTACTTACCCATGGAATCGGAATAGCACTAGGACGTTCGTCATGGGGTTATGTTGAGATGAAGTGGGATATTGCATGGAAAGCATGTCTCATTTAACAGCATTCAGTAATTGTGAGTGTTGCTTTCACAGTGTGGGACAAGTCCCCTTATCTGTGCAGTCTGTGCTGACCATTAGCTGGAGCCCTTCCCGACTACAATTTTTCCCAGTGGGCACTGAGAGAGAGGTGTTTCATGTCATATCTGACTGTGCAGCTGCTGAGATAGGGGTGTCCTGTTCTGAGCTTCAGGCCAGGGCAATCTACATATTCCCATCTCAGGCTCAGGTCAGGGAGCCCTGGCCATATCTACACATAGAGCCCAGCAGTACCTCTTGGGCAGCAGGCATTCAACCTCTCCCTAGTGAGGATGGACCTGTGTAGGGGGAGAAGAGATTTTGGAATGGGACTCATTTCCTCTCAGCTCTCTCTCTCCAGTTCTGTATCAGATGGGAAGCTTCTAGGAGACCAATTGTGTTTTCAGATACAAATATCTTCTGTAAGGCACTAGCCCTGACTCAACTCTAAAAGGGATAGAAACATAAGCAAATACTGAAATGAACATTAGGAGAGCTGCTTACACTAAGAGTAGTATGACTTTGGAATTTTCATGCATAAAATTATTGCTAGTAACAGCGTGTCAGAGAAACAGAGTGAGTGTTTGTCATGTGGTCACTGAATTTGGCAGCAGTCCTGGTTCTGTGAGGCTCTGGTTCAACTGATTAGATATTCAGGATCTGGCCCATTGTGTCCTTGGATAAATACAGCCATGAACCACACAGGACAGAGCAACAATAAGGAAACAGCCAACACATTGTGTAAGAGAGAGAGAGAGAGAGAGTGTGTGTGTGTGTGTGTGTGTGTGTGTGTCTACGAATAGGAAAAAAACAATGGAAACTAGAGAGGGAAACTCATTTCTAATGGGCAGGATGCCTACTTGTAGAAATGAAACTTAAGCATTGGAGAAATAAAACTTAACCACTATCAACATTCCAGAACCAGCTCTGTGTTCGACGAACTAGCAGAGTGAACTTGATTTCACTTAAACACTGAGTTTCCTCATCAGGTATAGAAAAAGGTTGGCCTTGAACAATGGTTTACAACCTTGGGCTGCAAGGTTGTAAAATTCCTTGGAAGTCTTTTAAAAATGCAGATGCCTGAGCCAATCTCCAGCCCAATCAATCAGAATCTCTGGAAGTGAAGCCCAGGCATGAGTATTATCAGTAAGTTTTCTGAAAAAAGTAATCCCAAAGCGACTTTTTTGTGCATGGTTTAAAACCACTAGACTAGATTTTTGCTACTCAGGATATGGTCTGTTACAGTGGCATCCTCATCTACTAAAAGCCCAGAAATTCAGAATATCAGGCCCCTCCACAGATCTCCTGAATGAGAACTTGCCTTTTAACATGTCCAGATGATTTGTTGGTACATTAAAGTTTCACAGATACTTTTCCAAATGATCCCTGGATCCCTTTCAGGTCCAAATGCTTTGGATCAGAGACTAATTCCTAATAAATACCTATCTTTCTATGAGGCTCTGAGTCTAGAACTTTATTTTTCTATGCTTTGGTTTCCCCTTGTGCACCTTAATAATCCATGCAATACCAGAAAGGATGTAGGTCAAAGTGCACTGATCTCTACAGAGAGTGTCTGATGTTTGCTTTTGAGACTACTCATGTTTGCAAACTCGCACCAATCATGTCCACAGAGAAAATACTCAGCTACTAGGAACTTCTCCGCTCTGAAAGTCCTGGTAATCTTCAGACCACCTCAGGGGGCCTTGATGGCTATCTTTGGGCTACTCTGATTTACTTTTCTGGCTGACTCCCACGTGTTCCAGTTTTTTGTTTTTTTGTTTTGTTTTGTTTTGTTTTTGAGAGGGAGTCTCGCTCTGTCGCCCAGGCTGGAGTGCAGTGGTGCAATCTTGGCTCACTGTAAGCTCTGCCTCCCGGGTTCACGCCATTCCCCTGCCTCAGCCTCCCGAGTAGCTGGGATTACAGGCACCCACCACCACGCCCGGCAAATGTTTTTTGTATTTTTAGTAGAGACGGGGTTTCACTGTGTTAGCCAGGATGGTCTCGATCTCCTGACCTCATGATCCGCCCACCTCTGCCTCCCAAAGTGCTGGGATTACAGGCGTGAGCCACCGCGTCCGGCCCCACGTGTTCCAATTCTAACTGAATTTCTGTGCTTTCATTGTTTTACATGTCAAATATTCATTCACCTGGAATTGTCTATATAAATTGTAGGAAACATTTACATCACTGAACTAGACTCAAGATATTTCATAGATCCTATAATGTCTATTGGAAAAGTCCTCAGGTTCCCGGAAACAAGTTGTTTTTAGACTGTCTGAAGTATCTTGGGACTTGAAAAGTCCATGTCTATAAAGGAAATGAGAAGAGGTGAAGATGTTTTCTAGATGCAATTGAAATTTAGGATTATAAATTGAGCTGAAAAAAGAAGTTCAATGCCATTCCCATGGTTCTGGGAAACCCACAGAGGTTTAAGGAACCTGCGATCCAAACATATTGTTAGCATGGCCAAGGCAGACTTCATTGCTCTAAGCTCCTTGTCCATTTCTATAATCAGCAAGCTATGAATTATCATTAGGTACAGGCCAGGTACTCTGTTGGGACACATAGGGCATGTTTCCTCTTCTCAAGTGACCTGTCATGTAGCAGGAGACAGATTGATAAGCGCTTAATTTGCTTTTAATAAAAACAGTACACATTGGTTGCTTTGAAATAACAGAGAATTGGATGTTTATCTCTTCCTGAGGTTCACGAAAAACTTCCTCAGTTAACTTTTGGTCTTTAACCTGAAGTGTTTGGCAAAATCATAATCCTGTTGTCTCCCCCACTGGAAGAATACTTCCAAGACTGTCTAGTCTGTGAGCAGGTCTGACCCCAAAGGGTCCCTGTGGCTACTCTTGCAGTGTGCAGTGATGCTGGCTGCACACACTAGGGGAAAGGCTTTGGTCTAGGACCATAAACCTGTTCTTGTATCTCAAGTCATGGTAATCCTGCAAAAGCAGATAAGACGGAATGTGCAACAGTGAAACTGCCAGCTGACTACCAAATTAGTACACCGGAGATGGGAAGTTTTCTGTGATAGGGGCCTCTATGAGGGGCTTCCTCCTACTCTCTACCCTCAAGTAGGTCCCATATTTGTGTTGTTCCCTTCTTTGTGTCCACATGTACTCAGTGTTTAGCTCCCACTGGTGAGTGAGAACATGCAGTATCTTGTTTTCTGTTTCCATGTTAGTTGACTTAGGATAATGGCCTCCAGCTCCATCCATGTTGCTGCAAAGGACACGATCTTGTCCTTTGGCTGCGTAGTATTCATGCAACCAAAATTTAGAATCTTAAATTAGATGGGCTAAAAAGAACATAGATCAACACCCATGTTATTCCTATAGCTCTGAGAATTCCAAGGATGTTTAAGGTTCCAACGGTAAAAATAACTGGTCAGATGGTAGGCGATCTTTACAAGTAGTACTCACAAGCTCCAAAGCAACATTCATTGTCAGGGGCTTCTCATCAGTTCAAACGTTCAGCAAACCAGTAATGCTTACCTGTGTTATGCCTGGCATTCTGAGAACACCAGTTGGTAAAACGATGGAGATGCCTCTTCTTCCCCTCCATCACTAGTGGTTTGCTGTCTCGTGGGAGACAGAGACAGATTAGAACATATTTGATTTTATTGTACTAAAACATGTACAGTTTAGATGCTGTGTAAGCACAGAGAAAAGAAATACTACTTTGTGAGGCTCATAGAAGACATTTTGGATCATGTTATTGATCTCCAGCCCTAAGATAAATAAAGAGTTGTAGTTCTGATGTGAACTAAAATGGAGAGTCATGGAATTATCAAGATTCCCCATCTGTAAGCAGGCCACAAGCTTAGCCTTGTTAACCCATATGTCTTAAGCCATATGCATTAAGATCATGAAGTGGCAATGGCACATGATGTAGGAGTGGCTGGTCTTTCATTAGATACTCTTACCCACCAACTTATCCAGGCTGTCTGTATGAGTTCTGTGATATCTCCTTTTGGTGGGATCTGGCCAGTGCCTACTTAGGCTGATTACTGCTTTAAACGAACAGTTCTCAAATGGGGGCAATTTTGCCCCTGGGGGCATCTGGCAATACTTGGAGAAAATTTTTTGTTTGTTTGTTTGTTTTTTTGAGACAGAGTCTCACTCTGTCACCCAGGCTGGAGTGCAGTGGTGCGATGTCGGGTCCCTGCAGTCTCTGCCTCCTGGGTTCAAGCAATTCTTCTGTCTCAGCCTCCCGAGTAGCTGGGAGTACAGGTGCCCACCAGCATGCCCAGCTAATTTTTGTACTTTTTCAGTAGAGATAGGGTTTTCCATGTTGGCCAGGCTGGTCTTGAACTCCTGACCTCAGGTGACCTGCCTGCCTCAGCCTCCCAAAGTGCTGGATTACAGGCATGAGCCACCACACTTGGCCCCTGGAGACACTTTGGATGATCACAACTGGAGATGTGGGTGCTACTGACATCCAGAGGTCATTGCTGATGCTAAACATCCTATAATGTACAGAACAGCCCCTCACAGCAAAGAGTTATCTGGCCCCAAATGGCAATAGTGCTTAGACTGAAAAACCCTACATTAGTTCCAAAAGGACTTTCTGCAATGTTCAAAATGTTCTAGGGTGGGTTGGGTGGCTCACACCTGTAATCCCAGCACTTTGCAAGGCCAATTGGGAAGATCACTTGAGCGTGGGAGTTTGAGACCAGCCTGGGCAACATGGAGAGACCCTGTCTCTACAAAAAATAAAATTAAAAAAAAAAACTTAGCCCGATGTGGTGGTGTGAGCCTCTAGTCCTAGTTAGTTGGAAGGCTGAGGCGGCAGGATTGCTTGAGCCCAGGTGTTTGAGGCTGCAGTAAGCCATGACTGTGTTGCAGCACTCCAGCCTGGGCAACAGAGACAGATCCTGTCTCAAAAACAAACAAACAAACAAACAAACAAAAAAAGAAAACATTCTAAATCTGTGCCACCGCTAGCTATATATTACTATTGAGCACTGCAAGTGTAACTAGTGCATCTGAAGAACTGAGTTTTAGATTGTATTTTAATTAATTTAAATATAAATTGAAATAGCTGCGTAGTGGCTTCATATCAGACCACTCAGCTCTACATAAAAGCCTGCAGTGTCAGATGCTGGGGGTTCCCCCACACACCTGATGGAAGTAGCACTTGCCTTCGGTAGCACATACCAGTTTCTTGAGCTGCAGCTTTTATAGCTTTAATATAGTTCATTAAGAAACTTCCTACATTTTCTGGGCACAGTGACCTTTGGCTGTATGTGGGGAATATAGTATGCATTCCTGCTCCAGAGGAGACTAGGAATGCCATTCTCTCTGCCTTTCCTTCCATCCATATATACTGATGAATCTCCTTTTTAAAAAACTCAAAAGATCTGTGTGCTAGTATCTAAGACTTTATATTCGGGGGATGATTTGCTGAGAAGTAGCAGCTGAAGGCAGTAGAGGGCGCAAATACCTCTATATAGGAAACACTTCTATTTAGGAAAAACTCATTAAAAAGCATTATCTGTTGTCCATAGAATATTCTTTTATGACTCTCTTCATTAATCTTCCTCCTTCAGCTATTTCATGAACTTTTTGAAGTTTCTTGATAAAGATAACTCCAACATACCGGTTTTCAGAACTTAGCTCAATGGCTTGGTTCCCAGGGTGGAGAGAGACCACTTCTTGGCTCCTCACTGCCATCCCCTCCCCAGCTGCCCGAAATGAAAGGGCACAGAGATAACTTTTAATCAGTGTCCAGTAGAATAGGCACAGTCCAGGAGCCCATCCTGGCAACTGAATCTAGAAGCTTGCAGAGGGAAGACGTGGCCTGTGGTCAGTGGTTTCCTCAGCCCAGTGTCTCATTTACCAAGCACTAGTTGGAAGGGCACTTAAGAGACATTCTGGGGCCCCAGAAAGGCAGGAGACTGAGTTTCTCTTCCCTGAGCTTGGAGTGAATGCTTCTTTTGTATGTACAAGAAGAATGTACAAGTAGAATGCTTCTGTTGTGTGTACAAGTCATTCTAAGGAGTTTTTCCTTTGCCGTAGACTGTGGAGAAGGCCGTGGAGTCAGCACTGCCCATGGAAAAAGATTGACATTGAGCTTAATGAATATAAATAATCCAATCCCTGTGGTAGACACCTGGCAGCTCCAAAGAGTTCCAGAGCCGGGGAGAGCAGATTCGGATGCCTTCTAACCATTTGTGTGTGTGTGTGTGTGTGTGAGTTTTGTGTTTGTGTTTGTGAGTGTGTGAGTTTGTGTGTGTAAGTTTATATGTTTGTGTGTAGTTAAAGTGATGCTCTGGGGGTATGTCTTTCTCTGTCTACTTTGGAATCCTCCAAATTTTTTTCTCCATCCTTAGTAACTTGAACCTGAGTTATAACTAGCACCAAGCCAGGGCCACAGCAGGAAAAGTGGACAACTTACCTGATGTGTTAGACCTGGCTATTCCTTTTTTCTCTCACCATCTTAATTTTAATTTGCTTTTTGTCACCATGTTTATATCTTACATACATTGAGAGCTCAATAAGTACATTTTAAAGCAAATATTAAATATGTATATATTTTCTATAACCCACTTAAGACAATGGTCCCAAGAGAGCAGTAAGCCCATGAAATCCATCAGCAGAAGAGAGAGCAGAGTTGGTGGGTGGAGAGGCTGGAGAGGAAGAAGGTGATGAATATCTGCTGAGCATGTTTGTGGAAGTCCTCTTTGGAATGCTTGAGACAGCTGGGGACCCTTTCTGGTATTCTGATCTGTTTGGGCTAAAGCTATCATAATTTAGGCCTAACACACAAATGTGATGTAGCCAAAGGCTTGTGAGGTGTGGTGCATATGGATTATACATAGAAGTGTAGCCAGAGTTTACAATAGGATCACTGGGGAAAATTCAATAGCTCTGTGCTAGTGGAATATGAATTCACAAGTTCACCACACTATTTTCATTCTTCCCTCCTTTCCTCCAGGTCGTGTGCCCCGTAGAAAGCACTCGTATGCAGCCCAATGTCAAGAGAGTCAATCGATGACATTTCAAAATGAACTTTGTTTAATAGTTTCTTCCCAGAGCTTTGACAGGCCAAAGCAGGAGGACTGCTTGAGGCCAGGAGTTTGAGACTAGCCTGGGCATAGTGAGACCTACCTCTACAAAAAATTAAAAAAAGAAAATCAGCCAGGCATGGTGGTGCACACCTGTAGTTCTAGCTAATTGGAAGGCTGGGGTGGAACGATTGCTTGAACCCAAGAGTTCGAGGCTGCATTGAGCTATGATCATGCTACTGCAGTCCAGCTTTGGTGACAGAGTGAGGCCCTGTCTCTGGAAAAAAAAAATAGTTTCTGTTTCTGGCACAAAAAAAGTTCATGCTGTACTGAAAACCTCAGTCAGCAGTAATTACCCAAATACACACACAAACGCTCAAAACTCACAGTCACAGTTCTCTCACACATAATAGGTGCTGGTTAGTAGGGAAACCAGCTTTGGTTTCCAGCACCAGGGGAAGGTGTGAAGGAGCACAAAGAGATTCAGACTCTCCCCATCAGATTTATGCGAATGAACTTGCCTGATAGCCAACCCCCGTAAACAATGCCATCTAACTTCTAGTAAATTTTCTATGTAACTTTTAACCAAGAAGGAACAATATGTCCTTTGGTTTCTATAGGCCTAGATGAGCCAGTAATGGGAAACTATAGCCATCTTGTTTACAAGAATAAGAAGTGGTTTAGAAACAATTGCAGGACAGAGCTAGAAGCCAGAAGCTAAGAGCTGTCTGATTGGAGAAGTGTTGTCTTTACAATCTCTAATCAGCAGATCTCTGTCTTTTTTTTTTAATTATTATACTTTAAGTTCTAGGGTACATGTGCACAACGTGCAGGTTTGTCACATATGTATTCATGTACCACGTTGGTGTGCTGCACCAATTAACTTGTCATTTACATTAGGTATATCTCCTAATGCTATCCCTGCCCCTCCCCCCACCCCACGACAGGCCCCGGTGTGTGATGTTCCCTTTCCTGTGTCCAAGTGTTCTCATTGTTCAATTCCCACCTATGAGTGAGAACAGGCGGTGTTTGGTTTTTTGTCCTTGAGATAGTTTGCTGAGAATGATGGCTTCCAGCTTCATCCATGTCCCTAAGAAGGACATGAGCTCATCCATTTTTATGGCTGCATAGTATTCCATGGTGTATATGTGCCACATTTTCTTAATCCAGTCTATCATTGATGGACATTTGGATTGGTTCCAAGTCTTTGCTATTGTGAATAGTGCTGCAATAAACATACGTGTGCATGTGTCTTTATAGCAGCATGATTTATAATCCTTTGGGTATATACCCAGTAATGGGATGGCTGGGTCAAATGGTATTTCTAGTTCTAGATCCTTGAGGAATGGCCACACTGACTTCCACAGTGGTTGAACTGGTTTACAGTCCCACCAATGGTGTAAAAGTGTTCCTATTTCTCTACATCCTCTCCAGCACCTGTTGTTTCCTGACTTTTTAATGATGGCCATTCTAACTGGTGTGAGATAGTATCTCACTGTGGTTTTGATTTGCATTTCTCTGATGGCCAGTGATGATGAGCATTTTTTCATGTGTCTGTTGGCTGCATAAATGTCTTCTTTTGAGAAGTGTCTGTTTTTTTCTTGTAAATTTGTAAAAAAATTTTTTCTTATAAATTTGTAAAAAGTTCTGGCCAGGGCAATCAGGCAGGAGAAAGAAATAAAGGATATTCAATTAGGAAAAGAGGAAATCAAATTGTCCCTGTTTGTAGATGACATGATTGTATATTTAGAAAACCCCATGGTCTCAGCCCAAAAGCTCCTTAAGCTGATAAGCAACTTCAGCAAAGTCTCAGGATACAAAATCAATGTGCAAAAATCACAAGCATTCCTATACACCAATAACAGACAGAGAGCCAAATCATGAGTGAACTCTCATTCACAACTGCTTCAAAGAGAATAAAATACCCAGGAATCCAACTTACAAGGGATGTGAAGGACCTCTTCAAGCAGAACTACAAACCACTGCTCAACGAAATAAAAGAGGACACAAACAAATGGAAGAACATTCCATGCTCATGGGTAGGAAGAATCAATATCATGAAAATGGCCATACTGCCCAAGGTAATTTATAGATTCAATGCCATCCCCATCAAGCTACCAATGACTTTCTTCACAGAATTGGAAGAAACTACTTTAAAGTTCATATGGAACCAAAAAAGAGCCCGCATTGCCAAGACAATCCTAAGCCAAAAGAACAAAGCTGGAGGCTTCATGCTACCTGACTTCAAACTATACTACAAGGCTACAGTAACCAAAACAGCATGGTACTTGTACCAAAACAGAGATATACACCAATGGAACAGAACAGACCCCTCAGAAATAATACCACACATCTACAACCATCTGATCTTTGACAAACCTGACAAAAACAAGCAATGGGGAAAGGATTTCCTATTTAATAAATGGTGCTGGGAAAACTGGCTAGCCATATGTAGAAAGCTGAAACTGGATCGCTTCCTTACACCTTATACAAAAATTAATTCAAGATGGATTAAAGGTTTAAATGTTAGACCTAAAACCATAAAAACCCTAGAAGAAAACCTAGGCAATACCATTCAGGACATACGCATGGGCAAGGATTTCATGTCTAAAACTCCAAAAACAATGGCAACAAAAGCCAAAATTGACAAATGGGATCTAATTAAACTAAAGAGCTTCTGCACAGCAAAATAAACTACCATCAGAGTGAACAGGCAACCTACATAATGGGAGAAAAGTTTTGCAAGTACTCATCTGACAAAGGGCTAATACCCAGAATCTACAAAGAACTCAAACAAATTTACAAGATCTCTGTCTTTAGATTTTATCTTTAGCTGTGTTCCAGAAGGAAAGTCAAATCTGCCCCTACACAGAGGTCTGTAGTGGTATTAGGTAAGGAATTCAAGGAGAGGCCAGGAGAGCTCCTTGGAAACCCCATGCACTGGTAATGTTCTTTTGAATAAAACTAATAAATCTCCTCACCAAAATTAGAAAGGAATTCTACACCCATGTCAGCTACATGAAGGGCTCCATATCCTTTCCCAGCCCTTAAATATCTGTGAAATTTGTCAACACTCTCCAATTCTGTGCAATTCATGGAAGGCTAAATGCTTCCTTGATGTGTCTTTTATTTGTAGGTAGATGTTATGGCTTCTTCTGCCTCTTATTTCTGCACAGACAGTTTTAGTTTTCTTGCTTCCCACTCAGACATGTAAATTCACAGCTTCTTAGAGTTTGCAACAATTTAAAACTCTACTCACAAATTTGTTATCTTGGTTAATTTTACTATAGATTTTTGGATACAGAGAAAGAGCAAAGAGTATATTACACACTACCTAGCACTACTTGTGCATCTCAAATAGGGGGACTTTTTTCACTTTCTCTTTTTGTGATGCAACTTAACTTCCCTTAGGTCAGAATGACTAATTATATATATAATATATATATACATATATATTATATGTATACATATATATGAATACTTTAGAACTATTTTGCTTTCAAGGACTGAGAACTATCTTAAACAAAGGATTGGATTTGTTATAAAGCTATAATAATTTATATTATAAGGTATCTCAATAGTCTGAAAGTATAGGAGAGAGATGGGCCTTAAGAAGTGAAAATGGAGCCGAGATACTGTGGTGCACACAAGAATCTTTTCTCTCTTTCTGCCCATGTGCTTTGTTTGTAGATCTTCTTGTGGGTCAACATCTTTGCCCATATGAAAAAGTTGACTTCCTGTACTCCCTGAATATAAATCTCCTTTGAACAGCTGACCTAGTAGACTGAAAATGGAAGTTGTCAGTTCCAATTGCAAATTCTCAGAAGTCTGATTGGTCTGGCAGGTGACAAGTACCTAACACAAGACATATCAAGAGCGACAAAGGGGTGCAGTGATAAAGGAGAAGTGCTGATATTGCTGCCACAACCACGTGGATAGGTGTTCATTAGCCAAAAAGTGGGAGTTGAGCTGATGATGCGATGTGTGCCACCAAACAGTTTTATGTTGCTTCCTGTCATGCCTTTTTGAAAGCAGCGATCAGGGAAGATTTATCTGATATTTAGATTTAGATATGATAACATTTAACATCTCAAAAGACAGGGTTCAGGCCAGTAGCCCGTCTCAGGCTATCTCATAGGACAGCACCGCTTCACTTTCTTTTCCCCTTTCAATGTGTGAAGGAGCACAGTGAGATTCAAACTCTCCCCATCAGATTTAAGCAAATGAACTTGCCTGTTAGCCAATTCAGTAAAGCACTAAAATTTTTTTCCTCTAGCACTTGACTGAATTTCTATATTTAGCTGCACCCCACCCCCTCGCTTTTTTTTTTTTTTTTGATGGAGTCTCACTCTGTTGCCCAGGCTGGAGTGCAGTGGCATGATCTTAGCTCACTGCAAGCTCCGCCTCTCGGGTTCACGCCATTCTCCTGCCTCAGCCTCCCGAGTAGCTGGGACTACAGGTGCCTGCCACCACACCTGGCTAATTTTTTGTATTTTTAGTAGAGACAGGGTTTCACTGTGTTAGCCAGGATGATCTCCATCTCCTGACCTTGTGATCCTCCCATCTTGGCCTCCCAAAGTGCTGGGATTACAGGCGAGAGCCACCGCGCCCAGCCCAGCTCTTTTTAATATTAGTCAATTGTGTTAGCTTCAGACTTCCCACGACATTCCTGAAAGGGGCCATAACGATAATAAATCTCTTGCAACAGCTTTTATTAATATCATGCAGGCTGAGTGCTTTCTGGTAAATGTCCTCAACTTTTTGGTGTTCACCTCCCTCTGCATACCTGTTGGCTAGGTCCACATAAACCATTGCAAATGTGGGCCTTTGCTCTACAGCAAATTCAACATGAGATATAACTAATCTTATTATTTTGTCTACAGTTTCTCTATCCTGCCTTTAGCTTTTTTTGTCTGTTTCCTGCAGCAAAGCCCTATCTGGTGATGCAGGAAGGCAGAAGTGGGTGTTCCCTGCAAGGCCATTTTTAAGAGCAGAAGAGCTTTATCTATATTGCCTTTTCTTTGATAAAACTGGGCTGCATATCGAAAAACATAGGTCTGTGAAGACATACTGATTAGAGCTTTTTCAATGTGCTTTTCTCCTTCAGCTTCCTGTCCTTCATCCTGAAGCTTCAGGGCAAGGATAACCTTAATGTGTGCATCTTTTGGATTTAGACTGACAGCCCATTTTAGGGGGTGCAGAGAAAATGTCTCATTACTGTCTGTTGTGTTAAAACCGTCCAGGCAATAGGCAGTGATGACATACCCAGTGCTGAATTCAGGATTTTCAGGGCCCACCTCTCGAGCCTTTTCAAAGCAGGCCTTGGCCTGTTCATAATTCTTTCCTCCACACTTCGCCAAGGCCCATCCTTCCTCACAGTTCATCTCAGGACACTCCATTCTATAGCGGGAAGCATTTGCAAACTTCTTGCAAATGTTCTCTACCTTATCTAGGTAAGTCTGGGCTTCTGCCAGTCTCCCTATGTGGTGATACGCCCAGGCAAATTTGCCCCAGCCCAGGCAAAGTTGCCCCAGGTCACCTGCCCATGTGATGATACTGGTCACTCATGTCTGCTTGGTTGGTGTGTTCTCATTGAACTTCTTTCTCTAGTGCTTTCTCATTCTGGCCCTTCCAGTGTTTCACATAAGCTAGTATGTTGTGCATTCCCACACTGTATTTTGTGTCCACGAACTAAATCTCTTCCAAGACCCTGTTTTCTAAATCAGAAATTTCAAGGGCTTCAATTAGCAACCCCCATGTAAAGTGACATCTCAACTGCTCAAGCCTATCTTTGACTCCATGATAATCAGCATTTTTACTGTGAAAATAAACAGGAAGTATTTGCGTGATTTTCTGATGGAAATGGAATGCTATCTAATGAAAAGATAGGTAGAAACATTGTTAAATAGTTGGGCACAGTGGCTCACACCTGCAATCCTAGTACTTTGGGAGGCCAAGGTGGGCAGATAGCTTAAGCTTAGGAGTTCAAGATCTGCCTGGGCAACATGGCAAAACTCTAGCTCTACAAAAAATGCAAAAAAAATTTATCTGGGCATGGTGGCACACACCTGTAGTCCCAGCTACTCAGGGAGGCTGAGGTAGGAGGATTGCTTGAGCCCAGGAGGTTGAGGCTGCAGTGAGCTGTGATCATACCACTGCCCTCCAGCCAGGGTGACACACACAATGAGATCCTGTCTCAAAAAAAAAAAAAAGGCGGGTGGAGGGTGGGGGGTGGATTTTTTTTTTCCCCATAGCTGTTTTCCAGGAGCATAAGGCTTAGGTAAAGCTTAACATTGTCAACGTCATTCCATATTGCCAAGTGTTTGGTGCTGTCCCTGCAATATCCTAAGGAGGAACCATACTAGGCTGTGAAGCCTTAGTTAAAAATTATCAACATCATGATATCAGCAAATGCATTTTGTCTGCTTGAATACTGGCTGAAAGGGATTAAATCTGCCAGTGACTTAGATTAGTTCGAAAACTAATGCAGTTAGATAGGTTTTGAACTCCTCAATGCTACATGACACTTTCGTTTCTCAGGATGCCATAGCAGATGACATGCATCAAAAAAGCAATAATGCTGTCAGGAGAAATGAACCTGGGGCAAGGAGAAGCTCTTTCTCACCTTTCTCTAGGTTTCCAACTTGGTCCATTAAGATTTGAAAACAACTACTTCTTTCCCCAAGGCAGAAACAGTGAAATAAACATTTCTAGTTTTATTCTTCCCCCTAAAACAAGACGGTGGGCAAAGTGACTTTTCTGAATAAACAGTGTCAGGCATGGTCTTCTCCTTTTTCTTACAAAGAATTATTTCTTAGAGTCATCAACATGCCAAAAGAGAATTGGTTAGGAGCAGCTTTTGAGCCAACTACTCCTTTATGCCCAGTCCTATCTATGACATATTGGAGGGTTGAATTGTGTCCACCAAAAAGATGCTCTGAAGTCCTAGCTCCCAGTACCTGTAAATGTGACCTTATTTAGAAATAGGGTCTTTGCAGATATAATCAAGTAAAGATGAGCACATTGGGAGGATGCTAACCCAATGTGACTGATGTCCTCATAAGGAGAGGAAATGAGACAGAGTCAGGCACACACGGAGGGAAGATATAAAAACACAAGGAAGGATGCCATGTGAAGAGAGAGCATGGCACCTAAGAGGAGGCAAGGAAGGATGCTGCGGGGAGTTTCAAAGGGAGCATGGCTCTGCTGATACCTTGATTTTAGGCTCTTGGGCTCCAAAACTGAGAGAGAACAAATTTCTGTGGTTTTAAGCCACCCAATTTGTGGTACTATGTTATGGCAGCCCTAGGAAATTAATACACAGAGAAAACATTGAAGCAGGAAAGATCATTGAGATTGACTGCTGTGACCTTAGGGAATCCCCATGTTTGTTGGGGAACGAGCCAGGTGCAGTGGCTCATGCCTGGCTCATGCCTTGGGAGGCCGAGGCGGGTGGATCACCTGAGGTTGGGAGTTCGAGACCAGCCTGACCAACATGGAGAAAACCCGTCTCTAGTAAAAATCCAATTCTTTTTAAACCATCACTCTTAGCCTCACATGCACCACTTCTAGTCTCTATGGTGCTTGTGTAAATTAGAAAAGAGTGCCCTTTTCTGTGAGTATATGTGTCCCTTGCCAGGACACTTATCTTGGTGAGCCAAATGTAGACTGCATTTCATTCTCTTCCCTTACCCCTTTGGCTAATGAATAATCTGAACAATAATGCCTGGCTGCCTTGGCAACAAGCAGGAGAGGTTTTTCTTTTGTGTTGATTATGGGTGTGTCCTCCCCAACATGGGCCATCTTTTCCTCTCTAGATTGTGAGCCACAGGTACATTCTGGGGTGAAATGTTATTAAACAGTAGTTGTTACTCTCTAAATAGATGCTAGGCACTTAAAATCCTCCAGGTTCCTATTTCTTTAAAAACTGAGCAAATAAAGGGCAGTAAGATAGTTCATTCTCATATGTTTTATGATTAGGAAGCAGAGAGTCAGGGAACCTGGTTAACAACCCAATTCTGCCCCACTTAGTACATGTGTGAGTTTAAGTAATTAACTTCAATTTCCAAATACTTCATTTGCAAAATGACCCAGTAAGAGTTATAATCATTCCTAGTTATAGAACTATAGTGAGAATGCTGAGGTAACGCGATAAGAGATCAAGGCAGAGTGAGCTAATTACCAAGCAGAACATAGAACTTAGTCATTAGCATTAGGGTTGGCATTATCATTGTGTATGTGTGTGTTTGTGTGTGTGTGTGTGAGAGAGAGAGAGAGAGATAGAGAGAGAGAGATCCAGGCCCTCAGTGGATGGGTCAGAGGAAGATGCCCATCAACCATTAGGTGACACGTGTTTTCCTATGTGAGCTCCCCTTTTGTCAAATTTTGGCATTTCTGGGAGGAGCAGCCCACCTTGCCATGGTCTTGAGCCTCTGGGAATAGGAGCAGCTTGATGAGGGCTTCAGTCCAGCATAATCTAGAGGTTCTCCTTGAGGCCCTTCAGGTCAGAGGGCTCTGGACACACCTGAGCATTTTGCTGAAAAGCCTCTTGGGCAGGCTGGCTGCTAAGGCCCTGGGCAGGTCAACCTGGTTTCCTGGTCAACCCCATGTGTAGCACTAGGATTAACATGATTTCGTGACCAGGAATGCAGTTAACAAAAATAGGAACCTCTTAGTAGTGAATCTCTCTCACCAATATCCTATTCCTCAAATACTGCCCTACAGGGCATTTATTTTTATTTTTAATTAACTAATTCATCAATTTATTTATTTTATTGAGACATAATAGTTATATATATATTGGGGTGCAACAATATAAAACATATGTGCCCCAAAATGTGTCCTCCCTCTCTAAAATATGCCTTAGGCAGACTTTCCAGATTAAGTTGGACTGAGGCCCACATCAAGCTTCCTCTATTCTCAGAGGCCCAAGATCACGGACGGGTTGGGCTGCTCCTCTCCAGCAGTGCCAAAAATGGACAAAAGGGCAGCTCACCTGAGAAAACCCCTGGCACCTGCTGGCTGATGGGCATCCTCCTTTGCTCCATTCACTGAAATAACTGATATTTTGATACATTTATACAGTGTGTAATCATCAAATCAGGGTAATTGGGATGTCCATCATCTCAATAATTTATTTTTTCTTTGTGTTGAGAGCATTCCAATTCTTCTAGCTATTTTGAAATATGCAATAACTTATAGCCACCCTACTGTACTATCGAACACTAGAAATTATTCCTTCTATTTAATGACATTTTTGTGCCCATTAACAAACCCCTCTTTATCTTCCCTCCCCTCTACCCGTCCCAGCCTTTGGTAACCAGCATTCCACTCTCTATGTCCATGAGGCCCACTTTGTTCTTAGTTCCCACATATGATTGAGAATGTGCAATATTTGTCTTTCTGTGCCTAGCTTATTTCACTTAACATAATGACCTCCAGTTCTATCCATGTTGTTGCAAATGACAGGATTTCATTCTTTTTTATAGTTGAATAATATTCCACTGTGTATATAAGCTACATTTTCTTTATTCATCCACTGATGGACACTTAGTTTGTTTTTATATCTTGGCTATTGTGAATGGTGCTCCAATGAACATGAGAATACAGATATCGCTTTGATAACTTGATGTCAATTTTTAAAAATATATATCCAGCAGTGGATCACATAATAAATCCATTTTCAGTTTTGGGGGGAAACGTCATACTGTTTTCCATAGTGGCTGTACTAATTTACATTCCCACCAACAGTATATGAGGTTCCCCATTCTCTGCATCCTCACCAGCATTCATTATTTTTGTTTTTTTGATAGTAGCCATTCTAACCAGGATGAGATGCTATCTCACTGTGGTTTTGATTCTGCAGGGCATTTAATGGCCTTCCTGGGACTGTGGCTTAGGCGGCCAGATTATCTTCTCACCACATGGAGGAGCTAATAGAAAGTGGTCTCTGTCCTTCCTGCAGACCTCTTCGCAGCAGGCAGTTACAGGTATTTAAATGGTGGAAAACGCATCTGAGAATAGGGTCCTCTGTTTTTTTTCTCAGTTCTCCTTCTCCTGACACTATATCAGATGAAAAGATTCTAGCAAGTCAGTCAGTATAATGTTGAGAAGAAAATACTTTCTGCAACTTACCAGCACAAAACCAAACAGGAAAAGAGGAATGTGTACCTTTTGAATAAGATATACCTTAATTTTGGTTAGGTTTTATATTTCCTAACATCTGTTGAAAAGATAAATCTTATTTTAATGGTTATCATCACAACAAAACCCCAAGCATTGATGCTTTCAAATAAAAATTGAACATAGCTACCTTTAAAATTCTTTTATTTTACTACCTACCTTTGAGGGATCCATCTTAGCCTGAATAGATTAAAACTCACTCCTCCCATCATCCTGTCTCATTCAGCTCCTCTCAAACCTCAGGTCAGTTTTGTCTGGTTTGCAATTCTATGAACATCGCTTGTGATGTTTTCATTCGGTTAGAATTATGACACAAATGCAATGACTTTTAGTGTTAACACAACTTTATTTTCTTTCTGGGTCTGTGTCTGTTAACTTAATAAGAAAGCATAATAGAAGAGTTAGAAAGTTTGCCTTTCTTAGGAGGAGTCTGCAGGGAAATTTGCATTCTAGAAAAATACAGGAATTTAAAAATATGCTAGAAACAAAAGTCCAGGAGCACCAAGAGGTTGACCTCATAGTTTCTTGAGAGACACAGTTGCTACATAGTGCTTGGTTCCAGCTGAGAGGCTCCTCAGGTTTGTCCTGTGTCCTCTGGTGCTTCTTAGGCAAGTGAGGGGTTTAGATTCAGGGAGGATTTCCTGGTGATCTTGTTTCCCATGTAAATAGCACTGCTATGGTATAATACGAAATATCTCCTTAGCCTTTGTCCCTGGTTCCTGTCACAGAGCTTCTAAATTCCTTGGAATTTCCAACAGTGATAGGAAGCATGTTTTCTTATTCATAACAGACCCCTTTCAACCATGCCTGAGTTTATGTTAATGAAGTCACACTACTGGGGGCCCCTAGATAGTTCATTATGGGGGCTGGTTGCCAAAAAGACCAAGGCATGATTAGAGGGTTGGAACTTTCAGCCCCATCCCTCAACCTCTGGGGAGGGAAGAAGGGCTAGAAAGTGAGTTCAGTCACCAGTGGCCAATGATTCAATCAGTCATCAAAATCTTACCTATATATTGTGAACCTCCATAAAAACCCCTCAAGCAGCAATCCCCAACCTTTTTGGCACCAGGGACTGGTTTTGTGGAAGTCAGTTTTTCCACAGACTGGGCAGGGATGGTTTCAGGATGATTCAAGCACATTACATTTATTGTGCACTTTATTTCTATTATTATTACATTGTAATATAAACGAAATAATTATACAACTCACTATAATGTAGAATCAGTGGGAGCCCTGAGCTTGTTTTCCTGCAACTAGACGGTCCCATCTGGGGGTGATGGGAGACAGTGGCAGATCAGCAGGCATTAGATTCTCATAAGGAATGTGCAACCTAGGTTCATCGGATGCAGAGTTCACAATAGGGTTCGTGCTCTTTTGAGAATCTAATGCCTCTGTTGATCTGACAGGAGGCGGAACTCAGACAGTAATGCGAGTGATGGGGAATGGCTGTTAATACAGAGGAAGCTGTGATTGCTCGCCTGCTGCTCACCTCCTGCTGTATAGCCCAGTTCCTAACAGGCCTCGGACCACTACCAGTCTGTAGCCCAGGGATTGGGGACACCTGCTTTAAAGGATGGGGTTCTGAGAGGTTTTGAGTTGGTGAACACATTGAGGTGCTGGAAGAGTAGCATCCCAAGCAAAAACATGGAAGATCCATGCCCACCCTTCCTCCCCCCTACTCACCCCATACCTTGCCCTATGCAACTCTTCCATTTGGTTGTTCCTTAGTTGTGTTACAGGAAAGGGGTCCCAATACAGACTCAAAAAGGGGGTTCTTGGAGCTCACACAAGAAAGAAATCAGGGCAAGTCCACAGAGTAAAGTGAAAGCAAGTTTATTAAGAAAGTAAAGGAATAAAAGAAAGCCTACTCCATAGGCAGAGCAGCAGCATGGGCTTTTCAACTGTGTATACTTAAAGTTATTTCTTGATTATATGCTAAACAGGGGATGGATTATTCATGAGTATTCTGGGAAAAAGGCAAGCAATTCCCAGAATTGAGGATTCCTCCCACTTTTAGACCATATAGGTTAACTTCTGAATGTTGCCATGGCATTTATAAACTGCCATGGCGCTGATGGGCGTGTCTTTTAGCATGCTAATGCTAAATTATAATGCTAAATTTAGCATTATAATTAGCATATAATGAGCAGTGAGGATGACCAGAGGTCATTTTCATCACCATCTTGGTTTTGGCTGGCTTCTTTACCGCATCCTGTTTCATCAGCTGGGCCTTTTTGACCTGTATCTTGTCCTGACCTCCTATGTCATCCTATGACTAAGAATGCCTAAGCTCTTGGGAGTGCAGCCCAGTAGGTCTCAGCCTTATTTCACCCAGCCCCTATTCAAGATGGAGTTTCTCTGGTTCAAATGTCTCTAATAGTTGTATCCTTTATAATTTCAACGGAAGAATAACAAACTTCATAAATTTTGAAAGGAGAGCTTTATTTCTCATAAGGGGATTGCAGCCTTCAGGCTGAAACCATCTTTGCAAAAATTGTATCAGTGAGAAAATTATGACAGGGAATGAGATCTGAGCTAACTCACCAACCCCCATCTTGCCTTTCCCATAATTATTTCTGGGCTATTGGGTTGAGCTAACTTTGGAAGACATTTAGATTATAGTTTAAATGGTAATAGGCTGTCCCCCAAACTCAACCACTTTTGTAAAGCTAATGAGAGTCCCTCAGGCTGTGGGGAGGAGCGGAGACTGAATCCTACTAGGGGGCAGACATAAAAGTTTGATAGCCGTTATTCCTGAGGTTAAACAATTCACAACTTCCCCAATTACTCCTGCAAATAACAACACTATTGTAGGACCCTAAAATTGGCCTTTTGACACATCTTTTCAGGTTTTTTGCATGTCTGATACCCATGGCTCCACCTGGACCCACCTGAATCCACCAATCCTCCTCCTGTGGCCCCATCCAGAAGCAATTCAGCATGCAGGAGGACAGCTTCAACTGCCTATGATTTTGTCTTTGCCCAACCAGTCAGCAGCAAGCCTAGCCACCTCCACACTTTGAAAACCTTCTAACATACACCGGGCATGGTGGTGCACACCTGTAATCCCAGCACTTTGGGAGGCCGAGGCGGGTGGATCACAAGGTCAGGAGTTCAAGACCAGCCTGGCCCAGATGGTGAAACCCCATGTCTACTAAAAATACAAAAATTAGCAGGGCGTGGTGGTGGGTGCCTGTAATTCCAGCTACTCGGGAGGCTGAAGCAGTAGAATTGCTTGAACCTGAGAGGCAGAGGTTGCATTGAGCCGAGATTGCACCACTGCACTCCAACTTGGGCGACACAGTCAGACTCTGTCTCAGAAAAAACAAAAACAAGAACAAAACTTCTAACTTATGAGCTTTGAAGGAGAATGACTTGAATACGAACTCCATCTCCTACATGGCATGACTAGTCTTGTGTCTGTCAATGAAAAGAGTCAAACTCTAAAATATTTGAAGAGATTTATTCTGAGCCAAATATGAGTGACCAATGGCCCATGACATTGCCCTTAGGAGATCCTGAGGACATGTGCCCAAGGTAGGGCACAGCTTGGTTTTATACATTTTAGGAAGACATGAGACATCAATCAATACATGTAAGATGTACGTTGATTTGGTTCAGAAAGGTGGCACAACTCAAAGTGGGAGCTTCCAGGTGATAGGCGGATAAGAGACAAAAGGTCGCATTCTTTTGGATCTTTGATCAGCCTTTCACTGAATACACAATTTATATATGGTGGTGGGGTAGAGGAATAGTCATTTGGTTAGCAGCAGCAAATCCATACAGTTCTGCAGCAACCTTAATTCTTGCCTCCTTAGAAGAAAGAATTCGACTGAGGGGAAAAGGCAAAGAGAGAGATTGAGGCAAGTTTCAGAGCAGGAGAGAAAGTTTATTAAAAAGTTTTAGAGCAGGAATAAGGGGAAGTGAAGTACTTGAATGCACTTTATATTTTTTTTTTTTTTTTTTTTGAGACGGAGTCTCATTCTGTCACCCAGGCTAGAGTGCAGTGGCGTGATCTCAGCTCACTGCAAGCTCTGCCTCCCTGGTTCACAACATTCTCCTGCCTCAGCCTCCCCAGCAGCTGGGACTACAGGTGCACGCCGCCACACCCAGCTAATTTTTTTGTGTTTTTAGTAGAGACAGGTTTTCACCATGTTAGCCAGGATGGTCTCGATCTTCTGACCTCGTGATCTGCCCGCCTCGGCCTCCCAGTGTGCTTTATATTCTTGACCTTGAAAGAGGGCCAAGTGGGTAACTTAAGAGATTCAAGTGCATGGTTTAACCTTTGACTTGGGGATTGCAAGTTGGCATGCTTCTGGGGTCTTTCGTTACTTCCTTCACAATTTGCCCACAAGGAAATTCTGGGGTCTTTCGTTATTTCATTTAACCTTTGACTTGGGGTTTGCAAGTTGGCATGCTTCTGGGGTCTTTCGTTATTTCTCCCCTGTTTCTTCCCTTGGGTTGGGCTGTCTACATGTGCAGGGATCTGCCAGCACTTGGGAGGGGCTGGGGCTGCATGCTCAGTGTGTTTACTGAAATTGTGCACATGCTCACTTGAGGCACTGTTTCCCTACCAGTCAAGTGTTCCTAGAAGAAGTTCATATACCAGTTAAACTCTACCATTTTGCCTCTTAGTGCACATGCTTGAGCCCACTTGTCCAACTCCTGAGATCTTACTTGGAAGGTGCTGATTACCAATTTCAGGTATTTCTATTGGGAGATGGCCCTTCCCCGGCATTGGCTTCAACCAATTATCATTTTAGGGACGGTTTAACAACTGCCTGACCATCACCTGATGGTTGCCTGGTAGGAGAGGAGGCCCTCTCCTGCCCTGTTCATGTCTAACTACCTACTCTCACAATTTATGCCTTAGTCTGTCTCAGTGAATTGGCAGTTTTACATGAACGATAGGGCAGAGGAAGCAACCAGATAGGCATTTGTCTCAGGCGAGCAGAGTTATGACTTTCTGTCCTGTACTGGTGAAGACAAGCTATCAGTTTATGTTGCTAGGGTAAAATTCAACAGAACTGTTTTTAGGGTAAAGATATTGAGGCCCACAAGGAATTTCCTTGTGGACAAATTGTGAAGGAAGTATGTAGCTTTTTTTTTTTTTTTTTTTTTTTTATCTTTGTAGTTATCTCATTTAGGAATAAAATGGGAGCAGGTTTGCCTGATGCAGTTCCCAGCTTGACTTTTCCCTTTGGCTTAGTGACTTGGGGGTCCCAAGATTTATTTTCCTTCCATGTGTCTATTAAAATTTTCTCTACCACAATGGCATGGTCTTTGTGCAGTGGGCAGGAAAAAACCCTTGGGCAGTTACAAAGCTAGCCATTCTGACAGGCTGGAAAGCATAGCCTCCAACCAGAAGCCACAGGCACTTTGTGGGAGGGAAGACTAAGACAAAAATTGTTGCTGAATGAGGTGTCCAAATACACATATTCGATAAGCTATAGGAGGAGTCATGAATATTCATGAAAGGGAAAATATGCACATGTGCAATTGAGCCTCGTGCCTTTCCATGAATCATATGTACAAAAAATGGTGGTGTTAGCGTGATCCATGGGTGGAGTTTTTGGCCTTCTTGTGTCAAAAGGTGAGGTAGAGGACATGAAAACCCGCACTGCCCTTCCTCTGTGATTGGGCCAAAACTGGACTGGAGATAGAGGTCAATTTTTAGAAAGGGTTGCCTTGTGAAACTGGCGAGCTGTCACATTGAAACTGCAAAGAGGGAGGGGGAGTCGAGCAGTGGCTTCAGATGATTGGCTAAAGGCAATAAAGGAATGTGTCCTCTATTTCTTGTTTTCCAGAGCTGGTTTCTGCTTACTCCTTAGGAAAGAATTCTGGTTAAAGATTAATAAGGAAGGGGTGTGTCTGACTTTACGTTCCATCATGGCCGGGCACTCAGTTTTTAAGGTTTCCCTGGGGTCCCCGTGGCCAAGAGGGGGTATATTATGTTCAGTTGCTTGTGGGGCTTAGGATTTTATTTTTATTTCTCAGACGTTGTCTCCAGATGGAGACACACTGAGTTTGAAAAATCAATTTTTAGTTGCTAGAGAGCCCTTGTGATGTCAGATGTCTGAATCTTTAAGGCTGATGATGTTCCAGGGTGATGCGCGTATTTTTTGAGTGGGCCAATTAAGACTCTAAGCCTGACAAAATAAAAAGGGCCTGGGAAAGCATTTCTTGTCCCTTGGACTTGGACCATGGCTCTCTGACTCTAAAGTATCTTGGTTTTGTTGCTGCAGGAAGAAAAGAAGCTGTCTCCTTTGAAATCCAGAATTCACATATTCTAATTGCCTGTTCTGACTCTAAACTGAAACCTGTGGCTGCCTGTTGTTAGGTGGTTTCAGCCTTAGTTTGTGTTGTGCTGAACTGAAAGCAGACATAGGCTCCGTGGACAGAACTCAGATTCTGGGATCCTTGCAAATCACTGCTCTGTGGAGCCCTAATTTATAAAATCGTCATGGATACTTTTTGGGCTTTTCTGGACTATTTGGATTTTTCTCTGATTAGGCCATCTGAAATCCAGTTGCTGATTACATATTTATGATTGTAGGAGAGGAAAAAAACCATTCTGTGCATTAAAGATTTTTACTGAGACAGGGTTTCTGCTCTGTTGCCCAGGCTGGAGTGCAGTGGCATGATTACAGCTGACTGTAGCCTCAACCTCCTGGGCTCAAGCCATCTTCCTACCTCAGCCTCCTGAGTAGCTGGGACTACAGGCATGTGCCACCACACCTCGCTGATTTTTGTATTTTTTATAGAGACATGGTTTTGTCATGTTGCCCAGGCTGATCTCAAACTCCTGGGCTCAAGTGATCCGCCCACTTCAGCCTCCCAAAGTTCTGGGATTACAGGCGTGAGCCACTGCGCCTGGCTCAGCAAACATTATTTCCTCTTCCCGTCTTAGGTTCATAGGCTGGGGCCCTACTGAAACAGAAATTAAAAGAAATGAAAGAGTGTGTAAGCAAAAACTCAGTTGTATGTAAGAAAACCCAACTCCCCCTGAGAAAGAGAAAGAACTGGAGTCCTTTAAAAAATTAACTGCCTGTTTTTCTGTGGCTAGTAAGCCTTATCTCTCCTCCCTTCCCAGGCATTGTGAAGACTCTGTTTCCCTAGCTATGCAACTGCAAGGTCACTAGACAGATAAACTCAAGTCGCAAAACATGCTTTTCCTTAAAAAGTAAGAAATGATGTAATGCATGTCTCAATTGAATAACTGCCTTTGTTTCTCTCTTCTGTAGTATGCTTCCCCCTGCACAGATCTCCCCCCAACCCCCTGCAAGAAATGCTTAAAAGGTAACTTCAGGCCAGGCACGGTGGCTCACACCTATAATCCCAGCAATTTGGGAGGCTGAGGTGGGCGGATCACGAGGTCTGGAGTTCGAGACCATCCTGGGCAACATGGTGAAACCCCTTCTCTACTAAAAATACAAAAAATGAGCTGGACCTGGTGGCATGCGCCTGTAGTCCCAGCTACTCGGGAGGCTGAGGCAGGAGAATCGCTTGAACCTGGGAGGCGGAGCTTGCAGTGAGCCGAGATTGCGCCATTGCCCTCCAGCCTGGCCACAGAGCAAGACTCTGTCTTAAAAAAAAAGGTAACTTCACTCTTTGTTCAGGGCTCAGTCCTTTAGATGTTAATCCGACTGGGCCGGTGCACCTAAACAATTAATAAATATCATATCCTCCTGAACCCCATCAGTCTCTTCACACCAGAGAACTCAGTGATGAGCAAGTGAAAGAAGTGGCTAGAACTTGAGACTTATTGAGCATCTTAACAAAAGAACAATACATTTGTAGAGAAGTGGCCAGACAAAAAAGAAAGAGCTTTGAACTTTGAGGGGTGTCAAATTGTGCAAAGACAAATATTTGGGGAAACTAATGGTAGATGAGGGCTAGTTACTAAGATTTGTTTGTGTAGACTTTGTCCAGTGATAAGGTTGTTATCCCCTTTCTTGAATGGAAGTAGGGGTTGGGGATACCATCACAAGAGACGTTTATATTCTGCTTTCAGGCAGACAGAAGTAGGGCAGACAGCTCATCCTGCGTCTGCTTTTTTTCAATTCCCTTTAACTCAAAATAATTCTTATGTCCAAATGGCATGTTTTGGGGTGGCATAGTCTGAGCCCCTTCATGATACAGAGGCTAATTGCATTACTGATTTATAATCCCTGTTGAAAGCTGTAAGTTGGAGGAGGACACATCACAGGGAGTGTGACCCCTCCAACCACTCCTGACAGACTGGACTCTCCTCGTCTTGAGACTATCTCATTGCTGTTGACTTGCTCTTTTCAACTTTCCCAATTAGTTTCAATCTGTGAAAATGGTCTGACAGCCTGAATCTACATCCCTCACTTTTGTCCTAACACACACACACACACCTTAGTAAGGTAGGGGGAGGACACATTTTCCCTATATCTTTTGAGGCCTTGATAATTGAATCTATGAAATAAACTGAAAACTGGCAGATTAACAGAACAAAAGGTATACAAACTTATTACGTGCATGGGGCATCATATGAAAGGAAAGTTTACGCCCCAAACCCAGTGAGATCAAGAAGCTTATATACCCTCTTTTTAAAGGAGAGGGGAGGGGAGATGTAGGCAACTTACTTAGGGGGAGTAAATTGTTTTGATGAAAAATGAATGGGCCCTCAGAAGAATACGTGACAGCCTGTGATGAAGCCTGTCTGGACACGGGGTCAACCTCCAGTGTTCTCTCCAGTGAACCAAGTTTAATCTTCCTGGTTGATAAGATTCCCTGGGAAGGGATTCATGACATCTGAGTTCCTTTTGGAGGGTCTATCTTTATGCAGATAAAGGGAGCTCAGAGAAAATCCTGTCTTGCATTTGCTATTTCTCAAGTGCCTTCAATTTGAAGTCCAAAGCCATATATTTTGGAGTGGCATTTCCTGACCTTAGAAGTTTGATTATTAAATGCAATTGACCCCAGAAAAGGATTACTAATTTCTAGGCTCACTGTATAATTTGGATGAAAGAGGTGGGAGTTTATGTTAGCCAATTTTGAAAGTTTTTGAAAATTGAGGATTTCATTCTGGACATAAGATGGAGCAGGGACTCCTTCTTAGTGGCCTGCCAGGACCCCCACGCAGGCATGGAAATAAAGGAAAATCTCAAGTTCCTTCAAGGGAAATTCCAGGCACTACCGGGCCCTGAGAAGTAAGTTTGCAAGCTGATAAGCAAGAAGGTAATAATAGCTTAAAACAACAGCCAAGGAAGTTAGAGTCAGGTGATGTTTGGTTCTCTATAGAAACCAAAAATAGGGTCTTAAGCGTGAGCTGCAGGATTCTCCTTGCATGACAACCCGCAAACAAATGCCCTCCTTTCTCTTGTTGCAAAACCCCACTGTGGGTGTTTGGCTTTACTGGGCTGGGCAAGTGGACCCCAGTTTTGTTCAGTAGCAGACAATGTGAGCATGATACCTCTTTATGCTTAAATTGCATGAAAATGTTTTTTTGGTGAAAGTCCTTTTGTCCTTTTTGTATACACTTTTTCCAGTTGAAAGATCTGCGTGAGAATGGGATATAACTGAACAAAAATATATGATTGCTGAGTAGGACTCTCTGACTTTGTTGCAATGAAAAAAAATAGAAACTCAGCCCCCAGGGAGGCATAAAGGAGAGGAAGTCATTAACAATCTTTTTGTTTTTCAGAACTGTTCCTGGAAGATTTCCCTTCTGTCTGACGGAAATCTTCCCACTCTGTCTTTCCAAACTCCTACTTAATGCTTTGAATTCAGACTGCTGAGCCTCTGAGCACAACAGACAGCACTGGGGTTGGAGGTGGGGATCCACTCTGGAACTTTCCATCCAGAAAACCTCAGATGTCTTCCTCACTCCTGTGTTTGGAACTGATAGCTTGAAGGCAGTTCCTCTGAAAGCAAGGACTTCAGTGTATTTTTTGGACTGGAATGGAAACCTTACGGTGGTAGGCCCCACCATGGAAGGCCACATGGTGGGGGTTATAAACCTGTACTGCCTAAGGCATGTCCCGCTTGGGCTGCCATGCATGTCCTCTGGGATTGTGCTTTGTGTCTGTGTGTACCTGACTATCATGACACTGTCTCAGCCCAGGAAGGTGATCAGGTCCACTTTACTTTCCTGGCCTGAGCTGTGATGTGCCACCAGGTTAAAAGTTTAATATAGACATGTACGGAGGAAGCTCTCTGGACTTCTAAGATAGACCTTTATAATTAATCAGATTTGTTTAAGCTAGCTAAATTCAGGATCCTTAAAAGAGGATAAATACTGAGTGTATTGGAAAAAACTGGGATCAATACTGACAGAGATCCTAGAAATAATAATTTTACTATAAAGTTGCCTTGCTAAGGACTAAGGGGATGGACCATGCAGAGTTAGCATGGCAAGTTTGAGACTGTTATCTTTAGAAAGACTTGCTTGCAAGGTTGGCCCTTGGCTAACATCAGGGAACTTGGATTTTTAAGTTTTCTAGCTATTCTATAAATGATATGGGTGGCTTACTATGCTAAGACTGTTTATGCAAATGATGGAGTTTATGCTAACACTTGCTTTCCTTCTCGAAGTCTGGAATTTTGGTACATGCTAGGCAGAGGGTGCATACATGATCAGTCCCCAGTAAAACCCTTGGGCACACAGTCTAACTGGCTTCACATGTGTTGTCACAATTTGATGCTGGAGGAATTAAGCACAACCTGATGCCTCTATCGGCCCTCTTGGAAACCTATACCTGATTTTCTTTGGACTTGGCCCCATGCACTTTTTGTCTGCGCTAATTTTGCTCTGTATACTTTTGTTATAATAAGGCTTAGCTGTGAGTATGACCATATGTTGAATCCTGCTCATCTTTCCGGTGAATCATCAAATCTAGGGGTAGTCTTGGAGACCCTGATGTCAATGTCCTAGAATTCTCTTTAGAAAAAAACAATGCAGCAGGCTATTAGAAGATAACAGCTCCCTCTGGGAGACCAAAGGAGAGAAAAGACAGGCTAAGCCTGACTGAGTGTGGCTCTTTCTCCAACCTACACAATTTCCTATGAGGATTTCCCTTTGTAAGACTTTCTTTCCACACAATAGCTGTCCCCAGATTCCTCAGCCATCATGCGCATGGCTGGGGATGTTGCATCATTCTTGGGCATACCTAGGACACCTGTCCATCCCCTGGTGGATCTTGGTTCAGGATTTTGTTGCTGGTATGTTCCACATAAATCAGAAGAAAAGAAGGTGCAGGGTCACCAAAAACTCTTCTGTTTATTGCGTCAGACTGGAGTCAATGTCTTTCCCTTTATAATCAAGAGGGAGCTCAGGAGGGTTGTGAAATGATATTTGGCAGGAAATCAAAGGAAGTGAATATTCTAACAGGAACCACCCTGACCTTTATGCTTTATGAGATATTCATATAAAGGGACAATGGCAAAGAGAAAATCATTTTATTCATCAAACTCTAGTTGAGCAGAGCTTGTGTTGCAGGGTGAATTATGACACTGTGAACAAAGGTCATTTTGGGGAAGATCCCAGGTTGGATGTTGAACTAGAAAAAGAATATTAGTGGGACAACTGGTAAAATTTGAACAAGACTTGTAGATTAGTTGATTATATGTTGTCACTGTTAGTTTCCCGTCTTAAAGATTATTCTATGTTTATGTAAGGTGTTAACATGATGGGAAGCTGTGTAAAGGGTATATGGGAATTCTGGGCACCATTTTTACAATTTTAAGTCTAAAATCATTTCAAATAAAAAGGGATAAAAAGTCAAATTATAGGCTGACAATTATTTTCTCTTGGCATTTTGAAACTATTTCCCACTGTGTTTTGGTTGCTATTGAGAAGTCTGAGCTTAACCTAATACCAATTCCTTCACAGATATTTCTTCTGTTTTTTGTCGTTTTAAAAATCTTTCTGCCACAAAGGCACTTAAAAGATACTACTATGTTTTTAGGTGACATCTGCTTGGGTGATCTTTTATGGAATTCATGTATTTGAGGATTAGCATTTTTCATTAATTCCGAAAATTTCGGTCATTGTCTCTTCAACTATTGCCTTTCCTCCATTCCCTTTTATTTGTTCTTCTGCAACTCTGATCACATGCATTTTAACTTCCTCACTTTGTTCTCCATGTCCCTGAATAGCTCTGCTGATTTTCCATCTCATTGTTTTTCTGTGCTGCATTCTGAGTAGTTTCTTCAAATCTGTCTTCTAAATCAATAAATGCTTTTCCCTGTGTATAAATTACTTTTCAACAAATCCTTTGAGTTTCTAATTTCTATTATTTTAGTTTTTATATTTCTAAGTTTTGTTTGGTTCTTGTGCAAATATGCCTAATCAAATTTAATACACTATTGTTCCTTTATTTATTTATTATTCATTTATTTTTTGAGATGGAGTCTCGACCTGTCACCCAGGCTAGAGTGTAGTGGCATGATCTCAGCTCACTGCAACCTCTGTCTCTTGGGTTCAAGAGATTCTCCTGCCTCAGCCTCCCGAGTAGCTGAGATTACAGGCACCCATCACCACACCTGGCTAATTTTTGTATTTTTAGTGGAGATGGGTTTTCACCATGTTGGCCAGGCTGGTCTTGAACTCCTGACCTCAGGCAATCTGCTCACCTCAGCCTTCCAAAGTGCTGGGATTACAGGCATGAGGCACCGCGCCCGGCCTATTCCTTTGTTAAAACTTAATTTTTTCTTTCTTTATCTTGAAATTTACTAAATACACTAATACATTCTTTTTTTTTTTATTGAGACAGAGTTACTCTGTTGCCCAGGCTGGAGTGCAGTGGTGCGATCTCGGCTCACTGCAACCTCTACCTCCCAGGTTGAAGCCATTCTCCTGCCTTAGACTCCCAAGTGGCTGGGATTACAGATGCCCGCCACCATGCCTGGCTAATTTTTGTATTTTTAGTAGAAACCGGGTTCTACCATGTTGGCCAGGCTGGTCTCTAACTCCTGTCCTCAGTGATACACCTGCCTCAGCCTCCCAAAGTGTACTAAATACATTCTTTTTTATTCTCTATTCAATTACAATATCTGCAGTTTTGTTGCTCTGGCTTATCATTTATTATCTGGCAACTTTTGCACATTGTGGCTTATTTATTTGTGTGTATTCTTTGATTTTGTATTATGACCTGATATTCCTTGGAACTTTATCAAACTTGGAAATTCTTTGAGAACTATGTAAAAAGTATTTCCTTTTGAGGGGTGTTTTTATTTGCTTTTGTTAGGTGCATGGGAGCACTACCAAGCCAGAATTGCTTAAAATGAAATTTTCTACTTGAGGTTTTTTTTTTTTCTTGCCACATGGATAGTGAGAATTTCAGCCCGAAACAATCATGCTTCTCCACTTAAGATTAGAAATTATCAATGACTTTTTTTCCTCCCTGCTTTACTTAGGGCCAAAGCCAAAAACAGGCATGTGTAGCCCCATCATTTAGGTCTGCAAGGAGTTTGTTCTCCAGTTTAACCTCTGAGTGGGTCCTGGTTTTATGTGAGTTCTATGATACAATGTACCACGTGCAGGCCCCAGACTTTGTCTTCCATCTCCTTCATAATGTAATGTAGTCCATGAGAAAGTGATGTAGATCACCAACACAAATGAACACATGCTTATTCTGGTGGATTTTCACTTTCCTGTCATTTCTGGACTTCAGGGAATTCCTTACTCTCTTTTAAATGCAGCTGTGCATTTAAAAAATATGTTTTGCAGATTATATAGCATTTTTCATTGTGATACACAGGCTTTTTGTTCTGTGTATATCTGGTCTACCATAATGCTTGTAAGGAAACACATTTAATCTTCTGTGAGGTATAATTTATTATTCCCAGGTTTTATGTAGGAATATCTTAGGGTCACAGAGGTTAGGCGATTTTTCCCAACACTGTAGAGATACTAAGTGGTGGAGGTGAGGTTGAAATAGGTCTAAACCCAAAGTCAAGGCACTTTCAAAAGATTAATAAAGTTTGTCGAATGATACTTGGACTAACTCCTGCCTGAATTAAGCTAGAAATTAATATAAGTTCTTTAATTCAGTTAGGAAGATCCCAAATCAGAAACAAATCATAATAAAAATTGAGATCAGGAAGCTTCCTGAGTGTAGCTCCTCATATCACTGTCCCACACATAAGTACTGCCCCATATGGCAATCGGGAAGCCCCAGGAATGCTTGCTAGGGTCAGGCCCTGCTCCCCTAAGTTAGTTGAAAGCTCCCTCCCTACTCAGTGACTGCTCTCATACTTCTTCATTGTAGCTGTTGGCTCTCAGAACATGATGCCCAAAGTATAGCGCCTCGGTGTGCTGAGTACTTTGAACTGAAAGACATTGGAAGGGCCTCTGAAGAAAGATCTCTTTGACCTTCTCCTGCCCTCTTGTCTTTCATGCTTCTTTCTCCCCTGGAGTGAACCATGGAAACTAGAATTCCTCTTCCGCAAGACAATGATAGAAACTAGAAGCCCTTTCCCCAAAGCAAGCCATAAAACTTAGGAAGGTCACTCTCTCCCTTCTCCCTTCTCATTTGAAGACCCTTAATCCAGAGGAATCCTGCCCCATACTTGCAAAGAAGAAATGCTACACAGAGAGTCCAAGAAGAATTTGAACCCAGTCTATTAGCATTAGATCATACTCTTGTCCAAACACATCTCTACAGAGCTGCCCATTCTTCATGGAACCTAAGCACAAAAACAGTTTTCCCTGGATCTTTGGGTCTTCATTTCTGAAGGCTCTCATATCACATAAAACGTTGATTAAGTAAATTTGTTATGCTTTTCTCTTGTTAACTTGTCTTTTGTTATAGGAGTGTCAGCCATGACTCTTACAATGAGTAAGGAGAGGTATTACCTACCTCCTTTTACCCCTACATGCTCTTGGAGCTGATTATCACAGTTTGTAATTTTTCCACCTTCCATTCCTGCTTCTGTGTATTTTGGTAAATTTTTGCAGGTCAGTAGACTTCCCATGGCAGAATATTTCCTGCTTCTCACCAGCCCTTAAGCTAATCCAAGGAAAACAAAAGAACATCATAGTGCTTTGTCATATGACAAGATTACAAAAGCAGCATCCAGTGGCAGAATGCCCAACTGCTCCGGGACACAGCCAATAGCTGACTTCAGTGCTCCCCATCCCTGCTTGTCAGTGATTAGTCTAAATTGTTATCACAAGCCCAGTCTGACCAATGAGTGTGAGTGAGGGGCCATTTTGATTGTCAGCTCCTGATTCTGCAGAAAACACGAAACTGAGCTGTACCAAGATGCTGATGAGGGGCTGCAGCATGCAATTCACTTCACCAGCAGTCACTAAGGTCTGATCTCTTTTCTAACCATACCTGGAAGATGGAATGCTGGACCCAGGGTATGCATAGAAAATGGGAGTTATTAGAAAAGCAGCTTTGCTTGCTTTAACCCAGGAATTGTATTTCTGGTATGTTGTTTCCTTTTAGACAATTGCTCTAAAGCTTCTCTTGTTTAAGGAGCAGGAGGATGGGGGAGATTATTTCTGCTCTCAGCAAAAGTCTTAGAACCAGGGCCTCCTCGTTTGTAAGGAAGCAAGTAGGTCCCTGGACCTGGGCTGGGATATGATTTGTGATCAGCCAGGTAAGAGTTAAGAGTGGAAGTCTGTGCTCTCTGCCCATCTTATAATATCTTAAGGGTGATCATCTGTGGTATTCTTGAGTGGTATGTCCCATTCCATCTAGCATTTCATTAGAATTATTGTATAAAGGATGACAGGCAGAGGACACTTGACATGGGAATGCTGGACCTATTGGATGTTTATTCATTAGCTGCAGTTACCCCCCATTAGCCATTTTTAACAAAAAGTAAAAATTTAGTTGACATGTAAAAATTATATATATTTATGGTGTATAGCATGTTTTAATATATGTATACATTGTGGAACGGCTAAATCAAATTATTTAACATATGCATTACCTCAGCTACTTACCTTTCTTTTTGTAGTGAGAACACAAAATCTACTCTCTCAGCAATTTTCACGTATGCAACATATCATTATTAACTATAGTCACCATGATGTACTATGTTAGCCTCTTAATATGGTATAATGCCTTGGCAAAACCCCAAATCCCTAGCAGGTCTGGATCTTTGAGTTTGGAAATGGTCCAAGGTGCATATACTATGTCTGTGAATACCAGAGGGCAACTGTCTATGGGTTCCTGGTGTAGGGTCTATATTCTAAATTCTGAGATGAACTCCTTTAGGGCCACAGTCTTTCTGCCACTTATGAACCTACAAGCAAGTTTCCAGGTGTTAAATCAGCTAGGGAATCATTTCAGAATTTATTTCAAATATTACATTAATTCCTAGGGGATAAGGAATTTAAAAGGAAAGTGTTCAAATGATCATCTTATACATTTATATACTTTTACCTTTCTGTTTACACCTTTGTGACTAGATATTACATTCATGAGTGAATTAAAAATGAACTGCAGAAGTTAATCTCAAGAGTCCATGGAGACTATTCCCCATGTGTTTAAGAGACCTTTGCTGTCCAGGTCTGACTTTAACCTGAACAAAATGGAGCTCACCATGTCAGATGCTGGCAGTTTGAAAGGGACTGCTGTAGACCTGGATGGATCTCTGCCCTTTTGACCAGCCTCACACTGGTGTCCCTCACACTCTGTCAGGGAGGCATTTGCCCAGATATTCCTGGGCTTACAGCAACCCTGTCAACAGCAGCAGCTGCTAACTGGGTATGGGGCTTAGTTGGGGCTCCTAGGCTGGAAAGACAGTCATAGTTCCTATAATGTAAGGATAGGCTGCCTTCAGGGGGAGGGTGTTCATTCTAAGGGAGGGGCGCAAATGAGCATGTCGAGAATAGTATGGTATGGCTTAGCAATTACCCACTGTTCCTAGTAGGAGAAATTTTGGGAATTAATATTACTGTTATAGTCCCATACACAAACCACACAATTACCTCTATTCTAGCAGAGTTGAAATGTTTGAATTTATTGTAGCATTACTATCAGGAATACACATTGATTATGGTATTGCTACCAAGAATACATATAAATACATGGCTGAAGCTATAAGTGAGATAAGAGATATTCCAGGGTTAGTCAAAAGTTAATCTTTGAGTTCCAGAAGTCTGGATGAAAATGAGATGAGACTGCAAATTTTGTTGTTAGGCAGTCACCATTTATGACCCTTGGCAGGAAGGGCAGGAATGGTGGTTATATTGTGAACTGAATGAAAACTGAGAACTAATCAGCATCATGTGGGCCTGAAGCATTTATTGCTACCAGTGATTAGTTGTAAGACCTTCGGACTATGTAACTGTAATGAACTATAATGAACATGAGAAAACAACTCTTTTTTTTTTTTTTTTTTTTTTTTTTTTTGAGATGGAGTCTTGCTCTGTTGCCCAGGCTGGAGTGCAGTGGCGCAATCTTGGCTCACTGCAACCTCTTCCTTCCAGGTTCACGCCATTCTCCTGCCTCAGCCTCCCAAGTAGCTAGGACTACAGGTGCCCGCCACCACGCCTGGCTAATTTTTTGTATTTTTAGTAGAGACGGGATTTCACTGTGTTAGCCAGGATGGTCTCAAACTCTAGACCTCGTGATCCGCCCACCTCAGCCTCCCAAAGTGCTGGGATTACAGGCATGAGCCACTGCGCCTGGCCAAAAAACAACTCTTTAAAAATGTACCTTAGAGCAACAGGCAAAGCTTCCCTGCTCAGCAATCCCAGGTTGGGTCCCCCTGTCTTCCTATCCTCCTACCCGTCACAACCACCACTGCAGGCTTCTGATGCTGTTTTCCTCCTCTGTCTCAGTTCAGTTGCTCTGAGTTAGAGAGGAGCTCTCTGGGACTGGAGCTGACTGCGCCCTGGCCCATTTCCTCACTACCATCCTCAAGCTCAGATGCTGACAGGAAAATACTGCCTATGCCTGAAGGGGCATCCCTTAGCAGGCGGCCCAGTTCCTTCTCATAACATTTGGCTGCTTGCAGCAGATCTCCATTCTGCTTATGAATTAATCCTTGAAGATACCAATAATTCGGTGCATTTTGTGGAAGCAGATTTTCAGATACATTCTGTGGTTGGTCTTTGATCTCTTCCTTGTCAGTTGATTTTTTGCTTATGGACAAACCCTCTAAACCATGTTGCACAGCAGTGTCTTCAGACTTCCCATTATATTTCTGAAGGTTGCAGTAGCGCTGATGGGATTGTTGCTTTTCAGCATCAGGGACTTCCTTATTGAATGGTGTCTGATAACATTCCGTCTCCAGGAACTCAGCGCAATCGGAGTATGCATTCAGAGGATTCAGTCCCTTCTCAAGAGCTTTATTCGAATAGTCCACAGCATATTGCTTTAGTGCTTCAATCATCTCTTTATTTCCACTAGCTTCAGATTCTCCTGTATTCTGCATTTGTCTTACTTTTGCCTTGTAGCAGCACCCAATCTGGTGATAGAGGTAGCCATTGTTTGGTGTGGATTCCAACACCCGTTGGAACAGTTCAATAGCTTTGTCTAGGTCACCTTTTCTTCTGTAAAATTTGGCTGCACTGCGGAGGACATCTGTTTGCCAAGGAGCCTTTTCCAAGGCTTCTTCAACAAACTGCTCTCCTTCAGCTTCTTTATTCATCTTCTGCAGTTTCAGGCCCAAGAGAACCTTGACGTATTGGTTATCAGGACTCAGCTCAATGGCCTGCTTCAAAACATCAGTAGAGAACTGTTTCTCTGGGTTATTATCCAGATGGTACATCGCAATTGCCAGTCCAGAGGAGAATTCTGGGTTGTTGGGCTTTTCTTCCAGAGCCTTCTCAAAACACACCTTTGCCCTTTCATTTCTTCCACACTTCAGTTGTGTCCACCCTTCCTCACAGTCAAGTTCAGAATACTCAATACTGTATGGATTTGAAAATTTCTTGCAGGTTTGTTTCACCTTATCTACATAAATCTGAGCATCTGAGAGTCTGCCCAAGTGATAGTAGACCCAGGCGTAGTTTCCCCAAGTGACTAGACTTCTGATTTCTGCTTGGTCAGCATGTTCTTGCTGGATTAACTCTTCAGCTTGCCGTAAGCATTCCAGGGCTGCCTCGTTGTTACCATCTAGGTGTTTTATGTAGGCCAACAAGTTGTACATTGTAGCTTTGAACTCAGTGTTTAAAAATTCAATCTGGTTACACACTCTATCTTCTAGATCCCTTGAGACACTTTCTTCCTTGAATAAGTTCCAGGTGAAATGGCATTTCAGCTGTGGAAGGATTTTCTCCAGGGAATTCTTGGTGACCTCACTGTGGAGAAAATAAACATGGTCACTGTGATGTACACTGCCAAGCACTGCACCCTGTGATCATTAATTTTATATGTCAATTGAACTGGGCCACAGGATGCCCAGATATTTGGTCCAACATTATTTCTGGGTGTGTATGTGAGGTTGTTTTTGGAAGACATGAACATGTGAATTGGTGGACTGAGTAGAGCAGATTGCTCTCCCCAGTATGGGTGGGCGTTATCTGTTCTGTTGAGGGCCTTAATAGAACAAAAAGGCAGAGGAAGGGAGAATTCTCCCTCTGCCCGACTGCTTGAGCTAGGACATTGGTCTTTTTCTGCCCTTAGACTAGACTTGGACTAGAACTTTCACCATTGGCTTACCTGGTTCTCAGACTTTTAGACTTGGACTGGGACTACACCATCAACTTTCCTTGGTCTCCAGCTTGCAGACAACAGATTATGGGACTTACCAGTCTCCATAATCAGGTGAGCCAATTCCTCATAATAAATCTCTTTATATATAGATGTTCCTTGACTTATGATGGGGTTATATCCTGATAAACCCATCATAAATTGAAAACATTGTAAATAAAAAGATGCATTTAATACATCTAACCTACCATAGCTTAGCCTAGCTTAAATGTGCTCAGAACCCTTACATTAGCCTACAGTGGGGCAAAGTCACCTAACACAAAGCCTATTTTATACTAAAGTGTTGAGTATCTCATGTAACTTATTGAATACTGTATTGTAAGTGAAAAACAAGAATGGAATTATCACTTTTGTACCACCACAAGGTTGGAAAAATTGTAAGTTGCTTCCTACATTCACTTTTCTTTAGCTACAGTCTGTGCAGACACCCACAAAGCACATCCCTTACACCGTGTAAGCAGATATGCAGGAGGTGAGGTAAGATGGGTAAGAGGAGGCAGCTTCAGTGACAGGAAATGAGATCTCTCTCATGCTGCTCAATTACCAAGTCAGGCCAGGAATGGTGACTCATGCCTGTAGTCCTAGCACTTTGGGAGGCCAAGGCGGGTGGATCACTTGAGCCCAGGATTCAAGACCAGCCTGGGCAACATGGCGAAAGCCTGCCTCTACTAAAAATACAAAAATTAGCCAGGGATGGTAGTACATGCCTGTAGTCCTCGCCATTCGGGAGGCTGAGACAGGAGGATCACTTGAGCCCAGGAGGCAAAAGTTGTAGTGAGCTGAGATCACACCATTACACTCCAGCCAGGGTGATAGAGTGGGACCCTGCCTCAAAAAAAATAAAAGTAAGAATAAAAATTAAAAAATACCAAGTCAGTTCTCATTCCTTGTACATTCTGGGTAAGGTTTGTTTAGCTATCCAATGACTCTTTATTGGGCTATCTCTTTTTGTCACTTTATTAGATATTATGGATACTAAGAAAAATAGAGATTATCCCAACTTTCTCTGCCCCCTAGGTGCTTTCAGTTTTGTCAGGAGACATGTAAAGAAATAAAAGCCCAGATATGTCTGCCAACATGTTATGTGATTTACGTATTTTTCCCTTCATCTTTTCCACCACTTACAAACAGACCCACGGAGGCTCAGCTTGAGTCTGATTGAAGTAGTCTCCCCACCACACAGGCCAGATTCCCAGACAGAATGAATTTGTTGCAACAAACAAACAAAATGGACACATTTTTGTTTTGTAGTTGGAAGATACTAAAGGAGATCACTTGCCTTATTTAGCTGGATAAATTGTAAGAGTTCTCTAAGTGTGTTCCCATTATCTACATTTGCCTGGGGCTTGGGCTGTATGTCCCTCACTCTTGAGTTTGTGCTTCTTCCTTCTTACCAGTAGAGTCACGGCACCATAAGATTGGAAAGAACCTCCAGAAATCATTAAACCAAGTGTCCTTATTTTTGGATTTCACAGACAAGCACAATTTCAGAAAAAAGTTATGAACCAAATAGGGCTGCTAATGTATCTGAAAAGATACCAACCATCTATTCTGACCAATATTTTATTTTAGAAGATAGAAAAGAAATAATTTTCCTTGCCACTGAAAAAGTAATCTCAGAATAAACAAAATTCTTTAAATTGAATGCATTTTGTTCTACAAGGAGCCATTGACTTTATTTGCAATTTACCATGGACCAGCACTGGCCCTCACACCGCTACTGCAAGTGTACTGATCTATATACTTCCTGTCTGTCTCTCCAGTAACGCTGATCTAAACCATTTTTGGCCCAATATGATTGCACATGAAATGCTTTATAGTGAGAGATGCAGAATCAACTCAAGGGCAATGGGAGTGAGGAGGGAAGTTGCCATCTACATCCGGCTAGCCTCTTAATGTGTGTGCTTTGATTTGGGGACAGTCCTTTTCCTTTTCTTGGTCCCTGTCTAGGATTCCAGTGTCAATATCTTCCCTGTCTATTATAGGGTCCTTCCTTCCTTCCTTCCTTCCTTCTTTCCCTCCCTCCCTCTCTTCCTCCCTATTTTCCTTCTTTCCTCCCTTCCTTCCTTCCTTCCCTCCCTCCCTCCCTTCCTCCCTCCCTATTTTCCTTCTTTCCTCCCTTCCTTCCTTTTTTTGCAGAGACAGGGTCTCACTATATTGCCCAGAGTGGTCTCAAACTCCTGGTCTCAAGCAATCCTTCTGCCTCGACATACCAAAGTGTTGGGATTACAGGTGTGAGCCACCACACCTGGCCCTAGGGATTTTCAATTTGGCTTTACCTGGGGATTCTAACTACCCTGTATGAAGGACTACAAGTCAAAAGTAAAGTTAGCAATTATTTAAAAAATGAATACCAAAAGTAAGTTATAACGATGATAATTGAACAACTCTGCTTATATCTGTTATGCCACTAAATCATAATAAAGTCATGGAAACATGAGTTAACTTTGCTGATGGGTGAATTAGGAAGGTTAAAAGGAGAAAGTGTGAGTCTCAGATCAATAGAATGTATCTGCAGATTTGTAGGTACATATGGGTGCCTGAAAAAAATAGCTGAACACTCTAGTAATTAATAGAGAGTATCCAGTGGACCTGCAGGATGACAGGTGACGTTGGATGTATTGTTGGATGTATTTGCCTCAACGAAACCAGAAACCACCTTGCAAGTCTGATGACACTATCTCTCTCTCTCTTTTTTTTTTTGGAGGGCAGAAGGCTTTGACATATCAATGCACCAGGGATCTTACCAAACTAAATTTTAAGCACTTATAGCTAAAGATTCTCCCTCTGAGATGAAACATACTTCCACCCTGTCATGTATCAGCTTCAGAAGATATCAATTGCTCAAGAAAGTGTTGGACAAGCAGAAAAGCACACTGAACATTTCTGGACTTGTGAAAGAGCTCTGAATATGGATCTCTCAGGGATATTCCATCCCCACCAATGCTTTACCAATGCCAGAGCTGGCCAGGCTGAGACATTTAATGATAACATGGAACAATTTATTCAGGAAGATAGTCAACTACTCATGTGGCTTTATGATTATAAAACCCACTGAAAATTGGGTCCCTTGATTCTCTTGATTTTTCCTAAGCCTTACTGCCTAAAGTCTCCAATTTGATGAGGTATTTGACACTTGATCTCTCCTTGAAGTAAAATTTGGAGCAAAATATATTGGACTGGAAGGCCTGAGACCTTGATAAGAAGAAACATGAACCCCAGAGCTAGAGGTCAGGAGTTTTCATTATAATACTATTGCCCTCTTAAAACAAATACTCCAATTGCCAAGGTTTCCTCACTTAATAATTTATCTCATATGCGTTTTTGAAAGTTACTCTGAATACTTCTTATATGTATAAATAAGTTAGTTAACAGTAATTAATGCAGATATTTAAAGAAATACAAGCAGGCAGGTGGGATGATGACTACAGTCACTTGATAAAGAACAGCTAGGTGGCCGGGCACGGTGGCTCACACCTGTAATCCCAGCATTTTGGGAGGCTGAGGCGGGTGGATCATGAGGTCAAGAGTTCGAGACTAGCCTGGCCAACATGATGAAACCCCGTCTGTACTAAAAATACAAAAATTAGCCGGGCGTGGTGGCAGGCGCCTGTAATCCCAGCTACTCGGGAAGCCGAGGCAGGAGAATTGCTTGAAACCGGAAGGCGGAGGTTGCAGTGAGCCAAGATCGGGCCACTACACTCCAGCCTGGGCGAAAGAGCAAAACTCCGTCTCAAAAAAAAAAAAAAAAAAAAAAAAAAAAGAATAAAAGAAAAAGAAGAAAAAAAAGAATAGCTAGGTTCAGGTGAAATGTGGGGAGTAGAATGCCAGTCCTACCTGGATCTGCATCTAGTAGAAGACCTTAGGGAGATAGGATTCCCTCAGGTCCAGAAAGAGATTTCCCATGACCTCAGATTGCAGACATAAGATTTCGCTTACTAAAGCAGTTAAAGCTAGTGCTGCTAGTCCTTAGGAAATCCCCAGAATCAACATAGTTATAGTCTCTCACCTAACCCAGATCATGACCACCTGTCTTGCCCACAGACTCCAGGGTAGATACCACATCTCCTTCCCAGTCAAAGCTATTACTAGAGTAGAATCTTGAAATTTTCAGAAAGTGGCCTTCTTGAAGTGGTAAGAGTGGGGATTTCCCCACTCTTGTCTGCACATGTGCAGCTTGTCCCCAACATGTGCTGGTTATGCTCCAACTGACTACGTGAAGGAACTGGCAGACCTGTGCTCAGTTGGTTGGTCAGAACAGGCCCAAACCAAGGAGTCCATCACTTCAGAAAGCAAGTTAAGGAACTCTCCAGAGCTGGACTTCTCAACCTTTAATGTACATATGGACACAAACATCTGGAGATCTTTTTAAAATGCAGATCTGGATTCAGATAAGCTGGGATGTTACCTTTCTTACAACCTCCCGGGGGATCTCTGCTTCAGACCACACTGTGAGCAGCAAGGCTCTGGGAAGACTTCCCTTTTTGGCAGTGATTTCCAATCAACAGTTTCTCATACTTAAATTACCCTTTAAACAGTCAAACTTTGCTTTATTTTTATTTTATTTTTGTTTTTTTGTAGGTCTCACTTTGTTGCCAATTCTGGTCTGGAGCCCCTGGGCTCAAGCAATCCTCCTGCCTCAGCCTCCCGAAGTGCTGGGATTACAGGCTTAGCCACTGTGCCCAGAAACAAGCTTTGCTTTATTTCAACATTCTTCCCACCCCTCCCCCCTCCTGCCTCTTGGGGTTTCCTCCTTCACATTTACACACATACAATGCAGGAAGCCTTGTATGCATTTAAGGAAGAGAGGATTTGGAGATGGACATTTCTTCTGTAAGCCATTCAGTATGCCTATGAAGTACTTGTGGTCCTCTTTAAATATATATTTGTTTCTGGACCTTATTTCTGTTTTACTCAATCAGGATTTCAGAATGCAGGACCTAGAAATTTGCATTCTATTAGAAGACTCAGGTTGATATGATTCAGGCCACTCGCAGAACACAGTTTGAGAGACTGCAAGCAACACCTTCTCCCTGTTCATTGATCACGTGGGAGGCTTAGCAGGTCACTAGACCTGCTAGAGGACAACTCAAGTAGACATATCCCCCAATTATGAAAAAGTGCATTTCAAGGTAAAAGTGACCTCAACATAAATTGGAATTTTGCAGTGCTGAATTAATTGTTGACACATTTGCTGAGAAGCAAGCATGGTTTAAAAATAACCACAGTCACAACAAAACCACAAACCTCTGACTTAGGCTTTCTAAATATAAGAAACAAAAGACGAACCAGGACCTCCAGTAACTTCCCTCCAGGCCCCAGCTTTCACTGGCCCGATTTTACCTGAAAGGATCTGAGCATGGGCTCTCTAGGATCTCTCAATATGCCCCGTCCCTTCCCAGCTCCCAGCTCCCATTTCCCTGTGTCCTTTGGCTGCCTAACTCTATACATCACAAAGAGCTACAGAAATAAAAATGCATGAATTGGTAAGGCAGATTTATGCTTGAATTAGATAAATGCATATTTCATCTCTAAGCAAACACTGAAATAGCATAAGTCAGGAAGTTGTACATAAGAAATTCTGTTTCCTATCAGAGAAGCAGGGACTATTTACCTCATGATGGCTGTTTCCCTGCAGTTCTGAAAAGCTGGGGTCCCGGTTGATTTTGTTTTTAGCTTACTGATTCCAAGCAAATGCTGAAGAGGTTTCCACCCAGGGTGCTGTTAGGTCTGTGCTTTTATGAAAGGGGAAAGGAAAGTGAAACTGATGGAACCCTATCAAGATCCCTCTTGAGGGGAAACTGAAACAGAATCTGTGAGAACTGAGCTCACTCACGCCAGGAACATGTTCCAGACAGATTTGGAAAACTGTGGTTTGAAAGTTGTAAAAAGGCACTGTAAAAAGAAAATAAAATTTTAGAAGCTTCCAAATGTGTTATGTCAAGAGGCAAAGTTAAGCCCTGAAAACTGACTCACGTAACGTGACTGTTTTTTTTCTCAGGTGCGTGACTGTTGCTCTTTGACCTGTGTGGTGAGGGGTTACATGTTAACCAGACTCCCTAGTCTCACTGCAATTTCTGCCTCTCGGGTTCAAGTGATTCTCCTGCCTCAGCCTCCTGAGTAGCTGGGATTATAGGCGTGCACCACCATGCCTGGATAATTTTTGTATTTTTAGTAGAGGCGGGGTTTCACCATGTTGGTCAGGCTGGTCTCGAACTCCTGACCTCATGATCTGCCCGCCTTGGCCTCCCAAAGTGCTGGGATTATAGCCGTGCACCACCGTGCCCGGCCTCAGACAACCTAGTCTTTATTAAAATGTAGACCTCATGTTATGGAAATAGAGACCCTTTTGATTGTTGCTTTTTTTTTTTTTGTTTTTTGAGACAGGATCTCACTCTGTCATCCAGGCTGGAGTGCAGTAGCACGATCTCAGCTTACTGCAACCTCTGCCTCCCAGGCTCAAGCGATCCTCCCATCTCAGCCTCTCCAGTCGATGAGACTATAGGCACATGCCACCACGCCTGGCTGATTTTTGTATTTTTAGTACAGACGGGGTCTCACTATGTTGCCCAGGCTGGTCTCCAACTCCTGAGCTCAAGCATCTGCCCTCCTCGGCCTCCCAAAGTGTTGGGCTTATGGGTGTGAGCCACTGCAGCCAGCCATGTTACCTCTTTACAAAAGAATATTAAGCAATTCCCTTGGACTGTAATCAATAGTAGCCAATCAAATTGTATATCTGTATATTCGCCTCTGTATGGAAAATGTTGGCCAGGCACGGTGGCTCACGCCTGTAATCTCAGCACTTTGGGAGGCCAAGGTGGGTGCATCACTTAAGGTCAGGAGTTCAAGACCAACCTGACCAACATGGCAAAACCCCATTGCTACTAAAATACAAAAAAATTGACCAGGCATAGTGGCGTGCTCCTATAGTCCCAGCTACTTGGGAGGCTGGGTGGGAGAATCCCTTGAGCCCAGGAGTCTGAGGCTGCAGTGAGCCATGATCGGGCCACTGCACTCCAGCCTGGGTGACAGAGTGAGACTCTGTCTCAAAAACAACAACAGCAACAACAAAAACAAAAACAACAAGAGAAGCTGTCATTCTATTGAACACCTCTGTCTTTGCCTATGTAAACAGTCCTCATTTTTCTCTACACTGGAAGTACTATTCACCATTCTTGGGTGCAGCTCTACTCCTGGGACTGCTGCCCTCAACTTTTTGCTTGAATAAACTCTTTTAACTGGATCCTGAGCCTTCTGATTATTGTATATTGACAGTACTGACTATGCGGTCCTACTCCCAGAGATTCTGGTGCAGTGAATCTGATGTGAGCTTAGAAACCTGTGTTTTCACAAGTGCCTTGGAAATTCAGTGCAGGAGTTCCTGTACCACATTTTGAGAAGTGCTGTCATAGAGGTATTTTAAAAAGCAGTTTTCCCCTTTATTTGTGGAGCTAATGTGGTGAATTAAGCAGCATTATCAGGCAATCTTGAGTGAAGGGAAGAAAACCACAGGACACCTGGATTTCAGTGACCTCTTTGCTTAGTTCTGGGATATTTCTTGAGTCATATCACTGAGCCTCATTCCCTTATCCTTAAAATGCCCTGGGATGAATTTCCTTTTCCCTTCATCCAAATGATAGAAAATTATGCCCTGGGGAGAACCACTTTCACCCTTCTCCAAGATCTGGGTTCAGTTCTTGTGGCTTTGGCCACTCTAAGGCGTGGGTAACCATCAAAGCCTGGCCCTTACTCTCCAGATAGGAAGCCCATCCCTGGCCCCCTCTCTAAAGTGAGCATAGTTGAAAGCATTAACATCTTTCACGTTTTGGCCATTGGGCATAGAGTCAGATGATCAGCAGTAGAGTTTGGTGCCTCCATTAATGACTCTGCTCTGATACCTGCTCTCTATCTGATGTCTTGGGCAAGTAATTTGCCCTTCTAAGCCCCATTTTGGTCATCTAGAAAATGAGGCTAATAATAGAAATAATAGCTCTTACTTCCTAGGGCTGTTGGAAGGGTGATATGAGGTCATGCGTAAAACATGTTTAACACAGTGCCCACTTGTCAGGCCTCTGAGCCCAAGCTAAGCCATCATATCCTGTGACCTGCACGTACACATCCAGATGGCCAGTTCCTGCCTTAACTGATGACATTCCACCACAAAAGAAGTGAAAATGGCCTGTTCCTGCCTTAACTGATGACATTATCTTGTGAAATTCCTTCTCCTGGCTCATCCTGGCTCAAAAGCTCCCCTACTGAGCACCTTGTGACCCCCACACCTGCCCACCAGAGAACAACCCCCCTTTGACAGTAATTTTCCTTTACCTACCCAAATCTTATAAAACGGCCCCACCCCTATCTCCCTTCCCTGACTTTCTTTTCGGACTCAGCCCGCCTGCACCCAGGTGAAATAAACAGCCTTGTTGCTCACACAAAGCCTGTTTGGTGGTCTCTTCACACGGACGTGCATGAAACCACTAACTACAGATCACAAAGAAATGTTACCACCATGATTGCTGGTACTAATATATTTGTGTTATAATTTTAAGTGAATTTGTGAGTGTGTAAAGGGAGCAACAGAGTTCCTCAGTGGATGGGGCAGAGGAGGATGCCCATCAGCTGGCACGTGCCAGTGAGTTCTCCAGGTGATTTTCCCATTTGGAAATTTTTAGCACAACTGGGGAGGAGCAGCCCAATCTCTTCCTGTTCCTATAGCCTCTGGAAATAGGAGCACCTTGATGTGAACCTGAGTCCAGCATAGTTCAGAGAGCCCCCCTCAGACCTCCTCAGGTCAGTGGCTATAGATACACCAAAAGACAGGACCCTATAAAACCTTTCCTGCAAGCTGGCTACTAAGATGCTGGGTAGTGCCTTGCTTTCTGGTCAATCCCACTCACACAGACACAATTAACATCACTCTTGACCAGGAACTTATTCTATATAAAAGGGTTAGCCTGAGGTATTTGGCAGTGAATTCCTCTTACCCATCTCATCCCCAAACATGACATTGCAGAGCATCTTCAAGTCCTTGGGGAAGAGTAAGGTAGGGAATCCAGTTTTCCTTTTCTGCCCCCCTGAATGGTCGATGGGGTCTTCCCTCCCTGGCAATCACCTCCTCACTCCTTCCCTAGAGATGCTTGGTGGGAAAGGCATCCTTTTCTCTTAGTTCTCCCTGACATGCTATCCCCTGAAGAACTCCAGGAGGTCAATATATAAATTTAAAAATCAAGTTTACTGAGATTATGCTTTATATACAATAAGATGCACCCATTTTCAGTGTATAGTCTGATGAGTTTTGGTAAATGTTTATGCTTATGTAGCCACCATCACTACCTCCCTATAGATTATTCCTGTGATTCTAAAAAGATTCTTTTGGGAGCCTTCCTACTCAATCCCCACCATCTCCAGGCAACCACTGATCTGCTTCCCACCATTAGAGATTAGACTAGTTTTAGATAATAGATTAGGTCATTACACTTTTGAGGAGAAATTCTTTTTTGCTGCTGACCAGCATTCACTACATCAATAAAAATAAATGCTAAGCTTTGGGTTTGTTTTTATATAAGAAATGACAAAAATGCCCATTTGTAAGAATTGTTTCTTCCATTTCCCACCTTAAAGTAATGCAACGTTTCAGGGCAAAATTGCCCTCTTCATGAGTGGGTTTGCAGTACTGATTGTATCTTTCACAATATCTGTTGAAAATAAATTCCTCCTTTTAAAATTACAAGAAAAAAAGCCTGTGACTTAATCTTTTCCAACAAAATGACAATAACAGAAAAGCCCAAAAGAGTAATTCCCTTAGGTCTACCCTTGAATCAGCCAAGTTTGTGGCTGAGTGAAATACACTGCTCCTGCCAAGCCTTCCTCTCATTGCAGGAAATAGCTGCACACAGGGAGGAAACATGAGCTGATGCATTCCCCACCCTGCCTCCCCGCTATGTAGTTCCGTAGGGAACCATTCCAGAAACTTAAGAAGCCTGCGTGTACACCAAAAAAAGCCACAGGGAAAAACCCCTCAAACATCTTATAAATGCTCAGACTGGTAAAGACATACTGAATCTATAAACATCAGGACAATTCAGGAACGTGCCTGCACAGTAAGAAACTCAACTTACAATTTGCACTCAAAAACAAGCATGATTATGCATTCTTATTTCACTGACCTCATGACTGCCCTCTGTGTCTCTGCTGTTCCGAAAAGCTGGTGACCAGGCTGATTTGTTCTTCAGAAGTCTTCCTGTCTGCCTCAAGTAAATACTGAAGGAACTATATAAAGGGGTGGGAGAGTAGGGCACGCATCAGCTGATGTTTTCTCCGTTTTTGAGTAATTGCTTTTAGGGGAAGGAAAAGGAAACTGGAAAGTGAAACTAATTTAAAATCGTTGGGAGGAGGAAAATGAAACCTAACGGCTTGAGACCTGCAATGGCTGAGCCAGAGTACGTTATTCAAAACTGTGACTAAAATTTGTTTGAGAGAATGTGGAAGCATTCCTAATGTGAACCAAAAAATTAAATTCTAAGGCCATGCTCACCAACCATGTGACTGGACCCCTGCTTTTGGCCAAGGGCATTCCACAGTTAACCTGAAAACTGATGTGAAGGGGAAGCTGGATATGCCTCATTACATCCTTTTTCCTTTTGGAATTACTAATAGAACACACTCTTTTTTTTTTTTTTTTTTTTGAGACAGAGTCTTACTCTGTTGCCCAGGCTGCAATGCAGTGGCATGATCGCGGCTCACTGCCACCTCTGCCTCCTGGGTTCAAGTGATTCTCTTGCCTCAGCCTCCCGAGTAGCTGGGATTACAGGCACCCACCACCATGCCCGGCTAATATTTGTATTTTTAGTAGAGACGAGGTTTCGCCATGTTGGTCAGGCTGGTCTTGAACTCCTGATAGCAGGTGATCCAACCACCTTGGCCTCCCAAAGTGCTGGGATTACAGGCATGAGCCACTGCACCCAGCCAGAACATGCTCTTTTTAAGTGTATTAAGAAACATTTACAACCTATTCTCTCTGAAGCCTGCTACTTGGAGGCTTCATCTGCATAATAAAACCTTGGTCTCCACAACCCAGACATTCCTTTCTATTGATTGTCTACTGAATTTCTATTGAATGTCGCCAAACATTCCTTTCTATTGATAATAACTCTTTCAACAAATTGTCAATCAGAAAAATCTTTGAATCTGCCTATGACTTGGAAGCTGCCCCGCTTCCCTGTTTCCAATTGTCCCACCTTTCTGGACCTAGCCAATGTACACCTTACATGTATTGATTGATGCCTTATGTCTCCCTAAAATGTATAAAACCAAGTTGTGGCCTGGCACATGTTCTCAGGATCTCCTGAGGGCTGTGTCACAGGCCATAGGTCATTCATATTTGGCTTAGAATAAATCTCTTCAAATGTTTTACAGAGTTTGACTTTTTTTTGTCAACATTAGGTATCTGACCATCAGTCTAGGGTGGGGCCCAGGAAACAGCATTTTTTAAGCCAATTCTTATTTTTAAAAATTGTTTGTGGACACATAGTAGATATATATATTTATGGGGTACATGAAATATTTGATGTGAGCATACAATGAGTAATAATCACATCAGGGTAAATGACTTCAAGCATTTATTCTTTGTATTACAAACAATCCAATTATACTCTTTTAGTTATTTTGAAATGCGTAATAAACTATTGTTGACTATAGTCATCCTCTTGTTCTAACAAACACTAGATCTTATTAATTCTAAGTATATTTTTGTACCCATTAACCATCCCCACTTCCCCCGCTACTACTCTTCCCAGCCTCTAGTAATCATCATTCTAATCTCTATCTCCATAAGTTCAATTGTCTTAATACTTTTAGCTTCCGCAAACAAGTGAGAATATGTAAAATTTGTCTTTCTGTGCCTGGCTTAATTCACTTATAATGACCTCCACTTCTATCCATGTTGTTGCAAATGACAGGATCTCATTCTTTTTATGGCTAAAGAGCACTCCATTGTGTAAATGTACCACATTTTCTTTATCCATTCTTCTGCTGATGAACACTTAGGTTGCTTCCAAATCTTGGCTATTGTGAATAGTGCTGCAATAAACATGGGAGTGCAGATATCTCTTTGATGTACTGATTTCCTTTCTTTTTGATATATTCCTGGCAGTGGGATTACTGGATCATATGGTAGTTCTATTTTTAGTTTTTTGAGGAACCTCCAAACTGTTATCCATAGTAGTTATAATAGTTTACATTCCCACCAACAGTGTACAAGAGTTTCCTTTTTTCCACATCCTTGCCAGCATTTGTTATTGCCTGTCTTTTGGATAAAAGCAGTTTTAACTAGGGTAAGATCATATCTCATTGTAGGTTTTTTTTTTAACTTATATTTTATGTTCAGGTATACACGTACAGGTTTGTTATTTAGGTAAATTGCATGTCATGAGGCTTTAGTGTACAGATTATTTAGTCACCCCACTCATAAGCATAGTACATGATAGGTAGTTTTTCAGTCCTCTCTCTTCACCCATTCTTTACCCTCAAGTAGGCCCCAGTGTCTGTTGTTCCCCTCTTTGTGTCCATAATGTTCAGTTCCCACTTATAAGTGAGAACATGCAGTATTTGGTTTTCTCTTCCTGCATTAGTTTACTTAGGATAATGGCCTCCAGTTCCATTCACATTACTGCAAAGGACATGATATTCTTTTTTTTGTGGCTGCATAGTAGTCCATGGTGTATATGTACCACATTTTCCTTATCCTGTCTTCTGTTGATGGGCATTTAGGTTGAGTCCATGTCTTTGCTATTGTGAATAGTGCTATGATGAACATACTTGAACATGTGTCTTTATGGCAGAATGATTTATATTCCTTTGGGTATGTACCCAATAATAGGATTGCTGGGTTGAATGGTACTTCTATTTTAAGTTCTTTGAGAAATTACCACATTGCTTTCCATAGTGACTGAACGAATTTACATTCTCACCAGCAGTTTATAAGTGTTCCCTTTTCTCTGTAACCTCACCAGCATCTGTTATTTTTGTTGACTTTTTAATAATAGTCATTCTGACTGGTATGACATGATATCTCATTGTGGTTTTGATTTGCATTTTTCTAATGATTAGTGATATTGAGTATTTTTTCATATTCTTTTTTTAGGGTATCTGAAGGCAGAAATTTATTTTCTTTTTTATTATTATACTTTAATTTCTTGGGTACATGTGCACAATGTGCAGGTTTGTTACATAGGTATACATGTGCCATGTTGGTTCGTATGTTTATTGCGGCACTATTTGCAATAGCAAAGACTTGGAACCAACCCAATAGACTGGGTAAAGAAAATGTGGCACATATACACCATGGAATACAATGCATCCATAAAAAAGGATGAGTTGTGTCCTTTGCAGGGACATGGATGAAGCTGGAAACCATCATTTTCAGCAAAATATCACAAAGGACAGAAAACCAAACACCACATATTTTTTCATATTCTTACTGGCCGCATGCATGTCTTCTTTTAAAAAGTGTCTGTTCATGTCCTTTGCCCACTTTTTAATGGAGCTGTTTGCTTTTTTGCTTGTTAATTTGCTTAAGTTTCTTATAGATTCTCAATATTAGACCTTTGGTTATGCATAGTTTGCAGATATTTTCTCCCATCTGTCAGTTGCTTGTTTACTCTGTTGATAGTTTCTTTTGCTATCAGAAGCTCTTTAGTTTAATTAGGTCCCGTTTGTCAATTTTTGGTTTTGTCGTAGTTGCTTTTGGTGTCTTCATCATGAAATCTTTGCTGGTTTCTATGTTGAGAATCATATTTCCTAGGTTATCTTCCAGGGTTTTAATATTTTTAGGTTTTACATTTCATCCATCTTGAGTTGATTTCCACATATGATGTAAGGAAGGGGTCCAATTTCAGTCTTCTATATATGGCTAGCCAGTTATCCCAGCACCCTTTGTTGAACAGGGAATCATTTCCCCATTGCTTGTTCTTGTCAGCTTTGTTGAAGATCAGATGGTTGTAGGTGTGTGCTCTTATGTTTGGGCTCTCTATTCTGTTCCATTGGTCTATGTGTCTGTTTTTGTACCAGTACCATGCATTTTGGTTACTGTAGCCTTGTAGTATAGTTCAAAGTCAGGTAACATGGGCTCTCTATTCTGTTCCATTGGTCTATGTGTCTGTTTTTGTACCAGTACCATGCTATTTTGGTTACTGTAGCCTTATAATATAGTTCAAAGTCAGGTAACATGATGCCTCCAGCTTTGTTCTTTTTGCTTAGGATTGCTTTGGGTATTTGAGCACTTTTTGTTCTATAGGAATTTTAAAATAGGTTTTTCTAATTCTATGAAGACTGTCATTGGTAGCTTGTTAGGAATAGCATTGAATTTGTAAATTGCTTTGGGTAGTATGGCTTTTAGCAATATTGATTCTTCCTCTCCATGAGCATTTCCATTTGTTTGTGTCATCTCTGATTTCTTTGAACAATGTTTTGTAATTCTCATTGTAGAGATCTTTCACCTCCTGCGTTAGCTGTATTTCTAGGTATTTTATTCTTTTTGTGGCTATTGTGAATGGGATTGCCTTCCTGATTTGGCTCTCGGCTTGGATTTTGTTAGTGTATAGGAATGCTACTCATTTTTGTATGTTGATTTTGTATCCTGGAACTTTGCTGAAGCTGTTTATTAGACCTACGAGCTTTTGGGTAGAGATGTGGGGGTTTTCTAGGTATGCAATCAAATTGTCTGCAAAGATAGATAGTTTGACTTCCTCTCTTCCTATCTAGGTGCCTTTTATTTCATTCTCTTGCCTGCTTGTTCATGCTAGCAGTACTCTGTTGAATAGGAGTGCTAAGAGTGGGCATCCCTGTATTTTTCCAGTTCTCAAGGGGAAATCTTTCAGCTTTCACCCATTCAGTATGATGTTGACCTTGGGTTTATCATAGATGGCTCTTATTATCTGGAGGTACGTTCCTTCAATATCTAGTTTGTTGAGGATTTTTAACATTAATGGATGTTGAATTTTATCAAAAGCCTTTTCTGTATCTATTGAGATGATCACGTGGTTTCAGTTTTAAGTGCTGCTTATGTGGTGAATCACATTTATTGATTTGTGTATGTTGAACCAACAGAAACAAGAATTTTATAAAGGAATGGGAAATGAGAATTTGGCTGTGGGACATAAATTGGAAGCTCTAGCAGGCATGGCTTGCCTGGCTACAAGAGGCCAGGGTAGGTGGGGTTGCCTACCTTGCCTGAATGTTTCCCAGGACAACAGGAGGCTGTGCTCTCTGGCTGAATTCAGACAGAAGTGGAACCACTGGGATGGAAGCTCTAGCAAGTGTTGCCTGCCTGGCAACCAGTGGCAGGGGTAGGTGTAGTCACCTGTCTTGCCCTCCAGGTGCTTCCTGGGAGAACAGGAGGCTATGGTCACTGGCTGAGTTCAGACAGAGAAGTAGGACCAGTAGGCTGGAAGCTGGCACCAAGCCGCATCCAGAAAGGGTTTGAGATGGGGCAATCTTACCGCTCCTAGGCACTGGGACTGCAGCCTTTATTGGGCTATAGCACCAGTGCTGGTCTTCTTGGGGGCACAAGGCTTGCAGAAGTCTCCTTGGACTAGAGAGTTGCCCTCCAAAATGTCTGGGGGGCTCTCTGCCTCAGTCTAGAAGCATGGTGGTGGGGTCGGGGGTGGGCAGGGGTTTCAGGGGCATTCTCCCATTTCCAGTCTTGCACAGGTCCCTGTCGAGAGTGTGAATCCCCTAGGGGGTTCTCACTCACTCACCCTTTCCAGTGTTGGAGAAATTCTCCTGGATCCACGCTGAGCCCAGACAGGCTGGTATCTAGCTTCACCCCTTTCTGCTCTCTGTAATCCCCTTACATCTTGAAGGATCCCGAATCCCTGACATGATTTCTCAGATGATTGGCCTGCAGGGTCAATGCTCACTAGCCCTTTTGTTTCCTTTCCGTGATAGCCTGGCACATGAGTTGCTTCTAGTTTACCATCTTAACCCCAAGCTCGAAACTGCATTTTTTTAAATTTTACTTTAAGTTCTAGGATACATGTGCACAACACGCAGATTTGTTACATATGTATACATGTGCCATGTTGGTGTGCTGCACCCATTAACTCATCATTTACATTAGGTATATCTCCTAATGCTAACCCTCCTCCCTCCCCCTACCCCATGACAGGCCCCAGTGTGTGATGCTCCCCATCCTGTGTCCAGTTGTTCTTATTGCTCAGTTCTGACTTATGAGTGAGAACATGCAGTGTTTGGTTTTCTGTCCTTGTGATAGTTTGCTCAGAATGATGGTTTCCAGCTTCATCCATGTCCCTACAAAGGACATGAACTCATCCTTTTTTATGGCTGCATGGTATTCCATGGTGTATATGTGCCACATTTTCTTAATCAAGTCTATCATTAATGGACATTTGGGTTGGTTTCAAGTCTTTGCTATTGTGAATAGTGCTGCAATAAACATACATGTACATTTGTCTTTATAGCAGCATGATTTATAATCCTTTGGGTATATACCCAGTAATGGGATGGCTGGGTCAAATGGTATTTCTAGTTCTAGATCCTTGAGGAATCACCACACTGTCTTCCACAATGGTTGAACTAGTTTACAGTCCTACCAACAGTGTAAAAGTGTTCCTATTTCTCCACATCCTCTCTAGCACCTGTTGTTACTGACTTTTTAATGATGGCCATTCTAACGGGTGTGAGATGGCATCTCATTGTGGTTTTGATTTGCATTTCTCTGATGGCCAGTGATAATGAGCTCTTTTTCATGTGTCTGTTGACTGCATAAATGTCTTCTTTTGAGAAGTGTCCATTCATAGCCTTTGCCCACTTTTTGATGGGGTTGTTTGATTTTTTTCTTGTAAATTTGTTTAAGTTTTTTGTAGATTCTGGATATTAGTCCTTTGTCAGATGGGTAGATAGTAAAAATTTTCTCCCACTCTGTAGGTTGCCTGTTCACTCTGATGGTAGTTTCTTTTGCTGTGCAGAAGCTCTTTAGTTTAATTAGATCCCATTTGTCAATTTTGGCTTTTGTTGCCATTGTTTTAGTCATGAAGTCCTTGCCCATGCCTATGTCCTGAATGGTATTGCCTAGGTTTTCTTCTAGGGTTTTTATGTTTTTAGGTCTAACATTTAAATCTTTAATCCATCTTGAATTAATTTTTGTATGAGGTGTAAGGAAGGGATCCAGTTTCAGCTTTCTACATATGGCTAGCCAGTTTTCCCAGCACCATTTATTAAATAGGGAATCCTTTCCCCATTTCTTGTTTTTGTCAGGTTTGTCAAAGATCAGATGGTTGTAGATGTGTGGTATTATTTCTGAGGGCTCTGTTCCGTTCCATTGGTGTATATCTCTGTTTTGGTACAAGTACCATGCTGTTTTGGTTACTGTAGCCTTGTAGTATAGTTTGAAGTCAGGTAGTGTGATGGCTCCAGCTTTGTTCTTTTGGCTTAGGATTGTCTTGGCAATGCAGGCTCTATTTTGGTTCCATATGAACTTTAAAGTAGTTTCTTCCAATTCTGTGAAGAAAGTCATTGGTAGTTTGATGGGGATGGCATGAATCTATAAATTACCTTGGGCAGTATGGCCATTTTCATGATATTGATTCTTCTTATCCATGAGCATGGAATGTTCTTCCATTTGTTTGTGTCCTCTTTTATTTCATTGAGCAGTGGTTTGTAGTTCTGCTTGAAGAGGTCCTTCACATCCCTTGTAAGTTGGATTCCTGGGTATTTTATTCTCTTTGAAGCAATTGTCAATGGGAGTTCACTCATGATTTGGCTCTCTGTTTGTCTGTTATTGGTGTATAGGAATGCTTGTGATTTTTGCACATTGATTTTGTATCCTGAGACTTTGCTGAAGTTGCTTATCAGCTTAAGGAGCTTTTGGGCTGAGACTATGGGGTTTTCTAAATATACAATCATGTCATCTGCACACAGGGACAATTTGACTTCCTATTTTCCTAATTGAATACCCTTTATTTCTTTCTCCTGCCTGATTGCCCTGGCCAGAACTTCCAACACTGTTTCGAATAGGAGTGGTGAGAGAGGGCATCCCTGTCTTGTGCCAGTTTTCAAAGGGAATACTTCCAGTTTTTGCCCATTCAGTATGATATTGGCTGTGGGTTTGTCATAAATAGCTCTTATTATTTTGAGATATGTCCCATCAATACCTAGTGTATTGAGAGTTTTTAGCATGAAGGGCTATTGAATTTTGTCAAAGGCCTTTTCTGCATCTATTGAGATAATCATGTGGTTTTTGTCTTTGGTTCTGTTTTTATGCTGGATTACATTTATTAATTTGCATATGTTGAACCAGCCTTGCATCCCAGTGATGAAGCTAACTTGATCATGGTGGATAAGCTTTTTGATGTGCTGCTGGATTCAGTTTGCCAGTATTTTATTAAGGATATTTGCATTGCATCGATGTTCATCAGGGGTATTGGCCTGAAATTCTCTTTTTTTGTTGTGTCTCTGCCAGGCTTTGGTATCAGGATGATGCTGGCCTCATCAAATGAGTTAGGGAGGATTCCCTCTTTTTCTATTGATTGGAATAGTTTCAGAAGGAATGGTACCAGCTCGTCTTTGTACCTCTGGTAGAATTCAGCTGTGAATCCATCTGGTCATGGACTTTTTTTGGTTGGTAGGCCATTAATTATTGCCTCAATTTCAGACCCTGTTATTGGTCTATTCAGGAATTCAACTTCTTCCTGGTTTAGTCTTGGGAGGGTGTATGTGTCCATGAATTTATCCATTTCTTCTAGATTTTCTAGTTTATTTGCGTCGAGATGTTTATAGTATTCTCTGATGGTAGTTTGTATTTCTGTGTGATTGGTGGTGATATCCCCTTTATCATTTTTTATTGTGTCTATTTGATTCTTCTCTCTTTTCTTCTTTATTAGTCTTGCTAGTGGTCTATCAATAATGTTGATCCTTTCAAAAAATCAGTTCCTGGATTCATTGATTTTTTGAAGGGTTTTTTGTCTCTATCTCCTTCAGTTCTGCTCTGATCTTAGTTATTTCTTGCCTTCTGCTAGCTTTTGAATGTGTTTGCTCTTGCTTCTCTAGTTCTTTTAATTGTGATATTAGGTGTCAATTTTAGATCTTTCCTGCTTTCTCTTGTGGGCGTTTAGTGCTATAAATTTCCCTCTATACACTGCTTTAAATATGTCCCGGAGATTCTGGTGTGTTGTATCTTTGTTCTCATTGGTTTCAAAGAACATCTTTATTTCTGCCTTCATTTTGTTATGTACCCAGTAGTCATTCAGGAGCACGTTGTTCAGTTTCCATGTAGTTGAGCAGTTTTGAGTGAGTTTCTTAATCCTGAGTTCTAGTTTGATTGCACTGTGGTCTGAGAGACAGTTTGTTATAATTTCTGTTCTTTTACATTTGCTGAGGAGTGCTTTACTTCCAACTATGTGGTCAGTTTTGGAATAAGTGCAATGTGGTGCTGAGAAGAATGTATATTCAGTTGATTTGGGGTGGAGAGTTCTGTAGATGTCTATTAGGTCTGCTTGGTGCAGAGCTGAGTTCAACTCCTGGATATCCTTGTTAACTTTCTGTCTCATTGATCTGTCTAATGTTGACAGTGGGGTGTTAAAGTCTCCCGTTATTATTGTTTAGGAGTCTACACCTTTTTGTAGGTCTCTAAGGACTTGCTTTATGAACCTGGGTGCTCCTGTGTTGGGTGCATATATATTTAGGATAGTTAGCTCTTCTTGTTGAATTGATCCCTTTACCATTATGTAATGGCCTTCTTTGTCTCTTTTGATCTTTGTTGGTTAAAGTCTGTTTTATCAGAGACTAGGATTGCAACCCTGCTTTTTTTATTTTCCATTTGCTTGGTAGATCTTCCTCTATCCCTTTATTTTTAGCCTATGTGTGTCTCTGCACATGAGATGGCTCTCCTGAATACAGCACACTGATGGTTCTTGACTCTTTAGCCAATTTGCCAGTCTGTGTCTTTTAATTGGGGCATTTAGCCCCTTTACATTTAAGGTTAATATTGTTATGTGTGAATATGATCCTGTCCTTATCATGTTAGCTGGTTATTTTGCTCGTTAGCTGATGCCGTTTCTTCCTAGCACCAATGGTCTTTACACTTTGGCATGTTTTGCAGTGGCTGGTATCGGTTGTTCCTTTCCATGTTTAGTGCTTCCTTCAGGAGCTCTTGTAAGGCAGGCCTGGTGGTGACAAAATCTCTCAGCCTTTGCTTGTCTGTAAAGGATTTTATTTCTCCTTCACTTATGAAGCTTAGTTTGGCTGGATATGAAATTCTGGGTTGAAAATTCTCTTCTTTAAGAATGTTGAATATTGGCCTCCACTCTCTTCTGGCTTGTAGAGTTTCTGCCGAGACATCTGCTGTTAGTCTGATGGGCTTCCCTTTGTGGGTAACCTGACCCTTCTCTCTGGCTGCCCTTAACATTTTTTCCTGCATTTCAACTTTGGTGAATCTGATAATTATGTGTCTTGGAATTGCTCTTCTCGAGGAATATCTTTGTGGCGTTCTCCATATTTCCTGAATTTGAATGTTAGCCTGCCTTGCTAGGTTGGGGAAGTTCTCCTGCATAATATCCTGCAGAGTGTTTTCCAACTTGGTTCCATTCTCCATGTCACTTTCAGGTACACCAGTCAGATGTATTTTGGTCTTTTCACATAGTCCCATATTTCTTGGAGGCTTTGTTCATTTCTTTTTACTCTTTTTTCTCTAAACTTCTCTTCTCACTTCATTTCATTCATTTGATCTTCAATCACTAATACCCTTTCTTCCAGTTGATGAATTGGCTACTGAAGGTTGTGCATGCGTCATATAGTTCTCATGCCATGGTTTTCAGCTCCATCACGTCATTTAAGGTCTTCTCTACGCTCTTTATTCTAGTTAGCCATTCGTCTAATCTTTTTTCAAGGTTATTAGCATCTTTGCCATGGGTTCAAACATCCTCCCTTAGCTCCAAGAAATTTGTTATTACCGATCGTCTGCAGCCGTCTTCTCTCAACTCATCAAAGTCATTCTCCGTCCAGCTTTGTTCCATTGCTGGCAAGCAGCTGCATTCCTTTGGAGGAGAAGAGGCACTCTGATTTTTTAGAATTTTCAGCTTTTCTGCTCTGGTTTCTCCCCATCTTTGTGATTTTATCTACCTTTGTTCTTTGATGATGGTGACATACAGATGGGGTTTTGGTGTGGATGTCCTTTCTGTTTTTAGTTTTCCTTCTAACAGTCAGGACCCTCAGCTGCAGGTCTGTTGGAGTTTGCTGGAAGTCCACTCCAGACCCTGTTTGCCTGGGTATCACCAGTGGAGGCTGCAGAAAGGCAAATGTTGCTGCCTGATCCTTCCTCTGGAAGCTTCATCGCAGAGGTGCACTCTGCCATATGAGGTGTCAGTCAGCCCCTACTGGGAGGTGCCTCCCAGTTAGGCTACTCAGGGAGGAGTAACAGACTAACTCCCACTTGAGGAGGCAGTCTGTCCATTCTCGGATCTCAAACTCCGTTCTGGGAGAACCACTACTCTCTTCAAAGCTGTCAGACAAGGATGTTTAAGTCTACAGAAGTTTCTGCTGCCTTTTGTTCAGCTATACCCTGCCCCAGAGGTGGAGTCTATAGAGGCAGGCAGGCCTCCTTGAGCTGTGGTGGGCTCCACCCAGTTTGAGCTTCCTAGCCACTTTGTTTACCTACTCAAGCCTCAGCAATGGTGGGCGCCCCTCCCCCAGACTCACTGCCACCTTGCAGTTCCATCTCAGACTGCTGTGCCAGCAGTGAGCAAGGCTCCCTGGGCATGGGACCCTCTGAGCCAGGAGCGGGATATAATCTCCTGGTGTTCTGTTTGCTAAGACCATTGGAAAAGCGCAGTATTAGGGTGGGAGTGTCCCAATATTCCAAGTACCATCTGTCATGGCTTCCCTTGGCTAGGAAAGGGAATTCCCTGACTCCTTGCACTTCCCGGGTGAGGCGATACCCCGCCCTGCTTTGGCCCACACTCTGTGGGCTGCACCCACTATCTGACAAGCCCCAGTGAGATGAACCCAGTACCTCAGTTGGAAATGCAGAAACTACCATCTTCTGCGTCACTCACGCTGGGAGCTATAGACTGGAGCTGTTCCTATTTGGCCATCTTGGAACCTCCTCTGAAACTGCATTTTTAATAATGTCTCTAGGAGATTCTGATGTAGGGGTTTCTGGGAGCCGGTTATATGAAAGATTTCCAAAATGTTTTGTAAAAAAAATAGTTTTGTCCAGTAAATTGTCCCCCAGAAGTAAATTTAGACCTAGAGACCTAGATTTAATTATCTCTGTTTACTTTACTAGTTCTCGAATTTTCCAGGGGCCATATCATTGAGCCAGAATTTCCTTTTTGCCTCACACTAAACATACGAAGCCAGGCCCTGGAGGGATCTGTGAGCTGTTTATCTCTCCAAGCTCTGGATAATAATTTAGTTTACCCAGCTGTAAAATGGGCAAAAGTAATACACATATTATTGTTTAATGGATGGATTATATATTTATGCTTTGAGCTCTGAAGGAGTTGACACTACCCTGAGAGGTTTTTTTTTTCTTTTCATTTTTATAATACTTCCCAACCATGATGTAAATATTCATAAAAACCTAGGGAGTATAGTTGTCATGACTAATTTGATGATGAAGGAATTGTTAGCTAGAAGCGTTTCCTCCATCCTGTAGCTGCACAAAGCAGAGGATCTTGTGTAGCAAAATTAACATGACATATGGTGTTTCCAACAACAGAGTCTCATGAGATACTTCAAGTTCAGAGGTTGTTATAGTCTAAGAAAGTAACCTGCAACTTGGAAAAGTCTAATTCTGATTGGTTGTTTAACTTAACAATTTGTTATCTTGGTGATAATAAAGTGACATATCTTTATAAAAGGTACATATATTTGTGATATCATAAATGGTATAAATACCATCCTTATACCCAGTTAGAAGGTGCCTTTGGCCCCATGCTTTAGAGGGTCCCATATATCACAGATACAAACATGTAAAATTTTAAAAGAACAAATAGCACCTCTGTTACTCAGAATCCAGTGCATAATTCTGGTAGAATTGGACTTGAAACCCTAAACATCCAGCCCAGGGAAAGGTTGCCTATCTTCCCTTCTTTGCTCACAATGAATGGAGATTATATCATGCATGTTTGTGCATTGTGAGGGAGCTGATTTTTAGAGACAGATTCTGCTTTGGAGTTCAGAGAGGATTGTAGCAATAAAGATCAGAGAAAAGGCAAATTCAGCAAACTGCTCAAAGACTGTCTTTCACCAGAATGCAATAGATTCTTATGTAATGAATAATTATTTTTCCAGTACAGTAGGACCTATTGTCCATTTTCTTGCTTTTCTTTTTGTTCTAATTCCTGGCTCAAAAAGTACTCATGAATTAGCAGTATTTGCAACAGTTGCACATGGTGACTGAATAACATTCTGCATCATTAAGAAATTCATACTATTCTTTTTTTTCTTCTTGACAGAGTCTCGCTCTGTAGCCAGGCTGGAGTGCAGTGGCACAATCTCGGCTCACTGCAACCTTCACCTCCTGGGTTCAAGAAATTCACCTGCCTCAGCCTCCTGAATAGTTGGGACTGCAAGTACCCACCACCATACCCACCTAATTTTTGTATTTTTAGTAGAGATGGGGTTTCACCATGTTGGCCAGGATGGTCTCGATCTCTAAACCTCTTGATCCGCCCGCCTTGGCCTCCCAAAGTGTTGGGATTAGAAGCGTAAGCCACTGCGCTCGGGCATAAATTCACATTATTCTTAAATTTGTACACATGCAGATTTGAACTTACATATGGAGTCAAATTCTCTTCTGTATTTGGACTCTTTCTTTGTGCCAATTTGCCAATCAGTAAGGTTCCTGTGTATGAGTATTTAAATATAAAATCAGATGGGACCAGATTTTCATAGCACACCCAACTCAGAAAATAGAATACATAACTTATCTAACATATCTACCGAATGTGAAAGCAATGACAGTATTCAAAATGCTACTAATAAGGATACAACACAATGAAAACAAACTTAGAAGTAAAAATAGATAACAAAAGAAAAATTTTCTTTATTATATTTGGAATAAGAGTGCCCATTTTTAACAGCTATAATAAAATATAATTCACATATCATATAATCCACCCATTTAAATTATACAATTCAATAGCTTTCATTATATTCACAGTTATACAACCAGCACCACAATCAATTATAGAACATTCTCAAGCTGTCATCTCCCATCGTCACAACCCCCTCCCCTAGCCTTAGGCAATTGCTGATCTATTTTCTATGTCTATAAATTTGCCTCCATTCCACATTTCATATAAACAGAATCATACAATATGTGACTTTTTAAATTGCCTTTTGTCACTTTGCATGTTTTCAAGGTTCATCTGTGTTGTATCATGTATCAGTAAGTACTTCACTTATTTTTGTTTCCATATAATATTCCATTATGTGGCTCTACCATATTTAATTTATCAATTCATCAGTTGATGGGTCCACTTTTTGGCCATCATGAATAATACAGCTATGAACATTCATGCACAAGTTTTGTGTGAACATATGTTTTCATGTTTTCCTTTTTCTTACATATGTATCTAGGAATGGAATTGCTGGGTCATATGGTAACTATGTTTAACCATTTGAAGAACTGTCCAACTATTTTCCAAAGTGGCTGCACCATTTTACATTAAACATACTTATTTTTGAGGTAATACAGATTTTCTTATCTGAGATCTCAAGAGATGAGTTACTGAAAGAGAGAGAAGGCTGTAGGAAGGAAAATGTGCTGGTATGATCTTCATTTCTGACTAAAGGATAAACTGAAAAATGGAACCAGATTGAATTGGTTGCAGTTCAATCTATACCTCTGCTATTCAAGGTGTAGTTTACAGACTACTGGCCTTGATTTGACCTGAGAACTTGTGAGAAATACAGAGTCTCAGGCTCCACCCAGATCTACTGAATCATAGTCTACATTTTAACAAGATCCTCAGGTGATTGTGCACATGAAAGTAGGCACTGCACATTAAAGTTTGAGAAATACTGGTCTAGTTAGAACTCTAGATATTCTACAGGTAATAACATGTAAGACAGTGCTGGACTACACACAAAAGTGTGTGCTCGTGTGATTGAAAGCTAGAGTGTATTCTAGGTATGCAAGCCATGTCCTCTGCCAGTCATTTTCTCCCTCCTCCCATGTCTCCTTCTTGGATAATTTGCACTCATTCCTGCAGAAAGCATGCACTCTAAGCCCCTGCTTTCTCTGGCATATGATCTCATTCTCTTGGTCAACTGGATTATTATTATTATTATTATTATTTTTTTTTTTTGAGAGAGAGTCTTGCTGTGTCACCCAGCCTGGAGAGCAGTGGTGCAATCTCGGCTCACTGCAAGCTCCACCTCCCAGGTTCATGCCATTCTCCTGCCTCAGCCTCCTGAGTAGCTGGGACTACAGGTGCCCGCCACCATGCCTGTCTAATTTTTTGTATTTTTTAGTAGAGATGGGGTTTCACCGTGTTAGCCAGGAGGGTCTCGATCTCCTGACCTCGTGATCCGCCCGCCTCAGTCAACTGGATTCTATTGGTAATGGATATTGACTTGAAATGAGACAAACAGATATTTCTTTGGAATTTTGATCAGAAGAAAGTGATTCTAGAAAGTCTTTATTGAATTATTATTATTATTTATTTTTTGAGACAGGGTCTCATCTCACTGTGTTGCCCAGGCTGTAGTGCAGTGGCACGATCTCAGCTCACTGAAGCCCCCACCTCCTGGGCTCAAGTGTTCCTCCTACCTCAGCATCCCAAGTAGATGGGACTACAGGTGCATGCCACCAAGCCCAGCTAAGTTTTGTATTTTTTGTAGAGATAGGGTTTCACCATGCTGTCCAGGCTGGTCTCAAACTCCTGGGCTCAAACAATCCGCTCACCTCAGTCTCCCAAAGTGTGGCGATTACAGGTGTGAGCCACTGCACCTGGCCTTTGTTGAATTATTAGGAGAAGAGATAAGTAACCTGGTAGGGATGTTTTCCACTTCATGCACAGAGACACAAAGTCATCTCTAGAAAGAGAAACTTGAAGGAAGAAGACATAAAGGGAAGATAAAAGTGAGAAAGAAGGAGAGAAAAAGGAAGAGAGAGGTGGTGGGGAGAGACAGAGAGAGAGGAGAGAAAACTGGCATTCTGGGTGTGGAGAGGATTTCCGTCATACAGATTCCACACTTGAACATTTTATTTATCTGTGATCTATATGCCAGTGCCTTTTTTGGAAATATATGCATGCACTCATCAGATTGACAAAAATTAAAGACTGGTAATATTCAGTATTGGTGAAGATGCTGAAAACAGTATTTCTCATACATTGCTAGTGGAAATAATAATTTCCTTTTTAACACCTAGACAAATCAACTCTTTTCCATAACCTAAAAGCCTTAATCATTATTTAAAATGTTTCTATTTAAATATTCTAGTAAACTCTAGTTTTCCTTAATCAACAATTAGAAGATATATTACAAAGTTTTATACGTATGTTTTAAAGCTCCACCTTATGTAGGTTTTTCACTAAATGCAAAAAACGTACAAGTAGGTTTGAGGGTTTTTTTTTTTTTTTTTTTGAGACAGGGTCTACCTCTGTCACCCAGGCTGGAGTGCAGTGGTACCATCTCACTGCAACTACCACCTCCCAGGTTCATGAGATTCTCCTGCCTCAACCTCCTGAGTAGCTGGGATTACAGGCACACACCGCCATGCCTGGTTAATTTTTTTTTGTATTTTTTTTGGTAGAGATGGGGTTTCACCATATTGGTCAGGCTGGTCTGGAACTCCTGACCTCAGGTGATCCACCCTCCTCGGCCTCCCAAAGTGCTGGGATTTTAGGCTTGAGCCACCACGCCCAGCCAGGTTTGAGTTTTTAAATGTAGTGCTTGATGACAAATTAGTAAGTTTAATTTAAAAATGAGAAAGGAAAATGTGTGCTCAGTGGTTTTATATCACAGTGCCTTTGCTCTATAATATCTGTAAATCAAAAGCAGAACATAAATAGGCTCATTTACTTGGGATATCCAGGATTCTGGAAAGGTAAAGAAAGACTTTTCAAATATTTTAATTAGATTATATCTGTATAAACACACTGGGGCCAATTTCCAGGTCTCTAGAAGGGTTTCAGGAATTTCTAGGTTCAGGGCAGAATTTACTACATATTTTTACATTTTACTCAATTCAGAAATAACACAAACTATGACTCATTATGTTTCCAAAACAAGTGAGACGTAAACCAAGGCTCTGGGGTCTATTTGTATCGTTTACCTGTTTGGTAGCCTCCTTTTCAACAGCAGCCTACAGAGAACCAGAGGAGAAGCAGAACTGTTTGGGATTTGTTTCCACAGGCTTCCAACAAATCCTGCCTCTGGTCTCTTCTCTAGTCTTAAGTCCTGTATGTAAAGCAGCTGAAGGGAGGCCCCATGTAGAGCTGAGAATGCCTCTCTTACAAGTGCATGCACCTAGGTACATCTAAGGATTTTAGTGGGTTTCCCTCTTTGCAGCCTCCCTAGAAGGTGTAGATAATCAGCAATGAGGTAGCTGCACTATTAATCATGGGGAAAATTTCTTACATATTAGTCTAAGTTAGTCCCTTTTCCAAAAAGGGCAATAGGGCAAATGTAGGTTGCAAACTGCAACCCTCAGATTGGCATCCAAGGTTGATTGCACGTATGGTAGGGATCCTAACACAAGGCCTATCTGTGTTGTAATCAGAATTCTAATGCTTCCAGTCTTCCAGTTGCACTGGATCCAGTTGTATTGGATATGTCAATTGACATAGGGTATGAAGGAAGGTGAAAGTGCAGCATGACTCAAGGTCAGCTGTCCCCAGGGACTGTGTCTGAGCTCTATGGAGAAAGACAAGCAGAAGTGATGAATCTTTTTCACTGAGGACTCTGAGGCAGAGAAATAAATAAGAACTACTTGGAACCAACACAGAGATAAGAGGAATTCTTCTCACTCTTTCACTGGCACTAACACACTTGAAAACACTGTTGGCAGAGATATTAGTACTCTCAAGGTGGCAATCAAATACAGAGAATGTGAAAAGTATTGAAGGCAGTTTTAGGGGCAATGGTCATTGATGGATATGGGTGCTGAAGCTACATAAGTAGCAGATGTGGTCCGATAACTCTGATAAACGGGTTCATGAGCACATAGGAGACATCTACTAGGGGCTTGCCGTGTTGGATGAATATATGAAGGGAGTCAAATGTCCTGCCCCGGGAAATGTGGTTAAAAGGCTGGGAATTACAAGTCAAGCCCAATTAATGTGACTTCATTTGTTATTCCTGGATAGTGAAATTTCAGGAAACTGGAGCTATGTACATAATTTTCATTGTTTTCCAATCATTTGTTAACTTTAAGCCCTCATATTAAGTGTAATATGTTATGTTTCCCTTTTCTACCCTTCTTGCTGTTTTCCCACTAAGGGTCCTGTTCCAGCAAGGTACTGGAGGCATGACATGCAAGGACAAGATTACATACATCCATCTTTAGCACACACAGGTACCAAGGGTCCTCTCTCAAGGTCGGCATACCTGTCCATTTTAACCTTCCACTCAGAATACGTGTGGTGTTCCTTCCCAGGCACCAGATGTAGTCCTAATTTACTCAGATCAAGGTGAGCTAGATCTTCCCCTGAAACATACACTTGTCCATTTTGATCCAATGAAATGAGTTTACCTTTGCAGTTGGTGTGATTTGTGTTTTCCATTAGAGGCCTCTTGAAAAATAATAGAGATTTTGGGCCTTCTTGTCTCTTCCTATTTTTTACTTAATAGGGAAGACTCTCTAACATGCATTTGGATTGCGTCCAGGATGGGGCATAAAATGGAATCAGTGACTTTTATTTCTCATAACAGAGGTCAGAATAGAGAAAATGTGATGAAAGCACAAAATTTAACAAAGAAAAGGGGAGCAGCCCACCCACCATCAAGGTGGAGACAGAATGTCTGTGTTCGTGTAGGTCAATGGTAGCAGGTGGCAGATGGCAGCTGTTATCCGAAGCCCTGGACTCTTAAAGCTGAGGAAAAAGTTTTGTTCTGTTCAGGTGATTATGATAGTAGACCAGTCGAGGTTATTTGGATTTGGTTCACACCTGTGTAACGTTTCATTTATCAGTAGCTGAGTCTGAAAGATTTAAAGTACAGCAAAATTCCAGATGAACCAGAACACTGCTTTATGTTTTATCATATTTAGGTTATTTATTAATGAAAATATATGACATTTTCAGGAATACAAATTTTGCACCCTGATGACCTCAAATGCATGCAACAAGATTTTTAATACAGAAAATAACACAAAAACTGTTGTTACAGTGGTTAGAATTTTTAACTTTAAAAAACCATGAATTTTTATTGTTCTAATTGCACAATAAAATAATGTTGATATATACTTAAGCTTAAATTAATTCCAACAGGCAAACATTTTCCAACCCAGAGTGTGGCTGATGCTGGGTCAGCTGACTCTATTTTGGTTCACACCAACTTTGATGTCTAGGCTATTCAGCATCTACCTAGAAAATCTCAATCGTTCCAAGCATACCATGAATTTTGTGATTTCTCAGAAGATTTTCGGAGTTAAAAGAAGTGTTTATATCACTTAATATCCAACATTTCGAAAGGGGGGAAAACCCCACCATCTATTATCAATGACATTTCCCAAGTCCTTGCACCAGGCCCTTAGTCACCAGGTTCCCACATTTTGTTGCTTTCCTACCATCTCAAACCGGGTTCATGAAAGCATTTGAACAGAGTTCAGTCTTCATTTTACAAAAAAAAAAAATTCCTAATAGTGGCTAAAATACTGCAAATTTCTCCATTCGATTACAATCTACAAAGATAAACCAGCATTCCTTTCTCTTTCTCTCTTTTGGTTACTTTTCCCCTATCCCTACTGGTGGAACATTTATTTTTTCACACAGGTTTTAAAGAAATACATTATGTTGGTTTCTAGTGTATTGTACAGAATCCATTCTCATTCTTTACTTGCTACATTATGACTATGAGGAGGGCAGAGTAGAGGTGAACTCTCTGTATACTTGCTGAAAGTCTTCTTGTACACATTGCTTTTTGTACCCATCGCTTCTAGCTATGTATCTTCCTGTTCTCTGCTCTCGTCTCAAACTATGTTGCCACCTCAATTAATCAGGCACTTGAATTCACATTGTGTAGAATACTCAAGGTTGATGATAGACTGGGAAGGAGGAGGAAGGAGGCAGAGGTAAGTGATGGGGGATACTGAGCCCTATTTAGACTTTGGTCCCCCAGCTTTTGGATGAACTTAGCACATTACTGGCTATGCAGGACTAACCTCTATGGGATGCAAAATGACTCCAAGTATGGAACAACATTGCAAAAATGGACTTCAATATTACATGAAGGATTTGGCTGCTTTATATAAATATAGAAACAAGCCCAGTGGATTACTCCACTAAAGGTGACTAAGCAAATGTTACAGTTCAAATTGTACTCAAGAAGTCAATTGAGAAATAATTCTATCACCAAGCCCTTGGACCTACCCCCCAATCTGGTCCCTCTCCCAGAACTCCTTGGGCTTTCTCAAGACCCAGCAATTCAGGTGTTAACATAACCCTGTCCAGTGGTATGGCCAGTGTCTTAGTCCAATCTTTTGCCATACCAGTCATTACATATTTTGAATACCAACTTGGTGGAGGAATTTCAGCTCCCTTTCAGCAGTAGCCTAGTGGGCACCACATCTCTATTCTTCATTCCCCATTCCAGCTTGATGCTGAAGGGATGAGGCTTCCAGACTCCAAACCCCTCTCAGAGTCTTCATCTGCTTGTTGCATTTTTTCATTCAGCTCCTGAAGGAATGCCAAGACATGCAAAGCCTCAGAATCTGCTCCATTTTTAGAAAGTCGCATTTTGGCAATTTTTTGCAGTTTGTCTTTCATCTTTTCTTTCTCCCTTGATTTCTGGTTTATTTTTACACCCTCTATAAAGTGGTGGATGGCCTTGTCTTCACACTTCATTTGGTACAGCTGAAAGTTGCCATACCGCAGATGGAGCAGTTGTTTCGCTACAGGAGTAAGCTCTTTACTGAATTCCTTTTGGAAGTAATACTCTGCTTCTTCATACTGATCTGCTAGAGCATGGAGGCTGGCAAGAATGGAACAGACACGGAAGAGATTATCATTGGCCTCATCAGCTTTCTTCAGATGAGCCACAGCGTGTCCTATTAGTTCCAGTAACTTTCTTTTCCCATACATTCCATTCTCTCTTAGATTCATTACTTGGAGGACTTTTGCCCTATAGCAGCACCCAATTTGGCAATGCAGGTAGGCATTGTTTGGTATGTATTCTAAAGCCTTTTTAAGCAGTTCAATCGCTTTGTCTGGCTCATCTTTTCTTCGATAAAACTTGGCTGCACTGCGAAGTACATCTGTTACACCTGGGGCTTTCTCCAAGGCTTCTTCAACTAACTTCTCTCCTTCACCTTCCTCTTCACCTTCTTCACGCATCTTATGAAGCTTCAGAGCCAGGAGGACTTTAAGGTACTGGTTGTCAGGATTCAGCCGAATGGCTTGCCTCAGAGGGTCAATGGCGTTCTGAGATGGCGGCCAGTTGTCCAGACGGTAGCTTGCTATTGCCAGTCCAGAGGTGAATTCTGGGTTCTTTGGCTTCTTTTCCAGAGCCTTCTCAAAGCACACCTTCGCTCTTTCATTTTGGTTTCCTCCACACTTTAACCGTGTCCACCCTTCCTCACAGTCAAGCTCTGGACTCTCAATTCTATAGGGACTGGAAAACTTCTCACAGACATGTTTCACCTTGTCTACATAAATCTGAGCGTCTGAGAGTCGGCCCATGTGATAGTAGACCCAGGCATAGTTTCCCCAGGTGACCAGACTTCTGATTTCTGCTTGGTCAGCATGCTCTTGCTGGATTAACTCTTCAGCTTTACATAAGCATTCCAGGGCTGCCTCGTTTTGCCCTTTGAGGTGCTTTAGATAGGCCAGTAGGTTGCACATTGTGGCTTTGAATTCACGATTCTGAAACTCAGTCCGGTAAAATACTTTGTCTTCAAAATCATCCAAGGAGTTTTCTCCCTCCATCAAGTTCCAGGTGAAATGGCATTTTAGTTGCCGTAGGCTGCTCTCCAAGGAATTCTTATTGTTCTCACTGTAGGGAAAAACACAAAGATGGACTTTGAGACACAGATTTATATGTCAAGAAATGGGAGCATGGCAAATAAAATTCTCCTCCTCCTAAAGGCTGTTAACACAAATCAAAGAAACTCCCCTTCTTTTCTTTCTACAATATGTTTTTCCTTATTGTTAATTCCTGCATGTGGTAGCAGGAGTTTAGGGACTGTGGGCAGCAGAAGAATTAGGGCGAGGGCAGTGGGTTGTTCTCTGAGTCTGTGGCTAGGTTTTCATGAATAAGACAGTTTTTGTTAAATAGCTCTGCCCTCTCTGCTTTCGAGGGCCTCTGTGGAGGCTTGGTTTTATTTATGTAGTTTTAAAGAAATAAGTCTTTTTCATTGCTGTTTCTGTTCTTCATTCTTCCCTAGCTTTACTTTTGTACTTTGAAAATTTCAGCTTTATAATTTTTTATTCTTTTAATGTTTTGCCATGGTGATTTTAATTTCTCATCCCTCTGAAATGCAGCTTCATTTTATCTTTGATATTCTTAATTCCTTAGTTCTCCTTCATTTGCCTTTAAAGAAATCTTGATCACTTTCAATTTTCTGTCTATTTCAGCTTTTAATATATCCTTCATTTATTTTGTCTATTCAAACTTTCTGAGCTTTTATCAGATTGGTTTTATTTTGTATTGGTTTATTACTTTAACATGCTACATTCTCATTTTTTTCTGTGAATTTTTCCATTTTAACCATTTGAATCTTATTTTCAACCATTCTTAATTTTTACTCATTTTATCTGCTTTTGTATTATTCTCTCATTTAATTTCAAGTATTATTTATGTTAGCAATGTCTTAAACATTTATTTTGGAATAAAATGTAATTTTTTTTCCTCCCCCCGCCCCCATACCTCTACTTCTTAAACTGGTGATTTCTGTTCTTAACACATCTCATTGAGTTGCTCTATTAATAATTTTGTACTTGATTGTTTTAATTTTTTTTTTGAAATTTTATTTTTCTCTTCTGGGTTTTGCTTTTATAATAAGGGGCAAGAAGTGCAGCTACAGGGAAGGCTCACAAGGCCACTAGCTCCTTTTCTTATAGAAAGAGCTCTTTTTTCTTGAGGGTACCCTTATGACTCTCCTGGAAAGATCTTCCATTCCCTTTAGTGTTGGTCCTCAAAATAAATAAATAAACCAAAATCAACCAAACCAAAAAACAAAACAAAACAACAACAAAAAAACCCCGAAAAAACCCAGAGAACAGACAAATGAGCAAAAGCCTGTATTTCGAATTACTTTGGAGATAAATAGTATTCTATGCCCCAAATTATTTCTCAACACTGTCTGTGTATTGGAGTCTCTGTAATGTTGCCTTTTCTTACTTAAATTTTTTTTTTCGTGGTATCTATACAGCAACCCTTGTATCAGGAGCTGTATTTCTAAATAGTATGGCTTCTTATACAACCAATAGATATCTGGAATATCATGCAATGTGGCAGGATCACTTTTGAAACATATGTCTAGATAGAAGATTATGTGACCCCTCTTTCTAACTGCCCCTCTCTCTCCCACTTTTTATACCACTGCTTCCCACTCCCATTTTGATTGGGAATCTTCCTGTAACCTCACTAAGAATAAAAACAGATCTGTTTGGACATGAGCTTTTCAACGGGAATGCAGCTGCCAGTAGGATGCCTGATACCAAGCCAAGCACTCTCCGGGGCTCCCGCGCCTGGGGTTAGTTACATCAAGAGACTTAGACAACCTGGCTCTTTGCTAAGACCTATTTGGAGCTTTGAATGGAAGGTGGGTCCTTCCTATAAACTCCTGCCTATTTTCCATCCTATTTTTGTTTGTTTGTTTGTTTATTCTGCTTGGGATAGTTAAGTCTCCACTTGTTCCAAGAAACAGAGGTGAGCAGGAACTGATTTAAAGTTACTAGAGTGCTTCACAGGACCACGGGTAGGACCGTAGTGACCCCAGGAGGATCAGAACAGGACACTGGGGAGCTTGGAGGGCTCAGACCCTGTGTTTTCTCCATGTGCATCTCAGTCACACTCTCTACTGCATTCATTACAGAATATGGTGAGTCCTACAGAATATGACCACTCTCAGACCCCAAGCATGTGCAGCACGCATCCTAACACCTGAAGACTCACTATAGCTTCCTTGCTCCCTCTCAATTCCATTTCCAACTTCCAGTTGAGTTTGGGAGCTCATTCCGTTAACACATAAACTCCTTAGCTCCTTTCTCATTTTACAAAAGAAACAGAGAGAGTAAATAGAATTGAGGTTATCTCCACCATATAAAACATAAAGTCTGTTGTGCATTTGCAGGATAGAGATATTTAATATACACACTTAGGTAAAAGCTCTTTGAGCAGCCATTTAAAAGGCATCCAACTTCACTGCTTGATTTTGGGTTTTTATTTCCACTGGTAAGTTAGAGAAGCCGATGCCAGACACTTGCTTCCTGGGCTCTGGCTTGTGAGGACCTATTCTCCCGATTCCTATAGAAGTTCCAGTTGTATACACAACAACAACAATTTCTTCCTTTGCCTCTTATCTGGATGAAAGCCACAGTGACATTATCAACCAGGCTCAGAACTAATGCTACCACCGCAGTCTCAGAATCACTGAGGAGCCTTTTAGAAACACACATCCTCAGACTCCAACCCAGACCCACTTAATGAGAATCTCTGGGGAGTCAACCCTAGGACTCTGTCCTTAATAAGCTGTCCAGGCAATTTTTATGCATGCTCAATTTTGAGAACCACTGTCTTAGGGCACAAGGGCAATGCCCAGTGAAAGTCACAATAGATAAAGAATTAAGGAAAGCAAGGACAGATGGGTCTGTATTGTAATGGGAAAAATTCTAAGATAAGACCATGCTAAAATTCTAAGAAATAAGAAAAGGGTTCTATAGATTCTGGGTGACTACAAAAAAAGAAATCTGTAAATATCTCAAATCTTTTTTTTTTTTTTTTTGAAATCAGGCAGAACATTTAGACTAGCAGGAAATAATATCGTTTCAAGAAGAGAAATCAGGAACCTCACAGACAGAGGGCAAGGTGTCTCATAGGAAGTAAGCACAGGGGTTGGTAACACGGGATTCCAGAGCTCCCAGGATGAGGGTTAGGCAACCAGGTCCGGGCACCCCACCTTCAAACTGGAGAAAATATTTCCCTTCCTACTCAATGAGCTAACACTTCCTCTCCAGGGCAATCTCATGTTTTGGGGATAGAAGGGAATGTTAGAGGTGAGAACAGAACTATTTTCTCCAAGCACTCCATCTCTAATTCGTACTCAGGAGGCATTTTGGGGTGAAAATATTTAAGTTTACCATCCCTTGTGCAAATCTGAGATGAAGAACTACATTAAAAGTAAAATTCACCTTTGCAGGAAGTGGGGTTTGCTATTCTGTGTATATCTTTAACAGTATCTGCTGAAAAGAACCCTTTTGTTAAATAATTGTATTACAAGTCCCCAACTTAATCCTTTCAAATATGAAATAAGACAGGGTCAGTGCACAAGAGCAATGCCCCCAGACCCATCTTTAAGTGAAGCACCAGGCCGATGAAACATCATCCCTCTCTGCTGCCTTCTTTCTCTGATCGCAACTCAACTCCCCAGGCGTGCAGTTCTGGAGATGAATTTAGGAAGCTTGCCAGTGTGAAGGAGAAAATTGTTCAGGAGGGAACAAACCACCATTGGTAAGACAGATTTACAACCAACAGAGGTAGAGGCATAGTAAGGCTATAAACAAACACTAAAATGGAGCTGGCCCTCTTTGGGAACATAGCTTCTCAGGATTTGCATTGGACAAGATGACTCAACAGCACTACCGAATACGAAGGGAAAATATTTACCTCATGGCTGCAGTGCAATTCTCAGCTGTTCGGCAGGGCTGCGGTTCAGGCAGCTGCACTCTTCAGAAATCTTCCTCTTCTGCCACCAATAAATGCTGAAGAGACCTATATATACAAGTGGCCTCTGGTTCCTTTTTGTTTGTTTCCCTTCAGCTGACGTTACAAAAGGGAAAGTGAAACTAGAAAGTGAAATTGGCAGGACTCTTTTTCTTTTTTTCTTTTTATTATACTTTAGAGGACTCTTTTTCCTCCGGAGCTGAGTTGTGATCAGAGAAAGAAGGCAGCAGAGAGGGATGTTTCATCGGCCTGGTGCTTCACTTAAAGATGGGTCTGGGGACATTGCTCTTGTGCACTGTCCCTCTCTTATTTCATATTCGAAAAGATTAAGTTGGGGACTTGTAATACAATTATTTAACAAAAGGGTTCTTTTCAGCAGATACTGTTAAAGATATACACAGAATAGCAAACCCCACTTCCTGCTAAGGTGAATTTTACTTTTAATGTAGTTCTTCATCTCAGATTTGCACAAGGGCTGGTAAACTTAGATATTTTCACCCCAAAATGCTCTTGAGTAAGAGCCAAGCCCAGCTGCGTAGTGAGTTAGAAGAACTTCCTCTTTGTGGAATGTACTGATGGCATCAAGGGAGCACAACTCCTAGGAGGACACATTTACAAAGCGCCCTGCCTTGTGATTATCATATTAACCCATCTTTGCTCTGCCTTATACCAATATGATCCACAGGCCACTGTAAGGAGCAGTTATTTAGCCTCGACAGGGCAGGGGATTTTAGTCTGAATCATTGCTGAATCTCCAGTCCCTGCAAAACAACCTGCACATTGCATGGTATGGCAAGCATTCCAAAAGTAGTTGTTGACTAAATGAATACATGATTAGAAGCATGGGCAGTGATGTCTGTCTATCTGGATTTGAAATCAGCCTCCACTTTTATGCTATGAAACTCTGGGGAAAATTATTGAATGTCTCTGCTTCGGTTTTGTAAATTGGGAATAATACCACTACTGGTTTATTGTGGTGTTGGGAGGATGAAATGAGAGAATACGTGAAATGTCCTTAGAATAATGCCTGGCAGTAATAAGTAAATGCTAGTTTCTATTATAATTATTAACTAAAATCGTTAACCAAAGTGATCAGAGGGGAAACTCTTTTTTTCAGGCTGGAGTGCAGTGGAAAGATCCCGGCTTACTGCAACCTCCACCTCCCTGGTTCAAGTGATTCACCTCAGCCTCTCGAGTAGCTGGGATTACAGGCACGCACCACCATGCCTGGCTAATTTTTGTATTTTTAGTAGAGATGGGGTTCCACCATGTTGGCCAGGCTGGTCTCGAACTCCTGATCTCAGGTGATCTGCCCGCCTTGGCCTGCCAAAGTTCTGGGATTACAGGCATGAGCCACCACGCCCGGCCAGGGGAAATTTCAATGTTTGCTTTTTCCAGAACTTTATCTCCTCTGACATTCAACAATCCATCACAATTACTGACCTAAGCCAAACAATTCCTAACATCTCCTTATGTTCTTGGCTTCCCCAAGCCCCACAATATTTTCCCCCTTTTTATTGATGTATAATAATTTACATATTTATGAGTTGCATGTGAGTGTTTGTTACGTGCAAAGAATGTTTAATGATCAAGTCAGGGTAATTGGGGTATGTATCACCTTCAGTGTTTATCATTTTTATGTGTTGGTATCATTTGAAGTCCTCTCTTCTAGTTACTTTAAAATATACATAATATTGTTGCTAAGTATAGTCACCCTAGTCGGCTATCAAACATTAGAACTTTTTTTTTTTTATTTAACGGTATGTTTGTACCCATAACCTAACTCTCATCTTCCCACCACCCCCCTTCCCAGTCTCTGGTGTCTATTATTCTATTCTCAATGTCCATGAGATAAAGTTTTTTAGCTCCCACATTTCAGTAAGAACATGCAGTATTTGTCATTCTGTGCCTGGCTTATTGCATTTAACATAATGGTCTCCAGTTCCAACTACATTGCTGCAAATTACATGATTTCATTCCTCTTTAATGGCTGAATAATATCCCATTGTGTATATATACAATATTTTCTTTATCCATTTGTTCACTGATGAGCACCTGTGTTGATTTCATATCTTTGCTATTATGAATAGTGGTGCGATGAACATGTGAGTGCAGGTATCCTTTTGACTTACTGATTTATTTTCCTTTGGATAGACACCCAGTAGTGTGATTGCTGGGTCTTATGAAAATTCTATTTTTAGTTTTTTGAGAGCTTTCCATACTGTTTTCCATAATGACTGTACTAATTTACATTCCTACCAACAGTGTATAAGAGTTCCCTTTCCCCTGCATCCTTGCCAGCATTTGTTATTTTTTTTTTTTAATAATAGCCATACTAACTGGGGTGAGATGATATCTCATTGTGATTTTTATTTGCATTTCCTTGGGGTTGAGTGATGTTGAGTATTTTTTCATATGCCTGTTGGTCACATATACCAGAGCTCCTTTATAGGTGATGAGATGCTTTTCCTTTGCTGTCTTTAAAATTTTCTTTTTGTCACTGACTTTAGATAGTTTGACTATAATGCGCCATGGAGAAGAACGTTTTGTACTGTATCTGATTGGGGATTGCTGGGCCTCCTGTATCTGGATGTCTAAATCTCTTACTAGACTTGGGAAGTTCTCATCTATTATTTCATTACATAGGTTTTCAAACCCTTTCAGTTTCCCTTCGCCTTTGGGGATACTGATAATTCGTATATTTGGTCACCTTATGGTGTCCCATAGATCATGAAGACTTTGTTCATACTTTTTAATTCTTTTTTTTTCTTTATTTTTGTCTTATTGGATTATTTCAAAAGACCTGTCTTCAAGTTCTGATGTTTTCTCTTCTGCTTGGTCTAGTCTACTGTTGAAGCTTTTTGTATATTTTGTATTTCATTCAAGGAATTCTTCAGTTCCAGAATTTCAGTTTGGTTATTTTTATGATACCTATTTCTTTGGCAAATTTCTCATTCATATCCTGAGTTGTTTCTCCGATTTCTGTGTATTGTTTGAATTGTATTGGATTTGGAAATCTCTTGTATCTTGCTGAGCTTCTTTAGGATTTTTTATATATACATATATATATTTTTTTATTTTTTATTTTTTTGAGATGGAGTCTCACTCTGTTGCCTAGGCTGGAGTGCAGTGGTGCGATCTCTGCTCACTGCAACCTCTGCCTCCCTGGTTCAAGTGATTCTCCTTCCTCAGCCTCTCGAGCTGGGATTACAGGCATGTACCACCATGCCTAGCTAATTTTTGTATTTTTAGTAGAGATGGGTTTTCAGTATGTTGGCCAGGCTGGTCTGGAACTCCTGACCTCAGGTGATCCACCCTCCTCGTCCTCCCTAAGTGCTGGGATTACAGGTGTGAGGCACTGTGCTTAGTATAATTTTGAATAGTTTTTCCTGGATTTCTTTTTGATTGGGATCTGTTGCTGGGGAATTGTATTCCTTTGAAGGTATCATATTTCCTTGCTTTTACATGCTTCCTGTGTCCTTTCACTGATATCTGAGCATCTAATATAATAGTCACTTCTTTCAATTTTTGAATTTGCTTTTGTAGGGGAGGACTTTTTCCTGAAGACATATCAACCATATTGGTTGAGTAAGGCACTTCAACTTTGATTCTGAGTGTGCATGGTACTGTAGCCAAATACAATTTATTTGGCTGTGATCAGTGATATATATGATTTCCTTGATGGTTTAGGGTGGGGTTATTCTTGGAGGCTATCGTGACATTTTACTGGGAACAGGGTTGCCATGTGGGCCGGTCTTCAGGCCCCAGTGGTGGCAGCAGTGGGTTGAGGATGTCTGATCTTCGGCCCCAGAACAACATACACTGGCACTGGTGTTAGTGGGACCAGGTAGGCTAATTCCTGGGCCCCCAGATAGCTTGCTCAGATGCTGATATTGGCAGCAGTGGGCCAGGTGGGTGAGTGGGTTCTCAAGTCCCTGGGCAGCTGATGTGATCTGGGCAATGGCAGTAGCCAACAGTGGGACAAACCCTTGGGTTCTGATAAGTGTACACTGATGTTGGCAGTGGCTGTGGTGCAGGGTTGCCACCTATACCACAGACACACAGCTCTCAGGCTCTTTCATTCTCTGTAATAGCAACCCCGCAGCACTGTGCAGAGAGAGGAGAGACGCTGTTCTTTAGGTGTGAGCCTAGGCACAGAGGCCATGCGTCCAGTGGGGGTGCAGTCACCACTCACAGCACCAGACAGGCGGCCATCTGGTTTCCCTGCCCCAACCTCTGGTAGTAGCATCAGTGGCTTTGCCTGCAGCAGTGTGTAGAGGACAAGAAGGGGCTCTGCTCTCTACACGTAAGCCCAAGCACACAGCCTGCTTCACTAGTGGAAGAGTATCTCACTATCCACTTGTGAGGCCGAGTACAGAGTTTGTGGTGCTGCTAAGGGTAGGGTCACTTCTCACAGCCCCAAACAGGGGGCTCTGGAAAGGACATGTTTTAGTTTCCTTTGTATCAGGGGCTGTCTTTTTGGCACATTGCACCATTCTTTCCCTGGGGAGTAGTACTCCCTGTGGGCTGGGGTGCTGCGGACACTGTATTACCTTTGGGTCTAGCCAGTGCTGTGTCACTGTAGCCCACTGGGTGGATACTGGGAAATATCACTGGGGGCTCCTGGGAAATGGAGATATGGGAGCTACGGTTCCCAGGATAGGATGTAATTCCATGACTATAGTCTCACAATGGTGCCGCTTAGGTCTTGGGGGAGCTGAGAGACCCAGCATGAGTTCCCTATCTCATGAAATACCTTTGTGGGGTCTCCAAATCACCACCCATACTGGTGTCAGAGTTTGTATGGGTAGAGAAACTCTCTCATGTTTCAGATTGCAGCAGTTTGCAGGAGGGATGTGGACTGCTGAAGTTCTCTCATTTGCCCTTTCCCTGAAATGCCAAGGCCCTCTGTTATCCTGGCCAATCTCAGCCAAGCTGGCCACTTGATACCTTCTTCTTCTGCACCTTGGGTGTTTCCCATGACTTCTCTGTTGAATTCTAGTGTTGTCTCCTAGATGTTCTATTCGAGGTATAATTATCTATTCATAATTTTGGTTCTTCTTTCTAGAGAGGGTGAGTGTCTGATGTCTCTAGTCAGCCATCCTGAACCAGAATCTCCACCATATTTTAAATCCCTGCTTGTTGCCCTGGTATTTGACATCCCCAAATCACAATGTACAGCCATAGTATTTTGTAATGATAGAAGAAATGTATTTTCCTTATTCATACCCTTAGTCACAAAGGGGGTAATCATGTGTATAGGCCCAAAAGAAAATAATAGTACCTCAAAGATTGAGGTCAGAAAATTACACAAAGCACAGATAGAACACATTCTCCAGCAAAACTGAGGTTGTTAAGGTAGGTTATTCAGTCTTGGGAAAAGTTATTTACCATAATTTTTTTTCTGCCTAGGGCAGGGAGGAAAAAGAAACTATCCTTCCTAAAAAGTCTCCACCCTTTGATTAGGATGCACAGCTAAGCCTGTCCCAGTTGGAAACCCTTACTTTTGTGTCTTACGCAAGAGTTTCAAGTTCCTTTTCTGTTTACAAGTTCTTCTTCTTCTTCTTCTTTTTTTTTTTTTTTTGAGACAGTCTCGCTCTGTTGCCAAAGCTAGACTACAGTGGTGAGATCTTGGCTCTCTGCAACCTCTGCCTACCGGGCTCAAGCAGTTCTCGTGCCTCACCCTCCCAAGTAGCTGGCTACTTGGCCCAGCTACCAGGCCCAGCTGATTTTTGTATTTTTAGTAGAGATGGGGTATTGCCATGTTGGCCAGTCTGGTCATGAACTCCTGGCCTTAAGGGATCTGCCCGCCTTGGGAAGCACTCCCAAAGTGCTAGGATTACAGGCATGAGCCACAGTGCCTGGCTTCTATTTACAAGTTCTATTAGGTACTTACAGAAATGTATGTTAGGTTTTTAAGAAACGCTGAAATAGGAAAGTGGAAATGCTGTGGGTTTGGTTTGATTTATTTTTTGAACTCAGTATTCAAGAAAACTATTGGATAGGAATTTTAAAATCTTATGAATAAAGGCACTGGTTGGGGAGAAGCATAGAGAAAGGTTTTGCCATGGTCACTGTGCTTTGAAATGGTTGAGATACTGATTTACACTTCAGAAATTTGTATGGCTAGTGCCTGTATATAATGTTACCACAGCAGGTATGCATCAGCTGATTTAGTAGCTGGGTTAGTGTGAGACTATGCATGCAATGTGATTGCAAAATAGCAACTGAAAAGGAAAACCAACTTTCTCCTGGTGTTATTTCTATTTTGAGAAAATGAAACTTATTAGAAAGAGTTCTGATTACCCTCATTGCTACAAATATATATGTGTCTTTTTCCTGGAATATAGGCCCTGTTCATATTTCCTAGAACAATAGATTTCATTTATATAGAATATAGATTTGCTTCCTGTTCCTGGAATGGGTTACATCAACTACAGATGGTATAATGCAATAATTCTCATATTGCTACCTGCCACCAGCAATATCAGCATCACCTGGAAGTGCAAATTCTTAGGCCCCATTCTAGACTGATAGAATCAGAAATTCCAGTGTGGGACCCAGAAATCTAGGTGTTGATAAGCCTTCCAGATAATTATAATGGATGCTAAAGTCTGAGAACCAAATAATATATTGAATGTAAGCAAAAATACTTTTACTTCTATAAAATGAAACTCTATGCTTTTTCCTTGAGATTTTTTAAAAAATTTGACCCTCTTTTTTGTTTTGAGTCTATTTTTAACTGAAGTTTTGTCCACCTAGAAGAGCAGGTGACTGTTCAATAGTATTCGCACTTGTTAGAGGAATACTTAGGTAGCCCAGTGGGTTCTTTTGATCCCCACAGTGGGCTGTAATTTGGAAACAATGTGTTCCCACCTATACGAGATTCCCTTCTGTACTCATTCACAAATACACATTTAAAATGGTCTTCCACATGAACTTCAAAAATATTGATATAGTTAATAAAATAGCTCCCCATTCTTTTTTCCTTTCCATTCCTTTCCTTTCCTTTCCTTTCCTTTCCTTTCCTTTCCTTTCCTTTCTTCCTTTTTTCTTTTTTCTTTTCAGAGTCTTGCTCTGTCACCCAGGCTGGAGTGCAGTGGCACAATCAGAGCTCACTGTCGCCTTAACCTCCCTCCCAGGCTCAAGTGATCTTCCCACCTCAGTCTCCTGAGTAGCTGGGATCACAGATGAGTGCCACTACACCCAGCTAATTTTTTATTTCTTGTAGAGAGAGGGTCTTACTATGTTTCCCAGGCTGCTCTCAAACTCCTGGGATCAACTGATCTTCCTGCTTCAGCATCCCAAAGTGCTGGGATTACAGGCATAAGCCACAGCACTTGGCCAGCTCCCCATTCTTATTCTTTTTTCAAAAATTAATTAAACACCATTTCTTCTTGCTGTGGTTTGAATATGTCCTCCAAAGTTCATGTGTTGGAAACTTGATCCCCAATGTGGCAGTGTTGGGAGGTGGGACCTAATGGGAGGTATTTGGGTTATGGGGGCATTGTCCTCTTGAATAGATTAATGCCATTATTGAGGGACGGAGTTCCATATAAAAGGATGACTTCAACCTTCTCTTGCTCACCCTCACCCCCTATTTACCCTTCCATCATGGGATGACCCAGTAAGAAGGCCCTGGCCAGATGTGGCCCCTTGATCTTGGACTTTCCAGCCTCCAGAACCATGTGTCCATAAATGTCTGTTCATTATAAATTACCCAATCTCCCAATCTGCCAATCTGTGGTATTCTGTTATAGCAGAACAAAATGGACTAAGACATTTTTCAGCATTAATTTTTTAGACTGCAGTTGGGCAGTCTTTGAGTGGAAACTCGATGTGGGTAAATAACTTTATCTTTCCATAGTCCTATTCAGAAATAAGACCGTGCTAAATAAACTTCTGCTGGGACAATTTGTACCCTTATCCCTGTTAGAACACTAGGAGTATTTGTTTCATTCATTCATTCACCATTCATTCATCAAATCAATACTTACTGAGAATCTACTATGTGCCAGGCACCATTCTAGGCTCTTAAGATACATCAGTACACAAAGATCTCTGTCTTCATGGAGCTTATATTCTATCAGGAAGAGATGGCAATAAACAACTGCTTTGGACTGAATTGAGTTCCCAACTCCTTTCCCAAAATTCATCATTGAAGCCCTAACCCTCAACGTAACTTTGTTTGGAGATAGGGCCTGTGAGGAGGTATTTAAGGTTAAATGAGGTCTTAAGGGTGGGGCCCCTAATCTGGTAACACTGACGTCTTCATACAAACAAGAAGAAAAAGAAGAGACCTCAGATCTCTCTCTCTCTCTCTCTCTCTCTCTCTCTCTCATCTCACACAGAGGAAAGGCCATGTGAAGATAGAGAAAAGGCTGCCATCTCCAGGTCAGGAAGAGAGGCCTCACCAGAAACCAACTGGGACTTCTAGCATCTAGAACTGTGAGAAAATAGATTTCTGTTGCTTAAGCCACCTAGTCTGTGATTTTTCATTATGGCAGCCAATGTAGACTAATACAATAATAAATAAATTAGACAATATGGGACAAGTACTTGGGAAAAAAAAAGAGTAAGTGGAGACCGTAAGAGGAATTACATATGGGTGGAGAAAAGGGGGCCGGGATCTGACTGCTGCTGTTAAGTAATAGAGATGGAAACTGTGTTAGTCTGTTCTCATACTCTAGAAAGATACTACCTGAGACTGGGAAAGAGGTTTAACTGAATCACAGTTCCATGGGGAGGGCTCAGGAAACTTGCAATCATGGCAGAAGGCAAAGGGGAAGCAAGGCACCTTCTTCACAAGGCGGAAGGAGGGAGTGAATGTAAGCAGAGGAAATGTCAGATGCTTATAAAACCATCAGCTCTCATGAGAACTCACTCATTATCATGAGAATAATATGGGGGAAACCACCCCCATGATCCAATCCTCCCATCAGGTCCTGCCCTTGACACATGAGGATTATGGGGATTATAATTTGAGATGAGATTTGGGTGGGGACACAAAGCCAAACCATATTAGAAACCTTTCTGTGCCTCAATTTCTTCATTTTTAAAATGAGAATTGTGCCCAGGTACAGTGGCTCATGTCTGTAATCTCAGCACTTTGAGGGGCAGAGGCAGGAGAATTGCTTGAGGCCAGGAGTTTGAAACAAGTCTGGGCAACATAGCAAGACCCTATCTCTACAATTAAAAAAAAAAAATAGCCAGGCATGGTGGCATGAGCCTGTCCTCCTAGCTACCCAGGAGGATTGCTTTAGCCCAGGAGTTTGAGGCTGCAGTGAACCAAGATTGCACCATTGTACTCCAGCCTGTGTGACAGAACGTGACTAGGTCTCTAGAAAAAGGAATTATGTTAGTATTTACCACATAGGGTTTTGTGGAGATTGAGTGGACTACTATGTATAAAGCTCTGAGAACAGTGCTTGGCACATGGTAAATGCCCAATAAGGGTTAGTTATTACTACCTTCTACTGCCACCCATACCATTTACCATCTTTGAATACCACTTACTTCTAGGGCCAGGGGCCACTCACCTGAAAGTGGTCTGTTCTCTTATGTGGAGCTTTGACTATAGTATTATCAGGTATTGGTGGCTGCCGCTGGGTTGCTATTTCAGATCCTTTTTTTCTTTTTATTCTCTTTGTTGGCCACAGTGAGAAACTGGGATGCTACTCCAGAAGAAGAAAAATCAGTGCCTCTGTACAAAGGGATCTTTGTGCTGCCAAAAGAGTAGAAAAGTTTATCCCAGAACCAAAATATTTCAGAATTGTGGAAAATCAAGTTTTGGAAACCTACTCAAAAGAAGAAGAAATATTGCTATCACAGAATCCCTGAATTAGTATACACCTAGCTGCTGTAACAAAGACGCTCAAAAACATAAATGACACTGTAAAAGAAGTTTATTTCTTGTTCACATAACTGTCCAAGGCTGGTGTTCCTGGGCAACTTCCAGTTCTCTTCCATGCAATGATTCAAGGACACAGAGTTCTTCCATCCTGTGACTCTACCATCCCCTAGAGCCTGGAAATTGAGAGTAAAGAGGGTACACCTGATTCCTAACCATCTTTACTTGGAAATGACATACATCACATTCACTCACATTCTATTAGGAAGCACTAGTTCATGGCCCACCTGGGGAGAAGTGAAGGTTGGTTCATGTAGCTGCAGAGTAGGAAGCCCCCTTCCTGGTGACTGTAGGGGTGGGTTGCCCCTACACACCTGTGGGTGTTTCTCGTAAGGTGGAACGAGAGACTTGGGAAAGAAAAAGACACAGAGACAAAGTATAGAGAAAGAAATAAGGGGACCCGGGGAACCAGCGTTCAGCAGATGGAGGATCCCATATGGAGGATCCCGTATGGAGGATCCCACCAGCCTCTGAGTTCCCTTAGTATTTATTGATCATTCGTGGGTGTTTCTCAAAGAGGGGGATGTGTCAGGGTCACAAGACAATTGTGGGGAGAGGGTCAGCAGACAAACACGTGAACAAAGGTCTTTGCATCATAGACAATGTAAAGGATTAAGTGCTGTGCTTTTAGATGTGCATCCACATAAACATCTCAATGCTTTACAAAGCAGTATTGCTGCCCGCATGTCCCACCTCCAGCCCTAAGGCGGTTTTTCCCTATCTCAGTAGATGGAGCATACAATCGGGTTTTATACCGAGACATTCCATTGCCCAGGGACAGGCAGGAGACAGATGCCTTCCTCTTGTCTCAACTGCAAGAGGCATTCCTTCCTCTTTTACTAATCCTCCTCAGCACAGACCCTTTACGGGTGTCGGGCTGGGGGACGGTCAGGTCTTTCCCTTCCCACGAGGCCATATTTCAGACTATCACATGGGGAGAAACCTTGGACAATACCTGGCTTTCCTAGGCAGAGGTCCCTGCGGCCTTCTGCAGTTTTTGTGTCCCTGGGTACTTGAGATTAGGGAGTGGTGATGACTCTTAAGGAGCATGCTGCATTCAAGCATTTGTTTAACGAAGCACATCTTGCACCGCCCTTAATCCATTTAACTCTGAGTTGACACAGCACATGTTTCAGAGAGCACGGGGTTGGGGGTAAGGTTATAGATTAACAGAATCTCAAGGCAGAAGAATTTTTCTTAGTACAGAACAAAATGGAGTCTCCTATGTCTACTTCTTTCTACATAGACACAGTAACAATCTGATCTCTCTTGCTTTTCCCCACAGGTGACGACTTCATATTATGAAGGGGAAACACTAATTTGGAAGGATCATGAGTTGTTTCCACAACAGTATCCTGCTCTGGCCCTAAATAACCATGTATACACTTCTTCCCAAACATAGAACATAATGGGACCTTTCCCAGGGGAGCCAACCCACAGTCAAGGAATCATTGCACTCAGCTCATGGTCAGGGATTTCTGAGTAAAGCACTGTCCTGCCTAAAGGTCAGTATGTGACTCCTTGTGGTCTCATGCTTAAAAGAAAAAAAAATCAAAAGGCTAGTTAAGACTATATAACTCATGTGTATCATGGTATCATGTATTGTGGTAGGTTAACTATAATAAATACTTTAAACTGAAAAAAGACAGCATGGAAGAATCTCAGGGTGTGGCAACAAATCACAAAATAGGCACCAAAAGAGTTATATGTGGTTACCTCTGGAGACTGGGAAATAGGGTGGAATGGGGAAGGGGGTTGCTATGTCTCCTACCTTGTAGATCACGTTGACTATTTAAATGATGTGAATGTATACATTTAATTAAGCTAAAAAGGAAGGAATCTGGAAGGCAGGGAGGAAGGGAAAAAATGAGGAAGAAGAGAATGGAGGGAAGGAACAAAGGAAGGAAGTAAGAGGAAGGATTGGAGAGAAGGAAGGAAAAAAGGAATGAAGGAGGAAAGGAAGGAAGGATGGAAGAAAGGAAATGAAAAAAAGAACAAAGAAAGGAGACCGAGAAGTCATCCTACATCCTACATCCATATTTTGTAATATTATTATGAAGCTCTCAATACCCATGTCATTGAAAAATTGTAATAATATCAGAAAACACTCACAATATAATGTTAAGTGAAAGGATAAGATGAAACCAACTGTAACATACACCCTTAACTTTGAAATATTTTCCAAAGAAATCTATTTTATATAGTTTCACTCTTTTCCATGTGAAGAGACCACCAAACAGGCTTTGTGTGAGCAATAAAGCTTTTTAATCACCTGGGTGCAGGCAGGCTGAGTCTGAAAAGAGAGTCAGTGAAGGGAGATAGGGCCGGGGCCGTTTTATAAGATTTGGGTAGATAGTGGAAAATTACGTCAAAGGGGGTTGTTCTCTGGCTGGCAGAGGCGGGGGTCACCAGGTGCTCAGTGTGGGAGCTTTTGAGCTAGGATGAGCCAGGAAAAGGAATTTCACAAGGTAATGTCATCAGTTAAGGCAGGGACAGGACGTTTTCACTTTTTTTGTGATTCTTCAGTTACTTCAGGCCATCTGGATTTATATGTGCAGGTCACAGGGGATATGTTGGCTTAGCTTGGGCTCAGAGGCCTGACATTCCTGTCTTCTTATATTAATAAGAAAAATAGCATAAAATAGTATTGAAGTGTTGGCAGCAAAAATTTTGGGGGTGGCATGGAGAGATAATGGGCGATGTTTCTCAGGGCTGCTTCTAGAGTGGGAGAGATTAAGCTGAAGAAAGATTTTGTGGTAAGGGGTGATACTGTGGGGTTGTTAGAAGGAGCATTTTTTGTATAGGATGATTGGTGATGGCCTGGATACGGTTTTGGATGAATTGAGAAACTAAATGGAAGACATAAGGTCCAAATAAGAGAAGGAGAAAAACAGATAATAAAGGACTAAGAATTGGGAGGACCCAGGACATCTAATTAGAGAGTGTCCAAGGGGGTCCAAGAGGGTTTAGTGTAATTACTTGCTTGGTTGGCAAGTTTTTAGGCTCTATCTTTGAGTTTTTTTTATTGCTGTCATATACCAGGCCAGATTGATTTAGGTAAAAACAGCACTCTTCATGTGAAAATATACAGAGTCCCCCCGCCCTTTTTTTTTAGCAGTGAGTAAGTCAAGGCCTCAGCGATTTTGTAGGAAAGAGAAATGCAAAGCCAGCAATTGTTTGTTAAAGAGGATTAGAAATGGCTAGGAGAGAGTGACTGAGATTGATAGTGTGGTGGAGATAGCTGGGGAGAGGTAGAGGGTGGCGTAAGAATGGGAACGAGAATAAGAGTAAGTGTAAAAGTAAAGAATAGGACTTCATCGGGGTGAAAGTATTAGAGTATACTTTGTCACCAAAGATCTTCTATCCATTCAAAGAGAGACTTAAGGGTGGCAGTTTGAGGTAAAACCAGGCGCCACTGAATACCAAGAGCCTGAGAAACTGCTTGGGTGATTTGACTAATAAAGGCTGGTTCGTTATTAGACTGTATAGAGGTGGAAAGGCCAAACAGAAGAATTTTGTCTTACAGAAGGGAAGAAATGACCATGGTGGCCTTTTCAGACCCTGTGGGAAAGGCCTCTACCCATCCAGTGAAAGTGTCTACCCAGACCAAAAGGGATTTTAGTTTCCTGACTTGAAGCATGTGAGTAAAGTCAATTTGCCAGCCCTGGGAAAAGGCAAATCCCCGAGCTTAGTGTGTAAGGAAGGGAGCGGGCCTGAACATTCCCTGAGGAGCAATAGAATAGCAGATGGAACACTGAGAAGTGATTTCCTTAAGGATAGATTTCCATGATGGAAAGGAAATGAGAGGTTCTAAGAGGTGGGCTAGTGGCTTGTAACCTACATGGAAGAGGTTATGAAATGACGATAGAATAGAATGGGCCCGTGAGGCTGGAAGGAGATATTTTCCTTGGTCCAAGAACCATTTGCCTTGTGTGGGAAGAGATTGATAGGTGGAAGTTTCAGTGGGAGAGTAGGTGGAAATGACCATTGAGAAGGAGAAAAACTGGCCATGAGGGACAGAAGTTGGAATGCTAGCTGCTTCTTTAGCTAGCTTATCAGCATAAGCATTGCCCTGAGCAATGGGATCTGATGCCTTTTGATAGCCCTTGCAGTGAATTACTCCAACTTCCTTTGGAAGTAAAGCAGCCTTGAGAAGAGTTTTTATTAAAGAGGAATTAATGATGGAGGACCCTTGCGTAGTGAGGAAACCTCTTTTTGCCCATGTAACAGCATAGTGGTGCAGGATATGGAAGGCATATTTAGAGTCAGTATAAATATTGATGTGTAGTACTTTTGCAAGAGTGAGGGCCCGAGTTAAGGCAATGAGTTTGGCTTGCTGAGAGATAATGGAGGGGGCAGAGCGGTAGCCTCAATGATAGGTGTGGAAGATACTATAGTATAGCCTGCCTTTGCTGGTGAGTGGCGATTAGGCCTGGTGGAACTGCCATCAATAAACCAAGTGTGATCAGGGTGAGGAACAGGAAAGAAGGAAATATGGGGAAATGGAGTGAATGTCAGGTAGATCAGAGAGATACAGTCATGGGGGTGGGGGCCAGCCTAAAACAATAAGGTCAAGTTGTTTGGACAGAAAGGCTACAGGATGCAGTCCTGGCTCTTGTGTAAGAATTTTGACTGCACAGCCCTGTACTTTCGCTGTGTGTAATGAAAAGGGTTGGGATGAGTTAGGGAGAGCTAGCATGGGGGCAGCTTCTAGGGCTGTTTTTAAGGAATGGAAAGAGGAGTGGCAAAAGGATTTAGGATCTATGGGGTCAGCTAGGTTTGCTTTTGTCAGTTTACATAATGGTTTAGTCAGGGTGGTAAAACTAGGTATCCAAAGGTGGAAATACCTAACCATGCCTAGGAAGGAAAGCAGTTGTTGTTTTGTAGAAGGAGTTGGGGTTTGGGAGATTAGTCAGACATGATCAGCAGGGAGAGCACATGTGTTTTCATGGAGAATTATGCCAAGATAGGTAACAGATGAAGAAGAAATGTGGACTTGACTGAAGTAATGGGGGCTGTCCGCAAAGCCTTGCAGCAGTACAGCCCAGGTAATTTGCTGAGCCTGATGGGTGTCGGGGTCAGTCCAAGTGAAAGTGAAAACAGGCTGGGATGAAGGGTTTAAAGGAATAGCAAAGAAAGCATGTTTGAGATCCAGAACAGAATACTGGGTTGTGGAGAGGTTGTGGAGGGAGGTATTGAGGACAAAAGAGTGTACGGGTTGGGCACTACAGGGTGGATAGGCAAAACAATTTGGTTGATAAGGTGCGGATCCTGAACTAACCTGTAAGACTTGTCTGGTTTTTGGACAGGTAAAGTGTGGGAATTGTAAGGAGAGTTTATAGGCTTTAAAAGGCCATGCTGTAACAGGCGAGTGATAACAAGCTTTAATCCTTTTTAAAGCATGCTGTGGGATGGGATATTGGCATTGAGTGGTGTAAGGGTGATTAGGTTTTAATGGGATGGTAAGGGGTGCATGATTGGTCACCAAGGAGGGAGTAGAGGTATCTTATACTTGTGGGTTAAGGTGGGGGGATATGAAAGGAAGACATGAAGGAGGCTTTGGGTTGGGAAGAAGGGTGGCAATGAGATGTGGCTGTAGTTCAGGAATAGTCAGGGAAGCAGATAATTTGGTTAAAATGTCTCAGCCTAATAAGGGAACTGGGCAGGTGGGGATAACTAAAAAAGAGTGCATAAAAGAATGTTGTCCAAGTTGGCATCAGAGTTGGGGAGTTTTAAGAGGTTTAGAAGCCTGGCTGTCAATGCCCACAACAGTTATGGAGACAAGGGAAACAGGACCTTGAAAAGAAGGTAATGTGGAGTGGGTAGCCTCTGTATTGATTAAGAAGGGGATGGACTTACCCTCTACTGTAATAGTTACCTAAAGCATCTGTGATGGTCCAGGAGGCTTCTGAGGTGATCGGGCAGTGTCAGTCTTCAGCCACTAAGCCCAGAAGATCTGGGAAGAAGTCAGTCAGAGAGCCTGGGGCCAGAGTTCCAGGAGCTCTGGGAGTGGCTGCCAGGTGAGCTGACAGTCTGATTTTCAGTGAGATCCCACACAGATGGGACACAGCTTAGGAGGAATCCCGGGCTGTGGGCATTCCTTGCCCCAGTGGCCAGATTTCTGGCACTTGAAGCAAGATCCTGATGGAGAAGTTCCTCTAGGAATGCTTGACTGCTGCGGCTTAGGCATTTTGAAGTTCTTGTGTGCTGGAGATGTGGCTGGGGTTTCTCTCACAGTGGAGGCAAGGAATTGCAACTCAGAAATACATTGTTACTTGGCTGACTCTATTCTATTATTGTACACCGTGAAGGCGAGGTTAATTAAATCCTATTGTGGGGTTTGAGGGCCGGAATTTAATTTTTGGAGTTTTATTTAATGTTGGGAGCAGATTGGGTAATAAAACGTATATTGAGAATAAGACGGCCTTTTGACCTTTTAGGGTCTAGGGCTGTAAAGCGTCTCAGGGTTGATGCCAAACAAGCCATGAACTGGGCTGGGTTTTATATTTGATGAAAAAGAGCCTAAATGCTAACTGATTTGGGAGAGGTTGGATAAAGAAAAAGGAGCATTAACCTTGACTATGCCTTTAGCTCCAGCCACCTTTTTAAGAGGAAATTGCTGGGCAGGTCCGGGAGGGCTAGTCGCGGAATGAAACTGGAAGCTGGACTGGGTGTGAGGAGGGGAGGTGATAGAAGGATTATAGGGTGGGGGAGCGGAGGCTAAAGGAGAATTGGAACCGGCTCAGCCTGGCTAGGAGCAGCCTGGGGAGGAGGGGAGAGGTCAGATGGGTCCGTAGAAAAGGAAGATTGGAAAGACTTAGTGACACTTGCGGTTGGGACTGAGGGGACAGGCAGGAGGGAAAGAAGGAAGATTTGGGATGAGTTGCATTGGGAACAGAGATTAGGGAGGGACGAGGGACTGATGTGTAAAAGAATGCCTGGACATCAGGCACCTCAGACCATTTGCCCATTTTTCGACAAAAATTATCTAGGTGTTGTAGGATGGAGAAATCAAAAGTGCCATTTTATGGCTCTTTGGAACCACTGTCGAGTTTGTATTGGGGTTAAGTGGCATTGCAGAAGAAAATAAGGCATTTGGGTTTTAAGTCAGGTGTGAGTTGAAGAGGTTTTAAGTTCTTGAGAACACAGGCTAAGGGAGAAGAAGGAGGAATGGAGGGTGGAAGTTTGCCTATAGTGAAGAAGGCAAGTCCAGAGAAAAGAGAGGGTAGAGACACAGAGAGAAGGGGTGGGGGGTTCTTGCCCCCCAGGAACATGGGGAAGGGGTGGGGTGTTTGTCCCCCAGGGAAGTGGAGAGAAAAGAGAGGGTAGAGACACGGAGAGAAGGAGTGGGGGGTGCTTGCCCCCCAGGAAAGTGGAGAAGGGGTAGGGGGTCCTTGCCCCCCAGGAAAGTGGAGAGAAAAGAGAGGGTAGAGACATGGAGAGAAGGGGTTGGGTGAGCAGCCCTGGGCTGCAAATGTGGGTGAGCAGCCAAAGCAGGTGTCCCCACAATTGCCTTGCCACTAAGGGAATGTGGGTGAATGACCAAGGCAGGCATCCCCACGGTGATCAGACACCAATGAAATGTGGGTGAATAATCAGGCAGGCATCTCCGCAGTGATTAAACACCTAGGGAAGACTGTCTTCCCGAATCTGTGACCAGCACTGGAGTTTTGAGTCCACAGATAAAACACATCTCCTGTATCTCTACCAAAAAAGGAAAGGAATTGAAATTAAGAGAAGGGAAAGATTGAAGTGTGGCGCCGAGATTGAAAGGAGAAAGAGGTTGAGGGATAGTGAGAGAGATTGGAGAAGAGAGTAAAGAGAGGCCACTTACCCGATTTAAAATTGGTGAGATGTTCCTTGGGCTGGTTGGTCTGAGGAGCAGAGGTCGTAGGTGGATCTTTCTCATGGAACAAAGAGCAGGAGGACAGGGGATTGATCTCCCAAGGGAGGTTCCCCGATCTGAGTCACAGCACCAAATGTCACTCGCGTCCATGTGAAGAGACCACCAAACAGGCTTTGTGTGAGCAATAAAGCTTTTTAATCACCTGGGTGCAGGTGGGCTGAGTCCGAAAAGAGAGTCAGCGAAGGGAGATGGGGTGGGCTGTTTTATAAGATTTGGGTAGATAGTGGAAAATTACAGTCAAAGGCGGATGTTCTCTGGCTGGCAGGGGTGGGGGGCACAAGGTGCTCAGTGGGGGAGCTTTTGAGCCAGGAAGAGCCAGGAGAAGGAATTTCACAAGGTAATGTCATCAGTTAAGGCAGGGACAGGCCATTTTCACTTCTTTTGTGATTCTTCAGTTACTTCAGGTCATCCGGATTTATACGTGCAGGTCACAGGGGATATGATGGCTTAGCTTGGGCTCAGAGGCCTGACATATAGTGTATATAGGTGTACACAGAAGCATAATGTTTAAATATTTTAATTTCAGTGGGCGATATAAGGGGCAGTATGATTTTTTTTCGCTTATACTTGCTGGCATTTTTCCAAAGTTTCTTTAGTGTGCCTATAGTATTCATATCCTGAGAAAAATCTTTCATGATTCTAATCTTTTTATTATTATTATTTTTTAAAGATCACTGAGAACTAAGAGCAAAACGCAAAGGGAGATCTTTTTGAGGTCTGATCAAGCCCAGCTTCACTGGAGGCTTTTAGGGGCCTCAGAGGTGTAGATGCTGGTTTAGTGCCTGACTGTGGCTCCTTAGAAAAGAACCAGCTAAATGCAGCCTGTCCTTTGCTACAGCTGCCAATGCTGAGCTCTGACACAGAGAAACCCTGCCTCTATGATGAATATAGCCTCATGCTCCTGACTTTCAAATGAAAAACAGAAACACACATGCTTGTTAAGAACGTTTCAGCCTGGTTTGCATCATTAACTGATGAAAATGTGCCTGCAAGGACAGAATGAAATAGATTTGCCCCTCCCCCTCCAGCAACCCCTCCTACGAGGGACGTTCGTCTCTGGCTCCAGGCTCTGGCCACTTCCTGGTTAGGATTGCTAAAGGCTTCCATCAGGGAATGTTGATATGAGTCTGGAAGTGCCACAAATTTTAAAATGCCTGAATTAACAAGAAACAAGTATTCTCTAAGGTATGTTAAATATTTAAGCAGATGCCCAAATCCAGCACCTAAGAAAATCTACCTTGAGGTTTTCAAAGGCACACGACATAATTTCAAGGGATAAATGCAAGAAAAAATCCTTTACCTCATGGTCGCAGGCTGGGCGCTGCACTGGTGTCCTGCAGTGTTCTGGCAAAGGCTGATTTGCTGCTTAGAAATCTGCCTGAGCTGACGGCAGATTCGGAGGAAAGGAAGCACTGTGCTGTTGATGAAGGATACCTTTATGTGTACTTGCAAATATGAAATGGAAGTGTATCCTGGCAAGTACAAACAACATAACTACACTGGTTTCCTGCTGGAGGGAAAGGAGATTTCAGCAGGGAGAGCTTTAATCTTTCTGGCTGGGCACTCAACTGGAACAATGTTTAGGGGGAATAGTGTGTAAGGAAGTTCAAGGTAGATGAAAATTTACTAGAAGGAGGATTAGCAATGTAGTGGTCAGAGAACCAGAAATCTAAAAATGACCACAGGACTAGGGTGGATTCCAGAGAACTGTTGTCATCACTAGCTAATATTAATAGTAACATCAGTAGCTAATGTTAAAAGAAAAACCTTAGACAAATTAAATTTAGTAGAGTTTAATTGAGCAAAGAATTATTCACCAATCAGGCAGACTTCCGAGCCAGAGTGGCCTCAGAGAGACTCCGGTGCAGCTGCCTGGTAGAAGATTTATGGACAGAAAAAGGAAAATGACCTATAAAAAACAGAAGTGAGGTACAGAAATGGAAGTGTTGGTTACAGCCCAGCATTTGCCTTATTTTAACATGGTTTGAATGGTTGGCCACCTTTGATTGGCCAAAACTGTGAGTGGCACAGGAGTAGGTTACAGTCTGTTTACACATCCAGTTAGGTTATAGTTTACTATGTACAGAGAAACTGTCAGGGTGAACTTAAAATATGCAAGGAGGCAGCTTTAAGTGAAACTTAACACTAATATTGATTGAGAATTTTTGCTCAGGGCTTTATAGGACTTACCTAATTTACTCCATTTTACACTCATGTGAAATATGGCCATTTAACAGATGAGTAAGAGAAGATTCAGAGAACTTAAGTGATATGCCCAAGGAGAGAAGTCCAGGTCTGCCCAATTCTAGAACTTCCCTTGTTCAGTGTGTTCCTTAAGTGCAGCAACTCTCTGGATCTAAACTATATAGTTTCTGATTTCAACTCTGAAATGCACTGCTTGTGTGAACTTGCATCAGTTCTTCATCTGTAAAGAGTGGTAGCACCTATTTCATAGGCTTGTTGTGAAGCTCTTAGAATAGTGCCTGGCACATAATGGATTCGATGAAAGTATCTGTTTTCTTTCTTTCTTTTTTTTATTTTTTTGGGACGGAGTTTCGCTCTTGTTACCCAGGCTGGAGTGCAATGGCGCGATCTCGGCTCACCGCAACCTCTGCCTCCTGGGTTCAAGCGATTCTCCTGCCTCAGCCTCCTGAGTAGCTGGGATTATAGGCATGCACCACCATGCCCGGCTAATTTTTTTGTATTTTTAGTAGAGACGGGGTTTCTCCATGTTGGTCAGGCTGGTCTCAAACTCCCAATCTCAGGTAATCTGCCCGCCTCAGCCTCCCAAAGTGCTGAGATTACAGGCATGAGCCACCATGCCCGGCCAAAAGTATCTGTTTTCATTTGCTGTTCAGAATGAGTTTTGGCCTCAGCTGTATTTCCTACTTCTGTCACCAACTGTTTGTGATATTAGATAAATCATAAAACAGGTCTCAGTTTTATGCTCAGAGAAATAAAAATCGTTGGTTTGGATGATCCTTCCAGGACCTTTCTCAGTATGAAATATGATGACTAACATTTCATGAATCCATATCCTGGAATCAAGTTCAAGGTGCAAACCAGTCTAGGTCTGAGGTTCTGGGAAAGTCACAGTAGTTCTGTGCCTTGGTTTCCATCTCTGTGGAATGAGAAGAGTAAAGTTGATTAACTCTTGCCTTATCAACAGCAACAATGTAGACCCTGCATGTGAATGCACATGGAACACTAAAGGGAAAACTCTAATAGTACCATAACTGTTTATTCTGATGGAGAACCAAGAGCCAGGGTTGAATATCTCAGCCAGGAACACTAAGTAGGGATAGTATGTATAGTTCTCAGTAGCTGGCCCTATGATGTTCATGCCAGAGGACTGGATTTCATACCCCAATAGTGTGGCTTATTGCCAAATACCATCATCATACATCCTGCCTAATACTTTCCCTAAAACTGGCATTTATGACCTAAACTGGTTCCAAACTGAGATGTTTTCACAAACTATTGAGCTGAGAAAGTCAGACAAAAAGTGCAGTAGCGAAGTGTTTGTTTGGTTTCTGGAATATCAATGCTTGAGTTCAAATCTGTTCCTACCACTTACCAGTGGTTTGACCTTGGATAATTACTTGATCTATTGGAGCCTTAGTTTCCACATCTGTAAAGTATTAAGTATTGATAGCAACCTTGTGGAGTTAAAGATAAATTTTGCAGTGGGCACCTGTTAAAATGGCAAGGGAGATTTTATTTTTTTTCAAGACTATTACAATGAGAGAGACAGACTATTGCAATATGGGAGAAAGACTAAACTCAACACTGAATACAACAAGTGTGGATTTGTAGTCAATAGGCAGGATGAAGGATCGGATGGAAAATTACTAAAAGGAACTTGCTTAGATATCAAGGCCTGGGAAAGAAGTACTTAATTGTATATCAGGGTGGGGGGGCATTCTTGATAAAGTGGCTCAGCAGGATTCTTTGCTAAAACTGGTCTCTGAAGGAGAAGGATGAGAGCCATGTTGAGGCCTAGTCAAGAAAGAGGGCTCTGACTAAAAAGGAACCTGCCTAAAGTTTGGTCAAGGAGGGAATCCTTCTCAAGAGTTGCAAATACTTAACAGACAAATATTTGCCTTCTTTTTAAAATCATAAATAGCCACTGTTTTTAAAACCAAATTTATTTATTATTTCCTCTGTGGCATGACCATAGTTGGAAATATATTAATGTGCTTTTCCTTTTTGTACTTCTTTGTTTAAGACTTTTCACCTATAATATCTGAGGCAAGAGTTTCTTTAGGGTAAATTGGGATTATAATAGCTGGAATGCAAAGAGGTAAACAGAATTAATATTCAGCCATGAATTCCAAAATTGGCCATTGAAACCAACTTCAGAAATGATACCATTAAAAAACACTGGAGCAGCTTAGTCAGAAATTTCTACTCTGGAATAATAACGAGGAAGAAGGCATCAGATAAAACATCCTCACACATTCTATCTTTAGAGAAACCAGATGGTGAAGAAAACTTCAGAATTCCAACCGACACATAAATATGGGCTACGGTCAAAAGTAGCAGAAATCAGCAGAACCAACATGAGAAACTCTGACTGGAGATGAATGGGTGAAGCTGGGACCAACTTAGAATGGGGACAGTGTTTGGAGATGGCAGATCACAAAATTAGAATTGAGGGTCCCCTCCTAGGAGAGACCATCACTCTGAGTGCAAACTTCTGAAAGCAGAAATGTAATCCAGCTGTGTTTAATGCCAGGCGAGGCAGTGGGAGGCAAAGGGAGAATGTACCCAGGAGACCCCTCCCCTGCCTTCTAGTGTCTCAAGGAACCTCTTCCTGCTTCATTTCCTGTTTGCCTGAGAGCACGTTCACTTTTTACCTGACTATGGAGGGAGATTCTTCCTTTTGTTTTTTTCTTTGCTACACATTGATACCCTTAAATTTTTTGCATATGTTTTCTAATTATAAAAATAAAAATCTATATATTATAAATTAATCAGTATAAACAAAATAAAAGTCTGAAGTTAAACTTGGATCATAATATACTTTAATCACTCCCCATCCATGTTGTTTTGTAGCTGTGGTTTTCAATTCAATGATAAATCTTGGGTATCTCTCCATGTCAGTACTTATAATCTTGCTATTTTTTTTCAAGGACAACATTTAATAGGCATATTTTAATGTTTAATTAATGTATTTTTGCTGGACATTTAAGTCATTTTCAGATTATCACTATTACAAACAATGTTGAAGTGAATATCACTGTATGTCCGTCTTTGTACAATTGTGTGGGTTTTTCAATACGATGCATTCCAGAAATTAGAATTTCCAGGTCAAAGAAATTGACCAGGTGCTTCACACCATGTCTTAAATCCTGGCCCCATTTTTTGTCCAAAATGGTGTTGAGTTGCTTTTTAATTCACACTTGGCTACCATTTCCCACTTCCTTACCTAAGTACAGTGTGTATAGGCCAGATTTAGGCTGGAAAATCCCTCCTTCCACTGTCAATTCTGTTACCCCTCTGGGAGCATGGGAAGGTCACTTTTTGTTTGTGGGTTTATATTTTCCTATTACTTTCTCAGGAAATGAATGAATTTTTCTATCAATTGTTCTCTATCATCCCTTGTGGTTTGGCTCGAAGCCCTGGTCTCCAATCAAGGGTCATGACAGGAACTTGGCTCCTGCCAATACATTTAGAAATCTGGAATCCTTCCATAAATGCAAACCCCTTACACTCCCATCTTTCCCTATATTCTGCCACCTGGTAGAAAGCAAATCCCTGAATGCTTCTCCAAAACTCTCTTCCAACCCTAGGACCACCCAAGGCCTCCCTCACACTCTTCATTTATCTGCTAATTCATTCTCTCTCTCCTTTTCTAGAAAATAGTCCTCTTTGGCTTAACTGGTTGGAAATTACACTCTCAGTAAGCTAAGAGGGAAGGAATAAGAGGATATACCATACTATGGGCAGGGAGGGTGGTGAAAGGCCAGGGTTCATTTCAGCTTTAAAGCACTGGAGCTCCAAATGGACACAAATCATCACATAGAAACTCATGATCAGTGCACTTTAGAATGCTTCTCATCTCCCTTTGGGGGTTATTCTCTTTCTATTAATGTAGTCAAGAATGGTGGCTATTTTTCTGGGCCAGATTATTTTGGTACTAACTGGTCTTTCACAGAAGCCATTTTCTCAAGTATGTTCTACATTAGCTACAAGCAATTGTTGGTAAAAACCTGTTACCATTCTGTATGTTTCCATTATATATATGTCTCTGTGTGTGTGTGCATATGAAAGAAGACTATATATTATTTTTATCAAAATATATTTAGGCCATGTACATTCTTTTAATTATACTATATATAAAAGTAATTTTATATTATATATTTTAAAATACAAACATATGTAAATAATATTACTATAACACATATGTAAGTAATATATATTTTGTGTTCTTCCATAATTACTTTTTTTAACCTAGACTGAAGATTTTACATTTTTCACAATTCAATTATATTTTGAGACTTCTTACTTTTCCAAAGCATAAAGAACTATTTGGAGCCTGTCTTTGTAATTTTATATTTTTGGTTAATATTCCAAACTAAGATAACATTGCCAGGTCTTCCAGGTCTGAAGCAAAATAGAGCAGCATTTTAGTTGTGTGGCCCTGGGGAAATTGCTTAAACTCTCTTTCCCTCTGCTTCCTATCACAGATGTTTATTGTAAGGATTAAATCAGCTAAACCAAGAAAAGCCTCAGGGATGGTGCCTGGCAAACTGCACGCTGTTAATACATGTTAGTGGACCGTTCTCCACACCTTCCTGCTACACTAAAGCAGAGAGAATTACCTCCTGAATCATGTTTGCAGAACTTCTGGGCACAGTGACTCAACTCCCAGCTATTCTTGTCATGGATTTTTTCTCTTGGAGCCAATCCAGCCATGGAGATCACTGGTCTTGTGACATATTTTTTCTCTTTCAGTATGAAATCATTAGAACTGAGAAAATGAAAACATTCCTGTTATTACTTCCTGAGAGAAAGAAACTTAGTAACATGCTTTGGTAGGAATTGTTCTTCTTTCTCCTGCTGTGTCCCTCTTGCTGGTCCCACCAGGGCTCTTGGTCCTGAGCCTGATTTACACCAGGAGCATAATCTGATCAAAAAGAGGGAAACTAAAGAAAAAAGGCAGGATTGTATGAGGGGTTCTCACAATGGCAGTACATAATCCCTTATACCTCGTATTAAGTAGCCCCGTGTTTCCAGGTTACCTTTGTAATTTAGGTAAGTGAGCACGAAACACTTAAAAAAACACAAATGAAAACAAGAGAAAGGAAAGAGTGGGGAGGGGTTTGTTTATTTTTGAAAACAACGACAACAACATAGAGTAAAAGTTACCAGGTAAGTTCAAATATAGTAGTACTTTGTTTTCTTGGAAGATGAATGAAAGAAGTCACCTTACTGCCTCCAATCCAGTCATATCCCTGAACCCAATCATGACCAGCAGAGGTTGTTCTAAATTGTTTCCTCCAATATAGAGATAATTGCCAATAATTTTTCAGTGGCTGTTCTCTGTATTCTCTGTATTTTTTAGGGAAGCTGAACTCAGAAAACATACTTTGTCCATCTAGCCATCCATTTATCTTTATGGATCCATCTTTATTCATTCATTAATTCACTCAGTCAACATATATTGAATTTCAACCATGTGTCAGACACTGTTCCATGCCTCTAATGTTCTGCGTATAATGCAAGTAAAACTAAAGATAGCTAACATTTATTGATCCCTACCGATGTGCCAGTAACCCTCTTAGGTGTTTTACTTAAAATATGTGTTTAACCTCTGAAACAGCTTTATGATATATATTGTGATTATCTCCTTTTTAAATACGAGAAAGCAGTCTCAAAAGGATTACATAACTTGTATAAGATTGCACACTTGTAAGTAAAAATGCAGTAATGCAGAAATGCAGTAACGCTATTTCCTCTCGTATTGCAGCCACTCCACTCCCAGCGAACCTTCCTACTGCATGCAGGCTTTATTCTTCCATCACTTTCCTCCTCTGTTTCTAAATGACATTTTCACCCCCATTTCCTGGATACTTCCTTGTTTTAATACACAGTAAGTTTATGTGACTGGTTTTGGCATTCATCTAATAAAAACAGCCATTAGGTATATATTCAATAAACATTTAGTGAAGCCAACTGATGAGCTCTGGGATGAGTACTAGGGATTCAGCAGTGAATGAGACGGAGGGTCGAGACAGGGCTCTGGGGGCTAGGCTGCCTTCGTTCGACCTCAGACCTGCCACTCGCTAGCTCCTCTAGCCATTATTTAGTATTTCTGTTGCAGTTTCCTCATCTATCAAATGGGAATAATAATGGTAATTATTAATTAATTGATAATCTAATTTTCAATTAAAAATCTAATGGAGTTGTCAGGATTAAATGACTTTATACATGCAAACCACTTAGAATAACACTTTGCAGCCACTAAATATTAAATAACTGGCATATGTTATTATTATTAGATGGATCCTACCCTCAAATGCCTTACAGTTTGGTAGACAGAAAAATAAGTCTCTTCCAACGATACTGTTAAACTAATCAGAAACTTGGTTAAGGTCATTTGATCATCTAAGGCTCTACAACAGTACAGTTTTACAGCTCTTATTTTAAAATGTTCCTCTCTAATCCATAAAGATATCTCAAGATAGGGCAATGCCATTACTTGGCGTATTATAGTTAACCAATACTGTATGTGGAACATAATGTGGTGTGATGCTTTTGAATTTGTGTCTATCTGCTGTTAAAGAGCCTGGCTGCTAATTGAGTTTCTGGAAAAAGTTGAGAAATGTCTTAGCTCAGGCTGGTATAACAAAATAACAGAGGCTGTAACTACAATCACACTTGCAAGTAGAAGATCTTTGCTTCAAACCTAGCAGTCTGGCTCTAGAAATCAGGACTTGGATGAGAGTGAAGTGAGTGAGGGCCTAGGGCATAAAATTTAAGGAGATACTTACTCTGCAGGTAATGCAAGTGCTGACCACACATTTGCAAGACATGAGAGTGAGTGTCTTCTTAATGTGCATTAAGTGCCTTGCTTACCTTACCTATCTAGTCCCAGCCCTATCCAGAGCCTACCTTTTACAACTCTACCTTTTAAAGCTTAACATCCTCTACAAAATTATACTATGGAGTAGAAAGGTCATACTGTGAACTGAGCTGGCATGGTTCTCACACAAGCTATGTACTTGAGCATCAAAGATAGTATTAAAATAGATGCAATCATAACATAATCTCCATACACTGCACTTAGAAAGTTATTTATGAAGCATCTGGTATATCTGGACATACAATCATCAAGTCACCTGATAGCCCTAGAGCTGGAATGAAATTTAAGAGGATCATTTGGTAAAAGGCATATACTTTAAAAAAACTGAGGCTTAGAAAAGTAAAATAATTTTCACAAAACGACAGAGCCAGAATTGGCAGAAATGAAAGTAGATCACTGGTTTTCTAATCCCAGTTTCACTCGATATCTCTGACTGTGTATTAGTCAGGATCCAGCAACAGAAGCAGAGCCACTGGAAGGGATATACACATGTTTCTTTTGGGTATTTGATCTTACGCAATTGTGGAAGCTGGCCAAGCAGGTTCTGTAAGGCTCTTGATTTCATGTCTGGTACTGAAGCTTCAAGTACATGAGGCAGGTGGCAAAAATGGGAAGATGGATGAATGTCCAGTGGGCAGGACAAGGACAGGCTGGAACCACAATCACGAGCTGCAGTTCCACAAATACGGACTAGAACCCAAGTCAGCTCTCACTGCCTCTAACCCCTCCTGCAGGAGAAGCAGGAGCCCTTCATCATGGAGCTAACTACACACCTGGCCCAGGATTCAGAGATGCTGAAGGAGGATTCAGGGGAAGCTGGAGTAGTTGCAGGTCTGGTACACCAAGGAGTTAACCCAGGAGATGGGCCATAGTATTCTGTGGTTCACAAACACACCTGCTTGAACGTTCCAAGCATAAAAAGGCTAAATAGTTGCTTCTTTTCCACCCTCTAAATCACATGCAAAAATGTCTACTGACTCATCCTGACTGGAAACACAAGGAAATTCTGGGAAACACAGTTCAGCCTAGCTGAGTTGAGACATGATTTATTATAAAGCCCCGACAGTTTCAACTCTACTTCTTTGCCTAGCTCAGACACTGTCATGTGAGCCTTTTGGCAGTGTCTCTTAAGATAGAATGCCTTTTCATTTTAAGAAAACATTAAAGAATAAAATGCATTCTTGACTTCTCCAATGATGGCAGAAGTCATAGCACCAGAAGCCTCTTCTAATAATGCAGCAGCACCAACAAATTCATTCATTCTGCATCTTTGTGTGTTCTAGGAGGAAGAAAACTCCAATAAAGTCTGTCTCAACAGAGGTCACCTCCCACCCATAAGACACGGAAATTCCAGTTCCTGCTGGGAGTTCTGGTGGCCATCCTTATCCCTAGTCTCTTGTCATTGTTCAAGGATTAGGGAAAATACCTCTCAACCTGCTAGATTTAAGCAGCAATAAACGGGATTGTTTATAGGGTCAGTGGGCCCAGGATACTAAGGGACAGACATCAGTCAAAAGCATTTTCCAAAAAAATCCTTTATATTTTAATCAAGTCACTATAAAGACATGATGTGTCCTAGTTTCTCAGATGTTCAACCCAACAGTCTCTTTCTTTAACTTCTGGGCTGCCTTTCAGAACTGATCAGAGTAGAGATTTGAAGATCCCCTGTTGGAGTATCCAACACAAAAGACTGTCTGGACCCAGGCACCGTACACATACCCTGTCACTGCTCCTCTCCATTGAGGTAATCTGTTTTTTCTCTAATCATCTCCAAATGATTGATAATGTTGATACCCCATATAAGTTTTTCTTTATCATTTGGACATTAAAAGGTGAGTTTCCTGTGTTCTCTAAAAGAGACAATAGAAAGCAATCCTTTGCTCTACTTTAGACCTTTATTATTACTTAATTAAATTATATCTCACAGGAAATGTTAAATCATTTCAAATAACCAAAAAATCCCCCAGTGAGCTTCTGCGCTTTTGTCCAAGTGTCACTGGCACACAAACTCCAGTAGTTCCTACAGTTTTATGTGTCTCATGGATCCCAGGAATGTGACTTATGTCTATAATGCTGTTCTATAGTGGGAGTGGCAAACTTTTTCTGTTAAGAGCTAAATAGTAAATATTTTCTTCGGCTTTGTGGGCAGTATGGTCTATGTATCAACTACTCAACCGTGCTGTAATAGTAGTGTAAAAGCAGTCATAGACAATACAAATTCCAATAAAACTTTATTTACAAAAACAGGTGGCAGACTGGTTTCAGCCCATGAGCTGTAGTGTGTTAACCTTTGCTCTCTGGCCCTGTGAATTCTTCATGTTCACACAGCATCTTGAAGAAATGAGGCCCAATAAAATATCTGGTTTTATTTCAAATCCGCCTTCTTGCTGTAAATGACCTACAGCTCAGGAATATCTCAATGAATACCCACACATGCTATCTGTCTTTACATTGGCTAAATCCTTTGACTAGATTATGAGTACTGTCCTGTCAGTTGTGACTCTTCTTTCCCTAGCAGGCTCCTCACAGCTCCCCAATTCACAATATTTTTCTCAGCACAACACTTTCCAGGGTGTCAAAATGTTCTTAACCATCAGCTCTGTTTTCTCAGAGCCTTTGTTGATGCTTTACAGAAGCCTAGGTAAATTGGGTTCCAGTGCTCCTGGTCTCCTGAGCTCCTGCTACATTGACACTGTGTTTATGCCGCTTGTGTTGATCCAGATGTGATATTAACTTCCCAGTACCCCCAAAACAGTCACACATAGTGCCACAAATGCTTCCTCTGTCTCATCCAGCAACCCCTACCTCAGAGGACACTCAGCCCCTCCTCTCATCTTCCTCCTATAATGAGGGACAATATGTTCTACTCTGACTCTAGAAAATGTATCAAGTTAATTTCTTTTATAAAAAAAAAAAGAGGAAAATAGAAAGGAATTCCTTATGCTTCCCTCCCCTCCACCAAAAGAGGAATTCTGATGTTAACTGTTTAGTCTTCATTTCTATGACAGGGAACGAGGTTGTAGCTAGTGTTTATAACTTCTTTCTTTTACCTATCTTCAGAGTGACCAGACAACCTACAGAATGGGAGAAACTTTTTGCAATCTATGCAGCTGACAAAGGTCTAATATCCAGCATCTGTAAGGAACAAATTTATAAGAAAAAAACAACTCCATTAAAAAGTGGGCAAAGGACATGAACAAACACTTCTCAAAAGAAGACATACATGCAGACAACAATCAAGTGCAAAAAGCTCAACATTACTGTTCATTAGAGAAATGCAAATTAAAACCACAATGAAATATCATCTCACGCCAGTCATAATGGCTGTTAATAAAACGTCCAAAAATAATAGATGCTGGCGAGGTTGTAGAGAGAAAGGAACACTTTTACACTGTTGGTGGGCGTGTAAATTAGTTCAGCCATTGTGGAAGACAGTGTGGTGATTCCCCAAAGACCTAGAGGCAGAAATACCATTCAACCCAATAATCCCATTACCGGGTATGTACCCAGAGGAGTATAAATCATTCTATTATAAAGACACATGCACGTATATGTTCATTGCAGCACTATTCACAATAGAAAAGACATGGAATCAACCTAAATGCCCCTATGATAGATTAGATAAAGAAAATGTTGTACACATACACTATGGAATACTACGCAGCAATAAAAAGGAATGTGATCATGTCTTTTGCAGGGACAAGGATGGAGCTGGAGGCCATTATCCTTAGCAAACTAACACAGGAACAGAAAACCAAATACCGCATGTTCTCACTTATAAGAGGGAGCTAAATGATGAGAACACATGGACACATAGAGGGGAACAATGCACATTGGAGCTTACTGGAGGGCAGGGGGTGGGAGGAGGGAGAGGATCAGGAGAAATAACTAATGGGTACTAGGCTTAATACCTGGATGGTGAAAGAATCTGTACAATCAACCCCCATAACACACATTTACCTATGTAACAAACCTGAACATTGTGCACATGTGCCCCTGAACTTAACAAAAGTTTTTTTTTTTTAATTTTTTTTTAAGACAGAGTCTCACTCTGTGTGCCCAGGCTGGAGTGCAGTGGTGCAATCTTGGCTCACTGCAGCCTCAGCCTACCAGGCACAAGTGATCCTCCCACTCCAGCCTCCTGAGTAGCTGAGACTACAGGTGCATGACGATGTATCTGGTTAGTTTTTGTGGGTTTTATTTTGTAGAGATGGGGCTTTGATATGTTGTCCAGGCTGGTCTCAAACCCTTGAGGCTCAAATGATCTGCTGGCTTTGGCCTCCCAAACTGTTGGGATTACACGCGTAAGCCACTGAGCCCAGCCTATGACTTCCTTCTTTTACCACCTGTTCCATATTACACTTGCCCTTGGCAAACACCGGTTCTTGTCATGACTCCTTATCTGGTGAGCTGTCCCATACCTTCATTATTAAAGGGTCACTACCATTAGCAGTCCTCACTGCATTGAATTGTTTTCATTTTAATATTGATTTCAGGATATGGAAATACAAAGAGGCACCCCAGAAGACCTCCTGCAAGCCACCATACTCCTTCTTACCCACACTGTGTGGTAGCAACCCCATTTTCCCTTCATAGCCAGGATAAACCACCCATCAGAACAATAATCACATTTTTTAAGCCTGCTGGTTAATTGGCATAAGGAGTACAAAGTGGCTGGGGACAGTTTTACTTTCCAGGTTAATGGAGCTACAAATCAATGTAAATCCATCACTCTGGTCATCTCTCCTTCTAGGAACAATGAACATCCAGGTGAACCGTTCAAAGCTCTTTCCACTGGGGGAATGTCCCATAACCACTGTCCTTCAGAATCATCCCTAAATGTGACAGGAGTACTGCACTGGCCATTTTTGGGTGATGCCAGTGTATTGTGCAGAACCATCTATAAAGTAGACCAAATAGTCTCTTCCTCAGTCAACTGGTCACATGGAACTCCCCATGAGAAGACAGATGAGAGAGAAGGGGCAATGTAGTATGAGTAGGGGTCACAGGAATCTTGCTCATGTGACTTGTGCCTTCAGGACCTACATAAGTCTAATTTCATTTACCACTTCCATGTGATGGAATACTGCTGTGCACACTCAACTTTAAGGTTTGATGGGTCAGATAACATCCAATTCATAGCTCAGGTCTTGGGCCATCGTTAAACATTCAGTCTCTACTAGAGCCCCAAAGTAAGCCAGCCACTGTTCATCAAAAGAATAGTTATCTGCAGGGGATGACATAGCTGTGCTCCAAGATCCTAAGGGTATCTTCTGTGATTTACCTGCTAAAGGTGCCATAGAGCCTTCCTATCTGTCACAGACACTTTGAGCACCATCAGATCTGTTGGGTCGTATAACATGAGTAGCAGAGCAGCTTGCCTTTAGCTTAGAGCTGTTGCATTCTCTTGTTCTGGGCCCTACTCAAAGCTGGCAGCCTTTATGGTTATTCAGGAAGTGGGCTAGAGAAGCAGGCCCAAATGAGGTATATGTTGACCTCCAAAGAGGTCCACTAAGATCAGTTCCTCTTTTTCAGTGGTAGAAGAAAACAGATACAGAAATGTATCCTTCATATTGGAAAGGATATATCAACATGCTCCAGAAAATGGACTTCTGGAAATTGCAATAAGGTGGCAGTCCTCTGAATTTATAAGGGGTTTATTTCCCACCCACTTGTGTCTTGCTAAGGTGTCTAGAATGCTTGCTATTTCCTGCTTACTTGGTCTAAATCAGCAAATACTGTCAGTATCACATTGGACCACATGATGTATTGTGAAATGGAGAAGTGACAAGTTTTGGCAGGTAAAAATCTTTGCAGTTCTGGAGAATTACATATCCCTAAAATAGGACAATGAAGGTGGATTTCTGGCCCTGACTGGTAGAAGCAAACTGCTTCAGCTGATCTTTACCAACACAAATAGACAATATAACATTTGTCAAATATATTGTGGCACACCACATGCTAGGGAATGTGTCAACTTTCTCCAAGAAAAAGACATTTAGAATAGTAGCTAATTTGGAGTGACCACCTGGTTAAGTTGATAATAATCCACAGCTATTCACCAAGATTCATCTGCACTTTGCACAGACATAATTGAGCAATCCTTCAAAGAGGAAGAAATTGGAGTAAAGGTCACACAACTTATGTCTGACCAGAATTCAAAGCTGTGTGTCTCCAAAGTCTAGGCCCACATACCCACAACTGAAGACCTTAGTGGCTCTGTAAACTCATCAGGTTGCTACCTACAAATCTGTACCTGCAGATTCATTACTAAAAATTAGTCTCACATTTTAGTAAAGAATAAAGTTTTAAAAAACCTCATCCTCCCCCAAATTTTAAATACAGCAAAGTATGGAGGGTCAGTTATAGGACATTAACCTTTGGTAAGGAAATTAATATTTTTGAAGCTACAATTGCATTGCTGTATTGCCAACGCATCGCTTTAAATTTCCCCAAAAGAGGAACATATAAGCTTCAGAAACTCCAGTCTCTCATGTACAAACTTTCATGTCATCTTAAAGTATTATATGGTTGACTTCAGAGAAAATTAATGATTATGTCATCAAAGTTTTATTTGTCGAATATGTTGAAGCCTTTGCACAATGTTGAAGAGAAGAATAAAATATTAATTACAGCAAAAAAAAAAAATCCTTAAAGATATACCTACATTAGACCTAAAAGTTTTGTTTCTAGGGCATGATCCTAGTGAAATTACCATGGATATTGAGCTTATCCTGGCTTAAAAAATAGAAATAAACTAAACTTCTTAAAGTATTATTATTATTTTTTTGACTCTGTCACCAGGATGGAGTGCAGTGGTGAGATCTTGGCTCACTGCAACCTCTGCCTCCTGGGTTCAAGTGATTCTCCTGCCTCAGCCTCCCAAGTAGCTGGGACTACAGGCATGCGCCACCACGCCCAGCTAATTTTTTTTGTATTTTTTAGTAGAGACGGGGTTTCACTGTGTTGGCCATGATGGTCTCGATCTTTTGACCTCAGGTGGTCCACCTGCCTCAGCCTCCCAAAGTGCTGGGATTAGAGGTGTGAGCCACCGTGCCTGGCCCTAAGTATTTTTAAATAAAGTAAATCATTTAAAGTATTTTTATACTTTTTTTTTTTTTTTTTTTTTTTTTTGAGACAGAGTCTGTCTCTGTCGCCCAGACTGGAGTGCAGTGGTGCTATCTTGGCTCACTGCAAGCTCCGCCTCCCAGGTTCACACCATTCTCCTGCCTCAGCCTCCCGAGTAGCTGGGACTACAGGTGCCCGTCACCATGCCCGGCTAACTTTTTGTATTTTTAGTAGAGACAGGGTTTCACCGTGTTAGTCAGGATGGTCTCAATCTCCTGGCCTCGTGATCCACCCGCCTCGGCATCCCAAAGTGCTGGGAAGCATTTTAAAATAAAGTACATCATTCAAATGATTTAAAGTAAATCATTGTAACTCCAAATGACAAAATAATACATGCAACCATTAAAAATGATTTCAAAAAATACTGAATGACATATTTAGATTTCTACTATTGAGTGGGAATAAAAGTAGATAACTAAATAATATATATAGCTTGAGCCTATTTTTGTGAAATTATGTATCAGAGGAAAATAAGTTTGAAAGTACATACCAAAATGGTAACTATATTGAACCTACATAGTAACTAGAATCCATTAATAATCAGCAAATAAATTGGATTTATAAAAAAAATTACTGTCAGGAAAAATATTTAAAAAACACAATCAACTAACATCTATTAAGTGAAAGGCACTATTCTAAGGACTTAACACATATTATCTTATCCATACTTTGAGATATCACTAGACAATATTAATTCTATTTTACAGAAGAGAACTCTAACTCAAGAAGAAGTTAAAAATCTTACACTAGTTTGCACAGCCAGCAAATTGTAGATTTTGCCTTGAATGTGGGCAGCCTGACCCCTGAGTCTGCACTCCTAACTACAATCCTGGACCTTCTATTTTCCTCTTCCAAAGGAGAGTGGATAAAGATCATATGAAGGATATCTCCCATGTAGTATTGAGTATTGGGGCACACATTACATGAACAGGAGGGTTCATGTAAGATAATTTAAAAATAGATAATTTGTGGGAGTAAACTTGATGTTCATAAACAAAGATATTTTAAGTTTCATACTCATAGCCACCCACAGCTTATTCCCCATTCCTTAACTCCCCTGAGTTCCACTTTCCATCATTCTCCACCCTGCCCTGTAAAGTGGGAGGTTTACAGCAGAGACTATACTTGCCAGTTCCAGTGTCCTCCGGCTACTGGTTGGGTTTTGTTGACAGGCGGCACCTGCAGGAGATTGAAAGGATGGAGAAAGTGATGGTAGAGTAATTATTTCTTTGGTTCTCTCCCTGCTGGGACTGCCTGGAGCAGGCTGTGTCAGTCTACTAAGGAATAATTTTCCTTTCAGGGAAGCTTCTGTGAGACTTTCTCCTTCCATTTTCCAGTAACAATCTCATCTCTCTGAGCCTAAGGGTGGTTAACAGCTGAACTGCTACTACCTGGGGCTACTGCACTATCTTATGCTTCCCCTGCCCAACAACTGTTAAATAGTCTGTTTGCAAATCAGCTCTCTTTGAATCATTCCATTTTGAATGCCCTTGTTAGGATCCTGACATACAAGTTGTGATTCCTGTGTTCACAAAGCTGACACTGAGTATTTTGGAAACACATCACATGAACAGGAGGGTTGAAGATAATATAAAAATAGAGAATGTGTGGGAGTAAACTTGATGGTTATAAACAAAGATATTTTGACATTCATAGCCACCCACACCTTATTCCCCAGTCCTTATTTCTCTGTCCTGGATAGACTAGATCCACTTCAGGAATATTTGTAAAGCATGTTGCATGGTAATCTTGATGCACTCTGCAGTTTTACAGATGCTGCTATCTCAGAATAATTACACAAAAGCAATTCTCTCTGCAGTTCTCAGGGCAATGTACAGAGCTTCTGGCAAACACAGACATTAAGTCACAGAGCACTTTATAGACCACTCTTGCTCTGGAACAGATTTATGAGGTTACTTGGTAAACCCTCTTTAATTAGAAACTGGGAAATGGAAAATAGTCAGACATGAGTAAAACATTTTTTTATAAAGCCCCCTTATTTTCCACTCAAGATAACACAAAGTACAGATTGAGTATCCCTTATCCAAAATGCTTGGGACTAGAAGTGTTTCAGATTTTGGAATATTTGCATATACATAATATTTCAGGCACTGGATCCAAGTCTAAACATGAAATTAATATGTGTTTCATATACATCTTATACACATAGCCCGAAGGTAATTTTATATAATATTTTAGATAATTTTGTGCATAAAATAATGTTTGTGTACACTGAACCATCATCAGAAAGTAAAGGTGTCACTATCTCAGCCACACATGTGGACAGTCTGTGGTTGTTTGGCATTACCATCATTCTTGACTCTGAATTTATATGCTACCAATACACAGTCATTTTCTTACATTAATTCACACATAAGAATTTTACAGTAAAAAAAGACATATCATTAATACAGTAAGAAAGAATGTGTTTAGTGTAACTAAACAGCACCGTAGCATCACTGGAATATCTGCGTCAGCTGTTAAATGACAGCAACAACAAACAACAGCAGGCTTTCAGTCTCCACCTACGATGCTGTGTTTTGATTAAAAAGTTACTGTACAAGGTATTTTTTATGTGAGAATCTGAGGATAGAAAACATATATCATATGTAGAAAACATATATCATATGTAGAAAACATATATCACAGCTGAAGGGGGCTGGGAGGTTCTTTCTTAGGGACGCTGAATAAACTGTGTGTTGTACACATGCATTTTGATTGCAACTTGTCACATGAGGTCAGAATGGAATTTTTCATGTTGGCCCAAAAATGCTTTGAATCCCGGAGCATTTTGGATTTCGGATTTTTGGATAATGGATGCTCCACCTGTAATAATAACATAGCATCTTCTTTGGTTTTTAGTTCTCTAATGTTGAGGTCTCTCTCATTAACTAGTGAGCTATTTTACAAGTCTGAACACGGCAAAGATTGGAGAACTTGCAATTTAGGAGGAGCCAATGGAAAATGTTTGTCTATAGTCAAGCACCATGGACAACATCTTTTATGAGTTTCCAATCTTTCCCAGTGTTAGAAACTAGACTGCATATTATCAATACTCACTAGATATTAATTGACCCTATGAACAACGTTTTAAAAATGTAAAAGGAAAGTAAAATAATTCCAATTCAAGTCCCAAAGAACAAAAGCATCTTTTCTGTATCACTTGGTTTATGTAGTTGAAAGCTACTTATACACTGTTCAAAAATGATTTTCCACAAAAGGATATGTTTACTGATTCCGATGGCAGCAGCGGCCCATCTGGAGTGGCCTCTGTGAAGACGCCAGCTGCACCAGGGGAGGTGTGACCAGGACTGTGTACTCCATGGAGATGGTGGGAGCCCTGTCCCCTTCCGAGTTGGCAGGTCAGGAGCCCCACCCTCCCAGGCACAGTTACAGCTGCCCAGCTGTAGCTGCAGACCTAGGCATCCCTGCAGTTTGGGGGCCCAGGACCCCATGGCCCCCACTCCCCAACCCCCTGCACCCCACTCCTTTCCCCTCACCCCTGCAAGCTCAGAAGTGCCTGCTCCTACTGCCTGGCCTCTCCCTGCTCCTGGCACCCACTCCAGAACAAAGTTGTGGCCAAGCCTAGGTGCTGCTGTGACCTGGTTAGGTGTGGATGTGCTCAGGGTGGCACCAACATGCCAGCCCCCTGCTGCCTGGGCCTCCTCCAGACTTTGGGGGCCAATGAGCATGGGAGGGAGGCTGAAGAGGATGGTGCTGAGGGTTGCTTAGCATGGGCCTGCGGGTTCCCCTCAGCACAAACAGCCCAGGGGCCGTGGATGACATGCAGATGGCAGCAGGAAGCAGATAGGCCCCTGGGCAGAAAGGGGCAGTCCCAGTGAAGCACCACCTTGAAGCCAGGGAGGGCCTGAAGCCTGGGGGCCAACCTGTCAGTTCCAGGTGGTGTCCACAGCCCAGAGTGAGAACTTATGGTGCTTTTTCTGGGCCCACCCATGGCCACCCATGGACCAATCAGCATGCACTTCCTCCCTTATGAGCCCATAAAAACCCAGGACTCAGCCAGACTGGGACAGATGTCAGGATGACCTGCCTACGGATAGGAGCTACCCACTCTGGGTGTCCTCTCTGCTGAGGGCTGCACACTTGTCAGGACAACCTGCCTGTGAATAGAAGCTACCCACTCCAGGTTTCCTCCCTGCTGAGGGCTGCACACTTGGGATTACCTGCTTGTGGATAGGAGCTACCCACTCCAGGTCTGCTCTCCACTGAGCTGCACACTCATTGGGACAAAAGCTACCCACTGGGGGTCTCCTCTCCACTGAGAGCTGATCACTTGTTGGGACAACCTGCCTGTGGAAAGGAGCTACCCACTTTGGGTCTCCTGAGAGCTGTACTGTTGCTCAATAAAGGACTTCTTCACCTTGCTCACCCTCCAGTTGTCTGCATATTTCATTCTTCCTGGATGTGGGACAAGAACTCAGGACCCCCTGAATGGTGGGACTGAAAGAGCTGTAACACAAATAGGGCTGAAACATGCCCCCACCACCCCGCCTGCTTGCCATGTTGCCAGCAATGAGAAGGAGAGAAGGGCAGCAGAGAAGAGCAGAGGCCCTTCCAGGAGCCCAAACCTAGAGGCTCCCCAAGCCAGGGCTGTGCCACCCTCTTTGGGGCACTGTGGTTTCTGGCATCTCCAAGTTTCTGGATGCCAGCACATTCCCCTTATCCAGACTTGGGTGCCCATAGGAGAAGCTGCCTGTGGTGCATCTGATCCAGCAGTAGGCTTGCATAGAACTGGCATCTGTACTGGTGCCTGCAGCTGCCCACCCCACCAGAGCAGCTGGCTTGCTGACTCTCCACAGTGGCTGGACCCCACACTCACTTGCTCATGCACCTCTCACCACTCTACACCTGGCTTGCCCTTGGAGGCGTGGGATCTGGTTGGTTAGCATGAGCCAAGCACAGCCTGCCAGGCCAAGTGGGCAAAACAAGCCCAGCAGGCCTGAGTAAAGCTCAGGCAAAGGTGCCAACAGCCACACAGGCTTCTGGCTGGAAAAGTGACACCCTAAGGATCTTATGACAGTTCCATATGCTATCAGTACTTCTTTGAACTAAATCTATGCTTCTCAAGCAACTTTTGATTAATCATAACTTTCTGTGTAGGTTTTGTATTGCTTTTGCCTGATATGTTTGGTAGGGTTAGAGGACAGGAGAGTTTTTACCATGGCAAATAGAAAGGATCACAGAGATGAAGTTGTTTTCCTGAACATAAAACCAACCAAAGATGCAAGCATGTTAAAAGTGACATTTGTAGTTTTTGGTAGCAATCCACCAAAAGGTCTCTGGTAATTTCCCACAAAATGGAGCACTTAGTAAGTAAAGTCCAATACCACTAACACAACCTTCTCTTGTTTTTATAATCTTTCTAAAGTCAGAATAAGGTCACCATCCCTGCAGCAAAACCAAACCTGTTGTCATCCAGCAGAAATTCAGGATCTATTCATGGACCAATAGGCTTGCAGTTCATTTAAGAAAGTTCACTGAGGGAGTCTTGGAGGTGGTGAAGGGCAATTAGGAGGAAGAGAAGTGAAAGTCAAAGCCAAATTGGCCCTGATAGCCTGATATCTATTTTGTATGTGAAGAGAAGTTCTAGGAAGAAAGAGGTAAGGAATTCACGAAGACTTGATGGAATCTCTAGTTGCCTCTCCCCTTTGTTCTGCCTCAGCTGCCAACAGCAACATGTTAGTATGTTTTAAAGTAACTCCAACAACTGCACATGTAATTGGGCTTGGCAGTTTTTACTGTTCCCTTCACAAAAAGTGATTGTCAACTGAGAGGAATCCTAGACAAGAGCCCACTGAGATTTCTGAGGAAATGTGAGGAAAGAGTTTGGAATTGTTTTGATGAAATTTACTGCAAATATGAAAAATACATTTAATATATAGAATTAGAATCTTGTAAGGAGTGCTTCTCAAACATTCCTCATGTGAGTCACCCTGCGATCTGATAAATTTGCACTCTGATTCAGTAGTTTGGAGGTGAGGCCGGAATTTTGGCATTTCTTACATACTCCCAGATGATCTCAAGGTGCTGGGCCAGGGACCATTCTTTGCATAGCAAGGTTGTAAAAAGGCTGGGGTACTCTGATGATATCTGCAGAATGAAGATATAAAAATGTCAAGGTTTGCTTAGCAAAGCTGTGATTCAGACAGGAAGAAAGATATTGAGTTTCCATGACCCTTTGCTCATTGTGCTGTCATTTAGGAGCCTTAGGCTGTAGGTACAGAGAGACAAAGAAAAGAGAGACTCCAACAAGTGCTGAATGGAGAATGCAGAGGCAAAGAGAACAGCTTGAGAGCAGACTTCAGGGATGACTTGAAGCCACTGAGGGAAGACTTACTAGATACTCAATGCTGTTTAATTCATGCCTCATTGCCTGCATAGTAGCTTGCCACTGTCAGATGGTATATTCTGATTTTTTGTTTTGGAAAGTTCAGTCCATTTGTGTGTGCTAAATGAGAGAGCTAGCAATCGTATGCTTTCCCATAGGGAATACCAGGAGTTTACAAGTCCTTAGCACTAGTCAGGTAACAATAAAAATCTTGTTTTCTATTATCTCATCTTTCCCTGATTCTAGCTTGAAGAAGCCAGCAGTAAGCATTGGGTAGGTGGGTAAGGAAAGACCTGGGAAAAGGGAAAAAACAGATCACATACCCCTTCCCATGGCTGGACTTCATCTTAAGCAGGCCTGAAGTAAAAGAGGGAGAGAAACTTTTAATTGAAAAGCGAGATTGGAATTGGATTGGTTACGGCAAAAAAATCAACCGGGCTGTTCAGGGATAGGGAGGGGAGCTCAGGAATAGCACATTGCAGGGCAGCAATAGAGAGAATTTCTTAATGAATCTGAGCAAGTTCAGCCCATTCAACATAAACTAGTGTTAGATGCACAGGTCTGAACAAGGAAGAATAAGAATAAACCACAGAAGGTACAGAATGAGACTAGAGTTCCATTCTCCTCTGCACTGAGAGGGGGCTGGACTTGACCTATGCCAATGAGTTTTCCCACATTTCTAAGACATTTATTTCATCTTGTAATCAAGAGCCAGCATTCTCTCTGTTTTTCAAGAGAAGCCAGGATTATATATTTTTATGTGAGCTCTTCTGATTTTTTAAATTTTAATTTTAATTAATTAATTTATTTTTTTGAGACAGAGTCTCGCTCTGTCACCCCGGCTGGAGTGCAATGGCACGATCTGGGCTCACTGCAACCTCCTCCTCCTGGGTTCAAGCGATTCTCCTGCCTCAGCCTCCCAAGTAGCTGGGATTACAGGCGTCCGCCACCAAACCCAGCTAATTTTTGCATTTTTAGTAGAGATGGAGTTTTGCCATGTTGGCCAGTCTGGTCTTGAGCTCTTCTGATTTTTAACTGTTGACTACTAATTCAAATTTCTAGAACACCCAGAGGGTCCAGCTATTTTGGCAAAGGATGCATATCTGAGGGCCTCTGGCTATGACTTCTGGACTAGACATCACATCCAATTACTCACATTTATGTAGGAGGGCACTGAAAGCTTGGACTTAGTCATTTCTGTGTCCTCAGCTCCAGGCTAGTTCTTTAGTAGGTGTCCATACATGTCGTTAATAGGAATCAAAGGCAACTATGGGCTGGAAATTAAAGACCCTTAGACAATAATTTCTAGAAATTCTTCTGGTGCTAGAATGTGTCACTACTAGCTACCTTTCACCTTTTGTGATGAAACTGACTGAGAAGCCCAGCATAGGAAAAGGAAGAGGAACCCTTGCTCACCATCGCGGGTCAAAGCCTGGAGCGTCCTGGATATCTGAACTCCATCTTCAAGTGCATGCTAGTAAACCTTTTATCAGCGCTTCCAACCGATACAAAACAGAATGGGACATGTTTAAATTGCCTCCCTTTGGGAGGCAGAGCAGTCTGCCCTATATGTGCTCTGTAAAGCCTCCTTCCCTTTACTGAGCACACGGAGATGGAGGGCCTTGAACTGTTAAGCACTGTAATGTGTGTGGAGGTGGGGAAAACACAGCCAAAGGCCTGTGAGACTCTGAGGCCCCATGTACCAGAATGTGTCGGCACCTCTAAGTAGGAGGCCCAAGCGTGCATAGGCCCAGACACGGTCTTCCTGGGGAACTGCTGCCCCCTGCTGGCAATGAAGGGTGAGACAACATTCGGTTCTAATCAGCTCAGCCAATCTTCTCCACAGCTACCCAACCTCTCATCCATAAGCCAGGTGAGTTGGGCCTTCCTGTTTTGAGCCTCAGGTTCCCCAGCTTCTCGCTTCCTCCATTATGCACTGAGGGCAGGAGCCAGGTATCCTTGTTCAGCTCGGAATCTGCAACCCTTAGGAGAGTGGCCTATCACACAAAGAACTGCTGAATGAAAATGGGTTAAATTCTCGTTAGTGAAGAAGAGCTGGATCTTTGGCATTAGGCTACTTGAGTTTAAATATCATCTTCATGGCTTGAGTCTCTATATCATCTTCTGAAGAAAGGGAAAACACCTCTGTTGGGTGGTTACTGATTCAACACGATAATGAATGTAAAGTATTAGGATTGTATCTGTCATATAGCAAGGGTTCAATAAATAGTAACTATTAGTATTTTTTTAAATAGGCTTATCGAAGTATGACAGATGAAGATTAAACTGCACATATTTAAATTGTACATTTTGATGAGTTTTCACATGTGTATATACCTGTGAAACCATCACTACAGTGAAGATAACAAATATATTTATTCCCTCCAAGTTTCCCCATGCCTCTCTGTCATCCAGCCTCCTCTCCTCCCCAAAGAAAAATGTCCCCTCTCCAGGAAACCACTAATTTTCTGTGACTGTAGATTAATTTACAATTTCTATATTTTTATGAAAATGAAATGAGACATGTACTGTTTTTGTTTGTCCTCTTTCTCTCAGAATAATTATTTTAAGAGTCATTCATGTTGCTGTGTGCATCAGAAGATCATTATTCTTTTATTGCAGAGTAATATTCCATTGTATAGATACACCACAATTTGTTTATCCATTTACCTGTTGATGGGCATTTGTGTTGTTTCCAGTTTATGGCTATTACAAATAAAACTGCTATGATCATTTGTGGACAAACACTTTCATTTCTCTTGAGTAAATACTTAAGAGTAGAATAGCTGGGCCATGTGGTAGATATACTTATAATCTTTTATCTAAAGTGATTGTACCATTTTACATTCCCATCAGCGATGAAAGAGTTTCCCAGCTGCTTCACATCCTTGCCAACACTTTTTAATTTTAGCCATCCTGGTGGGTAGAATAGTGTTATCTCATTGTGGTTTTCATTTGCATTTTCCTAATGATTAATGGTGTTGAACATCTTTTCACATGTTTATTCATCATCCATATATCTTCTTTAGGGAAATGTCTGTCCAAATATTTTGCTCATTTTTGATTGGGTTTTTAGTTTTTAAGGAGCAGACCAAATCATTTTATAAAGTTAAAAAAAACTTACTGAGATACAATCTGCATACCATTCAATTCACCATTTAAAGGGAACAATGGCATTCAGTATATTTGCAGAGCTGTGCAACTATCATCGCAATTAATTTTAGAACATTTTCATCACCCTAACTTCCTCTTCTTCCCCATCCTTTAGCCATCAACCCACCATCATCCCTAGGCAACTACTAATCTACTTGCTGTCTGCAGAGATTTGCCTATTCTGGACATTTCATGCAAGTGGAAGGGTCTTTTGTGAGTGGCTTTTTAAATTTGGCATAATGTTTTCAAGATTCATCCATGTTGTAGTTTGTATCAGTGCTTCATTTTTAAATTATAGAAGAATATTCCATTGTATGAACATATCAAATTTTAGGTACTCATGTATTCATCAGTTGATGAACATACGGTTGTTTCCACTTTTTGGCTATATTGAGTGATGCTCCTATGAACATTCATGTACAAGTTTTTATGTAAACATCAGGTCTTATTTCTATTGGGTATATACTTGAAAGTGCAGTTGATGGGTCATATGATAACTCTATGTTTACCTTTTTGAGGAACTTCCAGACAGACTGTTTTCCAAAGTGGCCACACCATTTCACATTTCCAGCAGCAGTGTGCAAGGGTTCACATTTCTCTACATCCTCATCAACACTTGTTATTACCTGTATTTTTTATTATAGCTATCCTAGTGGGTATGAAGTGGTATCTCATCATGGTTATAAAACGTCTTTTTTTAGAAAAAAAAGTTATTTTACTTTGAAGGGGTCCAATTTGTTGATATTTTTTCTTTTATAGGTTGTGCTTTTTGTGTTGTATTTAAACAATCTTTGACAAAACTCAAATTCCTTAAGATTTTCTCCAATTTTTTTCCAGGAACTCCTATATTTTTAACTTTCAAATGTATGTGTATGGTCCATTTTGAGTTAATTTTTCTATGACTTAAGGGTCTAGGTTCATTGTTTTGCATATAGCTATTCAAGTGTTCTAGCACCATTGTTAGAAAGATTATTCTTTCCCCATTGAATTGTCATGCAACCTTGGTAAAAATCAATTGGGGGTCTACTTCCCAGTATTCAGTATTCTTATTCTTATTCAGTATTCTTATTTTTAAAAGGCAGCCTTAACTTAGGGCTGATCTTGCTCCAATACTGAGACAATAGTCTTATGAATCTTTTATTGAGTGCCTTGTGTGTTACAATGTTTTCCCACTCTGGCTGGTTGTAACTTAAACCATTCCAAGTTTTGTGTGAGCCTTGGGGATCTTACCGTTTGCAGGTGGTTCTTTCCACTAAACTATGGTCTAGCATAGTTTCTTCACATGCAAACTGTTAGTTAAAGACTTGAAGGAACCCATCTGCAGCTCGCCACAGCCTCTCTCTCTTCAGCTCTCTCTGCTCCAGCATTCTGCCCTGCAACTCTGCTGCCTTAAGAGAATTCCTACTGCCAGATGAGAATGCTTTTTTAATTCTCATTTTTCTCCTCTATTTAGATAAACTGCTGGATTTTGCTTGGATTTGGCCTCCCTAAACTACAGCCTGGAAAATCTGTCCAGGCAATTATCTGAGGCATTGCAGGGATCATTTCATTTGTTTTCCTTTTCTCAAGGATCGCTCTTTCTTTTGCGCTATTTGTTGTCCAATGTCTGAAATTATCGTTTCATACTTTTTCCAACTTAGCTGTTTAAAGTAGGAGAGTAAACCAGGTCACTGTTACTCTATCTTTGCTGGAAGCAGAACTGCTATTAGTATTGTTTCTGTCTTTAATTCACCAGTCTGGCTTATGATATAAAGTGACCATCCCAAACACACATGTTCATATATGCACACACACACACACACCACTGCTACCTCCTGTTTTCTATAAAACTTTCTTTTTATAGTTGTGAAAGTTGTCAAAATCAAAATGAAGTCCTTTATATTAAAGTCCTGGCAAATGGACCCATGGAAGGCCATAAAGGGAGTGTTCTCACACATATGCCTGAAATTCAGAACTATCACAAAAGACTGCCAAAAATGCAGTCTTGCACAGAAAATACTTCTGCAAGGATGTCTATTCAGCAACTGTCAGACCTTGGACCAATGCCACCCTTGTTATTGATCCTCGTAGCCAAGGACAATTAATTCAAAACAACTTATTTATTCTTTCTCATTTTGCCTTTAAAAACTTCCCCTTGTCTTAACTTCTTTAAATATGCACATAGTATAATATGGCACACTTATTCACATTGCAAACCTGAATAAATATCATTTTCTTATGTAGAGTCTCCTTTTCTCTTTTTATTAAGTTTAACTTGGAAAAGGTATGGGTCATCCACCAGTCACTGTGGATCACAATGGCCCAAAGCAGGAAGTAGGAGAAATCTTCCCCTACCTGAGTGAAGGAACTTCGTGGTTATATTTTCATTCATTCACTCACGGATGACAACCTGGATTTAGTTTGCCTGGGTTGCATTTTGGGCTACATCACTTTTTACTTTTGTGAAATTGTGCTAAGCCCTCTACATACAGTGTCTCACTTAATCCTCAAAACTACCTTCATACACCCATTTTACAAGTGAAGACACTGAGGATTAGAAAGGGTAACTATATTGCCCAATGTCTGACACACAGAAATGCTGCTCAATCTGTTGCTCGTTTCTCAGTACTCACTTCACTTAAGCTGTCATTGGCACTTGCCTGGGCTGATCATTTCCTCTTTCATGAAATTTCTTTCTTCAGTTCATGTCAAGTACAACACACTCGTTTCTCCTCCAACCTCATTGTCTTCTCAGCTTTTATATCTTCTGAATCTCTACGTGTGTTCTTTGCTACTTATGCTTACTTTACAGGGGATCTCCTCCAGCCTCATGTCTTTAAATACTGTGTCTAATCTGATTAGTCACAAATCATATCTCTAGCCTGGAGCTTGAATACATCTATATATCCTAGTCCCTACTCAACATCTCCATGTGGATGTTTTTGCAATCTTCTCCTTTTTGTTCCAAATCCATTCCCTGTCCTACCTCTGCTCTGCTCTGTCTTGTGGAGGGTGGAGTGGTCTGACCTCTGCAGGCTCTTGTGTCAGCCACCTTTAGCCTGCCTAGGATCCTCAGAAGGGACTTGTGGAAGACTGAAGGAAGAAAGAAGAAAGAAGGGGAGGTCCAGCTATTTCTAGCGCCTCTCTTTCTTGGCCATGAGTAGTGTCTGACAGAGACTGTTGCTCAACTTCTGGTCTATGGTGTGACACTTCCTTCATCCAATAATGCCCCAGCTCTTTCCACTGTTGCTAATAATTTCTGTGGTGCCACCCAAACCCTGTTTGTCTTCTCAGCAATGTCATTACCTGTGTAACCATGTCCTCTGTTTGCAATGCCTAGAGTGGCTTCTATTTCCTGACATGGCCTGAGTTGACACAGGTCTCTAAAAGGCATCTCAAAACCAACACATCTAGAACAAACTCCTAATTTCCCTCTCAAGTTGTTCTTCCTGGTAGTTTGTCCATTCAAATTCATGGCAACTCCATTAGTGCCATCCTTGATGCTACTGTCCCTCTCATACCTGTATTCAATCCACCAGCAAGTCCTATTGGTTCAACTTTATAAACATACCTAGAGCTGCCTATTTTTCTCCACTTTCACTGCTATCACCATCCTGGTCCAAGTCATTATTAACTCTCACTTGGACTACTGTGGTAGCCTTCTGATATGGTATGGCTGTGTCCCCACCCAAATCGTTATCTTGAATTGTAGTTCCCATCATGCCCACATGTTGTGGGAGGGACCCAGTGGGAGATAATTAAATCATGGGGGCAGTTTTCTCCATACCTTTCTCGTGGTAGTGACTAGGTCTCATGAGATCTGATGGGTTTATAAGGTGAAACCCCTTTCACTTGGTTCTCATATCCTCTCATGTCTGCTGCCATGTAAGACATGCCTTTTGCCTTCTGCCATGATTGTGAGGCCTCCCTAGCCAGGTGGAACTGTGAGTCAATTAAACCTCTTTCCTTTACAAATTACCTAGTTTTGGGTATGTCTTTATTAGCAGCATAAGAACTGACACAGTAAATTGGCACCAGTAGAGTGGGGTGCTATTTAAAGATACCCAAAAATGTGGAAGTGGCTTTGGAACTGGGTAACAGGCAGAGGTTGGAACAGTTTGGAGGGCTCAGAAGAAGACAGGAAGACATGGGAAAGTTTGGAACTTCTTAGAGAACTGTTGAATGGCTTTGACCAAAATGCTGATAATGATATGGACAATGAAATCCAGGCTGAGGTGGTCTCAGATGGAGATGAGGAACTTGTTGTGAACTGTAGTAAAGGTGGCTCTTGCTATGTTTTAGCAAAGATACTGGGGGCATTTTGTCCCTGCCCTAGAGATTTGTGAAACTTTGAACTTGAGGGAGATGCTTTAGGGTATCTGGGGGAAGAAATTTCTAAGCAGTAAAACATTGAAATGGTGACTTGGGTGCTGTTAAAAGAATTCAGTTTTAAAAGGGAAACAAAACATAAAAGTTCAGAAAATTTGCAGCCTGACAATACGATAGAAAAGAAAAACCCATTTTCTGAGCAGAAATTCAAGCTGGCTGCAGAAATTTGCATAAGTAATGAGGAGCCAAATGTTAATTACCAAGACAATGGGGAAAATGTCTGACAGGGCATGTCAGAGACCTTTGAGGCAGCCCCTCCCATCACAGGCCCAGAGGCCTAGGAGGAAAAAATACTTTTGTGGGCTGGCTCAGGTCCTCCCTGCTGTGTGCAGCCTAGGGACTTGTGTCCCAGCCTGTGTCCCAGTCACTCTAGCCATGGCAAAAAGGGGTTAAAGTACAGCTCAGGCCATGGCTTCACAGGGTACAGTCCCTAAGCCTTGGCAGTTTCCATGTGGTGTTGAGCCTGTGGGTGCACAGAAGTCAAGAATTGAGGTTTGGGAACCTCCACCTGTATTTCAGAGGATGTGTGGAAAAGCCTGAATGTCCAGGCAGAAGTTTGCTGCAGGGGTGGGGCCCTCAAGGAGAACCTGGGCTAGGTCAGTGCAGAAGGGAAATGTGGGATTGGAGGCCTCACACAGAGTCCCCAATGGGGCACTGCCTAGTGCAGCTGTGAGAAGAGGGCTACTGTCCTCCAGACCCCAGAATGGTAGATCCACCGATAGCTTGCACTGTGCACCTGGGAAAGCTACAGACACTCAACACCAGCCTGTGAAAGGAGCCAGGAGGAAGGGTCCCCCTGCAAAGCCACAGAGGCAGAGCTGCCCAAGACCATGGGAACCCACCTCCTGCATCAGTGTGACCTGGATGTGAGACATGGAGTCAAAGGAGATCATTTTGGAGCTTTAAGAAATGACTGCCTTGATGGATCTGGACTTGCATGGGGCTTTTAGCTCCTTCATTTTGGCCAGTTTCTCCCATTTGAAACAGGTATATTTATCCAATGCCTGTACCCCCATTGTATCTAAGAAGCAACTAACTTGCTTTTGATTTTACCAGCTAATAGGTGGAAGGGACTTGCCTTGTCTCAGATGAGACTTTGGACTGTGGACTTTTGAGTTAATGCTGAAATGAGTTAAGACTTTGGGGGACTACTGGGAAGGCATGATTGGTTTTGAAATGTGAGGACATGAGATTTGGGAGTGGCCAAGGGCAGAATGATATGGTTTGGCTGTGTCCCCACCCAAATCTCATCTTGAATTATAGCTCCTGTAATTCCCACATGTTGTGGGAGGGACCCAGTGGGAGATAATTGAATCATGGGGGCAGTCTACCCCATACTGTTCTTGTGGTGGTAAATAAGTCTCACAAGGTCTGATGGTTTTATAAGAGGAAAATCCTTTTACTTGGTTCTTTCTCTCACATGTGCCGCCATGTAAGACAAGCCTTTTGCCTTCTGCCATGATTGTGAGGCCTCCCCAGTCCTGTGAAACTGTGAGTCAGTTAAACTTTTTTCCTTCATAAATTACCCAGTCTTGGGTATGTCTTTATTAGCAGCATGAGAACAGGCTAATACACCTTCTAATTAGTCTCCCTGCTTCTGTAGTTCAGAATGATCTTTCTAAACTAGATTATGCTGCCCTTCTATTGAAAATATTACACTGGCTTCTCATCTTACTCAGAAGACACGGTAAGATCTTGACAAGTGGCTCCCAAGGCACCAGACTTCTAGGACTTCATGTTCTATTACTTTCTACTATGTACATTCTGTTTTAGCCTCAAAGACCTCACCACTCTGGCTAGGACCCACCAGGAATATTCCTACCACAGGGCCTTTGTACCTGCTATTTTCACCCAGAATGTGCTTTCTCCAGTATCTAAGGCTGTTAACTACCTCCTTGCCTGTGCTCAGGTGTCACTTCATAAGAGTCCTTTCCTGATTACCATATACATATCATCCTCCTTATCCCTGTTTTTTTTTTTTTTTGAGATGGAGTCTCACTCTATTGTCCAGGCTGGAGTGCAGTGGCATGATCGCCGCTCACTGCAACCTCCACCTACCTGGTTCAAGCCATTTTCCTGCCTCAGCCTCCCAAGGAGCTGGGATTAGAGGCACACACCACCACGCCCGCTAATTTTGTATTTTTAGTAGAGACCGGGTTTCACCAAGTTGGTCAGGCTGGTCCTGAACTCCTGTCCTCAGGTGATCCGCCCTCCTCAGCTTCCCAAACTGCTGGGATTACAGGCGTGAGCCACTGTGCCCAGCCCCTTGTTGTTTGTTGTTGTTGTTGTTTGTTTGTTTTTGTTGTTATTTATAGCACTTATCACCACCTCATGTATTATATAGTTATTCATGATGTGTCTCTTCCCATCAGAATATATACAAGAGAACAGGAACCTTGTTTGGTTGGTTTCTATACCTCCACTGTCTTACTAATGCCTGGCATTTAGTAGGTGCTCAATAAAATCTTTGTTTTAGAAAATGATTAATAAATAATATGTGCATATTGAATATTGTTTCCTCTTTTAACAAATATTTAATAATAATAAAAAATTTAAAGCAGCAAGATTGCTTTGCATCAGGCACAATGATAAGCGCTTTAAATGGAGCCCATGATTCACTTTCATTTATAGAGCCCACATGCTCTCTGTCAGGCGCAGAAGGTGCCAGCCAGCCCTGCAGGAGCTTCGGGGGCGGAGCAGAAGGCCGCCTAAAACAGCCTTTGCTAAGAGAGCATGCGTAGGCGACGCGCTGGTAGAGCTGTGGACCTGCCAGCCTGCGAGGCGGAGGACGGGCTCCATCTCTTAGAAACGCCTACGGCGCATGCTCTATGGGGTCAACTGGGGGGCTGGCAAGCAGCCGCGCTGGTCTGGGGCGGAGTCTCCGAGGCACTTCCCGGTGGCTGGCTGCTCTGATTGGCTGAACAAATAGTCCGAGGGTGGTGGGCACCCGCCCTCCCGACAAGGCAGACCGGGCCCCCTGCAGGTCCCCTATCCGCACCCCGGCCCCTGAGAGCTGGCACTGCGACTCGAGACAGCGGCCCGGCAGGACAGCTCCAGGTGAGAGTGCCGGCGCCGCGGCGCTGCCAGGTGCGGGTGCGGCGTGGAAGCTGGTGCCTCCAGCAAGGGGAGGGTCGCGCCCCGAGGCTCTGCCGGCCGGCAAGACCCTCTGCGTTTGGACCCAGCGAGTCTTGCCTGGGGTGCCTGCGGGTGCTTTTTCTGCGGGCGTTGGCTCAAGGCATCTGCCAATCAACCAGGGCAACTTCAGAGAGCAACTTCAGAGAGAAGCCCACTCTTCCCTGGGCGCTGTCCACTTTCCTGGACAGGCGCGGTCTCCGGTCAGTGAAGCTGCCCAGTGCTCCTGGACCGCGAGGACAGCAGGGATGTCTGATTCCTCTCTCTGCATCCTCGTGCTCTCCCCTTAGCTCCTCCAGGCATCCCATCCTACCTCTCTTGTTAGCCAACGGCGTGGTCGAAAGCACACTTGGGCATCAATCCTGGTTAAAGTCCCAGCGATACTGCTTTTTAAACAGCTGACACTTTGCTTCCAGTACTTCAGCTGGGTGAACCTCAGATTCCTGAAAAATGGAATTAATGGTACTGCCATAGGGTCGGTGGAGGAGTAATTGACATAGTAGATCAGAAGCGCTGCCTGCGGTGGCTGGCGCCTCGCAAGAGCTTAAATGGGAGTCGTAATAATTGTTGTTATTAGAAAGTTAAATAGCATGCTGCGTTGGGGCCTTTTCTTCTGCCACTGAACTGTTGGACTGCTCTTATCTTTTTTCAGAATCTGTACTATGCATCTAATATATACGTGGCACTTTGCTTGGTCCTGGGGGTACAAAGCTGAGTCAGATTGTTACAAAGTCTAAAGAACTGAGATAAAGGTGTTAATACATCCCAGAAAAGCACACTTAATTCAGCCTGGAAGGTTTTTTTTTCCCCCCTCCTTCGAGATTTTCACAGTATCTCCTTCTTAGTAAGAATTGCTTGGCTTAGTATGTTGAGAAAAACATACTAAGTATGTAGTGTTGTGTTGGAAGGAAAACTTAACTGGGTGAGATTTTCAGCTGAGAGTAGCTTTAGCTGTTACTCTCATGGACCTTCCTCTGGGCAGTTGATACAGGTTCTGTAGGAAAACCGCTGAATGAAAGCAGCTCCTGCAGATGCTACTCTGTTTTCAATTGTGGTAATTCCTTTAATTTTTTCCCTTTCAATTTACTCCTTATTCTCTAGTAATAATAGACTTTTGGGAGGTTGCATTTATGATAAAAAATAGCCTGGGGCTGTACAATCCTTCCTATCATGAAGAAGTACAAAGTTGTAAGTAGAAGCAGTGGCCTTGCTTTGCCAATGCACACTGAAGGGGATAACTTTGCTCCTGTTTAGAATTTCAGAGTTCACGGCCGGGCGCGGTGGCTCATGCCTGTAATCCTAGCACTTTTGGAGGCCAAGGCCGGCGGATCACGAGGTCAGGAGATCGAGACCATCCTGGCTAACACGGTGAAACCCTGTTTCTACTAAAAATACAAAAACAAAATTAGCCAGGCGTGGTGGTGGGCGCCTGTAGTCCCAGCTACTTGGGAGGTTGAGGCGGGAGAATGGCCTGAACCCAGGAGGTGGAGCTTGCAGTGAGCCGAGATCTCGCCACTGTACTCCAGCCTGGGGGACAGAGCAAGACTGTCTCAAAAAAAAAAAAAAAAAAGAAAAGAAAAGAAAAGAAAAAAAAGAATTTCAGAGTTCACTACTTCTTGGAAAAAAATAATCCCAGGAGGAATTCCATCAACAGAAGGGAGTCAGTTCACTTTTGCAATCTCCTGAGAATCAGTTTCTTAAGACTTGTGGAATATTCAGTTTAAACACAAAACTAAAAACAAACAGCTGTATTGGAGTATTATTGACATACAATAGCATGGCATATTTCAATTGTACAATTGTATAAGTTTTTGCATGTGTACACACCTGTGAAACCATCAGTACATTCAATATTATGAACCTGTACATCAACTCCAAAATATTATTTGTGCATACCCCTTTGTGATCCTTTCTTACTGCCCCTTCTCTCCAGGAAACCACTGATCTGCTTTCTGTGAATATAGATTAGACTGCATTTTGTGGAGTTTTATATGAATGGGATCAGACAGTACTTTTTTTCCCCCTTATTTTGATCTGGCTTCTTTTGGCATAATTATTTTGAGATTAATCTATATTTTTTTGTGTTCCTTCCATTTTATAGCTGAGTAGTAGGTATATACCATAATTTATCCAATCATTCATTTAAAGCATTTGGGTTTTTCCAGTTTTTGTCTATTACACCCAAAGCTGTTATAAACATTTATGTACAAGTCTTTGTATGGGCATACATGCCTGCATCGTTTTAAGTGATTCTATTTATTTTTTAAAAATGTAGAAGTTCTGGGATCTAGTCCTAGGTTTTTCTCTGACCACTTGCGTGTTCTTAGGAGAGGATTTAACTTTACCTTCAGCATCCTCAAGGTCTTTGCTGTGATTTTGAGTCATCACTGCCAGAAACCAAGATGGTCTTTGTTGATTTGATGGTTAGAGAATTTCAGAAGGAGAGAGACGGGTCAAATTTTTCCTTTCTGTTTCTTTTGAAAGCTCTATTTTCTTTCATTTCACTTTTTTCCCATGAATGACAAATTTAAATGCTGACGTATAATTTGGGGCAAGAACAGAAGTGGTTAGATAAGTAGGAGGAAGAGCTAATAGTGGCTGAACTTAAACATGTCTAAATCATAGGTGGAAGGCAAGAGGTGGGAAATAAGCAAGCTCAGAAAATTTGTGTCTGTTTCTTTTTCTCAAACTATCCTCTTCTAAGTCTTGCCTTTTGTTATTTCTCCATGACCAATTTGTTTTTAACTTTGGGGTTAGGAGGTGAATGGGTATGCTGGACTCCAAAGGTCATATATTAACGGGAGGTGGTGGGTGGGAGGTTTCTTAGTTAAAAGTAATTCCTTTGGGCCGGGCGCGGTGGCTCACGCCTGTCATCCCAGCACTTTGGGAGGCCGAGGCGGGCGGATCACTCGGTCAGGAGATCGAGACCATCCTGGCTAACACAGTGAAACCCCGTCTCTACTAAAAAAAAAAAAAATACAAAAAAATTTGCCCGGCGTGGTCGCGGGCGCCTGTAGTCCCAGCTACCTGGGAGTCTGAGGCAGGAGAATGGCCTGAACCTGGGAGGCGGAGCTTGCAGTGAGTCAAGATTGCGCCACTGCACTCCAGCCTGGGCGACAGAGCAAGACTCAGCCTCAAAATAAATAAATAAAATAAAATAATAATAATAATAATAATTCCTTTGGGAGGCGGAGGCGGGCAGGTCACGAAGTCATCTGAGACCAGCCTTGCCAATACAGTGAAACCCCGTCTCTACTAAAAATACAAAAATTAGCCCTGCATGGTGGCCTGCACCTGTAGTCCCAGCTACTCTGGAGGCTGAGGCAGGAGAACCGCTTGAACCTGGGAGGCGGAGGTTGTGGTGAGCCGAGATTGTGCCACTGCACTCCAGCCTGGGCAACAGAGCGAGACTCCGAAAAAAAAACAATTCTTGGGCAGGCGCGGTGGCTCACGCCTGTAATCCCAGCACTTTGAGAAGCCGAGGTGGGCAAATCACGAAGCCTGGAGTTCGAGACCAGCCTGGCCAATATGGTGAAACCCCATCTCTACAAAAATACAAAAATTAGCCAGGCGTGGTGGTGCGTGCCTGTTGTCCCAGCTACTCGGGAGGCTGAGGCAGAAGAATTGCTTGAACCAGGAGGCAGAGGTTGCAGTGAGCTGAGATTGCACCACTGCACTCCAGCCTGGGTGACAGAGCAAGACTCCATCTCAACATAAATAAATAAATAAATAAATAAAATAAAAATAAATAAATAAAATTTAAAAATTCCTTATTCTCCTTTCAGATATGGCTGGAGTCATTTGTTTCATATTTTCCTTTCACCTTTTACTTGCCCTAAATCTGGTTCAGAACTTTTTGTGGGAGCATTAATTTACCAGAATATTTTTGTGTAGTAAAATTCAAGCAAATAATAATAGACTGTTTTATTATACAGAATGAAAATGCGGTTCTTGGGGTTGGTGGTCTGTTTGGTTCTCTGGACCCTGCATTCTGAGGGGTCTGGAGGGAAACTGACAGCTGTGGATCCTGAAACAAACATGAATGTGGTAAGTTTCTCAAAGTTATGTAATGTACTTTTAAAATGCATCTATTTCCCCGATCCAGTTATGTGAGCTACATGAAGCCATACCCATACATTCATCTCTTTATAACTTCTTTGCTTTTCAATTTCTCTGAATTTTTTTTTTTTTTTTTTTTTTTTTTTGAGGCAGAGTCTCACTCTGTCACCTGCCCGCCCAGGCTGGAGTGCAGTGGTGCGATCTCGGCTCATTGCGACCTCTGCCTCAGGGGCTCAAGTGATTCTCGAGCCTCAGCCTCCCAAGTAGCTGGGACTATAGGCATGTGCCACCATGCCTGGCTAATTTTTTTTGTATTTAGTAGATATAGGGTTTCACGATGTTGCCCAGGGTGGTCTTGAACTCCTGAGCTCAGGTGATCTGTCCACCTCAGCCTCCCAAAGTCCTGGGATTACAGGCGTGAGCCACCGTGCCCAGCCCAATTTCTCTGAATCTTAGATTCAATTTGCTAGGCTTTTCTCACCAGGTAATATGTAGCTAACAAACCTCAGTTTAATGTTATATATACTTCTTAATAAGATAAATTATGATTTTTTATTAATTCATTTCATTTTTAAGTCTCACTAAGTTTGTTTAAACTATAAAAAAGTATTTAAACTTTGCAAGAACATTACCGCTATTGAGGGCTGGTTTTAGAATACATTGAACAAAGGTTGTGATTAAGAATGTCCAGGGAACATATTTCTATACAGAAGTCAAAGTATCTGAGCAAAATTTTGTTAGAAAAAATATGCAAAAATAACCACTCGACTAATTAAAACATCTGAAAGTTATTAATCGTAAGTAAACAATAAAATCTGGAAATACCTCATTTAGGCACAAAATATCAGTAAAGTACAAATTATTAAAGAAAACAGCAACTTTAAAATAGATGTTGCAGTGACCCAGCTGAAGAATCAGGCAAGCTTAGGGACTCGGAGAGAAATTCACAGTGAGCCAGGAGAGTATGACCTGATAACAGGGTCTTAAAGTTAAGTTTTACTTCTTAGCTCAAAGCTTTTCTTTTGCCTCCCAATTTTTCCAACTTTTAAAATAATTTTTTAAATAAGAATGATAAAATTAAATTCTTTCAAGTACTTATGGTAGAGAGGGTATGTGCACTTATTTACATTAAATCCCCTGGATAATTGAATTATCCATATCCCACTGAGCTCCTGATTAACAATTGTCCCATGAATCCTTCCTTATAGAGAAGTGAATGTGACCATAATTCCCTATTTTGTTCAACTTTTCTTCCATCCCACCTTGACATTCTATGTAATTATTTTAGTCCATTGATAAAAACAAGTTAATATTTTTTATACTTTATTGGCCAGCAGGGGATCTCTAAAAACAAAGAAAGTGTTTTATACATTGACAGTTCTAGCTGGGATATTTAGAAAAGAAAGAAATGAGCATTTATTTGTGCCCGGTAGGCAGGATGGAAACAAAGAGGCCCAAGATGTGGTGAAGTTAGGCAAATTTGGTATAAAACATGCTAGAATGATGAAACTGAAGTTTAACCAGACACCTGTAGGTGGAACACAAGCGTGAAACAAGGGAGGATTTACTCTTGTGATGGGAAATTGGCTACTAGATTTAGCAGACTAAAATTTCAATGACAAATGCTTTCTTAAAGCCTGGAGAACATAGTTTATCTGCTCCTTTGCTTGTTAATGTGGGAGACTGTTTCAGATTCTGTCCACCCAATTTCCATCGTCCTTTTTCTCTACAGAGTGAAATTATCTCTTACTGGGGATTCCCTAGTGAGGAATACCTAGTTGAGACAGAAGATGGATATATTCTGTGCCTTAACCGAATTCCTCATGGGAGGAAGAACCATTCTGACAAAGGTATGGGAAGGCCCTTAAAAGTAAAAACCAGAATTCGTCTGGGTTTTGTGTTAGTAACCAAGTTCAGATTTAACTTAAAAACATTGAAATGGGATTATTTTTAAACGAAAGCACTAACTGTGTTGAGGTTTGCAAGGCAAAGAAAAATAAGTTTCTTTTAAAGAAGTAAGGACAAGAGTCATCTAATTTTTTGTTCAAAGGCCAGATTCATTTGAGGATATGCTAAAATCTCTGAGGCTTTGTTTTTTTAAGGAAGTGTATTTAATGAAATGTTTTGAGCATTAAATAGATGGCTTTTGCTATTTAAAAATTATTTAATTTTTTTGAATTCACATAATCTAAAAATCAGAGAATTAGAAGACATACAGTGAAATGCCTCCCTTCTCTCTCACTCCCTACTTCCTGCTTTTTTGTGTATCTTTTTAAAATAACTTCATTTTAAAATCTTTTGATTTCCAAAAATCTCATTAGAAACAAATACACACACAGATTCTTATTTTTCCCTTGCCTCCATTTTAATGCAAAAGATGGCACTATTTTGTTCTTTGAATTTTTTACTTAATATCTTGGAGATCTTTCCATACAATACATAAAGCACATCTTCCAGAAGTGCATGATATTTCACTATATGACTGTATCATTATTTATTTACCAAGTGTCCTATTAATGCATATTTGTGCTATTTCAGTCTTCTGTTAACAAATATTGCTGCTGTAAATAAGCTTTTGTGTGTGCAAGTTTATTTACATGATACATGTCCAGAAATAGATTTTTTGGATCACAGGATATATGCATTTGTGATTTTGATATATATTGCCAAGCTGATTTTCATGTGCACTTGTCCTGATAATTACTATCACTATGAATATATGAAAGTTCTTGTAGCTTTGGCTTAAAAAGTATATATATACATATATATGTATATCTTTTTTCTCTCTCTCATTTTATAACTCAAGCAAAACTGCAGTTTCCAGTGCAGATAAAGGAATTTCTAGACAGACTGATTGAAATTATTAAGCAGTTATCAGAAGAAGGATCTAATCTTTATTCAATTATCTCTCCAGATGTAGCTTATTTATTTATTTTTTTTGAGACAGATTTTCGGTCTTGTTGCCCAGGCTGGAATGCAATGGTGCAATCTTGGCTCACTGCAACCTCCGCCTCCCAGGTTCAAGTAAGATGTAGCTTATTCTCTAACATTTTTTTGTTTCTGGAGACTTTTCTTGGGGAAATTAAGGTTTAGATTAAGGTAGTTAGATAGCTATTTATTCTTCAATTTAAGTGTTATACGGGCAAAAGAGCCACCTTTGCCTCAATTCCTGCCCAAATTGTTATTCAAAACAAACTTAAACACCCTTTGTGTTAATGTGAGCATTGTATTATTATTTGCTTTGTTTTTTCTTAATTTATCCTAGTTTAACTTTTTTCTTCCATGTGTTCTAGCCGTAATAAGATTTTAATAATGTTTAGGTGGCCACGACAACCATTTTTTTTGAAATTTGATTTCTAACTCTTGAGATTTTTATGGTTTACAGATATATGCCATTAAGCTTCCTTTTTATAAATATGTTATAAAATGAGTGATGAGTTATAGTGAGAGCTTTTAGTTTTTCCTGTGCTCAAAACACTCAAAACATATATTTTATGCTAGAGCGAGCATATGATCTTGGTTTCCTTCCTTTTTTTTCCCCCAAAGAATAACCCCTGTATACTGATTTCAGACACTGTATAAAGAAAAATGCTTTATATTATTTTTCTTAAAATTATAGTTGATTAATTAGTAACGTGAATCACTGTTAAATGATGGTTAGAATCTCAGTAAAACTTGCTGAGAGCTCTCCTCCTATATCCAGCTTCAGACTTCTCTCTCCATACAGTGGTTAAAACACTCAGAGTCACATGCCCTACCTGTGTGTATCACACTGTTGCAGGGGAAGGTGCAGTGCCCTGGAATATGAAGAAAGTGAGCATGAGTCTTGATATGCTCCCAGGCAATAGAAAGGAGACTTAGGGGACCTTGGTGCTACACCTGGGTTTGCCCCTGACTTCTTGTGTGCTTTGTTTTTTCTTTTTTTTTTTAACCTCTGTGGGATATATTATATATACTTTATTTTATTTTTGGCAAGAGGGTTGGGGATTGGGAGAGTGGAGAGTCTAGGTCTTTAGAATGGAGGAATATAGACTGAAAGTATTTACTCTAAGCTAAATCTGTTCATAGCATTTGGTCCTCATGTTCTTTCTCTATTCTGAGAGGCCCTCCCTGTAGGGGATCACTGATGTGTATGTCATACCTGCTATGAGCTAACCTCAGTGGGGAGTCTTCAAGGAAGTCTACAGTGAACAACTCAGTTCTCTAAAGGAATTGTGATTTTCCTAAGAACTGCATAGGCGCTTTCCTGATGGTTTGCATTTCCACATTCTAAAACAGAGCATGGACAGAGGCTCTTTACTGTCCTTCACTCCTATTCAAGAGCAAGGTTGTTGCCACTGGTGTTATTTCCGGTGTTTAAAGGCAAATAGATAAAAAGAATGGAGAAGGCCTTTCACACCCAAAGTGAAACGCGTCCTCTTCTCATGCATCCCACTTCCCCTCCTGACTTCCTCCTCTATTATTAATAGCACCAGCATCCTCCTAATGACCTAGCCTGGAATCTGCAGAATCATTCTTGACCACGGGTCCTCTCTAGGCCACCCACGTTAAATTGCTTCAGTTCATCTTTTTCTTCTGTTTCCCTGACCACCAGCCTACATTAGGCTCTTGTTACCACTTAACTGGGCGCCTGAAATAAGCTCAGCAGCTGAGAGAGTCTTGAGCCATTTCCATTTTCAAGGCTCCTCGTATACTAACAGAAAGAAAGAATTTCAAGACAGGATTATGGAAATTCAGTTTGCTTATATAGTTTAAGAAATTAATGCTTTTAATACACACAAAAATACTGCTATACATTCATACTATTTACAAGTAATTACAAAATGTATTAAAACATTATTCATTTTTTGGTACCACATTCATTGTGGAACCTGAGTCTACAGCTGAATGGTGAGCATCTTTCAGTCCTGTTGCCATGGGCCTCTTTGACTGACTGTGTAGCCTCACTTGGAGATCAGGTTTTTTTTATGAACACAGGGCTTGGCCACATGGCTTCTCTGCTCATGTTTGCTTAAAAGCTTTACCTAACTGCTCTTTTCTCTGCCAGGCTTCCTGTTCTCATTCATCCTATGTGGTTTTGCAGGATTAAGTTTCTTAAAGCTCAGCTATAATGATGTGAAATTGCCATTCAGCAATCTTTAGGGGTCTCAGAAATGAAGATACACACTGTTCCTTAAATATTCTGTCCAGCTGGTATTTGTACCTTTCACCTCCATTCTGCACAGTAGTAGCCCTTGGCTACTCGTGCAGTATGTGCATGCTGTTTCCCACCATTAAGCAACCTTCTTAGGAAGTGTTGAGCAACGCTTTGCTCCTGAAGGGAATTGAAATTCAGAAATTACACTTCATAGGGAAGTGGCTCTGTTTTCATCTGCTCAGCCTTATTTCAGAAAGTCATGGGGAGTTAGCACTGGAGGGATCTCAGATTCCTGCCTGGGCTAGGGATTTTTGTTTTTTTTTTTAACACACTTCACTGGTGGATTCCAAGGTAGAATTCTTGGTTTTGGCAACCTGTGTTCTAGACTAACATCCTCATTTTGTTGGATAAGACAGCCAGGTTCAAATAGGGAAATGAATTTGTCTCAGGTTGGAGGGTCATGTCCTGACCTGTCTGACTACAGATTCAGTGATCTTTGAACTGGAGAATGTGGCCTTACATAATAAATATTAACCAAGTTGATCCCATGATAGGCACAATATATATTTTATATATATATACACACACCAAGAGTGGCACATTTGTATCTGAAAGTTATGCATCTGATTGCCGAGTGGGTGAAGTGGCACTCTAGACTGTGAAAGCCTGGAATGACTGCCTTCAGCGTGCAGAAACAGGCTTTTCAACTGTGGCCTCAGCAAAGATTCCCCAGGGGTTGTCCATTGAGCTATTAGAGTCATAGCTGAAAATTCACAGCATGGCTTGTGAGTTAAGTCTTTAGAAGGAGACCATCAGCTTGTATTTTGCTTTGATTGTTTATTTTAGAATTCTGGTTGATTTCTAGATTTTTCTTTCCTTATAGAAAAATCCTTCACTTCTAAAGAAACTATTTTTTGAATCACTGCAGTGCTCTAACGGGCTACACACAGGCCTTGGTAATCTGGGATGTAATTCCTCACCCCTGGTGGTGCCGAACAGACATGGGTTCATTAATCAATGCCTGAGCTTGGTGACTTGGGCTGAGCTCAGGCTCATGTAGCACTCTGATGGCGCATTGGGTAGGGGATTGCATTCAGAACCTTTGCCTAATGGAGCAGCATAAGTGAGGTCAGTTGTAAAGCTTATCTCATAGACCCAGGTTGGGATCAGAGCAGAAAGCCAAGTGGAAAGGAAGATAGTGCTCTGCCCTGTCCCCTTCCCTCCTCTTCCTCCTGGTTAACCGCTGTGACCTGTCCTCTGTTCTCAACCTAATTTTCACATCTTCAGGGAGGATTTCCTCAGCCTCTCACACCAGGTCAGGCCCCTGGCTACATATTCTTATAGTCCTCTGTGTTTTTCTCCAGCGGAATTAAGACAATCAACAATATATTATTATGTAGGTGATGATGTGTGTGACCTCTGTCATCCCCACCAGACTCTGCGGGGATGAAGACTTTTCTGATTCTCTTTACTTGGTAAATTGCTTTAGCTCCAGGCTGCAGTCTACCCAAGCATGCTCCTGCAGCCCTCCTGTGACATTGCGATTTAATAGTGTCCCCTGCTCAAGGCCACACTGCATTAAGGATTTCCTACTCCTGGGCTCCTAGGAGTCCACAAACACAACTTAAATGCTTCCTGTGGTGGGTAAAACTTGAAGCTGTATTACCTCATGATTAAGCTGAGCATGTGAAGAGCCACCAGTCATGGGTGTAAGTTCTGGCTCTACTGTTTAACTAGCTGTGTGACCTTGGCAATTTTCTTTACCTCTCGAAGTTTTGACTTATTCAGTTATTAAACAGGAAGAATAATACTGGCTACTTCGTAGGCTGTTGTGAAAATTTGATAAGGCCTGTGAAATATATGCAGTATAGTAAGTGCAGGTGATACAATTTCTTTTACAACATTTATTTATTTAAAATATTAATGAATAAATACATAAATATTTTAAAAGTCTCACCGTGTCTCCCAGGCTAGAATGCAGTGGTATAATCATAGCTTACTACAGCTTCAAATGATCCTCCCTCAGCCTCCCAAAGGGCTGGGATAACAGGCATGAACCATGGTGCCCAGCCTGTGTTTTTAATTTTGAAATGTCAACATGGATTTGATGGTGGTCTTTGATATTGACTTCTTCAGGATTAAGCCCTCCATGACAGGGATGTATTCTAAACTGTATGGACAGGAGGAAGATGCATTTGTTTACAATGGACAGAAGTAAGAAAAGTAAGAAATGTCATAGAACTATGTCTGGGGGTCAGGTGACAAGCACTGTGTCATTTCTAGCCCTGTGTCCCCTGCAGGTGCTTTCTTCTGTGGACCCTCTGCTCCTTCTGTTGAGGGAGAATTTTGGATGAGAGCTGGATAATTTCCCAAAATTCGCTCAACTGTGAAGCTCTGGAACTCAAGTTGCTGTGCTGCAAAGCTGTCTGAGGACAGGCCGTGGTGGCAGAGAGGGGCAGGGAAGACAGGCAATTTGGCATGGAGATGATGGGCACATTTGTCACATGACCTGGGTTTGATTCCCAGCTGCATCATATACTGATTGTGTGTCCTAGGGCAAATGATTTAGTCTCTCTAAGCCTCAGAGGCCCCAAAGGAGGAAGAATGATGTAAATGGCCCAGCACCATCCTGGGTGCGTGGAAAACTCTAATTATGATAATGTCCTGGAATGTTCTGCAGTGAAAAAGACAGACCACATTACTGCCTTCGTGTTGCCTGGTGATCAGAGTGATTATTGCTGGTTTTGGGGAAAACAGCATTCTGAGGCATGGAACGGTTTTCTTCCCTGCTCTGTGATGCAGGGCGCTCTTGTTGTGTTCACTCCTGCAGGTCACCTGCTCCCCAGCAGGGTGACAGTGAAGTGTGAGTACAGTGGACTGCACAGTGGCAAAGGCCACATGACTCCCTGAATGCGTCCTGTGGACAGGCCAAGCACTGTGCCCTGTGTGAATCATCAGGTGAACTCTCATACAATTCTAGGGTGTAAGAACTCCTATTACCTCCTGTTTTACAGATGAGGAAACCAAGGTTTATAGGGGTTAATTAACTTGCCCAAGATAAAGCAGCTGATGGGTAGTGAAGGCAGGAGTCACACAGCCCGTGACTGTCTCTGCCCACTTGGCCCTCTTCTCAGGCTAGAGAACAGCTATGATGTCCCTGAGAAAGTCACACTGTGGAAAGTGGAAAGTATCTGACTTAGATGTCCTACATCTGCTAGATGTCCTGCTTGTGCCTACTACAGCAACTCAGAGAGCTGTTAGGTGACTTATCTGAGATAATGCGTGTAAAGTGCTTAAGTGCTTAGCATGGTGCCTGACACATTGTGATCACTTAGTATGCGCTTGCTGTTACTATGATTATATTACCTGGGCCAAAGAATGCCACTTCACTCTATCCTTCTTCATAGTGGTTATGTTCTAATAATATTTTATTACATTTACAGTTAACTCTTTAACAACATGGGGGTTAGGGGTGCTGTCCCCCAGAGTTATTGAAAACTGCATATACCTTTTGCATTCCCCAAAATTTAACTAATAGCCTACTGTTGACCAGAGGGCTTACCTGTAATGTACATAGCCAATTAACAAATATTTTATATGTTATATGTATTATATTCCATATATACAATAAGTATATATATTCCATATATATACTTATTGTATATATATACTTATGGAATATATATGTATATATTCCATATATACAATAAGTAAGCTAGAGAAAAGAAAATGTTACAAGGAAATCATAAGGAAAAGAAAATGTATTTACTATTCATTAAGTGGAAGTGGATCATTATAAAGGTCTTCATTCTTATGTTGGAACAGGCTAAGGAAGAGGAGGAAGAGGAGAAGTTGGTCTTGCTGTTGTAGGAGTAGCAGAGGTGGAAGAGGGGGAGGAAGTGGAAGAGGAGACAGGAGAAGTGGGCACATTCAGGGTAACTTTATGAAAATACATTGTAATTTCTATCCTTTTTTCATTTCCCTAGAAATGTTTCTATAGAATAGCAATTCTTCCATCATTTGCTTTAGTTTCAGTGCCTGTGTCATAGAAGCATCAGTGTTGTAAAGGAAGTCTTGAATAATTGCAATTGCCACCCTTCTCCTGAATTGTCTAATATCAGTTTGTTTTCTAGCACTGCGTCTCCCATGTCTTCTTTCCCATCGTCTGGTGCTGTTTTAGAAGCACTCGTCTCCATCAAATCATCTTCTGTTAATTCCTCTGGTGTGTCTATTAGCTCTTGACTTTATTTAAGATGCATATCTTGAAACTCTTTACCTGCTCCCACCCTCCACCTTTTTGCCGTATCCACAATCTTTTTCTTGATTTCCTTGATTGGCTAAGTCATGGATATGGATACTGTGAAGTCATGCACAACATCTGGATATACTTTTCTCCAGCAGGAATTTATTGTTTCAGGCTTATAACTTTCACAGCTTTTTCTGTAACAACAATGGCATCTTCAGTGGTGTAATTCTTCCAGACCTTCATGATGTTCTCTCTGTTGGGGTTCTCTTCCAATTCAATCCTTTCCATAGTGTATGTGTGTAATGAGCCTTAAAGGTCCTTATGACCTCCTGATTTAGAGACTGAATTAAAGATGTGTTTGGGGGCAAGTAGACCACTTCGATGCCTTTGGTATTGAATTCATGGGGTTCTGGGTGGCCAGAGGCATTGTCCTATATCAAAAGAACTTTGAAAGGCAGTCCCTTACTGGCAAAGTACTTCCTGACTTCAGGAAAAAAGCATCAATGGAATCAATCTGGAAAAATAGTTCTCATTGTCCAGTCCTTCTTATTGTACAGCCAAAAGACTGACAGCTGATGTCTATATTTTCCCTTTAAGGCTCAGGGATTAGCAGATTTATAGGTAAGGGCAGACCTGACCATCAACCCTACTGCATTTGCACAGAACAGTAGAGTTAGCCTATCCCTTCTTGCCTTAAATCCTGGTGCTTGTTTCTCTTCCTTACTAATAAATGTCCTTTGTGGGATATATATATATATATATATTTTTTGTTGTTGTTGTTGTTAGAATGGAACACTTTCATCTGCATTAAAAACCTGTTCAGGCAGATACATTTTCCTCTAGGAATTTATATGCAGCCTCTTGGTTGGCAGGAGCTGCTTCTTTTGTTATCTTGACATATTTTTAAAGTTTTTTAAATTTTTAATTCTTAAAATTAATTAAGTTTTGGTTTTTTAGAGACAGCATCTTGCTCTGTCACCAAGCTGGAGTACAGTGGCACCATTATAGCTCACTGTAACCTCAAACTCCTTGGCTCAACCAGTCTTCTCACCTCAGCCTTCTAAGTAGCTAGGACTACAGACATGTGCCAACCATACTTGGCTAATTTTTAAAACAATTTTTGATAGAGATGGGGATCTCACTGTGTTTTTCAGACTGGTTTCGAACTCCTGGCCTCAAGAGGTCCTCCCACTTTGGCCTCCCAAAATGCTGGGATTACAAACATAAGCCACCGTGCCTGGTCTATATTGGCATTTTAAAAGCCAAACCTCTTTGTAAAATTATCAAAGCATCTTTTATTGGCATTAAATTCTCCAACTTTAGATTCTTCACCTTCTTTTTTCTTTAAGTTGTCATATAATGACTTTGCTTTTTCTTGAATCTTAGAGTCTAGAATCTATTCTTGCTTTATCTTGAATATTAGAGTCTAGAATCATATTAGAGCAATCCTGCACCCACATAAAAGCTGCATTTTCAATATGAGATAAAAGGTATTTCAGAAAAAGTGCAAGGTTTTGGCACTTGCTGTCGTAGCTGCAATGACAAATGGCTTCACAAATTTTTTTTCCCTTTTTTTTAACAATCGTCTTTGTGTGTCATTTATCTTGAAATGAAGATAATTGAAGCTGCAGACCTCAATCTATGACACATATCAAGCAATTCAACTTTTTCTTGTCTGGACTTTTCTCTGCTTTTTGGGAGCACTCCCAGATCACTATTAGTTCTTTGTATGGGTCCAATGGTGTTATTCAAGGTTTATGATATCGTGCTAAACATGATGAAAAACATATGAGAACTGCAAGAGATCACTTTTTACTGCAATGTGCAATTTACTGGAGAAACTGCTCACGTGAAGATGATTAGTGTCATGGGAAATTTAAGCAGATATTTATAATACTTGAGCAACAGGAGGCGGCTACAAAATTATTACAGTAGTACACAATATACTCTAGTTAATTTTATGCAGTTATGATTTAATACCGCATCTTTACATTTGTTTACATTTCTCTTAACTGTCAATGGCACCATGTTTGGTCTGTAAGTGTGTGTCTAAGTTTTGAAAATGTTAACTTTTTATACTTTGTGTATATTTATGGTAATAAATAAAAAAACGCCAATATCTAAATATATTTTATGCGTTCATGACATACCTAACCTTTTAGTAACTTTTTATTATTTCTAGACTACAGAGTTGGTCTGTTAGTTTTTCTCAAATTGTTGCAAATCTCCAACAAATTTTCAATGTTTATTGAAAAAAAATCCATGTATGAGTGGACCTGTGCAGTTTAAACCTTTGTTAAGGACCAACTGTATAGATTCATTATTGTTACTATCAGGGACCATTATTTATTCAGCTTTACTATGTATTAACTACTTCGTCATTCTCACTTTAGAAAAGGACACCTATACTTCAGAGAGAGTTGAGCAAATCCTACAAAGTTTTGTAGCCAGTAAGAACTGAGGTCTGCTTCATGCTAACGCCCTGGTGTCTGACCTCCTCCTTGTTCTCTGTTTTGGTTCTGCCCTGGCCCTCAGCTGCTTTCTCACATGTGTTTTGGAGTGTGACGGAGTCCTGTCTGGACTCAGCATCCTGGCAGAGAAGGCCAGTGCCTTGGGAGGCAGGAGGAACTTCCCCACCTACCCAGTCATCTTCCTCCTGCGGGACTGTGGGCTCAGCACATTCAGTTTCAGGGCTTGAGTAATCGCCTCCTGGCTTCCACCCACACTGGGAAGGCAGCATTGTGGTGGACTGCCACTGGGCTGCTTCTTTGTCAGCTTTGTCCTATTTAGGGCCATAATGAAATCACTTGCCATCTCCAGGCTGAGAAATGGTCCTTTAGTCTTTTCCCTTAATCCCCAGCCCTCCTAGAGGCTTCTTTTTTTTCAAGTTGCATTTGCACAGAACTCCCAGAGCCACCCGTAGGGCATAGCTGGGGAAGGCAGCCCTTGACCTGTCATGCTGGTTTGTCACTCTGACAAACAGGGCTTCAGGGTGCCTGAGTGCATTGAGCAGGCTGGGCCTTGGAGGAGCTGCCTGACCAGGCAAGGCTGAGTGGGTGCCCCTCCTTTCATTCCCTATCCCCTCCATCTACTAGAGATTACTTTCTTCAAGCACTTTGTCCACATCCTTTCAAAAATAGCTTCCTGCCTTCAGCCGGAAGGCCTCAGTGTGTTCTAGAGACTTCTCTCTTGTTAACCTTCTTTCCCTAGCAAAGCACTGAAAAGCATGGCCTGTGGTGTCAGACACACCTGGTTAGACTCCAACCCTCACGCTTCCTAGCTCTTGTTCAGCCTTGGGCAAGTTACTTGACTTCTTTACCACAATTCCCTGTTCTGTTAAATGGCAGTAGTGCCAACTTCAAAGGATTTTCAATACAGTACCTACAGCATACAAGCGTGCAATCGGCGCTAGCTATCATTTCAATCAGCTGTTCTCAGCAAGGTGAAGTGAAATCTGAAATAGTTCACTGGAAGATGTGAACAGCAATAGGTTTTACCTTCCCAGAGAGAAACATCCTTTGCCAGTCAATCCTTAAATCCTTCTTTGGTGGTGGGATGGGAAAGAACCACATTGTACCTTCCTTTCTTCCCCCTGGTGGGAGCAGGTGAGAGAAGCTGGCAACAGTTGGCTGGGCCTGCTTCCAGCGTCCAGTCTTTTCCATTCCCTTTTGTATTCACCCAATGCCAGAGGGAAGGGGCAAGAGGTTTGGAAGCCATTTTTAAAGGTTTTTCACCCGAGGATTCGATACTATTTTCTTTGCTGAGGATCCGTCATGCCTAATGGAACTGCCATCTCTAGAGGTTCAGTAAGTTATATCCTCTGCATCTCCCTCCTCAGAAGAGACTTTTTTGTTCTGGGATGAAAGGAAACTGGCCCAGCCTGGAAAGATGTGCACCCCATGAAGTCCTTCCTATTCCCTCTGTCCCCAGGTCAGACAAGGCACCGGACTTTTCCTAGTGGTTCCCCAGCCTGGCTGCGCATCAGAATCAGGCAGGGAGGCTTTCATGTGCGCACTGGTCCCATCTGGCCAAGGCCTGGGTGCAGTGTCAGCTCTCTATTCATCTGGCTCCTATGTTTTCTCCAGAACCCTTTGTGGAAACATCTGTCTCTTACTTAGAATCCAGGTCAAATGTTTGTCCCACTGACCAAGTAACTTTCTCCTTCTTCTGGGCCTTCCTGAATGGTGTTCTAGCCTTCTTGCTGGGTTAGACAGTCATTGTGTGTCTGTCTCCCTCGAGGATGGAGCTCCCTGTGGGAGGGAGTGTGGGTTACCCATCTTTGCATTCCTAGCATCTATTAGTTTGGGGCAAAAGTAATTGTGGTTTTTGCCATTGCTTTTATATTTTGTGGGGGGTGGGGGTAAATGGAATCCCTCTCTGTCACCCAGGCTAGAGTCCAGTTGTGTGATCTTGGCTGACCACAACTTCTACCTCTTGGGTTCAAACAATTCTCCTGCCTCAGCCTCCTGAGTAACTGGGATTACAGGCACCCACCACAAGGGTTTCACCATGCTGGCCAGGCTGGCCTCAAACTCTTGACCTCAGGTGATCCGCCCGCCTTGGCCTCCCAAAATGCTGGGATTACAGGCGTGAGCCACCGTGCCTGGCCTGCCATTGCTTTTTAAGGGCAAAAACCACAATGACTTTTGCAACAACCTAATAGCAGTGGCTGGTACTCAGTAGGCACCACTAAAGGTTTGCACGAAACGTAATGTATGTTTTCAAATCACTTCTTGATATTTTACCTTCTAGTGCACTGCTTAAGATACAGCAGATTTCCATTAAAAACTTTTCACCTGAATGTGGAGGACACAGCTGAGTGGCCTCCATTGCTCTAAAGCCATGCCATTTGTCAGATGTTTACCTTTCTTCATCAGCCCTTTTCCTCATCTGCCAGCATTTCCCATGAGAAAACAGTGTGGTCTGCAGTACCCTTTGCAGTGCTTGGCCCAGATTCTCCAGATTTGAAAACATTTAGCTTGTAAAGAATAGATTCACTGTTTCCTTCCCATCTGGTGCATCTTTTGTGCCTGTTGTTCATTGAGCTTTTGTATTCAGCTTGAAGTAGGGGATGGAAGAACCCTAACAAACAAAAAAGGACAATTAGAAAAATAGTGTCTTTGACTTATTCTCTAGAAGCCTCCTTCAAAGGATAAAGTAATTCCCTGAGAAAAGCGTTGTGCAGGTGTGAATTCGGTCTGGGTGGAACAAGGGTATTTACCGATGTTCTTAGAAGCTGCACAGCCACCTTAGGCATGGTCTCCTGGGTAGCACATGCTCCAGCTGTCCACATGCCATTCCTTTCTTCACACTCATCTCCCAGGAAAGCTGCAGCAGCTCCTCATTGCCCTTGGGAATCCAGGAGTTATTTACTGGGGATGTTTAAAGACTTTCCTGATATATCTTCAACTTGTCAGCTTCCACATTTCCCCATTCAAAGCTCTGGAGGTTACAGAGGGAAGTACAGAGACTTTAGGGAAATTTTAAACATTCTCCATCGAGAGAAGGTGGGGAGCTGAGTCCTGGTCCCATGTGCTGGCCAACATCTCCCCTTCCAGCCTCTGTCCTGGCCTGGCTGCCACATATCACCCTCCTCCTCCTCTCTCAATTATCCTTGCCCCAGGGCCCTCTCTGGTTTCAAACCATTGCTGCCTTTCTCTGGACACTCTCCCCTGAGGAGTAGACTAGGCAGTCCCGTGTTTTCCGTGTTAACTACAGAGGCACAGATTGGAACAAGTGCCAAGGAATTAGGCCACCTACTGAGCCTTCCTCTTGCCTCACTCTGACTCTCCATCCAGAGGGAAGATGATTGCAGTCGTTTTTGTTGGAAATGACCTGACCTGTGGGAGCAGCCCGTTCCTGGCCTTTCAAAGTCAAGTCGCCTTACTCATGGCCTAGCTCCCAATCACTCCTGGTGGGTGAAAAGTGCCTCAACATACCTAAAGAGCTGTGACATGAGCAGGAAAGCCCCTCTTTCTAGAAAGTGTTGGGCACCATCAGTACAGCAGAGCCACTGCATCGTACAGCGCCCGGTCACCATTCTCACGTACAGTTACCATGAGGTGATGGTGGTGCCTGTAGTTACACATTTTTCAACTATAATTTAATGATAAATTAATTTTGGTAATTATAATTGTCACTTACACTGCAGTTTATAATTTTGGATTTTTAATGATCAATTTTCATATTTTCCCAGCTGGATTATCATCTTCTTCACTGAAGCCAAGAAGCCTGTGCATAAGACGCTGTATCTACCACAATGCCTTCCACTTACATTTTTCGTAGTAAATTTAATCTTGTTAATATTGCATTAAAATGAACCTTTGAAGGCAAAGATGAGCACATAAAGCAGCCCTAATCTTGTCCTATTTGCTTTCTATTTTCTCCCCATGGGTAGAAGTTCACCTGCATGGCCCTGGCATTTCTATTTTGTGATTAGAAAATCACAGCAGCCATACATGATGTTTCACTTCTGTAATCCCCGCACTTTGAGAGGCCAAGGCGAGAGAATCACTTGAGGCCAGGAGTTTGAGACCAGCCTGGGCAACATAGTAAGACCTCATCTCTATGAAAAGTTTTTTTAAAAATTGGCTGGATGTTGTGGTACACACCTGTAATCCCAGTTCTTCAGGGGCCTGAGGTGGGAGGATCACTTGAGTCCAGGAGTTTGAGGCTGCAGTGAGCAGTCATGCCACTGCACTCCAGTCTAGGTGATAGAATGAGACCTTTTCTCTCTTAAAAAAAAAAAAGTTATAGGAATCATTTTATACTCTTGGCCTGGGGTCCTGCTATTTTAACAACACAAGGGTACAGCAACCCCAGGTTGTACAACTCCAGGGAATACCATGTATATTTTCATGTATGTGAGCAGTGCCTTCCGGAGTTGTCTACGGAAGCTACCTTGCAGCAGAACTGTCATTTAAAAACAATTTGCTAGTTATCAAATCTATATTAGGACATTAGCAGAAATGAACATTTGTCAATTCACTTATAGTCTTATCATCTGGACAAATCATTCTTCTCATTTTTCCTTGGTATTTTACACTCCTCTTTGGTGTACATTAATTTTGCATAGCTGTAATTTAGAGTAGTCTATAATTTTGTATTTTGCTTTTTTTTCCTTTGCAAGGTATGTTATAAGCTTTTCTATGCTGTCACTGTCCTTGTCATGGTTGATGGATAATTATTATACCAAGTGGATTTCAATGAATTATTTGACCACTTGACAATTAGCTTATTTCCAGTTTTTCACTATTATAAAGAATGAGCAGAGGGCAAAGGAAGCTCTCATTTGTTCACTGTGACCCGTGTGTCAGTCACTATACTGGATACTTACCTCACTTATTCCTCTTAACAATTATTTTTGGAACTGAGACGCAGACTGGTTAAGCAACTTAATAGTATGAGTTGATATATAGTGAACTCTTACTGTGTGTCAGACTCTTTGCTACCTACTTTTCATATAATATCTCATATCTCACTGTGTCCTATAAAATGTGTATTATCATTTCTACTCTTCAGGGAATTATATTAATTTTAGGAGATGTTTCCCCAAGGTGTCATGTTAGAACTTGGAGAGGACAGAGTTGAGCCTAGGTTTGTTTGAGCTGTCTAAAACTCATGATCAGGCTGGGTGTGGTGGCTCACACCTGTAAACCCCGCACTTTGGGAAGCCGAGGTGGGCGGATCGCTTGAGTCCAGGAGTTTGAGACCAGCTTGGGAACATGGTGAAACACTGTCTCTACAAAAAACACAAAAATTAGCTGGGTGTGGTGGTGCACGCCTGAAATCCCAACTACTCAGGAGGTTGAGATGGAAGGATCACTTGAGCCCAGAAGGTGGAGGTTGCTGTGAGCAGAGATCACGCCACTGCACTCCATCCTGGGTCACAGAGCAACATCCTATCTCAATCAATCAATCAATCAAATAAGTGGATAAAACTCATGGTCAGTATAATGTCAGCTCCATGGAGGTACTTTTTTTCCTCTTGTTTTTGTTCTCTGCTGTGTTCTCAGTGCTGAGAAGAAGGCCTGGCACATAGTTGGTACTCAATAAAGGCTTGTTTCATGAGTAACTGAATGGTCTCAGCGTTAGGTAAGCAGCTTGAGGTCAGGTTTCTTTGGCTCCCACATCTTTGTTTTTTCTGCTATATCACTGTCTCGGGTACAGGTGAGTAGAAAATAAATTCTCACAGGCAGACACAGACACATATATTTATGAATTTGTGTGTGTGAGCCTTTTTATCTATTTAACTTTTATTCAGCTTTAAAAATTTTTATTAAATTTTATTTTTTAAAGCAGTTTTAAGTTCATAGCAAAATTGAGTGGAAGGTACAGAGATTTCCCATACACCCTCTGCCCCCACACTCCCCTGTTATGAACATCCCTCACAGAGTGGAATTGTAATTGTTACAGCTGATGAACCTACATTCACACAAAGTCCGTAGTTTACATTAGGGTTCCCTTTTTTTTTTTTTTTTGAGACTGAGTCTCCCTCTGTCCCCTAGGCTGGAGTGCAGCAGTGCAATCTCGGCTCACTGCAACCTCTGCCTCCCGGGTTCAAGCAATTCTTCTGCCTCAGCTTCCTGAATAGCTGGGATTACAGGTGTGGGGCACCACACCCAGCTACCTTTTTTGTATTTTTAGTAGAGACAGGGTTTCGCCATGTTGGCCAGGCTAGTCTCAAACTACTGACCTCAAGTGATCCACTCGCCTCAGCCTCCCAAAGTGCTGCTGGGATTGCAGGCATGAACCACCACACCCGGCCACTACAGTTCACTCTTGATGTTGTATATTCTATAGTTTTGGACAAATGTATGATGGCATGTGTCTACCTCTATAGTATCATACGGAGTAGTCTTACTGCCCTGAAAAATCCTCTTTGCTCTGTCTATGAATTCCTTCCTCCCTCCTAACCCCTGGCAACCAGGATCTTTTTTACTCTCTCTATAGTTTTGTCTTTTCCAGCATGTCATATAGAATGCAGCCTTTACAGATCTTAGTAATATGTATTTAAGGTTCCTCTACATCTTTTCGTGGCTTGATAGCTCATTTCCTTTTAGGGCTGAGTAATACTCCATTGTCTTGATGTAGCACAGTTTAGTTACGCATTCATTTACTGGAGCACATCTTGGTTGCTTCTAAATTTTGGCAATTATGAGTAAAACTACTATAGACATCTGTATGCAGGTTTTTGTGTAGATGTAAGTTTTCAACTCCTTTGGGTAAAATACCAAGGAATGTGATTGCTGGATTATATGGTAAGAGTATGTTTAGTTTTGTAAGAAACTGCCAAACTTTTCCAGTGTGGTGCTACCAGTTTGCATTTCCACCAGCAATGAATGAGAGTTCCTGTTCCTCCACATCCTCTTCAGCAGTTGGTGTTTTCAGCGTTTTTGGATGTTGCTCATTCTGATACGTGTATAGTGATGTCTCATTATGTGTGATCTTTTTCTTTCCTTTGGTTTATTTTGTTAGGAATTATTGTGAGAAATGCAATTATGAAAGCAAATTGTAAAAACATTTTATAAGAAAGAAAATTGTAAAAACATTTTATAATTTCTTAAAAATATATTGATTTTTGTTTTTGCTGCTTACATAAGTGTGTCTTGTTAGTGGACATGCAAAAAATGGTCCAGTTTCACTGCTACCTTGCCAGTGCTGTTTTAAAAAAATTCTTTACTAACATTATATGTGAGTACATCACTATGTCAATCTTTCAATTTATTTCTAGTTCATTATTTGCTTATGGATCTTTTACGAATGTTCTATTTAGCAAGATATCATATCATATTTGTTTTGAAGCTTGGTGCTACTGCCTCCTAAACAATGAATGTTTTTCAGGTCCCAAACCAGTTGTCTTCCTGCAACATGGCTTGCTGGCAGATTCTAGTAACTGGGTCACAAACCTTGCCAACAGCAGCCTGGGCTTCATTCTTGCTGATGCTGGTTTTGACGTGTGGATGGGCAACAGCAGAGGAAATACCTGGTCTCGGAAACATAAGACACTCTCAGTTTCTCAGGATGAATTCTGGGCTTTCAGGTATATATGAATTGATAATGGCATGGATGTATTTCCTTAGTACTCTTAAAGCAGACAACAGGCTTCCAGCAGAAGAGGCAGATAGGTGGTAACTCTGAAGTTGTATGAGAGGGGAAGTTAGTGTCTTTTGAAAGGTTTTAAATGTTGCTAGGAATTTAATGACTAGCAGTAAGGTAAATTATGAGTAAATGATTACATTAAGATTTACATTTAGTTAGGAATTCTTAAGTTATTTTGGCATTTCTGGTGGTGTGGGTGCTGCTGGGTAAATGTTATTCCATAACTTTCCTCCTTTCTCCATAAATATGTAATCCAGATGTTCACTTTTCTTCTTTCCAGAAATTATCCTTTCCTCCCTCTTCCTTCTGGCTCCACCAGTTAATTGCTGTATGACATTGGACATCTTACATAAGCCTCCTGTGTCTCGGTTTCCTTATTTGTAAAATGGAGCATAATAAACACCTACCTCATAAGGTCACTGGGGGCTTAAAGGAGAGGATGCAGAGAAGGAGGCTCCACAGAACCTGGCACCTTGTATGAACTTGCTAGGGGTTGGCTCTTCTCCTGCCAGTGGCAACATGCGCATGCATGTACCCATATGCACACTTGGGTTTTGGTCTATGTTTTGGTACCAGGTATTAGAGAAAGTCAGCAGCACTATAGCAGCCTCCGGGCTTGCTTCCCATTTTTAAAACCAGAGGCACCTCTAAGGACATGAAACACAAGAATGAGAGCTTTTAACAAAAGGCATATACAAGAATTGGTTTATTGTCACGCTATTTGTAACAACGGAAAACAGGAAACTACCCAAATGCATGTCAGCAGTGAATGGATAAAGTGTTGTATATTTATATAGTAGAATAAGAATGAACAACTTACAATTATATGCAGCAAAAAATGGATTAAGCCAGATACAGGAGAATACACATTGTATAATTCTACTTACAGAAATATTTAAAAACAGGTGAAACTAATTTCTGGTGTGAAAAATGAGGACAATAGTTACTTTTGGGAGACACAACTGGAAGAGAGCCCAAGGGGGCTTCTGCAGTCCTGCTGGTGTTGTTTCCTGGACTCACTGCTGGTTTTCCCAGCTGTGTTTAGTTTGTGATAACTCATCAAACTGCATACTCAGTATGTGTGTGCTATTCTATTTTATGTACTATTTCAATGAAAGAGTTCCTTTCTTGGATTACAGTTACGATGAGATGGCAAAATATGACCTACCAGCTTCCATTAACTTCATTCTGAATAAAACTGGCCAAGAACAAGTGTATTATGTGGGTCATTCTCAAGGCACCACTATAGGTATGTATGTAAATAAGATCAGAAGTTGATATAAATTCTTCATTACAGAGTTTGTACTTTTCTTAAAAGTGAAATATAAAAAGATGTTAGTTCAAATTCCATTTATTTTTAAATGCCAAACAGAAATAATGAATAAGATAAGGAATGTTGGTAACATTTAGTCTTCTATGAAAATTCATGTATATGGTTGAAATTGAAGAAATTAATGTAAGCCACAATATATTACATGTTTTCCTAGATAAAGCAAGATAGGGATGTGAGAGGATAGAAAACAAGTAGTTTCTAAGTTCAGAGACTTACATAAAGAAAACAAGAAAATATACTGCCTTCTGAAGTTAAGTGGAATATAACTAACTACAGGTACATTTGGTTTACAAAAAATTTTGAAAAGTTATATGCATTTTAATTTATGCTGATTATATAAGTAATGCATGTTCACTGTAGAAAAATAGAAGAACAGAAGATTTAGCAAAATTAAAGAAAATAAAAATTGCCCATAATTCTAGTCAGCAAGAGTTTTTGTAATTAGGGGCTAGGAACCTGTCCTATAATTTATTTAATTCTCCCTTTTAATGTTTACTATGACTAACACCTTAGTGTTCCTGTCACATGTTTTCCTTACAATATATTCCTAGAAGGAGCCTTACTATATGAAAGGTATGAATGTTTTGAAGCGTCTCAAAACATGTAGTTATATTGCCAGAAAAAAAAATGGAGTTAGGCATTTTTCTTTATTTATATTTCTTCTTTCATGACTTGCCTGCTTGGGACCTTTGCCCCACTGCTTCCTAAAGTGATATTCTGGGGCCAGGTGGCAAGACGTCAGAGAGGGTTGTATTAATTCGTTTTCATGCCGCTACTAAAGACATACCCGAGACTGGGCAATTTATAAAGAAAAAGAGGTTTAATGGACTCACAGTTTAATGGACTGTGAGCTAGGGAGGCCTTACAATAATGACGGAAGAGCAAGGAACATCTTACATGGTGGCAGACAAGAGAGAGTGAGAGCCAAGTGAGGGAGTTTCCCCTTATAAAACCATCAAATCTCAAGAGACTTACTCACTACCACAAGAACAGTATGGGGGGAACCGCCTCCGTGATTCAATTATCTCCCACCAGGTCCCTCCCACAACGCATGGGAATTATGGGAACTACAATTAAAGATGAGATTTGGGTGGGAACACACCCAAACCATATCAAGGGTTAAAATATATTTTAAAGCTAGGGGATTCTAAATGTGTGAGTTCCTTTGAAATCATTGGTGGTTTATTTCAACGTGGTGTCTGTAAATTGTTCTTTGGGGGAGGGGCATGGGGGGGATAAAGGTGATGGGGTGAGGCTCTTGGAAATAGTCTGTTATTTACATTGTAAAAGGAACTGGGAAGATTTTCTGATTCTCCCAGACTGGATTTCTTCCAGTGCTTATCTAGGTTGAGATTTGGAACAAGCATTAACAAATGCTTGATTTACTAGTTTAACCAAATTCAGTGTTAGGGCACACGGAAGTTCAGAGTGCCCCATGTCAAGTGTTTTGGCTCCTGCTGGTGGTATTGTTTGCGTGGGTCTCAGGCCTCCGCGAGAGGGCGTCGCGAGTGACGGCCTTTGTGTTTTCTGAGAAGGAAATCCCAGATGATGGAATTCCTGTTTTCTTTCCTTTGTTCTCACAGGTTTTATAGCATTTTCACAGATCCCTGAGCTGGCTAAAAGGATTAAAATGTTTTTTGCCCTGGGTCCTGTGGCTTCCGTCGCCTTCTGTACTAGCCCTATGGCCAAATTAGGACGATTACCAGATCATCTCATTAAGGTACTTGGACCCCTCCCATCCCTCTCCTCTCCCCGCAGATTTCCTCCTCAGATCTGAAGAACTGGCAAGGGGAGGGATAATCTGTGCCTTCCTCCCCTGCGTTTTGATATCAGTGGAGCAGTGGGCTTTTCTTTTTCCGTTTACCCCTCCTTCCAGACCCAGGGGTGGCCGGGGACGCCTGTCGTTTCCTGCACACTGGTGCCACGTGTACTCATGGTTAGCATGTGTCAGTACAGCTCTGCCCACCTCACAGGGAGAGCAAGGAGAGTCTGGGAGAAAATAATTTAAGCATTTGTGGAGTTGCCCTTTATCCCATGAGGTGAGCCTGTGAACAGGGGATGTAGGAGATGGGAGATAGGAAATGTTCCCAAAAGCCCATCCCTAGCTACACTGAGGGTGACCTAACAACACTATCATTATTGTATTTTATAATATGGCTCCTAAACACAGCCAGTAGCTTCATCAGGGCTCTGCCCTAAAGCTGTGGCACCCGAACCTCTGTTCAAGGAGGAAATAGATTTCATGAAAAAGAGTTTTAAGCTAGGTAAGACCAGATGTTCTATTATGCATGCATTATATGTCTTTTATGAAATATATGTTTACACACACACACATATGAAATCCTGTATAGAAATATATACATGAAATGAGGTATAACGTCTCTCATGGGCCATTTAGAAGACTTAAATAGGAAAGATGGAAACTCCTAGGCTTAGGCAGTCCTTCTGCCTTGGCCTCTCAAAGTGCTGGGATTACAGGCATGAGCTACCATGCCTGGCCAATAAAAAAAAATTTTTAAAACAAAATAAAAAAGCAAGCGATGGGCTGGATTTGGCCTGCTGGCCAGTAGCATTGAATTAGATGGGCACACCTCTGGCAGACATTACTGATCAATCACAGTCTTGACTGTTTCTTGGAAGTAACCACCGATCCATCAGAGTCAGATGAAAATTACTTGGGGATGGCCCTGGGAGGGGTGATCATTAAGGCCCTTTCCCACTGTAGAAGTCTGCTGTAAACTTATTTGATTTTCTGCCTCCTTCTCTTCATTTGGAGAATTTAAATACACCTCTGTAGTGTGTGATTTTTGCTTTGGTAAACTTGTGCAAAAGCATCCTGGTTTGATGTCCACTGGTTGCCGTTCTCTCCTGAGGCCATTCATGGAGACATTGGGTACTTGTCTCTGTTTCTGAGGTGAGTCATGGAGACTTATGCACCAGAATGAAATGCTGAGATGTTCTTGGGTTTCTTTTTATTTTGTAGGACTTATTTGGAGACAAAGAATTTCTTCCCCAGAGTGCGTTTTTGAAGTGGCTGGGTACCCACGTTTGCACTCATGTCATACTGAAGGAGCTCTGTGGAAATCTCTGTTTTCTTCTGTGTGGATTTAATGAGAGAAATTTAAATATGGTATGCATGATTATAGTAAGATTTGATTTTTTTTTTAATCTGTGAATGTGCTTATTTGTGTTGAATGATATGGGAGAGGCGGGAATGACCTCATCAGAACTCTAAAGAGTCTTTCATTTGAGAGGCACAATCATGAACTTTGGCCAATGCCTAGAATATGGTACCACCTGCTGCTATCCTCAGGCTGACTGTGGTCACCTTCTTATGTTGTACCTAGATGGAGACTATTGAATGAGGAGATCTGTCACAAATTAAGTTGTAATATTTATAATTACTCTAGTGATTTGTTTCTTTTAGAAATTATTATAAGTAGTAAACATAAAGATGGGAACAATAGACAGTGGGGACTCCAAAAGGAAGGAGGGAGAGGGACAAGGGCTGAAGAACTTCCTACTGAGTACTATAGCCAATATTGAGTACTGTAGTTATGGGATCAATAGAAGCCCGCATCTCAGCATCATGCAATCCACCCTTGTAACAAACCTGCACATGTACCCCCTGAATCTAAAATACACAAATTTTCAAAAATTACTATAAGTATTTAAATTTGGAATGGCCATTTACATACACATATGTGTATGCTTGCAGTGTGTGTGTATTCATAAAAGTACATTTTATAAAATGTAAACCCATTTTATTTTATAAAATATAAACCCTTGGCCAATACTATGCCCGTGTTTCTAAATATGTTTGTTAGTTTGTCATGTGGCATTTTGAAAAAAAGGGTTAAAATCCTGGAATAAAGGCCCTAAGGAATTTCAGTGCCATTTTTCTTTTGTCTGATAATTAAAGCAAGGTGTGATGGTTATATGAAATTTGGGAAATTCAGGAAAGCATGAAGAAGAAAATGAAAATGCCCTGTAAACGAAACCCACACAGTCCCATGCTTACCATGTTGTTGCACCTCCTTCATATGGACTTTGTATGTGGTTGTATGTATTTTTATAGGACAGATTTTTAGTCAAATAATTTTTTTCTACCTCTCATCTCATATACTTGAGATTATGGCTCTAGTTTTTAGTGCTTTGAAGGGCAAAATACAATGTTTATTATCAATGCCACCTTAATGCTGTTTTCATTCTTCATTTCAATGTATTTATTTTGCAGTCTAGAGTGGATGTATATACAACACATTCTCCTGCTGGAACTTCTGTGCAAAACATGTTACACTGGAGCCAGGTAGGCATTCCAGGAGTGCATTTGGGGTTCATGTAAAATCAACCTCAGAAAGGTCTGGGCATGCAAACCCTTTCCAAATAGAAAGACAACCTGCTTACAAATCTGATCTGGTTTTCTTCCCCAGAGTCCTGGGTTTTTGTCATCGTGCTTGTGTTGCTTTTGATACCTGTGGTGGGGCACACTGTGTTATACGTGGGTTCGCAAACAGCTACTGGGGTTGACATTTTTCTTTTCCCTCCTCTCCCTTCCTCAAGTCTCAGGTTAATACATTCTCTCCCTTTCCTTCTCCCCCAGCTTTCTTTTCCTCCTCCTGTTTCCTCCCCTCCATCTGCTTCTCATTGAGTCCTAGATTCTTTTTATTTCTGTGTTGCTTCATAAAGAGTGATTTTAAATCCGTTTTGGAGATAGAAACCGCTGTTTCAACACTAACCCCTGATCACAATATGCTTGGAATAGCAGTGAATAAACTGCAGCTAAACCAATGATAGATGTGAATGGGGGCCCCTGACTTTTGAAATACAGTTTTGATTATTTTATCATGTAAATAAGTCATGTTCATTCTAGAAAATTTAGAAACTACATCTAGAAAAAAATTATCTTAAAATGAAAATAAAATCATTCTATAACCCTAGACAGAGAGGAAATGCATATCCATAGATATTGAATGTCTCTGCATTCTATTCTATACCTCTTCAAAAAGATGTTGTTAAAGACATGGATAGAAATAGTAGATGTAGAAATAGATTGATTTTTCTCCTGCTTACTGTTTTACAGCTTGCTTTTCTTTTTTCACCTGACAATATGTCAGGGACTTCTTTCTACCTCAGGACATAATTTTGTGCCATTTATTTTTCAGCTAACTTCATTTTTAATATGAAACAACTCACCATTTAAGCCCTAAACCAAGACACTGTAGGTGTCTTGAATAGTAATTTCCAAACACCTGGCAGTCACTGCTTGCATCAGAATCACCAAATTGCTTTAAAAAGTACACTATTTAATAAATCATTGCATTAAAAAAGTAATGAGAGTTGGAATTATAGTGGAATTCTTGGATTGGCTACCATCCAGGCTTATAAAACAAATACTCCTGTGTCCCAATCATTTGGACTAGAGAATCTGTACTTTTATTTTTTTGTTTTATTTTATTTTTTTGAGACGGACTCTCACTCTGTTGCCAGGCTGGAGTGTAGTGGTGCGATCTTGGCTCACTGCAACCTCCGCCTCCCAGCTTCCTGTGATTCTCCTGCCTCAGCCTCCCGAGTTGTTTTATTATTTTTAAAAAATTTTTTATTGAGGTATAAGTGACATAGAATATTTAAAGTGTACAATTTGATATATTTCAGTGTTTGTATACACCTGTGAAACCATCACCATAATCGACACAGCAAATATATCATCATCCTAAAAGGTCCCTGCTGCCCCTTTGTGATACCTCCCCCCATCCCTCCCCTCAATCCCACTGATCTGCTTCCTGTCATTGTAGCTTAGTTTGCATTTTCTAGAGCTTGCATGAGAACAGTCATGCAGTTTATACTTGTTTTTGTCTGGCTTCTTCCACTCAGAATACTTGTTTTGAAATTTTCCTATGTTGTATATGTCAGTAGTTCATTCCTTTTTATTTCTGAGGATCTGCATTTTTAAAAAATCTGCCTGGTAGATTCTTTTGCTCCACCAGGTTTGGGAGCAAACCTGGTCGAGACATCCTGATACTTTCATCTCCTTCTTCAGTTGCCCCAGGAACTCTAACAGTGCTATAGTTCTCCTTTCCCTGGGGCTCGTCTCTAAGGAACTAGGAAGAGCCTGGCCTCAGGCTCCTGGTCCTTTATAGTAACTAGAAGGCTGAGGGTTAAATGTCAGTTCCTCAGGGGCAGAGTTTGTTGTGGCCTAAAAGAGGGGCATCTGGAATGCAAATAGTTCATGACGTGCTGAACAGCACATGCTTACCACTTAAGGAAATCCCCCAAACCTTCAAAAATCCTCAAATTCACAAAGATTGAGGATTTTGGTTCTTGGTTCAGGTCTCTGCTTTTCTCCTTGGTCACATTTATGCTTATAGTCACTTGTTTTCTTCATATACCCTGTCACTAGAATTCCCCTACATTTTTGAGGATGCCTAGGACCTCTTACCTAATGGACATTTTCCTAAAAGGCCCAATGTCTGTCACCTCAGCAGTTATTGCACCCCCAGAGATGATGGAGGGTGACTGAGCTGGCTGGAGGCAGATCCTGAGCTTTCCCACCAGCTTAGTGACTGCCAGCAGCCCACGCACAGTACACGCCAGGCCTCAGCAAAGTACAAATGGCCACCAGACCTGGGATGTCAGAGGCCCTTGGGAATGTTGAAACCAAGGCTGTCCTAGGCCAACTCTATTTTATATTACAGACCTGTGTTGCTTCACCCTTCTGTGTCTTGGGCCTCCACTGGGCATGGGGTTTGCAGTAGAGACATTGGATCGGCTATCATCTAGGCTACTGGTCTTGTTCCAGCCCTCTTATCCAGCAGCTCGCCAGGGTCAAAGGCTGCAGGGTGAGGGCCAGAGCACTGCTCTGTGCCCCATTTGTGACCTGGTGACTTTAGATTCTAACTACCCTGGAATATATCTCCAGAATATTTGCAAAGCCCAGATTTGCTGTACAAGGCAGCCTGGGCCTTTGCTCTTCTACCTGCTGTACCATCTTTTGTCAGTAAAATGGTTGGTTGCTTTGTGCAGGCATTGTATCGGATCTTCCCTTTGGCTTTCCCTCCTCTGGGCTGTTGGCCAGGGGCTGCCACTGGTGCAGGCTGCAGGCTCCAAGAGGCAGTGCAGGAAAAGGCTTCTGTGGAAGGTGGGCAGGCCTGGATGCCGGGCAGGCTGGGGCTAGAATTCAGGTGTGGCATTAGAGGGCTCTTATGGTATGAGTTTGGGGTTGACCTTAAAGGCCATTTTGTTTACAGTACATTCAGAAGTTTACTTTTTGTTTAAATAATTAGGATTAACTTGTTAATAAATTCCATACCTTGTTCTTTAGTGGGATTTTAAATATAGCATACTCATCTTTCCATTCTCCTTATAAACCTGATGAATTTCGGAGCTCCCCAGAGCCAAGACTTGATATTACTTCTCACTTTCTCACTGGCCCTGCCCAGAGCCCAGGTACTCTCACCTGTTTGAAGAAGGCCATCCCAATGTAGTTTTCCAGTGTTGTTCTGAACTACCTAAGGTGCTATTAAAAATACTGGTTCTTGGGCCTGTCTGAGACCTGTGGAGACTCTGAATTCCTAGGGCTGTGACCCTGGGATCTATGTTTGAGTTAAGTGCCTTAGATGATTACGATGTGCTCTTTTTTTTTTTCTTTAAAGGAAAAAAACATACTTTTGGTAGGCTTTTAAAGAACACTGTAAAAAGGATATTCAGTACAATTTTTGTTAAACATGTAATATGTTTTATGAAATTTTAGAAAATACATGAGTGAAAGAAAAATGACTTGTATGTCTAGTGCCCAGCAATAGCCACTATTAATATTTTGGTATAATCTTACAGTTTTGTAATATAATCATTTCCATTACAAAAGTCAGATCATACTACATCTGCTTTTATGTAAATTTTCATTTAATGAAATGCCATTATATTTGTTAGATACAAGTTAAGCTGTTGTATTAGAGACCCCAAAATACAGCTGCTAAATAAAGAGTTTATTTCTTTCTCATAATAAAGTTCAGAGAGAGGTGGCCCAGACTGATGATAGAGGGGGTTTTGGCTGTGTTCCATGAGGCCATGCAGGGACCCAGTTCCCTCCATACTATAGCTCTGCCATCCTCGGGGTGTTGTCCTCTTCTGCCTGGTTGCAGCCGGGTCACCTCCATGTCTCTTCCAACTCACAGGAAGGCAGGGGAGAGGGAGCTCAGGGCAAGTGACTTTGTGCGAAGGAGATAGCTTAGAAGTGAGCGGTATGGCCACAGCCTGGCTGCTCGCAGGAGGATGAGGATGTGGTTTCTATCTTGGCAGCCATGTGCTTAGGGAAAGCTTTAGGGATTCTGTTACTGAAAGGAAGAAGGCAAGAATGGGAATGGGTGGCAGTCTCTGACATAATTTAAAATGCCTTTCCGGGTCAGTAACTAAAGTTTTAAAATATTTGTCATAAAGGGCAGTTTCTGTTGCTTGAATTTTATTATCATTTTGTTTTTTGCAGTGATAGTTGTTTTGCAGTCATAAATCATCTGTCCTTATATGTTAGAGTGTTTTCTTAGGATGATACATTCATAGCACTAGACTTAGTAAGGGAGAGGGTAGGCATAGCTTTAAGACTTCTAATACATATTGTACTTTAGAAAAGTTGAACCCGTTTACATTTTTATTACCATTCAAGACCTAAATATAATTTTTAAATGTCATCTTAAAACGGTTTATCCTAATACTATAGGCATTTCCTCCTGATCATTATCTACATATACTCTGTGATATGATTATCACAGAAGTATAACCTTAGTGTATATTTGGTTTCATTTTTTTCCACTTAGTATTATTTATGAGATTATCTGTAAGCCATTTTCTGTTTCTATTTTATTTATATTTATGACAGTGGCATACTCCTTGTGTATAATTATGTAACATATTTACCCAAATATCTATTATTTGAAATGGTAAGTTTTGGCCACAAGGTGGCGCCCGGTAAAAAGAAATGCCCAGACATTCTCTTCAAAACTGCTTTTGGTTTATGTGAAGTCTGTTCTTATCAACTGCATACAATTCTACTGTTTGATGTAATAAAACACAGAGCGAGATGATATACTACAAGGGATTGTTACTTATTAAAATTGGGCTTTAGCTTATTTCCAGGTTTTTGTTACTGGAAATCATCTTAATACTTTTCTTTTGAAATATCCTTTCAAGTGGATAGCTTGAAGTCCTAAGTGACTTAGCACAAAGTCAAATTTAGAACTTCAGTCTGAGCTATAGGCAAGTTTCACCTTTGTATTCTGTGCTCACGCTGGTGCTTCATATGAATGCTGAAGGACATGTGACAAAGTGATGAACTGCTGTCTGTGTTCAGTGGCAGAATAGTTTGCATCAATATATTTTCACTGACAAAGATGGGGAACAGATGTACCGACAGGTGCTGTGAATCCAAATTTTGTTTTGCTTGTTAAATATGCCACAGGTATTTAATATCAGTCATTTGCAACGGCAAAAACAGATGCCGAATATTTCTCCTGTAACAATCCCCTATAGTATATCATCTCACTCTGTCTTTTATTACATCAAACAGTAGAATTGTATGCAGTTGATTAGAACAGACTTCACATAAATCAAAAGCAGTTTTGACAAAGAATGTCTGAGCATTTCTTTTTATCAGGCGCCACCTTGTGGCCAAAACTTACCATTTCAAATTCATTTGGCTTGCCAATTTTGTGTTTAATTTTTGACATACATTTAATTTGAGAGTGTAGAGGAAATATGGATTTGCACTATTTTGAATTTTAAAAATAAGTGACATTTTGCTAATATTTTATATTATACTATTTTAAATATGAATAAATGTAAATTTCAATGCAATTTCAATTTCATGGCTCTAGTATCCCTAACTAGTTAGAATTGTGCTGGCATGCAGTACTACTTGGTGATTATACTGATACCAATACTGAAGAAAAAGTGTTTAATCAATACCATCATTAAAATTTGACTAATACAACTAGACAAGTAGAATGGGTAAATAGAAAATATACAGTCATCCCTCAAGTATCTTTGGGGACTGGCTGCAGACATCACCCCCAAACCAAAATTCACAGATACTCAAGTCCCTTATATAAAATGATGTAGTATTTGCATATAGCCTATGCACATCCTTTCATATGCTTTAAATCATCCCTAGATTACTTATGATGCTTAATACAATGTAAACGCTATGTAAGTAGCTGTTACACTGTTTTAAAATTTGTATTTTTTATTGTTTTATTATCTTTTATTTTTTCCAAATATTTTCAATCTGCAAAATATCACTTGGCTGAATCCACAGATACAAAACTGGATATGGAGGGCCAATTGTATATTATAATTATTTTATCTATATATATCCATCTCTCTGTCTCTCTCTCTCTCTATATATATATGTATATATATATGTAGCTATCTATCTGTCTACCTTTATTTCCCAAGTAAAATGACTAGCTCTTTGAAAAAGCTTAGGATGCAAATTTCAGCAGAAAATGTCAGCATAAAGTTCTGCTAGCAGGAGCAACTGTTGATCTAGTATAATTGACAGCATATGTGCATAGCTGCTTTCTTGTGTCAGGTGGTAGCTGCTTAACAATCATACAATGAGAAATTGAGTCATTCAGTAAAGCAGGACAAAACCATGCCATTTCACTTAAAATAATGCCTTGGAAATGAAGAGTAAATCTGGATATTGGTATGAAGTTGATTTCCGAGGTCGTGGCTAGCTCCAGCAACCTATGATGTTATCTCTAACTTCGGTATCAGATAACTCTTTTCCAAATTATCTTCTTTTTAGGCTGTTAAATTCCAAAAGTTTCAAGCCTTTGACTGGGGAAGCAGTGCCAAGAATTATTTTCATTACAACCAGGTAAACTTTTTAGTCTTTTCATTAAAGGGGGCCCTGAAAACTCATCAAGAAAGCCAGCCTGGCCTATCAGGATTCTGGCCAGGCTCAGGTGCTGTGGGAAATGTTTGCAGGAGTTGACTAGTGTTTGTTTTCCATCAGTCCATTCAGAACCATCCAAGCTTTGTAGCTGGTGTTGTGGACTGGGCCTCCTCTCTTTGTCCTTTCCCCAGCTCTAAATAAGAATCATCACTGTTATGCATTACTCAGAGTAATCACGAACATAGCCTGTAGAGTCAGACAGTCCTATGTCTGTTATCTGGTAGCTATGGGGCCTTGGCCAGATTACATTGCTTAAGCCTCTTCCCTGCACTAATAAAATTAGCATTTTTGAGCATGCTAAATGCACTGAAGTGTGAGGCACTTTGCTCTGTTTTTTAAATTTAATTCCCAGAGCATCTCTGTGATGTAAACGTGATTATCTCTGACTTAAACATGAGGACAGTGAGGCTTAGAGAATTTCTGTGACTTGTCTTACACCCAAAGGGAAGAAGTAGGAGGGCATGATCCCAAACTCTTTCCAGCCACTATTGCCTTGAGTCTACTACCTATGGAATACAACACCTTCCTTGCCGGGGATTAAACATTCATTTTGGTGCCCAGCCTACGGCAGCAGCTCCACAGCTAGTGGCGATTATAATTAGCATTCTTTCATTTGGGGTTAGATTTCTTTTTTTGTGCCGGTAATGGCAACTTGAAAAGATACTCAAAGGGATTTTAAAAATTTAGTCTGTTAGTCAAACTTACTAGACAATGTTTAATGGAGATTGCGCTTATTGTGATTTTGAAAATTAAAACAACAACAACGAGGCTTTCTCTGGTTCCTTTTCATTGTAGAGTTATCCTCCCACATACAATGTGAAGGACATGCTTGTGCCGACTGCAGTCTGGAGCGGGGGTCACGACTGGCTTGCAGATGTCTACGACGTCAATATCTTACTGACTCAGATCACCAACTTGGTGTTCCATGAGAGCATTCCGGAGTGGGAGCATCTTGACTTCATTTGGGGCCTGGATGCCCCTTGGAGGCTTTATAATAAAATTATTAATCTAATGAGGAAATATCAGTGAAAGCTGGACTTGAGCTGTGTACTACCAAGTCAATGATTATGTCATGTGAAAATGTGTTTGCTTCATTTCTGTAAAACACTTGTTTTTCTTTCCCAGGTCTTTTGTGTTTTTATATCCAAGAAAATGATAACTTTGAAGATGCCCAGTTCACTCTAGTTTCAATTAGAAACATACTAGCTATTTTTTCTTTAATTAGGGCTGGAATAGGAAGCCAGTGTCTCAACCATAGTATTGTCTCTTTAAGTCTTTTAAATATCACTGATGTGTAAAAAGGTCATTATATCCATTCTGTTTTTAAAATTTAAAATATATTGACTTTTTGCCCTTCATAGGACAAAGTAATATATGTGTTGGAATTTTAAAATTGTGTTGTCATTGGTAAATCTGTCACTGACTTAAGCGAGGTATAAAAGTACGCAGTTTTCATGTCCTTGCCCTAAAGAGCTCTCTAGTCTAACGGTCTTGTAGTTAGAGATCTAAATGACATTTTATCATGTTTTCCTGCAGCAGGTGCATAGTCAAATCCAGAAATATCACAGCTGTGCCAGTAATAAGGATGCTACAATTAATTTTATCAAACCTAACTGTGACAGCTGTGATTTGACACATGTTTTAATTGCTCAGGTTAAATGAAATAGTTTTCTGGAGTCTTCAAAAACAAATTGCACTGATAAAACAAAAACAAAAGTATGTTTTAAATGCTTTGAAGACTGATACACTCAACCATCTATATTCATGAGCTCTCAATTTCATGGCAGGCCATAATTCTACTTATCTGAGAAGCAAATCCCTGTGGAGACTATACCACTATTTTTTCTGAGATTAATGTACTCTTGGAGCCAGCTACTGTCATTATTGATCACATCTGTGTGAAGCCAAAGCCCCGTGGTTGCCCATGAGAAGTGTCCTAGTTCATTTTCACCCAAATGAAGTGTGAACGTGATGTTTTCGGATGCAAACTCAGCTCAGGGATTCATTTTGTGTCTTAGTTTTATATGCGTCCTTATTTTTAATACACCTGCTTCACGTCCCTATGTTGGGAAGTCCATATTTGTCTGCTTTTCTTGCAGCATCATTTCCTTACAATACTGTCCGGTGGACAAAATGACAATTGATATGTTTTTCTGATATAATTACTTTAGCTGCACTAACAGTACAATGCTTGTTAATGGTTAATATAGGCAGGGCGAATACTACTTTGTAACTTTTAAAGTCTTAAACTTTTCAATAAAATTGAGTGAGACTTATAGGCCCAAAGAATTGTGTGTATGTTTTTTCTCTTTTATTTAATAGTCATCCGGTTCTTCCCTTTCTCTCTTGGCAGTACTTGGAACTCTTCTCAAGGTTAATGTGTTTACTCCGGGAAATGAAGGGCTACCAAGTAACGAGTGATTTTTAAAAATCATTTTTTTGTTTGCCACAAGAGGGCACTCTTGGCTTTGCTTGCAAATCTTCCCACGCTCTCTTCCCTCACTACTTTTTTTCTTTTCTTTTCTTTTCTTTTATTATTATTATACTTTAAGTTTTAGGGTACATGTACACAATGTGCAGGTTAGTTACATATGTATACATGTGCCATGCTGGTGTGCTGCACCCACTAACTCGTCATTTAGCATTAGGTATATCTCCCAATGCTATCCCTCCTACCTCCCCCCACCCCACAACAGTCCCCAGAGTGTGATGTTCCCCTTCCTGTGTCCATGTGTTCTCATTGTTCAATTCCCACCTATGAGTGAGAATATGCGGTGTTTGGTTTTTTTTTCTTGCGATAGTTTGCTCAGAATGATGGTTTCCAGTTTCATCCATGTCCCTACAAAGGACATGAACTCATCATTTTTTATGGCTGCATAGCATTCCATGGTGTATATGTGCCACATTTTCTTAATCCAGTCTATCATTGTTGGACATTTGGGTTGGTTCCAAGTCTTTGCTATTGTGAATAGTGCCGCAATAAACATACGTGTGCATGTGTCTTTATAGCAGCATGATTTATAGTCCTTTGGGTATATACCCAGTAATGGGATGGCTGGGTCAAATGGTATTTCTAGTTCTAGATCCCTGAGGAATCGCCACACTGACTTCCACAATAGTTGAACTAGTTTACAGTCCCACCAACAGTGTAAAAGTGTTCCTATTTCTCCACATCCTCTCCAGCACCTGTTGTTTCCTGACTTTTTAATGATGGCCATTCTAACTGGTGTGAGATGGTATCTCATTGTGGTTTTGATTTTCATTCCTCTGATGGCCAGTGATGGTGAGCATTTTTTCATGTGTTTTTTGGCTGCATAAATGTCTTCTTTTGAGAAGTATCTGTTCATGTCCTCACTACTTTTTCCAAGATTTTCTCCAGCATCTTCCTCTAGGGAAGGTAGAGAACATTGTTGCTTTCTGAGCCAGTTGGAATTTGATGGCCAGCCATGGTAGTATTATTTCTGTTCAGGAGTATAATTAATTCTTGCCTAGTGGATAACATCTGGAAAACGTTCTTAAGGAATACCTGCCCCTCAAATGTAAGCTGAAAATAAAAATTTGCCTAATAGGTAAATGAGTGATCAGAACTTCAGATGTGGTTGGGGGATGGGTGGCAGGAGGAAAAGGTTTTAACTCAGGCCTCACACATATATAGGACTGAAATTTAGACTAGTGACATCCCCAAATAATGATTATTTTGTGTTTGTGGGTATTAAAGGTGTTAAATTATTAAATATAAACATTAAAAATACACTGTAATGTGATTTCTTGTCATTAATTTTTTAATGTATTAAGAGATTTTCAAAAGATAAGTCACTCTGATCTGTTGTGACACTGAAAGGCAACTTTGAATAGTAATTATTCTGATTTTTAAAAAGTTAATCAGTATTTCATTATGTTGTGCTAGGTGCAGATTTGAACTTCAATTCCAAATTAAGCAAGCAAAACTCTTTGTCAAATTGTCTTAGCATTACTGAAAATAATACTTCACATTTTGTATTGTGCCTTACGGGGTTTCAAAGCCTTTTCATAAGGCTTTAATATTTGCAATAACCCCTTTGACAGGTGAGGTGAGTATTTGTTTCTCTACAGGCAAGGGAATGCCTTTTTAATGGGGATGATTTTATATGCCTTTAAAGTTTCAGAGAGGTTGATGAGAGTTTCAACAGTATAAGTGAGTAGAAGCGCCCACTTAAATGCGACATGTAAGTGGATCAGAATAGAAAGTGTTTAAAACCAAATATGCACCAGTATTTGGACTAATAGGAGCATCAGGAGAGTGTCTGGAGGAAGCTAACATCCCCATGTTCTTCATCAGCATCTCCTACTGTTTTTGGCATGGCTAATTAATGTTTTCTGAGTCTTTTGTAAAGTGTCACATAAAAGCAGCTTCAATGACCCCTTCCAATATCAAACTCCTCCTGAAGAGATACTTACCTTGGAACCAACCCTGGCCCTTTTCTGCTCAGTTTGGCTGTAACTTGCTTTTTATCCCTAGCTAGCCTTGTCTTGACTTTTCTGAGACTGCATTTTTAATCTTTAGTCTTTAAAATGGAGGATTAGATTTTGATATTCGAGATCATTCCACCTCTACGAGTCTTCCCTGTTACACAACACTACACATCTCTAATAGCCAGGAACAGTTTTGATTAAACAGATGCCCAAATGGCCTTACCTAATTTGAGAAAGAAAAAGAAATTCATAAAGGTCATTTAAAAAAGATTATGTGATTGATGGCAGGCTTTGCTAATTACATGTTCTATTTGCTGGGGGAAGGGGAGCAGCATCCACAGTCTTTTGGTAAGTTGGTGCCATATAACTTTGAGATTGTGATGAGTGTGCACAAACTTGATTGTTGTACTCTCAGAAAAGTGATTTGACCCCTGTGATAAGCAGAAAATAAAAGATTCCTGTCCTCCAACCCCGCCAGAAAAACCATACTAAGATAAAAACGATATGCAGGAAGCCATGATCAACTGGAGAAGAGATGGCATGGCCAAAGTTCTAATGCTAGCGGTCAGAAAACACCCCCTTTTGCGGAAAACCATCAATTGGACAAGAAATGGTGTGGCCAAAGTTCTAATCAGAAAACACCCCGTTTTAGGGAAAACCATCTTTACAGGTGGGTAGATCCAAACTACATCAAGCAGTACTCCAGAAAAAAAAAAAAAAAGATCTGTTTTTTAGCCTCAATTTAGAGCTAATATCCTTTAAAATGAATCTTGAGTCCACAAATATCTTTTGAACACTCATTACATACAAGATGCAATGCTTGGCACTGTGAGAAGAAGTCCTAGAAGATACACCCTGTGCTCTAAAAAGACCTAATCATCTGGCAAGCTATTACATTTTTGTGCAAATAAAAACTGTTTCAAGGTGCGCATGTGCCAAATTCAAGAAATGATACCACCCTAGTCAGCACTTGATAGTGTTCAATTTTATTTTGGTCCATTAAGTGATACTGTTTTTGGTTACCTGACATATTGTTCAGCATTCCACATGATATAGAGTGGAGAACTAATACGACTGTAATTCATCAATTTCCCTGGGACGGTTGCATTTGTATGTTACACAAAAACTTCTGTCCTGGTCAGCTGCAAGTGCAGAGATGGCAGAGAAGCTAGTTGCTATCCTTCAAAGTGCCACAAAGTCACGGGGGAGAGTACGGACAAAGCAGGCTGAAGCCAGCGCTCTCAAGTTTTGCTGCCCACGGCTTTCTGTAATCGGCACATGGACATTATTCTAACAGCGATAGACGGTGGATACACCAAAGCAGAAAATGAATGGGTTGGTTGGGGCTGGGGACTCAAAGGAGACAGTCTTGACAGCAAATCTAGCAGCTAAATCCAAATTAAGCAAACCTGCTAATGCCACTCACTTAAAAAAAAAATCTTTCTTGCTCTCGCAACCAGAGCACCCAAGCATGATAACTGAGACCACAAGAAAAGGACAATGTGTGCTGAAAGGAAATTTGAGGGCTAACTTCTGTTGAGGGTAAATTTGAGTGATATTTTACTTATGAGCGGAAATCCAATTTTAATGTTGAGAAAGTGAGCTCTAATGGTCCGTTTGGAGCAGTGAGAAGGACGCTCTTCTCTGAAACACTGCATCAAGGACAAGACCACGTCTAGCCGGAATGAGAAGAAAAGTTTCTGGTTTACCCTAAAAGTGAAGTGAAAACAACACTGGGGAAGGGAGGAGATGTTGTTGGGGGGGGGGGCGAGTGGGCGGTAGAGGTGGACAGCTTTGGAAGGACAGGTTGTTTAACTGGAAGCAACTAGGGGCCTACATTATACCTATTTTCTGCTATCATCTAGAAATCAAAGCAGCAGCATTAGAAAAATTCACCCTTGTTCCCTTTTTGTATTGGCTGTCAAGAAACTCAACACTGCTTCTGAACCTTTATCTCATCAACAGCAAATATGTCAGCAGAATATAATAATGTTTTCATAGTACACTGGGTTAAATAAAAAGGCTGCTGTAGGGCTAGAGGCTACTGCTGAGGGCTCCTGGGAATGAGCATCTAAGGAATGTCAGTATTCCATCAGTGGCAGTTAGTGGACACACACCAGTTAGGAGATTCTGAATTACAAATTGGCCTATTATATGTATCTATATCTTATATATTACATATTATGAATTGGCGTATTATATATATCATATGTATGCATATATACCATATATGATCTTAGTTTTAGGCCCATATATTGGTCCATATTTTTGTATACTTGTTCTTTCCTCATAATAGATGGCTTTATATCTTTTATTTCTCTTTACATAATCTTACTTGATTTTAATTTCAAATTTCTCAGTTATTCTTTAGGTAACGTGTGGAGTACAAATTTAAAATACCATGCATATTACTTGGTGTGTTTGCTGTGTGCTAGGACCTATGATTTTACTGCTGTAAACCCACAGCAATAATAATAATCCTACTTCTTGGCAGGGTGAGGAAGCCAGCTTTTATGAGGATTGGATAAAATCAATTCAAATAAAACATTTAGCCAATGCGTGGCACCTAGTAGGTGGGCTTTACACGGTAGACTTATTATTTTTCCATTTAATACTCCAATTTCCCTTTGTGGGGAATCGGTGGGATAAGAAAATGCAAGCTTCAAGGAGTAAAGGGCTGGACACAACCACATAGATACAAGACACTAAGCAAGAATTAGGAGTACTCCCTGGCTTCAAAGCTGGTGTCTAAAACGTCTATCCCCTAAGGGACCCTTGTATCGTGTCATGTGTCAGACCCGGGGTTGAACTCGAGGATTTTTGTGCTGTTCCCAGGGTCTCTCAAGAGCTCTCCTAGTACCGACCTCCTTGTGCTCGGTGGCCCCTGGCCCGAGGACCCCAGCTGGGTGGCGGAGGAACGCAGGGGATAGAGACTAGCCCCCTAGCCGGGCTCCGTGGGCCCGGAGTGGATTCAAGGACCGGTGGCAGAGGGCGACTGCAAGTTGGCCCCGCAAAGCCAACAAGGGGAAGGGCAGGGTAGTGACGACATCACCTGGTCCTTCAACAGCCTCCCGGGAGGCTTCAGGAACTCACATCTCTTTCCCTTGACGAACAACGCAGGTGGTTTGCTGAATTAAGTGTTCCCGCCCCAAATTGAGATACAACGGGCTTTTTAGCCAGATTGGCGCAGACTGGGCGTTAAATCCAGCATTTTCCCGGCAAAGCTGAGCCTGGCCGCCGCGGAGCCCTCTTTCCGCTGTGCGGTGCCTCCGGCTCCGATCGCGGGCCCGGCGCCCCGGGACGCGCCGCCGAGGGTAGCTACGCGGCCGGGCTGCGGCCTCTCCCGGAGAGCCTGCGTGCGTGGTCTCTCTAGCTTGCTGCCCGCCGGCCAGGAAAACTCTGGGGACAAGCTGGAGCTGGCGGAGGTTCCCATCCGGCCACCCTTCCCGTCCGATTTCCTGAGCTGACGGTCACCGCCGGCGTTCGGGGACCAGCGGTTCCCTGGGCAAAGGGCTCGTTTCTCGATCGCCGCTGGATAGACCGCAACCGGGTTCTCAGAAAACACCCGAGCTACAGACCGCATGTAGCTTTAAACAGTTTTTAAAATGTGATTATGCTTGCGTCTTTATGAAAGCACATGGATGCAGTTATACGTATGCATTAAAAAACACAAACAATTCTGCATTGATTGCAAAGGAGCGCTTTCTGGTGGCAATGTAAACGGTCTAGTTTGAGACCCGTGATGACACACGTGAACTGAGTTGCCAAACTCATAGAAACTCCACACGGTAGATCTGTACATTGTATCACGTGTTAATTGTACGCCAACTGAAAAATCAGAACTTACATGAAAAGTACGAAGTGCCACTGCATACACGCATATCTAAAAGCCGGTAAGATGCGGCTATAGATGAGCACATTTACAGCAATCAAGGGCCCCTCTGCCGGGTTGCTAACTTATTCAAGCTTCGCATCGCCGGGAAAGGGATGGAAAGGCAGCTGACATCACTCGGGGCGGGGCCGTGAGTCCTGTGAAAAGTCGGTGGGACTCGAGCAGCAGCCTCAGCTGCCTTGCACAGCCTCGCAATGAGCTGCCACAACTGCTCCGACCCCCAGGTCCTTTGCAGCTCCGGGCAGCTGTTCCTGCAGCCCCTCTGGGACCACCTGAGGAGCTGGGAGGCCCTCCTACAGTCGCCCTTCTTCCCGGTCATCTTCTCCATCACCACATACGTGGGCTTTTGCCTGCCCTTCGTGGTCCTGGATATCCTGTGCTCCTGGGTGCCCGCCCTGCGGCGCTACAAGATCCACCCTGACTTCTCGCCGTCCGCGCGGCAGCTGCTACCTTGCCTGGGGCAGACCCTCTACCAGCATGTGATGTTTGTGTTCCCCGTGACGCTGCTGCATTGGGCCCGCAGCCCGGCCCTCCTGCCCCACGAAGCTCCCGAGCTGCTCCTGCTGCTGCACCACATCCTGTTCTGCCTGCTACTCTTCGACATGGAGTTCTTCGTGTGGCACCTGCTGCACCACAAGGTGCCCTGGCTGTACCGCACCTTCCACAAGGTGCACCACCAGAACTCGTCCTCGTTCGCGCTGGCAACGCAGTATATGAGCGTCTGGGAACTGTTTTCTTTGGGCTTCTTCGACATGATGAACGTCACACTGCTCGGGTGCCACCCGCTCACCACCCTGACCTTCCACGTGGTCAACATCTGGCTTTCCGTGGAGGACCACTCCGGCTACAACTTCCCTTGGTCCACTCACAGACTGGTGCCCTTCGGGTGGTACGGGGGTGTGGTGCACCACGACCTGCATCACTCTCACTTTAACTGCAACTTCGCTCCGTACTTTACACACTGGGACAAAATACTGGGAACGCTGCGGACTGCATCTGTCCCAGCGCGGTGATGTGGCTGCGGTGGGTGCCCCTAAGACTCGGGACTGCTGTGCCTTTCACACTTGAATGAAGAGAAACACCTGAGCTATATATTTTTTTAAAGCAACTAACTTATTAACCGATGAAAACCATAGATAAAACCTGATGCATTTTTGTAATCTGACAAAGTAATTTACATACTGTTTGTGTATCAATACAATTTTGTGTTCTTGGTATTCTTAGTCTAGCTCACCTCAATAGCCTTGAATCCTGCATATGAATTAGACATTCATCACTGGCATATTTAGAATATCTCTAAAAGGACTTGTTTGTAGAATAAGGAATTTTCTATGTTTCAAAGTGTTCTAAAACCTGGCTAAAAGAATGTATTTTTGTGGATGGTGTTGACTTCTGACTCTAAAAGCAATCAAACATGTTTCTGCTGGACAGTGACCAAGAATTATAGTACCTTCTTATATTTTTTTATAGAACTGTATATTTATTTAGAAAGAAATGTTATTCGTGCTTTAAAAAAGAAAAAAAAACATGAATCAAATAAGTATTGACTCCCGTTTCACTGGTATTTTGACTGATAAAAAAGGGAAGAGGGAGCGGGCATACCGAGTGTCCTTCTAAGCCTCCATCAGCCTCACCATGGAAAGAGAGGAATCTGGGTGTAGGGTGTTCTGTTGGGGGTTGTTAGAGAAAAGGAGGCAGGAGAAGGGGCTCTGTTTGTTTTGCTGTAGCAATTTCATGGAGGAAAAACACGCTAATATTCTTAATGCTTTTCAGCTGATTTCTGTATAACAGGCAAATGATAGGATTACTCTGTAAAGTTTCATAGAAAGATTAACGCTGAGCAGTCAATCATTTTATTATTTGTGGGAATGGATTAGGGGAAGAACAGAATTGGAGGCGTGCCTTGCTTTGCAAAACTGGTGAGTCAATAGTATACACTAGAGTGGCTGATAGATGTGCAAGGGGATTCTGAGGAAGCCCCTGTTTTCATGAATCCATCCATAGCTACTGCAAATGAACATCAAAGCATTTCTTCTGAAATCTGGAATTTCTGTATATTCAGTTTTCTTAATTAAAACATACATGCAGCAGGTACAGCCCTTTCTAAAAGAAAGATAAAGTGAAATTTGGCCCTGGATCCCTGATTCCTCATGTGGAAAAGGAGGAGGTTTCCCAGATGTTCTTGCAGATGACAGTAAATATTCCTATTATTAACCACACACCTATCACCCATCACTCACCACTCACCCCATCTAACTCCTGCCTATTCATTTTAGTTTTGTTTTTGGAATATAATTTATATAGTGTAGAGTTAAAAATCAAGACAATTTAGACAAAATATAAAGAATGGCAGCTTTGTGTGTAATTCTTGGCTCATTATATTTGAACCAAACTGTCATGTTTAAAGGTAAAACATCCATTTAGAGACCTGGTCTCCACGGTCTGCCAAATGAGACTCCCAAGAAATATGGTTAGGCCCTCCAAATGTTTGGCAGAATGCCCCAGAATGTGGAACCTCACAGCCAGTTTTCCCATGTTCCCTTCAACGTGTGTGTTCCTTTAGCTTCTTGACTGAAGTTACCTCCTCCTCTGTCTGTATCAGGACCAGGCTGGGATTTAAAGATGATATTGATTTATAAAAGTGAAATCCATGAAAAGAGGAAGTGAGATGTGAGGAGAAAATGCTACACTGACGGTAGTATATTATTATCATGATGCACGTGGCACCTGGAGTAAGAAGAGAATGATAAACAGGCAGGTGTGGAATCTATGGTGCAACTATGAGTTGTAAGCAGCTGTAGGCACTCCAAAGCTGCCCTGTAAATCATGGATAATAACAATTTATCACAGCTTATCCTCAGAGAATTGTAAAAATGTATCATGTTGCATCACTGCATAAGGTAATTTTAGATTTTGGGCAAATTATACACATGGAAAGTGCACAATTTTGATTTAGAAACACTTTCTTACAATCGAATGTCTTAACAGTTTTTAATGCCTTGGGAGGTAGAACCGCGAAAGTGGAAAGGATGAGCAATTTTTCCGATAGCTTGAGAACCTGTTAATAAAAATAGTAAAGAAAAAGTTCATATGCGCATGCGCTGTCACACAATTTCTCACTTGCTCCTTACAACACCACCATAGGGATGTAGAATAGTTATTATTATCATCATCACCTCTGTTATGGATAGAGGATTGGTACCCACACAGGTTAAGTACCTTTTTCCAGATTACAAAATACGAGGAGTGGCAGCCAGTTCTACTAAACTTAGGTCTGGTGGTGTATACTGTGCTTCTCTTCTGATAACTGCCAGAGAGCTGCAAACCCTGCAACACCAACAAATGGCCTCCCTCTGTTGTTCCTCCTTTGTTACTACCCCTAAAACAGTGTTACCCTGGCCCACTACTTCACTTCCACATGGCTGCCAAAGCGTCTGCCTGGGTAGGGGAGAAAGCCAGGGGAGGTAGAGCAAGGCCAGTCTAAGCAGGCCCTGGGAGAGCAGGAGGCAGGTCAAGGACTGTTTTCTGCATCCTTCATTGCACCTGTGCTACAAACGCAACTATTGCAGCCAGATTACCTGAGTGGGAATCTGGGTTCTGGGACTTACTAGCTGAGTGGCTTTGGATAAGGTAATTAACCTCTCTGCCTTAGCTTCCTTATCTGTTGATCACAGACTGTTCCTTGCTGAGTTGTTGTGAGGGATTTTTGAGTTACTAGATGCAAAGTGCTAGATGAATCCGAAATCCTGGCTGTAGTCGTGTTTGCTGTGACTGATGCTTCCCAGTGTGAGTGCTAGGACTGCAGTTCAGAATGGTCAAAGCTTTTTGTTCACAAACATGCTTGTGCTCGCTCATATTCTGGGGAATCAAATAAAGCCAAGTTGTTGGTTCTGCTTCCATCACAAGCTACTTCTCCCACCATCCTTCCAAGGCAAAAGTTTTATAAAGAGAAAGAAGTCTATGTTTGTTTGATTCTACTTCTTTACCTCTGAGTCATTCTACTCCCACTCCTCTGGAAACTTTTGCTTTGGGTTGCCTGCTAATTTCCTAATTCTCAAATCCAGTGACTTTTCCCCGTCTTCTTCTTCTTCTTCTTTTTTTTTTTTTTTTAGAAGAATTTGATTTTCAAACCAGCTCATCTTGGAATGTGGTTCTTGCTTTGCTTTAGTGAGGTTTCTCTCAACTCCTTTCCGTCCTCATTCTCCAGCTGTTCCTTCTCTCTTCAATGGCTCTTCTTTCACCACAATAGGGAGGCAAGCCTCAAGGTGCTTCTCATTTTACTAAAAAATACCTGTATTGTTTATAATTAATATCCTCCCTACCATCTCCTAATGTAGTCTATAAATGTCCTACTGCACTGCATTCTAGTAAATATGCACAATGTGTATACGCATGTATATTCACATACACCATGCATATGTGCATATGCATGTAACATGTAGACACACTATATATGTACACACTATACACACAAACTCTATGACTATATGCTATTATATGTACACATAGATGTGTTTATACACTATATACATATGCTGTATATATGCACACATGTATAAGCACACTGTATAGTATATATGTGTACACATTATATGTACACACATTATATATGTAAACATGTACAAACCTGCTATGTTTGTACTAGATGTGTATACACACACTATGCCTCCTCTTCTCTCTCTCTTCACATACATAAACATAAACACACAACTATTTTTGTCCTATCTACCATTTATTTCTGCCTGTAGTACTATGCCTAGTTCTTAATAAACATTGGTTCAGTGTTGCATGAATCCTGGAAGAACTAGAAACACACCTTAGCCATTAATCATGCATTTCTCAAACATTTCTTCTTGTTCTTCTCCATCTTCCATCACTAGTCAATTCCAGATTTCTAACTCAGGCCATGATCACCACTCATAAATCTCTGTTCTAGAGGAAGTCACACTCTACTGGGAAAGAGAGTCAGGCAAGCAAATGCATTTAATTTAATGTGGCCAGTGCTGTAATGGAGGATGTTAACAGGTTGTTAAGGGAGTCCAAAAAGAGATGGGACATTTGAGCTAAATCATGAAGGATTTGTGTCTTCACTAAGCAGGGTACAGGGCATACCTGGCAGAAGAAACAGCAGTTGCAAAATTAGAGAGGGATGAAAGAACTTGACATTCCTGAAACATGGCAGGAAGCTCTGAGCACTGAATAAGCAAGGAAGAAATGTGTCCGACACTCAAGGTATTCAAGGTATATGTCTAACAAGGCAGTTACAGCCTGGAATTGGGTCCCAGCAACAAACATTTGCTGTCTTGCCTCTTCACAAGCCATTGAAACTTTTTAGAACTGTTGACTCACCTGCTTATGTCCCAGGGTTTTTGAGAGATTGTATGTAAAATTGCTTTGAAACAAATGTTAGAGCTTCTTGTTATTTGTCGATTTATAATGAATAGATGGATAAATGCATTGAAACCTGGACTTGGGCTGTTGAGGGAGTGGGGAGGGTGGTCCACAGATTTCAAGCAAGGGAGTGATATTAGATCTGGTTCAAGAAGGTAACTGGCAGCAGTGAACAGTGACAGTGATTCCAGTTAGGCGACCGTGGCAAGTTCTGCCTGGATTCCAATCCTGGCTCCACTGCTTATAAACTCTGTGACCCTGAACAAGTTACTTACTGTCTCTTGCTGAGTATCAAGAAGGCAGTTATGGGACACTACTTAGAAATTGCTGCAATCAATATTCTTTGCTAATCATTTGCCTAAACCCAACATAAATAGCTTCGCCGACTTGTAGCAACTTGAGTGAAGTGTTTATTTCAAATTTTGCTAAGATCCACCCTGCCACATACTTTTGTGGGTACATAGTGTGAACATTTTTTTTTTTTATTTCTGTGAACTCTGAAAAGCTTTGTTTAAAAAATGTTTAAAAAAGCCTTCACACAATGGACTATGACTCAGCAATAAACAGGAAAAGATTATTAATACATGCAGCAATAAGGTTGTGTCCTAATTATGCTAAGTAAAAGAAGCCAGACAAAAAAGATTATTTACTATATAGTTCAATATAGTTCAATCCTATAAAACTCCAGAAAATGCAAATGAATTCATGGGGACAGAAAGTAGATCAGTAGTTTGATGAAGGGAGGGGCAGCAAACATAAATTACCAAACGGGTATGAGAAAACATTTAGTAATGAGGGATATGTTCACTATCTTGATTGTGGGGATGGTTTCATAGGTGTATACAAATGCCAACAATTATCAAATTGTATACTTTAAATATGTGTAGTATATAGTATGTCAATTAGACCAAATGTTGATGGTGATGATAAATTAATCTAGGACCTCATGTTCTGAGTTTTAGCTTTGAAGCCAATTTACCATGAAAACACACACACACACACACACACACACACACACATACACACACCAGTCTATAATCCATCCTTTGCTCATCCATTCTCCTGACCTACCAGAGAAAGCCTCTCAGGAGGAAGAAGGCATGTCTGGGAGCCTGCAAAACCCAGACCCCTTTCTTTAAGAACTTCCTCAACTCCCACCATATACACACACAAACACAGATTGGGTCCCTGTATCTATTGTTATACTGTATGATCCCTATATCATGGCCACAGCTTTCTGTACCAAAGTTGGAAATCTGATCCACCTGGGAAGAATTAGGCTATTTTCCAGGAATTTAGGATATGTAAACCAGCAGATCCAGGTGACCATTTTGGGGCTGCCATTCGTACTGTGTGAATAATGATGCCAAGAAAGCCCATCTGTACATAGAATGAAAGGAGGATGAGCAGATTTTCAGGGAGTGGGAAATGAGAGACACATAACCCTAGAAGGAGTGAAAAGGGCAATGGCAGTTCTGGGAGCAGACCACTGACCTGGTTTCTGGAAGCTCTATAGGCCCAGGTTCTCAATCCTAAACCTGCTACACTTTTTGCCTTTGGGTTCCATGACTTTCTAATAGATTCCTCTTCTTGGGCTGGTTAAATACCTTTCTGGTTCTTGTATGTAAAGAGGACATTGGTTAAAACCTGAGGGTTCCGTGGTGTCCTTTTGCCTTTAGGTTGTAGGAGGAAGCCCCTTAGCGCAAACCTCTATAGGAGGTTTTTTGTGGTTGTCATCAGTGGGCAATGAATAGCCACATCCTAATTGACAGCCAGAGGCTGTGGTGCCCCACAGGCCAGGAAGGCAAACTGACTATGTGTGGTTGTTAGGGGCCAATGTGGAGAACAAAATGAGCGTTCTGACATTATTTAGTACCAGCCAACCCCATCTTGACCTCCTATTACCCAAGGTGAGCAAGTGCTGTTTTATAGCAATTCAAATACAGACTTTATTCCAAATGTTTGCTAAAGACATCTCAAGTCTCATAAAAAAGACTTTGAACCAAAGCCTAATTGGAAGCCCAAACTTTATCTCAATCCCATCCTTCCCATGGAGGGCATATCCTTATTTCCTAACAGACCTCTTATGTGTAATGGGTCCTATAGTGCCACATTGTGTTCTCCATGGGTTTGAGGTCCCGGCGGATGCTAGCAGCTTTCTAATACACACCTTGACTTCCTCTGTTGGGCTAACTTTCCATTTGACACATCTTGACACCTCTTAGTATTTTTCCTGTCTCAGTGTGTTTGTTTCCAGCTGTGTCTCTTTTGCTGCCTTGTTCTTTTGTTTTGTTCTTGGCTGACATTTATCAAGTGCTCACTAGGTACAAGATTCTCTCAACTCATTTTACATCCAGTAACTCATTTAATTCCTAACAGCAACCCATGAATGACACAGAGACATTCAGAAACTCATCTCATATCTTTTAGCTAGTAAGTGGCAGAGCCATGGTACACACCAGGCACACCCTTTTGGAACCTGCCCTTATCAGTTGTCATCACTGGACTCTGCCATCCCCTCAGGAGCTCAGTTTTTCTTTGTCACATCTTCTTCTCATGATCTCATAGAAAAATGAATCAAAGTTTGCTTAGAAGAGTTTTGTCTTTGAGAACTTGTTCCTTTTTCTGCAAGGAAAAGGTGAGTTGCTACAAGCACAGATTATATTTTCATAACAAGAAGCTAGACTGTGAATCAACCCATTCAAAGGGATATGACCATAGGCAGCTTTTTCCATATAACCCACTACTGGACTTGCTCACGGGGATGGTATGAGATTGGATAGAAGGACTAGTATTCATCGATGAAAGAAAAAAGTGGACCATAAATGAAAAAAGTTTGCAAAAAAAAAATTTGTGTACAGTGCAGGTATAACATACATTATTCTGGTCAGATGGGGTGGAGACCTCCTGAAGGGCAATGAAGAGGGATGGGAAAGGGACTGCAGAGGTGGGTTTCAGACCTGGTAGCTGTGCAGCCAGCCAGCTGTGCATCTAGCCAGGAGCTGTGGTCTGGTTGTCCAAGGTTGGGACTTCTTTCTGGTTTGACCCTCCTAGTGGGCTGCTCTGGTTGAGGGCTTTGACAGTGTTACCAGCACAGAGCCCAGCACATCAGGCCATTCAAAACTACTCTATGTTGCCTCCCTGGCCTAATGCTCAGCACTTCAATTCAACCAACACCTTAATGAGCACCTACAGTGTGATAATAAATAATCATGATAACAGTGACAAGAATAATGATAATAATGGCTATTATAGAACAATTACTGACTATAGCTCATAGGTATTGTGCTAAATGCTTTGCACATATGATTCCTTTTCATCCTTAAAATAACCTTCTTTTCTTTTCTTTCTTTTTTTTTTTTTTTGAGATGGAGTCTTACTCCGTCAACCAGGCTGGAGTGCAGTGTCGCGATCTTGGCTCACTGCAACCTCTGCCTTCTGGGTTCAAGCAGTTCTCCTGCCTAGCCTCCCAAGTAGCTGGGATTACAGACATGGACCACCATGCCCTACTAATTTCTGTATTTTTAGTAAAGATGGGGTTTCACCATGTTGGCCAGGGTGGTCTTGAACTCCTGATCTCAGGTGATCTGCCTGCCTTGGCCTCCCAAAGTGCTGGGATTACAGGCGTGAGCCACTGCACCCGGCCAAAACAATCTTATTTTCAAAGCCAACAATCTGCTTGGTTAAGTAATACCTTTATTAACTCACCTCAAAGATCCACCCCAGATGATAAACAAATACATAAACAAATTAATTTCAGATTATGTTAATGCTATGAAAAACAGTGAACTGATTTGATATGATGGAGAGGACCTGAGAGGTGGGGAGGGTTCCTGCAGAAGGGGGATGAGGGAAGGCCTCTTTGAGAAAGTGATGTTTAAGAGGAGACCTGAATGACAAGAGGGAGCCAGCCAGGTGAAGTAGGTTGTGTGTTCATTCCTATTTCTCAGACAAGAAGGAAAGTTTAAAGTAATTGCCTAAGATCAAATAGCTCTATGGTAAAAGCCAGAGCTGGGGCCCAGGGTGGTCCTATCATTTTGCTCCAGTCTCTTCCAATGTGTTCACTCAGCATGTCGTGCCCTCTTTCAGCTGCCATTGCTTCACCTGTCCAAGGGTTCTTCCTTGTTTCCGGCTATTGCCATTCAAATTCCTTTCCTGTTATCCATTTCTCTCTTACCTCTGATTTTCCAGGTTCAAGCTCATTAGCCAGTTGTTAAGGATAACAGGTTTTATCCTTAGTTAAAGATTATCTTCTAAAGCGGTATCCGGCCTCCGTAGTAACTGTGGACTAGGGTTGTACATGCCTTGTGCAGAGGCACTGTGTCTGTAGGATGCCCTTGGGGCTGAAGAGCTTCCATTCCATCCCAGATCCCAGCCTGCAGAATAAAGATAACTAAACTCTGACAGGTTGGGATATGGAATGGAATGGAAGTATGCAAATAAATTATGTATGCAAATAATGACATTCTACCTCTTCCTTTTCTATCTAGGTGCCTTTTTTTTTTTTTTTTTCCTTTTTCTAGCTTTCTTGCTCTGGCTAGAAGGCTATAACCTCCAGTAAAAATGGACTAGAAGTAATATAAGAGAGGATATCTTTGCCTTGTTCTTAATCTTAGAGAAAAAACACTCATTGTTTCACTGTTATGTCTGAAATTATCTCTAAATGTTTTGTACATGACCTCCATCAGATTGAAGAATTCCCTTTTATTCCTAGCTTTCTGAGAGTTTTAAATAAAAAATGGATATAATGTTAAAAATGAAATTTTCTTATTATCCTCGTAGTATCTGTAGAATGTGTATTTATCTCACCTACCCATACCTAACATAGATAAGTTGTGTCTTTTTTCCTTCATCACTTTAAATAGAGGTTTATCAATTTTACTGGTCTTCTGAAAGAATGTGCTTTTGCTTTCATTTATATTTTATATTGTTTTCTTTTTATATTTCACTTATTTCTATTTTCATCTATATTAATTCTTGTAGTCAGCTTACTTTGATTTGAATTTGCTCTTCTTTCTGTAGGTTCTTAAAACATGAACTGGGTTGATGTATGGAGAAGAACTGGAGGTGAGGGAGAGTTCCTGCCCAAAGGGTATAAGGGGAGGCCTCTTCCAGGAAGTGCTATTTAAGAGGAGAGAGTTGATGTCATTGCTTTAATATTTTCTTTTCTAATGATATAGATATTTTGACACTATAAAGTTCCCTACAAGCACTGCTTTGGCTGTAACCTAAAAATTTTGTTATGTTGTGTTTTCATTTTAATATAATTCAAAATAATTTCCAATTTCACTTTTGATTTATTTTTTGTCCCATAACCATGTCAAGTATGTTATTTAGTTTCAAACATTTGGAGAGCTTCCAAATATCTCTCTGTTAGAAATTAAATTAGAATTAAATTTCTAATTTAATTCCATTTTGTTCAGAGACCATAGTTTGTATGTTTTTTTAAAAAATTGAGATAAAATTTACATAACATAAAATTCACCATTTAAATTACTTTAAAGTGCCCAACTCAGTAGATGTCAGTATATTCACAAAGTTGTCTGTCACCACTATCAAATTCCAGAGGATTTTCATCACTCCCACCCAAAAATCCATACTCCTTACCAGTTACTCCTCATTCACTGCTCCTGCTAGTTTCAAGTAGGGAACATTAATCTTTCTACCTCTATGGCTTTATTTATTCTGCCATTTTATTAAAAATAGTATAATTTAAATATTATAGCTATTTTGATGGGACAATAGTATCTCATTGTGATTTTGATTTGCATTTTCTAATGACTAATGATGTTGAGCATCTATTTATTTATTTATTTATTTTTTTTGAGACGGAGTCTGTCTCTGTCGCCCAGACTGGAGTGCAATGGTGCGATTTTGGCTCACTGCAACCTCTGCCTCACAGGTTCAAGTGAGTCTCATGCCTCAGCCTCCCAAGTATTGGGATTACAGGTGCCCGAAACCATGCTTGGCTAATTTTTGTATTTTTAGTAAAGACAGGGTTTCACCAGGTTGGCCAGCCTGATATCAATCTCCTGACCTCAGATGATCCACCTGCCTAGGCCTTCCAAAGTGCTGAGATTACAGGCATGAACCATTGCACCCGGCCTATTTATGTTCTTACTGATAAAATAGTGTGGAACTTCAAATATAATGTTGAATAGAAGTGATGAGATTAGACCTCCTTGTCTCATTATTAGGGAGAGCACTTACCGTCTTTCACCATGAAGTGTGATGTTATCTGTGGGGTTTTTATGCTCCTTATCATGGTCCCTCTGTTCCTAATTTGTTGTGTGTTTTTGACAAGAAAGGGTGTTTGATTTTTGTCAAATGCTTTCTCTGTATATATTGAGATGATCGTGTAGGATTTTCCCCCTTTATTCTATTAATTTAATCTGATTGACGTTGAAGCACACTGGAATAAATCCACTTTGTTATGATGCATAATCATCCTTTTAATATGCTGCTGGATTTGGTTACTTAGTATTTTGTTGTGTATGTTTACATCTATGCTTATAAGGGATTTTGACTTGCAGTTTTCTTTTCTGTATTGACTTTGGCATCAGGGTAATTATGCTGCCTTTCTAGATTGAGTTAGAACATGTTCTCTCCTCATCTATGTTTTGGAATAGTTTGAGAAGGTTTGGTGTTAATTATTCTCTGAATGTTTGATAGAATTCACAAGTGAAGCAATTCGAACCTGGACTTTTCTTTATTGGAATATTTTGATTACTAACTCATTATCTTTACTTGTTAAAGTTTTATTCAGATTTTCTATTTCTTCCTGAGTTAGTTTTGGTAGTTTGTATGATTCTAGAAATTTGTTCATTTCATCTAGGTCATCTAATTTGTTGTCATAAAATTGTTCATTGTATTCTCTTATAATCATTTTTATTTCTGTAAAGTTGGCTGTAATATCTTCATTTTTATTTCTTATTTTACTTATTTTAGTCTTCTCGTTTTTATTGATCAACGTAGCTCAAGATTTTTCAATTTCATTAATATTTTCAAAGAATCATGTTTTGGCTTCATCAGTTTCCTTTTTTTGTTCTTTTTTAATTCTCTATTTCATTTATCTCTATTCTAATTTTTATTACTTCTTGTCTTCTGCTGGCTTTGGCTTTTGTTTGCTCCTCTTTTTCCTGTTCTTGAAGGTGTAAAGTTCTTGATTTGAAGTCTTTCTCCTTTTATTTTTTATTTTTTTATTTTTGGAGATGGAGTCTTGTTCTGTCACCCAGGCTGGAGTGCAGGGGCGCGATCTCGGCTCACTGCAACCTCCGCCTCCTGGGTTCAAGCAATTCTCCTGCCTTAGCCTCCCAAGTAGCTGGGACTACAGGTGCATACCGCCATGCCCGGCTATTCTTTTTCCTTTTAAAATGTAGAAACTTACAGGTATAATTTTCCTTATGAGCACTCTTGCTGCATGTGATAACTTTGGCATGTCATGCTTCCATTTTTTTTCACCTCAAATAATTTTCTGGTTCCCATGTGGTTTCTTCTTTGACCTATTTGTAATTTATAAACATTATTTAATTTCCACATATTTGTGAATTTTTAAATTTTTTTGTTATTGGTTTCTAATTTAATTCTTTTGTGGGCAGAAAATATATTTCACGTAACTTTAATCTTTGGAAGGTAAACGGAGGGAAAAAGACATTCTATGTGAATGGACACCAAAAGCGAGCAGGAGTAGCTATTCTTATATCAGACATAACAAACTTTAAAGCAACAGCAGTTAAAAAAGACAAACAGAGACATTATATAATGATAGAAGGCCTTGTCCAACACGAAAATGTCACAATCCTAAATTCCTAAATATATATGCACCTAACACTGGAGTTCCCAAATTTATAAAACAGTTACTACTAGACCTAAGAAATGAGATAGACAGCAACCTAATAATAGTGGGGGACTTTAATACTCTACTTACAGCACTAGACAGGTCATCAATACAAAAAGTCAACAAAGAAACAATGGATTTAAACTACACCCTGAAACAAATGGACTTAACAGATATTTACAGAACATTCTACCCAACAACTGAAGAATATACATTCTATTCATCAGTGCATAGAACTTTCTCCAAGATAGACCATATGATAGGCCACAAAACAAGTCTCAATAAATTTAAGAAAATTGAAATTACATCAAATACTCTCTCAGACCACAGTGGAATAAAACTGAAAATCAACTCCAAAAGGAACCTCCAAAACCATGCTGATACATGGAAATTAAATAACCTGTTCCTGAATGATCATTGGGTCAACAATGAAATCAAGATGGAAATTAAAAAATTATTCCAACTGAACAATAATAGTGACAAAACCTATCAAAACCTCTGGGATACAGCAAAGCAGTGCTAAGACGAATGTTCATAGCCTTAAATGCCTACATCAAAAAGTCTGAAAGGGCACAAATAGACAATCTAAGGTCACACCACAAGGAACTAGAGAAACAAGAACAAAACAAACTGAAACCCAGCAGAAGAAAGGAAATAACCAACATCAGAACAGAACTAAATGAAACTGAAGCAAACAAAAATATACAAAAGATAAATGAAACAAAAAGCTGGTTCTTTGAAAAGATAAATAAAATTGATATACCATTAGCAAGATTAACCAAGAAAAGAAGAGAGAAGATCCAAATAAGCTCAATTAGAAATGAAACGGGAGATATTACAATTGACACCACAGAAATACAAAAGATCATTTAAGGCTACTATGAACAACTTTATGCACATAAACTAAAAAACTTAGAGGTGATGGATAAATTCTTGGAAAGATACAATCCTCCTAGCTTAAATCAGGAAGAGTTAGAAACCCTGAACATACCAACAACTCGCAGCGAGATTGAAATGGTAATAAAAAAATTACCAACAAAAAAATTCAGGACCAGACAGATTCACAGCTAAATTCTACCAGACATTCAAAGATGAATCGTTACCAATCCTATCGACACTATTCCACAGGATAAAGAAAGAGGGAATTCTCCCTAAATTATTCTATGAAGCCAGTATCACCCTAATACCAAAACCAGGAAAGGACATAACAAAAAAAGAAAACTACAGACCAATATCCCTGATGAACAAACATGCAAAAATTCTTAACAAAATACTAGCTAACTGAATCCAACAGCATATCAAAAAGATAATCCACCATGATCAAGTGGGTTTCATACCAGAGATGCAGGGATGGTTTAACGTACACAAGTCAATCATTGTGATATACCACATAAAAAGAATTAAAAACAAAAATCACATGATCATCTTAATGGATGCAGAAAAAGCATTAGACAAAATCTAGCATCACTTTATGTATCAGGGTTCTCTAGAGGGACACAACTAATATATATATCAGTTTATATATAAACTCCCCTTTATATATATATATGAACACAGTAATATATATATGTACACTACATATATATAATATACCCCTTCATGTATATATACACAAACTAATATATATATTAGTTTATATATATTAGTTTATATATAAACTCCCCTTTATATATATACACACATATATACATACACACATATATGTACTTTATATACATATATATATAAATAAATAAAATGGATAGACCATTAGCAAGATTAACCAAGAAAAGAAGACAGAAGATCCAAATAAGCTCAATTAGAAATGAAACAGGAGACATTACAAGGTATTACAATGGGAGAAAGATGTAGGCTGAGAGGCTAAGCCAGTCTCGTCTTTCCACGTTCTTCTGCCTGCTTTTTATTCTGGCTGTGCTGGCAGCTGATTAGATTTCGCCCACCCAGATTAAGGGTGAATCTGCTTTTCCCAGCCCACTGACTCAAATGTTAATCTCCTGTGGCAACACCCTCAAAGACACACCCAGGATCAATACTTTGCATCCTTCAATCCAATCAAGTTGACACTCAGTATTAACCATCACAGTTTATGACTAAAATCCTCAGCAATATCAGCATACAAGGGACATCCCTCAATGTAATAAATGCCATCTATGACAAACCAACAGCCAACATAATACTGAATGTGAAAAAGTTAAAATCATTCCTTCTGAGAACTGGAACAAGACAAGGATGCCCACTGTCACCACTTCTATTCAACATCACGCTGGAAGTCCTAGCCAGAGCAATCAGACAAGAGAAAGAAATCAGGGGTATCCAAATCAGTAAAGAGGAAGTCAAACTGTAGCTGTTTGCTGATTATATGATCATACACCTAGAAAACCCTGAAGACTCCTCCAAAAAGCTCCTTGAACCAATAAATTCAGTAAAGTTTCAGGATACAAAATTAATATACAAATCAGTACAAATCAGTAGCTCTGCTATACACCAACAGCAATCAAGCTGAGAATCAAATCAAGAACTCAACCCCTTTTACAATAGCTACAAAAAAATAAAGTACTTAGAAATATACCTAACCAAGGAGGTGGAAGACCTCTGCAAGGAAAACTACAAAACACTGCTTAAAGAAATCATAGATGACACAAACAAATGGAAACACATCCCATACTCATGGATGGGTAGAATCAATATTGCGAAAATGATCATGCTGCCAAAAGCAAGCTACAAATTCAAGGCAATTCCCACCAAAATTCCACTACCATTCTTCACAGAACTAGAAAAAACAATCCTAAAATTCATATGGAAGAAATAAAGATCTCTCGCGTAGCCAAAGTGAGATTTAGCAAAAAGAACAAATCTGGAGGCATCATATTACCCAACTTCAAATTACACTATAAGGCCATAGTCACCAAATACCTTGGTACTGGCATAAAAATGGGCACATAGGTGAATGGAACAAAATAGAGAACCCAGAAATAGACCCAGATATTACAGCCAACAAATCTTCGACAAAGCAAGCAAAAACATAAAGTGGGGAAAGGACACCCTATTCAACAAATAGTGCTGAGATAATTGGTCAGCCACATGTAGGGAATGAAACTGGATCTTCATCTCTCATCTTAAAAAAAAAAATCAACTCAAGATGGATCAAGGACTTAAATCTGAGGCCTGAAACTATAAACATTCTAGAAGATAACATGGAAAAACCGTTTTAGATATTGGCTTAGGCAAAGATTTCATGACGAAGAATCCAAAAACAAATGCAATAAAAACAAAGATAAATAGGTGCAACTTAATTAAACTAAAGAGCTTCTGCATGGCCAAAGGAACAGTCATCAGAGTCAATAGACAACCCACAAAGTGGGAGAAAATATTCATAATCTATACATCTGACAAAGGACTAATATCCAGAATCTACAAGGAGTTCAAACTAATTAGCAAGAAAAAAACAAACAATCCCATCAAAAAGTGGGCTAAGGGCATAAATAGATAATTCTCAAAAGAAGATATACAAATGGCCAACAAACATATGAAAACATGCTCAACATCAGGAGTGATGAGGGAAAAGCAAGTCAAAACCATAATGCAATACCACCTTACTCCTGCAAGGATAGCCATAATCAAAAAATAAAAAAAAAATAGATGCTGGCGTGGATAGGGTGAAAAGGGAACACTTCTACATTGTTGGTGGTAATGTAGACTAGTACAACAAAGAACTAAAAGTAGAACTACCATTTGTTTCAGCAATCCCACTACTGGGTATCTGCCCAGAGGACAAGAAGTCATACAGAAAAGATACTTGCACACGCAAGTTTATAGCAGCACAATTCGTAATTGCAAAAATGTGGAACAAACCCAAATGCCCATCAATCAATTAGTGGATAAAGAAACTGTGGTATATACATATATGATGGAACACTACTCTGCCAGAAAAAGGAATGAGTTAATGACATTCACAGCAACTTGAATGGAATTGGAGACTATTATTCTAAGTGAAGTAACTCAGGAATGGAAAACCCAACATTGCATGTTCTCACTCATAAGTGGGTGCTAAGCTATGAGGATGCAGAGGCATAAGAATGATAAAATGGACTTTGGGGACTCTAGAGGTGGGGGGGAGGGGGTGGGAAGGGGGTGAGGGATAAAAGACTACAAATTGGGTTCAGTGTATACTGTTCAGGTGATGGGTGCACCAAAATCTCATAAATCACCACTAAATAACTTAGTCATGTAACCAAATACCACCTTTTCCTCAAAAAACATATGGAAATAATTTTTTTAAAAGGAAAAAAGTCTTGTATTTCCCTGCTGATCTTCCATCTAATTATTCTGTCCATTATTTAAAGTGGGGTTTTGAAGTTATTGTTAAACTCTTTCTCCCTTCAATTCTGTCAGTTTTTGCTTCACACGTTTTGGGGATCTGTGCTAGGTGCATATGTGTGTTGAATAGCTATATCTTCTTGAAGAATTGAATCTTTTATCATAATACAATCATTTTTGTCTCTTATAAAAATATTTGTCTTTTTTTTTTTGAGACAGCTTCTCCTAAGCTTTTCCTTTCAAGTCTTTCCTCCCAAGGTTTTGGTTAGTTAATTGCTTGCCCAATTGCTATCTATTGCCCAAGCAGCAGCACTGGGTGAATCCAAATTAGGTTAGATAAAGGCAGGTTTTTTGGGCTTATCCTCCAAGCAGACACCAAACTGGTCATAACAAATGACCAAAGTTCTTTGGGAACAAAGTGCATTCTGCTCCTGCCATTACCAGTACCTGTAATAGGAATGCAGAATGTTATCTTTAAGGCAACTGTTGAGATGGGAAATGGGGCATGAAGCCAGGGTAAATTAAAAGGACAAAAAGTTATCTGTTCTTATTGAGAGTCAGCCAATTTTTATTCATTAAGCATTTTCCTGGTTCTTGAAAGCTTTTGTTTAGTTCCCAAAGTTCCAATAAAAGTTGATTCTGATAGTTTTTGATAGTTTTTCTGTTACCTTTAAGAAGGGATAATTTTTTGAGTTTCTTACCCTCCATTTCAACTCCTACTTTGTATGTTTTGAATAATTTAAAATTTCTGAAGTCTGTTTGTGGTTGAGAATATGATCTATCTTGGAAAATGTTTCACGTGTGCCTGTATGAGTCAGCTTGGGCTGCTATAACAAAATACTATAGATTGGCTGGCTTAAACAATAGATATTTATTTCTCATAGTTCTGGAGGCTATGAGGTGCTGGCCAATTCAGTTTCTGGTGAGGGTCCCCTTCCTGGCTTGCAGACAACCACCTTCTCACATGATGCTTAGAGGGCAAGCGATGGTCACTCTTCCTCTTCTTAGAAGAACACAAATTCCATCATGGGAGCCCCACTCTCATGACCTCATCTAAACTTAATTGTCTCCCAAAGGCTCCACCTCCAAATACTATCACATTGGGGGTTAGAGCTTCAATACTTAGGGCTCCAAAATAAATTTTTTTTTGTTTTTGGAGTGGAAACAAACATTCAGTCTATAACAATACTTGCAAAGAGTATGTATTCTCTTCTTGGATGAAGTATTCTGTAGTTGTTTAGTACATCAAGTTGATTGAAGTGTATTCCATGTTTCTTATATCCATATTTTCTTTCTACTTGTTCTCTCAATTATTGAAAGTGGGTTTTGGAAATCTCCGATTATAATTGTAGATGTGTCTGTTTCTTCTTTTAGTTTTATCAATTTTTGCTTCATTTATTTTGAACTCTGTGAGGTATATTTTTACATGAGGTATACAAAAATTTAGGATCATAATGCACTCCTGATTTACCAAGCAACTACTGTGTGACAACCATTCTTCTACTTGCTTTTTACATGTAAACTCCTTCACTGTTAAAAGCTTATTCAGTAAATGCCATCTTATTTTTAAAGAGGAGAAAAAAATGGAGGCACAAAGTGGTGAAGAACCCCACACAAAGTTTTATATAGCAGAATAAAAACCCAAACATGAGGCTGCAGTGCTCTCAATTTTAACTAGTATGTTATTTTAGGTGTGGAGGGGGGATTTGAACTTAGAGTAAGGTCACACAGAGGAATATGATTAAATTGCAAGCTCCCTTGGAAACTGAGCCTTTGTTGTAGCAGTTGTTGAACTGGTTCAAATCATAGCATATCAAGTATATCTATTATTAGACGAAAGCACAAAACATATTTTCTTGCAAAACAAAAGTAATTTAGCTTGGAGGCATCATTTAAATTTCATATGTTTCTGTTTCCGTCTTGGTAGTCATGTGTGGTCTTAGAGCTGATTTCTCTTTTCCTATCCCTGGATTATACAAAAGCAGTCCCAAGGTGGCTGATGAGAAGAAAGGATATATCTTAAAAAGATTTTAGTTAGTCCTGTAAAAGCCATTGCCAAGGAAGCTCAGTAGTCAACCCCAGTTTGCCAACAGAGCTTTATTCAAATGCCTTCTGCAACCTCCTCTGTTTCTTGCTAAATCATTTAGAGATAGAACACTGGACTTCTAACGAAAAGAAGGGATTTGAGTTTTAGCTTTTTCACCTACTAACCTTGTGACTATGAAAAAGTGACATAACTAATCTGCACCATCAAACTACTATAGTACCTACTAAAAAGGTTATTTTGAGGGTAATACATAAAGCACTATTTAAATAAGGGGTATTTTCCTTATTCTTATTTTTCTTCTTTTAAATAAAGGATGCCTGCTTCCTCCACTATCTGCTTGGCAGCCTGTAAGTCATTACAAATAAATATTATTTAATAAGTTCCTTCCATTTATCAGGCACTTTTGTCTACACCATCTCATTTAGCCCTCATTAACCCAGCAACCTTATAGAATCTTTTTCACAATTGCCAAAGGAGGAAATTGAGGTTCAGAGAGATTACATGACTTACCCATAACTACCCAGAGTGTATGTGGAAAACCAGGGTACAAATTCAGTTTGTAAGTAAAACCTTTTTTCCCCACCCATCACCTCCTCTCTCCTCTCTCCAATAATATGCTCTCTAAGTCAGCCATGTACAGCCATACAGGTTGTACATTGAACAACTCCAGGGAGTGTCATTTTTATAGGCGGTAATGTGAATGGCACCCCCTAGAGATGTGGAGTGCTCAACTTGCAGAGCTATATGAGGAGGCCCTGGAGCCTGTAATGTGTTTTGTTCAGAGTCAAGAAGATTTTACTGATAACCATATCCTCACCTCAGCCTTCTTTCAATCATTCTGGAGTTGCTTTCAATGCTTTTATAAATCTGAGTAAATGACCTAAAGGAATCTATCTGATCACACCACCTCTCACAATGTGGTGGGACTTTCTCAATGTTGTGGTAATTCATATGCCTCCATTTGTTCTATTATTTGAGTATTTGCTTTCCACATGCTTCTACCTGCCTGCCAGCTTCCAAAAATTACCGTGAAAGAAATTGGCTGGATTTGGCAGGAAGAGGCCAAAACAGGCAAAAAGTGAACTACTGCCTTTGAGTTTGTCTTGACAAATTGCCTTAATGCACTTGTGAGTGTTTAAACCATTTAAAGACTTAGAGGCAGTGTTCAAAGAAAGAAGCCCTTTCATGTCTTATTTTCCAGAAAATGCATATTAGCACCACTCTGTGCTTTTGGCTGTGAGATATGACTTCATCCATATATGGGAGGAAGTAAAATTAAGAGATAAATTAGAGAACATGAATACTTTTCATTTAGGCTTATTTCTTTCTTCGCTAGGACAGCTCCCTAAATGCTGTGGTATAGAGACCCTTCCTACCAGCTAGGTTTTAATAAAGGTGTTTGTATTCAAGGGAGTGCAAGCAGTAGAAACACTTTTGGTGCAACTGAGAAGGTCTAGGGTCTGGGTTGGGCCCAGCTAATGATTTGATTTAGTTACCTCAGTTTTATAGAATGCTTTCCAGTCAGGAATGTTTATATATGTTATAACCTTGTGAGTTTGGATTGAGAGACAATTTTTCATCTAGCAAACAAGTCATCTGGAGCCTGAAGCTGAAAATGTCAAACAAGATGTCCAAGTTCACAAAACATTTTCACTTTCAATTCAGGATCCCCATAGCAACTGCTGTATCCATTTGGAGGTCATGGAGATTTAAATCCTTTGCTTTCTCTAGTCCTAAACCCAAAGATGGATAACATTTAAAACCTCTCCAAATTATTATAGTGATTCTAGACTAATTATAGTTGAGTGACCATTCCAGTAGAGTAAATCCATAACAGTGTAAGCAGCCTTATCCAGAAACAGCCCTTTCTATATTAACAGCCCTTTATCTCAACTGCAAGTGCCAACATAAACAGTAAGTGGGAGGAACTTCAATCATTGTCTATTAAGAATTGCTTCAACAAGGACTACTTCAAGACCAAGCAGATATTCACACCCCAATGTAAACATGGGGTGTTTACATTGTTACCCTGGGATATAAATAGAAATGTGATAGGAGCCTAATGTAAACTTTACATTGCACTCCTGTAAACTTTACATTGGCCTTCTATTGACCTATGGAGTTATAGGTGGCTAGAGTGAAGACAGCCCAGCCTATTGGTTGTCATGCAGCCAGATTATGATGCTATTTTCATCCACTGGGATTTGGAAATAACCATCCTCACCAGAAAACCTGTGTTTACAACCCCTATTGGTCTCCTTTCCTACTCCTATCTTAAAATGTGGTCTCCCAGGAAGCACGGGTCTTCTGTGTCTAAATGTGTATGTTGATAGAAGCATACATATTTATACATGATTCACTGATGCCAAAGAGTCTCTTGTTCTTTTTCAACATCTAGGTTCCTGTGAACAATTGAACGAACTTGAAGCTAGGCTCTTGATGTGAAAGGCAAACATTATTTTGGAAAATGGAAGTTGGTGTTGATTCACAGTTCAACACAGAGTTAAGCAAAGAGATTGGCCTAGACCAAGAAAAATTGGAGCACGTTGGAAGGAGAGGGATAATTCAGGACATCAGAAAATTAACGTTGGTAGCTTCAAATATCACCTGTGTGGCTTGACACGGTCCCAAAAACTTCTTCTTCCAAGTAATATAATAGGGCAGTTTTTTCCCTGAAAGTTAAGATTTCTATTGCTTCCAGCTCACTTGAGGGCAAATACCTTTATAAAGCTTAGCTGGTGGGGAAAGAGGTTTTGCACGTAAGCACCAATTTGAGGCATATTTTCTCTGATTTGCCAGAAACACTGAAAGAAGTCAAGAAGAGGAGAGTTGAATATAGAGTTGGAAACTTTGTTGGAGATAAATATTTGGAAATGTGTCAATTCTACACTGTTGTTTTATAAACTTTTTATCTTGTCTTAGCTGAAATCTTGTGTGGAAATATAATAAAAATAAATATAGAAAAACGGAGCTGTTATGGTTGAATGGGAAGTAGTTGTACAGAGCCAACTTGACCTGCCACCCACACATCCCCAGGGGAACATTGAGGCACCTCAGAACTCTAAGAAACACAGTGTAAAACCAGTGGACTAGGAGATTTCTAGAATTTCTTTGTTTGGAATAAGGTGTTTGTTCTCCAGCCATTGCTGGGGGGCAACAGGAAGAAAGGATTCGATTCTAAACTCTTTGATGTGAAGCATCCAATTTCATTAATCTCCATGCTGTTGTTGAGAAGCACGAGATCCAGGTCTTGCCAGGGGCTGATTAATAGTTGTCGAATAAATGAATTCATCTTTAAAACTATGCATTTGAGTGACAAAAGGTATCTAGAACCAAGGGAACACAGGAAAGTGAGTATATTAAGAAGAAAGAATGTGGGTTTGATGTTGCCTTGATGTCCTCATGATCTCCTTCCTACTTGATCCTAATGAAGAATGAAACACATGACATAAATGCACCTTCCAGCTCAACGCAACTTTACATTGACAAATTATCAGGTCTAGTTCCTATGGTGCCCTAGAAGTCAGGCTTAAAGAATCCATCATACTATGATTCTCCAATTTTAGAATGCATAAGAATCACTAGGAGAAACTGCAAAAACAAAAACAAAACCAAAACAGCACACATACAATAACATTTATGGTCTATAATTCCAGAGATTCTGATGTAGTGGGTCTAAAGTAAGGACAAAGAGTTCTTATGTAAATGGTTCATGGGCCACAATTCAAGAAACCTTGACTGCACTCAATGAAACATGCAGGAGATGAAAAGTAACCGCTTGTTCTTTGAGGTGACAACTGTATTTCCACATTGTGTGAATTCTCAGCAAACCAAAAACCCCAACATTAATCGTGAAGGCAGCCCTAGAAGTATCCCCATCCCCCAAGAGTTTCTCAGAATGGTAGCTTCCACCTTGCAGGTTCCCAGCTCACATGATGTGGTAGGGCTTGCAAGGATGGAGGCCTGGGAAGATGACTCCAATTGTAGCTGAAGCCTAGAGTCGACACATTTCTTTCCAAAGCTTGGAACAGCCTCCAAAAATATCAGGTAGTAGTCAGAATGAAACCAAAATAATGTGGAAAGAGTATCAGAGCAATTTTCTCTGTAACCACATTCTTACAGAGAAAGCCATTCTTACAGAGAGTATATTCAAATCCATAAGTAGGACAGAATGGCAAAATGAAATTCCTTTGTGATTACAGTATTTTCTGGTTTCTAAATATTATGACTGTAAAGGCATACATGGTAAAAAAACAACCTACATTTGTATACAGTGTGTTAACAAAGGACTATTTAAATCAGTCTACAAAGAAGCCTTGAGAAGGGAGGTAAAGGCAGATTTGACTTTAGATTATCAAGTATATTTTTAAACAAAGAAATCTCATTTTAAATGATTTTGGTTTTATAGTCAGTTCCAATGTCAAAAAGTTTTTTAATACTTTGGAAAATGGTTAAAACACTATATAGCAGACAAAATCCTCTGAAGGTACTTTCAAGAGAAAGAGGGAGAGAGAGATCTCTCTCAGAATATTCTGAGCAACAGTGGCATCAGTATAGGAGGTGTAAATTAGTCCCTTGAATTAGTCTTTGAAATGGATCAGTTATGGTATGCTTGTTTGAACAAAATAGGGAATAATCAGCTTGTTAGCCAAAATATTTGTAGATTATTGCTGAAGTCTATCATCTCATCTATCCCTCAATACTGTCAGTTTGTACTCAGAGATAGCTGCATGTGAAACTGGCACATAGGTTGTAGCAGGTTGCCACAGTACTCTTCGCAGGCGGTGGGGATGTGAGTGTGTGCACACTCTGATGAGGCCTGAGTGATTTTTGCCCTTTTGGAAATGCTGACCAGACTGTCATCCTGCAGCTGAGTATGAGCCTCCTGATATGATGAAATCAACTAACGAATAGGCTGATAGATCCACGGGAACTGGAAAATGGCAGGGAAGAGTCACAGGAGAAGTTCTTTCTAAACAATTCTTGGTGTTTGTATGAAATTTGGCCTTTACCGACACCTCTCTTCCAATTCTTATAATAAATATGCTACAGATGAACAGCACATTGAACAAATCATTACGTTAAGGAGTCAGTAGGAAATCAATAATTTTTCTCATCAAAGAATTGCATTATATGCTTTGCCCATTAAAATTACATTCAAATGCTTACAACATTTGTAGATACTTAAAAAAAGTAAAGAGTTGTAATATAGTCTAAAAAATATACACCAAAATTTTAAAAGAGGTAGTCTCTGGATAATAAAGTTATAATGGTTTCTTTATATGTTCTTTCCTTATATTTTCAATTTTTCAAAAAACACAAGCATATATTACTTATATATTAAAGGAAATATAAATGTTGCATAAAAACAATTTAATAATAACTGCTAATAATTGTCAACTTTATCTGCGTCAAGCTCTGTGCTCAGTACTCTACACATTGTCTATTTTTAACCCCCTCCAAAGACCCTTTGAGAGTAGAACTTGGTTTGTCCACATTTAACCAATTAAGGAACAGGTTTATCTAGGTTCAGTGACTTACCTAAGTTTGAATATGTGAAATATATGGCAAAGCTGAGATTTAAACTGTGAGACAAAGCAGCAAACGTATGTTTGCTCATTTCTGCTCTCCAGCATAATTTCACACAGCCCCTGACTCTATGAGCAGCTCTATGGAGGAATGCTCTGAAGACAAAACAGGATAGAGCACCTGGCCCCTCATGTCTCTTTCCCAAGTCACTACATCCTTAAAAGATATATAACCCTAGTCCTTGCCTTTTCCTACTCATAAGATAAAGTCTGACAGAGTTAGTGACTATGCCTCTGTAATCTATAACCAGATGTACTCTTGCACCTAAACTTTAGGTGATTCTCCTTTAATGTAACTTCTGAACAAATTTGATGTAACTTCTGAACACATACTGAACTTCCACTACCTTTGTGTAAGCTGTGAGCTGGAATACTGTGTCAGAGCCGTCCGACAGAACCTCTCTGATGGGCGCTTCCAGGGCTGTAGTTCTCAACTGATAGCCCTCAAGGCTTCTGAAAACAAGCTTTAATGAATAAACACATTAATTAATTAATTAATAAAACGTATGTTAATTTTTAAAAACATTGCTATTTTCTTTAGTCAACAGAATTCAGGTGTCTTGTGACCCTAGGGCTTTTGTCCTTGATTCTATTAATAGAATCAGAACACTTCTTCAACTCTTATTGTTGTCAAATCCTAATACCCTTTATGGGATAACTCTAAAATATCTCTCCAACATGGCAAATTCTGAATTATTTCAAGCATCAGATATTTCCTTCACATTTTACCATCTTACTCCTCTTTTTTTTAAACCTAGAATATCAGGAAATTAATCTTTTGAGCAAATGACAAGAAAAATGATTCTCAGGTTCATTCTCATTTGTCAGGACTTTTTAGATAGCCTAAGAAGCCGGTGAGAATTAGTGAATGTCAGAAAATTAGGTATTTTCACAAATATTTTATTTTGATTTTTCTTGTGAGTTACGTCTCCCTTTCTAAAAGGAGAGAACTCACATACTTTTGATTGAATAACAGTTCTTTTGACAAGTTCTGTTTAATGGAAGACTTATTATGTTCCCTATGGGAGAGAAGTCAATGAGATATTTATACACAAAGGTGATATTAAAAATATCTAACATCAAACACAGCACAGGTACTAAGCAATCAGAATGGTGGTCTTCCACATTTTAGAGGCCGCTCCTAGACCTTCAGCTGATAGACAATGGAGAATTCTAGGAGGGTGCGTGGCTAGAGGCAGAGGACAGGGCAGCCAAGGCAATGGGAAGACACTCATCGTGGGTAGGACTAGTAGTTACTTACTAAGGAGTGTGGAAGTACATTTGATTCTTGTTATTCATAATGGTATGTTCTATAAAGTTGCTATAAGCACTGAATTAGTAAATCCTAAACCATTGCTTCTAGGGGAAATATAGGGTTGGGTTCCTGAGAGCTTCTGATCACAAGATTTTTTGTCAACTGATCAATAGATAACCTTGTTTTATGTGTGTTTCTGTTTAAAACCACCTTATTTAAGACATATTATTGATTCATTAACATTAAACATGGCCAATAGCACTATAACTCATGTCTGAAGTAAGCTTTTCTAATACATGTATTTTCTCCATAAGGCACAGCATAGCCTCCTTTTATTTAGGATCACTAGAAAGCACTTTGGCATTATGCTTGGGGCGATTTTAAACAGCAAAATCACCAACAAAAACACAAAAGTGTGAAAAATGTGGCACTAAATAGACCATAGCAAGGACGTGTGTTTACAGAAAGAGAGCTAATGCAAGAAGATAGAACATTGCCTTGTTTGACCTCAGCTGGGAGTGTGCCCAATGGGTGACTCAAACATTTTGCTGCTCTGAGCATGTCCACAAATGACAATGAAAGTGCCACGATTATTGATTTTTGAGGTTACATATACATTTTAGCAAGTAGGAATCTGTGAAGAATGAGGATGACTGATTTCAATATTTTAATATCCAATAAAGCCATACTTGTGTACGGAGCTAAAGATCAGCAATGGCATAGGATTCCATGGCCTTGGACAGCTTAGCTGTGCTCTGTGAAGCTGACCTTCTCCCTCAGACCTTAGACCACCATCTATGCCTCCAGTCTGGCAAATTACTCCTTCCTTTTCCCCATTTAAACTCATCTTAAAAGCCTGTCAAAAATTAAACTTCCTCCATAAGGTCACCCTTGATAATTTTATATTAACCCCCTAACTCCCATCATAAATACCACTCTAATGATATCTTGCTTCTCAGCAATGGAACTCCTTCTTCTACACCTACTCAAGGGTTACAGTAGAGTTAATTTTTGGGGACTGTGGCCTCTCATTTCATGTCTCCCTTACCCCTACCAAAATGCTCCCTTCTTCCACAGAGTTCAGTAAAATAAATTTTTAGGCAGCCATAAAATGCAAAAGCTTTTATGGGCTGCTGGGTTAAAACTTACATTCATAGATTAAAGCTTCATTGAGTTCATTTAGCATAAAACTTTAACCCATAAATCTCTTTCTTTTTTCTTTCTTTCTTTCTTTCTTTTTTTTTTTTTTGAGATGGAATTTCACTCTTGTTGCCCAGGCTGGAGTGCAAAGGTGCAATCTCAGCTCACTGCAACCTCCACCTCCTGGGTTCAAGTGATTATCATGCCTCAGCCTCCCAAGTAGCTGGGATTACAGGCATGAGCCGCCATGCCCGGCTAATTTTGGATTTTTAATAGAGACGGGGTTTCTCTATGTTGGTCAGGCTGGTCTCGAACTCTCAACCTCAGGTGATCCGCCTGCCTCGGTATCCCAAAGTGCTGGGATTACAGGCGTGAGCCACCGCACCCGGTCCCATAAATCTCTTTCTTAACAGATCTAATTGAATTCTACTGCAGACTTCACAGTTCCTTAAGCTCTGAATTTTGATTTGGGTGCTTACATTGACATCTCTAATCCAGTTCAAAACCACTTTTCTCTCCAACTTGGCTGTAAACCTCATTGTGGGGGAAGGACCATGTGTGCCATGTTTACCATGGAATCTCCAGTGACCTGTACAAAATAAATGAATATAGTCACTTAAACTTCAGTGTAAAGATTCTATTCTCAGGTTGTTCCGAACCTGGTTAAGCAAATCTGAGTCTGCCTTCCTTGACACAAAGTGGTTACTTGTCACACATTCTGAGTCTTCTCAACCCAACCCGCCTTGAGATTTTTATTACTCCCTGCCCGCCCCTTGTCATAGCACTTAATACACAATGTTTTGTGTTGTTGTGATTTGTGTTCACTTAGCATCTCCTCTTCAGCACTATTCACACCTCAAAGGCAGGAATTGTGTTTCAGTGGCCTTCCACTCTCATGATAGTCCTCAGTGCCTAGCATGTATGTAGGTATATTTTCACTAATTTATTAATTCATTCACCAAATGCGCACCTACCATGGGCCAGACACTGTTCTAAACACTAGAATATAGTTGTGAGTTAAAAAACATTCCAGCCTTCCTAGAACTTACATCATAGTGGGGGAGACAGGCAATAACCAAGATGAATGTGTACATTTCACACTATGTTACAGACTACCTAGTGCTAAGGGGAGTAAATAGCAAGGGAGGAGTAGAGGAGAGTTTGGCCAAGGTGGTAGGGTTGTCATGCAATTTCATGTAAGGAGCGAGGGAGGGAAAGCTTCCCCAAGGAGGTAACATTTAAATAATACCTAAAGGAAATGAGGGAAACATGAAATTAACAGGAGGGAATCCTAGGTAGAGGGATCCCAAGGGTAATAGTTTCTGAGGTGAACACATGCTCAGTGCCGTGAGGAACAGAAAGGCTGAAGTGTATAGTAGGGGTGTATAGAAGAAGAGTTCAGAGAGGCCAGATCATGTAGATCCTTGTAGATATTATGAGGACTTTAAGGTTCATCCTTCCATGAAAAGCCACGGAAGGGTTTGTGCAAAGTCATGTCATGTTCTGACTCTTTAACATGCTCACTCTGGCTGCTGGGTGGAGAATAGACTATAGCAGCAAGTTTGGAATTAAGTACAGAGTTGGGAGATGGCTTGCACCAGGGTATAGCTGTGAAGCTGGTGAGAAATGCTGGGATTCTAGATAAAATTTGAAGGTAGAGAAAACAGAATTACAGAGTAGACTGAATGTAAGGTATGAGGGAAATTGATGAGTTTGTCATGAGAAGGTAGAAGAATGGGATTTTTGGATTACTAAGATGGGAACATCTACTGAAGGAACAGAATTTGGGATAGGTGAAGATGTAGAAGCTCAGCTTTTGATATATTAGGTTTAAGATGTCTGTAGAAATCTAGATGGAGATTTCATTTAGGCAGATGAATACATACATCTAGGGTTCAAGGGAGAAGTGTGGACACAGAAATACACATTTGAGAATAATTAGCATGCAGAAAGTATTAGAATCTGTGAAACTCAATGTGATTCACAAAGGAAAGAGCATGAATAGAAAAGAGAAGACTTCATTTTAATATTTACTGTGAAGAATGAACAAAAGAAACTGAAAAGGAATAGATGGGGAGGTGGGAAGAAAACCAGGCATGAGTGGTATCTTCAAAGCCAAGTGAAAAGAAAGTTGCCAGAAGGAGTAGGGGAGCTGCCAGCCAAATGCTACTGATAGTTTGAGAAGGAAGGCAACTGAGCACTGACTGCTGGATTTCATGATATTGAGACTTTGGTGATCAGCAAGAGCCATTTTGGCTGAGTGGTCAGAGTGAAATTCTGATTGGAGTGAGTCCAAAATATAATAGGAGGAGATAAATTACAGATAATTTTCACAGACTTTTTCCTATAAAAGGAGAGAAATGAGAAAAGTGAAGTGACAATTTTTAAAAAGATAGGTAAATTAACAGCAGATGGCATGGTTATGGGCATTGTTGGTGGAGGAAAGTGGAGAGTTGTCAGAGCTATATCTGTGAGGAAATGGGACGAGGTGGGACCCAGTGCACTAATGGATGTGCTGGCCTTTGCTAGAAGCATGGGAAATTCTTCCCACAATGATGGGGAGAAGGAAGCAGTATGTGCATCTGTGCAGATAGGTGGGTAGAGGTGGTAGTGGGTACTTGTGGAAGTTTATGATTGCTCCTATTTTCTCAGTGAAATAGCAATCAAAATTACTAGCTGAAGGAGAACATAAGGGAAAAGGGACTGGGAGTTCAAGGAAAAAGGAGAGGGAATAAAATAATCATCTAAGAGAGTGGGAAAATGAATGAACTACGGGAAAAAAAGAGTGTGAGTGCCAAGCAACATTACAGTCCCACCTAGAGTGAGTGGCCATGAGTTTAAAGCATAGTCAGCATGATTGTGTTTTTTCTCCATTTCAAGCAGTTGTGTGGGGGCAGGTACAAAACAGGTGGAGAGCTGGATTTAACAAGGCTTAGGGTTTTGCCAAGCAGCTATATCAAACAACAGAGGTAATAAAGATGGGGGGAAAGATTAAAACAACTAACCATGACATTTAACCTTGGGAAGGAGGAAAGTGAGAATACAACTGGTGAGGCTACTGAAAAGTGAGAAGAATCTATGAGTTATAGGTTCTGGTGGGGATGAGAAGATTGATGAAGCTGGAATATTAGGGAAAATGAGGTGCAAAGACAGGTAGTGGGGTGGTCAAAAATGGCAGGGATAAAATAATATTCTGATTGGAAAGCAGTTATTGATAATGACAATATCTTGGCTACGACTATGAGAGTGAGTGACTTAGATTGATCTTGTGGTGGACAAGATCATTGGAGCACAGGAAGTAATAAAATTCAAAGATCAGGGAATTGGAAAGATCTTTTTCTGGCGAATATTAAAATCATCAAGAATTTTGGAGAGAATGACAGTAGGCCAGGAGCTAAAATCTTCAAGGAATGACAGGAAGTAACTCAGGCATCTTTAGAAGACTGAAACAAGGATGGATGGAGAATGTTACAATTTGATGCCATGAGAATCAAAGCTAGGTGATTTTAGGGAGGAGGAAGGGAAAATGGTTGGAAGAAGCATTAAAGAGCAGGAAAGACACCTACTTACTCATCTTCAGATCCAGTATACAGTGTGGGTGAGAGAGGATGGCATTTAAGAGGCCTATGGGGGAAGTAGTATCCTCAGTGGGGAGCCAGGTTTCAGGTAGGACATGGAGTTGAAAGGAATCCTCACAAAAATGTTGCGGATAGGGGAGATTTTGCTGATCTGTCTTGGACAATGAGCCTGGGAGCTGATTTTCATTTTGGTTACAGGAGATGGAGGGAGGTAGGAGATGGGATCAGAATAGGCAGTGGGGATTAGAGCACAGCATTTTTAAGGCATGAGTAACTTGCTTCTTTTTGGATTATCCCTAAAGTTCTCCATCTTGCAACATACCATTTGGTCCTGTTTTGATCAAAGTCTCCTGCTGCCTATTCAGCACACAAAGCTAGAATTTCAATCTCTACATTAATAAGGTAGTCATCAGAAACAGCATGAGGGATTTGTGGCTGCAACACTCTTCCTTTACCCTGAATCTATGTTCTAAATTTCCCCTCTGTGGGACGAGACTTCTGCCTTCTGAGGTGATAAGATACTCACTCAATTCAAATATTAATATGTATTGACTACCACCAAGTGTCAGGCACTCAGCTAGACACCGTGTGGAATGCACACCAGCCAAGGACACTTATATTTCATACTTAAATGATAAGTTTTCTAGAAAATTATCCATTTTTTATTTTCTTAGAATTCCACTAATTTTGGCCAGAGTTGCAAATTTACTTGCACAAAATTTAGCAAAATAGTCTCTTATGATTGCTTTAATTTATTGTTTCTGAGTTTATTTTCTTTTATTTTATATTGTCTATTAAATATGAAATTTGTCTATTAAACATTCCTTTTCCCCATGCCCATACTTTTCATAGAGTAGATTTGTTGGTGGTTTATTTTATTTATTTTTCTATTTTCCTAAAATAACTAGCTTATATATTTATTATTTCTTTTTTTGGTTTTCTAATTTATAGATTTCTGGATTTATCTTTATTAATTCCTCCTGCTTTCCTTCGATTTATTATGTTGTTTTTTTTTCTAAATTTTTATGGTAGAGACTTTATTTGATTTGATTTTTTGCTATTTTTGTGTTTTTGGAAATTTGGGGGTTTTGACAAGAGTCAGTTTTGTGACTATCCTAAGGACTCTTGAAAATAAAGAATGTTCTCTAATTTTAGAGTATAAGTACGTACAATCAACATTATTGGTTGTTATTTAGATCTCGCATATGTTGTCTTACTTTTTATCCACTTATTTTTCATGTACTGAAAGAGATGAATTAATGTTTCTCACATCTATCAAATTCCTATTTCTTATCATATTTCCTATATCTTTGATTTATGAATATTCTTATGATATTATTTTACTTACAGATATTTGTAATTATTATATATTAATTATGAATTATATTTTTTAGCATTATAAAGTATTCTTTTAGTGTCTCCTTTAGTATTTTTCAACCTGAATTCCACCAGGTTTGATATTAAAATAATGACCTCTACTTTCTTTTCATTTACATTTCCTTGGTATTACTTTGTTCATATATTTATTTTCAGTCTTTCTAATTAGCTTTGTTTTAGGTGTGACTTCTATTTAGCTTAGAGTTGTGTTTTGTGTTCCACTCCAAAATCCTTTTCTTTTAATTGATATGTTAAAAAATTTAGATTTATTGTTTTACAAGTATATTTGATCTTAATCTTGCCATATTACTTTACATTATGCTTTCTGTTTTTACGATTTCTTTTAAAATTGTTGACTATTTTGTCCTTTTTTGTTTTTAGTTCTTTTGATAGTTAAAAAGAGTTGAATTTTTGTTTAGTGATTAGTCATATACATAGCAATTTTAGAGCTCTCTTTCCTTAGACATTATATATTAGTTCCCATCACATCATTTTAGTCAAAATTATTTTTCTTGGTGTTTTTGTTCATAATGTTAATATGTTACCACATTTATGATGGATTTTGTCAGCTTTAAATATCTCTGACTCCCAAGTTTTGCAGATGAGGCAATCAGCAAATTTACTTATGTGTTCCCTTCTTTCCAATCCATTTCTAATTTTTTGTAGTTTGCTCATTTCTACATTGTCAGAGTCTAGAAAATTTATATTCCATTAATGTCAGGGTCTAGAAAACTTACATTGCACCTACTACATTTGTTTTATTTTTAGTTCTATAGTAAAATATATTCATTATCACTAATCTTTTTTCCTATAGTTTACTCAGTCATCCCTTGTTTGGATAAAATTTATCCTCCTGTGGTTTTCTCAAGAAAGACTCCCTAGAAAAGTGTTCCCTGAGTTCTCCCACATTAAAATAGATTGGTCTGCAGACTTCATACTTGGAAGGAAAGTTTGAATGGATATAAAATCCTTGGTTCACATTTTCTCAAACACCTTGTGGTTTTGGTCTACTTTTTTTTTTTGGAATTGCAGGTAGCTATGGACAAATCTGAGGTCAACCTGATTTTCCGCCACTTAGTAATTTGGTTTTCCTGCCTGGCTGTCCAAATGAATTTTCTTTTTAATCTTTGAAGTGCATAACTTAATTAGGATATGTCTTTATGTCTAAATACATTCTAGGTCATTTTTCTAGGATACATTGTACTCTTCCATTATGAAGATTCATTACTTCTTTTATTTCAGCAATTTAAAAAAATATAAATTTTATAATCTATCTTTGTTTGGAAATGTTTCACACTTTCATTCTTTCTGTCTTCTTTGGATTTTTTTTTTCCTATTTCTGTATAGGTTTATCCCTCAACTTTTGTTGAAAACAAAAGATATAGCTTTTGCCTTTCAAAATGGGCTCTTCTCTTTCAGAAAATTTATTTGCTGGCACATTCTAAGATCTGCCACTACTAGCTCTCTTATAACTCTTTATGCTTCCTCTTGATTGGCTTCTTCCCAATCTTACAACATTTTGATATTCTATCCATTGTGGAGTTTTTTCTACATCTCTTTCCCAGCTTTACTGAAACTATACTTTTGTTGTAGTCACTGTTCTCCTCCTCTTCCTTCTCCTCCTCTTTGTTTTCCCCTTCCTCTGCATGATATCAAGAGTGAAAAAAATGCTGACTCATAAAACCATTTTTATGTGGCAAGGTTGTGTTAATTTAAAAATAAATTATGTATGTACAGTTATCTTTTAAAAATGCCAACTACGGTTTCACTTTTCATATTTTAATCTTCTAGAGACACTTGTTAATAATTGTGTCTCTTATACTGTGGCCTCTAACATCACAAGTTTCTCTTTTCTTTGCTCTTCTAAATCCCCTTTCCTCTCCTTTCCTCTGTCTGCAAATACCACAGTAGAAACAGTACGTGGCTACCATTGTTGTTTGGCCCCTAACAGTCATTCATTCCTTGAACCCCTTTTGTGTATTGTATACTTCTTGCTAAGAAGTCAAAAAAATCTAAATGCTTCTCTCTCTGTCTCTCAGCAGATGCAAATTATTTTTATAATGAGTTGACCATGCCGGTAGATGGGAACTTGCTGATCTTTCCACAGTTGTTTCAATTTAAATAAAAATCTGAAGAAAATATGTAACCCATATATGATTTCAATTTGCTTTACTCTTGATCCTTGTTTTTTTGGCAAATACTGAGCATTCTCTCTCTTCTTGTATACTAATTATGTGCCACAAGGGAATATGAATCATCAAAATATCCCTGAGGACAAATTGCAATGTAGGAGTGAATGATGTTACACACACACACACACACACACACACACACTGCACCCTGCCTCTACCTTTTAACTTCCAGAGACTTCCCTGTACTCAAATGGGCACCTTCTTCCTAATGCAGCCATTAGCTGCATTTCATCAGCATGAGGATAATGGGGAAGACTCAGATATTAGAAACAGAATCTTGACTTTGCCATGTACAAGATGTGTGACCCTATTCGAGTTTACTTGACCTCTCTGAGCATCAATAATACTGAATTCCTAGGGTGGATCTGAGCATTAAAGAGACAATGTCTTTAAGCAGTCTGGCACTTAAGTACTACACAAAGGTTTGTTTCACATAGAGTATATAGTAAGCTGGCAGTGGATGGGAATAGAATAGTGAAAAGATAGTCTACAGACAAATCGGGTGTCCTGCATTCTGTAGTACTTACTCAGATATCTGGTAGGCGTGCTCCCTTGTGCTCTGGTGATCCTTCTGAGAACATGGAAGGATCATGGCTGCCTCTTTGTCTGTGCCCCAGAATAAACACACATGGAAGAGATTTGAACCAAATGATAGCTTGAAGCCAAGCCTAGTCGAAGTATAGCCTGAAGCACAGCTGCTCAGCCAAGCCCGTTCAAAATTAGCCCATGTATAGATGACCTGCAGATTAATGTGCTTGAGAATAAGTGTTTGTTGTTTTAAACCCTTAAGTTTTGGGGTGGTTTGTAACTCAGAAATCTTAAAGGAAACCTTCTCTGAATTAAATGGCATCCACAAAGGACATGACCCTTGGCATAAAGGAGAGTCAGAACTAAACTTCCTCTCCCACCTCAATTTTAGGAGACTTTAGAGAAAGCTCTTGTGGTAGTGGCAGAAAACAAAGACAAAGAGCAGGAAAGACATCCCCGGGAATTTGTGGTTGCAGACTGGCTTTCATATGGATCTGCATCTTGGGTTCATACAACCCATACCTGCCGGGGGACATTGAGCAATGAACTTGACTTGAGGTTTTCACCAGCTGCAAACACCAGAGCTGTCTGCCAGAAGCAAAGGTAAGGGCTTTCTGAAAGAGGATATACTCAATGTTAGGCCTCAGGGATCACTCACAAATAACTTTTTTTTTCAAGAGCAATGACTAGCATGCAGGCAAATTTAACAGGTATACAAAGAGACAAGGCTACATGGCTGCTAAGCAACTGAAACAACAGACATAGGAAAAAGACTCTTACTGACTTCAGGCATTGGAATTTTAGAGGCAGACTGAAAAAAAACACACTTACTAGGTTTAAATAATTCACTGGGTTTGGAAATATCTGCAAAGAACAGGCCACTAGAAAAACCAAGGAGCAAATTTGGAAAAAGTATAGATATGGTAAACAAAAGAACTAAAATTGAAACTTAGGATATGGCACAGATTGGACATTACAGAACAGAGAATTAGCAAATTAGAAGATAAGAAGAAGAAATTATCCGGATTATGGTACAAAGAGACAAAATGTTGAAAAATATAGGAAAGAGTAAGAATATGGAAAATACTTTAAGAATTACTAATAAATACGGTACAGAACATGTACAGAAGGATTAACACGTTTGATTAGTGAAAAAATAAAGCAAAGGCAAATTTTCAAGAGATAACTAAAAACTTTCCAGAGCTGTTGGTACCCAACCATTCATAAGCTTATGCAAGCAAGATAAATGTTTAAAAATCTACATTTAGACATCATACATGTAGAGAAATACAAAAGCCAGGAGAAGGTTTTGAAAGCAACCAGAGAAAAGACATCTTACTTTCAAAGCAGTGACAATTAGAATGATTGCTCACCCAATGAAAAGAACAATGGAAGGTAGAAACCAGCGGTATGGTATCTTTAATGTGTCCATTAAGAAAAACTACCAACCTAGAATTTTTAACTCAGTTAAAATATCTTTAAAAAATGAAGATAAAAGTAAAGGAATTTTCAGAAAAATTATGTGAGAAATTTAGTAATCAATAGATTACTGAGTTTCCAGGTTTCTGGTTTGCCTTACATACTTAGGACTTGCCAATGTCCACAACTGCATGAGCCAATTCCTTAAAATAAATCTCTGTAAAGACATACTTTCTTCTTGGTTCTGATTCTCTGGAGAACCCTGAAAAATATAGAGGTCATACCACATCTTTTCCTGACAGTGACAACGGGTTTTTAATGAAAGTCATTCAGATAAGTTCTCAGGTATTGATTTACCAGGGATGAGAAGAAGCAGATGGTAGCTGATGCTTCATTAGACTTGCCTTATGAAACAAAGGCACAGTATAAAAGCTTCCTTTAGAGGAGAACTCAAAACCAAATTCACCCAAGATACATTGACACTTAGAAGAGTAGCAGTGAGATATTAAATGCTTTTTCCCAGGTTTTTTTTTTTTTTTTGCCATAGCTCAGTACATACCCCTTGAAACATAGCTAGTATCCCTCGATGCCCTGCAAATCTTCAAGCATATTCATTAATTCCTATATTAATTTATTCATTCATGAACTACTTATTGAATATGGCAGGGACTCTTTGTCCTGTTACTACTATATTACCAGCATATACCACAGTGCCTGGGATATGGAAAACATTCAAATATTTGTTAGATGAATGATGTATAAATTGCCTATTTGTGTGTCAATTGCATAAATAAGTAAACCATAACATCTGCAGAGGGTTTTCAGCTTCCTAGTTTGCTCTACGCCAACTCCTGGCCGAAGTATTTACAATAACCTGCCTTATTTATTGCTCCCACATTAGAAACCTTTTAAGTGCAAGGCACTTGGCTCCTATCTGCAGACTAATTCTGACTCTGCGTTTGGGACCGGTGATGTTCTGGAAGGCAACACTTGAGAAGCTTTTACTCTGCTGTTTTGGGTAATCAGAAGGCATCACTCATTCCTGGGCATGCTCTGACTGTAGACTTCTGTGCCTGTGCTAGGCGCTTGCATTTCCCTTGTTTAGGGCATGCTCCCACTTTTTAGTCCAGATCATTAATGCTATGGTAGATCCTTCTACTTCAAAAGGGCAGTGTGGTGCAATGTCACAGTCATGGGCTTTGAACTGCCTTGCACCTGGGTTCAAATTTTAGTACTACCTTTTATTAGCTTGAGCCCTTTCTCCCTCATCTGAAGAAATAAACATGATAATGCCCCTCTTGTACAGTTGTTTTAAGTATTAAGTGATGATATAAGCTCTACCACTGAAAAGCACAGAAGGGTCACCCGATAAATGTTAATTTCTTCTCCTACATTCTGGGATTTAAGCCTATCTTGATTTTCCTTGTGCTTCCAGTGGATGCCATGATTTGGGCAAGCCAATTTACCTCTGTGGGCGAACATTTCCCCACCTATCCAATAAATGGTTGAAACCAGATCTTATTTTCCAAACTATATTTTGTGAAACAACAGATGTTTTTTGAACAATTTATGACAAACAGTTTTTGAGTGCTAAATTTGTTTCAGGCACTTCTGTGTGCTGAGGATACAGTGGTGAACAAAGAAGAAAAGATTCATGTTTACCTGGAGTTTTTACTTAACATGCAGGAAATTAGGCATCACTGAAATATGACAGAGTGGACCAATGGCTAGTTTAAATTTGGTACTCAGGAAAGTTTCTCTGAAAAGGTGCCATTTAGCCTGAGATTCTAATAACAAGAAAGAGGCAGTCATGTGATGATTAGAGGGAAGATAATCTGAGGCAGAGGGAACTGCTCATTCAGAAATCCTCATGTCACATGTTGATGTGATTGAAGGAAGACCAATGCAAGTCAAGCATAGAGATTGAGGAAAGAGCGTTTGATGTGCTTTTGTGCAATGTGAATCTTCAAGGAGATAATTTGGTTTACAACACTTTTCCAAGTTTATTGGACAAAGAATTGTTTTTTCATAGTTAATATCTCTTGTCAAATAATATTGCAACACCAGCTTCTGATTTATTTCTGTTTCTGTTTTTGTTTCATTGAGACGCAGTCTTGCTCTGTGGCTCAGGCTGGAGTGCAGTGGTGCAATCTCGGTTCACTGCAACCTTTGCCTCCCGGGTTCAAGCGAATCTCCTGCCTCAGCCTCCTGAGTAGCTGGGATTACAGGTGCACGCCACCATGCCCGGCTAATATTTGTATTTTTAGCAGAGACGGGGTTTCGTCATGTTGGCCAGGCTGGTCTCAAACTCCTGACTTTGGGTGATCTGCCCACCTTGGCCTCCTGAAGTGCTGGGACTATAGGCATGAGCCAGCATGCCTGGCCTATTTCTGCTTTTAGACTTTCCTATCCAGCTGCAGTTCTGGCCAAACATCTCTTTGAAGAGAAGTCATGTGATGCCAGGCATTGAACAAATTTTGTTTCTCTCTATGGAAAGGTGCTAGCCCCAGTTGTGGTAGCTGAGTGTTCTGGTTTTGGTCCAATCAGAAATCATTACAGGTTTCTTTCACAAATGCAATGACAAGGCATTTCTTTCTTCAGCATGACAGCAGCCTGCTAGAGATTTCTTTCCAAGTAGAGATTAGTTCAAGGGCTGGGCTGGGCAAAGGCTGTGAGTTGGGAGAGGTTTACTTGAATGTCTGCTGTGGTAATCCACCCTCCCTCTCTCGGTGCCATGCCTTTGCCCAGACTCATTCTCACAGCAAATTGTCTAACAGAGAAATGGGCTTATTCCTTTATACATTTTAATTCTTATTCTCATTTGTGAAAGGAAAATGGTTACTTCAAATTGGAAAGTCAATTAGGTACATACTATTTCTAGATAAAGAAATCCTCAGCAAAAGCTACAGTGCCACAGAATGATGGAGCTAGGCTGTAAGCCAGGACTTTGAATTACAAAGTTTATTTTTCTTTGCATGGTAAGATGCTACTTTCTTGAAATTAAGAATTGTCTTCCCAATCAGATCCATTGTGTGGCCCTAGTCTGCAAACCCCTTTTAATGGTTCCACATTCTTCATCTATCCAATGCATACCCAGCAGTAATTTTCCATTATTTTCATTTTACTATTTTTATTACACAAAATAAAGGGAGAATGCTTACTTTCTTGGAGGGATTGTATCAGAATCCCAGGGAAAGCAAGCCCCTAGTGTTAATCCCTGGTGAATCCAGTTCATTTTCAATATTCAGTCCCTAATACTGGAATTAAAAGATGTTTAAATAGAGTGCATGGCTACATTTCTTGAAAGCTCTGTGAGGCAGGAGAGTGAAATCTGGCTTCTTATGCCTGACTCTGGCGGGTCATCAGTGCCTGGGAAACCTTAACCAGATTTAACCACTTTTGGGGGTCTTGGTTATTGTGAGGATGTTGCCAAGGAGGTAACCGGCTGCCTGTGAAGAAATCTTACAGCACAAAATTGGATCACAAGCTCCATGAGAATAGGATCTTTGTCTTGTTCTTTATTCTCAGAACCTGGCATGATGCTGGATATACAGAGCTCAATATTTTTCAAATGAAAGTGGATTCAGCATTGTGTAGCATCCAGCACACAGTCCAGACTCTGGACTCAAACTGCAAACCCAGATTACCAGCTTTACTGGAAACTCCCATGAGTTAATTAGTTTATCAAAAAAAATTAACAAGGAAGAACTTCCTTTATCCACGATGCCCAGTTCTTAGTATTTCAGCACCTAAGAAGCTGAAAGCTGGACTAGGTGCCAAGTGGTTGTACCTCCGCCATGTTGGTTCTAGTAAGCCATCTTCACCTCATCTTTGCTTCTCCAAACTGCATTTCTCTAAGTTCTCAACCTCATCCATTGCTACATTCTTGGTTTACTTGAATTATTATTCCTCATTAATCTAGATAATCATTCCCACTGAGGTAGTGATGTTTACGGATTTAGAATATTTTCTTCCTTTTCATCCTAAAAGTCCATTCTCAAGTGGCAACCCTAATTTCCCTTATTTCTTAGTTCTTGGAGAGAATGGGACTGTTGTACTCATGTAACTCCAAAATTGCCCTGAAGGAACTATCAATTTTTTCATTTTCAGCATTAATCAGAGATCTTTTCTTATACAGTTTACTTCTTGGCTCTGTAACAGTGGTACTCTTTGGTCATCATTGTTATGATGGTCTTCAGACATTTTTTCCCAGGATTTTTGTTTTTTTGTTTTGTTTTTGAGACAGAGTCTTGTTCTGTCACTCAGGCTGGAGTGCAGTGGCATGATCTTGGGTCACTGCAGCTTCTGCCACCCGGGTTCAAGTGATTCTTTTGCCTCAGCCTCCCCAGTAGCTGAGATTACAGATGTGCACCACCATGCCTGGCTAATTTTGTATTTTTAGTAGAGACGGGGTTTTGCCATGTTGGCCAGGCTGGTATCAAACTCCTGACCTCAGGCGATAATCCCAGTCTTGGCCTCCCAAAGTGCTGGGATTATAGGAGTGAGCCACCATGCCTGGCCTTTTCCCGGGAGTAAGTGTAGTTTCTGAGTGTCTTACTTTCAGGCTTATAAGAAAGCATTAATCAGGAAAGATGAGACTCGTGTAGGAGGATAGGGCAGGTTGCTTTGTCCGGTGAGTCATCTTGACCATGTTGTGTTAGAACAGCCTGAAGATATTTCGGGAAAATGAAAAAGACCTCTCCATCTATTTGAGTCATGCAGGCATGAAATTCATTTTACTTTCTTCAGAAATTTAAACTCCAGCGAAGGTGCTAAATTTCATATAGTTACACTTGGCTGAGATTTCATGCTACATACAAATTAGTGTAAACCATATCAAAAACATAATGTTCAGTATCAATCAATCTAGGTATGATGTTTACATTTACACACTTGAGTTGTTGAACCCAGGTGTGGGAACTTACACTTTCATTTTGTATTCTGTGAACTTTAGTCAAGCCTGTTCCTCCGGCTGACTAAAATCTTTTTGGAACCTAATGCTGCCATCGTTCATAGTCCTAAACTTAGCTTTTTGTCTCATACATTTTGATATTCAGTCTCTTTCTAACTGCATTTAAGTTATTGGAGGGAAAACGTAAACAGGATAACACGGAGGACAGATCCCTGCAATAGATCTCCCAAAATCCACTACCACTTTTAGAGTTGCTATTCCCATCAGATTTTTCCTTTTGAATTCCAAATGCCTGTGCACAGAAATAAGGACAACAAAACCTCTTTTCAACCAGGAGGAAGAAAGGAAACAAGTATTTGTTGAGCAACTGCTACATATCAGGAGCTTTTGGGCTAGATGCTTTATGGTAATTATATGCTATCTCATTTAATTTAATCTTCATTACAATGCGAAGAGAATGCTATTATTGTGATAGATTTATAGGTAGGTAAACTGAGGCTACAGAAAATGCAATAATTTTCCAAAGGCCATTTCATGATAATTGAAGGAGCTAGGATTCAAACCTAGGTCACCAGGTTTCATGTTGGTCCTTTATGTCTCTTTAGCTCACTCAGCTTCTTTCCTTCAAACTTCATTGTCCCTCAGACCCTTCTGAGAGGGTTATCTGCTCCCTGACTCAGCAGGAGAGAGCAGCGAGATAAGGTTCAGGTAGCGTATGTACACTCACTCCAGTAAGACATCCCTAGTGGCCATATCAGGACTCCACACAGCTGCTACCATTCCCACTGCAGGACTTTGCATACCATTACCTGGAAGTGCTTGGGATCCTCCAAGTACTTCTATTGCTTCACATTTTTTTTCCATTTGGAGGATGAGCCTTATGTCTGTCATGATATTCTGTGAGGCAGAGTTTATTCCTACTTCTTTTCTTTGAAGCTGTTTTTACTCCTCCTCCTCCTCATTCATCTCTTATTCTCAGCCTCCTCATCATTCCTCCTCCTTCTCCTCTTTCCTCCTCTTCTCCATTCAACTCCTCTTCCCTTCCTCTTCTTCCTTATCATCCTCTTTCTTCATTTCTTTTCACCTTCCTCTCCTTGCTCCAACTCTTTTCCCTTCAACTCTTCCTCCTCTTCCTTCTTGTTGTTCTATATCTTCTTTTATGTTCCCTTCATCTTTGGCTTTGATGGTCTTCAGTGGGATCATCACTATTTTGTGTAACATGGGACACTGTTTATTCATTAATTCAACAAATTCTTCCGAGGTGCTCATTACATACCAGGATTTGAGCTTGGTGCAAGGGTCATGACAGTGAATGAGGTCCCAGCACTGTCCTGGTAAATTTTTGACACTTGTGGAAAGAGAGACAAGTAAGCCATTGGTTAGGATGTTGTGCAATGCAGGCTATAACAGGTGGAAGAGAAGGTGCTACTTGAACACACACAATGACTCTTTAAGTCAGTTTTGGGGTGTAGGGGAAGTAGTGAAGGCTTCCTAGAGGATCTGATATTTAAAGTGAGACCTAAGCATGCAGATGCTTCCTCTGTGGAGAACTTTATACTTACTGTTAGTTCTAAAGACACAGCTTCCTTTTTCTAACACTCTTGTCTCAGCTTTGGTTACTTAGACGTTATAAGGTTCTTGATATCTTATTGTATTTCCTCTAACCCTGCTACAAATTCTTCATTTTTTCCGATGTGTTCAACTTTGGAGAAGCATCCCTCTGTTCACTCTGCTTCTCCTTGAATACAGCATTGAGTTGCATTATTGCAAACAGAGCTGGTTCTGACTTTTCCTCCCACCCCCTAATACCACAAATTTAGTGGTAGAACCACAAGTAGAATTTCCAGTGAAGAACTCTCTACTAGATGACACTGAATCAAACCTAACAGTGCTATCAATTAAAATTCATGTACCCGGTTGCATAAACAGGCGATTACATAAGTTGTGTGCTGACGGAGCAGTGTTGAGACACGCTGTCTGGCAATTGGTCTCTCTCGTTTGGTTGCAAGTTTCAGTTTCCTGGCAAGTCTTGTTTCGCCGCCCATCTGGTACAAGTGAGTACAGCAAGACAGCCAGGGTGAGCAGAAAGCCCACAGATACAGGAAAAGGTACTTAGCTTGCAGGTAATGTCAGTTCTTTCAGACAACTAGTCACTTTTTCCTTTCTGAAACTAGATTACAACCTATTTGTCTTTGGAGAGTTGACTGCTAGTGACACTGAAATTTTGGCTTAATTTGCAGACTGGGATGATGAGCATCTATTTTAGCTTCTTAGGGACATGCATAGAGCTGCTTATCTTGCTTGGCACAGGACACAGTTCTACTTTACATAAAGGTAACCACTAAGATTGGCCTTACCAGGGAGGAGAATAGAAAGCTGCCTCTGAGAAGTGCCAAGCTGAGACCCACACTTACTACATTCTATCCAGGGCCAGTCCTGCCTCAGCCACCAGCACCAAGGTTACTACAGCCTGAGTTTAGGTCATGTAATTTCAGTCTCTTTGGCAGCTTCATTAACTCTGAGTTCAACTGCTTCATCTGTGAAATGAGAATAGTAACATTTACCTTGTATGATTGCTTTAAAAATTAAATAATTTCAGGGCATACATTAGATGTGCAATAGATATTCCATTTATTATTCATGGAATGTTTATTGAGCATCTACTATGAGCCAGGCACTGTGTTAGGTATGGAGTCTTGCACTTAACGTGATTATAGGTAATCTCATGGAGGAGACAACAATTTTTTACAGATAATTATACTAAGAATGCAATCGTTACAATAAAAATTAAGAAAATAAGCAGAGGAAATTAGTTGCTGCCACCTCTTAACCTTAGGTTCACTGCTAAATTCAAAATAAATTAGAAGTTATAATCTCTCTAAATATATCATGAGCAAGTAACATCATACTTTGGCAGTTCATTTCTTTGCAGCAAATTGGAGCCATTACATAATGGGTTTTATGATATATACCAGAAAAGTTCAAAGAGGGGTCTGGTGGATGATCCTTTGTTTTGCTTACATCCAAACCAAACAAAGCAACTAGTTAACTCAGCAACAAATCAACCAACCAACAGACATAAAAGAATTAAGCAGTAAGATGTTGCTAACATTACAGAAAACAATTGCCTTGACCTTTATTACAGAATCAAATAAAAATGATGAGAATAACTGATATTTATTAAGTTCTTTTCATACCCCAACTCCATGCTAAGCACTTTCCTGTATGTTCCTATTTATGCTTCATAATTCTTCCAGATATAGTTTAATATCCATATTTTATAGCTGAAAGAATTAGTTAGAGAACAACTTGCCAAAAGTCACATTGTATAAAAGAGGCAAAGCCGAGATTCAAGTAAAGATTGTTATAACTGAAAAACCTGGTGCCTTAACCAGTACACCATAAGCATTTATCTAAAAATAAAATTACTTATGAACCAACTTCAGAAAATATTAAATTCCCACATTATGAATAAATTCCAGATGGATAAAATATCTCAATATAAAATACAAAATCACATGAAAATATTAAAATAGAAGAGAAATATTTTTATACAAATATAGTGAGTGAAGAAGCCCTTTTAAGTATGGTATAAAGCCCAAAAATCATAAAAGAAAGTAATGACTGATAAGACTAATTAAAACGTTAACTTTATTTACTTCAACAAAGTTAACTTAAGTAAACTTAAGTTTACTTAAATAAACTTTATTCACTTCAATAAAGTTAAAGGTGAAATGATAACTGAGAAAAATGTGTAATCTAGATAACAGACAAAGGATTAATATCTATTACATATAAAAAACCTAAGCTAATGAAGAAAACAGTGAGCTAATAAGCTAATAAAGAAAACCAGTTAAAGTAATAATAAGAATATAACTATCATGGTAAAATCATTAACTTTACTGACAAATAACAAATTAGAACCATAAGGTTGTATTGCATGAGATAGAGAAAAATAGAAAAATGAACAACAGAGGACTGATTAAATAACTTATGGTGTTTCATATGATGGACTTTGCAGCCATTCAAAAAATAGGTTGACCTATGTGTTCTGATAAGAAGAATGTAATTTATGATACAATTAAAAAGCACCTTGCTGGCCGGGCACAGTGGCTCACGCCTGTAATCCCAGCACTTTGGGAGGCTGAGGCGGGCAGATCACGAGGTCAGGAGATGGAGCCGGGCGTATTGGCGGGAGCCTGTAGTCCCAGCTACTCAGGAGGCTGAGGCGGGAGAATGGCGTGAACCTGGGAGGCGGTGCTTGCAGTGAGCCGAGATCATGCCACTGCACTCCAGCCTGGGCGACAGAGCGAGACTCCGTCTCAAAAAAAAAAAAAAAAAAAAAAAAAAAAAAAAAAAAGCACCTTGCTGAGCAGTTTTATTTCATTTTTGTTATGAAACTGTATTTCTATATATTCAGAAAAAGAGCCTTGAAACGTAAGTACTCAGATATCATTAATAGTTACCTCTGGGGAATAGGAAGGATAGAGGAGGCTTCAGTATCTCTTTTTGTATTGTTTAAATTTCTCAACACACATACACATATAGACACATATATCTCTCTAAAAGCCTTAGAGAGGCATCAGAAATAAAACACTTAGTTGTTTCATAAAAGAGAAAAAGGAGAGATTGTTTATTCAAGAGCCAACTGGTCAAAATATGATTTTAGGCTATGGATGGTTGGATGGTCACATTTATACTATTCTGATGTATCTATTTTGGGGAATGCCTGAAGATTGCTTTCTTACTGTTTCTCAAGATTCCAAAGGCCCTTTTTTTTTTTTTTTTTGAGATGGAGTCTCACTCTATTGCCCAGGCTGGAGTGCTGTGGTGCGATGTCAGCTCACTGCAACCTCTGCCTCCCGGGTTCAAACAATTCTCTTGCCTCAGTCTCCCAAGTAGCTGGGATTACAGGTGTGCACCACCATGCCCGGCTAATTTTTTAGTAGAGATGGGGTTTCACCGTGTTAGCCAGGTTGGTCTTGAACTCTTGACCTCAGGATATCCACCTGCCTCGGCCTCCCAAAGTGCTGGGATTATAGGTGTGAGCCACCCCACCCAGACCCCAAAGGTACTTTTTTTTTTTTTTTAATTTCAAAAGTTCTATCTTGCTTTTTTTCCTGAAAAAAGTTTAAAAAGCCATATTTATCCTATTGGTGGTGAGGACAGGTCTCTTGTCCTGGAGAGGTGTGTCTTTAAGCAGGAGCCTTGTTCTTGCTGCAAACACAGCCAACCACCCTCAGTGTTGAAGCTGCTGTTTGCACATATGGTTATGTCTCTAATTTTTCTTCATCTTAACTCCTAGTGGAAATTCCTGTTCTAGTTAGCAGCTCCCAACTTCTAAGTGCCAAGTCTGAGACAGAGGAGTCATACCATTTTAAGTAGATAATGTTGCTCATTAAAAGACAATAGAGTTTGATTAACTCTGAGCTGGATATTCATCAGCTGGGTTATGAAATTCTCATACCAGAAGTGTTACCATTTCACTGGCCACAGGGGCACTCAAGACCTTCCTAGAAGGAAGTCGTTTTAAGACATCTTATTATTATGGTCAAGGTATTATAAGTAGGTTTATGAAACAAGAAAATTTGATGGAATTTGGATGGGATGAATGGCAAAAGGAGATGATTAATAAGTACATCAGTATCAAATTGGAGGGAGGTCTCTCATACTGTGCCATCTAGGTTCTACTCTTGGATCTACCTTGTTTTCTATTAGTCAGTAACTTAGAAAAATCCATAAATTTTGATGATCAGGTTTGAGTATGACATGAAACTAAGAAGAATGTCAAGTTCATTGGTAGAAACAGTGTTGAAAAATCTCTTAGCCACCTAACATGGTGGGAAAGACAACTGGGCCAAAAGTAAGATCTGCTCTGAAATCCCAAAAGGCATAGGCACAGATTCAGTGTGGAGGAATTTGTGGTTGAGAAACAGTATCTGTGACAATGTATTATGATCAAAATCTTTCAAAAATGTGACGTGGCTACCAAAATAGCTAATGGTATCATGGGCTACATTAAGACAAATATAGGTTCTAGATATACGTTTTCAACTTTAGCCACACATTTGAATCACCTGGGAGCTTTAATGAAAGTTAGATTTAATTGGTTTGGGTGGAAACAAGGTATGTGATTTTTCTCTTTTCTTCTCCAAAATGAAGTTGGTAGACCAATAGCAGCCCTTTGTTCCTTGGCTCTCATCTATTACACAGGTCATCTGGGAAACACACAAGCATTATTTAGAATTATAAAACAATTTATAGCATGCTAAAAAATCACACATTTGAAGGAGGTAGAATGGTAGTGACTAACTGGTCCCATTCTTGCAAGGATTAGGAAAGAAGAACATTTGCATTAGGCAGCTTAGTTCAGATCTCAATTTTGCAACTTACTGGCCAAGTGACCTTGAAAAAGTTATCTACTCTCTCTTAGGTTTATCTTCAAGTTTAAGATAAAGTTCACTGTAAAAGCTACTCATGGAGTTGTAAAAGCTACTCATGGAGTTGTAAAAGCTAAATAGTATAAATATCTTATATATTTTATTATAATATAAAATGTTCTTAGTATATTGCTAGTTTTACTTTTATTAATATTGCCGATATCTTTGGATCCAATTACTTTGATGGAGTCATTGGTGGATTATAGTCCATGAAAGGTTGAGATCTACCATAGAGGTCATTCTTACCTATTCCTAAATAATTTTGTTTCATTTCTAGTTGGCCTTTCTTTTTTCTTTTTCTTTTCCTTTCTCCTTCACTTCTCTCCTTCTTTCTTTGCCTCCTTCCTTCCCTCCCTTCTTTCTTCCTTCTTTCCTTCCTTCCTTACTCTCTCTTTCTCTCTCTCTCTCTTTCTTTCTTCAAATATCAACTTGTATAAACATCCACATTTTTAAATGTATACATGAAAACTGGCCATAACCATATTATGACATGTATACCCATGGCAGGGGGGAAGTGCATATTTTCTTGAAATCCTCTTCATTTACCTGAAATCCACTTGTTTAAATTATATCAAAATGTTCTTGCAGCAGTCAGTCATTTCTGACTCATCAGTATAACTGAGTCTTTTTTCATTACAGTGGCATCCACAGTCCTAATGATTTGTTTTCCTTGAAGCTATGAGTCTAAAATCTGTAAGTAATTGGTCTCATTCCTGCTGGAATCAGAAGAGCCAGGTTTAAGAAGTGGAATCCAGATTACTTTCTGTCTAGCTGATCTCCCTGTGTTGTAAAATGTGTGTGGTTTTTTTGGAAAGCAATGAAAACCACACACTATATATTTTCAGTTTTACTGCTTTGAAGGCTCATGAATCAGTTTTCTCATTCTCTTTTTTTCTTCCTTCCAAATAAAATTAAGCTATTTCCCAATAAGTAGGCCCATTTCCCCAAGAGTATTACAAAGTCTAAATGTTGGATATAGCTGTTAAATATGGGAGCTATTAAAGAGAAAGTCAATTTAGTCATGTTAGTATTTGTGATTTTTATAAAACAAAAAAGAATAAAATAGTAAAATACATATATAAAGGATTCTCATGCCAATTATTCTTTCTAGAGTTAATATATGTATTTTCACATTTATTTCCTTAATTAAAATCTTGATTAAATTGTCAATAGGATTTATCTTGAGGTTAGAAATATATGAAGCCCTAGTATCTATTACACTAATTTTGGAATCAAGTCTCAAATTAAAAAAATAGCCAATAAAATGGCTTAGACTTTATCATTGCTTAATTCTAATCTGTTTAAATAAATATTTTTTAAACATAGATTTTTACCATCAAAAGATTCCCTTGTTATTGAGTTAATCATTGTTAATTTAAATAAGATCACACTTTTGAACTCTTTGTTTAAAGAAGAAATACAACAATCTTAGATTTAATTTTATTTTTTAAACTTCAAGCAGTGTGGGAGGCAAGGGAATTTCAAACTAAGGTCCTGACTTAAAGAAAACTCAAGGAATTTATTTTTTTTCAGGTGACAGAGATATAAATTTAAATATAACTATCAGGGCATAATATTATTAAATAAGACAACCAATCAAAATTACAGAATCTTTCAGAAGTTATAAGGTTAGTTCCTCAAGACATTGAAACCATCTTGAAGTCTAGTAATTATACAGTACTAATTATCACAGTTAGAGACAGAGAGATGCAGAGAAAAGTGGGGGATTCTAAGATACAAACTTGCAATGCGGGAAAGAAAAGGGCAGAATAGAAGATGAGCAAATGAGCTGGGTGCAGTGGCTCATGCCTGTAATCCCAGCACTTTGGGAGGCTGAAGTGAAAGGAGCATTTGAGGCCAGGAGTTTAAGACCAGCCTGGGTAACAGTGAGACTCTTTCTCTTAAAAAAAAAAAAAAATGAGCCAAGAATGGAGGCAGATGCCAGTAGTCCTGGCTACTTGGGAGGCTGAAGTGGGAAGGCTGCTTGAGGCCAGGAGTTCAAGGTTACAATGAGCCATGACTGTACCACTGCACTCCAGCCTGGGTGACAGAGCAAGACCCTGACTCTATTTATTTTTAAAGAAGAAGTTGAATAAATGAAGCAATGAGTACATGATATTTTGTGTCTACATTTCTGAGTCCCAACTTTTGCAGAAGATCCATGAAATAAAGACATAACTTCCAAGTGATTACAATAATATTCTTAAAAAGTATCAATTTCTACATTTAATAACAAGTATAGAACTACATACTATTTGAGAAAAACTTCTTAAAGATAAGTTTAAGATCATTAATTAATTTGAAAAATTCCATCAAATGATGTTGCAAACTTAGTAACAAAAATGTTAGTATATCACTGGCCAATGTTTTTACTCACTACTAACCTCAAGAGAATGTTTAGGGCTGACCGGTAATCCTTCTATCTTTTCTTTAGTCCAATCATTTGCCAAGTGTCAGAAGTGCCTCTCTTCACTCCTCAAGGTTCAACACCTCCTCCACCCTTCTCATCTCATCTGAGGACCTTTCCTCTTATTTTTCTGAGAAAAGGGAAGCCATATGGACAGACTTTTCCTGTAGTCCCACGATCATACCTCACTGCCTAGACTCTGCTTTTCCTCCTTCTAAGGATGAGTGGCCATGTCCCTACCTAAGCCAGTTCCTCCATTTCTCTCCTGGATCCCACATCTCTCCCACTCAGAGGCATGGCTCTTGCAATTGTGTCTTCTTACTTCAGTATCACTCATTTTTTCTCCTTTTACAGGATGACTACATTCAGCTTTCAAACATGCTTTAATAACCCCCATCTTTAAAAAGTAAGATAGTTTCTTAATTCTTTGCTTCCCCTTATTTCCCCCTATTTCTCTGTTTGTAGCAGAACTCCTTGAATGTGTTGTCTAAACTCACTGTCTCCAGTTCTCCTTCCTTCTACGTTGAATCTATTCAGTGAGGCTACATCACCACTCCTTTGCCAAAACAGTGGTTTTCAAGGTCACTAATAAGCCCTACAAGGATACATTCAATGATTAGTTCTCAGGCCTCAGGTGAGAAGTTGGTAGACCAATTACTTTGTATACTGAAGTAGTAGGTTTATTTTCTTCTTTTGGAAACCTGTTCATCTCGGCTTCCACAACCCACTCTCTCACGGGGTTTTTCCCACCACACTAGCAGCTAGTTTTCATTCTCCTTTTAGTTCCTCATTTTCTCAAACTCGAAACTTTGAAGAACTTAGGAGTTCCATCCTTAAATCTCTTCACTTCTTTATCAACACAGATCTTTTAAGTAAATGCATCTAACGCTGTGGCAGATAACTTCCAAATTTGTATCTCCAACCTGGACCTCTTCTTTGGCTTATACTTGTATATCCAAACACCTAATCAACATCTTCATATTAATGTCCAATGGGCATCTTCCACTATACACATCCAAAATTGGACTCTTCTTTGTTTGCCTTTTTTCAGTCAAGTCTGCACCTTTCCATGGTCAGTTCTGCCTCAGTAAATGTCATCTTCATTTTGCTACTAGCTCAGTTTAAAAAAAATCGTTGATGCTTCTCTTTCATTCATAACACGTTAATACATCAGTAAATTCTATCAGCTCTTCTGTCAAAAAAATGTATATGATCTAACCACTTTTGGCCCAGAGCCTTACGTCAATAAATACTTGTAAAATATAATTTCTAATTTTTCGGTTCATGTTGGAAATAGTCCTGGCCCTCTATAACAAAGCTGCTGGCATCCATGGATAGAAGATAACATATTCGGTATTTACAGATTATTTTACACAGCATTAGCCCCCAGGAAGAGTGATCAGGCAGAAGACGAGCTAGGTTGTACCCTCTTCCTTCCTGTTTCTCAGTTATTCTTTAATGAGTCTTCTACCTCCATGTTCCTAGGGTTGCCTCATCCTGCCCCTGACAGTTCAAGCGTCTCCATTTCACTCTAATTCATTGTAGAATTTAGTCCGTCCAGGTCCTACGCTTCACCCCACCTCCACTTTCTTCTCTTATCAGTGGCCTTTATTCTTCTTCTTTCCTTCTTACATTCTTAGACACAACTGTAAAGTAGATGAAATGCTCTCTTTGGTCCTCTAATTTCTCTCTCTAGGGTAACTCCTTCCCCTCTTTTGGTACCCAGAGACCTGTTGGTCTTTTCCCCTAGAATGGTGAAGACATAATGGTGAAGGCTGTACTGTACCACCTATTAGACGTGTGGGCTTGGGAGTAATTTAACCTCTTTGTGTCTCAGTTTCCTCACCTGTGAAATGGTGATAAAAGTAACACCTACCTCATAAAATGTCAGTACTTTGAATCAGGAATGATTAGGAAAATTTTGTAACGCAATTGAATGAATCATCAACAACATCACACAAGAGATTGTATCGCGTTGCAAATGTCAGATGTGCAACTAACATATGTGATAAGGACTACTGTGAATATATTACATATTAATAATATAACATATCTGGAATTCACATTTTGTTGCACAACCATATGTGAGAAAAGTAGATGTGTCTGAACCTTGTCTAACATTTACTTGAATGCTGGGAGCTATCACACAATATCGTACTCAACTAGTAATTTTACATGAGCAGATATGCATCAGCCTGAACTCTTCAAAATGCCATAAAACACTTCACTTTCTTAACAATGATACACTTACAAGAAGCACAAATATATTCATGAAGACAGTGGGAGAAGCTTTATCCTAACACTTGCAAACAAAAAAGGAAAGAAAGAAAAGAATCAATTTGGCTGCATGGTGCAAAAGAAAAAAAGACTAACATTTATTGAATAGCTACCATGTGCCATGGACTGATCTACATGATTTACATTCACTCTCCAGTTCACTCTCAAAACAACCCTAGAGATGGATACTATTTTTTAAAATCCAAAAGATAAGCATTTCATTTTTCTTAGGTTAAAAAGTATTGTATACTACAACTTGATAACCCCAAAAAACAATTAAAAATGGGCAAAGGATTCGAATAGACATTTCTCCAAAGAAGATATAACACAACCATAGGATAGATGCTCAGTATCACTAATTATCAGGGAAATACAGATCAAAAGTACAATGAGATACCACTTTATACCTGTTAAGATGGCTACTATAAAAAAAAAAACGGAAAACAACAGGTGTTGGAGAGGATGTGGAGAAATGTAAACTCTTCACACTGGTGGTGGGATTGTAAAATGGTGCAGCCACTATGAAAAACAAAATAGAAGTTTCTCCAAAAGTTACACAGAACTACCATATGATTCAGCAATCCCACTTCTGGGTATATAGCCAAGCAAATTGGAAACAGGACCTCATAGAGATATTTGCATGCTAATTTTAATTGCAGCATTATTCACAATAGCCAAGATGTGGAGGCAAACTAAATGTCAATGGATGAAAGAATGGATAAAGAAAATGTCACATACACACACACACACACACAGACACACACACATAAACACAGATACAAATGGAATATTATTCAGCCTTTTAAAATGAAGGGAAATTCTGTCATATTGAACCTGGAGAACACTGTGCTAAGTGATATAAGCCAATAACAAAAAGACAGATGCAGCATTATTCCACTTATATGAGGTATCTAAAATAGTCAAACTCATAGAAATAGAAAGTAGAATAAGAGTTTCCAGGAGCTGGGAAAAAGGGGACACGGGCATTTGCTGTTCAATGGATACAGAGTTTCAGTCATGCAAGATGAAGAAGTTGTAGATATGTTATACAACAATGTGCATATAGTTAACAACATTGTGCTATACACTTAAAAATTTAAGAAAGTAAATTTATGTTATGTGGTTTTTATCAGAACACAAATTTCATTTTCAAAAGGAATTACAATTAAATCATTTAATGCATTACAGATGTCTCATTTTATTTTTGAGGAAATGAGATCACAAGAGAAAAGTGACTTGGTTCAATCTACATGGCTAAATAGAAAAGAAGCTGGGGTAAGAACTCCAATCTTGGTGCCCTCAGTCCATTGCCCTTTCTGGTGCACCATCAAGTCTAAGTTAAATCAGTGGGCCCCAGAGAGCAAGCCCAATTCTGACACATTTGGGAAGAGTGATTTCTCTAATTATTTCCCTCCCTTCAGCTTTACAGGTAGGTGGCATTCAGCTAACCCAATCTGATATCCCAACAGGATTAGATTTAACAGCGATAACCGGTTAATGCATCATCCACCCACAACTTCCTGTATTTCAGGATTTCCCAAAATCCACAGATACATAAAGCAGTATCATGTTCTGAGCCAGTACCATTTCCAAATGAGAGTTCAAGGCAGCACACAGTGTTGTGGAGTTAGAGATGGAAAGGTGAGTATGCGTGAGGAAGACATAGTCAAGTGGCTGCAACTGTGTATGTGCATAATTACCTTTATTTTCTTTCACAAATGTATAAAGGTATTACATCTAATAGCTTTTTTGTTTTATTTATTTATTTATTTATTTATTTATTTATTTATTTATTTATTTTTTAGACAGAGTCTCTCTCTGTCATCTAGGCTGGAATGCAGTGGTGCACTGCAGCCTCTGAACCTCTGCCTCCCACGTTCAAGCGATTCTCCTGGTCTCAAACTCCTGACCTCAAGTGATCCATCCGCCTAGGCCTCCCAAAGTGCTGGGATTACAGACATGAGCCACTGCACCCAGGCTTATATGTAATAAATTTTATTGATAAATGAACACACAAGTACATGCTTGTAAACCTATGTATTTATTATGTTCTTTAGATTGGTATTTCCCTACCTGGATCAAGATAGGAGGGCTCTCTAAATTCTCTGCCACAGATGCAGAGGGACAAAGGAGTGGGCCAGGGCTGGATGAGACAATCAGAATTTACCCCAGTGGTTTATGGGCTGGAGGTAGAGAAATGGTGGTCTTGAACTTGATTTCCTTCTGAAATAGAACCCAGACTTTGGATTAGACAGTTCTGCATTCAATTCCCAACCACTCTGCTTATTTGCTGTGTGACTTTGGGAAGGTTACTTGATATCTGTAAGCCTCATTTTCCTCTTTTAGGAACCACAGTAGGATTTTCCTCCTATGGGATCATCAGGTGAATTGGATGAGACGATACATGTCAGGCACCAATCCCAGTGTCTGGGATTGACTTCAAAGTCATTTTCACTTCAAAGCACGCCACAAAACTTAAAAGCTAAGTCGTCATGAACAAAATCAAGCTATTGATTACTTACTGAGCACTTTGTATGTACAATTATACATATACAACTACTGGGCTCCTGAGAGTGACCTGGGAAAGAATGGTTGTGGTGTCCAATTGGTGACCCACTACTGAGTAGGATGTTTGGAACTACAGCTTTGCCTCATAGAGGTTTTTCCCACATTTAAAACTCATTTATAAAAAAATGTGTGATTGATTTTCTACTCTGTCTTGCCACCATAATTATTTGCTCTGGCAGACAATTAGCATTTTTTATGTGACTCATATGACGATTTGTTTGAAACTCACCCCATGGCACTGATCTCACAGCTGCTTCATTTCTAACTCCAGCTCCCTCATCCTTGTTTAATCTTGCAAGAAAACATCTGAGGAATATTTGGGAGTGGAGAGAAAAAACTGCATACATGATTATAGCAATATTGCCTTAAAATTCTCTTGAGTCTTCCTTATCTCAATGTGTCTCTGTCTTCAAAACTCTCCTTTTCCCTTCTCCTCATTGCTCCCTAATTTTTGTAAGCCTCCAGCACACATAATGTTTTTTTGCCTGTCTACCTGTCTTCTTTCCTTCTTTAATAATTAAATGTAAATCTCATCTTTATGTAAGTAATTATCTAAGTAATACATTACAAAAATTCACATTACAAAAATACTTCACATTACAAAAATTCAGACAATTCAGATAATCAAAATGTCATCGTGTCAACCCTTAGTCCCAGTCTCCTTTCTGGAGATAACCATGGTTATTAGTTGATACAGCCTTTGATGTCTTTCCCTCTGTAATTGTTGTTAGGTAACATAAAATTGCTGCTTTTGTAGGTCACAAATGATCAAATATCATTGTGCATAATTACCTTTATTTTCTCTCACAAATGTATAAAGGTGTTACATGTAATAACTTTTTATCTTATAAGATTCATCCTTCTATCTATCTATCTGCAGAGGCGTAGAGTGTTATTTTGTGCACTTAAAAAACATAAATAGAATCATATTACACATATTTTATTGCAATTTATTTTTTCCAGCACAGCAGTATATCCTGGATACCGTCTAGGCCAGTACATGTGTCTCTACCCTATTCTTTATAACAGCTTGTAAAACTCTTTAGAATGGATCACTTATTTGACCTATCTACCTACCTACCTACCTACCTATCGATTTATCAACTACCTGCTTATCTATTACTATTTTAAATCCTACAGTACTTGACTATATCTCCTTGCTTATGTGAGAATATTAAACACTTAAAAAGCAAATGCGTAAAGACACAAATTAAAAATAGGTTAGGTGTCATTCCCTATAGAATTAGTACTTGACATTGTCCTAATTATTAATAGTGGATCTTTGCTTAGAGGCACCCTATCTGGGTTTAACATGTTTTGATCTGGCTTTGGGGGCCTTCCAGCTTTGTGTGTCTCTGCTATTTGGCTGTTAGAAGCTCTCCTTGGTATAACCGTCTTTCTTATAATAAACATAGAAACATAATCATAGGAGCCAGATTCTATGCTTCTTGAGTAAATGATCTGCTCCATCTTTCTGTAGGATTTAAATGACTGACCTGCATGCTTCAAACCTTTCTGTCACAAATGGCCTACCTTTTGTATTGTTCCTAACCCCAGACACTTCAGAATTTAAAAGATTTCTTTTTGACTACCAAACAGAATATATTGATCAGTACATTTGATTTTATAAATACTTATCATAGGTACAGAAATATATAAATCAGTCTGATTGGCATGAGTGAACAAATGTGTTGCGCTGAGTTACTATGAGTCCAGTTCAAAGTGAGGAAATGTCATTGCTGGGTCTGACTCAGATCCTTATTGAAGATTGATCTACTATTTCATTAGGCTATTCAAAAGATGGAAGAAAAGCTCTGGGTCTCTCTACTACTTGTACTAAGTGAATAAAAGCTGAGGTTTCTCATAGCCTAGCATGTAATCTCATTCAAAGAAACACAGTCTGCTAAATGAAAGGGATTCAAGCATTTTCCATATTTATTAAAATCTCTTGTAAAACATCTATGAGGACAGAATTTATATTCCACAGCAAAATTTTCATTTCCTATTCCTTTATAAAATTATATTTTCTGTTGGTTCAACACATCCAAATCAATAAATGTGATTCACCACATAAACAGAATTAAAAACAAAAACCACATGATCATCTCAATAGATGCAGAAAGGGTTTTTAATAAAATTAAACATCCTTTCATGTTAATAACCCTCAACCAGTTAGGTGCTGAAGAAACATACTTCAAAGTAATGTGAGCCATCTATGACAAACCCACAGCTGACATCATATGGAAGAGGCAAAAGCTATAACTATTCCCAGTGAGAACCAGAACAAGACAAGAATGCCCACTCTCACCACACCTATTCGACATAGTACTGAAAGTCTTAGCAGAGCAATCAGGCAAGAGAAAGAAATAAAAGGCATCTAAATAGTAAGAGAGGAAGTCAAACTATCTCTCTTTACAGATATGATTCTAAACCTAGAAAACCCCATAGTCTCTGCCAAAGGGCTCCTGGAACTGATAAATAATTTCAGTAAAGCTTCAGGATACAAAATCAATGTATAAAAATCAGTAGCATTTCTATACACCAATAATGTTCAAGCTGAGAGCCAAATCAGGAACATAATTCCAATTACAATAGCTACACAATGGATAAAATACCTAGGAATACAGCTAACCAGGGAGGCAAAAGATCTCTATGATGAGAACTACAAAACATTGCTGAATGAAATCAGAGATGACACAAACAAATGGACAAACGTTCCATGTTCATGGATAAGAAGAATCAATATTGTTAAAACGGCTCTACTGCCCAAAGCAATTTACAGATGTAATGCTATTGAATTTACCAACATCATTTTCCACAAAATTAGAAAAAAGCTATTCTAAAACTCATATGGAACCAAAAAAGAGCCTGAATAGGCAAAACAATTCTATGTAAAAAGAAGAAAGCCAGAGGCAACACACTACCCAACTTCAAACTATACTACAAGGCTACAGTAATCAAAGCAGCACAGTACTGGAACAAAAACAGACACATAGATCAACAAAATAGAATAGAGAACCTAACAATAAAGCTACACACAACCACCTGATCTTCAACAAAGCTGACCTTTTATAACAAACAATGGGGGAAGAACTTTCTATTCAATAAACTGTGTTGTGATAACTGGCTAGCCATATGCAGAAGAATGAAACTGGACCCCTTCCTTTCACTATCCACAAAATTTAACTCAAGATGGATTAGAGACTTAAATGTAAGACCTAGAACTATAAAAACCCAGAAGAACACCCAGGAAATACTATTCGGGACATTAGCCTTAGCAAATAATTTATGACTAAGAAGTCCCCAAAAGCAATTGCAACAAAACCAAAAATTGACAAGTGGTATCTGAGTAAACTAAAGAGCTTCTGCACAGCAAAAGAGACTATCAACAGAGTAAAGAGACAACCTACACAATGGGAGAAAATATTTACAAAACATGCATCCAATAAAGGCCTAATATTTAGAATCTATAGGGTATATAACAATTCAACAAGCAACAATCAAACAACCCCATTAAAAAATGGGCAAAAGACATGAACAGACACGTCTCAAAAGAAGACATACAAGCAGCCAACAAACACATGAAAAATGGTCAGCATCACTAATCATTAGAGAAATGGAAATCAAAACCACATGAGATACCATCTTACACCAGCCAGAATGGCTATTATCAAAAAGTCATAAAATAAAAGATATCCGTGAGGCTGTGGAGAAAAGGGAACTCTTATACAGTGCTGGTGGGAATGTAAATTAGTTCAGCAAATGTGGGAAGAAGTGTAGAGATTTCTTAAAGAAATTAAAACAGAACTATCACTTGACCCAGCAATCCCATTACTGGGCATATATCCGAAGGAAAATAAACTCTTTACCAAAAAGACTCATGCATTCTTATGTTGATCATAGCACTATTCGCAATAGCAAAGACATGGAATCAACCTAGATACCCATCAACAGTGGATTGCGTAAAGAAAATGTGGTACATATATGCCATGGAATACTATACAGCCATAAAAAACAAAATCATGCTTTGGATGGATGCAGCTGGAGACCATTATCCTAAGTGAACTAACGTAGGAACAGAAAACCAAATACCACCTGTTCTCACTTATAAGCAGGAGCTAAATACTGGATACATGTAAACACAAAGGTACTAACGATAGACAATGGGGATTAGTTGAGGCAGAGTGAGAAGGGGTGAGGGTTGAAAAACTACCTATGAGGTACTAACTATGCACACTACCTGGGTGACAGGATTATTTGTATCCCAAACCTTAGAACACGCATTTTACTCATCTAAGAAACTTGCACATGTACACCCTAAACCAAAAAATAAAAGTCAGGAAAAAAAACTTATTTCTCATTTCTTTTGCTCTTAAGATCTCTCAACCCATTGCTCTCATGAAGACTTTCTCTTTGCCTCTCAAATTCAACTCAATACAAACTCCCTCCACAGTCACCACTGCATGGTTCTTGATTTCCTTGTCCCTCATCTCTCTCTCACAGTGTAAGACAGCAGTGTATGGGCAGCATGGACTCATGGTTGTCAGACACTTGTGCTCATGGGAGAGAGATACAAAAGTATAGGAAATTATATTCAGAAACCAGACATTCCAACACTGAGCATAAAATCCCCAATGTTGACATTCCAACACTGAGCATAAATTTCCAAATGTTTTCTTACAACACACCCATTTCTGTTCCAAATGAGTCCCAGTCATAAGTCGGTTATGAGGCTACATCTATAAAGATGCATCAGTGTCTCTCTTTTCAGTAAATATTTCATTAAGTCCCTGCTGAGGAAGGCCTCCTGGAATGGGTGAAACTTGTGCCAGGTGAGTCAGACTTGGAGCCTGTGCTCAGACACTCTCAGTCTAGTTGTTAAATAAGACATATAAATAACCTACTATACTATAAGATGAAGTGGAGCAAGACTACCCTGAAAGTTGAAAGGAAGACGGATTTATTCGGATCATGAGAATTAGGAAAGCCTTCAGAGGAGGATTTTGTGGTAGGGTTTGAAGGACGAATAGGAACTTTTAAAGTGTTTTTTTGCATATAAAGAAATACATGCTCACTACATGTTTAAAAAATATAAAAAATACAATGAATAAAATTAAAATAACTTACAGTATCTACACTAAAAGATAATCAACATTTGTGTTTGGCATATATACTTCTAGTCTTTTTAACAAACATGTATATACACACATACATGTGTATTTATATTTTCCCTTAGTAGAATTGGAATTATAGGCCTGGCACAGTGGCTCACGCCTATAATCCCAGCACTTTGGGAGGCAGAGGCAGGCGGAACACGAGGTCAGGAGTTTGAGACCATCCTGACCAACATGGTGAAACCCCATATCTACTAAAAAACAAACAAAAATTAGCCAGGTGTGGTGGCGGGCACCTGTAATCCCAGCTACTTAGGAGGCTGAGGCAGGAGAATTGCTTGAACCCGGGAGGTGGAGGTTGCAGTGAGCCGAGATCAAACCACTGCACTCTAGCCTGGGCAACAGAGTGAAACTCTATCTCAAAAAAAAAAAAAAAAAAAAAAGAAAAAGAAAAAAAGAAGAAGTGGAATTATAAGGTATGCACCCTTTTTTTAACCTACATTTTTCCATTCTTATACTGTAGAAATATTTTCAGGGGATTAAACATTTTGAAATTTACAATTAAAGACCCAGTTGCTCCTATCATATGAATGTATCATAATTTATACATTTTTATATTTTTAAAATAAATTCCCCTTGATTGGACATTTAGATTTCATACAACTTGAAAGCATTATAAACAAACATTAAACATATCTGTATTCATCTCTGAACTATCCTTAGGATAAATTCTTAGAAGTGGAACATAGGGATAAAGATTTAGATATTCACAACCATTCTGGTATCTTTTGCCAAGTAGTCTTCCAGAAAATCTATCTTCAACCATACTCCCATATGCACAGGTGAGCGTGACTATGAGAAAGATTTTGCTGGTTAGAGACTAGCACTTCAGTTTATTGAACTACACAGACAAGCATGACTTGAGCTCAACATATTTGGGGAACAACAAGGATCCCACTATGAAAGAAGCAAAGGGTACATGGTAGATGTGGCAGGAAGTGACCATGGAGAGATGGTTGCACGTCATGATAGGAAGTTTGAGATTTACTCTGTAGGCAATTGGGAACTTTCAAAGAATTCAGAGCCAGGGAAGGCCCCATCTGTGCTCAGTAAGCCCTATCTGACACCAACATGAAGATAAATTATGCAGCTGGGAAACTGGAGGCACAGAGATGAGTTAGGGAGAAATTATAATGACTCAGGTGAGAGATGTAGACATCTGAACAGGCAGTGCCATCAGGGATGGAGAGGACAAAATGGATATGAAATGCCTTAGGAAAGTAAAAAAATGCAATTAGATATACATTTTTCTGTTTGGGTGATGGCCGGGCTTGTTTGGGTGATGTTATTTTTCCAAGGTTGGGAGAGTCCATTACAGGCAAATTGTGTCCGGGAAAGGGGTTACTTGGGCCTGAGGGATGATGGAGGTGCTGCTCTGGTGGAAATAATGGGCTCTTTGGAGTTAGGCTCAAGTTTGAATCCTTGTTATGCTCCTGGTTGGATCCATGACCCAGAGCCAATTCTTTACCATCTCTGAACCTGAGTTTCCTCCTCTCTGAGATGGAGCTAATTCTGCTCACCTTATAGTGTCATTATGAGAACTAGAGATAATATGTGCCAAGTGCCCCCACAGCTACATGGAAGCTGGTTCTTTGCTTTTCCTGCTAAGGGACCCAATCCATCTGCTTTATACTGCTGGAGTGAATAAGCAGCAACAAGTCCTACAAATATGAGCTGGTTTCATTGAAGTCAGAAGAAAGTTGACTTTTATAACAGCTTATAAACCTCAGCCTAAGCTTTTTGTGTGTGTTATCTTTATTAATACTTACTTGCAGCAACCTTCCAAGGTAATGCTATTATTCCCACTTTATACAGGGAAAATGAAACTCGAAGAAATCCAGACAGCCCTGCTGGAAAATGGCAGAGCTAGGAGTCATACTTTTGCATGAGTTAGACTCACTTTCCACAAGTCCTATTGTTGCGGCTGCAGTGGCAGGAAGAGGAAAGGATATTTACTGCTAACTCTGTAGTCAGAGAAAAGAAGTGTGTTTTCCTGATGTTTTAAATCAGACCTTATTTTTAGAGGAGCCATAGAATGTGATAAACCTCCCCTTCCTATACTGTTTCTGTGAGAATATCCAAGTACTGTTTGTTGAGGCAGAGGAAAGAAGAGGTGACAGGAAGAAATTAACAGGAAGCATTATTCATTTCCCGTTTTGCTTTGATTCAAGTTCTCTGAAACAGATTACTTGGAAACATGGTGCTTCAGGTGAGATAACCTGATACTTCCTAATTATTTGATGGCGTGTTAACATGTCTTAATAGAAAATGTAGTCCTGCTGAAGAGGAGAGCACTGAGTCCAACAAAACATATCATTTACAAAAACAAAAGCTGAAGAATGAAAGCGGCCATGGAAAAACTCTTTCAAATATCGGTAGTATTTGACATGGAGATTTGGTGTCAGACATACTAGCATTCAATTCACAGCTTTGCCATCATCCGGCTCTGTGACCTTGGGAACGCCCATCCTGAGCCTGTGTTCCTTTAGCTGTAAAGTGGAATCCTACATTTGATTAGTGACTGTTTAGCAACAATTATATGCTATGCAGTATTCTAGGCACAGGGCATACAGTAGAGAAAAAAGAAAACAAAGATCCTTTTCTAGTGGAGCTTATATTCAAGTGAGGGAGGAGGGAGAAATAATAAGTAAGGCATATAAAGCTAAAACATGTAATACATTAGATAGTGATAAGTGCTAGGAAGAAAAAATAAAAAGGAAAGGAAGATGTGTATTTTCATGTGGAGGAAGGGTAGTTAGAATTTTAGGATGCCCAGGGCCCGTCTCAATGAGAAAGTGATTTTTTTAAGTGAAGAGACTAAGGAAGTGAACGAACAAGCTATGCAGATGGCTGGAGATGACAGTAGTTGGTTATATAGACGAGCTTATTGTTTAGGGGAAAGTTCCAAGCTACAGATATAATTTAGAAGTTATTACCTCATAGATGATATTATAATTAAAGTCATTGAGATGGAATGAGGTCATCAGGGAGTGATTTGTAGACAGAAAAAAAATTTGGTCCAAATACTGAGCCCTACAGCATGTCACTATGTACAAGTATAAAAGAGAGAAAGTACCTGTAAATGAGACTGAAAAGGAATAGCAAGGGATGTAAGAGGATGGTCAGGTGAGTGTGGTATCCTGGAATCAAAATGAAAATGTATTTTAAGGCAAAAAGTGCTGCTGATACACTAAATAAGTGAGATGAAGACTGAGAAAGGAAATCTGGATTCAGAAACATGGTGGTCACAGATGTCCTTGAGAAAAGCTGTTTTGGTGGAGTATTGGGGACAAAATCCTGCTTGGACTGAGCTCAAGAGAGAAGGGAAGGAGAGAACGAAGAGTATGTCTAGACAACTTGTTTGAGATGCTTCGATATCAAGGGAAGGAGAGAGAGAAATGTGGCTATGATGGAGACAAAGTAGCATCAGGAGAGGAGTTCTGTCTATGTATTATTCTGATGGGGAAAATAGTCCCAAATATGTTTGTATGTTAGTGGAAAAAATCCAGTAGAGCAGGAAAAACAGATGAGGTTTCTGAAAAATGAAATAGTATCTGGAGAGAATTGGGATAATAATAATAACCATAAAATTGTAATTGATCTTTTAAATTAAATACCTACTGTGAGTCAGGTTTCTGTACATGGCCCTTTGCATTTATTATTATCCTCTAAAATGCCCTGCTTATCATTCCCATTTTACAGACAAGAAAATTGGGGCTTGGAATGTTAGTTATCATGCTCTAGAGCAAGGGTTCTCAAACTCCAATGTGTGTGCACATCACCAGGGGATCTTGTTAAAATGCAAAGTTTGATTCAGTAGGTCTGAGCGGGGTCCTGAGAATCTGCATTCCTAATGTGATCCCAGGTGATGTTGATGCTGCTGGACCACACGAAGACTAAATGGAGTCTAGAAAAGATCATGTGGACAGTACTGAATTCCTGGCCTGTTTGACAAAAATCCCAAGTCCCTTTAACAGTGCTGTGTATCCTCCCATGATCTTGGTTGGGTTACAAATTAGAAAAACAAAAGTGAAAGAGAAACCCAAGGAAACCCAAAGAGAAACCCAGGGAGGAAGGAAAACCACCATTTTTTTTCCCTGCTGTCTTGTAGGAAAAGTCCTGAGGAAAGTGGCACAGGCAGATTTGGCACACTGAAGCATATGCTCATTATTGGCCCATTGGAAGGATCATGATTCCCCCACTGGGCCATCTCAGAAAAGTGTCTGGGCCAGACGGGCTTTTTCTTCCCTTCCCTCCCTTCCCCTTCTCCTTTCTCTTCTCCTTTCCCTTCTCTCCTTTCCTTCCCTTCCTTTCCTTTCTCTTTTCCTTTCCTTTCTCCTTTCCTTTTCTTTCTCTTTTCCTTTCCTTTCTCCTTTCCTTTCCTTTCCCCTTCACCTCCCCTCCCCTACCTTCCCTCCTTCCCTCCCCTCCTTTCCCCTTCCCTCCCCCCTCCCCCTTCCCCTCTCCTCTCCTCTCCTCTCCTTTCCCTTTCTACTCTCTCTTTCTCTCCTACAGTGTCCCTCTGTTGCCCAGGCTGTAGTATAGTGGTGCAATCATAGCTCACTGCAACCCCAAAACCCCTGAGCTCAAGTGATTCTCCTGCCTCAGCCTCCTGAGTAACTGGGACTATAGGAATATGCCAGTGCAGCTGGATACTCTTTAAATTTTTTTTTTTTTTTTTGGTAGGAATGAGGTCTTGTTATGTTGCCCAGGATGGCCTCAAACTCCTGGGCTCAAACAATCCCCCCATCTTGGCCTCCCAAATTGCTGAGATTACAGGAATGAGCCACCACTCCTGGCCAGAGAGGCTTTTCTAGTCATGATGAAGTGTCAGCTCATCTCAGTTCATTCCCTGCCTTGGTAGTATAATATATAAAAGTTAGTCCCACATCTAGAATTAAATGGAAAGTAGCTTTATTGTAGTCCACCTTGAAAACTTGCTCTTTGCATCAGCAAGGTGTGGTGCAAGGTGGAGCACTCGGATTTGGGAGTTAGATGTAGTCACTTTCAAATCTGATCTGCGCCCTGCTATTTATTAAATGTGTGATCTGAGCACATTTTGAACCTATAGGCTAGTGCAAAAATAATTGCAGTTTTGCCATCACTCAATGGCAAAAAACACAATTACTTTTGCACCAACCTAATATATTCTCATCTCTAAAATGGAGATTGTGCTCTCTAATTTACAGATAAGCAGTACTGCTTCATGGTTAAAAGCATAGCCATTGGAAGAATTAATATAAGAGCTTAAATCTTAATACTATCATTTCCCAGTTGTGTTTCTAACTCCCATAAGCTTTAGAGTTTCTCATCTGTACAACTGGGAGATTAACCTTACTTCCTAAGATTAGTGTTCAAACAAATGAGATCTTCTATGTAGAAATCAATAAAATCAGCTCTTATTATTAATATTAATGCTATTTTTACAGGGCTTTTGTGAGAAGTGATTGAGACACAGATGTGAAAACACACAGTACAGCATCTTTCATGGAGGAGGCACCCTGTACATCTTTATTTTCCTTTCCCCCTAATCTCTGGGGTTATTGGATGAAGTTTGCTAATAGAAAACAATTTTAAAAGAAGTATCTTAAGTATCCAGAATCTAGAAATAAAATTAATTTAGCCTTCAGTCTGAAGCATAACCGAAGAATAGAAGAAATTCAAATGAACCATAAAGATTTTTTTTCTTGGGCAATAGGGAATACCAGAAGGATGAAGTAAAGCCATCTTACAGAAGTGTCTGTCAATGCACTTTATTCAAGCTACCTTGAAATACCACTATTTCAACTCTTAGGTCTCCAAATATTATATGGAAAGACATATTTAGCATTTAAAAATCTACTTTGAAGAATTAAACACCATTAAAATTCATGTAAGAGCATAATCTGATTTTATCACTAATTATAAGCAACATATCATTTTAAGATTTTTTTTTTTTTGAGATGGAGTCTCCTTCTGTCACCAGGTTGGAGTGCAGTGACTCGATCTCAGCTCACTACAACCTCCGCCTCCCAGGTTCAAGCGATTCTCCTGCCTCGGTCTCCCGAGTAGCTGGGACTACAGGTGCACACCACCACACCCAACTAATTTTTGTATTTTTAGTAGAGACAGGGTTTCACCATGTTAGCCAGGATGGTCTTGATTTCTTGACCTCGTGATCTGCCCGCCTTGGCATCCCAAAGTGCTGGGATTACAGGCGTGAGCCACCGTGCCTGGCCCTCAGATGATCTTTTTTTTTTTTTAATTTAATTTTTTATTTGTGTATTTCACTGTAGTCCTGTGACAACAAAATGACATCTGTGTACCAGAGCATACATACATCAACAGTAAGATGTAATTTTTCATTACATCACTGCTAGAATATTTAGCTTTGTGTAGAAGACACATAAGCATGTAAGATGGCCACAGCAAATAATTTTTTGTTTTTTTCTTAATCTTTTTATTTTATCAGTAATACTTTATCAACCTCACTGTTAACAGAATTGTAAATTATCTGGGCAATAGGGTGTGTGGAGAAGATTAACTGTGTTATACTGTAATAGTTGCTAGATAATCTCACACACACACCAATAAGGAACTGTCACCATAATTAAGGGCTAATTACTGTTGTTAGTTGCACAATGATAAAGTTCTTTTGAAAATATTGGTTAGTTCACTTATACGTGAAAAATGCCCTTTCCACTTATACACAAGAAAAAAATATTCAGAAAGTTACTTCTGGCCTTGCTATGTCAAAAAGTCAACTGTACAAAGATCTACATGTTAAACCTAAAATTATAATTTTAAAAGTCTATTAAAGACCAAAATGTCATGCATTTTTTACTATCAATTATGCAGAGGCTTTAAAACTGTTGCAAGACCATATAGTATATATTAGCTTTTATACTGCTAATGCACAACTAACAGCAAAGTTAATTAAATTAACAGAAATCTGTCTTAATTACATCTTTATATATCACACTAGAGACAAATGCCACAAGATCTGCAGAAACATTCCATTCTGAGCACTCGAATGACAGGATAACTTTTTGAGTTGTAATCCTTCACATATAGAAAAAAAAAATCTGCAGTCTCACGTTACAAAAAAAAGTACTGCTGTACAACATTAAGAAGGGGTAAAGGATATCATCTATAACAAACTAACAACTGGTGTCAAAAAGCAAACAAAATCTATAAATAAAAATATCAAAATACACTGAACAACTGAAGCACAAATCCTGCATTAAATACAGTAAAGATTTAATATGACAATGCACTGGTTAATGGAAGACACAAAAATAGGGTGGGGAAGCTAAGGCAACCAGAAAATAAAATCAAAATAATGGGAAAAAATTGGAACCACTGTTTTCCCCCTAGTCGGAGCATATTTTTTTTTCTTTGGTGTCTTCCCATTCAAATAATACATAACACTGTACATTTTTTAATGTCATAGAAAAACTTGGTTCTTCCATGAAATCCTTTAAATTCTTGATAAATGTTTCAATGTAGACATTATTATGAATGAAAAACAGCCAACAAATGGGCACTTTTTGTTTTTTTAACACTGAAGATTTGCAGACACCTTTTAAAAGTTATCATAATCTTTTTTTTGTCTTTTTTTTCTCCTCAGCTTCAAATCCATCAACTCCATCACTATCCCTTCTTCATTTCCTGTTGTCGTGGATGTTAAAATGTTGGCTCATTTGTGGTAATGGATCCATGCCTATAACTTTGTGTATCTGGTGGAATGCAAGGAGTCTGAATGCAAACTGTGTACTGGATGTGAAGTCTTCACACTGCTGGTCAGTCATTGTTGCCAAGGTATCAAAGGGATCCTTTTCACAAAGATCCAGAAGCCCAGGACTACCTTTAAAAATAATCCCTGAAGAAATGCACTCAAAAACTCTTCTCAGTGCATCCCCAGGGCCCTGAGGGCTAGAAGCACTGCTGATTGTTTTCTCTACTAATAACTCCATAGTTGCAGAAACTTTATCAACTATTTCATCATCTTAAAGTGCCTAGACATTATGTGCAAGTCATTGTAACCAAAATAAAATGAACATGGGCTCTGTCTTCCAAGAAATTGCAGAAATGTAGAGGTAACGAATAAGTACAGAATGAGGTAGAAAATAGAAAATGTCTTAAGCCAAATGTAAAGACACTAACAGCTCAGAGAAAATTTTTTTCAAGGAAATTCAGAGAGAGGATAAACAGGTGGCTTCAGTCTTAAGGGTTAGAGAGGATACAGAAATGAATCATCAAAATCCACTCAATTTGCAAACTTGGATTTATGAATTTATGTGTACTAATTAGACTAACTCTTTGAGGCCCAGGAGTTTTTGAAGATAAAGATCATTATTTAATTCCACTGAGTTAGGTACTAGGCTCAGAATAATCTTCTGGAACGCTGTCCTTCTGAGATGGAGAATGAAATGAATTTCTGACATGCGCACGTAAGAGCGTATCAGTTTATCATCATCAAAACTCACCTCTGGTGACATGATAGTACTTGTCTCCAAAACAGCAAGCTGTTTCTCTCCTCTGTGCTTGTGCTCAGGCTGTTCCTTCTGCCAAGAATGTCCTTCCCCTACTTTTCTTTTTTCCTTCAACATTTATTTTAAGTTCTGGGGTACATGTGCAGGATATACAGGTTTGTTACATGGGTAAACGTGTGCCATGGTGGTTTGCTGCACAGATCATTCCATTACCTAAGTATTAAGCCCAGCATCCATTACCTATTCTTTCCGATGGTCTCCCCCACAACCCATTCCAACAGGCCCCAGTGTGTGTTGTTCCCCTCCCTGTGTCCATGTGTTCTCATTTTTCAGCTTCCACACATAAGTAATAATATGCGTGTTTGGTTTTCTGTTCCTGCATTAGTTGGCTGAGGACAATAACTTCCAGCTCCATCCATGTCCCTGCACAGGACATAACCTCATTCCTTTTTATGGCTGCATAGTATTCCATGGTGTACGTGTACCACATTTTCTTTATCCAGTCTATCACTGGTGGGCATTTGTGCTGATCCCATGTCTTTGATATTGTGAATAGGGCTGCAATGAACATACACATGTATGTGTCTTTATAATAAAATAATTTATATTCCTTTGGGTGTATACCCAGTAATGGGATTGCTGGGTCAAATGGTATCTCTGCCTCTAGGTCGTTGAGGAATCATCACACTGTTTTCCACAATGGTTGAACTAATTTACACTTCTACCAACAGTGTAAAAGCATTCCTTTTTCTGGGCAACCTCAGCAGTATCTGTTGTTTCTGGACTTTTCAATAATCACCATTCCGACTGGTGTGAGGTGGTATCTCATCGTGGTTTGGATTTGCATTTCTATAATGATCAGTGAGGTTGAGCTTTTTTTTCATATGTTTGTTGGCCTCATGAATGTCTTCTTTTGAGAAGTGTCTGTTCATGTCCTTTGCCCACTTTTTAATGGCCTTCCCCTACTTCTTAACCTGGGCAACTCAACTTAGTGGCTACCTGCCAACACACGTGACTTCATAGAGAGAATTGTGCCCCTCTTGTCCGTGCTCCTGTAACACCATGGGATGATGTCTGCCCTCAGACTAACCTTATGGTACTAAAGATGGAGTAATCATTGCCTGACTTCTTACTGTATCATGAGCTCCTGACCTTTGCTACCCCTTCTGTGTTGCTTGGCACATATCAGGCACCACAATCTGACACTATCTGTCTTTTACTGGGCAAATGTATATTCTGCGATTAATGGACATATTTGGATTTATTTCTATAGTTTTGTTTTGTTCTATTTAAACTGTTTTTCTATTCCTTATTTAAAAAATCTTCCTGAGTTAAAAATCTTCCTGATTAAAAAAATTATTTTTACTTCTCATTGTGGCTTGAAGCTGTACATTTTATTTCTACTGTGGTCTATTTTGGTGGCTAAACTTAACATTTAAAAAATGTATGCTTCACTTTAGAAAGTCAAGTAAATGAACACCTGTACTCTTCCTAAACAGTTCAATGCCCTTAGTATCTTAATGCAATGATGCTTTAGATCTCGTCACTCTAATTTTGCATATCATTGCCTAATATTGCAGTTCATTTTATAATCATTGTATGTTTATTTTAAAATGAAATTTACTTTTGCCAAAGAGCAACAGACTATATATGAATGGGTTTAATTTCTATTTTGTTCCGTTCATCTATTGATATATAATATATCCACAATAAAACTTATCAATTTTAAGTATACAAGTTTACAAATGTATGCAATCATTTAATCACTGCCACAGACATAGCATAGAATATATCTTTACCTGGCACAGTTTCTTTATGCTCATTGCAGTCAATACCAATTCATCATGGTCCCAGGCAACCACTGATCTGCTTCCTACCACTATTGATGAGATTTGTCTTTTCCAGAGCTTCACAAAAATTAAATAACATTATGTATTGTTTTATGTCTAACTCCGTTCACATAATTTAATGTTGTTGAGAGCCAGCCATGTTGTGTGTATCAATTTTTTTTATTACCAAGAATTCCATGATATGGAAATACCAATATCACAACTATTTTTATTCATTAATCAATTGATAAACATTTCCGTTATTTCCAGTTTGGGGATATTATGAATAAAGCTGCTATGCATTTATAAACAATTTTTTGAGTGGGCAAAAGTATTTCTCTTGGATAATTACCTAGGAGTTGAATTGTTGAGTTTTATGGTAAGTGTATGTTTCTTTAAAAAACATTATCACTATAATTCTAATCAGTTCACATATTAATATTAAATATGCCTTAAAAAACAAATATTTTCAAAGCTGTGTTATATACTATGATATCAAGAGTGTGGAGGTAAGTCAGGTAAATGTTTGCTTATTTTTAGAAGAAACTTCTAAACTGTTTTTAAAAGTTGGTTGTACCATTTTGTGTATCCATCTGCAAAATATGAGAGTTCCAGTTGCTCTACATCCTCATTAATCCTTGGAATTACCAGTCTTTTTGATTTTAGCTGTTCCGTGGCTGTATGGTGGTACATTGCCCTTTTAAAATTAAATTTCCTCAAGACTAGTCATGTGGAGAATCTTTTTGTGTCCTATGGCCATTCATATACTTTTTTTTTTTTTTTTGAGACAGAGTATCACTTTGTCTCCCAGGCTGGAATGCAGTGGCATGATCTCAGTCACTGTAACTTCTGCCTCCCAGGTTCAAGTGGTTCTCATGCCTCAGCCTCCCGAGTAGCTGGGATTACTGGCAGAAGCCACCACACCCAGCTAATTTTTTGTATTTTAGTAGAGACGGGGTTTCACCATGTTGGCCAGGCTGGTTTCGAACTCGTCACCTCACGTGATCCCCCTCCTCGGCCTCCCAAAGTGCTGGGATTACAAGCATGAGCCACCATGCCCGGCCTCATGTACTTTCTTTTATGAAGTGTCTATTCTATTTTTTTGTATATTTAAAAATTTGGTTTTCTTCTTATTCTTGAGTTGTAAAGATTATTTGAGTATTCTTATTATGAATATTTTCTACCTGTCTTTGTAACTTGCCTTTTTGTTTTCTTAATGGTGTCTTTCATGAAGAAGAAGTTTTATATTTTGATGAAGTCAATTTTATCAGTGTTTTATTTTATGATTCATAGTGATCGGGTCCTGTGTAAGAAATTCTAAGCCAACTTTGCAAAGATTTTCTACAGTTTTTATTCTAGAAGCTTTATAATTTTAAATTCTAAGTGTATATTTTGGATTTCTATTGAGTTAATTATTGTGCATGGTGTGAGGTAAGAGTTGAGGTTTGTTGTTTTCTATATAGAGATTTAAGGTTTTCAGCACCATTTGTTAAAAAGACAGTCCTTTCTCCATTTCCCCATTTCCCAACTGGTCTAAAGTTAAATGACTGTACATATGTGTGCATCTATTTCTGGACTTCCCTTCTGCTCCATTGACCTATTTGCTTATTCTGACATCAACACCACACTCTATTTCTGTAATTGTATAGTTAACTTTTAATCAGGTATATACATCTTGCTACTTTGTCCTGCTTTTTCTAAACAGTTTAGGCTCCTCTGGGCCTTTTTAAATGCCATATAAATTTTAGAATCAGCTTGTCAGTTTCTACAAAAAAAAAAAAAAAAAACCCTGCTAGAATTTTGATTTAATTTTGATTGAGATAGTGATCCAATTTTACCTTTTAAAAGTATAGATAACAATTTTCCCAGCACACTTAAAAAAACTATCCTCCCTGATTTTCACAGCCACGTATATTATACATCAAGGGTACATATACATATGCATTTGTTTTCTAGGCAATCTATTGTTTCATTCACAATTTTATGGTTTTCTTCCACTAATAATACATGGTTTTAATAATTACAATTTTATAATAATTCTAGCTATCCAGTAAGGGCCATTGCCCCTCCTTGTTCTTTGATTTTTAGAAATGTTTTGAGCATTTGTAGCATTTTTACTTTTCACATTACATTATCAGTTTCTAAAAAATAAATGCCCCCAAAACAAAAAACAAAAGCCTGTTTGTATTCTGATTGGAATCACTTTGAATTCTTAGATGAATTTGCGGAAGAATGAATATCTTTATAGTATTACATCTTCTAACACATTGAACCTGTTTTTTCTCTTAATTTATATAGGTCTTTAAAACCACTTTTGAATAATGTTTTAATTTTCCCCCGTAAATATCTTACACGTTTTTTGTTAGCTGTACTATTATGTACTTTACATTTATGGAAGTTATTGTAAATGACAGTCTTTTTTCTTAAAATTATAGTTTCTGTGTGTTGTATAGAAATGCAAACAATTTATTATTCTGATTTTAAAATTAGCTAAACTCTTATAAATTCCTTTTTTCCCCTCTTTTTAAATTTTCCCAGCCACTTAATCAGTCCAACTCCAATAAATTCAAATCATTTTAAAGATTCCTTGGGTTTCTAAGATTATAAATTTATCATCCAATTAAAGAGATTTTATTTTGTCCTTTCTAATCTTTAGCCTTTTATTTTCTTACTGCATTGGCTAGGACTTCTAATACAATGTTGAAAAGAAAAGATGGTGATAGAAAGTACCCCTGTCTCATGCTGATCTAAAAGGAAAAGTTTTCAGCACTTTACTATTAAATATGTTTACTTTACCTATCCTTAGTAATGGACCTACCTAAGTCTATTTGGTCAGGTACAAGGTTTAGGACAGGTTATATAAGCTGTTTTGAGTCACTTATAAATATATATTTGCTTAATAAATTTCTGTAATTGTGATAAAAATTGGTTTTAGATTTACTTTAATTATGTGTGAGAATGTTGACTTTTATCAGAAGGTTCTCTGCATTAAGTTGATCAAATAATTTTTCTTCTTTAATTTATTAATGTAGCAAACTACACTAATTGATATTTTAATATTAATCCAACTTTACCTTCCTGGGATAAATAGAACTTGGTCATCACATATTAATTGTTATTGCATTATAATCAGTTATACATTATACATTACTATATTTAGTTATATAATATTTCATTTAGAATTTTTGTGTCTATCTCCATAAGTAGGATTGACCTGTAATTCTTGACCTGTCACCCAGGCTGGAGTGCAGTGGTGTGATCGTAGCTCACTGTTTTGAAATGTCAAAAGCTGGCTCCCCAAACATTACCAACACAACCTGTTGATGCGACAAAGATGACAGTTTGATGAGACAAATGCTCACAGCAGTAAGAGAATACTAACTCTGCAGAGCTTTAGCAATGTCTCTGAAGAGCGGAGGTAAGGGCAAATTTATTGAATTGGAAGTTTGATTTAAGGGAGGGGGGAGGGATAGCATTAGGAGACATATCTAATGTAAGTGACGAGTTAATGGGTGCAGCACACCAACATGGCACATGTATACATATGTAACAAACCTGCACGTTGTGCACATGTACCCTAGAACTTAAAGTATAATAAAAAATATATATATATGTAGAAAAAAAAGAAGGCTCTTTCAAAGGTGGTAGAGGCTGGCTAATTAGGATTGGGTAAACATCAAGATGTAACTGTTCAGCATAGGGGAAAATACTGGGAAGGATTAAACAACTGTAGAGTGCAAACTGTTTGTTGATGTTTACCATCGAAGATTTATTGGGTCTTTTAGGAACTTTCTATAATGAAGAATCAGAAAACTATGTGTCTGAGCAAGATACTCCTAGAAGGCAAAAGTCATGCTAATGAAGACAAAAGGATACCACCAAGTCATGATAACATAGCCCATGAGGTGTGGTTTTGGTTCATAGTGTCCAGGCTGAATGTAAGATAGACAGTGTCTATTCTTTGGAGCTAGCTGTCAAGATTGCACAAAATTGATAAAATGAGCTGTGAAGTTCTCCTTAATTTTCTACAGTATGACATATTTTGTGTAAAATTAGAATTATGTATTATTTCAGTATTCGTGAATACTTCCCTTTTAAAATTGTCTAGGACTGGTGTTTTCTTTGTAGGAAGATTAGTTAGCTTTGATTTAATTTTCATGTTTTCTGTTCTTTAATCTTTTTTAAAAATAGATATTATTATTATTATTACTTGAGATGGAGTCTCACTCTGTTACCCAGGCTGGAGTGCAGTGGTGCAATCTTGGCTCACCGCAACCTCCACCTCCCAGGATAGATCTTATTTTTTAGAGTGGCTTTAGATTCACAACAAAATTAGGGGAAAAGTCAGAAATCTCCCATATATCCTCTGGACCCAATCCCATCCACATCCTGGACTCAACAACACACACCAGAGTACTACATTTTTTACAATTGATGAATCTACATTGATGCATCATTATCACCCAAAGTCCATAGTTTACAGCTTGGGCAAATGCATAATGACATGTATCCAGCACAATGGTTTCACTGCCCTAAAAATCCCCGTGCTCTCTTATTCTGATAATCTGGTAATTACTTTGCAGTGGTAATCACTGGTCTTTTTTTTTTTTTCTTTTTCTTCTTTTGTGACAGAATCTCACTCTGTGGCTCATGCTGGATTGCACTGGTGCAATCTCAGCTCACTGCAGCCTCTGCTTCCTGGGTTCAAGCAATTCTCCTGCCTCAGCCTCCAGAGTAGCTGGGATTACAGGCGTGCACCACCACACCCGGCTAATTTTTGTAATTTTAGTAGAGACAGGGTTTCGCCATGTTGGTTAGGCTGGTCTCGAACTCCTGACCTCAAGTGATCTGCCTGCCTTGGCCTCCCAAAGTGCTGGGATTACAGCCATGAGCCACCATGCCTGGCCATCGCTGATTTTTTTTTTTTACTGTCTCCATAGTTTTGCCTTCTCCAGGATGTCATATAGTTGGAATTATTTAGCCTTCTCAGATTGGCTTCTTTCACTTAGTAATATACATTTAAGGTTTCTTCATGTCTTTTCATGGCTTGATAGCACGTTTCTTTTTAGTGCTGAAAAATATTCCGTTGTCTCGATTCATCACAGAATTTCTATCTCTTCACTTACTGTAGGACATCTTGGTTGTGTTCAAGTTTTGGTGATTTTATAATTGCTAAATGATCCATTTAAAGCTGCTCTAAACATGTATGTGCAGGTTTTTGTATGGATATCAGTTTTCATCTTATTTGGGTAAATAGCAAAGAACACAATTGCTGGATCATATGGTAAGAGTATGTTTAGTTTTATAAGAAACTGCCAAACTGTCTTCTAATGTAGGTGTACCATTTTACATTTTCACCAGCAATAAATGAGAGCTCCTGTTAATTCACATCCTCGCCAGCATTTGATGTTGTCAGTGCTTTGAATTTTGGCCATTATTATAGATAGGTAATGATATTAATATCTTAATATTGTTTCAATTTGTATTTATCTAATGACATGATGTTGAGCATCTTTTCATATGCTTATTTACCATTTACATATCTTCTTTGGTGAGGTGTCTGTTCAGATTTTTGTTATTAATTTGTTTTTTTTTGAGACGGAGTTTTGCTCTTGTCTCCCAGGATAGAGTGCAATGGCTTGATCTTGGCTCACTGCAACCTCTGCCTCCCTGGGTCAAGCTATTCTCCTGCATCAGCCTCCCAAGTAGCTGGGATTGCAGGTGCCTGCCAGCATGCCCAGCTAATTTTTGCACTTTTTAGTAGAGACAAGGTTTCGCGATATTGGCCAGGCTGGTCTCAAACTCCTGACCTCAGGTGATCCACTTGCCTCGGCCTCCCAGAGTGCTGGGATTACAAGCGTGAGCCACCGAGCCTGGCCAAAATTTTTTTTATTGTTGAATTTTAAGAGTTCTTCATATGTTTTGGATAACAATTCTTTATCAGATATATCTTTTCCATATATTCTCTCCTAGTCTGTTGCTTGTCTCAATCTCTTGACAGTGTGTTTTGCAGAGAAGTTTTTAATTTTAATGAAGTCTAGTTTATCAGTTATTTCTCTCACAGATTGCATCTTTGGTGTCGTATCTGAAATATTATCACCATACTTCAGGTCATCTAGATTTTCTCCTATGCTATCTTTTAAGGAGTTTTATCATTTTGTGTTTTACATTTAGGTCTATGATCTATTTGGTGTTTATTTTTATGAAGAGTGTAAAATGTGGGTCTAGGTTTTTTTTTTTCATGTAGATGTTCAATTGTTTCAGCACTATTCATCCTATTTCCTTTTAAGCTTAGCTGCGTATTTAAAAGAATCCTTATTTGATTTTTCCCGTCATTTCCAGCTATTTTAAAGGGGGAGTTTTTCAGTATATCTACTTCATCATGGTGCTAGAAAAGAAAGTCCCCTAAAAATGTTTATTGAAATGAATGCAGCACATGACTAGAAAAAATACTGGAAATTGAATCTGTTAGGAAAAAATAAAAGAGGAATTAGCAAATTCAGCAGTTTGCTAGTTTTATATATAATTTGATTTCCAAGATTTCATCAGTATGCGTTCTGTTTTACATGAAACCACAGACACGCCATAGTGTTACTCAACCTTAGCCATGGACATGATTTTCTTGGGTTAGGTCCAGGCCCAACATCTGTGGTGAGTTCAGATCCTATTTGTGGCTGGACCATGGCCGGTCGTAAGGGTGGTATGGGATCAGGAAGTGGTGGCAATCTGGCCCACAGAAAGATACCAGAAAGTAAAAAGACCTGCCATGTTGTTCTAAAGAGAATTATCACTGTTAAAAGTTAATTTTCAAAAAAAGGATAAATGATAATGGATAAAAGGATCATCGCTCTTATAGGGATGAAAAATGAACTTAAATATTTAACTCATACAGTTATAACTATGGACATGTTCTAAGCAGTTAAAAGGAGAAGTCACAAAAGCACACTTTTATATTAAGTAAAGGAATGCTGAAATGAATGTGCATGAGGAGGCAACACTAATTTTTTCCTAGTTGGAGAGAGAAGCCCATTAAGCCTCTACTAGACACGACAAAATTGCAAGTCTATAGACAATAATTTATTTGTCAGTTATTCATCCTTTTCAGACTTGTGAAGTAGTTTCTGCAGAATTACATTAAGATAACCCGGAACAGTGTGCTGTAGACAACATGTAGTTTTCTGTTGAAACACATGTTTTTTCTTATACTACTAATTAAAGACAAATCCATTGTTTTAGGAAAATTTGTTAATCCATGAAATTAGCGTAATTTATTAAAAAGTAAGCTCCTTCTAGCCCTGCGAATCTAGTTTTCTGAGGTACGACTGACCCACAAACCTGGATCACCTCTGCATTATAGTTATCCGCAAAGCTTTCAGAAGACAGATGCCTGAGGTGTAATTCCCAAAGAGTCTAATCTAAATTCTTTGGCTGTGGCCTGGGAATCTCTATTATTAAAAGCCTCTCTGGTGATTTGCTGTATAGTCAATATTGAGAATTATTGCCCTAAACAGATCCACACCTGCCTAACCCTTTTCTGATTATACCTGGCTTATATTTGAAGCTAAAAAGAATGTTAGCAATGGAGTGTGGTAATCAGATAAATCAATCTTTGCTAAAAGGATAAAATAATCATTTTGCCTTAAGGAAAGGCAAAGGGAACCTATTCTTTTAGATGATCTTTATGGAATAATTCTAATTATTGGAATTTTCAAGTATCTGACTGCCTGAACAAACCCAAACAAAACTACTCATCATTATTTTTTCTAGCATTATTGAATGTTCTTTTTAAGCCAAGCTTCTTGCATCTCATCTACAACTTCTATAATCCATTGATTATCAAAATTTATGCCCTATTTGGCCTCCTAAATTTCCTGTCTGTCATGATTATAACTCAACTCTTTGCATCAAGCCTAGAAGTTTATTCCTGATCTTCCAGCCAACATCTTTGTGACTAGTCAAACTCAACCTCCCTGTGTTTCTGTTTTTTCATCAAATAATTTAAATTATTTCCGCCTTCTCACTCTCACAGTATTATTTGGTAAGACTTATCAATTGTGACAAGACATAAAACTGGTAGTAAGACACCTAACCTTTTCAGAAACTCTCTAACTTACTTTCATGCCTCCAGGCAATAACATTTTTATAGGACATTGACTATGCATCCACAGATATTTTAGGAATTGGTTTACAAAGGTAATAGGATATAATTTTTCATGCCAAATTGTTCACAGATGGAGCAATAGCCAGAGAAACAATGGCAACCCAACGTGGTACTGCCAGCCTAGGGTTGTGCTCCCCACATGATCGAGCTAAGGGGACTGAGTTTCCTTGGGAGCATCACTGAAGTCTTCTCAGGGAAGCCTGTTCTCAGATGCTTAGGGCTCTGAGCTGATCACACTGGTCACACACACTCATTTGAAGACATATTTGAGCACTGAAGCTGCGCAGCAGTGAGCATAATTTTCTTTTCTCTACTAACTGTATATGGTGAGAATTTTTCTTCAACCACTGTGTTTCCTTCATCAAAACAACATTTTGATTCCAAGCTATTATATAATCTTTTAATCTTCAATGCTTTAAACAAACTAGAAATATCTTTCTTGGCAGGGATAATGGCTTGTTAAAGCAGAGGGACAGGGCAAGTGATCAAACACTATCTCTCCCCTTTAAAGCCATCCTGTCTCAGAATGTTGTCTCTTATTTTTAAACCCACTCTGGAGTGGAGTTTAATCAAGTCAGTTGTGCTTCCACAAAATAAAAGATGACTGGATTACGTATGTCAGACTAAATAGTAATAAAACTTGTTTAGATGGGACTTTTGTTTAAAGACTTTAGCCATTTCATAAACAATCTTTAATTCTCTTTAAAATTTAATTTAATTCTCCATAGAGTGTCTGTGTCGGCACGGAGTTGGTTTCAGAAAATGTGTCTTTTATACACTAATTTGAGATTAGGGTTCCATGCAGTGTCATTTGACCAGAAGACTCAGATATAACTATATACTACCTCTTAAGTAACAAAGATTGAATCACAACTGAGGACCAAGGATAGGAAAAGACAAAATACCGTTTAATTTAATCTCATCTAGGGTCCAAAACCATAATCCATACAGCCCTGGTAACCTAAACTTGAGAAAGTGGTTTGGCTAGTGTGCTAAACAACCTCTTTATTGTTCCTAAACCCAAATACCAGTCTAACACCCCAAATTATATTTGTCTTCCATGCTGACAAACAGAGGCCACTGTCCTTCAGGAGAAACCTTAGCCAGCTAACTCACTACTGGGGTGGCATAGGGTGATGGCTTAGGGTATTCTAACAGGCATTTTCACTGATGTCATCCTACAGAGCAGTATAGAAAGGACTAATGTTTCTAAAAGTAAGCCATGAAAGGTGAAACATTTTTATTTATAGTTGCATGTATATTTTAATATATTTGGAAATATATGGGCAGATTATCAAACCTGTGATTTCACAAATGAGACTGACCACATTTAAATGAAAGAAGTGAATCAATTAAAAAATATTCAGCAAATATTAATACAAATGGGAGGTGGTGTGGAAGCTCCACAGCCATCATTGAGGGTTCAGGTTGTGATGTGACACTGTCTGGTTTCAAATTCTAGCTTCAGTGTTTACTAAGTGTATTGCTTTGAACAAGCCACTTAGGTTTTCAAATCCTCAGTCTCCTCAGCTGTAAAATGGAGAAAATACCACCTACTTCGTAAGTTGTTATGAGGATTAAATGAACATATAAAGTACTTTGCACAGTTCCTGTCAAATCATAAAGGCTTAGTATACATAAGACAGTGCCGTCATGATCATTAATATAATTACTTTCAAAAATACATCTTTACTGAGCTAATAAAGGCTAAACTTTGTCTTAGACTTGGAGACCAAAGAAATAAGTAAGACATGATCCCTATTTTCAAGATGCTCAAAGTCTTGAGATAAATAAAAAGATGTATATAAACCATTGGAAATTACTATGTGAATAATAGTACCAGTGTCTGCTGGTAAATGCTTACCAACCAGCAATCTGGGGGCAGGAGGAATACATATATACATACATACAATTATTATAAATTTTACTAATAATGTTTTTATTGTTTTTTTGCTGAACTCTTGTATCCATCATCAACTTCTGGTTACAACTGAAAAAAGAAGGTAGCTTTGCTATGAATGGTTATTGATATCTTTGTGTACATTAATGAATAAGATGAAAGTGAAAAAACAATGACATATGTTAGAACCTCACTCATTCACCAATTCTGTGTGTGGCTTTGTTGCTGAATTGGTTTTAGAATAATAGAGGAATATTTCCTAATTGTTGGTACTATTCACAATGTAAAAGCTATGATCCACTTTTAAGTTTAATCTGCATAGTTAATGTATCTCCATTGCTTTCTTAGGTATAGACCAAGTAAGGTCAAATTACAACCCAAACTACCCCATCATCCCAATCCACCTTGATTGTATAAAAAAGTTTTATTAGAACACAAGCATACCCATTTGTTTTTATATTGTCTCTGTTTTTAGTTGTAGCTACTTCCAAGCTACAACTACACAGTTGAGTAGTTGCAATAGAGATTGCCTATAAAGTCTAAAATATTTATTACCTGGATCTTTATAAAAAAATTTACTAATCCATGGTATAGACAATCAACAAAATGATATATCACACTCCGTTCTGTAGTGCTTGCCAATTTACATATTGTAAATGCTCCAAGGCCAATTTCAAGCTACTGACATGACATCACTGAACATGGAGTTGGGAAGAGATGCACAGTAGTTCATGGTTATATATTTTTGCCATATAGTTATAATCAGCATAAATAATCACAGGGACATAGATAACAGTAAAATATAGTAAGATAATCACAAAGTAATGAGTTTTAAAATATAATTAATTTTAAGCTTATACAATTTGCTTTTGTAGAGTGGTTAGGTTTAACAACTGGTTTGCAAAATTCCTGATGATTTATAATCGGCTCTCAGGATCTGATATGCAGTGGCTCCAGCACACCATTGTAAATAGCACCCTTGTGCATGGGGAACTACTGGTGCAGAGGGGAGGGTTGCCTACTTTGTGGGTTTGTGTTACATTTGTCTGGCTAGTCATTAGAAAAGACTTCAAAGGGGGAAAATGGAGGAAAGTAAGAAGGAAAGAATGGAGAATCCTTAAAGAATGAGTAGGAGTTAGACTGAATAAATGTTCATTTCTATGAACATTTATTGAGAACCTATAGGCATTGGCTTAGAGCTAGAGATACAAAGATGAGTAAGACACAAGCTTTGTTCTTAGAGTTCACAACTAATGGAAGAGGTATTCATTCATTCATTCACTGATTTGATTAATCAATTAATAATTTATTGCTGCCCTACTTTGAGCTTCATGCCATGGATTTAATAGTAAAAAAGATATCACACAAAAATACTTATGATGCAAAGTATTAAATGCTACAATAGAAATGTGTTTTCAGAATGTTATAAGAACATAGAGAAGGAAGGGATTAATTGTCTGGAAGGATTAAGAGCTTTTGTACAACCCTTTAGGTTACATTCCATATTTGCCTATCACTTTCTCCTTCCAAACTAATTGTCTCATTGTCTTTGAAAAGGCTATGGGCTTCCCATCTTTCTTGCCTTTTACTCTTCTGTGATCTGGTTGCTCTTACCCCATCTGCCTTCCAAATTTGAACCACTCCTTAAGACTCAGTTAAAATCTGACCTTCTTCTTTTTTTTTTGAGACGGAGTCTCACTCTGTCGCCCAGGCTGGAGTGCAGTGGTGAGATCTCAGCTCACTGCAAGCTCCGCCTCCCGGGTTCATGCCATTCTCCTGCCTCATCCTCCCTAGTAGCTGGGGCTACAGGCGCCTGCCACCACGCCCAGCTAATTTTTTTGTATTTGTAGTAGAGATGGGGTTTCACCATCTTAGCCAGGATGGCCTCGATCTCCTGACCTTGTGATCCATCCGTCTCGGCCTCCCAAAGTGCTGGGATTACAGGTGTGAGCCACCGTGCCCGGCCAAAATCTGACCTTCTTCCTGAAACTTTCACTGACCTTCTCCAGGCCACAGCTCTATGTGCCCCCTCTGAGCTCCAGAAGCATTTGCCGACAATAAAGGTCTCTTAAGTATTTTTTTAATCATCAACTGTGTGTATCAGTGTTAAGATGGGGTGAACATACCATAAACACCACTGACATCTGAGTCAATAGATATCAGAATTCCAGGGCCCTGTTACATATGAGTGACAGAAAAAAAAAAGATTTGTAAATTTTTGCAATGTTATGAACTCTCTCCACGTTAGTGAATATAAGCATTTGGCAGAATATGAACCAAAAACGTGAGGATTTACAAGAGTCTGAGGCCAGGAGAAAGCTGTATGGTATGGTAGGAATAAGATGGGTTTTAGCTACGAGGGGACCTGTTTAAATTCCTGTCCTTTCATTTCTTAGCTGTATGTCCTAGGATGAGTTATTTAACTTTTTGGAGGCTTTTTTCCTTTACCTGGAAGTGAGAGGTAATACAACTACCTCACATGACTATTGTGAGGATTACTAGAAACATGAGGAAATTGATTGACTGATGCTCATTTTTCTGTCCTTTGTGTCTGGCACTAATATGTAATATTACATATTAGTTTGTAATATGTATCTGTTAAAAGAATGATTGAGTTGGCTCTCAGCTATTACTATGAAATAAGTTAGAAACATCATTACACCGGACACAGTGGCTCACGCCTGTAATCCCAGCACTTTGAGAGGCCAAGGTGGGAGGATCACCTGAGGCCAGGAGTTCGAGACCAGCCTGGCCAACATGGTGAAACCTCGCATCTACTAAAAATGCAAGAATTAGCCAGGCATGGTGGCATGTACCTGTAATCCCAGCTACACAGGAGACTGAGGCAGGAGAATTGCTTGAACCTGGGAGGCAGAGGTTGCAGTGAGCTGAGATTGCGCCATTGCACTCCAGCCTGGGCAACAGAGAAATACTCCATCTCAAAAAAAAAAAAAAAGAAAAGAAAAGAAACGTCATTACTTCTCCTTGCAATGGAGTAGACACATGGACATTTCCTCCGTTCATGTGACCAAAATAACAATTTATATTTGTAACCGATGAAGGAAATAAAACTAATGTTAAAAGAAGAAGTGAAATCTAGGACTCAGTGGATTTGTTAACGTGATCTGGTTCCTTCCTACGGTCACTCATTTTAGATATGACTGTACCATTTCCTAAAGTCTCAGAGTACTGTAATTTTCCATCTGCTGGGGGTTCTGTCCTTTCCAAGTTGTCTGTGCTTGCAGAATTCTCACGTTGTAGGCCAGTCTGAATTCCCTGTGGTGAGGAATGGAGAGAAAGGTGTATTTTTTAGGCACACAGTACTCTCTTCTATGTAGGTGGTTTCTGGAATTTTTATGTGCATTGGAAACACAGGGGGATGAAAGCAGTCATTATAAAGATTAAGACCTGTTATACATTCCACCTTAGTATCTTTGCATCAGTGACAACTTTAAAGAGCTGACATCTATTTACTGATTCAGGGCTAGGATTAGGTCACTAGATCATATGTGGCAGGCAGAATAATGGTCCCCCAAAAGCGTCCACATCCTAATCCCCAGAACCTATGAATAGGTTACCTTTCACGGCAGTCGTGATTAAGTTAAGGATCTTAACATAGGGAGAGTATCCTAGATTATATAGGTGGGCCTAGTATAATCCCAAAGATCTTCAAAAGGTGGGAGAAGCAAGACAGTCAGAAGAGAAGTCAGGATGGAAGCAGAAGCTGGAGTGATGTCATTACTGGCTTTGAAGCTGGAGGAAGGGGCAACAAGGCAACAGATGTACGTAGCCTCCAGAAACTGGAAAGGGAAGTAAACAGATTACTTCATAGAGCCTGCAGAAAGAGTACAGTCCTGCCTGTACATTGGGTTTAGGCCGGTGAGACTCATTTTAGATTTCTAACATCCAGAACTGTACAATAATAAATTTGTGTTGCTTTTAAGCCACTAAATTTGTGATGATTTGTTATACAGCCACTGGAAACTAATACACCATACCTTCCTCCTAGCTGGTAAATTACAATGACTCATTGTTGCCCGGCCTAACAAGGCCCACCCCTCTGCTTTATTGTTCAGGGCCTTCATCATCTGAACCTCTGCTGAGGCTGAGCACTGTCTAAGGCTGAGCACTTTTCATTTCTTCTAGACACATTGGTGCTGTTACTGTTCCTCTAAAACTCCCAGAACATAGCACATACATATATATACACACTCTATTCCAGAACAACTGGTTTCCTCCTCTTCACATGTCCAAATTCTACCAGTACTTCCAGCCTCATATCTGTTCCAAAAGCCTTCTCCATTTCATCCTAATTGATCTCTCTTATTATTGAACATTTATGACCCCTTCTATGGAGTTTGATATTTGATAACAGAGTGTATGTGAGAGGGATAGGACACATGTCTTATTTTTTCCCTTATTTTTCTTTCTTTGCTAAGAGCTAGATACATAATCAAACTCAAAAACCACTTGTTGTCTCAATCATTCTTCTGAATGTGGTGAGGTGCCAAGCTTTGGTCATGGGTTCCTTTGCTGAGCCCCAGATCCTATTAAAACTACAGGTACAATCAGATCACAAAGTTAAATATTATAGTTTTTAAAGAATTTTGATTTTATTAAATACTTCTGAATGGCTGCCTGCTCTGCAAGTTTCTGGCTGGTGATAGACCCCATACCCAACATGGCCATGAAATTGCTTGATTGCATGGAAAGTCCAGAATTATGCACCAATTCTGAACAGTCTGCATCAAAAATATTTGTTCTGTTTTCTGTCTAAATTGATTACATCACCCTTCCTAACTTCTTAAAATTCACTAAATTCATTAATCCTAGTCTGGTTTAGCATTGACTTGCAAAATAGCACTAACTGGCTTTGTCTTTGTAAGTAGCACTTTCATTATTTGTAATGATATTGTCTATATCCTTGCCCATCTACTTCTCTCTCTCATTCTCTCTTGCGCACTCATGAAAGTAAAGTGTCATATTTTGTGTCCTTTGGTTATATGTCACCAGTACTTTCTTTGAACTACAACGTATGCAGGTGTGAGGCATGAACCTAATATTTTACTGCTGATAGATGAATCTTCATATAAGTGCTATTTTTCAACAAAGCAAAACAAAATGTAGTGGAGGCAACAACAACACCGTCTCCCTGCTGACTACCCCCAAATTATTACAGGAACCACTTCCCCCATGTGACTTACTGAGCCTTTTTGCTCAACTTCAGCTATTGCCATTGGGATCCTGCTGCATCTTAAAAGGGAAGTGACTACTCTTTATGATGGACAAGATTCTCCTGCTCTAGCCTGATTAGATTCCCCATCCAGCATGTATTCTTATATACATAAGAAGCCAGATTTTTCCTCATAAATACTTAAATAAATATATAAAACTGTAGTGAAGATTCCACTTTGTGCTGAGACTCAAGTGGCTTTTGCTGATTTCTGCATCAAAGCCCCAAGAGAACGCAAGCTGACCTAGAACCAAAGTCTTTCAGAAGTTGAGGACACAAGAATGCAGCATTCCTAAGGAAGATATTTCTAAAGACTGGGGAAATTCCAGTATTTAAACATTGTAGCACAGTTAATTATCCGTGTTGGAATGTGGAAGAAACCCACGAAATAGCCCTCCTGTTTTCTGACTGATTCTTACTCCAATCCATTCTCAGTATCACTGTGACAGTCATTTTTCTAAAATCCTTATCAGGTACAGCCAGTCCTTTGTTTTCAGTCTTCACTGAAGCCCATCCCCATACCTTGTTGAAGAATCTGGACCCTTCCTGCTTCTCCAGACTCAGGTCCTGTCACTCTCACCTCACCTGCCACAACCCAGCGATGTCCAACTTCCTAGAGGTGCCCCAAAGCACTGTGCTACTTCATGCCTCCATCCCATTGTTCACGGTTTGTCCTTCACGAGAAAGTCCCACTTCTGTGTCCATTTCACAAATGTCACTTCCTAGTCTTTGTTCAAAACCCAAATGTTCATCTCTGTATTATTTTTAATATGTAAAAACTGGGAATCTTATGGATTTCCACTACCATAGAATGAATAAATTATTGTATATTCACACAATAGGATATTATATAACAATGAAATAGAGCAGAATGCAACTACACACAACAACATAGGTAACAGTCACAAATAATTGAGCACAACAAGCCAGACACAAAAGAATACATGCTACTTAATTCACTTCATATCAAGTTCAACAATCATACAAAATTCATCTGTGGTATTAGAAGACAGGATAGTGGTGTCCCTTGAGGAGAATAATGGCTGGAGGAGGCAATATGGGGAATTCTGGGATGCTGGTAGTGTTTTCTTTTTTGATCTGGGTGCTAATTATATATGTGTGCTCACTTTCTGAAAATTTATTGAGATGTATTATGATTTTTTAACCTTTATGAATTATGTTTTAACAAAAAGTTGAAAGAAAACCCAAAGCCAACTCAAGCACTATTTTTGCAAGATAAAGGGAATTATTTACTTCTAGCTATCTCTGTATTGTGTGCATTTTTTCTTTGTAGTTGCTTTGGCCACACTGAATTGAAATGTACAGGGCTACATTTTTGTTGGATATTTTGCCTTTTTGTTGGATATTTTCTGTTTGCCCCTTTAGATTCCCTTTGCTTCCTTCTCTGGCACACTCTGTATTCCAGGAAACTTTCCTGGATTGAGTGTGTCAATAAGCTTACTTTTACTCCAGTTGGGTTCAACCAAGAGGAAGCACCAGCAAGAGCAGAGTGAAAGGAGGGTGAGGAGGGAGTGTTTACTTACCCCCTCCTTCTCTGCCAGCTGCTCCTAGTTGGCTCCCTCCCTCTATTAAAGGCCATGGCTCTTTTAGCTGGCCCTGTCAAAGGCTGCAGCTACCCTCTCTGAGCTCTCTCCCTTTGCTTCTTCAGGCCTAAGGATAGAAACACCCCCTTACTGGTGTATTTTACCATTCCTTGTTTGTTTTCTTTAACCTTACTCACAGCTTTGTAAATAATTTCTTTATTAAACACTCCTTAGATATGCTGCTTGCCTGTGTATGTGTTTTCTTCTTGGACTTGCTGATATGGTACACTTTCCCAACTCTCTATCAGCAATCCAAAATCTGTGATACCCAGTTTTATTCATACTTTTATCATCCTAAACCACTAAGTAGTCCCTCTCAATAGTAGGCACCAAGAAATATTGATTGAATCTTTTACATCCTTGTGAACAGCCTAAAATAATATAATTGTAGACAAAATACAAACAGCACAAAATGGCTAAATTTTGAACTTTGGTGATGGATACATAAGAGTTCATTTTACTATTCTCTCTACTTTTGGGAATATCCGAAATTTTCCATAATTAACAAACTTTTTAAAAAGGTCTTTAACCATTAATTGCTCCTTGCTTTGTCTTTCTTGAAGCTTTGATCTGGATTTTTTTTTTCTTTCCTCCTCATTCTACATTCTCTGCCTAGTGATTTCAATCGTATCCACAGTTTCTACTGTCAGTTCTTACCTGGATTATTGCAAGTTTCCCAGCTTGTCTTCCTGTCTTGGATCTATATAATTATCTTTTCCAAAGCCAGAATAGTGTTTTCTAAGATGTATATCATACAATAAATTCATTCTTTTTTTTTCAGAAATATTAACCAACCATTATACGCAAGCAAGCTACTGTCCCAAGCACTGAAAACAGATGGGTTCTCTGTCCTCAAGCAACTTAAAGTTAAACGGAAAAAGACAGAACATAAATAAATGTAGGTATAAATAATATATTTTCTTAAAAAGCATGTTTCTACTATCTATAGCTATGTAATAAGCTGTCTCAAGCCTAGAGCCTTAAAGCAACATTTACTTTACTTAAAAATCTGCAGTATGGATCTGGCTCACCAATGATAACTCATCTCTGGTCCTTTCATTGCCACCTGTGGCAGTTCCCAGACTGGGGGCTAGAATTATCTGAGATATCACAGACTTACATGTCTGACAGCTGATATTGGCTCAGTTGGGACTGTGTTCAGAACACCTAAATGTGGTCTTTCCATGTGGCTGTTTGGCTTCCTTAAAGAACAGTGGCAGGAAGAGGGGTTAGAGAACCAGGTGAAAGCAGGATGTCTTTTATGACCTGAACTGGAAGTCAGCAGCCTCATCCATGAAGCTTCCATTTATTAGAAACGAGTCACGAAGCCTGGCCCATAGTCAAGGGGATTAATCTATGTTTCCCCAGGGCCTACCCCCCTTCCCAGTACCCAGTGCATAGTAGATTCTTAATAAGTGAATTATAGATAACTGAATTATAGCCCTTGTCCCATTGCATAAGTGTTTATATTTCTTTCACCTAAGAGCCCATTTGATTCAAGGATCAAAGTGATTAATCACTCAGGACTACACAAGTCATAACACATGAAAGATGCTTAGTTATCTTTGAAGAATGCACAAAACCACACTTCACAACAGCGCTTGGGTCATACATGACAGCTGTTACCCTCCAGCAGTAATAGGAAGGCACATAATTATCCACCAAATTATCTCAAACTCCTAACAGAAATTCTTGTGATTATTTTTCCCTATTGAATTTTAAGTACTTACCAGAACACCACACTGAAGTCCAACATACATTTATTGAGCAACTCCAATGTGTAATGCCAATGAGGAAGATTTGAGTATGCTTTGATAGTTAACACCAAAGGAGGAAATTAGTGTGACTAATTAAAAACTTGACAATGCATAGTTCCATGGAAATACACTGGAATTCTCTAGTGAATTTTACAAATGGATATTGTTTTATGAAGTTACTTCATTTTTTTCATACTGTATGTATGCAATAGATTATTCCAAGAATGTATATATATTTTTATTTTCTAGCTTCAAAATAAGTGTTGAACTTCAGTCTGTGTATTTGATATCTTCTGTGATCAAGAATCTTACCAAAAAACTAATCAGCACCATAGTAGGAAAACGTGATCGTTAAAGCAACTGAAGATAAAACAGTTCTTGAGGAAAAAGTCTGACTTCATTTTTCTGTCATATCCTACTAGACTGAGAATCATAGAATTTGATTTAAAAGGTATAGTAGTTTTCTATGGCTGCTGTGACAGTTTTCCACAAACTTAGTGGCTTAAAACATCACAAGTGTATTATCTTACAGTTCTGTAGTCTGGCATGAATTTCACTGGGCTAAAATCAAGGAAGGCATTGGCAGGGCACCTGCATTCCTTTTGTAGGCTCTAGGACAAGATTCATTTTCTTGCTCCTTTGGGCTGTTGGCAGAATTCAATTCCTTGTGATTTTAGGACTGAGGTCTCCTTTTTTATTGCAGTTATCCATTGAGGGCCTTTCCTGGCTTCTAGAGGCCCCTACATTTCTTGGCTTATGGTTCCCTTCTTCCATCTTCGAAGTCAGAAACTGTGATTTGAAGTCCTTTTGTATTTGAATCTTTCCTCCTTTCATCTCACTTCTCTGGTACATTCTTCTTCCCTAGTAGGAATCACATGAATAGTCCAAAATAATCTCCCGATCTCAACGTTCTTCACTTTTACATTTGCAAGTCCCTTTGACTATGTGAAGTAACACATTCACGTCACAGTGTCTGGGGATTAGGATGTAGACATCTTTGGGGTTGGAAGTGGGGCATTATTCTATTATACCTTCCACAGAAAACCATATTTCCACTTGTTTCCTCTTTGTCTTCTCTCACCTGGCATCTTTTAATATATAAAAACCCTAAAGTTACTAGACATTTAGAGAAGTTCTTCTATCCACCCTTTTTAAAAGGAGTAGCAAGTAACTATGAAATCCTTAGTAATAGCAGAGATATGAAATCCTTAGTGATATCAGAGATAGTGACACTATGACCTGGATGAATAAGAACAAATATTTTAAAATCGTATGACTTTGAAATATAGGACATTCTGTTTCTCGGGGGCTACTTCTTTTTATTCACACTAACTTAATTTTTAAAAAGTTATTCAAAATAGCTTACTTGGAAATAAAGGGGACTTTCAATGCAGTGGTTTGTAGAATCCAAGGCAGGAAGCACATTTGAACTACACAAAGAACCATCTGCAAAAGAAGGAAAGCCATCAGAAACTTTCCCCTCTCTCTTCACCACCTTCTCCTATACTGACTTCCCTATCTCCAAATGGTGTGTACTGACTTCTTTCTGTGCTTCTCCTTTTCTCTCATTACCCTTCCCTGCTTCTGTCTGATCTTGGTGCTTTTCTCTGCTTGCTCATGGTTACCCCAGTTCCCAACAGGGCTTCTTAGTTCAAGTTCCAGGAGTTGACTCCCTGGAGTCAATGAGTCATTTAAATTCTTGAAAAGACTCTTTGGCATTTCTTGAGTCAGATGTCATCACTATTTTAATGAACTGCGACTAGAGGACAGGACCCTATACAGTGCAAATGCCAAGGGCCATTGTCAGATTGGCAGCCAAACTTGTCTTCTCCCAGTGTCCAACCTTATTATTTTAATATGTATTTTGATTAGTTACCCTTCAATACTTTCTCTTCTCCAATATGGATAATTTGGTATAAAATGCTATATATTTTATTTAGTCACCATTTTCTTTATATAGTATATATTAAAACGTTATGCCGGCCGGGCGCGGTGGCGCACATCTGTAATCCCAGCATTTTGGGAGGCTGAGCCAGGTGGATCACCTGAGGTCAGGAGTTCACCACCAGCCTGACTAACATGGTGAAACCCCATCTCTACTAAATACAAAAAAATTAGCCAGGCATGGTGGTGCATGCCTGTGATCCGAGCTACTTGGGAGACAGACAGGAGAATCGCTTGAACCTGGGAGGCAGAGGTTGCAGTGAGCTGAGATCATGCCATTACACTTCAGCCTGGGCAACAAGAGCAAAACTCCATCTCAAACAACAACAACAACAAACGTTATGCCTTGATGAGGTTCCTATGGCTTAAAAATACAACAACTTTAGAGATTAAAACACTCAACATTTTGAGACTAGTGAATCTCAGCTCTGTCATCAGGAGGAGAGAGAAAAATTTTATTGTCAATGTATGATCATATAGTAATATAGAGTTCATATTTTTAATCTGAAATTTCCATCCCCCAAATCCATTATAAGGTGATACATGCATAGCAGCTACTGGAATAGATAGTTTTGGTAGTTATTTCATTTAATTTGGCTCTTACCAGGTTTCCTGACATGAATTCTTTCTTTGGATGCCATCTTTGCCTTGATCCCAGGAATCTTCTGCTATTCCAAAATGCTATTCTTCTCAAACCAAAACTCTCTTCAAATTCTTTTAATACCTTTTCTGACTCATTTTCCTTTTCCTTTAACTGCAGATATTTGAGTCCCTTTGCTCTTCCTCCCCGTTGTTCTCTATTCTAGACAAAAATAGTTTTTTTTAACTTAGAGATTAGTAGATTCTTTTGGGAGTCATTAAAAATTATTTTTCTACAAGCTTGACATGATCTCTTATTCCCAAATCCAGAAAATCTCAAATTGTGTTATTACTATATATGTGTGTATATATATGTGTGTATATATATAAACACATATATATTTAATTATATATATAAACACACATATATTTAATTAACAATGTGCTTACTTGTCTGCTACTAAACAAACCAGTTTCCTTAGAGACAGGAGATAGGCTTTCTTCTGCCTCTCAGCCATAACACAGTTTCTGACACATAGAAGAAATAATTGAATGAATACATTTTATGAACATTAACGTACATTCAGTAGAGATCAATTTTTTTTTTAGATTTGTAAAACATTCGTAAAGTAAACTAATAAAAAAGTGGTGAAATCTTTAATAGGGGTGTATTCAGGTACATTCAAGGCCTGGTAGTTAGTTACCAGAATGATTTGCTTGCATTATTTCTTAATGTCTGGATTTTCATTCCGACAGTTCCTCCCCAAATATTATCCATCCATTCAATGCTCAGCTCAGATGTTACCTTGATTCTTCTCTGATTATCTGAACTTTAGGTGATCTCTCCTCCTTCTTTGAACTCCTATTGTTCTTTGTACAACTTTGGTGATAATTACCAACATGTCAATGAATTTAGCATACTTCTCTGGATTGCTGCCATCAGTGAATTCATTTTATTATAAACTTAAGATTACAAACTCCTTGTGTAGCATGCAGATCTATTTAATTTACTTTTGTTTACTGGGTCTCCCCAAACACAGTACTTTAATCTAGGTTAGTGATGACCAGATGTTTTCTGAAAAAATAACATCTAATTGTATTTGTTCTGTTACCCAACTAAATCTTAGGCAACTGCATCTATATTACTAGTTCTAGATAAAAAGCCATGTTGGATTTTTAAAGTACTGAATTTTACTACTGTACTTTGATTTTCTAAAGATGGTAGTGTATATTACACACGATTCTCATCTCTTGAAGTTTACTATATTTTCTCTGGTATGAATTTTGTCAGAGTCAACTGGAAATCCAGTGGCCGAAGTTTTACATTCCAACTTGGAAATTTAGACAATGTCTCTTTAATTTTTGGCAGTATAAATAAAAACTGAATTTCTTACAGTGGCTGTATGTTTTCCAACATGCCTTACTGATTGAACTTTCGAATATTTATACAAATGTTATGATGTACTACAGACTTGATGTACAGACTTACATTATGGTTTCTTTTCTTTGAAGCTTTTACCTAGCCATTCCAAGCTAAAATGATAGCTTGGAGGTGAAAGGCATAGTACACAAAGAGCACAGTTCTGTTTGCTGATGACTTCATCTTACAGATAAAATCCTAAAAACTCCACAACAAAATGTGTTAGAACTCATAAACAAATTCAGTAAAGTTATAGAATACAAAATTGACTTACAAAAATAGCGTTTCTAAATATTAACAATCAACTACCTGAAAGAGAAATTAAGACAATCCCATTTATAATGGCAGCAAAAAACAACAACAACAACAACGACAACCAAAACACCAAAAACAACTCAGTAGTAAATTTAACCAAGGAAGTGAAAGAGCTATATACTGAAAACAATAAAACATTCATGAAAGAAATTGAAGATGACTCAAATAAGTGGAAATATATCCTTGTTCATGGACTGGAAAAATTAATATTGTAAAAATATCCATACTACCCACAGAAATCTTTAGATTCAATGCAACCTCTATTAAAATTCCAATGCTGGATGGGCGTGGTAGCTCATTCTTGTAATCCCAGCACTTTGGGAGGCCAAAGTAGGAGGATTGCTTGATACCAGAAGATCAAGACCAACCTGGGCAACACAGTGAGACCCTGTCTCTACAACAATAACAAAAACACAATCCCAATGGCATTTTCAAAGACATAGAAAAAACAATCCTAAAATTTGTATGGAACCACAAAACGTCCTGAATAGCCATAGTAATCTTTACCAAAAAGAATGAAGCTGTAGGCATCACACTGCTGGACTTTAAAATGTACTGCAAAGCTATAGTCCTCAAAACAATATGACACTGGCATACAAACAGATACACTGACCAATGGAATAGGGTAGAGAACCCAGAAATAAACCCACATGTCTACAGTCAACTAATTCTTGACAAATGTGCCACTGGCATACAAACAGATACACTGAAAAAATGGAATAGGGTAGAGAACCCAGAAATAAACCCACTTGCCTACAGTCAACTAATTCTTGACAAATGTGCCAAGAACACAGTGGGTACAGTCTCTTCAATAAGCAGTGTTGAGAAAACTATATCCACATACAGAAGAAGGAAAATGAATTCCTATCTCACCCTTTGTACCAGAATCAACTCAAAGTGAATTAATGACTTAAATATAAGACCTGAAACTATAAAATAACTAGAAGAAAACATTTAGGAAAAGCCGCATGACATTGGTCTGGGCAGTGATTTCTTGGTTATGACTCCAAAGGCACAGACAACGGCAACAAAAATAGACAAATGAAATTCCCTCAAACTAAAAGCTTCTGCATAGCCAAGTAAATAATAAAGTCAAGAAACAGCTCACAGATTAGGAGAAAATATTTGTAAATCATCCACCAGATAAAGGGCTAATATTCAAAATATACAAGGAACTCAAACTACACAATAGCAAGAAAATAACCCTATAAAAATGGATATAACACATAAATAGACATTTCTCAAATGAGGACATAAAAATGGCCAACAAATATATGAAAAAGTGTTCAACATCTCTAATTATCAGAGAAGTGCAAATTAAGACCACAATGAGACATCACCTTATACCTAATGGATTGGCCACTATCAAAAAGATGAAAGATAACAAGTGCTGGTGAGGAAACACTTGTATAGGTGAGGAAACAAGTGCTGGTGAAGAAAAGGGAACACTTGTATACTGTTGGTGGTATTGTAAATTAGCACAGTCATTTTGGAAAACAGCATGGAGATTTCTTGCAAAACTAAAAATAGAACTACCATATGTCCCGGCAATCCCACTATTGGTTCTATACCCAATGGAATTGAAATCAGTATGTCAAAGAGATATATGCACTTCCATCTTCATTGCAGCACTATACGCAACAGGGAAGATATGGAAACAACCCAAGAATCCATTAGTGGATGAATGAATTTTATAACATGATATATATATACACAATGGAATGCTGTTTGGCCTTTAAAAAAGAAGAAAGATGTGAGCGGATCATGAGGTCAGGAGTTCGAGACCAGCCTGGCCAACATGGTGAAACCCTGCCTCTACTAAAAACACAAAAATTAGCCACGTGGTGGCACACATCTGTAATCCCAGCTACTCAGGAGGCTGGGGCAGGAGAATTGCTTGAACCCAGGAGGCAGAGGTTGCAGTAAGCTGAGATCACACCACTGTACTGCAGCCTGGGTGACACAGCAAGACTCTGTTTCAAAAAAAAAAAAAAGAAGAAGAAGAAGAAGTTCTGTCATTTTTGACATGTCTGAACATAGAGGATATTATGTTAAGTGAAAAAGTTGAACTCATAGAAGTAGAGAGTAGAATGGTGCTTGCCAAAGGCTGGGGGTGGGGAGTGAATGAAGAAAAGGGAGACATCAGTAGACAGGTACAAAATTTCAGTTAAATAGGAGGAGTAAATTCTGGTGTTCTATTATATTGCACAGTGACTGTAAGTAATAATCATGTATATTTCAAAATAGCTAAAAGAGATTTTAAATAATCTCACTGCAAGCAAATGACAAATATTTAAGGTGATAGATGTGCTAATTGGCCTCATTTAATTATTCCACAATGCATACTTATATAAAAAACATATTGTACCATACAGCTATAGACAATTATAAAAAAAAGAGTACACATTCTGGAGCTAGACGGATTCGAGTTCAAATTCTTGGTCTACCCCTTACTAGCTGTGTGACCATGGGCAAATTACAAATGGCTAGATGCTTCAAACTTTCAGAGATCTAAAATGGATTTAAGCTAGTACTTAATTCACAGAGTTTTTATGGAAATTAAATGAGATAATTTAAATAAAAATCGTAGGTAATGTATAAGTGCCCAATAATTGTTAGCTATTATCCTAGTCAATTTTAAGTAGAGCAGAGGGTTGAGAATGAAAGTTTATTGATTGTCCATCACATTCAATATGCACGTGCCAGCCTCTGCACCAGGCACATACATAGATGACCTCATTTGAACTTTCATTACCAGAGGAGAAAATATTTACTTCCTGTGGGTTTTCATAAAAGTTACCTCCTTCAGGAGTTTAAAAATACTATACAAATAAAATTACCCCTTATTAAACAGACAACATTGCTTTTCCATTAAAGTTTACCCATTGAAGTTTACATCCCTTTAATAACCTTGATTTCCTTTCTGCTTAAAAAATATTATTTTAAATTAAGGAATTAAATTTAAATTTGAATATGTTGGCATTGACACCAAAATAATTTCTTTCACATTCTACAACTGCAATACATGAAAAGAATTCTCTCTTAGGACATAGACACATGACTTATGACCAGGTTGCTCTTTCGAATTTTTAGAGAAACTCTCAGATACATGATATAAACTCACATTTACAAAAAAATTTTTCTGAAAAATTTCAAAGTTTTACATCATGAACGTTTAAAGACTTTGCCCAGGACTGGCAGAAGACCGAATATACTAAGAGCAGGTTGATGGCAGGAAAAGGAACCAGCTGAAACAAATTATGCCTCTTTCTACAGGAAACAAAGGGCAGTTTGTTGTGAGACTGATAATTGTTTCAGGCAATTAGGTGTGGAGATGCACAAGGGAAATAAGAATGGGATATCCTAATGCAGTAAACAATCCACCCTACCAGCTTAACAAATACAAGTCATACAATAGACTATTTCAGTGATAACTATCCCACATTAATGTGTGTGGGTGTGTGTGTGTGCATGCACAAAGGCACGCAGGTCATAAAACAAAAAACTTCCAGGAAAACTTGAGGGACTACCATAACTTAAATCCAGTGATTTTTCCATCAGTCTTACCCTTTCTGTTATTGTCAATTCAATGAAAGCAAACAAACAAAAAATGTTTTGCGGGCATGATTTTATGACAGGCATTAGACAAGATTGAGCATACAAAGTTTAATAAAACAAAGACATTATGAAAACTTGCAATTTAGTGGTATGAAGGCATCTCTATCCTCAAGTTTTAACTTTGAAACATTTAACCATAAGCACAAAATAATATACACCATCAAATTCTTCTTCCTGAAATATATTTATTTATTGCTCTTTCAGCAAATGTAGGAGAGTGATAGACAGTCTCAGTCTTTGTTTGAGAATGTCGATTGTTTTCCTTCATTCTGTTATAATAGTTTGGATGGTATGGAATTCTTAAGTCACATTTACTTTCCCTCCACAATCTGAAAATATTCATTACTTTCCTTACTTCTCTTGTTGCTTTTGAGAATCTGCTGTTGCCTGATGTTTGTTTCTTTGTAGGTAAATTATCTTTGTATGTGATTGCTTTAAAAAATTTCTCTTTGCATTTATTGTTCTACAGTATCACTTCAATATATACACAGAGTTGACCCTTAAATAACACAGGGTTAAACTAAGTAGGTCCACTTATAAGGAAGTTTTCTTCTGCCTCTTCCACCTTTGAGACATCAACACCAACCCTTCCTCTTCCTCCTCCTCCTCAGCGCTACTCAACAATAACAAGGAGGATGAAGACCTTTATGATGATCCATTTCCACTTAATGAATAGCAAATATATTTTTCTTTCTTATAATTTTTTTATTATGCTTTAAGTTCTAGGGCACATGTGCACAACATGCAGGTTTGTTACATATGTATACATGTGCCATGTTGGTGTGCTGCACCCATTAACTCATCATTTACATTAGGTATATCTCCCAATGCTATCCCTCCCCACTCCCCCGACCCCATGACAGGCCCCAGTGTGTGATGTTTCCCTTCCTGTGTCCAAGTGTTCTCATTGTTCAGTTCCCACCTATGAGTGAGAACATGCAGTGTTTGGTTTTCTGTCCTTGCGATAGTTTGCTGAGAATGATGGTTTCCAGCTTCATCCACGTCCCTACAAAGGACATGAACTCATCATTTTTTATGGCTGCATAGTATTCCATGGTGTATATGTGCCACATTTTCTTAATCCAGTCTATCATTAATGGACATTTGGGTTGGTTCCCAGTCTTTGCTATTGTGAATAGTGCCACAATAAACATATGTGTGCATGTATCTTTATAGCAGTATGATTTATAATCCTTTAGGTATATACCCAGTAATGGGATGGCTGGGTCAAATGGTATTCCTAGTTCTAGATCTTTGAGGAATCGCCACACTGTCTTCCACAGTGGTTGAACTAGATTACAGTCCCACCAACAGTGTAAAAGTGTTCCTATTTCTCCACATCCTCTCCAGCACCTGTTGTTTCCTGACTTTTTAATGATGGCCATTCTAACTGGTGTGAGATGGTAGCTCATTGTGGTTTTGGTTTGCATTTCTCTGATGGCCAGTGATGATGAGCATTTTTTCATGTGTCTGTTGGCTGCATAAATGTCTTCTTTTGAGAAGTGTCTGTTCATATCCTTTGCCCACTTTTTGATGGGGTTGTTTTTTTTTCTTGTAAATTTGTTTGAGTTCTTTGTAGATTCTGGATATTAGCCCTTTGTCAGATGAGTGGATTGCAAAAATTTTCTCCCATTCTGTAGGTTGCCTGTTCACTCTGATGGTAGTTTCTTTTGCTGTGCAGAAGCTCTTTAGTTTAATTAAATTCCATTTGTCAATTTTGGCTTTTGTTGCCATTGCTTTTGGTGTTTTAGCCATGAAGTCCTTGCCCATGCCTGTGTCCTGAATGGTATTGCCTAGGTTTTCTTCTAGGGTTTTTTTGGCTTTAGATCTAGCATTTAAGTCTTTAATCCATCTTGAATTAATTTTTGTATAAGGTGTAAGGAAGGGATCCAGTTTCAGCTTTCTACATATGGCTAGCCAGTTTTCCCAGCACCATTTATTAAATAGAGAATCCTTTCCCCATTTCTTGTTTTTGTCAGGTTTGTCAAAGATCAGATAGTTGTAGATGTGTGGTATTATTTATGAGGGCTCTGTTCTGTTCCATTGGTGTATATCGCTGTTTTGGTACCAGTACCATGCTGTTTTGGTTACTGTAGCCTTGTAGTATAGTTTGAAGTCAGGTAGTGTGATGCCTCCAGCTTTGTTCTTTTGGCTTAAGATTGTCTTGGCAATGCAGGCTCTTTTTTGGTTCCATATGAACTTTAAAGTAGTTTTTTACAATTCTTCAAAGAAAGTCATTGGTCCATTTTCTTTTATCTAGTTTATTTTAGAATACAGTATATAATAATACATATAACATAAAATACATATTAGTTGACTGTTTATGTTATCAGTAACGCCACAGTAGGCTATTAGTCATGTTTTCAGAAAGTCAAAAGTTATACATGGATTGTTGACTGCATAGAGATCGGCATCTCTAATCCCAGAGTTGTTCAAGGGTCAGTTGTAGTATGGATTTACTTACATTTATTCTTCTAAAAACTTTGTTAATCTGAGAAATTTTTTTTAAATAATTCTGGAAAACTCTCAGCATTATCTCTTTGAATATGATCTATTCACTATTGTCCCCTTTTCTTCTTTTAGAAATTATATTAGACAAATAAAAGTAAAATGTTCAACGTTTTTACTTTAACTTGTACTTTTTTTTTTTTTTTTTGAGACAGAATCTTGCTCTGTCACCCAGTTTGGAGTGCAATGGTGCGATCTTGGCTCACTGCAACCTCCGCCTCCCCAGTTCAAGCAATTGTCCTGCCTCAGCCCCCCGAGTAGCTGGGATTACAGGTGCCCTCCACTACACCTGGCTAATTTTTGTATTTGTAGTAGAGACGGGGTTTCACCATGTTGGCCAGGCTGGTCTTGAACTCCTGACCTTAGGTGATCCGCCCGCCTCAGCCTCCCAAAGTGCTGGGATTACAGGCGTGAGCCACCGTGCCCGGCCTATATTTAAAAATTTTTTAAATATTCTCCATAGCTTTAATTTTCTCTTCTGATTAATTTTGTGGGAAGTTTTCCTTCCAGATAGCCAATTCTCTCTTTAACAGTGTTGAATCATTGGACCAATAATGGAATAATATTTTCAAAGTTCTGGGAAAAAACAATTGTCAACTTATAATTCTATACCAGCCAAATAATTACATGAATGTGAAGACAAATTAGACATTTTTGGATAAAGATCAAGAGAATTTACCACTTTTATACACTTACTGTGGGGAGTATCCATTGAATTATTCACTTAAATTGTTATTTCTAGAAGTTTTACTTTATTATTTCCCAAATGGCCTGTATTTTTCTTGGAAATTTGATTTTTAAGTTTTTGCCTTGAATCATTTTAAACATGCTCATTTTTATTTTATTTTGAAAAACTCCATCATCTAAAATTTGTGGGGCTCTAATCACTATTTAATGTTCGCTGACTCTGTCATGGTACATTTTTCTCCTGAATAATTTTAAAATGTTTTAAAATTCTGACCACATCTTTGTTATTATTTTTTTTTCCTGAGAAACACTTGTGGGAATACACCTCCGGAATATTCTTCCATCTTCAATCAAATTTAATATTAATTTTCTTGCTTGGACACACATGGACTGTTTAATCAGTAAGGATATGCCAAACAGAGTCTATTTTCCAAATATATATTTTCAAGAACACAGACAAAAGTTACAAAAATTAGCCAAATTCTGGGCCACAAAAATAACTCATTACAAATTTATCTGACCTCTTGTAATTCAATTAGAAGTAAATCACAAAATGATAACTAGTAAATCTACCTATGTTTGAAAATCAGGCATTTCACTTCTAAGTTACCAATGGCTTTAAAAAGAAACTATGACAAATTATAAAATATTTTAACTGAATGACAATGGCAATGTGATAAATTAAAATCTTGTGTTATACGGTTAAATAAGAACTTAGAGAAAATGTTATGTCCTTAAATGGATACTAAAAATGAAAAAAGCATAATAATCAATGATCTAAACATCAATCAAAAAGCTAGTATTAAGCCCAAAGAAAGTAGAGAGAAGTTACTAGTGTGAACTGGACAGACAGAAATCAAATATGAAGCAAACATGCATTGTCAATGGATTAAGAAAGCCAAAATCTTTCTTTAAAAAATGAGTAAAATTGGTGAACCCCTACTGAGAATTCTCAAAATAAATTAAAAGTCACAAAATGATCAGTATCTGGAATAAAAAGGAAACATTATTACTGATCCCTCAGATAGTAAGAAAATAGTAAAGGATTATTATGAATAAATTAACGTCAAATATGACATTAACTTGAAAATGTAAAGGAAAAAAACACAATCCTCACTCAAAAAGAAACAGAAAAACATTGAGTTCTTTATTCTTAAAGAAATTGAATAAAAATTAATACCTTCTTATATAGAAATGAAATGCAGGAAAATTAAAATGAGTAAAATGTTAAAATAAGTCTAATGTTTAATATTGGTGTTAACTTGATTGGATTGAAGGATGCAAAGTATTGTTCCTGGGTGTCTGTGAGGGTGTTGCAAAAGGAGATTAACATATGAGTCAGTGGACTGGAAGAGGCAGACCCACGCTCAATCTGGGTGGGCAGCATCTAATCAGTTGCCAGTGCAGCTAGAATGAAGCAGGCAGAAAAAGGTGAAAGAGCAGACTAGCTGAGTCTTCTGGACTTCATCTTTCTCCCATGCTGGCTACTTCCTGCCCTCGAACATCGGACCCCAAGTTCCAGCTTTTGGACTCTTGGACTTACACCAGTGGTTTGCCAGTGGCTCTCGGGTCTTCATCCCTAGACTGACGGCTGCACTGTCAGCTTCCTTACTTTTGAGGTTTTGGGACTAGGACTTGGCTTACAGATGGACTACTGGGGAACTTCACCTTGTGATCGTTCTGTCCCTCTGGAGAACCCTGACTAATAAAGTAAGGTATTTCTGAAATGCAAGGGTTTCAATATTGGAAATTCAATCAATATAATTGACCATATTAACAAAACAAAGAGCAATATAATTTTCTGCATTGATAGATGTGGAAAAAGCATGTGATAAAGTTCAATATCAATTCATGATAAGATTTCTTAGTAAGCTAAGAGTAGAAGGAACTTCCTTAATATGAAAAAATACGCATAAAAATCCTACAAGAAACATACAACATAACAGTGAAACATCGAAAAATTTCCAAGATAAGAAATAAGAAAATGATATTCAATACCATAATTTGTCCTCTTGATAAACTTACCAGCACAATAAAGCACAAAAAAGAACAAAAGAATAAAATTAGAAAGGAAAAAATAAAACTGCCATTATTTACATGATTGTATGCACGTGGAGCAGAAATCTACAGATAAATTATAGAATTTGTAAGTTTCACAGATGTTAAATATAAGCATAACCTTGACAAATCTATTGCATTTCTGCATATAACAAGCAAACTATGAAGTAAAATATTTTATCAATTGCTAAATATCAAAAATATAAAATAGCTAGGAATAAATCTGATAAAATGTGCTTTTGATAGGTACAGAAAAATCCATCAAACATTATTGAGAGACAAATAAATGGAGGGATATGCCAGGTTAATGTATTGTGAGCTTCTTTACTATAAAGGTATCAAATTCCTCAAAGTGATCTACAGATTCAATGGAATACCAATTAAAATCCATACGACAGTTTTGTGAGAATCGAGAAACCAGTTGATAAAGTCATGTGGAAATAAAAAGAGCCAAAACCAAGATAATAACGAAGCAGAAAAATGAAGTGGGAAGATGGCTCTATTAATTATTGAGGTTTTGTAAAGCTTTAGTGTTAAAAATGTGGCATTGGAATAAGAACAAATAGAAATATGTAAAAAAATAAATGTCCAGAAGCAGACCCTCAGAAATACAGATACTTGATTTATGAGAACTGTGGCTCTATTAAGAAATGGTATATTCAGGAATGATGCTGGGTCAATTGAATTTTCATATGGAAAATGAAAAAATAAGCCCTTACCACAAAATATAGACAAGTCAATTCCAGTGGTTGTGAATTTTAGTGTGGGAGTAAAATAATTAAGATTCTAGAAGAGGAAATATATATATATATACACACACACATATATATACATATATAATACTCTATATATGTTTTTTATATATTAACATGTATGTATACATGTATGTGTGTATATATATGTATACACACACAAATATATGTGTACACACACATACTAATATAGGCCTTAGAGCAAGCAAAGATTTTTAAAGAAAGAAGCTAAAAGCACGAATAAAGGTGAAGATAAATAAATTTAATCACACTAAAATCAAACACTTCAAAATATAAATAGAGTGAAAATCTAAGCCACAAAATTGGAGAAGATAATTGCAATACATATAATAGACAGACGGTTAAGATCCAAAATAAATTCACAATACAGGAAATAAGCAAAAGACAAGCAACCCAATAAAAAATGCTCAGAGACTTCAGCAAGATCTTCACAAATAATGCTATTAAAATGACGAGTAGGCATATTAAAAGGCAATAAAGTTCATTTGTTAAGGAAACAAATTACAACCGCAGTGTAATAATGCTCCAATATTGGTACAACTACATTGGAAAGACATGACATTATCTATTAAAGTTGAGCATATGCTTAACTTATGATCTGTGAATTCTACTTCTAGATATATATCCAGAAAAAAAAGTTTATGGACCACAAAAGACATCTACAAGAATATTCATGCATTATAATTCACAGTGAACACTAACTTGGAAAAAAGTTATCAACAGGAAATTTGATAAATAATTTGTAGTATAATCATACCAAGAATGCAACAGAGTAGCAAAAATAAACTATATCTATGCAAAACTGCATGTATATGTCCATCTAAAAATTCATTGTTGCATTCTTAATCCCCAGTACTTTAGAATTGTGACTATTTGGAGACAGGGCCTTTACAGAGTTAGTTAAGTTAAAATGAATTCATTGGGATGGCCACTAATCTAAGTGGTGTCCTTATAAGAAGAGGAAATTTGAACCTAGGCATGTACCAAGGGAAGATGATGTGGAGACACAGGGAGATGAGCATCCCCAAGTCAAGAAGAGAGACCTCAGAAGTAACCTACCCTGCCAACACCTTGGTCTCAGACTTCTAGCCTCTCAAACTGAGAAAATACATTTTTGTTGCTGCTTTGTTGTGGCAGCCCTAGAAAACTAACGTAGAAGGGAACAGAAGCACTTCAGAAATAGTAGAGTAAGAATGTCTCAAAATCTGCTCCATAAAAGTAACAGAAGCACTGGTAAAGACTGCCAACATCAGCTTCTCAGAACTCCAGAAATAATCAAAGGCTTGCAACACTCCAAGGAGTCTTTATTCGAGAAAAATTTCTAAATATCAGTAAGCAGAGTGAGTGAGCTGTGTGGAGTTTTAACTTGCCCTACTCCCATCACCTTCTCCCCATCTCCATGGTAGTCTTGAAAACTATCCTCCCCATGCCTATGATAACTGACAACCGGAAGCCTAGCAGCCACTGGAGGTGGGAAAGGGGGAAAATGAGTTTGGAGTTCCCTAAAAAAGCTGCATCCAAGAGAATTGTAACCATTTGACCTGTCTGGCAGCTTCCTGAAAAACTCCATCTTCAGGGCCTGGCTTTATTTGACTTGACTAGAAATATTTCTGTGCAAAAAGTCCTATTCCCAGGGTTTTTGTTGAAAACAAGAAGCAGGAATTGTTTAACACCACAGGTGCCTGTACTGAGGATACCAGGTGGGGCTAACAAGAGACTGACTGAGAAAACTTGAAAAACAGAAATGAGATGTCCATAATCAGCTTCGTCTTGGTCTGTTTGGGCTGCTATAACAAAAATATCATAGGCTGGGTAATTTATAGACAAAAACTCATTTCTAACAATTCTGAAGGTTGGAAAGTTTAAGATCAAAGTGCAGGAAGATTTCACATCTGGTGAGGGCCCCATTCCTTGTAGATGGTGCCTTCTAGCTGTGTCCTCCTTAGGTGGCAGGGGCAAACAGCTCCCTGGCATTTTTTTGATGTCACTAATCCCATTCATGAAGGTGGAGCCCTCGTGACTTACTCACTTCCTGAAGGCCACACCTCTTGATAGTATGGCTTTGGGTATTAGGTTCCAACCCACACGTTTTGGAGGGACACAAACATTCACATCATACTAGACTTTGAAAAGCTCATATATACTCCTGGGAATCTGCAAGGCTACCAGCATATTCAGGGTTGTGCATATGCTCAAGACAGCAGAAGGCCCTAATCTCTCGTCCTTGCCTGACTGTGTGGCTCAGTGCAAGCAAAAAGTAAACGCAAGGAATAGTTGTAAACTGTCTGCCCGAGTGTTGAAGGCATAACCCAACATAACCCAACTCCCTTGGCAAATGCTGGGAAGCATATTCATTCAAGGAATTTAAGGAAATCTCTGTCCAATCATTTGCTGACCATCAAACAAACTGAGCAGAGACTTTAATATCTGCACAGCAGGAGCAGGAAGGGCGTATTTCTGTGTGCTGGCCATTTCTTATATTTTGAGTTGGGTGGTGGTTAAACAAGTGTTTTGTTTGTAATTACTCAACAGGATATACCATTATGTCTCATGCATCTATTTGCTTGTGTGTTATATTTTGCCATCAACTTATTATTTTAACAAATGGAAGATGATATAACACCTATGTCAGTCATCTGTGAAAATTAAATGAAATAAAGCAGGTACATACACAACAGAATTCAGCCTTAAAAAAAAAAGAAGAAAATCCTGTCACTTGCAACAACATGGCTGAACCTGGTGGACATTATATTAAGTGAAATAAGCCAGACACAGAAAGACAAATATCATGTGGTCTTATATATAGAAATTAAAAAGCTGAACTCAGAGCTAGCGAGGAGAATGGCGGTTACAAGGAGGAGGGGGCAGTGTTGGGAAGATGTTGGTCAAAGGATACAAAATTCCCGACAGACACGAAGAATAAGTTCAAGAGATCTATTGTACAACATGGTGCCTATAGTTAATAACAATGTATTTTATCCTTGAAAATTACTTGGATAGTAGATTTTAAGTGTTTTCACTACAAAAGAAACATAAAAAGCATGCGGGGTAATTTTACATGTTAATTAGTTAAATTTAGTCTTTAAGCAATGTATACATATTTCAAATAATCATGTTATACATGATAAATATACAATTTGTATTTGTTAAGTAAAAAATAAATTTTAAAAAGGAATGAAACAGAAGGCTTAATCTAAGACCAGCTTTTGTTAAGTGCTCTAAAAATCTCAGCTATTACTAGTAGTAATAGCAATAGTACTTGAAAAGGCCAATTATGATCCAAGAATTTCACCACAGGGCTCATACTGTGGAGAAGCTTTTGTGCATGTTTATCAGATGCGTAAGAACATTCACTACAGTAGTGTTTAAAATAACTCTTGATTGGAAAGAGTCCTAGTGTCCATTTTTAGAAGAATGAGTAGATGAACTGTAGTATTTTCGTAAAGTAGAACATTATATCATGGCAGAAAGGACTAAATTGGAACTGCATATTAGTTATAAGTAATCTCAGAAACATAATATTGAACAAAAATGAGAGGAGGAGAATAAACACAATATGACTCTAGTTATAAAAATTTCAGATACATGGTGTTTCCTTGTTGTTCAGAGATATGAATATGAGTGGTAAAATAACAATAAAGCAAGGAATACAAGCATAGGTAATAAAACAATAAGAAAGCCAGGAATAATTAGCACAAAATTTGAGATTGCTGATACTCTGTTGGGGGAGGGTGGCTGAAGGACAAAGACAGGATGGACAAGCAGGGGTCAGAATCCCAATCAATATTCTCTTTCTTAAGCCGGGTGGTAGGTATACCTATGTTTATTTGATTGTCTTTCTTTGGACATTAGCCATGTTTTAAATATTCCTTTTTATATACTTAAAATTTCATGTACTTCAATCCTTTCTGGAAGTCGAGAGAGAAGAAGCAACAGGGTGTTTGGGAACTAAGAGCAGGGAGGTTTCGCTTGATTTATTCCAAGTGAATGAATCCATTGTGCCTACAACACAAATCTCTCCAAGTGATATCAATATAAGCTGAATAGCAAGAGCATTGAAGAAAAGAATTAAGCCACAAAATCATCACTGCAGAGGATGAAGGGAACGGAAAACCTTGTCCCTCTTCCTTGATTGTGGTAGGAGTAGGGCAAGGAGAAGGTTTGGGCTAATTTTCTAGTATATTGTCTAGATCCTCTTAAAATGAAAGTGGCTTTGCTAGTACCTTTGAGTCACCACCTAATGCATGGGGGGAAACATCTCAAAACATTAGCCCCAGAATTTATTTAAGGACCCATTTAAAATTAATTTAGAAACCACATTATGTCCTTGCTCCTTTGAGTCATTGACCTAAAACAATTGTTACTAGATTGGTCTCATGTCTTTAAATTTTCCCCAACTTTTATGACTACTGACTCATGGACTATTTGTAAATTGATAATTTGTTCTAGACAAAACACAGGCCCCTTATTTAGCAGAACATCAAAACAGAATTTTTAAAGAAGTCTTATAAAGGAGAGAGGGCCTAGTCAGGTGTGGTGGTGCATACCTATAGTCCCAGCTACTTTGAGAGGCTGAGGTGAGAGGATCACTTAAGTCTGGGAATTCAAGGATGCAGTGAGCTGTGATTGTGCCAATGCACTCCAGACCTAGGAGAGAGAACAGGACCCCATCTGCTAAGAAAAGAGAGAGAGAGAGAGAGAGAGATCAGTCTGGCAGACAAGGCACCTATCTTGGCCCAGGAAAGTTGCTATTCAAGTACTAACTCTCTTATTTGCAAGTTGTATCAACATCAGCAAGTCTTTTCCTCTCTTTGGACCTTAGTTCTCTTATGTATAAAGTGAGGGAATGAACCAAATGATTCTGCCCTAATGTCTAGGTGGAGGTTAAAATCTGACAAGTGTAGGTCCACTGATTATCATTCTGGATACACTCTTGTGTCAGCTGGTCCCTGTTGTCTTTGAGCTGGAGCTATGATTGCATAGTACTGATGACAGGAGAGAGACAACATTCTTCTCCCTGTGCTACCATGTGCACTGGGGGCAATTGGTGTTGGGCTTCCACTCTTTACCTCCAGGCCTTTGTTTGTGCTCTTTTCGGTAAAAAGTCGTGACAAAGCAATCAGGAGCCTGGGCTGGTCAAGGCCTAAGGCTGAGAGAGCTTTAAGTTCTGTCTACTGCCTATAGTTGAGATGGACACACCTGGAAATAGGAGTACATACATCTTGGAGAAAGTGGACTGTGACTGAATTGAAAGAGCTCTCTCAGCGAATTTTGTTAACACTTGAGGATTGAAGCGACTTTGCTGCGGGATTCCACTTGAATAGGTGATGGAGATAGGGATGAGGGAGAGGACTGAGGAAGAGAGTCTCTCTCATGTCTCAGGGGCATGACTGCCTGAGGGAGTCAGCAGAAGTCTGTAAGGATGCCAGGGTCAGCATGAAGCTTGATCAGAGCTGTGCATCTCTCTCTCTCTCTCTCTCTCTCTTTTGGCACCTGAGCTGGGAACTGCTGGCAGTAGTAATGGTAGATCTCTGGTTATCCCACCACCATGGATATTACTATGCTCATTCCATGTAGCTAACCCTGTCACAGCCTACACCCCATTGGCTGTCTTGGGTTCAAAGGTTTCTTGTGTCAAGCATCAAGAATCATCAATGGATGGTAAAATCGCTGGCTAACAGATGGGGAGCAGCGGCTTATGTGGTCTAAGCAATGACCCTGCAGGTTATTTATTAATGACAAAAGGAAAAATGTACGTTTACTATGGAGAGATCTGGGGGACACTACCTTAACCATGTGCTCAAACTTAACATCCCCAATAATGAAACAATCTGACATAATGTGACTTCTGATATCAGAAGAGAGACACAATACCAACTATGTAGTATTTCTGCCAGAAAAGTTTAACCTAAATCTCATCATGAGGAACAATCAATCATACAAATTCAGAAAATGGGATGTTCTAGAAGTCAGGTGGCATGAATTATTAAAAACGACATAAAAATCCATGTCATAAAAAGAATAGTTGGGGCAACTGCAGTAGTCCACACTTATCCTCAGTTCAGTTTCACTTTCTGTGGTTTCAATTACCTGTGGATTACCACTGTCTGATATAGGTGAGTACAGTACAAAAAGATATTTTGAAAGAGTCCACATTCACTTTTATTACAGTATATTGTTATAATTTTTCTGTTTTATTACCAGTTATTGTTAACCTATTACTGTAGCTAATTTATGAATCAAACTTTATCATAGGTATGTACATACAGAAAAAAACAGTATATATAGGGTTTGGTACTATCCACAATTTCAGGTGTTCACTGTGGGTCTTGAAGGATATCCTGTGTGGATAAGAGGGAATCACTGTGTTTAGGTGAAAGGCACATAATAAATGATTACAGAGAATAAACTGTAATTAGATCTAAGATTTTTTTTAAAAAAATGAAACTATGAAGTTAGAATGCTTAGGGGGACAACTATAGAAAATTTTGAATATTAGATGATATTAATAAGTTAGTATTAATTTAATTAATAAATTAGCATTAATTTTCTTAGGTGAGATAATGATGTGATGTTGGGCTTCTACTCTTTACCTCCAGGCCTTTGTTAGTGCTCTTTTTGGTAAAAAGTTGCGACAAAGCAATCAGGAGCCTGGGCTGGTCATATCGAGAAATTGTGGTTATATAGAGCAATTCCTTTATTGTTAGGTGATGCATATTTAAGTACTTAGGAATAAATATTATGGTATCTGAAACTTCTGAATTCTTGAACAAAAAAAGTGTGTGTGTGTATGTGTGTGTGTGTGTGTTGTGTAGAGAAGGGCCAGAGAAATGTGGCAAAATGTGAACAATTGCTGAATCTAGGTAAAGGTCATACGGATTTTATTCTGCATTTTTGAAGTTTTTAAATATTAAAAGTGGGTAGAAGCATGCAAGGATCTGAAAACTGTCTCACTTAAAACTACCCATGTCTATATCTCTTTGTGAAGTTTAAAGTACCCCAGAGGTGCACAGTTAACCTTGCCATCCAAACATCTAACTTTCTTGCTTTTGCCTTTCTCATGCACTGTAGGTTAAGCTGTTGTCTTCCTGCTCCCAGAACATATAGAATGTACCTTCTGAGAATGCAAAGATTTGCAGATTCAAGTTCCTGGAGAGACGTCTCCACTATTAAGGACCTCTAGATGAGAGAGGAGGGAGGAATGGTACTAGAGAGCAGGGAAGTCTGTCTTGGGAGCTTGTTAGCAGAAAGTGTATAGAGGCCTCTGGCAAGTGAGATGATCCTAGAGGATCAGTTTTAGCAAAGACAGAGAGAAGATGAATTATTGATCTCCACTTTCTGGAACTTTTCTCCTTCCATTTTAGCATCCCTTCATTAAATATTCTCATTTCATTTATGTTTATTTTACTAAACTTTTACTAAGCGCCTGTCACCTGCCAGGCAACAGTCTAGGCCCTGCATATACCGAGATGGATGAAAGACGATTCTTGTCCTCAAGCCACAACCTCACCTATTTCCAGTTTCCATCACACTGAGTGAAAAAAATAAAGTCAGACTTATTGAGTTGACCCTCTGAAGTCAGGTAGAAACAGGTGAAAACTAACTCTAAGGAGTGATTTCAGTGGCATCTTTTTTTTTTGAGGCATCCTTGATCAGTAGGAGTGTGGGAGGTGGAGGCTGCTTTACACCCAGGGCTGGAGAGCTTCCTCAGCCCAGAGTCGCCAGTTGCCCCCCTCTGTCTACATATTACACTCCATCAGGGAAAGAATACCAGGCAAAGATAGCTGAACCCAGCTTCCAGATATTTGGGATAAGGAACAGACTGAAAGCTCTGGGAGAAAAAGCTATCTTTTTAGAGAACAGAAAATAGTTCTATCTCTTTAGACAACAGAAAATAGTTCCATATACGGAAATGTCTGTGAACCAAAAGGTCAAGTGAGTAGTTCAGAGCCTCCTATGAAAGTGGCTTGACCTACATAGGCCAGCTACCAAGGAAGCTGGCATCCTTTATTTCTGAGGTGTGTCTCTCTTTTCTTTTTACATTTTAATGATCCTGGATACTAACTCATTTCATCATGGTATTTAATACATTAGACTGAGAAGGAATGTATCTTTCCCATATTTTTAACAATAGGCCTTAAGGGGCTTTGAGCAGTACACTCCAAATGTTGATTTAACTATGAATGAATGATACTTATGACAAAAGAGTTAGGTTGCAACTATAAATCTTTAGACCTAACCTGTCAGTCCAGACCTAAGTAGAAAACCTGTGTGGGTATTTCAGATCATGCTTTGTTCTGGAATGACACTTTTATTACTGTGCTCCAATCTTAACTTTTATTGTCTGAATTCTGGCCAGGCTTTCCTTCCTGACTTGCTCCCTCTTCTCTCACTAATCGTACACTATCATTGTGCTGCTTTCAGGATTCCAGATATCTGGTAGTTTTCAGATAAAAGCTAATGAATGCATATAATATCATGAGTATAATGAATATAATGTCAGAGATTGTTGTTGTTACATGGGAGGAAAATATTTCAAAGAATGAAGGAGGGCATGTTATACATCATCCATGCATAGGCTAGGTTTGTTGTTACTCTGTTATGTCACAATATTGCCATTTCTGTAATACCGTTTTGGAGACTTATACTAACACTTGTGTTTTATGGAAATTACAGGATGTCCTACAATTATTAAATTCACTAGGTCTAATTTATTTAAAGGATATTTTCACTGTCTTTGAAATCTTCTTTTTCATTTTGTCAATGCACGCAAACTAGAGAAATGAACTGAAGCAGTGATTTAATAATGCTACGAAGAAAGTTAAAATTCTAACCAAATCCATGGAGAATTTTAGCGGGCATAGGTTTTCCACTTGAATTTCCCCTTCATTTTCCTCAGATAATGGAAAAAGGCTATACAACAACTAGATCTCACCTAAGAGGACAATTTACCTTGTGATTCAATGGCAACAAAATTGCCTTCAACCTCAGTGTTAAATTAGTATATCAGGTCCTATCTTATTTAATTACTTTCTACTATAACTGTGTTTTACAACAAAACCACGTTCAAAAAAGAGCTAAACAGAAATCAGTCACCTCCATCCAGGCAGAAAGGTTTTAAAATTGGTACAACTTTCATCTTCTGCTATCTGCTTGCCCTCCACACTGACTCTTCCTTTAGAAGCACTCTCAATAATTGAGGAAGGGGCCACATGATTCCCTGTGGTTCATATAATGGAGCAGACTAAGAGGACAGAATTACTTGAGCCACTAATAACCTTGCAGGGAAACAGTGTTTTTATGAACACTGGATGGACACCAGAAACATGGAATAAGGGATTCCAGATAAATTCTCTTTTAAAGTTTTACTCTGTCACTTAGGCTGGAGTGCAGTGGCATGATCATAGCTCAGTGTAGCCTCAACTCCCAGGCCCAAGTTATACTCCTGCCTTAGCCTTCCGAGTAGCTGGGAGTACAGGTGCGTGCCACTACACTTGGCTAATTTTTACAATTGTTTTTTTTTTTTGTAGAAATGGGGGTTTGGCTTTGTTGCCCAGGATGGCTCAAACTCCTGGCCTCATGTGATCCCCCCACCTTGGCCTCCAAAAGCACTGGGATTATAGGTGTGAGCCACCACATCTGGCTCCAGATAACAATTTAACTTTTTTCAGGGAGACAGTAGCTACAGATCGTTGTGAGCTCACTGTGTGCCAGGCCCAAAAGCTAAATATTTTACAAACCTTATCTGTAAAGCAGGTATAAAGTAGGTATTAACATACATTTTACAAAAGAAGACAGGAACTTTGAGAGAAGTTAAGTAAATTTCCCACTATCAAATACCTTGAAAGTCAAGGTGGGCCGGGCGCGGTGGCTCACGCCTGTAATCCCAGCACTTTGGGAGGCTGAGGCGGGTGGATCACAAGGTCAGGAGATCGAGACCATCCTGATTAACACAGTGAAACCCCGTCTCTACTAAAAATACGAAAAATTAGCCGGGCGTAGTGGTGGGCGCCTGTAGTCCCAGCTACTTGGGAGGCTGAGGCAGGAGAATGGCGTGAACCCAGGAGGCGGAGCTTGCAGTGAGCCAAGCCATTGCACTCCAGCCTGGGCGACAGAGTGAGACTCTGCCTCAAAAAAAAAAAGAAAGTCAAGGTGAGGTTTAAACTAACATTGTTGTCTTGACACCAGTGCTCTTCTAGTTGATGGTGATTTGCTCAGCGTTGGGTCACTTTTTATAGTTGTGAGAGGACAAAAACTGTTACAAGATTTTGCCACATCCTTTCCAAACTCATCCACTAACAAGAGTTTTACCTCTTTAGTTCCATCACCTTTGATCTGGAAAACATGGAGAATACAAAGAGGAACATGCTGCTTGGATATGGGAGAAACATTTCAAAGAGTTTTGAGAAAGAGAAATGGGAGAATCTGTGGCATGTGGGGAACCTGGATAGCTGGATAGAAAAAGAAGGCAAGAATCACCCTTGTGGTATTTGAAAAACTCAAGAAACCATCTTGAATTTCCTTGGGAGTATTTTTGGTTGCCGGATTGTGTCTCCTGAGACACAGTGTCCCCACGGAGACTCTTGCATGTGGGTCACGGAGAATAAACATAATATCATAAAGTTTAGCTGTTTTTATCTAGTAGAATTCCTAGTGGAGCTGGAGAATTCAGATTGGGAAGCCAGAGCTGCTCCCCAAGAAAGAAACCTCTGGAATAAGAGATTAAAATGTTTATCTCACGGTATAGTGGAAGGGTCCCCAAAAGAAGTGAAGAGCTCTCTCTCTGTGATCTCATAATTACTAGTAAAGCCAAAAAATTATAATATGCTTACTGAGATTGAATTTCTAGTGGAAAATGGCAAACAGATAAATTTTGTGTTCAGATCAAAAGTGCCTAGGCCCCGTGGCAGCACAGGAGATAAGGTGCCCTGGGGAAGTAAGAGTAGGGATTTATCGATATCATTATCTATTTCTATCAAAATAGAAGTTGAAGAAGAAAAAAAATGGATGTTGAATTAACACAAACTAAAACACTGGGGATTGGAGTCAAGTTTAAAAAAAACTCACCAAAGTCTAGGGAAGTTTCACATGATACCTGGGTTATCTTTTGGAATCACGACTGTGATATTTAAATGGAGGTGCATTTCCTTGCCACATCTCTGACAACAACATTCCATCACTCGGAATCGGAATCAAGCCAAGAGCATACCTTCACTGTGACAGCCAAGCTGTTGGACATGAGTGCCTCTGCACAGCCACGATGGTCCAGGTAATGTTGCCAAGCTTCCAAGTGTCAAAGTGCTCAGCTAAGACAATGAACCAAACTGAAAGTAACAATCAAGCCTTTTAAAACTCACTGTAGCAATGCAAGCAAGCTGTCCAAAAGAGAAGCACTGGCTCCTCAGTATTCCACTTTTCTTCAAGGAAGGACACTGCTGAGGATCAGATGACATGCAGCTCAGACAGGAAAAGTCACCTCGCTGCTAAGGAGCCCAAAACTAAGGACTCCTGCCTCTTTATGGACATGGAGGGCCAGGGATAGAGACAGTGAGAAAGGTTAGGAGTGAAAAAGTACTGAGTTAAAATGGAGAAAAGTGCCCTAACCAAGATCCCAAGTGAGGAGGACTTGGCAGAGCCAGATGATTAGGCAGAGCAAACCCAGAGATAAAGATGTGGGTGTAACCATTGGATACACATGGCCAGAAAGATGGGATCAATAGACACTGTGGACTCCCAGGGCAGGGAAGTGAGGGAAGGGAGCAAGGGCTAAAACACTACTTATTGGGTACTATGCTCACTACTCGTATGACAGGTTTAGTCATACCCCAAACCTCAGCATCAGCATCATGCACTATAGCTTTGTAACAGACCTGCACATGTACACCCTGATAGTAAAATAGAAGTTGAAAAAACAAAAACAACAACAACAATATATATATATGGGCACAAATAGTTTATTTCGTAGAGACAAAAAAAACCAGCACACTCTCTAACATATAGTATAGCCTAGTATGTCAAGTATGTTTGGTGTGGACACAGGAGCAAGTTTTTGTTTGTTTGTTTGTTTGTTTTTAAAAGGACAAGTGAAAAAAGCACTCTATGAGTAAAAACACCCAATTGTTTTGGTTATAGGAAAGGACTAGCATCTTCTGGCAGGTCGTACATGTGTAGGAAACTATTTTGCTCCTCAAAAAAGATGACCATGAAATGCTTTGGCGTGACAAGCTGTGGCAGTACTTGTAAGAGAGAAAGCTTGAAGAGAGAAGCTGAGGCGAGAGGGCCACCACTAAATGATGCTTCTTTGCAGACAGGAGACAGTGACACAGAACAGGGCCTTGACTTTGAGCATATAGGAAATGGAGCAGAAGAAATTCGAATTTCCTTTAGGTCACTTTGGAATCTCTGCTGCAGTTGATGTTTTAACAACTTCCCATTCTGCAGCCTCCCAGGGCCCGCTGCGGACATGTACTAGTCCAGTTAGCCCCTTGAATAGCCGGATTTGAATGCTGGCAGTCCAGTTTAGAAAGCCAAGGAGATATTGTCCTCATGTCTAAGCAACCAAGCAGAGTAAGAAAGCAACCCCTGCAGAGGCTCTGCTGGTACAGAAGCTCCAAAGGTTTTTTGAGTTTTAAATTAATAATTGTTTTCAGAGATGGCTAGGCTGCGAACTATGTGTCCTTAGGACCCCTTCAAATTTATGTTTGACATCTCTCTCCTAAGCATGACTCATATTTGAAAGATCACCAAGCCTGCTTGAGCTGAAATATCTAAATTATGCAAGAGGATACTTGTAATGCCTTTCAAGCTAAATGGTAGTGTTCTGTCGACCTGGTTATTTCTCTTTGGATAATTCAGAAATTTTGCCTCCCATAGGTTTTATGTAAAAAAGAAAACCAGAGTATGACAGCATTATCTTCTACGTGTTCTTTCCAGACAGGGAAAATTAAAGATTAGCCTACAGATTCGTGTGAATGACAAAAGGTATCTCTGGATATGCATAACTGCTATTATAAACAACCCAGATTCCTCCTTTGAAAAGTATACCGAAATGATTTGAATTTACTTAAAAAGTTATTTGTTCCATTCTTGATAATTAACATGAAAGGTCACATACTCTTGATTAAACGAAAGTATTACAAAAGTATTCTTAGAACAAAGGAAGTTAGTACTAAGAAAATGCGTTGTTCTGCTTTTTATAGCCTACTTTTCCTTGAACTGGAGAATGAGAGGTCCTGAAAACAGGGAACTAAATATCAAGCTAATTGTACTGATATGTGAACCCACAGCTAATGGATTGAATAGGGGTAGGCTCTTAAAAACAACCATAGCTACTTGCTTTTGGTCTCTCTGTGTCATAACATTCCTAAGCTTTTCACTGGTTCATCTGTTATGCCAACATTTAAGCTCTACTAGTATTCTCCTTCCTAACAACACCAAAACGAGCAGCCAAAATACTTTGTGGCAGTTAGTGGGAATGTAAATTAGTACAGCCACTGTGGAAAATAGTATGGAGGTTCCTAAGGCAACTAAAAATAGAACTGCCATAAGATTGAGCAATCCCACTGCTGGATATACAGCCAAAAGAAGGAAAATCAGTATATCAAAGAGATAACTACTTCTCATGTTTATTGTGGCACTATTCACAACAGCCAACATATGGAAGCAACTTGTGTCTGTCAATGGATGAATTGATAAAGAAAATATTATATATATAAAAAACATATATGTACATTATATATAAAACATATATGTATATAATACATATAAAACATATATGTATATAATATAAAACATATATGTATATAATATATATAACATATATGTATATAATATATATAACATATATGTATATAATATATATAACATATATATAATAACATATACACACACAATGGAATAATATTCAGCCATAAAAAGGAATGAAATTCTGTCATTTGCAGCAACATGAATGCGCTTGGAGGCCATTATGTTAAGTGACATAAGTCATGCACAAAAATACAAATATCGCATGTTAAATTAACAAGCTATTTTTGCTCCAATGCCCATTTTCAGTTTATTCCAACTTTTTAATCTCCCGCCACATCTCCAGGCAAATACACAAGGTGGAAAGATGTGGACAGTCATTCATTCCATAATCTTGTGCATGATGAGTGCTCTCTCATTTCTATGGAAAGTGGGGATGAGGCAGAGAGAAATGGAAGGTGAAAAGGGATTGAGGATGAGTAGCACAGGAGGAGAAAATAGAGACAGGTAGAGTAGGAGGAAACTGGGAAATGTGTCACCGTGGCTTTTATAAGCCATAAGTAAGCCTTGCTGTACCTGAGCGAACACACACACACACACACACACACAAACACACTACCCTTCACTCAACTTGGCTTTATACTTTTGTAAGGCTAAAAGCAGAGTTAAAACAGAGAGAGACAGGCCGGGCGTGGTGGCTCACGCCTGTAATCCCAGCACTTTGGGAGGCTGAGGCAGGTGGATCCCTTGAGGTCAGGAGTTCGAGACCAGCCTGGCCAACATAGTGAAACCCCATCTCTGCTAAAAATACAAAAATTTAGCTGGGCGTGGTGGCAGGTGCCTGTAATCCCAGCTACTTGGGAGGCTGAGGCAGGAGAATCGCTTGACCCCGGGATCCAGAGGTTGCAGTGAGCCAAGATGGCACCACTGCACTCCAGCTTGGGGGACAGAGAGAGACTCCATCTCAAAAAAAAAAAAAAAAAGAGAGAGAACATGGATGGAGTTGGAGGGAGGCCATTATCCTAAGTGAACTAATGCTGGAACAGAAAGCCAAATACCACATGTTCTTACTCATAAGTGAGAGCTAAATAATGAGAACACATGAACAGAAAGAGGGGAACAACAGACACTGGGGCCTACGTGAGGGTAGCGGGTGGGAGGAGGAGGGAGAGGATCACAAAAAATACCTATCAGGTACATGTTTATTAGCTGGTGACAAAATAATTTGTACACCAAATCCCTGTGACATGCAGTTTACCTATATAACAAACCTGCACATATACCCATGAACCTAAAAGTTAGAAAGAGAGAGAGAGAAAGAGGTAAGTCTGATAGCAGACTATTTTGTCATATAGTTGGTAAGGCTTATCTTTTTACTGAAAAAAGTCCTCTTCTTGGCTAATAAATTTTATGCTACATCTTGAATAAGGTGTTTTCCCTAATTACGTAACCAACTGTGAGGAAGCAGTACTCTTAAAAACAATATATTTTAACAATATTGTATCTCCTAATGTCTTATACAAATATTTATTGAATGAATCAGTGAATGCAAGCTGAGTAGCATTAATATAAACACACGTGTACAGATGTAAGCATCTTTTAATGATGGTCCTTGGGTGCATAATAGCCACTAACAGCAGTTCCCAGACTTTGCTGCATGTTAGAGTTATCTGGAAAAATCCAGATGCTCAGGTCATGCCTTGTAATAATTGAGTTACAGATGTCTGAAAGTGGCAAAGAGAAACCTGTATTTCTTAAAGGTCCCCATGTGAATCCAGTGTGCAGCAAAGTTTGAGAACTCCTGTCCTAATTGATTTCTAACTCTGAAGGATAATTAACTATAATATGTAAATAACTTTGTTTGCATATATGATGCTCAGATTTCTAACAAGATCACATATTTTTAAAAAGCTAGTCTTATATTAACATGCATTTCTAGTGAGTTTTTGATATTGTGAAGGTAATTTCAAAAGGATTAATAACTCAAAAACCCTTGAGTGTGCACTGCATGAGTTCGGCAGTGACATAGTATCTAGCATTGCTGTTGGCTAGTATTCCAGAGACTGGTATCCCAAAGAGCTTGTCTTCCTATGGTAAACACCATCTAAAGACAGAAGACGAAGAATCATGCAAGGAGGTAGAGGTCAACTGGGAAATAAGTAACAATTGAAAGAATGTAAAAATCAACTCGCAGGAGAGAAATTATGAGTATATTACAGTCTTAGGAATTTAATAGCAGAATATAAGGTGACATGTTATATCCTGCCATGTCACTGTCCCCAGGACATGCCACTTATAAAAAGTAATATGAGGAGAATATGTAGGCTCATTACCTGATCACCTACTATTTTTAATCTGTTTTATTTTTAATTGGCAAATAATATTTACATATATTTATGGAGTACAAGGTGATGTTTCAATACACGCATATATTGTGGAATGATCAAGTCAGTCAAATTGGCATATCCATCACCTCAAATATTTATCATTTCTTTTTGGTGAGAACATTTAAAACGCGGTGGCTCATGCCTGTAATCCCAGCACTTTGGGAGGCTGAGGTGGGTAGATCACCAGGTCAAGAGTTCGAGACCAGCCTGACAAACATGGTGAAACCATGTCTCTACTAGAAGTACAAAAACTAGCCGGATGTGGTGACATGTGCCTGTAATACCAGCTACAGGAAGCTGAGGCAAGAAAATCGCTTGAACCTGGGAGGTGGAGTTTGCAGTGAGCCGAGTGCACTCCAGCCTGGGCAACAGAGCGAGACTCTGTCTAAAAAAAAAAAAAAAAATCCTCTCTTTTAGCTATTTTGAAATATACATTATTGTTAACTGCAGTCACTGTGTGGTGTAATAGAACATCAGAACTTACTCTTCCTACCATACACAGCATTTTACACATATTATCATGATTAATCCTGTCATTAATTCTATAAAATATGATTGTTTCCATTTTCCAGATGAAGAAATTGAGGCTGAAAGAGGTTAATTTCCTAAGATAATAGAGCCAGGATTCACATTCAAATCTAACAGGTTCTGGGATTCGTATTTTCCATTGCACAGAAGCATAAAACATTGCCCTTCCCCTCTCCCCAGTATTCCCTCCATATCTTCTTATATGGGTGGAAAATCTGTGTGCTCTGTGGGTGGCAACAGTTGGTGTCTTTAAGAGAGCAGGGTTACTAAATACTAACTTTAACCGGAACTGAGAACATCTGTTTCTGAGGGCTGCATTGTGTAGCTGGGTGGAGGCAGTCGTGTTGGTGAGGTTTGATCTCCCACGTTCAAGGAAATGGGAAAAGCTCAGCAAAAAGCATTTACTGATTTGAATGAGTTCCAGTGACTGGAGAAAATAAGCATCTCTGACATCAGTTTTTCCCAAACCCACGGCAGTTTAGTCTTCATACGTTCTTCCGGAGACCAGAGAAAATGTTTGTTCCCACATTTCCAAAAGCACTTAGGGAGGGACGATGCAGTCTGCCAGAAGCGGTTCTGCCTCTGGGACTGAGTCCCCTTCTGGGACATTTTTAGAACTTCCGCCCGCCATGTGTGAGGGCGGGTGGTGAAGTTCTGGTGGCCGGTTCTGAGGAGCTCACGTGACTCACTGCTGTGCCTTCTGTGGGTCTCCAGCTGCGCCCTTGACTTGCATCATTAGCTGTCCTCATCCAAGAGGTCTGAAGATTCATCAGACTGTAAGCTCGCACTCCATTTCCTTTTGATTGCATCATGTCATTAGCTTACTGAGAAGACAATGACTATTTCCATGAGAAAGGTCCATTCTACCACCACGGCTGTTACCAGTAAGCAGCTGGCACCCTGCTGGTAGGCAGGGTAGAGTCCTCTGTTGTGTATATAAGATGGTGGAGGAATTACTGAAGCAACTTCCTCACTTCAAGTTTCCTTGATTTTCATGATTACAATGGCCTTTACTTTCATTCTTCTCTATTTTTCTATGGTCATACTTGTTCTTTACATCAACTGGAGATGTTCTGCAGCAGAAACTAGTATGCTGTTTTCTGATCATAGCCTCTTCTCCCTTTAACTCTGTTATTCGTAAGATGTCACTTTAAGCAAATGAAGTTTTCTAGTCCCTCTGCAACTGCCTTTTTTGCCCAAATGCCACCCCCTCCTACTTTACTTCTTTATGTGTGCAGGCTTTATCCATGAGGTATTGTTTAATCCACTTCATCCTCCTGCCAGAATCTCCAACATCCCAGCTCTCTTTTCTGCCCTAAATATCCAACCTGTAAGTACTAAACCTGGGTGCCATCCAACTGTCTGCCTTCTACAACCACTTATTGAAACACACACACACACACACACACGCACACGCACACAGAGTTATGGGCATTGGTATTAGTATAATTGCTTGTATCCAACTTGAGTAGATATTCACCACCACTCCCCAATCTTTTTGTGTGTGAATGTGTGTGCCCCTAATAAGCTTCCTCTCTCAGTACTCATGGTGGACATTCCAGCAAGTTCTGGAATGGAGCACAAGGTGATGTTTCAATACATGTATATATTGTGGAATAATTAAATCAGTCAAACTGGCATATCCATCACCTCATATATTTATCTTTTCTTTTTGGTGAGAACATTTAAAATCCTCTCTTTTAGCTGCAAGTGTCTCTGCACACTTGTCCTAGAGAATAATAATGACTATTCTCTAGGGGCAAACTTCCTATCCTAGAACCTCTCTCCTATGCTGCCTCTTCAAGTCTCTCCTCCTGCACTCACCACTCCTTTTCTCTATTCTTAGGACAAGTTCTGATCTTCTCCCTATCCAGAAAAAAATCTCTTTATCTGTCCTCTAGACTCCATTCCTGCCTGTCTCTTCCAGGACCTTACTCCATTAATTACTTCATTTCTCTTCTAGAGTCAAACTTTTTCTCCAATATCGTTCATTTTGAAATTTAAAAAACAAAACAAAACTTCCTTTACTCTGCATCTCCTCTAGCCATGCTTGTCTAGCAAACACATAAGGTATTGTTCCAATTTTTTCACAACTCATTTAATATTCCTAGTGACACTATTAAACATTCCCTTTCTCAGTTTCATATTTGAGACATCTGAGACACAGAGAAGTCAAGTAACCTTCCTGAAGTCACCTAGTTTATTAATTAATGTCAGAGCTAGGAATCGGACCCAGGAAGTCTGGCCTAGAGGCCACCGGGCTGTTCCGTACTCCCCCTTCAACATTCTACCTCCTCCTTTTACTTCTCAACCAACCTTTTCAAAACATGGGCACTACTTACACTTTCTACATTGCAAATTGTCTTCTGTTTCTGCAGTCCTCTGAAATTGTTGCTTAGGGACACTGGTGACTAACTTCCAGCTTACTCAATCCAAGAGACATGTTTTTTCCCTTTCCTCTCCACTCGCTCACCCTTTCTCTTGTCCCTTCAATGCACAGAATTAGGTCAGTCATAATCCTGGTTCATGCCATATTTATTATTGGTCATTCAATGCCCATTTACCTTTAGTTAATTTTGATAAAGTATTTTTAAAATATAGCAATGAAATAAAAGTCAAGGCCTCAAAAATAACCTACCCCTAACTATGCTCAAACCACCATTTCATTCCCCTTACTCCCTTCACCCAGGTAACTCATTATATTAAATGCTATGTTCATCACTCCTTTATTTTAGTTTTGAACATTTTTTAAAAGAGTATCATACTATATACAATTCTCCTAGAAACTGTTTTCAATTAATGTTATATGGCTAAGATTCATCCATACTGTTGCATGTCAATTGATTTCATTAATTTTTACTGCTATATAATAACTAGTCAAATATATGCAAATATAACACATTTTATTCATACATTTTCCTACTGATGGACATTTGAATAAAAGACATCTCTAGACCTTATGTTATTACTCTGGTGTTTGGTGATATTTGTTGACATCTCCTCCCTTTTTGAAAACCACCGCTCCTTTTTCATTTTCTTCCAGTTCTTCTTTAATGTGACTGTTTCTTTGTAGTCACCTTCATTGACTCATCTATCTCCTCCTGCCACTTAAATATTGATGTTGCTCAAAGTTCTGTCTTTAGTTCTTTCACTTTCTATTTCATATGTTATTCTGATGCAACCATGGAAAGTGAAAGTCCATGGTATCTGTGTGGGCTGTGAGCTGTGAGTTTCTAAATTTATTTTTTTATTTTTATTTTTTGTTTTCATTTTTGGTTTTTTTCTTTTTTCTTTCTTTTTTTTTTTTTAGACGGAGTCTCGCTCTGCCACCAGGGTGGAGTGCAGTGGCGTGATATCGGCTCACTGCAACCTCTGCCTCCCGAATTCAAGTGATCCTCCTGCCTCAGCCTCCTGAGTAGCTGGGACTACAGGTGTGTGCCACCTTGCCCAGCTAATTTTTTTTATTTTTAGTAGAGATGGAGTTTCACCATGTTGGACAGGATGGTCTTGATCTCTTAACCTTGTGATCTGCCCGCCTCGGCCTCTCAAAGAGCTGGGATTACAGGTGTGAGCCACCACGCTGGGCCTCTAAATTTATTTTTAATCCTACATACCTCTCCTGAGGCAGAGTCTTATATTAAACTACCCACCTAACTTGGCCTCAGTTTTCTCACTTGTAAAATGGAAGGGACAATAATATCCACCTCTTGGTGATGACAGTACTGAAGGAGATGGCCTGTAAACTATAGAGTACAGCTTCTAGAACAAAGAAGGGTTTCACAAATGAAAACTATTTTATTACTATTGTTCTGTAGTTTACCACATGCGTTCATGTCCCAGATTTTCCTCAACACAGACAACAGAAATGTAAGGGCATCATGCAGGAGTGCAGTTGAAGTGGATGGTCAGAGACTACTGCCTCAGAGACTAGTCTTGGTAATTGCATATAGGCTGCAATTCTGGTCCTAAATGGGAAAATGAAAAATGCGCTGTCCTGTAGCCTAGCTATTCAAGCTTGCCTATCAGAACAGTGGGAGCCTCAAAAGGTGAAAGTAGTCTTTCCTTAATTTCCTTAAAGCTCAGCCCAAATTTTAACTATGGAAAGATAGAACATTAGGAGATGCCAGCAAAGGTACCTAGATTAAAAGAAGAAACAAACTTGGATTCCAAATGCTTCAAATTATCTCAAAGTCATGACGTTTAACCATAATTTTCATAACCAGGCACAAGATGACTGAAAAAGTGGCCAGTGCTCTCATATCATTAGGTGCTAGTCAAGGAGGGTTATAAAGGATCTTTTCTCACTATTTCTTGCTATGAATTTGATGTTGTAAATGGATAGGCTACATTTATGACCTCGAGAAGACTTACACATGAATAAAATTTAAAGGAGCATCTGCTATGCATTTCTTCTCTTTTCCCAAACTGAAGCCTGATGGGGCCATAGACTGTGGCTGGGATGCAATATTGTAGAAGCCTAGGTTGATGGTCACTTGTCAAAGGGAATGATATAAAACATAGCAACCCGGTGAAATTTAAAAAAGGAAAAACACTTGGTTAACATTCACTTCTAAGACTTTGTCATAAGGAACCAATCAGAGATGGATGCAAGAATTTACAAGCAAGCATGTTCATATCAGCATTGTAATATCAATAAATTGGTAACAGCCCAAATGTCCAAGAATAGAACATAAATTAAATAACTTCTGGTATAGCTATATGACTGAAAAAGAATTGCAACCAAATGCTAACATAAAGACATGTCCTTAACTGTAGTTATTGCCATGATAAAATACTTATGATATAATCTTAAGTAAGAAGAAAGCCATAAAGCAGAACGTAGAAAGTAATGGCAGTTTGGTAATGAAAAAAATAAGTACATATATATATGAATCATTGGGGGGATATAGCAAAATATTAGTAATGGTGGTCTCTAAGAGGTGTGATTGCTGGATATATTAAATTTTTTCTGTATTTAAAATATCTTATTTACATTATTCATTATTAACATAATTTTATAATTAAAATTATCTTCAAAACTAAAACATTAAACATAAAGAAAAAAATAGCTGGGCAGAAGGTGAGTTTATAGGCACGAAACAGAAAGGATGAAGAGAAGAAAGACCTTTAAAAAGGGAGCACAATTCAAAGAGGCAGAAGTTGGAGCAACTTTCAGCTGAAAACAGGGTATCAGCAGCCTCAACTCTGGTCAGAGAGGGGAACACCTGCTCATATTATTATGCCAGAATATATGGGGAATATCAGGTCATAGAATCTGACTGTCTAGGACTCCTATCAAAAAGTCTAGCTGGTGAATTGGAACATGCATATGTGAGAGTTAAACTATTTGTTAATAGCATACAATAGTATTAAAAGCACTTCGTTTCTAGAAAAGGAAGGAGAGTAACGGGAACAAGGAAGCACAATAATAGCATAACATAAACCTGCCTAACATGATTCATCCCAAATGCTCTCTAAACTTTCCAGAGTTAAAATTCGGTTTGTCCAGTGGGGAGGTATATATCTGTCTATGAGTGTGGATGTGTGTGTGTGGATGTGGATGTGGATGTATTTGTGTGTGTCTGTGTGTGGATGTGTATATGCATTTGTTGGGGGATTATTTCCAAAACATTTTCTTCGGAAGGTAAGTGGTAGGGACAAGATCTTGAACTGGTGTAGCTGCCCAAGAAAGCGGTGTGGCTCTACTTATATCAGATGAAATAGACTTTAAAACAAAAATATTATTAGTGATGAAGACCATCATTATATACAAATGAAAGTTTCAAATTACTAAGAATATAGAGCAATCTTAAGCATATATGCATCTAATAAAAGTATTGCCATAGATAAAGCAAAATTGATATAATTGTAGGAATAAAATTATTAACTCATTATCATAGAAGGTGATTCAGCATATCACTCTCCATTACTAAGTTAGACACATCAATCAGCAAAGATATAGAAGATCTAAATAATACAAAAAAACCATTTTTGATCTAATAGGCACGTGTAGATTTCTACATCTGATAGAGAAAATACATTTTTTTCAAGTACACACAGAAATTGATCATGCACTAAGCCATAATGAAAGCCTCCACACATTTCAAAGAATCAGAATCACATAGAGCATGATTTCTGACCACAAGTGTAAGTTACAAATTCATTTTAAATATATTAATAGGTAAACCTCACATATTTAGAAAAAAAAACAAATTTCTATATAATTCATGGTCTATAAAATAAATTATAATAAAGATTTTCAAAGACAGTACTGTATAATATTTTAACAGACTAACAAAATTTGTAGATATAGAAAAAAATGGTGTTTTGAAGAAAAGATGTAACCATAAATAATTGTATTAGAAAACCAAAGGAAGAATTAAAAAAAAAGAGCTAAATGTGCACCTTAAGAGACAAGAAAAGAAAAAAAATAGAATAAACCCCCAAAAGTAGAAGGAAAGATATTATTAAAATAGCAGTAGAAATCAATGAAATAGAAAATAAATATATAATAGAAAAAAACACAAAAGAAAAAGGGTGGTTTTTTTTTAAAGAAACTAATAAAATAGACCAAACTCTGAGAAGATTAATCACAAGAAATTAGAAAAAGCACACATTAATAAAATGGAAAAAAAGAGAATATGCAACTACAGATATAGCAGAGAGTTAAAAAAGATAAAGTAATATTATTAACAATTATAAGTGAACAACTTTAAAAACTTAAACAAAATGAAGAAATTACTAGAAAAGTATGATAAATCAGAAATGACTCAACATGAAACACAAATGTTTATCTATTTCCAAATTTTTTATGTGTAAGAGCACTTTCTTCTTACAATATCAACTCCAATCTAAGTTTCTGGAGGGTAAGAGATAGCTATGAACAACTTGGGCCACAGAATAAAGAGCTATCAACAGGAAGTAGGTAGACTGGAGGTGGGGGGTGGGGTAGGTCCTAAGCAAAGTTTTGAAACATAGATAGGCATTCATACTGTAGGATGGTCAACAGGTGAGATGCTGGCTACCACCCATGGATGCTTCTCGAAGGAGTACAATGCGAAGGAAAACCCATGCAGCTCCCCAGCTGCATACATGCGATGTCCTCAAATGGAGATCCTAAGGTTGATGGTTTCAAATTCAACCCCCACAAAATTTCCTGGTGTTGGCAATTAGTGATGCTTAGTTGCATGAATGCATGAACGTAGATTGCTTCTTCATGTTGACTTCACTCTTCTCGATTTATGCTTTCCCCTTTCTTGGAATCTCTCTTCTCTCCCCATTCCCCATTCTTGGTCTAGTAGATGTTAGGAGAAGGAGGAAACAGTTCCTCTATTCTTCCAAATCTTTCAGTTTACAGCTTCCCCTCAGTTTTTAAATTCACAGCCCAGAGATGCTGCTTCTGTGGTTTTTCTCTGAGACTTTACCCTACCTAAGGCAATAGGTGACACATGATGTCCTAGGCAAGAACAGGACTGGGATAACCTCAGGATTTGGAAGGAGAGGAAGCAGGGGGAAAAGGAGCTCGTCTGTTAGTCATTTGGAGTAGCTTCCTGCCACATGTGTAAATAATAGCTAGAAGACAAAGTGTCATGTGCCATAATAGAAACATGTAAGAGATCATTTGGAACATTACTGAGAGAGCCAGGAAACATTAATCAATTTTAGTGTTTTAGGTTTCTTTAAATAACTTCATCACATGCTACATATTAGGTCAAGTTTTAAGATCAACAGGCCCCCTTAAGTTATAAGACTGGAGACCACTGGTTCACCTAATGCAACTTTATCTTCATTTTTTATTTATTGACTTATTTGTTTGTGTCTTTGTCAGAGAATTAAGAAGACTGGTCTATTTAAAACTTGTTCATCAAGCAACGTGCTCATCACAAGCTTCTCTAAATGGATGGTACATCAAAAGACATTTATTTGAACAAATTTATTTGGAGAAAAATTCTCTTTGGGAATTTGGAAATAATTAGATTTAGGTGTTAGGTATCTTGGGAATCTTAATTTTGGGGATACAATTTTCCATTTCTTGGAAAGAATGTGGCTAATAGGCACAAATTATTTGTGATTTCACCCATGGAGGAAAAATGCAAAATGCACTAAATTATCTCAAATGTTTTCTTGGCATGGAGACAAAAATCTAGATATGTTTAAGCATCTGGATGACCAAGAGAACTATTCATCTCCGTTGCAATTATTCATATTATTCTGTCCTTTCACCACGATTTCTAATCACATCAGGAGCTCAAGGCAAAGGGACAAGATTTGGTTAACAGACATTTTTATGTAATTACGGTGGGGGTAATGTGCCTTAGGAAGGGGAGAAGACAGAAGAGGTCTTGTCTGGGAGGTTCAGTAATTGAGAATGAATGGAATACTGAAAGCAGATTTTTTTCCTAGAGCAAGTCATATCCATATAAACTATGTAAGTTATTTTCTAGCCTGCTTCTACTTTTTTATATACTGCCATGACTTGCATTTTGTGTCAGGGCACAAGAATTTTTAAAAATACTTGGTGTTCAAGACCTTATTCTTGAATTCTTACTGCTGTGCCTCGACCCTGACATATCCTGTCTCTCGTTTTGAAACAGTTTTCTGTATTTGTTCCTCTTTCTAATATTGGACTGTTGATATTCAGACTCCTCCTACTCCACCATTTTTATTTCAGTTTGGTCTCCATACTTCCGACTTTAAAAACATTTTTTTACCGTGGATTTCTGCTTTTGGTTTAATTATTCCATGAACAACTCTGTGAGTAATGATGCTTGTTTGCTTGTTTTGGTCGGGACCGAAGCCATGTCTCACTGTGTGTTGCACACACAGGCAGTTCCATGGGCAAGGCCTGGCCCTGAGCTGGGCCCAGGAATGGATTGCACAGTGGTTTTAAACCCACCACAAGCCATTCCCACTTTGGGTTGGCAAAAACTTGTTCCAGGAGATGAGCTACACTCGTGGTCTGACTTTCACATGTTAACAATTATTTGCAGAGGAAACTTGCCCTAAGACGTGGTGCAAATAATACTAATCTATGTCAATCTTGGAAAAAATAACTCTACTTGTACACTGGACTGAATATAGGTCAGTTGTCGAAACTTTGGCATTAAGACAATTGACAACTGAGCATTCAGACAATTTGAAAAGGGAGCAAATTCCAAACTCTAAATTATTATTTTCTGAGCTAAAAAGTTAAGATGCATATTAAAGCACTTCCCTGATTCATATAAGGAAGTGACATTGATTCTAAGAGAAAGAGAAGACCGTCTTCCAGAGGCACTGGATGTGCTAAGTGCTTAGATGTACATGTGGTATAACTTAGCATTCATGACCTTAATTTCTACAGTTTTCTGCCAGTGACTATCTGTCACATGTAGTAATTAAAAGTTTTAAATAATATGCTGGAGAGAATCACCCAGCTCTGAAGAGTCTGGGCCATTTCCCAGTCTGGGCAGCTTAAGTACACACGAGAAAATAAGTTCTATGAGGACACAAACTGATTCTTTTTCATGATTTTATCCCTGGCACCCATCACAGTGTTTAACATGATAAATACCTGCTGAATAAAAAAGAATTCTGACGTTGCTGCTTATTGCTTGCCACCATATAATTCTTGTCAAGTAATACACTCTCTGTTGTAAAAATGACCTCGAGGTAAGGGGTAAAACTTGCTAAAATCAATTAACTTTTGTTGTGAAATTGCTCAGGAAACGCTGAAGATTTTTCATGAAAATGTGGCACTGTAGGAAGTTTACATTTTAGACTTTCTGTATTTAGACAATATTTATGACTTTGTCATAATTTATTTGAGAAGTTTTCTCTGGATGCCTCCTTTGTGTTAGGTATTATGCTAGGAAATGGAGAAACAGTGTGAGGGCATTGATGGTCTGCTGTACTCCAAAAATCAGCAAGTCATGGATTTCTTCTCAGCTTAAGCTGACACTTGAAGGTTGTCTTAGTGTGTGTGTTGGGTTGGGGTTGGAGAGTGGGGTGTGGGTAAAGCTGGAAAACAGGAAAACCTTGGCAAATATTGCAGTTATCTGTTTAAACATACTAGGTGCTAGATGCACATTGGTTACTAGTGAGATTTAATTTTTAGACAGCACAGGTGATACTGCATTTCTGAGTTAAGCCTTGTGGAAGCCAACTAAAAAGTCCCTTTCTTCCTTCAGGGAAGGATGGGAGAAGAAAGAGGAGAAAAGAAAGGAAAGGAAGACAGGAAGAGGTGAGGGATTCAGTAGACAGGAGGGAAGAAAACAATAGAGAAGGGGGAGGAAAAGGAAAGAGGGTGAATAATTTATTTCCGTAGGTCAAAATTGCCACTCTCTTTATTTTGTTAACATTGTTAAAACCTTTTTCATTGTGCTAAATGAATTGATATTACAACTGATCATTAATCTGGGAAAAGCCAGAAGTCCAAGTAAAACAAGACTGTTTTTGCATTATTGTTATTTTTTAATTTTTATCTTTGTTTGAAATGTGTCACTCTGTCACCCAGACAGGAGTGCAGTGACATGATCTTGACTCACTGAAACCTCTGTCTCCTGGGCTCAGGGAATCCTCCCATCTCAGCCTACCACAGAGCTGGGACCACAGGCTGTGTCACCATGCCCAGCTAATTTTTGTAATTTTTGTCTTTTTTGTAGAGACAGGGTTTCACCATTTGCCCAGGCTGGTCTCGAACTCCTGGGTTCAAGCAATCCACTCGCCTTGGCCTCCCAAAGTGCTGGGATTACAGGCGTGAGCCATCACACTCCTTCGTTTTCTGCATTGTTATTCCTCAGAATTGTTTCTTTTTCTCTTGGTCTTTCTCAGTTTAGTGCACAGTAAACTTTTCCTCAAACTTTGCAAAAAGCAGGGCACCCACCAGGCTGCATCTCCTCATGGGGGCCGGGGCGGGGGGACGTTTTTGCCCTTGTCCCTTGTCTTTTCTCCACGTCTCAGGAGCAGCCACCTTGCAAGGGGCCTCCACTTGACCTCTCTGGCTTCTCCAGGTATCCCCCAAACCTCTACAGCAAAATGAGCTCATCTCTGTGTTTTGAACTGGAAAAGAACAATTATTCCTTGCCTTCCTTATTCTTCCTCTGATTCCAAACAACCAGAAGAAACCCATACAATTTTTAAAAAACAAATAACAATCTGCATAAACAAGGTATAGCAGCAACTGAAATGTCAACATCTTAGAACTTTCAGTGCATGATCTGCCAGTCTGGGAAATCCACATGATGTAGTACTAGGTCTATGCTGCAATTTCTACCCCATGAAGAGCCGTTTGGGGTAGGCACAAAATAAAAGTTGCCATTTTAATAAAAAGTAAAGGGCTTGTATATATATGTAGAAGTCTGCATATGACACTTCGAAATGTGGGTTATAGTGGTGGCCAGTTTCATTTTGCAGAGAATGTGGAAAGACAGTAAGATTTCCTATAACTCAGCATTACATGGAACTCTGCAGTAGCCAGAGACTAGCTATAAAGATGCTTTATGTAGCATCTGGTGTGTCTCTGCCATTTGTGGAAATGTTGAGATACTCCCTTATAGCTTGGTAGGTAGGTACTGTCCTGAGCCTGAACATTTCCATCATTCTAACACTGTAGCCCCCTCCACAGGACCTTTCTCTGAATTCCCTGAAGACCCAGAATCTAAAGAAAGTACATCCAGATTAACAAGGGGCACTCAGAATAGGGCTTCAGCTCCATGGCCTATGTCCCATTGTTGCCTGAGCTATACTGATTGTAAAATATATTTGAAAGTTATCCTGAAAATAAGTATTCCAATGCCGTTGGCTTGACCAACCTATATACGGAAGATACAAAAGGGTTAGAAGAAAAAGAAGCAAAGTTATTTCAGATGAAACTGGGATCATTTCCCAAAGTAATAGCTCTCACCATTTCCCATCCTTAAGGAAGGATGATGAGGTAATTCCAGGGCCAGATTGCATATTATTTGGCATCTTTCAATAATAAATGATACTACAGATATACACAGATGTAGGTAAAAATAGACATATTTTTGATAAGTGAAATGTAAACAGAATTTGTATAAATCAAATTATGTTTTTAATGTAAGAGAAAGAGTCCTTTTCTAGGAAGTATTGTGTCTTGCTTATACTGTGAGCCTCAGCACCCAGGAGAGTGCCTGAAATGCAGGTGCTCAATAACTTTTTAAAAAGTTAATTAATGGATGCATGTTCTTGTGGATCAACTAGGACTTTAAAAAACTTTCCTTCAATGCTTTCAACCTTTGTATTTGGGTATAATTTGCTCAGATTGTGAGAAGCAGAGACTGTTGTTATTAGGCTGCAGGCATTGTGTCTGATCTGAGCCTTCACTACTGACATACTGGAAAGTGTTACCATTTACCCAATGTTCACAGCAACACGCTGAGCATCTTGGGCAGAATGGTGAATGCAAAGATGACATAGAGTGAAGTCTGACCTAAAGACCTAAAATAGTTTATATTTAGATGTTTTATACTGATTGAGGTGGTGAAGAGTGAACTAGTGGTATAATAGTAATCAAAGAAAATAACAGAATTCCACAATTTTCAACACATCTGAGATCTCACCCCTTTAATAGAACTTGGATATCAGATTCTCTTCAGGAATAAAGAGATTCCTTTAAACTGCTTTGGGATGAAGAAAATCCAGTAAATACAAAGCAAAAACTTCAGAAAGACAATTTTTTGATGCATCTTTCTTTCAAACTACAGCCATTAGTTAGGGAAAGAAACAAATTCCATGGATACATCCAGGCTGCCTCTTGTCCCAACCTTATTTCCGACCTGTCACAATCAAGTTAAGGAAAGTTTTATTTTGCTAGTAACAATGTGATCTCCTTCCCGGTCTCTATTCCCCAAACAACGATCGCTAAGATTCCCAGATCTATGCTGACCTCCAGTGTCTCCTTGAGCTTCAAAATTTTACAAGGCCGTGATTTCAAGCATGCTTCCAAACAAAATTTTGATGGATGGGAACTCTGAAGTCTTAATAGAATCTTTTCCTAAATTAAACAATACTTATAAATGCAAAGTAGTTATCCTTAAAATAATTCATTCTCCAATTGAAAAAAAAAAACTCACATTGCGTTCTTAAAGTGAACCATACCTCAAGATGAGAAGAGCTTGTTACATGCTATTCACATTTCTCCACTCCGTATTCTGGCCCTGAGTTGGACAGTAGTGAAGAAGTGATTTTTTTTCTCTTTCCTCAAAAAACCCAGTAACATATGCCACTGTCTGTTACGATTTTGCTAGCACCATTGACTAACTACCTGAGCACCAGCTGTGACTTCCATTAAGAATCTCTTTTTGGATGTAACTAGTGAGCAAGAGTCCAAATGAAATTACCTTTATTTGCTGTTTCCTGCCCTCTAACCAAATGTTCTGACCACATGTTTGGCTTAGAAAGGAGAGGCTGTCATTTCACTCCCTAAAAGCCAGTTTTTGCTAGAATGATAAGTGCTCCCAAGGCCCTGGGTGGCGGAACTGTTTGCCAGGTGTCACGTGCATGGCCATTATTTCCTTTCCAGGGATGTAATGCAATCTTAGCCTTTGAATCATGAATCTTTTTTGAAACAACATTTTCAAATATAAGGAAACAGATGAAAGAGTACATGTTATTTCAGTAAATGCTCTATTTTTTCTCTTTTTCTCTCTTGCCAAAAACAATAACCTTATCTGGGAGTCCCAGACCAAAACTTTTACCCCAAAGGCCTCTGAGTTAGAAAATAAAAATCACAATTTGGTTGCCGATGTTTAAGGCTCTAAAGCTCTTTCCCAAGTATCCATGTCTAGGATGCCATCCTGTCTCTTGAGACTACAATGCTGTCTTTAGCAAGGCTCTTTTCTTTCTGAGTCAGACCCCTGCCTTTTAGCCTTAAAGATGCTCTCCTGATAACCCTAGTCTCCAAGACTTAATGGTGGTTCTTGGACTTAACACAAAGGAAATTGCCACATTTTCTCCTGGCTAGGGAATTTCATCTCCTTTCTCAGTTTCTTGAGTAGAGCTACCCAGGATAGCTGGTGAACCCATCTCCTGGATTTTCTTTCCCCACTGCTCCCTCCTTTAATATTCTTTGCCACATCAATTGCCCTTGCATTTAATGACAACAGCTACCATTTGTTGAGCTATTTAATCAGAGAAAATTTAGCATTGAGGTTAAACGCATGGTATCTGGAGTCAGATTATCACATTTTGAAGCCTGAGGATGCTACATACAAACTGTGGGACTTTCATTATTTAACCTTCATTTGCCTCAGTTTCCTCATTCATTAAATGAGGCTAATAACTTTACCTCCCTCACAGGACTGTGTGAGAATAATATGTACAGTGTGTTTTTCCTGGCAGGTGGTAAACTCATATTAAATGCTAGCTCTGTTATTGCTACCATGTTTGGGTACAGTGGTAGGCAACCTCTACAAACGGCCCCTGATCCCTGCCTCCTAATATTCATGTCCTTGTGTAATCTCACTTTCCTGAGTGTCAGCAGGACCTAGTAACTCACTTCCAATAAAGAGAACATGGCTACTGCAATGGGGTGCCTGACAAAAGACTAATATCCAGAATCTACAAGGAACTCAAGCAAATCAGCAAGAAAAAACAAATGATCTCTTCAAAAAGTGGCCTAAGAACATAAATAGACAATTCTAAAAAGAAGATATACAAATGACTGACAAACATATGAAAAAATGTTCAACATCACTAATTATCAGGGAAACGCAAATCAAAATCACAATATGATATCAACTTACTCCTGCAAGAATGGCCATAATCAAAAAATAAAAAAATAATAGATGTTGGTGTGGACGTGGTGGAAAGGCAACACTTTTACTCTGCTGATGGGAATGTAAACTAGTACAGCCACTATGATAAACAGTGTGGAGATTCCTTAAAGACCTAAAAGCAGATCTACCATTTGATCCAGCAATCCCACTATTGGGTATCTACCCAGAGAACAAGCAGTCATTATACAAAAAAGACACCTGCACATGCATATTTATAGCAGCACAATTTGCAATTGCAAAAATATGGAACCAGCCCAAATGCCCACCAATCAACAAGCGGATAAAAAAATGTGGTATACATACACCATGGAATACTACCCAGCCATAAAAAGGAATGAAATAATAGCACTTGCAGCAACCTGGATGGAATTGGAGACCATTACTCCAAGTGAAGTAACTCAGGAATGGAAAACCAAACATCGTATGTTCTCACTCATAAGTGTGACAAAGCTATGAGGACGTAAAGGCATAAGAATAATACATTGGACTTTGGGGACTTGGGGAAAGGGTTGGAGGCAGGTGAGAGATAAAAGACTATACACTGGGTACAGTGTACACTGCTTGCGTGATGGGTGCACCAAAATCTCAGAAATCACCACTAAAGAACTTACTCATGTAACCAAACACCACCTGTTCCCCCAAAACTTATTGAAATGAAAAATAATAATAAAAACAAAAAATCTCCTCAGGTACATACAATGGCATATTATTTATAAAATTACCTTTAAAAGAAAGGGAATTCTGACACATCCTATGATATGGATAAACCTTTAGGACATTATGCTAAGTGAAATAGGCCAGTAACAAAAAGTCAAATATTATATGATTCTGCGTATATGAGATACTTAGCATATTCAAATCCATAGAGACAGAAAGTAGAATGGTGGTTGCCAAGGGCTTGGAGGAGACAAGAGGATTTCTTGTTTAATGAATACAAAGTTTGAGTTTTGCAAGATGAAAAGCGTTCTGGAGATTGGTTGCACATAATGTGAATTTAATTAACACTACTGAACTGTACACTTAAAAATAGGAGGGTCAATTTTATGTTACGTGTATTTCTATCACAAATAAATATTTCAAAAATACTGCTGTACAGTGATTAAAATCCATAATAAAGTCGTGTCTGTATTACAGAGGAAAATTCAAATGTTTGTTAAATAGTAATGAATAAGTTTTTGCCTTCAGAGAACTTATATTTGGGCTAGAATCCTACCTCTGATTCTAACAAAGAAAAATAGTATATCAATGAAAATATATTTTAGCTAACTTCCATTTTCTGAATGTGGACTTTCAGAATGAGAGATTAATAACTTAGTGTATGTTTGAAATGATTTTAACTGATTTTAACTGATTTGAAAATGCTATTAAGTGGAACCCATCTCATATATTGAAGATGAGAAAGACTGTGAGAGGCTGATGGAGGAGATTGTGGTGTGGCGGAAGGTGGGAAAGGAGAGAGGGGACAGAGGTCCAAAAGGGTCTTCCCATGATTGACATACTTGAGTTACTTGAGCTGCTGAGATAGAGGAGAGGGTGCTTAATACAAAACATAGATGCCTTCAAAACAAATATTATATTTTGACTCAATAAAGAAACATTGGCATTTTTCAGCTTTAATTTAATTTATTACGCTCATGGAAATTTTGCCTCAGAATGCAAGTTCAGTTTCTGCACTCAATATGGTTATTCCTTATGCAGTAATTAAAGAGAATCATTGGCACTTTTTCAGCTTTAATTTATTACTCTCATGGAAATTTTGCCCCAGAATGCAAGTTCAATTTCTGCACTCAACATGGTGGTTCCTTATGCAGTAATTAAAGAATTTTTAGCTTAAATTAAATCCATCCCTGCAATATGTTCTGTGGGCTATAGCATTAAATACAATGCATGTTATCTTTAATACAAATTAAGACCTTAAAATATTTCATAAACTAGGCTAAAACATAAGCAATTCAATCTGAAAATAATCATTGTGGTATTGCAGCTGGTTCAAGCAGCTATATTAGAAGTGTCTACAGCTGGTCCTTTAAGCTACAATAAATGGGTTTGTTAAATATGTCATTTAAAAGTGCCTAATTTGACCTGTTTAATCACAGCCTAACACAGCCTCATATTGAAATGAAGGTACTGTCAGTCTCTTTTAACAAATTTGCCTTCAGTGAGTTTATAAGTTACAAGTAATATATTGAGTTTCCCCTGATAAAGTACCATTATTTGTGGGCCCTCAGAATTCAGACATGTTTTAAGGGATCTCCTTTATGTGAAGGCCTTGTTGGGATTGGTGGCTGGATGTACGATGTATATCATATATTAATATATATGGTAAGAAAGAGAGAGAGAGGAGAGAGAGGGGGAGATTGAAAGAATTAGCTCATATCATTGTGGGGCTGGTAAGTTTGAACTGTCTTGTGTGGGTAGCAGGCTGGAAACTCAGGCAAGAGTTGGAAGTCTCTGTCCTGAGCCTAAAACCTGTAGGTCTGACCAGCAAGCTGGAAACTCAGGCAAGAGTTGGAAGTCTCTGTCCTGAGCCTAAAACCTGTAGGTCTGACCAGCAAGCTGGATACTCAGGCAGGATTTCTATGTTTCAGTCTTGAGGCAAAAATGCTTATTCTTCAGTAACCCCCAGTTTCTGCTCTTAAATCCTGATTGAATGAAGCTCACTCCATTATCAAGAATAATCTCCTGTCTGTAAAGTCAACTGATTGTAAAGATTAATCAGATCTACAAAATACCTCATTGCAACATCAGGCTAGTGTTCAACCAAATAACTGGGCACCATTGCCTCACCAAGCTGACACATAAAATTAGCTATCACACCTGGTCACTAGGGCTAAAACCCTAAGTAACCAGGAAATAGCGGCTACCTCTTAACCCCTGAGACTGAACACCAGGTAGGCAAGGGGCTTATTTCTCAGGGACTCGGGCACCCTGTTAACACAATATGGCCTCCCAGTGTCCTACTTGAAATCCAGAGTTGGTCTCTGGGATCTCTTGCTACAGGTGGATCCTGCATTCTAGCTGTCGTATCAACGCTTGGAAACTGCCCTAATGCCTCTCTGCTTCTCAGAGGTTTTCTGTTCCACTTCTTAGCCTCCTTCCATGTGCAACTTCAGAATTCAACAAATGTCTTAAGGAGAAAGATAGCAGAACATTGGACTCAGTTCGCTACCCTTTCCTTTTCAGGAGACTTCTTGGCCCTCAAGGTCTCTAATTTTGGTTAGTCTAACCCAAAGAGTCAGCCAAAAGCTTTGCTGGCTTTTCTGCTTCCTGGTAGGTGGCCTGAGCCTTCTACCCACATACTCAATTTCTTTTAGTAGCAAATGCCTTGAATGAAAAAATGGATTCAGAATGGCAGCTCATCTCTGTTGCAGTGATCCCTTCTCTGTATTTTGTCTTAGGTTCCAGTTACTTTGAAAACTTTCTGGTGGCTTAAAGCAGATGTTTTCTGCTAGTTTTTCTCTATTCTAATTGTTTTCAGTGTGAGTGTTTGTCAGCTGTATACTATTCCATTATACTCCTTTTTATCTCTCTTTTGTAGCCTCTCTCCAACTTCTTAATACATTTAATTCTTCAATCCATCTCAAACTTATTTTGTTTCAGATTAAGAGGTTAAAAAATTTTATCCCAAAGTATCTGAATTCCCCAACATCACTTGACCCCACTCTGAGCAGAATAGCTGCACCTCCATGGGTTCTCTTATAGACAAATTTAACTAATATTTTCTAGATATTTTGTAATTTAGGTGTTGACTTTTATTTTGTTCCTAGATTTGAAGAAAGAGGGCTTTTTAAGAAAATTAATTTCCAGGTGATAAGCTTTTCCCCCTAGTTTTGTTTTTATGTTTTAATTGTATTATATTATGGAAATATCATGTGTATGTTCTATTTTTTGGAATTTATTCAGTGTTATTTGTATCTTAATATATGGTCTCTTATTGTGTTTCATAATCACTAAAAAATGTACAAATTCTGTGAATGTTTATGTGTTTGTGAATGTGTATGAACATATAATCTATTAAATTATTTTGTTCTCTGTTTCTCAGAGTTTTGAATTTGTCCTGTTGTAGGTCAGTAGATACAAATTAACATCTTCAACTGTGACTATATTTCTATTTCTTGTGTTTTCTACAATTTCACTTTATGAATATTGATGCTATTATTCATCTACATGGATTTGACATTTTATCATTATATAGGACACTTATTTGTCTCTTCCAATGTCTTCTGCTTGGAAATCAACTTGTCCCTGCAGTAGGTAATGTTACCCTATTTACATTTTTTTGATAATACAGATATATTATGTCTTAATTTTGTTGTGCTTTCTTTTTTCACTGCTTTAAAAAAAATCTTTCTCTATCTGTGTTTGGCTTTATTTAGTGAAGATAACTAAACACCAAACACAATCAACAAATTGTGTTTGTTAAATAAACATACACCTAATATGTTTTTAACGGTCTTAATGGTTTTTAATGGTCTTAATGGTCTTTAATCTCCCATTGTGTTTCATAATCGTAATAAAAAAGCATTAAAAGAGAATTCTTTTAGCTATTAATATTACTTCTCCCCAGAAAACAAGGACAGCAACGTCAGAGTTGCTCAGAATTTAGTCTCTCTCCTTTCCTTGTCTCACTGACAGACTACTTCCTACAAAGATTGTGGGTTTGTGAGTTTCCCCCTTCAGTTATCTCTTCTCTGCTCTTCCATGGAGACAAATAAGACCAAGGAAACTTCAGCTTCTGGCCTTCATGCCCCGTTCCAAACAAAGAATTGCTGACTTTGCCTCCTGGGTTGTATCACTTTCTTTGCAGCCCCTTCTCTGCCAGCTTTAGGTATTCTCCTTCAGTGGCATTTCAAAGCTTAGTTTGATCTTCCCTACGCTTGACAGCCTTTCTTCTGTAATGGCTTGGGTTACAGATTCTGTGTTTCATTGTCCCTTTTTTGTGATTTTGTATTGAATCACAAAGAAGGAAATGATTAGAACTTTAATTTGGCATCTTAAAAGAGAAAAATAATAGCTAACACTTAAATACTTTACTTTGTATATGCCAGGTACTATTCAAAGCATTTTTTCATGTAATAACTAATAATCTTCACTTTGCGAATGAGGAAACAGTGACACAGAGAAGTTAAGTGACTTATCTTAGGTAAAAAAAAATGGGAGTAAATAGATGAGCCCAGATTTGGAGTTAGGCAGGTGGGCTCCAGAGTCCATGGTGCACTTTGCTATACTGCCTTTCAATCTCATTTATTTAATAATTTACACTTTTCTTGCTGTTGTGTGATTTTCCTTTAATGTGTATGTGAGTACATATACTCCAATTATTTTAATTGCTATCCTGGTCTTCCTGTTCTGTCATGAATCAATGCCATTCTCTGTTTCTTTCTTTCTTTTGGTAGTTTCAAATGCATTTTAATACCTGTGAGGTCAATTCTCACTGTTTTAATTTTTCAATTTTTTTCCTAACTACTCCATTATCTTTATTCATACAGATGAACTTTGAAATCATTGTACCAGGTTTCTAAAAAATCATCTAGTGATATTTTCAATTGATTGTATTAAACTTGGAAATTATTTTGAGAAGAAATGATACATTTATAGGACTCTGGTTCACTACATTTATCCTTTTATAAATAGCATTCTTATTTATTTGCAAGACTGATCAATAATAAAAAGGGAAGGTATAAGTGAAACAGAATGAAAAAGGATTTTGGACACAACACAAATTTAGATATATTAAATGAGTACTGTAAATAATTCATAAGTATGGCTGCTTATAAGAAGCTTTTGGTATTTAAAACTTGTAAGGGATTAATATCTGGAAAATACAAGAAGCTCCTGCAAATCAACAAGAAAAACAATAATAGACTACTAGATAAGTAGTCTAATAGTCAAATTAAAAAAAAATCAACTGTCACCTTACTTGTTAGACTGGCCAAATTAGGAAGCTGGATAATATTACACAGCTGTGCTGTGCTCAGATGTCTCCGTGAATATGTTGGTAGTTCATCTCTGTGGGAGTTTGGTTATTGATTCTAAAAATTCCTTCTCTGATTACACTTCTTCAGGATCAGGATGATATATCACTTTTTTCTTCCTTCAAATAAATGTATTTGAAAATAAATACACATGAGATTTCTATATAATATCACTATACACAAACAAGAATGGCTATTTAAAAAGACTGATAATAGTAAGGATTAATGAATATGTGGATCAATCAGAATTCTCACATACTTCAGTTGAGTATAATTTGAAATAGCCACTTTGTACAGTTAGTATTTATTATCTACTAAAGCTAAAGGCATCCTTATTTTTTGATCTGGCAATTCCACTTTTAGGTATATAACCAACAAAATAACATGCAATATGCTCCTCAAAATACAATCACTGAAATGCTTATTGCAGCATTAGTTGTAAAAGTCAAAAACTGGGTGTGGGGGGCAATCCCCAATACCCATCAGCATGATAGGTGAACAAATGTGATATATCTACACAATGAAATATTACACTGATCTACAGATACATGCAAAAATATGGAGGAGTCTCACAGACATGGTGTTGAGCGAAAAAAGCCAGACCAAAAAAGAGTACATACTGTATGAGCCATTTTATATAACACAAAAACTAGTGGAACTCCTCTATGCTGCTAGGTTACCCCTGGATGGGCAGGGCTGGAGGGAGCCTGGGGGGGTTTCTGAGATCCTGTTGTTATCCTGATTTTTTATTTGGCTTCTGGTTATGTAAATGTGATTAGTTTGTGAAAATTTGTTGTGCTGAACACTTACGATGTACATACTTTTCTGCAGGTATGTTGTACTTCAATAGAATGCTTTTAAAGTACATGTATGCAGTTTTCCCTGCAGAGGCTCAGTGAAGAGGGCAAACTGTCAGTCTCTCAAGACAATGAGTGGTTTTGATCTTTCTCAGACAATGATCCTTGATTCCAGAGAAAAGCCTGGCCAGATCCCATAACTTTTAACCATAAAGAACCAGATAGACCAAAGTGAATGTTTAAAATATAGTTAACCTATTTTTTAGATTTCGAAAATGGTTGAGTGGAAAAAAAATCAATAGTATTTTCAACTAGAAAGACTGTCCCATATTGACCTTTATATTAATTTTCTGGATAGTTGAATTTGGAATTTCAAAGCTTGTAGGGGTTTCTTTGGGGAAAAATGTGAGTTTTCCAGTGATAGTGTTACTAACTATACAACTTGGAAGTCTGCATCTATTTTGACAAAATAATTTGTGTTTAGTTTACTAATATTGTAATATATTCAATTCTTTTGGAGAAAGAAAACAGACATATTTGTGGATAATTTGCATTGCCTCTTCTCTTAAAGTTTTGCAAATAATACATGATCAATGTTCAAGATGCCATTTCTCTTAGGAATTCAAATTCAGCCATCATTAATAGAGAACTTCCTTTGCACAAAGCACCATTCTGGATATTTTATATTTTTCAATTAATTTAATTTTTATTTCAATTGTGTGATGTGGATATTTAACACCATTATATAGATAAGGAAACTATAGCTATCGAGATTGATTTATCCAGCTAGAATTCTGACTTTAAATCTAGGACTTTTAAAATATCGTGCTAGGTAACCTTCACAGACTGTCTTCTTCTAGAAAATGTCATTGCAGAGAAATCTAGGAGGCAGGGAGCCATATCCTATTGTCACCAAGGCATCATCCTATGCTCATAAATCAGCAGATGTGAGGCCAGGAGAAGCAGGTATGGAGAAAGGAATACAGGCTCAGGAAAGTTACGGGCAGACAGGGAGAGCTTGCCAGGGAGAGTTTTCCAAGCATTTCCATTCTTTTCTACTTAGGATGAGGGCTAAGCAAACAAAATACAGTCCACAGTTTTTTTCTCTGAATCAAACATGAGTTTGACGACCTTATTATAGGGAAATTTACCAGCCCTTTTTCATCTGCACAAGATATTGGTAAGAAGAAACAAACCACAGAGCCCTTTTGTCCCATGATCTTGACCTTGGAATTGCTAAAGAATGTGCTCGTTTTTCTTTGTCAGTAGCTGTATTGGAACTGAAGAGTGAAGAAATTGAATTTTGTAAACAGAGTTTGGAAAAGACGCACTTTGGTTCCAGGAAAGAATTCACAGTGACTCCACTCAATAAGAGTTGAGTTGGCAGCTTCAACATCTTCTCTGGGAAGCCCCCGAGTAGCTTGGAGAATTGATGTTGCATAAATGGATAATCATTGTCATTTAAAAGAATTAGTGTTTGGGTTCTTCGAGTGACATTGTGAGAAGAAAAATATTTATTAAAGATTGGCCTGTAGAAGGAAAAACTAGACCCCAGAGACAATAACAAGAGAAAAGAGTAGTGATCTCAACTCTCCTCCTATTAGGGAAGAGAAAGCACACACACACAAAAAAAAAAGTACAAAAAAAATGTTGGGGTGACTGACATTTTATTCTTTATGCCTTTCCCTTTAAAACAAAAATAGACTTGGAAGTGGAATAGTGAGACCACTTAGATATGTACAAAATTTTACTCTTAAAACTCTCCTTGACCCTTAGAACCTTAGCCCTAATTGCTATTTTCACTTCTAAATATCATTCTGCATGCATTCATTTATTGAATTGTTTGTGCCTACTGAGTCTTTTTTTCCCTTTGGTTGAAAAAGTCAGCTTTCAGAGGCTTTTAATTTTCTTCTAGATTCCTTGAATGACCTCTAAGTTACTACCATAAAAGCCAATTGATGCACAAATATTTTTCCAGAGAGAGGTCATGGTTTTGAAACTTAAGCCTAGGGCTATCATTTGAGCAAAATCTTTTGTTATTTGTGAATTTGCTTTCATTTGGTTTTCTACTTGAAACTAATTAAATAATTTGAATTGAAACAACTTGAGGTACATCTGGAAAGAGCAGCTGCCAAATAAATGCTTGTTGAGTTAATAAATAAGTGAATGAATGGGCTAATCTACTTAAATCTGATTCTGTCTCTGAATCTGAGAAAAAAAAAGTGGTTGAAATGGACTCTTCCTTGATTGGTCCAAGACTTTTACAGGACACTGAAATCTCTAGTTATTTTCATCGTGAATAGTCCTCCGGAATTTCTTTAATGAAGAGATCTTGAATACACAGCTAACCCTTAGAAGAGGTTACAAACTAATTGTCTCTGAGCCAAATCCAGCTCCAAACATATTTTATTTGACATTCACAGTCTTTTAAATTGTTTTAATTTAAATTTACAAACCAGGAGATTTTACCTAAAAGCATAGGTTCTATCTCTTCTTGCACTAGGTCTGCACATCTCCACAATATCACACACACGGAACAGAATAGCAGCTACTTGCTGTAGATAAGACATAGGCTCTACAACTTACTACAGTCCACGTTTGCCCTAAAAGGGATTACTATTAATAGGTATTGGCACTGTTATTTTTCATATATATAGTAAGCACATATTTCTCTGTGTTACAAATTTAGACTGAGAGCTGTATAATTCTAGAAAAAAATGGAAAAAAAATCATCTGTTTTTCTTTTAATAGAAAAGTTCATTTTATATAAAACTTAAACCTTTAAAAAAAAGTCTGCCTGGCTTCTTTGGGCATCTGTGCTTATTACTATCTTTTTTCTGTGATAGAGATTCTTTGCTTTTTGTTTCTAACAAAGCAAAGAATCTCTATCACAGAAAAAAGACGGTAAAGCAGAAGTTTTTGTTTCTGCTTTTGTTTCTTTTATATAAGTCATAATGGAGAGAAAATCTATTTTTGTCTACAAATCTTTTTCAATGTTTTAATTTTTTCTCTCAAGGTTTATCTGAAAAGTGATTTCATCAACCCATGTTGGAAGCTTATCAGACACTGCTGGTATGGGGCAAAAACTGGGGAGATGAAACCATGAGTCGATTCAGACAAAAAGTCAGTCATGGACTGGGACCTGGTATCACACACTGGGGCTGAGCCAAGCTGGAGTCAGGCAGGAAGCCAAGGACTGGAGCACCAAAATCAGACAATTACCAAGAGGGGCCAACTCAAGAACTTACTGGAAGAGCCAATTCAGAGATCAGGAAACTTGAAGAAGAAAATATGTTTGGAACCTATATCCTGTCTAGGTCTCAAGACTTCAACACACATAGAAGCTTGAGGCCACACTGGGTTTTTGGCAACTAGGTTTATCTTAAACTTAAAAAAAGTTTTAAAATCATGTTCTAACTAATTTTTCCACCAGGTAACTTGATATAAACATACAAATGGTTTCTTTAGCAGCTTCTTTTAAAGTATACATTTTATTAAAGTATAACACACATTCAAGTGTTCAGCTTAGTGAAATTTTACAAGTGAACATACCAGATAATCAGCAAGTAAATCAATACATAAAACATTATCAGTACCTTTATGCCCCTTACGAGGTACTACTCTTCCAAGGATAGCCACTATGCTCATATATAACACATAGATTACTTTTTTCCTGCTTTTTATTTATACTAGTGAAATAATACAGTTTATACTGGCTTCTTTTGTTCAACATTATATTTGTGAAAATTATATATGTTACATGTAGCATTGTTTTTCTGCTGTTGTATGAAAATTCCACAATTTAGGCATTCATTCTATTCTTGATGGACATTTGAGATAGTTTTGGTTTGGTGCTGGCACAAAAAATTCTGCCATGCACATTTTTTTACATGTTTTATTGTGACTATATGTATGCATTTCTTCTGGACATACGCTCGCAAACGAAATTGCCAAGTCATAGAGAATGGTCATGGTCAACTTTCCTAGATACAGTCAAACAGTATTCCAAAGTATTTATATCAACCCATACTCCCACCAAGAATTTAGGAGAGTTCTGGTTGATCCACAAAATCACCAACACTTGGGATTGCTTATTTATTTTAGCTATTCTTGTAATTGTGAAATGATATTGGTTTCAATCAGCATTTGAACTTTTTTCCTACGTTGGTTGGTCATTTGAATATCTTCTTTTGTAAAGTGTCTTTTCATTTCTTTTGCCTACTTTATCTATTATGTTATCTGATTTTTTTTCTATTCACTTTTGGGAGTTTTAAAATATATATTCTGTATATGAAATTTTTGGTGATATCTGTATTGCAATATCTTTGTTCATTCTGTGGCTCGTCTTATCACTGCCTTAAAAATATGATTTGATGGACTCTCATTCTTAATTACAGTAGCATCCAATGTATCTTTTTTTCTTTATGGTTAGTGCTTCTAGATTGCATCAAGGTCATAAAGACATTCTTACTAAGTTTTAACCTAGGAACTTCATTGCTTTACCTATCGTATTTCAGTCTACCATCTGTCCATCTGAAATTAATTTCTATTTCCAGTGAAAACAAAAATTAGGAATGAAACTTTATTTTGTTCAATATGTATATCCACTTGACTCAACATCGTTTATTAAAATCATCCTTTCCGTGACCCCACTGCACTCCAACAATCAAGTGACCTTGAATATGTAGGTCTGTTTCTGGACCCTCTATCTGTTTCATTGGTCTGTGTGTCTATTCTTGCACAAGTACCACACTGAAACTGCTTAATTACAACATTTCTTAACATCTAGTAGTGTATAAGCTAGTAAGGTTTGTTTTTCCTCTGTAATATTGTCTTAGATTTTTGCATTTCTTAGATTTTGCATTTCTGATAGAAATTATAGAGACATCTTGTTAATTTCTACATGTACACACTTACACACACATACACATACACACAAACTTGTTTGAAATTTGATTGAATTTTCATTAAATTTGTAGACATTTTTACCATGTCGAGTCTCTTTATTCATTAGCATGGCTTTAGTACTTATTTATTAGGCTTTCAGCTTTTTCTCAAACTTACTTTTATTTCTCAACCTTACTTGTATTTCTCAAAAGAACACATTGATTCTTTTGTATCTCACAAGTGTGACTGGGTTTTTAGGCTCATGTGTGAGATGTGCTTCCCTCAAAAATTGTTGTGACTGTGGCATGTTACCTGTGTGATGTGAAAATAAAAAGGCCACACCATCTTCCCTAGGAAATTTAAAGGAACATCACTACTATTTTTAAGTTTTTCACTATTTTGTTAATATATCCTTTTTCTGATTGCATAAAGAATAATTATTTAAAGTATAAAACTTTAAACTACTAAAAAAGAAGAGAGGAAGTCAATAAAATTTAATTCACGATCTCAACCATCTTGTATTAGTGTATTCTTGCATTACTATGAAGAAATACCTGAGACTGGGTAATTTATAAGGAAACAGGTTTATTGGCTCACAGTTCTGCAGACTGTACAACAAGCGTGATGCTGGCACCAGCTTGGCTTCTAGGGAGGCCTTAGGAAACTTACAGTAATGGAGGAAGGCAAAGGGGAAGCAGGCCCTTCTTACACAGCCAGGGCAGGATCAAGAGAGAGGTGGGGAGGTGCCACAGACACACTTAACCAACCAGATTTCATGAGAACTCTCTCATGAGAACAGCACCAAGAGAGATGGTGCTAAACCATTGATGAGAAACTGCTCCCATGATCTAATCAATTTCCACCAGGCCCTACCTCCAATGTTGGGAATTACAATTTGACATGAGATTTGGGCAGGGCCACAGATCCAAGCCATATCATATCTTTTATACTCATGGTGAATATTTTGGTGTAAATATCTTCCATAAGTACCATTAAAAGGGTGTCATATTATATATATATATTCTTGTGTATCCCTCTTTGTCTCTTGATATTTCAGAAATATTTTCTCACTCAAAAATTATCATTTAAACATGACTTTTTAAATTACTAAATAATACTATGGGCATCAAATGTGTGGGTATCAAATAAACTATTTAATAAAGTACTTATTGGTAGTTTCAAATTTTATTTTCAGATAACTTTTTCTATTCCGAATAATGCTATAGCAAACATCCTTGTAAATAAATATTTGATTTTATGACTATTAGAGCTTTTTTAAAATATTGAAATAGAGATGGATACACTTCTAAATGTTTAATTCTCATTGCAAAATTACTATGAAATGTTAACACCAATTGATATAAACCACAACATTGTAAGAAAGGGCCCATTTCTCTGGAACACCAAATGGTGTTGGCAATAAACTACATTTGGTCATTTTCCCCAGAAATATAAAATGCATTTTCCCAAATTTCCCCTGAAAACTTCAGTGCCACATAAGCTCTTTAGGAGATATAGCTTCATGGTTAGTTTTCCTCTAGCGTTTTTCTCATATTACAGTCATATAATGGGATGAAGATTTTAGATATCTCAATCTCTATTTTTCTCTCTGCTTTCAACCTTCAGACCAAAGACGGCAAAACAGAAAAAATAAGATTGATAATGAATAAAAAGATGGATTGCAACCCATAATGGCTAGGGTTGGGAAAACAAGCAGATTTACTGTTGGTGGAAATGTACATTGGTATCAGTTTGAAAGGCAATTTGATTATGTCAGTATCTGTGAGCAGTTAAACACTTAAATGATACATATTCTTCACCAAGCAATTCCACTTTTGTAAATTTTTTCTGAAGGGAAAATTATAAAAGTGCACAAATACTCATAGAAATACTCAGTGCAGTATTGGTGAAATGAGGAAAAAAGAGAGAGAGAGAATGAAAGAAAAAAGAAAATGAACAACTATCATATAGAGAATGCCATGCCATAGAACATCTATGGCACAGAATACTGTATTGATATGTAAAGAAAATGCTATATATATGAATGAATAGATAGTTAAGATATTCTGTAGTATAAAAAGGAAAATGAAGACCAATAGCTGTATCAATTAGGATGGATTCAAATCTAATACAGAAATCTACACATGCAGGTTTAATTTCTTTTTTCCATCATGATACTCATACACAATTATATTTTTATAATATCATATAAAATATATTTTTATAAAATATGGGAGGGGAGGGCTATTTGTGGACTGAAGGAGTCAACTAAGGACATCTCTTCCCAGGCCCCTTCATCCTCTCTTTTACATTTCAACTCAGAGGGCTGCAAGGATCAATATCTCCGCATAGCTGTTACACAACTGTGGCCCTGCTATACATAATAAGACTTACTTTTCTTCTGTAACAAGGAATCAAAGGGCATAAACCCAGGGAGAACTTAATGTAAAGCACCACAAATTTCATCAGGGACCCAGCTCCTTCCTATATTTCTTCTCTGTGATCCTTAACAGGAAGCTTTGGTCACAAGTTTCCATCTCTGGTCTTCCATTTTCCTTTCAGGTAGGAGTGAGAAGGAAAAATGAAGAAGCAGGGATGGCACCTACATCAGGAGAGCAAAACTTTTAGAAATCTTCAGCAGATTTCTGCTTCCATCTCATTAGCTAGAACTGTGGCACAAGATGATCCGTAGCTATAAGTAATGTTAGGAAAAGTAGTTTTTGAATTGGATACAAAGCTGCTTTGAACAAAATTGGAGTTTATGTTAGTTAAGAAAGGATAATAGACATTGAGTGGGCAATTGGCAGTGCCTGCCACAATATCTAGAATATTACTCCATTATCTTGCAAAGGTAAATTAATGTTTAGTTATACCAACACTTCTATACATGATTTCATGTATATATGCATAGAGAAAAGGCTAGAGGGAAATACAGGAGAAGTGGAATTATTGTTGAGCCAAGTGAACTTCTGTTTTCACCTTATGTATGTTTTCATCGCTTCAGCTTTCTTACAGTGAACATGTATTCCTTTCATAAGGATACTTTTACAGATAAAAAGGTCACTCCTAAAATGAAATAAAGAAAAAGGGGAAGAAAAAGAGGCAAAAGCTACTAGGATTTCAAATTCAGATGCCAAGATGGTAGCTCTGTCATAAAAGAAAAAGACCTTCCTAGTCTGAAGTCATTTATCTGGCACCATAGCTGTCTGAGCAGATCAAGTAAAACTTCGAGAAGCAAATTTTAAATCTTCAAGTCTTGGTATCTGTATGATTTCCCAAGTAGTTCAAAGAAAACATTGGACCAACCAACAATATAGAAAAAGCTCAAATCCATCATCCACAATTTTTGTAGGGTCTACTAAAAAATTCTACTATGCATATTCCATGGGAAAAGAAAGGACAAACAAAATGGCAAGATCTCTGGCTTCTAGCAACCAGTAGAAATGTTGAGGAGGAGACTTCCTGAACAAGATCCATCTGGATAGGTTATACTATCAGATATGTTGCTATTTCTGCGATGTGAAATGAGATGTGACATAAGTAATAATAAAAGTAGTGAGACCAGTTAATATTTATTGAGTGCTTACTATGTACCAGGCAGTAGGCCAAGTATAATGCAGGACTTCATTCACTGTAATTTTCATTTTGACCTTATAGAAAAGGAAACTGGAAGAAACCAAATGACTTGCTGAAGTCCGCACAGTTAATAAGTGGCAAATCTAGCATTTCAATGCAGTCCATCTGACGGGAGAGCCAAAGTTCTTAAATGCTGTGTTCCACTATTCCTCCTCACTCAGCGAACCTTCTATACAATCCAGAGATAATCCTGCTTATACTGAACTGTCTCCAAAGACTCACACTTTTGAGCAGACAACAAAGTTGCTGGCCTTTCATTTGGAAGACTGTTGCTAAAATACTCTTGTAACCTCTGAGGAGAGTGAGGCCCTATGGCAAAAGTATAGTACCATAGATGGATTAAATCAGATTAGCCCTACTGAAGGCACAGAGAGACTGACTTAGATTGTGTAGGCCTGTAACAGGCCAAATACCAGTGCCGCAGGGAAACTTGAGGGGCATGCAGTGAGAGACAGCAATCACAGAGCTGGAGCTATGCTGGGAATGTTGGTGCAGCTTAGGGATATAAGTTCTACTCTGGGGAAAGAACCCTTGAGAGAGAAGAAATGGTTGGGTTCCAAGGACTATGGCTTAGTTACATGGTGAGCAGGCAGGACAGTAACTCCTCCTGCCTCACCTCACTCCTCCTTTCTCTGTGAGGAAAAAGCAGCTGACAGGGCAAAGGACAACAGTGAGCCAAAGAGCTATGGAGCTGCTGTGGTCAAGGGTGTCTGTGCTTTTTATGGAATATGGTGCTTATCTCCATGGGTGTTTGATTCTTCATTCTGAAAATTATTTTTTGCACTTCTTCTGGGCCTAGTGCCTAGGTTTATCATTAGTTCAGAGTTACCTTTTTGGGTGGGTTTATCGTTTATGTATACCACATTCCACAGAATTATCCCTGAGAGATTTGTCTGGAATGGCATATTGATTTAATGCATGTATCAACTCCTCTTGATGAGTATGGGTAGCTGGAGAACTAGGTTAATAAACTGATTCCTGCTTTAGCAGAAAAGAATGCTAAGATGTTCACTATGGATGTGTGTTGGGGTAAGTACCAATTCTGATCCTGGGTCATGTGTTCCTGTAGGTTATGGTACTGAATCAGAAAAGGCATGGGAGATAGATGATAACCATTTGGAAATAAGTAGGGGTAAAAATTAGGTGAAAAATATTAGCAGGAAGATCCTGACTGAACATTGGGCTGGCTGGATGTAATAATCTAATAATGCTCCCTTGGACCAATCCATTTCTTGTTCTCTGAAGGACCTTTCTCCTAGCCCTAAATATGTGTCCTTAAATTGCTCCTGATTTTTTATAACTTCACCCTCATTTTCACTCCTCCTAGTCTTCTCTATTCTAAGAAGTTTACTTTCAACGAGTACATTTAAAGGGAGGAATTGCAAATAATATTTTAATTTAATTCAACACAATTCATTGGTCAGTTGAGGTGAATCAAATTCCTCTAGTTATAAATTTCTAAATTTATAAACATTCACACAAGGAATACATACAAGCAAAAGAATATCAACCCTTTCTACCAGTAACAGTTTTCTCATTCACTAGTATGTCACTTTAAACTTTGAAACAAACAGCCTTATGAAGCTTCCCTTGTTCTTAAGCAGAAGCCTTCCCTCTCCCCCACTTTTTTTGAGATGAAGTGTCTCTCTATTGCCCAGGCTGGAGTGCAGTGGCACAATCTTGGCTCACTGCAAACTCTGCCTCCTGGGTTCAAGCTATTCTCCTGCCTCAGCCTCCCAAGAATCTGGGACTACAGGCACCCGCCACCACACCCAACTAATTTTTGTATTTTTAGTAGAGACGGAGTTTCACCATGTTGGCCAGCCTGGTCTCAAACTCCTGGCCTCTAGTGATCTGCCCACTTCTGCCTCCCAAAGTGCTGGGATTACAGGCTGAGCCACCGCACCGGGCCCAGAAGACCTTCTATTGTATAATGAGAGACCTTATCATGTACTAGATGCTGGAAGTACAAAGATGAATAAAACATCCACTTCCCTTGAGGATCTCACAATATAAACTGAGTATTTCCACAAAAAAGATGAACAATACTATCATAAAAGCACTCAAAAGGGGGAGCACTTATCAAGAGCTGTGAAGGATCTGGAATTTTATTTTCTTAGCAGGCTAACAAATTAATCTAACACAATTTCATAGAAGCTGGCAAAAGACACAAGAATATAGCATCAAAGACGAAGGACTCTATTACTCATGACACAAACGTAAGTGTCCTCTTTGCTTCAGTTCCTTTTTCCCAACCATTCCCACAAGAGCGCTTTAGATAGATGCTGGACAAGCAGTAGATTTATTTCACAGCTGAGGGCCCCTGAGCTTAGGGAGCCTGTGTCTTTCATACCACACGGTAAGCAAATCTGCCATTTCCTTCAGAGAGAGACATTACATCTATCTTCCAAAGCTATTTGCCACGTAAACATTCTTAAAAAGAAAGGAACAAAAGGACAGCTGGTGCCTCACTCACTAGGCAGGCAGAAACACAAGACCCATGGAGAATTAGCTCTGCCTGGAAATTAAGGAGGGTTTCCCAGAGGAATTGTTTAATTTTTAAAAATAAGTAGGAATTCACCAGGTACAGAAGCGGAAAGAAAGACATCTCAGAAAGTGGAAACTCAGTCAGCAAAGACCTGGAGATAGAATGAGGAAAGGATAAGGACAATTTGAAATTCCTTAGAAAGTAAAATAGTATTCTCAACTTCAAAGAGTTGACCAAATTTTGATCATTATTTAAATTTGTTTTGGCTATAAACTGATACCATAGTAGTCACAGCAGTGTTTGTGAGACAAATTATTGAGCTGAACACAGTGAGACTTGGGTGTAGATCAGGATGCATTCTGCTGGGCTCACTGAGTTCCTGGTGCTGCACAGACAAATACCCCACCACCCACCCCAACTTCTCACAACATTGTGAGAACATTGGTTTAGCTACCTGAAGACAATGTTCTTCCCATGGTCCCCAGGCCCTTCAGATCTGCCAGCCACTCCACGTATGACTTGATCTTTTTTTCTGAACATATACCGGAAGTCATCTAGAACTGGAAACAATTTTTAGGTAGTCATGAGTCTATCTTTTAAACTGTTGAAAATCCGAAAGGCTAAGTCTGTTGATTGCTTCTGGTTCTGCTAGAATTAATGTTGCCAAAGCAACCAGTCAAGCAGTAAAGATATCATATTGGCCGGGTGCGGTGGCTCACACCTGTAATCCCAGCACTTCGGAAGGCCGAGGCGGGCGGATCACCTGAGGTCGGGAGTTTGAGACCAGCCTGACCAACATGGAGAAACCCCGTCTCTACTAAAAATGCAAAATTAGCCGGGTGTGGTGGCATATGCCTGTAATCCCAGCTACTCAGGAGGCTGACGCAGGTGAATCGCTTGAACCTGGGAGGCGGAGGTTGCCGTGAGCTGAGATCGTGCCACTGCACTCCAGCCTGGGCAACAAGAGCAAAACTCTGTCACACACACACACAAAAAAAATCATCCTACCAGCACAATTAGTATTATATGTGGTTTTGGGACTGATGTGGCCCTGCCAAGGAAGGTGCTGAGCAAGGTGGAGAAAAGAATTATTGGTAGCCTGACAACCCTTCCTGAACTGGGACCACCTGCATCAACATAATGGGCAGGGGAAAGAGTTGTTATTGTTAAATGCAGATTTCCGGGTGATACTCCTCTGAATTTTTAAACAAATTCCTTTGGTGGTTTTTATGTACTCAAATATTTTTATACACTCAAATATTAGAACACTCCTGCTAAAATGGTCCTTAGGGAATGAGTCTGTTCTGACTGAGTTAATAGACCTCTCTGGTGAGCAAATGCACTTCTAGGCCTTGGTGGGGAATTTTCCACAAGCTCCCGCCAGGGACCCTCCAACACAGCCTCCTAGGGAAGGATAATTCATTCTCGGTGTCTCACCATAGGGTTGGGCTGGAAGCAGAGATTGTTTCCTCTTATCCTGAGGGTGACTCACACAAGTGACCCGGGAGTACAGTCTATATTTAATCAGCCTGAATGTGATAAGCCTCCGAAGAAGGTCCAAGTGGGTTGTCAGGCTCTGGCCAAGAGGCACATGGGTCATAGATGTGAACGACACACAGTGTGGTTGGATGTTTAGAGAAGCACACTAACAATAAAGTCCTAAGAACACCAAAAAATATGCATCAGGGTAAATGTCATGAAGGCAATAAATGGGGCACAATGAGGGAAGAAATAAAAGATGAATTCAGTTTATTTTCTTTCAAAGGCAAAAAGAAAGGTGTCTTGGGAATCCTAACAAAGAAAACACACTAAGTCTGTGGAAAACGTAAAGGCAGGTAAATACCTGTAGTATGTCCTGAAATAAACATATTTTATATTATAGATGATTATATTTAACACAGTATGTCTTTTAGTCTTCACAACATTCCTCTAAGTTATGTACAATTACACCTGCTTAATAAATGAAGAAACTGAGACTCAGATGGTCTAAATTATGCATCCATGTGTCCCACAAACATTCAGGGAGCACCTACTAGGCATCAAATCGAGGTTCTGTAACCAATCAGTGACTGAACCATGGTTCCAAGCCAGGCCTCTGACTTTATAATGTGGTATTTCTGCTGTCAAATTGCTCACAATATGGTTACAAAATATGAAAATATAAGTTATAATGCACTAAGTAAACTAAAATATAAGATTTATCCCCCAAAAGTACATGATAAACTTCCAAATGAACTGTACAGATTAAAAATATCAATGTCTGTGGTTTTGGAGGACTTTAGAAGTCTTCATACAGAAGTATGGGCTTGAGATGGACTTTTAGGATTTAGAGATGGTCTCAGGAATAGAAAGCATTTGCTCTGAGTTAATACAGGAAGTTTAAAAAGAACCCATTGAACACGTAGATCAAAAATACCAGTTCACTTAAGCAGTATTTGTTGATTCAATAAATACAATGTGCACAATTTCTTAAATCAGTAAACTCTGAGACTCCAAAATCATAATAATATTCAAGCGCCTATTAATTTATAACCCAGTTGAAGAGATAAGACATGAAATTATAAAATAATTAGTGATGAGACCTAACAGCATTATAGAGTTATGTAATAAACCATTTAGCTGTCTAAATCAAGGAATGTCATAATAAATGATAAGATGATGGTTGTCTAAACAGTAAGAGCCAAAGGAATTAGAAACAAAGTAAATGTGACCTCTTGATGATTTTGGAAGTTCCAGGAAGAAAAAATCACTGGAGCAAATTAAAGAAAGAGAGAGGGTGTGTGCGGATGTGCCGGTGTGTGTGTGTGTGTGTGTGTGTGTGTGTGTGTGTGTTTGCACCTCTGTTGTTTTTCCAGGAAAGGTAGATCTAACATTGTGTTTTAGTCTTTCCGCATTTTTTTCAAGTAAATGACTTCCTAATACTCTAAGAGGAAACGCATGTGATAGTTTTCTTTTCTCTTAAGTATACAATTTTTAATAAGTTCCTATTTCTTAGAATTTTGTATTGTAATTGTCATTTTAATTTTCCTGAGGCTATAAATCTTAACTTCCTACTTGATTCAAGGCACAAGGATAAACTTCTTAGAATGGAAGTTTTTGTGTGTTTTATAAGTGTTTTTTTTCTGGAAGATATTTTTAATTTTTTCTTTTGTTAAAATTTGAAACAAATATGACAAACTGCTGATATTTATTACACCTGGGTAATGGGAACATAAATATTTTATTAATGCACTATATTGTATAATGTTATATTATACTTCTGTATACTGTAAACATATGAAATATATAGTATTGTATTACAATTAAATTTTTCAAAATAGACACAAACTCTTCCCAAGTTATTGTACTCCCAAATTCTTGGCAGCAGGAACACTCCTCACAGTAACATCCTGCACCCAGCATCAACATGAATTTACATATCTAAATATTAACAGGATTTAGAGTTGGTCTCAGGAATAGGGAGCATTTGTCTTATTCTGTTCCAGGATCCCACCTGGTTACTGGATTATATTTTGTTGTTATGTCTTCTAAGGCTCTTCTTGGCTATGACAGTTTCCTTGTTTTTAATGACTTTGAGAGTTTTGAGGACTGCATGTCAGGTATATTGTAGAATGTCTCTCAACTGGGATTTGTCTAATGTTTTCCCTTGATTATACTGGGTTTATGGGTCTCGGAAGGACGATCACATAGGTAAAGTGCCATTCTCACCACATCATATCTAGGGTTCATACTATCAACATGCTTGATGGCTTTGATGTTGGCCTCAATTACCTGGATGTGATAGTGTTTGTTCAGTTCTTCCATTGTAAAGTTACTTCCCCCCACCCCCACTGACTCTCATCTCTTTGCAAGGGAAGTCACCCTGCACAGCCCATGCCTAAGGAGTGGGGAGTGTCTACATCAATTATTTGGAATTTTTCTGCATGGAGAATTTGTCTCTTTTCCCCTATTTATTAATTTATTCAATTATCTGTTTCTATCAGTGTGGACTTGTGGATGTTTATTTTCTACTTTAAGTTATAATCCAATACTATGTTATTTTGTTGCTCAAATTGTTCCAGCTTTAGCCATTGGCAGCTCTTTTAGTTAGTTCCTGCAGGGCATATATTTTTATATAAGTATGCTATCTTATATGACATTCAGACTGTTGTATATATTCATTTTTAAATGTCAATTTGTTCAAATTATAAAAGTAATACATGCTATGAGAGATAGATTTAATAATACAAAATGCATAAAAAGCTAAAGTCATATAGAGCACATAACTCAGTATGAACATTTTAACATATTAAGCTTACTTAACACATTCTTTGGTCCTCAAAGGAACACAATATGGAAAATATGTTGATGAAAGAGAATATTTGTCTCTGAATTATTTATTGATTTTTCCTAATTAAAAAGAGAAATAGGCTGGGCGCGGTGGCTGAGGCATGTAATCCCAGCACTTTGGGAGGCTGAGGCTGGTGGATCACCTGAGGTCAGGAGTTCAAGACCAGCCTGGCTAACATGGTGAAACCCCGTTTCTACTAAAAGTACAAAAAATTAGCCGGTCATGGTGATGCGCGCCTGTAATCCCAGTACTCGGGAGGCTGAGGCAGGAGAATCGCTTGAATCCAGCAGATGGAGGTTGCAGTGAGCCGAGATTGTGCCATTGCACTCCAGCTTGGGCAACAAGAGTGAAACTCCGTCTCAAAAAAAAAAAAAAAAAAAAAGAAAAAGAGAAATATATATATTTTTCTTTTCTCTTAAGCACACAATTTTTAATAAGTTCCTATTTCTTAGAATTTTGTATTGTAATTGTCATTTTAATTTTCCTGAGGCTGTAAATCTTAACTTCCTACTTTATTCAAGGCACAAGGATAAACTCTTAGAATGGAAGTTTTTGTGTGTTTTGTAAGTGTTTTTTTGTAAGATGTGATCAATGATTCAAATCACTTAGTATAACATTTTTATTAAAAAAATAATTTTGCAAATTACTTGGCAATTAAAATGGTTATCATACATCCCTTCTTTGTAATTCATACAGACCAATACCTAAAAGTATAAAGAGCTAAGCCATTGTTGATGTACAGCTACTTAATAGAATATTACCGGTAGGATGATTATGATTTTTACTCAAAAAATGGCAAGAGATTCCAACCAACTAATGGAATGAAGAATGAGTTTCCAGAAAACACATTTCTCAGTACTGAGAATAAAGCAGAAGAGGAAAACTAAGTAAGACACTACACAGCCAAGCACTGGCCCCCAAACTCTAGAATCTTACTAGCAGGGTCTGGAATTTTTAGTTTTAAATTGATGGTAAAGATGAAGACCTGTAAGGAATATGTACATTCGCATTTTTATTCCTGATATTTTAATTTTAATAAATCTCTGTGCCATTAAAAGTTTACGTTTGAACCTTTTTTTTTCCTAAAAAGTGTATACGGCTATTGTATTTTTTGAGTCTTTGCAAAATCTCTCAGACTATTCTTTTCTTGTCCCCATAAATAAAAGAACGTTAATTCTAATTGTAATGGTTTCTGACTTGAAATTCCTATACTTTTAAAAATGGAAATTGAGTTTCTGATCTCCAGTTTTTGTCTTCGGAGGAAAGCTTTCAAGTTTAAATAAACTATTTGAAGCTACCTGGGTTTTAAATTAATATTCATTTATTACAGTAGAAATTTTAAAACCTAGGTTTTTTCAAGGTTTTATGTCTTTTGTCAATCTTATAAACTTATGTATTGAGTCAATGTTTTACAAATCAGAACTATTACTTCTGGAAGAGGCTTTGATAAGTGTTCAATTACCTCAATTTTTAAAAATTAGACTATTTACAAATTTAGTAAATTAAATTATTTAAATATTTTAAATGCATTCCTAATTACATTCAATTTTCTTTTTAAATACTTTAAAATTTGGAGCCCTATCAAGTTTTTCCTAAATACTTAATCATACACTTAATAAATTAACTTACAAATATAGTTAATCTCAAATACCTTAAGCACACAATACAGTTTATTTATTTTGGCAAATTATTTTATAACATTCAGCTTAATTCCAAAACTCTAAAATTAATCACATAGTTTATTAGGAATTGCAAGCTTTATATGTCACAATCTCTTAAACACTACAAACATTTTAAATTCAAATATTGGGAGACTATCCAAAACTTATTCTCCTTTTTTTTTTTTTTTTTTTTTGACAGAGTCTTACCCTGTCGCCAAGGCTGGACTGCAGTGGCACAATCTCGGCTCACTGCAACCTCCGCCTCCTAGGTTCAAGCAATTCTCCTGCCTCAGCCTCCTGAGTAGCTGGGAGTACAGGCGAGCGCCACCATGCCTGGTTAATTTTTGTATTTTTTAGTAGAGACAGGGTTTAACCATATTGGCCAGGCTGGTCACTTATTCTTAAACCTAGCACATAAACTGTAAATCTACAAGTTTGGTTTACCTTTTATTATTAATTTCCCAGGGATGAAAAACTATTTGTGTAAAGAAAACCAGAGTAATACTATTAACATGACATTACCTGATAAGATGAATTGACACTACTTTCAGGTGGAATTGAAGTTATTGTCTTTGTTCAGGCTGCTATAACAAAGTAACATAAGCTAGATGGCTTTCAAACAATAGAAATTTTTCTCTTACAGTTCTAGAGGCTGGGAAGTTCAAGATTAAGGGGCCAGCAGATTCAGTGTTTGGTGAAGACCAGCTTTCTGGTACATAGATGACCATCTTCTCTTTGCACCCTCACATGGTGCAAGGGGGGTGAGAGAGCTCCCTGGAGTTTCTTTTATTAAGAGCACTAATCCTATTCATGAGTGCATACTGTTATGATACATAACAGAGAACAGCACTTAGCATTTCCCTCTGCAATATTTATTACACTGTTTCAGAATTATTCTGTAATAGCAGGGGGTCGGGGGTTGGGGAATGGTCATAGAATGAGTTTAACCGGAGGCTTTCTGTAAAAGGCAGTGAGGGATTATTGAGGATTTGTGAGTAGAGGGGTAAAGGAATCTGCCTTATATTTTAGGAAGACTGACCTGACAGTAGTTTGGAGAAAGGGTTCAAGTAGGGTGAGATTGGAGGCTAGCAGATCAGAAGGTCTGAGGATTTTGTCCAGGAAAGTGATGAGTCTGAACCATAAGGAGACAAAGAACAGGGAAAGTATTAATAAGTTACATTGACTAGCATACGTAATAAATAGGATGTGGAAGGTGAGAGAGAAAAAGATGGTGAGGATGCTTGAGTTTTCTAGGTTAAATAATTCCTCATTAAGATGAAACACACAGCTGGGGTGTTTCTTCCCTGTGTTACTATTTCCAGCTTTCCAGATAGACTAATCTTCTGCAAAAGAGGTTTCCAGGAACACTATGATGAAGAAATGAGTTTTCTATTAGTTTATCAGTTTGTGTCACAGGCCTTAGCAATTTCCTGCCCAGAATCTGCATAAAAACATCTTAGCCCAAGATGGGAAGTGATGGCAATACTATGTAGACCTGAACTCTTCTGAAATGCATGTCTAAGTATTCCTGACCAGGAACGATGTGCTCTGAAATGATGCTGCCTACTGCTCCAAGCAAGTGATGAAAATATGCAAGTATTGCTCAGAAGGCATGTCTAATTGGATAGTATCCTTTTGGGTGGCAAGGAGAAACTATCCTGTAAGAAAACAGGATGTAGAGAGTATTTGTCTGCCAAGATTCTTCCCAACTGCTGTTTCCCAATGGTCAAATTTTTGTCCCACAAGGAGATAATGTCCCTGCACTTCTGGGTTGTGTCATCCAGTCTCTTCAGTGACATCTTGAGATGCTAGGTCCCAAACTTTGCTGTGTAGTGTTTATTTAAAACCAGAACTGATGGTAAGAACCAGAAACTCCAGGTGTGCATGTGTTCAGCCAAGGCAAAAGATCCAACACACTCAGGGAAAGTTACTGAGTGTTCTCAGGCAGCAGAACAATGAGGATTAAGGAGAAATTAGGGTAGTGACAGGTGGGGTAGTAGTTGTGAAGATAGGTGGAGTTGGAGGAAACTGAAGGGGTCATAAGATCCATGTCCCATACATAATTTATCCTTCTTTTGCACTGGCGGAGGCATCACACTAAGTGTTTGATACATATCACCTGATCTTCACATCAACCCTATACACGTTTTACACATAAGGACATTAAGGTTCAGAGGCATAATATGTGTTGACAAAGCCCACATGGCTAGTAAGTGTTGAGGCTAGAATTCAAACCCAGTTTGCTTGGTTCTAACACCTGAGATTTTTCTATAGGTCACACTGATCTAGTAGATAACTAAAAGTTGTTTATGAGGGTTAAACTTCTATGCTTTTGTCCTCTTATAGGCTACATTATAACATACTTCCTATGTTAAAATTTAATGTCTCAGAAAACTGAACTAAAATCTCCTGCCCATTCTCACATATTTTCTCCAAATGAAGTAGGTAGGAATCTACATAGTATGAATAAAAGAGTTACTTTACATATGCAATGATTCTTGGCTTCTGTAGTTATTAAAGAATTATGAAGCTAATGGTATCCCAAAAACTACATACAATGTTGAATCAGGAAGAAATTGAAATCCTTAACAGAACAATAATGAGTCCTGAAATTGAATTGTTAATAAAAAACCTACCAACCAAAAAAACCCTGAAACAAATCGAATCACAGCTGAATTCTACCAGACGTACAAAGAAGGGCTAGTATCAATCTGACTGATGTTATTTCAAAAAATCTAGGAGGAGGGACTCCTCCCTAACTGATTCAGTGAGGCCAGCATCATTCTGATAGCAAAACCTGACAGAGACAAAACAACAACAAAATAATAATAAAACTTCAGGCCAATATCTCTGATGAATATAGACACAAAAATCCTAAAAAAAAAAACCAAATCCAGCCACACATCAAAAAGCTAATTCACCATGATAAGTAGGCTTTATTTCTGAAAAGCAGTGTTAGTTCAACATGCGTAAATCAATAAATGTGATTCGTTACATAAACAGACCTAAAAACCAAAACCACACGATCATCTCAATAGACACCGAAAGGGCTTGCAATAAAATTCAACATTCCTCTGTGTTAAAAACCATCAACAAACTAAGCATCAAAGGAACATACCTCAAAATAATAAGAGCCATCTATGACAAACTCACAGCCAATATCATGTTCATACTGAATGGACAAAAGCTGGTCACATTCCCCTTGAAAACCAGAACAAGACAAGGATTTCCAATCTCATCACTCCTATTCAGAATAGTACTAGAAGTCCTAGCCAAAACAATCAGGCAAGAGAAAGAAAAGACATGCAAATAGGAAGAGAGGAAGTCAAACTATCTCTCTTCACAGATGATATGATTTATACTTAGAAAATCCCACAGTCTCTGCCCAAAGGGTCCTAGAACTGACAGACAACTTCAGTAAACTTTCAGGATATAAAATCAGTGTACAAAAATCAGTAGCATTTCTAGACACCAATAACATTCAAGTTAAGAGCTAAATTAAGAACAAAATTCCACTTACTATAGCTTTAAAAAGAACAAAATATCCAGGAATACAGCTAACCAAGGAGATGAAAGACCTCAACAACAAGAATTACAAAATACTACTGAAGTAAATAAGTGATCACAATGCTATTTCTATCAAACAATCTGCATCATTTTTCACAGAATTAGAAAAAAAGACTCTAAAATTTATATGGAACACAAAACAGCCCAAATAGCCAAAGCAATCCTGAGCAAAAAGAACAAAGTCGGAGGCATCATACTACCCAACTTAAAACTATACAAGACTACAGTAACCAAAACAGCATGGTACCAGCACAAAAACAGACACATAGACCAAGGGAAAAGAAAAGAAAATCCAGAAATAAAGTGATACACCTACAATCATCTGATCTTTGACAAAGTTGACAAAAACGAACAATGGGGAAAGAACTCCCTATTCAATAAATGATGCTGAGATAATTGGCGAGCTGTATGCAGAAGATTGAAACTGGATCCCTTCCTTTCACCATATACAAAAATTATGCCAAGATGGATTAAAAAATTAAATGTAAAACCCAACACTATAAAAATGCTAGAGGAATACTTAGGAAGTACTATTCTGTACATAGGCCTTGGCAAAGATTTCATGAAAAAGACTCCAAAAACAACTGCGGCAAAACCAAAAATTCATAAGCAGGGCCTAATTAAACTAAAGAGCTTCTGCACAACAAAAGAAACTATCAACAGAGTAAATAGGCAACCTGCAGAATAGGAGAAAATACTTGCAAACTATGTATCCAACCTACAGAATAGGAGAAAATACTTGCAAACTATGTATCCAACAAAGGTCTAATATCCAGAATCTATAAGGAACTTAAATTTACAAGCAAAAAAAAAAAAAAATACAACAACAAATAACCCCATTACAAATGGGCAAAGAAAATGAACAGACACTTCTCAAAAGAAGACTTACAAGAGGCCAACAAACATGAAAAAATGCTCACGATCACTAATCATCAGAGAAATGCAAATCAAAACCACAATGAGATACCATCTCACACCAGTCAGAATGGATATTGTTAAAAAGTCAGGCCTGGCACTGTGGTTCACGCCTGTAATCCCAGCACTTTGGGAGGCCGAGGTGGGTGGATCATGAGGTCAGGAATTCAAGACCAGCCTGGCCAACATGGTGAAACCCTGTCTCTACTAAAAATACAAAAATTAGCAGGGCGCAGAGGCAGGCGCCTATAATCCCAGCTACTTGGAAGGCCTTGAGGCAGGTGAATCGCTTGAACCTGGGAGGTGGAGTTTGCAGTGAGCCGAGATCGCGCCACTGCACTCTAGCATGGGCAACAGAGTGAGACTCCATCTCAAAAAAAAAAAAAAAGTCAAAAAATAGCAGATGTTAGTGAGGTTGTGAACACTTATAAATTGCTGGTGAGACTGTAAATTAATTCAGCCACTGTTGAAAGCAGATTGGAAATTTCTCTAAGAACAAAAACAAAACTACCATTTGACCCAGCAATCCCATTACTGAGTATATACTCAAAGTATATATCTATTCTACCAAAAAGATACATACACTCATATCTTCATTGCAGCACTATTCACAATAGCAAATATACGGACTCAATCTATATACCTATTAATGGTAGGCTGGAAAAAGAAAATGTGGCACATATACAGCCATATAATACTATGCAACCGCAGAAAAAGCAAAATCGTGTTCTTACCCGAAACGTGCATGCAGCTGGAGGCCATTATCCTAAATGAATTAACACAGGAACAGAAAACCAGATACCACATGTTCTCACTTATAAGTGGAAGCTAAACATTGAGTACACATGGGCACAAAGGTGAGAACAATAAACACTGAGGCCTACTTACAGGGAGAGGCTAGGTGGAGGATGAGGTTCAAAAAACTACCTTTTGGGTACTATGCTCACTACCCGGGTGATGAAATCATTTGTACTCCAAAGTACGGTGATACACAATTTACCCATCTAACAAACCACACAAAGACCCCCTGCATCTAAAATAAAAGTTGAAAAAAAATAAAATTTGTTTGTTTTTAAAAAGTTATGCAGAAAAGGCAAAACAAGATGGTCAAATAAAAGTCTCCAGCAATTATTTCCTTCACAGGAGCACCAAATTTAACAACTATCTACAAACAAGAACACCTTTATAAGAACCAAAAATCAGGTTAGCAATCATAGTACCTGGTTTTGACATCAAATTAAGGAAAGAGGCACTGAAGAGGAGCATAAAGGTAGTCTTGAATTGCCTATACCACCCCTCCCTGATTCCCCTACAGTGGCTGCATGGCACAGAGCCAAGTTCAATCTGCGAACTTGGGGAAGGGAGAGTATATGATTGTAGGACTTTGCATTGGAGCCCAGTGTGGACCTGTCACAGCGGAAAGCAATACCAGGCAGAACTTAGCCAGCATATACAGAGGAAGAATTTAGACCAGCCCTAGCCAGAGGCAAATCATCCATCCCAGCTAGTGGAACCTGAGTTCTGTCAAGCCCTGCTACTGTGAGCTAAAATTCCCCGGGGTCATAATAAACTTAAAGACCAGTCTAGTCCACAAGGACTGCAATTCCTGGGCAAGTTCTGGTGTTGTGCTGGCTCAGAGACAGTGGACTTTGGGAACACATGACCTAGTGAGATACCAGCTGAGGTGGCCAAGGGAATGCTTGTGTTTCCCTTCCCCAGCCCCCAAAAGTGTAGCTCATAGCTATGGGAGAGATTCCTTCCCTCTGCTTGAGAAGAGAAACAAGAGAAAAGAGGACTTTGTCTTATAACTTGGATACCAACTAAGCTACAGTAGGATACGGCACCAGCCAGAGTCCAGGCCCTAGCTCCTAAGACAACGTTTACAGATGTACTTTGTGCCAGAAGGGAAGCCAGTGACTTGAAAGGAATGAGGCAATCCTGGCAGAATTCATTACCTGCTGACTAAAGAGCCCTTGGGCATTCCATAATCAGCAATGGTAGCCAGGTAGTACTTGCTGCAGGCTTTGGGTGAGACTCAGAGCTGTGCTGGCTTTAGGGTGTGACCCAGCACAATCCAGTTGTGGTGGCTACAGGGAGAGGCTCCTTCTGCTTAAGGAAAGGAGAGGGAAGGGTAAAGGGGACTTTGCCTTGCAGCTTGGGTACCAGCTTAGCCACAGTGGGGTAGAGCACCAAGTGGACTCCTGAGGTCCCCAACTTTTGGCTTTGGTTCTTGGATGGCATTTCTGCAACTGCCCTGGGTGAGAGGGGAGCCCACTTCCCTAAAGAGAGTCCCAGGCCTGGCAGCATTCACCAAATAATGACTGAAGAGTCCTTGGGCCTTGAGTGAACATTGGCGGTGCCAGGCAATACTTGCCATGGGCCTGAGTGGTGGTGGCCATGGGGAGTCCTGTTTGAGGAAATGGCAGGGAAGAGTGGGGAGGTCATTGTCTTGCAGCTTAGGTGCCAGCTCAGCCAGAGTAGAATAGAGTGCTAGGTAGATTCCTAAAGTTCCTGTCTCCAGGCCTTGGCTCTAGAAAGTATCTCCAGATCCACGCAGGGCTGGGAGGAACTCACTGTCCTGAAGGGAAAGACACAAGCCTGGCTGGTCTTGCCACCTGCTGATTGTAGAGCCCATGGGCCTAAAGTGAACATAGGCAATAGCCAGGCATTTGTCACTGCAGGTCTTTGATGCGTCCCAGTGCTGTGCTGGCTTTGGGTGGAGTCCCAGGGATGGAGGCCACAGGGGTACTGTGTCACCCACTCCCACAGGTCCAGGCAGGTCAGCACAGAGAGAGAGAGAGAGAGAGAGAGAGAGAGAGACTCTTTATCAATGGGAAAGTAAGAGAAGAGAAGAATAATTGTTGGTAAACCAGGCAATTATCCTGAATTTTATCCCAGACCACCAAGGCAGTACATTTATGAGTCTGCAAGAGCCACAGTGTTACAGATACAGCTGCAGTGGCCAAAACAGATACAGCTGCAGTGACCAAAGATTTAGATCACAACACCCAAGTCCCTTTAAATACTTGGAAAGCCTTCCCAAGAAGGATGGGTACAAAAAAGCCCAGACTGTGAAGACTACAATAAATACCTAAGTCCCCAATGCCCAGACACCAACAAACATCCACAAGCATCAAGACCACCCAGGAAAACATAATTTCACCAAATGCATAAATAAGACCTCAAGAGCAATCCTGGAGAGACAGACATCTGTGACATTTCAGACAGAGAATTTAAAATAGCTATTTTGAAGAAGCCCAATGAACTCCAAGATAACACAGAGAAGGAATTCAGAATCCTGTCAGATAAATGTAACAAAGAGACTGACATAATTACAAAGAATCTTCATCAACACCAGACCTGTCCTACAAGAAGTGCTAGCTAAAGAGAGTTCTTCAATCTGAAAGAAAAAGACCTTAATGGGCATTAAGAACTCATCTGAAGGTACAAAACTCACTGGTAATAGTAAGTATGCAAAACACAGAATATTGTAAACTGTAATTGAAGTGTGTAAGCTACTCATATCTTGAGTAGAATACTAAAAGATGAACCTATAAAAAATAACTACAGAAACATTTCAAGAAATACACAACATAATAAGACATAAAAAGAAACAACAAAAAAGTTTAAAAACGGGGGGAGGAAGTTAATGTGTGGGGTTTTTATTAGTTTTCTCTTTGTTTGTTTGTTTGTTTATGCAATCAGTGTTAAGTTCTCATCAGTTTAAAGATAGTATAAATTATAAGTAATCAGTTTAAAGATAGTATAAGTAATAAGATAGTATAAGTTATAAGATATTATTTACAAGCCTCATGGTAACCTAACATCAAAAAACATACAACAGGTACACACAAAATAAAAAGCAAGAAATTAAAACATACCAGCTGAGAAAATTGTCTTCACAAAAAAGAAGACAGGAAGGAAGGAAAGAAGGAAGAGAAGACCACAAAACAACCATAAAACACATAACAAAATGCCAGGAGTAGTCCTTACCAATCAATAATAACATTGAATGTAAATGTACTCAACCCTTTAATCAAAAGACATAGAGTGGGTGAATAAATAAATAAGCAAGACCTAATGATCTGTTGCCTACCAGAAACACATTTTACCTATAAATACAAGCATGTCTTTTTGCATGACTATAAAATAGTTTTTGGTTTTTGGAAAAGATAAACAAAACTATAGATTAGTCATGCAAAAAGATATCCAACATAAATGAAATTCAAAAAAGAGCAGGAGTAGCTGTAGTGATATCAGACAAAATAGATGCCAAGACCAAAAGTATAAAAAGAAACAAAAAAGGTCATCATAGAATGATAAAGTGGTCAATTCAGCAAGAGGACGAAACAATTTTAAATATATATTCACTCAACAGATATATAAAGCAAATATTATTAGAGCTAAAGAGAACAATAGACCTCAATACAATAGTAGCTGGAGACTTCAACACCCCACTTTTGGCATTGGACAGATCATCCAGACAGAAAATCAACAAAGTAACATAGGGCTTAATCAGCACTATATAACAAATGGACCTGATAGATATTTACAGAACATTTCATCCAATGGCTGCAGAACACACATTCTTCCTCTTAGCACATGGATCATTCTCAAGGATAGACCATATGGTAGGCCATAAAACAAGCCTTAAAACATTCAAAAACATTGGCCAAAATAAAATAAATCTAGAAATCAATAGCAAGAGGAGTTTTGGAAACTTCACAAACATGGAAATTAAACAATATGCTCCTGAATGACAAATGGGCCAATGAAGAAATTAAGAAGGAAATTTAAAAATGTCTTGAAACAAAACAAAATGGAAACAAAAAATACCAAAACCTATGGGATTCAGTAAAAGTAGTACTAAGAGGAAAGTTCATAGCAATTAGCACCTACATCAAAAAAGTAGAAAAACATCAAATAAACAATATAACAACGCATCTTAAAGAAATAGAAAAGCAAGAGCCAACCAAACACAAAACTGGTAGAAGAAAATAAATAATGAAGGTCGGAACAGAAATAAATGAAATTGAAACAAATAAATACAAATAATCAATGAAACAAAAAGTTGGTTTTTGGAAAAGATAAACAAAACTGAAAAACCTTTAGCCTGACTAACTAAGAAACAAAGAGACATAAATAAATAAAATCAGAGATTAAAAAGGAAACATTACAACTGATACTGCAGAAATTCAAAGGATCATTCATGGCTGCTATGAGCAACTATATTCCAATAAATTGGAAAATCTAGAGGAAATGGATAAATTCCTAGGTACACACAACCTACCAAAATTGAACCATGAGGAATCCAAAACCTGAACAGGCAGATAACAAGTAATGAGATTGAAGCCTGTAATAAAAATAAAAAACCTAATGGCTTTACTGCTGAATTTAGCTAAACATTTAAAGGAAAACTAATGCCAATCCTACTCAGACTATTCTGAAAAATAGACTAGGATGGAATACTTTCCAACTTATCACATGAGGCCAATATGACCCTGATACCAAAACCAAAGAAAGGCACATCAAAAAAAGAAAACTATAGGCCAACATCCCTAATGAACATTGATGCAAAAGTCCTCAATAAAATACTAGGAAACCAAATTCAACAACACATTAAAATGATCATTCATTATGATCAGGTGGGATTTATTCCAGGAATGTAAGGATAATTAACATATGCAAATCAATCAGTGTGATACATCATATCAACAGAGTAAAGGACAAAAATCATATGATCATTTCAATTGATGCTGAAAAAGCATTTGATAAAATTCAACATCTCTTCATGGAAAAAACCCTCAAAAAACTGAGTACAGAACAAATACATCTCAACATAATAAAAACCATATACAACAGACTCACAACTAGTGTTATATCAAGTGGGGAAAAATTGAAAGCCTTTCCTCTAAGATCTGGAACACAACAAGGATGCCCACTTTCACCACTGTTATTCAACCTAGTACTGGAAGTCCTAGCTAGAGCAATCAGACAAGAGAAAGAAATAAAAGGCTTCCAAATTGAAAAGGAAGAAGTCAAGTTATCCTTGCTTGCAGATGATATGATCTTGTTTTTAGAAAAACCTAAGACTTCACACACACACACACAAACTATGAGAACTGAAATTCAGTCAAGTTGCAGGATATAAAATCAACATACAATAATCAGTAGTATTTCAATATGCCATTAGCTAACAAATTGAAAAACAAAAAAGTAGTCTCATTTAGTAGCTAAAAATAAAATAAAATACCCAAGAATTAACCAAAGAAGTGAAATATCTCTATAATGATAACTAAAAAACACTGATGCAAGAAATTGAAGAGGATACCAAAAAGAGAGAGAAAAATACTCCATGTTCATGGATTAGAAGAATCAATATTGTTAAAATGTCTATACTACCCAAAGAAATAATCTACAGACTTAATGCAATCTCTATCAAAATAACCATGATATCTTCACATAAATAGAAAAATAATACTAAAATTTATATGAAACCACAAAAGACCCAGAATAGTGAAGTAATCCTGAGCAAAAAGAACAAAATGAGAGGAATCACATGATCTGACTTCACATTATACTACCGAGCTACAGTAACCTGAACAGCATGGTACTGGCATAAAAAAAAAGACATATATACCAATGGAACAGAATAGATAACCCAGAAATAAATCCATGTATCTACAGTGAACTCATTTTTTATAAAGGTGCCGAGAACATGCAATGAAAAAAGGACAGTCTCTTCAATAAATGGTGCTGAGAAAACCAGCTATCCATAAGCAGGAGAATGAAACTAGAGCCATATTTCTCACCATATACAAAAACCAAATCAAAATGGATTAAAAATATAAATATAAGACCTCAAACTATGAAACTACTAAAAGAAAACATTGGGGAAACTCTATAGGATACTGGACTGGACAAAGATATCTTGAGTAATGCCCCAAAAGCACAGGCAACTGAAGCAAAAATAGACAAATGGGATCACATCAAGTTAAAAAGCATCTGCGCAGCAAAGGAAACAGTCAATGAAGTGAAGAGGCAATCAAGAGAGTGGGAGAAAATGTGTGCAAACTATCCATCTGACAAATGATTAATAACCAGAATATATAATCAGCTCAAACAACTCTATAGGAAAAAATCTAATAATCCAATGAAAGAATGGGCATAAGACATAAATAGACTTTTCTCAAAATAAGACATACAAATGGTAAACAGTTATGCTCAATATCAGAGAAATGCAAATCAAAACTACAATAAGTTATCATTTACCCCAGCTAAAACTGCTTTTATCCAAAAGATAGGCAATAACGAATGATGGTGAAAACATGGAGAAAAGGAACTCTTATACAGAGTTGGTGGGAATGTAAATTAGCACAACCACTATGAAGAACAGTTTAGAGATTCCTCAAAAAACTAAAAAAAGAACTGCCATATGATTCAGTAATCCCATTGCTAGGTATACACTCAAAAGAGAGGAAACCATTATATTGAAGGGATATCTGCACTCCATGTTAATTGCAATAGCTAAGATTTGGAAGCAACCTAAATGTTCCTTAACAGATGAATGAATAAAGAAATTTGGCACATATACATAATGGAATACTATTCATCCATATAAAAGAATGAGATCTGCCATTTTTAAAAGCATGGATGGAACTGGAGGCCATTATGTTAACTGAAATAAGCCAGGCACAGAAAGACAAACTTTGCATGTTCTCACTTATTTGTGGTAGCTAAAAAAATGAAAACAATTGAACTCATGTAGATAGAAAGTAGAATGATGGTTACCAGAGGCTGAGAAGTGTATTGGGGGTGGGGGTGGGGGTGGGAAGGTAGAGGTGGGGCTGGTTAATGGGTACAAAACTATACTTAGAAAGAATAAATAAGATCTAGTATTTGATAGCACAACAGTGTAGCTACAATCAACAATAATTTATTGTACATTTAAAAACAACTAAAAGTATGATTTGATTTTTCGTAACACAAAGAAAGGATAAATGCTTAAAGTGATGAATACCCCATTTATTCTGATGTGATGATTTTTATGCATTGCATGCCTGTATCAAAATGTCTCATGTACCCCATAAATATATATTACTATTCTGTACCCACAATATTTTTTAAAAATTAACCATGTGTACATGCATACACACACATACAAAGTAAAGAGATAGAAGAAAAAAAGACTATAGTCCAAATTCTGTCTTTACCTATGAGCTATGTAACTAGAGGGGGTGGGGGTTTTGGGAGAAGAAGAAATATTTAACTTCTCTGAGCCTCAGTTTCATAATTTGTAAAATGGAGACATAAATACAGTTCACCGGTTTTTGTTGGAATAAGACAATGTGTCTAAAGTGTCCAGCTGTGGGCCAGTCACTTGGTAATTGTGCAGCAATATTTATTCTTCTTGGTGGTGATTTTTAACTTATTTTCAACATGGATTTTAAAAAGCTGATGAACAAAAGGCATTGCTTCCTAGACAAATTTATTTGCAAGCCAAATTTAATATATAATTTTAGAGGATTCCAAGCCCCTTGAAGACCATCTACGGGTTCCTTATTTCTCAAGGGGTTATCAATGGGAACACATTAGGGATTTAGATCTCTGTGCTGCACCTCTGAATTAAAATCTCAGGCATGAGTACAGTCCTCCACATTTTAAACATCCCTCCCACCAAGTAATTCATGCACGCTCACTGCCGTATGTTAAATGACCACAGTTAAGATGACCAACCTGCCATCCTGGGTTGCTGAAGAATGCTACCAACGTGCACTCAGAATGTGTTTATATGTGCTTGGCTTGGCTTTTCCACTAGACAGCAAGCTCCCAAGTAGTGCAAACTCTCTTCAACATCTTCCTTTGCATGCACACATGGTATAAGTGCTCTGACTTGAGTGGCTTCTTCATCAAGGAGGTTCAATTCTTGGTGCTGCAGGAAAATTAGCCATGTGTGATGGCTTCTATTAGAGTCCAGCAGACACTGACTATATTTAAGTTTGTAATGAATATTTTGCAATCTGTCCCTTGAGAAAAATGCAGTCTCTGAGATTTCCCAAGTCCCTCTATAAGTATCAAATAGTTCCTGAATAAGTCAATGCTACAAAGTCAAAGGCACAAAATCGGCAAAGGGTAAATCCCCTATAGATTTGAATCAATTGTGCCTTCAACAAATGCCTATGTACTTTATCTGCATAGTAAATGCCTTTGAAATATAATTCTTGTGGATATTGTTGGGATTCAGGACATTCTGCCCCAAAATATGGCACCTTGGAACTTGAAAAAATAGCAGAAGCGGGAAGGTCACTCTCACCTTACACTGCCCTTCTCCCCTTAAGCAGGTCATAAGACCCTCATTCAAGAGGTACCTTCCCTATACCCAGAGGAAAGAAGCATTCTTATCTTCAAAGACACAGAAATGTCAAGAGGAATCTGAACAAACAGGCTTTGCTAAGTTCTTCTCAGTTACTACCGTTAGATCATACCACCGTTGTCCAATCCTACTTGCTCATGTCCATCCATCTCATCAAACCCAGCGTTAAAAATAAACAAGTTTACCTGTGTCTTTGGATCTTTTTTTTTTTCTTTAGGACAGAGTCTAGCTCTGTCTCTCAGACTGGAATGTAGTGCTGCAATCATAGCTCACTGCAGCCTCAAACCCCTGGGCTCAATTGATCTCCCCTCCTCTGCCTCCCCAGTGGCTGGGACAACAGGTCTTTGGATCTTCATTTCTGAAGGCTTCTGTGTCACATCAAACTTATGTTAAATAAATTCGTAATGCTTCTCTCCTGCTAATCTGTCTGTGTCAGCTCTCTCAGGGACCCTAAGAGGGTTGAGAAAAACCTTCCTCCCATATTATATAAATATATATGGAAAAAATAATCCCACATAATTCCACTGCCTGGAGATAGTCACCTTTAAGTTTTCATGATTATCCGTTCATGTCTATACAGAGATACATTTAGACATGGAAGGAAACATAGGTCATTTCCTTGGGAAGCCTCTCCCTGATCTTCCACCCACGCCCCAGTCTAAATAAGGTTTTCTTGCTATATCAGTTCATAGCATCTGTACTTTTTCTTGATATTCTTTATTAGAGTAGAAAATATTTAATTACTATATTTATTTTCTGCTGTATATTTTCATCATGAGGTAAACTCATTGTGGTAATAACATTGAGTACATTGCTATATGCGCAGCATTTAGATGAGTGCTAGGATGTAGTTGGACAGATATTCAATACATATTTTTTCAGTTAACAAAATGTCACATTACAGGTGTGTACATATGTTTCTAAAGTCAGCGAGCTGTCGTCTCAATCATATTGCCAAATGCCATCAAGAAAGAATCACCTGGAAACAAACAAGGCCACTGTAGCTCTTGTTAGAAACCACTGGATCTTGTAAGCTGGAAACAGAATACAGAATAGGGACTTCACAACACATACACACACACACACACACACACACACACACACACCCCACATTTGTGAAAGACAGTATGAGGCACAGAAAGTACCTGGCTGACCTGAGCCTGGTCTGTTCACCTTAAAAAAAGCATCAGTTGAGAACTGACTCGGGGTGGGGGAAAAGCACCCACTCAGTTAACTCTAGATCTCAGGCCAGATGCCTGTTGGTGTTCAGTGAAAGTTCATTAGGCTTCCAGTGAAGGCATGACCATGATTTCCAACAAATGACACTACTCATGATATCAGGAGTCTCTCTGGAGTACAAGAATTCAGTTTGAATTGTCAGCAGAAAGAGGTGTGAATATGTACAAAGTCATCTTCTTGGAGCCTCAGTTTCTTTATCTTTAAAATGAGGGTAATAAGACCCACTGCAAAATGGAATATATATATCTGGTACATGTAAAATACAATATTTGTCCTTGAGGATGCAAAGATGACTTCAGCAAAGTCCTTGTCCTCCAGTATATATATACACATACACATATACATACATATACATACATATGTATGTATATGTGTATATATATATATGTGTGTGTGTGCGTGTGTGTATGAAGTGATTTTATTATCTTGAATAATAGTATTATATTTATCCTGCAGTTCAAAAAGGTAGATTAGTTTAGAAAGAAACTATTTTGTGGGTATGAAAAGCAAAACTTGATCCTTCCGTTGATACTAATTTATTTAACACCAAGTTTGTGCAAGGTGCTGTGATATATATGATGTATATGATGTCATATGATATATGATATATGATGCATATTTAGATATATGTGTATGCATGTGTGTGATATACATGATACTTACAAATATATGAATTATATATACAGGTTAATATACAAAAGTTTATTGACTTATTTACGTACATATATATGGATTGATCTTCAAAACATCATATTGAGTGGAAATATCATGAGATATGTTAACATACAATCAACCTGGGAGGTGGAGGTTGTGGTGAGCCGAGATCGCACCACTGCACTCCAGCCTGGGCAACAAGAGCAAGACTCCATCTCAAAAAAAAAAAAAAAAAAAATGTAGGTACACAAGACAGCAATAAATAGTTCACATTACTACACACGAAGAGAAACGTGCATTTTAAATACATTAGAATGGCTACCTATTAGGAATGCCAATAGAAGTGAAGTCTGGGAATAAAATACATAAATGAAAAAATGTTTTCAAGTGTCCTTGCATGGACTGATGATAATACACCCAGACTGAAGAATAAGACAACCTCAAACCTCTCTTCACTCCCACCCCCCACAGGAAACCAGCACAGTAAACTTACCTGTTCTAACACTTGCTGTTATTGACAGTTAAGGGCGGAACATGAGGTAAGGCTGTGAGGTGATCTATCAGAGCTATTACTGATGTCGTCCATATTCTGGATCTTTATCCAAAGCTTACTGGCTCTAGGAAATAGAAGTCTGACAAGCATTATGTACATTTCATTTTCCTAATTTCACCTTCAGAAGCTGAAGAAATCTTGAAAGCCTTGGACTGCTGCCATCAGACATAACTAGCTGCCACTGCATTACCTTCCTGACTGTGCAGTAATTAAAATTTGCATCTTTACTGGATTGTTTTTAGAGTTAAGGAACGCATTTCCGTGAATGAAACTGGACACACAAGGCTACACAGAATATGATTCTATTTACATAAAATATCTGGAAGAGTCCATCTCATTAAGACAGAAATCAGATTAGTGGTTTCCAGGGACTGAGGAGAGGGAGGGGTGGGGAGTGACTGCTTAATGGATTTTCTTTTGAGGTGATGAAAATGTTCTGGCACTAGATGGAAGTGGCGATTGCACAACATTGTGAATGTGCTAAATGCCATGAAATTGTATACTTTAAAATGGTTAATTGTTATGTTATGTGATCTTCATCTCAATTGAAAACAAAAAGAGGAAAAGGAGAAAGGGACTTTCCGCATTCTAAGTTCTTAAGAAAGTCCTTTCTCAGTGAAAGGATGACTAAGGTGTTATGCATAGGTCAGTTGAGTGCTGAGTGGGCAGGGGGCAGGGTGGAGAAAAGGCCACAGGCACAAGTAGAATATGGGAGGATGGGGTGTAGAAAGTGCTGCAGTGGGGACCTTTCCCCATACTGATTTAGGGTCCCACTAATTCAGCAAGTGCTCTTCTGCAGCTCTCCACACTGCAATTGAGTCCAGCATGCATACTATACCCACTTCTCATGAATTATCTCTTTTCCCAAAGGGGTGCCCATTCCCTGAAGGCTAGCCCTTCAGCTCTTTCCTGTGGCACAACCTCCCCCAAGGCTTTATCCTATCCTGAGGCCAATCCATTTGAGCATCTGGTGCAAGCAAAACACAATATTCGTCCTTGAAGATACAAAAATACCTTCAGCAAAATCCTTGTCCTCCAGTAGGACCAAGTCTGTGTGGTTTGGATTCCCGTGATCTCCCTGAGCTCATCCACTGCAGCTGCACTGGCCTCTTTGCTATGCCTCCTGAGTGCCTGGCGTGCTCTGGCCCTAGACCCTTGCTCTAATTATTTTCTCTGTTTGAACAACTCTTCTTCAAGTCTTTATTCCAATCTCACAGGGGCCTCTCCTCACCATTCTATTTAATAATACACCTTGCTTCTTCCCCTCACTGACTTCTCCCCAATCTCCTATACCCTGCATTACTTACCAGATCATATATCCCTTCCTAACATAAAGTATTTTATGTAATCATTATGTTTATTATTTTTCCATCTCCTGCTGCTGGAATCTCAGCCTCACAATAGCAGAGTCTTTGGATATTTTACTCACATTTTAATCAAAGGCCTAGAATGTTTCCTGCTGAAAAACAATTGTTGCTCAATAAATATTTGCTGAAAGATTTAAAAGCCCATGGTTCAATTTAAGCACTTTCCTTTCTCTATCAATGTGAAATTTGAATACAGCAAGTTTCCGTAGCTGCCTCTGACAACTTTGCTAAGAGTCTTCTTTGCTGTTACCTAAGAGGAGATTTGAATATCCACATTCAGGTGCTGGGGATATCACATTCGAGCTATTGTACCCTGGCCACAGGCCCAAGGTGCCAGACTGCACATCTCTCCTGCTATATTCACCTTTGAACTAGACCCTCTCTTAGTGCAACAGCTCAGCAGGGAGCACCCTCTGAGGAGTAAGGGGGCTAAATCTCTCTTAAAGACCCTGAAAATGCTGCCGGTGCTGGTTGAAAGGCCCTGGTGATCTGTGATAACCATAGTGACAGAAAACTCCGGGAGGTTTATGGAGCCTCATTGCTAAATTTCCTGCACAACTGTTTCAGCAGAGTGAAGCCCATGATTCAGCAATTGCTAAATGGCACTGGTCACTTACTAGGTGACAAAAATGAGCCCATGGGGGTACAAAGGCAAAGCTCAGGTCAATTCTATTGAGTCTGCCAGGTCCTATCACCAAATATCCCTGTAAATGGAGTGACATTGCTAGGGATGCTCTACAGATTACCTCCATCAAAGATTCAGATAACCATTGTTATCTGATTCTTATCCAATTAACATCCTAACAATTGCTGTGAACATAAGGAGGTGAATAAAATATAGAATTCTGCCCTCAGTTAGTTAATCTAAGGGTAGTGGAGTGTTTGTAAAACTTTTACTCAAAATAGAGAAAAATAAATACCATTACATGAAAAGGTAAGAGAAACTTCTGTGCCTTAACCTCCCACTTTCTACTGGTATATATTTGCATAGTGTAGTTTCTCAAATTGTGGTCCCTAGGCCTTCATCATCTTGATACCTGCAGATGAATATGTAGTAGTATACAAACTCTCAGGCATAGGCCTGGACTTCTTGAAACATCTTTAGAAGCTGGGCCTTGAGGGTGTGTATTTTTAAAATTTCCTCATGTGATTCTTATATTAAAAGTTAAGAACCAGTGTTATGGTACGTTATAATTGATCACACTTGCATATATAGTTTATTATTGTGCCTGACAATTATAAGAAGAGCAGGCGAGATGTATCTCCATTTTGTGGATGAGCAAATTGAAACTCAGACATGGTAAATCCAAAGTTATACAGTTAGTTCACGGCAGAGCTAGAATTAGAACCTGGACTACCCGATTTCACATTTAATCCTTGCCTTACCCCATGCTGGCCTGTTTCTCTGTTGAGGAAAAAAAATGAACCAAAATGTGAAATGACAGACGTTGTTTCCATAGGGAATAAGTCTTTTTTATACAAGCAGGGGCAAATTTTAGTACCAGGAGAAACACTGCCACCTTGTGGCCATGTGGAAGTGAAGCATAGCCTTGTCCGTCATTAGAGAAGTTGATTCCTCCCCGCCCCCACCAACCTCGCCGCTGCCTTGGTTGCACTGCTTTCAGTGATGGATTTGTGTTGAGCTATCCTCACTCTCTACTGATGAAGCTGACGAGTCCTTTGGACTTTGGCCTTTGGTTTTGTGGCTAAGATTTTTTCTCCTAGCTGAGGTTAATTTACTCATTTAGGGCTGGGAACACGAGGTCATCATGCCATGCAATAGCCAGCAGAGCCAAGACCATTCATCTCGGTGGATACTTTCTGCAGCTGACGCATGTCTAGATTTCTAGAACTTTGGCCTTAAAATGAAAATTTTAAATATATATATATATTTGTCATAGTTACAAAATCTTCCTGAAGAAGCCAAGGCTGATTTCAATGTTGGGAAGAGGGACCGCCATCCCTTTCAATTCCCAGGAATATACAGAGATAAGAGGGACTCTTCTCCATTCAATTTCAACACACTAACATCTGGAAATTCACAAGAAAATCTTCATGGGGGGTTTCACTTGGCAGACACATGATACAGAACACAGAATTACGTGGAGGGCCCCAAACACAGCTAGTGCTGTATGGCTAGGCGGACATGAAACATGAAACATTCAGCCTTCAAGATAACAAAAAAGTTTGCTCAAGCCATCCCAGGAATCTGTGGAAGTTGTCAGCTATTAATAAGTCCTCAGTTTGGGCAATCTTTACAAGTGCTTCTCCTGCCTTGAATGTCAAACCTCCCAAGCTGCTGTATAAGTAAAGCCACAGTCAGTGACCACCCCACATGAACAGGCTTCAGGCTGTTCTTGATCTCCTTTCCTCCAATCTCTCTGCTCCTCTTTCTTGCTCCTGCCAGGGAACCTTTAGCAAGCCCTTCCTTTCGTGAGATTTCAGATCCTTGGTCACTTTCCTGACTTCACACACTAAGTCAAGTCCTCCTGTCATGCTCCCACATTACATTTTCTTCTAATGACAACTGCCAAAGTTGTGTTTAGCATTTAACTGTGTCACTATCCCATTAGTGTCTGCCTCTTGACTAATGGTTCCAGGAGGTAACCATGTATATAAGCCAGACCTAGTACAGTGCCTGGCACAGAGTAGAAATACAATAAGCATTTATTGAATGAATGAACAAACCCATAAACAGGGCTAATTTTGGTTCAATAACTTCATTTTTATTCCCCTCAAGTCACATCTTCCAAACCATATCTTTGATGATCTTTCTGCTGCAGCCTCCAGAGTGAATCTGATATTATTTGTTGTTTAGCATCTCCAAGTTGCTGCTGAAACCCTATCTATCAAACTCAAATTTCAAAGTAGGAAGAGGATAGACACAATTTTATAGTTCTAGCAGGACATTAAAGATTGCAAATGTTCTTAACAATAGCCTCCTGATTTCTTAGACTTTTCTTTGTATAACTTTATACAAGTTAATTGATATTTTCAGCCCTTGTCTCCTCTATCTGTAAAGTGGGCATAATAGAACCATTGGATGGAGTAGTCAGATAACATACATTCAATTCTTTTCCATTAAGTCTGATGTTAGTCAATGGTTTTTCCTAGATGCCTTTCACCAAATTGAAAATGTTCCTTCCTATTTCTAGTTTCATAAAAATTTTCGTCATAAGTAGATATTGAATTTTGCCAAACACTTTTTTGTGTAAGCATATACGATGGTACATAGTAGGCACTCAATAAAGATAATTTCCTCCCTCCTTAATTAAGTACTTTCTTTTTTTTTTCCCTCCTCCCCATAACTTACTGGCTAGCTGTTTGGCCAGTATTGAGTCATATGGAAACGACCTTGTTCTGTTGGGAGCAGCTCCAGAACCTATACCTTTGAACTTGGCTTAGGCTTATACTGGAAGTTGAGAGTTAGAGAGGCCCAAAGCCCCAGACAGGGCCAACCCAAGTGTATCTACCTAGAGAAGTCTATTTCAACATCAACCTCTTCTCTTTTATCCTTTGTCCAGAGCTCTCCCTTTCCTCAGCCATCTGGAGACACTCTGTTCACCTGAGCCTGCTAACACAGCAGACTTATGCCCAATTCCTGGGGCATTGCCTCCTTGCCCTCCCCCACCAAGTCTTTAGTTTAAGGTTAAATAAGTCAAGTAAGAACTAAAGTGTTCATGACCCATAGTGGTTAAATGTCTTCACATTCTTTAATGGCATTTGTATTTCAGCAAAATAAATTATGATAACATTTGTATTTTACCAACATATGATACCCCAAAGCAGTGAAATACTATGTACCAAAAAAGAATATTATTGTATTAGTCTGTTTTCACACTGCTAATAAAGACATAACTGAGACTGGGTAATTTATAAAGGAAAGAGATTTTATGGACTCACAGTTCCACATGGCTGGGGAGGCCTCACAATCATGGCTGAAGGCAAAAGAGGAGCAAAGTCATGTCTTACATGGTAGGAGGCAAGAGGGTATGTGCAGGGGAGCTCCCCTTTATAAAACGATCAGATCTCATGAGACGTATTCACTATCATAAGAACAACATGGTAAAGACCCATCCCCATGATTCAGTTACCTCCCATCACGTCCTTCCCATGACACATGGGAATTATGGGAACTACAATTCAAGATGAGATTTGGGTGGGGACACAGCCAAACCATAACAATTAAATTTAAAAGGAATATTAAAAAGAAATTATTTTTATTTATTAACATGGAATAGCAACCATGACCCATTGTTGAGTAAAAAGCATGTTATAAGCGTGTATGGTGTGATCACCTTTCTTTAACTTTGTGTGTGTGTAGATATCTAAAAATTCACAAGAGTTACCTTTGAACAGTGGGATTGGGATTAATTTGCACTTTTTTTTTTTTTAAACAGATCTCACTCTGTTGCCCAGGCTGAAGTACAGTAGCATGATCTTGGCTCACTGCAACCTCCGCCTCCCAAGTTCAAGTGATTCTCCTGCCTTGGCCTCCTGAGTAGCTGGGATTACAGGCACGTGCCACCAAGCCCAGATAATTTTTGTATTTTTAGTAGAGACGGGGTTTCACCATGTTGCCAGGCTGGTCTCGAACTCCTGACTTCAGGTGATGCACTCTCCTCGGCCTCCCAAAGTGCTGGGATTACAGGCATGAGCCACCATACCCGGCCTTTTGCACTTTCTTTTTAAAACTGTTTTGTATTGCTTGAATTTTCTAGATGACTATGTACTGGCTTCATAATCAGGAGGAAAAACAATGATATACTTGCTGGGTTGTACTGCAGATTTATAAACACACAGTCGTTTGCACCTCATGTTGTCTCAGAGATGAGTTAGATATCTTTTCCCTCATTAATTTGTATGATCATTTGTACAGCAAATTTTTCTTTGATGCCTAGACCTGTAAAATTAGTCAAACATAATCCTTACTCCCTTCCACTGCCTTTAGGATAATAAGCTCTATATATAATTAATTAGGATGAGAGTGATAATGATAATAATGTCTACCATTTTTGAGTAAGCCAGACACTGTTCTAGGTGCTTTTCAGAATTGTCTTTAATCCATACCACAAAAAATGAGGGAGGCATTGTTGGCCCTAATAAACAGATGTGGCCTACAGTGTCTTTAGCCTGAGACGCCAGAGAAGGTTTCATAAAGAGGTGGCCTCCAACTAAGACTTGAAAGAGGGGTGGCATTTGACCTTCATGGATGGGAAGAAGGGAATTCCAGGTCAAAAGCTAAGAAAACCGTATAGAAGAGAGTCATTCATGAGGTCAAGTTATGAACCATTTAGTTTGTTAGAACTGCAGGGAAGGCTTCCAAAAGAGACAAGGTTATTGGGGGTAGATTGAGGAGGAGAAAGCTTTGAGTTCCAGATTTAGGAAACAAATCTGAAATCCTTATAATCCAGAGGTTAAGCTGTGCTCTTCAGACAGAGGGGTTTGGATGGTTGGTGGGAGGGTGCCACCCTGGAAAAGAAAGTCCATTTTGTTGCACTCACTTCAGTGTCTTTCGTTTAGGTGACTAGGACACATTGCTCCCACCAATGGCCCTTTCCCAAATTCCTTGCTGCAGCAGCATCCACAAGAATGGACGGAAAGCATACAATGAAGGGAAACTTTTACCTGTGGCTATTTCATTTGCCATGACCTTTGAATGAGCCTTCTTGTCACTTCCCTGCATTTTACTGCAGACTTGTGCTTTTTATTTATAAAGCAGATAGCCAGAAGAATCCTGCAGCTGGGGAAGTCAAGCCCAAAGCTCTGTGTGAAATCTGATGTGTATTAGAATATCATTAGCTCTTTGTGTGTTCTCCTCAATCTGCCAACTCTAGCATCAATGTCATACTATTCCTGTACTGGTGCTGGACTGGGCCTGTGGAGCCCTGGGCATTACTGTAATTATAGGAAAGCTATACTTAGCGCTTATCACATGCCAGATACCATTCCATGGGCTCTAAGTGGAGTATCTCATTTAATCCTCAGAGCAGCACTACATGGCAGATACTATCATTTTCCCTCTTCTAGAAATGAGAAAACTAAAGCCCAGAGGAGGTAAATAAGTTGACCAAGGTGACAAGGTCCCAAATCTAGGAATGGCAGGGATTCAAATGCACAGTCTTCAGAGCCTACACTCCTACCCACTTCCTTATGCCTCCTTTTCTGCCTTCAAGGACCTTACAATGTATATGGGGTACAAGATCTATACATGCAGACCACAGGTCAAGTAACATAGGAGTGCTTGATGGAATGAGGACAAGCACAGATGACCTCAGAGAGGACTCAAAGCTTTCAGAGAGTTGGTTACAGCCTACAGCCTCCTGCGGGAACTAGTGATTTCCCTGGGCCTGTGAAGAGGGGTGGAATTTGGGTAGATTTTTTTGAGAGAGAGGAGAGCACAAGGTGCAGTGAAGAGCAAGATTTGGACTGGGAGTAATAGAGTCAGAAACAAGAATGGGGAAATCATGGAAGGAGTAGCTGGATATGGCTGGAATGACACAGGGATGGGGGCTGGGAAACTCAGAAGAGCTTGGATACATGTGATAAATTAATGATACAATGTTTAAAAAAAAAAAAAGTTCAGCTTCCCTAACACTCGCTATGACTTTTCCATCAAATGCCAGTCATACAGAACACAAATGACTGCTGCATACATAATGTTCCTTCATTAACTGATTCATTCAAGAAATGTTGACTGAACACCTACTCTGTGCTAATCATGATTTCTGCCCTCAGATGGCTTATGGCCTAGCAAAGGGGAGATAATTAAACATCTACAGAAGACAATTATATGTGAGTGCATATCAGAGGTGCATGGTTTAGATGGCATAAGGGTAAGAATTCCACAGGAGTGGCCTTTGGACACCCACAAGAGTGGAATTCCCCTTATACCAAAGCAAGATGGTGGTTTGGACAATATGCATGTGTTATGGAGGAGAGGGGAGAAGGGAGGAAAGGAAAGGAAGATTGGATGTCTGGATAAATCTGCACTATATTTTGACACAGGGATGAGAGACCAGTGTTTTTCCAAGCTTTGTAAAATAGCTCTTTCAACTTTCTTTATTGATTTTTCTTTGCTTTCATCCATGGGCAAGAGATTTAAGCAACAGACGCCAATCTATACTGAAAATTAATGTCACCAACTAAGGTGTTCTTAATAAACAAAATTCACCATGCCCATTACCTTTTTCATGCAGAATGAGTTATCCCATGAGATACCCTAGTCCTTCTATACTTAGACATCTCAGCAGCCTGCTGTTTGCCATAGACACTATTGGACCCTGGATCATCAAGAGATCACCTGCTAACAAATGTGACACATGGCCTCCTCCATCTCTCTGCTTAAAGGTGTCTGTCCTCAGGATACCAAAGCTGGAGGGAAGAAGACAGGCCAGAAGTATTAGGGATATTAGGGAGTTAATGCCCTAGAAAGGCCCCTCAACCAAGGAAAGACTGGAGTTGGCGTCAAGACTCAGCTTCCCTGTGCCTTGTTGGTACAATGTGGAGGTTTGTCCTACATAGCCTTTCAGAGGGACCCCAGTAGAATTGGGCCCCACTTGTCTATAGCAATAGCATAGTTATCAGGGCCTGCCCTATGGGCTTTTCCTTATTCCCTGTCTTACTTTACTACATCATCACCATGTTTCCTGGAATCACCTCTTAAATGAACCACCTGTACCCAAACCTTGCCTCAAGGCTTCTTTCAAAGAAATCCAATCAAAAACATTCTCCAGCAGCCATGACTTGACCTAGACTCAGTTGAGAGTCATTTAAAAGGTGTAAAGATTCTTGAAGATCTCTTTACTTCATAAAAAAGTCCATGTGTCTGTTTTGGGGGTTCTGAAACAGTAAGGCCAATAACAATGAACTTCCTTTTGCCCTAGGATCTAGATTTTCTCTGTAAGTGCTTACTCAACTTGTGAGGGACATGGAGAATATGTGTAGTTGATATTGTTTGTTCTTTTCTACAGAGGAAACTATTCAGCATCCATTTCACCCTTTTGTTTTTCTAGTAGTATTTCCATTCTGATCTACTTTTTCCCATAACTCATAAAGCTTAGGAGAAACTGATCCTGTCCACAGCTCCAGAGGTGGCTCCTGAGTTGCCTGAGTCAATCAGTATATGGCAGACCACACAGGTAGGCAGACGACTAAATTTGGCTCAATCATACTAAAAGGCCAGGTATATGATCCATATCTGAGGGGAGAATTTTTTCATGTTTTTCTCTCTTTTTCTTTGCTATTGAATATGGATAAGGAATCATGCTGTTGATTCACTGATAAAGCCATTGGATGACCATGCAAAAACAAACAACTCTAGTTGAAGCTACAGATTGGAAAACTAGAAAAGAATCCTGTGTCCCTGATAATATCATTGAGACACTGAATCAGCCACCAACACTGACTTCTGCCCAGTAGCCAGTAACTGTCTTTGTGGGGGTCGGGGGAGATTCCTGATCTGTAGCCTTTGACAATTTCTATAGTGTAAATACTCCCAGTATGACAATATCAAGCTATCAACGATTTAACAACTGGCTTTCAAAATTCCTAAGAATTTAGTAATTAGCTCTGTGAGCTGGTACAAGTAGGCTTCAGTGAGCCACACCTTTGGACTGCCTGTCATATGAGGTAATACATTTTTTTCTACAGTTTAAGTCAGCTTGAGTACCTAAACACATCCTGACACTCCTACCCAGAACCCTCTATCATCCTCTTAACAGAAGTCCTCCTGCCTCCCCACTCCCAATCTTTTGACACTCAGGGGAAGCTGATCCTATGCCAGGCTCCAAGAATGGGGCCTGTGGATTAAGCCAATCGACATATCCAATTCTCCAATCATAAGTCATTAATTCAGAGGTCGTTTATGATCTAAACAGTTGAATAAGAATGGCTCTCAGCAGCAAGGACCAGCAGGAGCAAGGGTCAGGGGAGGTGCTTGGAGGACTGGGGGCATAAGTGTCATTTCTTCTGGACTGTGGTATTTAGATAGGTCGATAATGGTTGCAGGCACCTTGTCACTACCAGTTTGGCAAGCAAATATATGAAGAGATGGACAAGAAGTAGATAAATGAAGAGGGTAGATTCAAGAAAATAACAAGGAATCTTGACTGGAGGCACTGGTTTAGGTTAGTCAAACCCACCCCATATCTGAGCATCTAGTAACATATGTCAATAAATTTCCATTTTGCTTAAGCATCTGAGGTTTTTTATTGTTGTTGTTACCATCTCTCAAGGTACAGAGCTAAACACTGGTAGATACTTCATATACACTTTAATCTTCACAAAAAATAAGGAAATTAAGACTCGAAGAGATTAAGCCATTTGTTTCTACCTTTATGAGGAAAATAAATATTTGATCCCAGATCTGTATGACTCTCAATTCACCACTATCATAAGATGCAGATCTATGTGGGAAACCCTACAGTCTCTTTTCTTTTCTCCTGAGTCCTGTATTTGTCTGTTCTTGCATTGGTATAAATAACTGAGACTGGGTAATTTTTTATTTGTTTGTTTGTTTATTTTTTGAGATGGAGTCTTGCTCTGTCGCCCAGGCTGGAGTGTAATGGCACAATCTTGGATCACTTTAACCTCTGCCTCCTGGGTTCAAGCAGTTCTCCTGCCTCAGCCTCTCGAATAGCTGTGATTACAGGTGCCCGCCACCACACCCGGCTAATTTTTTGTATTTTTAGTAGAGATGGGGTTTCACTATGTTGGCCAGGCTGGTCTCATACACCTGACCTTGTGATCTGCCTGTGTTGGCCTCCCAAAGTGCTGGAATTACGGGCATGAGTCATCGCACCCAGCCAAGACTGGGTAATTTATAAATAAAAGATGTTTAATTGGCTTATGGTTCTGGAAGCTGTACAGGAAATGTAGCTTCTTCTGCTTCTGGGAAGGCCTCAGGAAACTTACAAACATGGTGGGAGGTGAAGGGAAAGCATGCATGTCTTACATGACCAGCGAAGGAGCAAGGGTCAGGGGAGGTGGTACACACTTCTCTTTTTCTTTTTGGGATGGAGTCTCGCTCTGTTGCCCAGGCTGGAGTGCAATGGCACGATCTCAGCTCAATGCAACCTCCACCTCCTGGGTTCAAGTGATTCTCCCTGCTTCAGCCTCCATAGTAGCTGGGACTACAGGCGTGTGCCACCACGCCCAGCTAATTTTTTGTATCTTTAGTAGAGACGGGGTTTCACCATGTTGGCCAGGCTGGTCTCGAGCTCCTGATCTCAGGTGATCTGCCCGCGCTAGCCTCCTAAAGTTCTGGCATTACAGGTGTGAGTCACTGTGCCCGGCCTTTGCTACACACTTCTAAAACAACCAGATCTCACAATTACTCACTCACTATCACAAGAACAGCACCAAGGGATTGGTGCTAAACCATTAATGAGAACTCCGCCCCCATGATCCAATCACCTCCAATCAGGCCCTACCTCCAACATTAGGGATTACAATTCGACATGGGATTTGGGTGGGGACACAGATCCAAACCATATCAAGTCCTGTCAAAGGGCCCTATATAACTGAAAAACAACTTGATCCTTAGTTTTAACTTAAAAATGTAAAACAAAACAAAACATTGTTTCTAGTTATCTAATGGGCCCTGGGGTTAATACCAAATTGTAAGTTCATTTCTTGAGGGCCACCTCCTACCAATCTGAGCAAATAGCAATGATACATAGAACGTCTCTAAAGGAAAATAAAAAGGCATAGCCAAGCTCAAAAATAAGATCAATCCTTTCATGGTATAAGAATGGAAACAACTACAAGATGATGACTTGGGCACAACAAGCCAAAGCTAAGTTGGATCAATGCTTGGAAGCAAAGCAAAGCCTGCTTTTAGGTTTGGTACAGAATAAATGTGCCCCACCTGAGGCAGAACAGGAACCAGGCTCCCTTCTTAAAACCACGGGCTGATGTAGAACTGTTGCAGTCTTGCCAGTGCACCACAATGTTTCAGTCTTGTTGTCTGAGGTAGTACCTGGAGTTCTTTGTCTCATGACCAAGAAAATTAAGGAGCCTGGACACAAGGGTGAGGTTGGAGTAAAAGTTTAATAATTGAAAGAAGAAAGCTCTCCGCAGCAAAGAGGAGGCCGAAAGAGGGTTGCCACTTTTACAGTTGAATCCAAAAGCTTTTATAAGAAAAAACTCCTTTCATCTCTGTAGCTGTTTGTGTAACTTCCCTTAACTGTGTAGTAGCTGTCTGTGTAACTCTCCTTACCTGTGCAGCTGCAGGTATGTCTTAGGTAAGCACAAAGTACAGCTTCTCTTGTTTATGAAACTGTGGGTATGTTTTAGGTAAGCCCCTCTCCCTGTGCAAGTTCCCATGGAGCCCATAATGTACATGTCTGAAAAGGGGAGGAAACTTTTTCCGGGGAGCCCGCTGATTATCCAAAGAACAAAGGCTTCTTTGTTAGGCCTTGCTCCCTTATCTCTGCAGCTAAAGCTAAATTTTTCCCCAGGCTGCTCTATCTGTGCCTGTAGCTTTGATTTTTTCAGGCTATTTCTCTGTTTGAAGGAGTTTTACCAAGGACCCCTCCTAACTGTCTGCCTAACCAGTTTCTTTTCCTTCTTCTCTCTCTGAACTTTCTGTCTTGTGGAAGACAGCTAAGACAGAGCTATTAAAACAGAGCTACTGCCAAACACTCCCTGGGACTGTGGCTTCTAGAAAGCTACAGGCCTAAGGGTCTGAGAAGATTCGGCACAGCCTATGACCAGTGGCTGAGCCAAGCTGCCCCCAAATGCATGACTGAATCTGTGATAGTCCTGATATCACCATGATGTATGAGCCTCAAGATTATCTCAGTAAATCTTGGCTCAGAACTGGGGACTCTGGAAGAACTGGCAAAAGAACACACAGAACTATTAAATATGGAGAGGTGAGTGCAGAGAGAAAAAAATGGGCTATTCAAGATGAGCCTACAAATTTCAAAAATTCATAAGGAAAATCACATGAGGAAAGCCAGCCTACAAAGTCAGCATGAAATCACTGCAGTTAAAATTAAAATAATAGAGCAACTCTAAAAAAGACTCTAAAATAACTCAGTAGGATCTTCAAGAAGATAAATAATGGAATAAGATATATTAAACTATGATAAATTGTCAATAAAATAAAGAAAGTGGGTTGAGCCTCAGAGAACTAAAGGGTGTGGGGTGGGGTCGGAAGTGTCTAGAGGATATACCTAAGCCCAGGCCCCACAAAGTTGTCTCTCCCCAGTGGCTGGGGTTCCCTGCCTAGGGACTGGGGAAGGAGAGGTCTAATCTTTTCAATGAAGTGATAACATTAGAGTTATGACAATAGGAGCCAGAAGCAAGGCCAGCCCTGAGCTCTCCATTCTCATGTGTTTCAGGTGGAACAAGAGAAACTGGTCCAGGCCAGGCCCCATCCTCCTAGTGAGAGGTGACAGTGTGCTGGCAGCCCTCACAGCCCTTGCTCGCTCTCAGCACCTCCTCAGCCTTGGTGCCCACTCTGGCCGTGCTTGAGGAGCCCTTCAGCCCGCTGCTGCACTGTGGGAGCCCCTTTCTGGGCTGGTGAAGGTCGGAGCCGGCTCCCTCAGCTTGCAGGGAGGTGTGGAGGGAGAGGCATGGGCGGGAACCGGGGCTGCACATCGTGCTTGTGGGCCCGCATGAGTTCCAGGTGGGCGTGGGCTCAGCAGGCCCCGCACTGGGAGCGGCCAGCCAGTCCCGCCGGCCCTGGGGCAGTGAGGGGCTTAGCACCTGGGCCAGCAGCTGCTGTGCTTGACTTCTCACCAGGCCTTAGCTGCCTCCCCATGGGGCAGGGCTCGGGACCTGCAGCCCACCATGCCCAAGCCTCCCCAACGCGCACCGCCCCCTGCTCCAAGGCGCCCAGTCGCATCGACCATCCAAGGGCTGAGGAGTGCGGGAGCATGGCGGGGAACTGGCAGGCAGCTCCACCTGCAGCCCCGGTGCGGGATCCACTGGGTGAAGCCAGCTGGGCTTCTGAGTCTGGTAGGGACTTACAGAACCTTTATGTCTAGCTAAGGGATTGTAAATACACCAATCGGCACTCTGTATCTAGCTCAAGGTTTGTAAACACCAATCATCACCCTGTGTCTAGCTCAGGGTTTGTGAATGCACCAATCGACACTCTGTATCTAGCTACTCTGGTGGTGACTTGGAGAACCTTTGTGTTGATACTCTGTATCTAGCTGATCTAGTGGGGACGTTGAGAACTTTTGTGTCTAGCTCAGGGATTGTAAACGCACCAGTCAGCACCCTGTCAAAACGCACCAATCAGCTCTCTGTGAAATGGACCAATTGGCTCTCTGTAAAATGGACCAATCAGCAGGATGTGGGTGGGGCCAGATAACAGAATAAAAGCAGGCTGCCGGAGCCAGCAGTGGCAACCGGCCTGGGTCCCCTTCCATAGGGTGGAAGTTTTGTTCTTTCACTCTTTTCAATAAATTTTGCTGCTGCTCACTCTTTGGGTCTACACTGCCTTCATGAGCTGTAACACTCACTGCAAAAGTCTGCAGCTTAACTCCTGAAGCCAGCGAGACCATGAACCCACCGGGAGGAACGAACAACTCCAGACGGGCCGCCTTAAGAGCTGTAATGCTCACCGCGAAGGTCTGTAGCTTCACTCCTGAGCCAGCGAGACCACAAACCCACCAGAAGGAAGAAACTCCGAACACATCCGAACATCAGAAGGAATGAACTCTGGACACGCTGCCTTTAAGAACTGTAACACTCACCGTGAGGGTCCGCGGCTTCATTCTTGAAGTCAGTGAGACCAAGAACCCACCAATTCTGGACACACTAGGGCTCAGCGAGGGCAGAAGGAGGAAGGGACAGATCCAGGCACTGATCCCTTCTGCCTGCTCTGTGGGCACCTCTGCTGTACTAATAAAGTCTGTCTGCACTGCAAGAAGAAAAAAAAAAAAGAGAAAAGAGAAAGAAGAAAGAAAATTTAAAAAAGCAGGAATGAAACATATACAAGTAAAAATGTAAAAGGAACAATAAGAAACATTAAGAATGAAAAATATAGAAAACAAAATACATACCTCAGTGGATAGACTATTCTAGCCGGGCTTAGTAAAAACTAACAGTTAATTTAAAAAGAGTAATGAGAAATTTCCTAAAATGCAACATACGGAGACAATTATTGTTTTTAAAAAAATTAAGAGACCTAGAAAATAACTCAAGAAGCTTCAACAGATAATAATAACAGTTTCAGAAGAAGAGAATGAGAATGGTAAAGAAACACTATTTAAAGAGAAAATAGCTGGGATGTTTTCCAGAAATGATGAAAGCCCTGCCTTTCTAATTAAATCTTATTAAATAGATTAAGTAAAAATAAATACACATTGAAAGTCATTGTTGTGAAACTGCAGAACACATAGGAAAGTAGTAGGGGAAGCTTTAAAAATTACCAGAGGAAAAAAAATTAAAGATTACCTACAAAGGAATGATATTTACACCAAGAGCAGACATAATCAACAGCAACAGATGTTAAGAAAACATGGTTTAATATTTTTAAAGTGCTGAGGAAAATTACAAATGGCCTTGTATAGAATTCTAAACACAAACAAATTACCAATCAGGAGTAAGCATAGGAAAAATTCTAAATTTCATTGATTATATGCCTTATTCAGATAGTTGTACAGAAACTGATGATTCAATATCTAAAAAGTGTCTGATCTAATCAGAGGTCAGAAGACCCTGTGGGCATGCCAATAAAGAAGACCAAGATGTTTGAATATGCAATGCTTTCAATGTGATCTGTGAGCTCCTTCTGCAAATAGCCTTTTTTTCTGCAGCTCATGGGTGACCTTTGGGTGATTCTCCTACCCAGTATGCCCACCACAAAGAGAACCAGATTCACCAGAATGAGGATGATTCTGGACCGTGGGGTCACCTCAACTCGGGAACGTGGCTGTGCTCATTGACATGGGAGAAGTCATGCTTGGGGCCACTAGGTGAAGCCAGGAGGAAAAAAAACACACCACCAAGTACAAAGACTTCTCCACTGTCCTCCTCCCAAAGGAACTCAAAGTTCTTGCTCTGAGTTCACCAAAGTGGAATAGGGTGTTCTCTAACTTAATCTTGTCTTGCAAAGTAGAACTTGCACTTCTGGCCATGAAGAATAACTAGTACCTGAGTTGCCCTACTTCTGTCTAGAAATAGAAAACTGGAGAGCAGACAGCACAGACTGTGATTGCTCAGAAAAGAGAAATTAATGAGCGAACCCTGTGATCACTCAGACTTTCTGCCTAAAGACACTTTCCAGACCATAACACAGGAGGGAACCCTAAGCAAAGCACAACTATCTTACCGACATGCTTACATGTTGAAATGCTAATACTTTGGGAGTCACGGGTTAAATAGAATATATTACTAGCATTAAATTGTAGAAAAGAAAGGTGGCCTACTGGCCAGTATGTAGCTAGAATGGATAATACACAGGAAAGAATATTTCGAAATCCTCATTTGGTTTTCTTAATAATAAAACCTACCCCTTGAAATGTATACTTTCTTATCCACATTCCAGTATCTGGAATACGAAACTGTTTGACAAATAATCATGTGCTGTTTGGAAGAGGTCTTCTTGGCAATAGCAACCTATGGAAATAATTATTTAACTACTAAAAGGGTTAAGGTTAAAAAGGAAGTACCTTCTAAGGGACCCAAGAAGCATTAGAGACAAGTTATATTTAGCATCAGTTAGAGAAAAGGAAGACAAAACCAAAAAGCAAGCCCCTACCAAAAAAGAGAAAACCAGAAATACCAAAAACATTATTTAATTACGTATTTTTACCTATATTTTATAATTCCAAACACAAGGGGCAAAAAAATCCTCCATAAATGGAAGTTCTTTAGGTGGTTCCAGGTATCTGCTTCAGTTTATAACTATCTTCACAGTTTACATTTACAGAAATATAACTATTATTTCTTAAAATTCACATTTAATACAAACTTTCAAAGATATTTAAATGTAGGATAGTAGTAAGAAGGCTTTTAAATCTTAGAAACTTGGGGGCATGACAAGAGCAATTCCTAAATCCAGATGATGATTTTACCATTGCTATGTATAAGCTGCCATTTGTAGCAGGTTTTACGTGGGACATTATTGAACATTTTCGGGGGTGGGGGAAAAATAAGAATCTATTTTATCATCTTTGATTGCAAACATGGGTTCATGACATGTCACAAAGCTACTTTCTCTGAGAGCAGTTAGTATCTCCAAACCAGGCTAGAATTTCTAAGGGCAGTCTTGCCTTTTGGTGGACTATTAAGTATTTTTTTGGTGATATTTCCATGTTTGGGGGTGCATTAGCCATTAAGATGAGCACCAAGGCGAAAATGGAGAGGTGGCAAAGCTCTAGTAATACTCTCCTGCTCAAAATGCTTTTGATGCCTGAGAAAGAAGTAGGTAGTTTTGAGCCAGTAAAATGCATACACATATATAATAGTCAAACATTATAATTTAATGTTTTCTGTGTGAATTCACAATTGAAATATTGTATAATATGACACCAATAAACTGTGCAAAGGTCTTTGAGGTAGAGCCTTATTTAAATTCTGCATTCAAATACATATACTTTACATAAATATCTTCTCAGAGTTATAAACAAAGTTTAGAAATATGGTAAAATCTCTAGAATTATCAGAGGTAATTTAGAGGCAAAGTGGCCTGTTCAGTAACTGATATTTCAGCAAAAGGTCATAGCTTCTTCTATTGATTCATGGAGTGGGGTTAGCCTGTGGATAGACATTTGTACTAACATACACTGATTACATTCATACTACAGAATCATATGTTAGATGCCAGAGCATAATCTTAACCTTTCATCCTCTGCATACACTCCTATTTGGGTACTTAGCATGCCACTGCATTTACTCTTGATGAAGTTTGTCTTCCCAACTAGATTTTAAACATCCTTGGAGGCAGAATCATGAGATATTAAAAATCTACAAATATGTTGGCTCTTCAGCGCTAATAAATGATAAAATGTACCCAGTAAAAAACCAAGCAGTATTTACAGCCAGCTATTAAGAATCTTTTCAAACACTAATTGCATATACTCAGAACTGAATTTGTTGTTTTTCACTCTAGACCAAGCTTTGGATTTCATTTCTGAAGTTTGAATTTTCTGAGTCACTAGTAATGTCCTTGAGGATGATAGTCTGAATTTTCTCTGCAAGAGTACAAAGATTGGCTTTTTTGAGACCTTTAATCAATGTGTCATATGCATCTTTCTTTCCATGAAGTTGATGCCAATTACGAAGCAGTTGAACTTTCTGTTCTGCTGTGTCTTGGACATTGTCATTCTTGATCTCATCTATTTTGGCTTCATTGACACCATTCTTTCTAACAAAGCCTTTAACTTGACTTAGTGTCATGACTCCAGCAATAGTGGTGATATATTTACTCAAGTCAACATCTGAAAAATAGAAAATAGTCTGAAAATTTGTTTTTCTAAATGAAATTCCCATTAGTGAAAACCATGTTTATTTCTCTTTTTATAGTACTTCAGAATATAGCTAAGTCCTAAAGGTCTATGAAGAGCTGACTAGGGGAATACAGAAACAAGACAACCTTGAGTTCTAACTCCAAATCCTGCCATATACCCAGTAATTTGTTAAATAACCTGGGCCACAATACATAACATTTCTGTATCTTCTTTTCTCATTTATAAAATAAGAGGATTGGAAAAGATCACCTATAACATCTCTTATGGATCCAATGATCAATGACCCACAAATCTAAAAGTATAAGCAAAGAGTTTATGACCATCTTATCTCTAAATCACAGATCAAAGAACAACTGAATGGAATCATGTATGTTGTTATAGAGTTGGGTACACTGATAATACCTGAGATCTACAGTACACTTTAACCTCTAGATCTTTTTAGGCAGGAGTTCTGTAATACATCTAGCTGATTATGAAGGAAAAGTTTCTTAAGCCTCAGACTATTGTGTCCTATTGTTACTTGATTATTTTTAACTATGAGTATTCATTATAAATTTAAACAAACTGCCTGATAAATGCTTTATGCTGAGCAGGTAGAACTGTATGAGAAATAACAAGATCCCATAATATGTCACTGAAATTAGTAACATTATTTTACTCTGAAATTGGCCTATTACTCTAAAGGATGCCATCTCTATGAAATAAAATGATAAATGCCTTACCAGATAAATTTATTGCCACTGTTTCCTAGAAAGCAAAAAATGGAAGCAGAGAAAGACAAATAAAAATATATCTTTAGAATATTCTAAATGTGAACTTCTAATTTTTCCTTAATTCAGAAAGAAGTACAATCAGTTGCTTGATGTATAAAATTAGGAAGCTAGATTAAGTGATTAAGAAGGTTACTTTTACCATTCAATTTTTATTCTGAAAGGTTCCGGCCTTGCCAGAAACTAAGCAATATTGTCCTAGTTTTTAAAGGCAAGAAACCTAAAGAATTCATAAAATAGGTTGAGGTTATTTTTCATATAGACTTATTAAAATAAAAAATATAACTACTCTAAAATTTTCTTCCCTGTAACTATTCTTATTCTTAATACCAGAAAATGGCTCAAATTGAAATTTTTTTTACCATATTAATTTAAAGAATCCTAACTCCCACTGAGCCCTGGCCCCAAATAAGAAAATAATTCCATTAAGTGCAACTGGTTTCTTTTCTCGGTGTATTTCTTGCTATCTGAAATATATTGATACCATGTTGGGAAAAGATATGGTGAGACATAAGGTCAACCGGCAGCCAGAGAAAGTTAAGCTGTGCCCTTATGACAAACTTTAAGAGCAATCTCTTTGCTCAGGCTTGGATACTGAACCCATGCCTGGTAAAGGCTGTTTCTCTGCAGGGATAACAACAACACTGAACATGGAGGTTGGCCAAGTTCTTTTTTCAGCTCATTTTCAGCACACTCTCAATTCCCTCCTTTGTTGATTCTTGCGGTTTTTGAATTTGGGTACCATATCATAATTCATCTGTGAGGCCCCTTTAACCTATGCACACACAAACACAAGCAATGTTTAAATAAAGAAAGTAACAGGCCGGATGTGATGGCTCACACCTATAATCCCAGAACTTTGGGAGGCTGAGGCAGAAGGATTGCTTGAGGTCAAAAGTTTGAGACCAGCCTGGGCAACAAAGTGAACCCTGTCTCTATAAAAAATAAAAATAAAAAATTAACCTGGCATGGTGGTGCATGCCTGTAGTCCCAGGGTCACAGTTGAGGCAGGAGGATCACTTGAGCCCAGGACTTTGAGGCTGCAGTGAGCCATGACTGCACCCCTGCACTCCAGCCTGGGCTATGGAGCAAGACTCCATCTCAAACAAAATGAAACAAACAAACAAGAAACAAAAAAGTAAAAGGAAGTAACAAAAAGCCAAATCACTAATTTCTCTATTTTTCTTTTCAAGGAAAGCTGATACCTATTTCAATACCTACAGGATTTAAGGTTGGAGATTCATGAGAACCTTGGTTTTCCTTTCTGTGCTTTCTGCATGTTTTCTGTACTTCCTTTCTCTTCACTGAAAGAACAAAGAAATTTTATCAACTCAGGTCTCAGCCTTGTAGAATGCACGTGAGAACATACTTTCACACTAAGAGAAATATAAGAAGGAAAAAGGAGAAATTCGCAGGAGACCGCTGATTTTGGAACTTTCGTACTACTAAGTCAAGTGTTCTAGTGAAAGGACATATCTTAATTAGTCATCTAATTACCACAGGCTGGCCTAGCAAGGAGATGGCTTTTGACTTACCATATGGCAAGCACCACTCTCTGTCCAGCAAAGATGTGGACGGCAAGACTATGGCAGGATGCAGAAGCCGTAGGACAAGCAAGTCAACATCAACTTGCTATGGATGCCCAGAAATGAAATACACACACAAATAACTCAAGCATACATACTCAATAGGTGTATGCATTAAAGTCAATGTGAGATAGAAGAATCTGTATGTCTCTGAGCACAATTACAGTGCTTAAATATCCCAAATGTATTTTCAGCTAAACAACCGCTAAAGGCAAGGCAAACTTTCTTCTTCAACTGAACTGAAGAAACAGATAATTGTTCTGAGAAGGGAAAATTGGAGAAGGGAAAACTTCTAAGTTACTGAAAGTTGGTGTGACCCTGTAGTTGATGAATGACTTAAAGGGATTTTTCTAGACTAATTATGATAATATCTAATTTTGGCTTTTCTACTGACTCTACTAAGTCACCTTTGTATAACATGTGTCCCCATAGTATTTTAAGTTAAGAAGGAGAAATAATTGAAAACAAGCAATTAGGCCAAGGAAGAGGAGGCAGAGAAGTACAAGTTTTTAAAGTGTTCCCTGCAATGTGTTTCCTGGGAATGCCTTTGCTTCTTGTGTTCTCTTTTTGCATAGGGAGATCTCAATGAATAGTGAAGAATTACTTCTGATTTTTGGCCAATTCTGCTGCTGCAGAGAACACCTGTTCATAGGAAGGATGAGAATACCACTCAATGCCCCAAAACTGTTGCTCAGAAACTAGCTGAGGAATAATTTCATTTGTTCTTATCAGTCAGCTCTCAAGGCTGCATTCAGGGGCAAGAAATTAACAATACATAAATCTACCAAAGTGGTAGCTTTTTATAGGTAAGAATGAGGCAAATCTTTGTGAACTACTTCCCAAGTTATTTCAATCTGCAGTTTGAACAAAGCAAGAACTTACCCCAAACAATTAGTGGAATTGGCAAAAGAAGAAGACAAAGCCACCACAAGTTAGATCTGGATCCTGCAGGTTGGAACATTGGACATTTTATATGAAAATAAGCAATCTTTAAGATTAAATAAAGGACTTTCTAGTAATCAAGAGTGATTGGTTTTTCTTCACATCTTTCCATGGGGTTGGGGGAAAGGAAAATATAACCGTAAAAAAATAATTACCTTCCTCTTTGCACTTGGTGTTGCTGGTAAGTGTGCATTCCTTGATGATTCCATGTTCACATCTAGAAAAAAAAATACAGGAGAAATTCAAAAGCCTGGCAGAATAATTCCTTTATAATTTTCAATGGCACTTTATAAATTAGGGGCCATTTTATTCATCTTTGCATCTCTGGCAAACGTATTCCTTCAAATATTTCTAAATTAGTACCTAAAGCTGGCACAAGTTAATATAATTTGGATGGCTGGATGAAAAATATCATAAGGAATGACTCTGTCTTAAGATTTCAAGAGTTAAAGGAAGATAGGAAAATAGTGACACAGAAGAGAGATGAAGTGGATACAAAAATAAACTTAAACCTGGTAATAAACTGAACATGTAAATCCTATAGCTTAAACTAGCTCTTAAAATAAACTGCCAAAAGTAATTTCAAAAAATTCCTATAGACCAAGAAAATGGCCAGGTGATAGCCACGCCCATGATGTAGCTCAGGGAGGGTACTCAGCTGGCCCTTAGAGGCTGCCACTTTTAGCAACTGGTGGTGATCAGGAGACTCAAGAGGTGCATGTGTGATTTCCTTCAGACAGACAAACATTCACAATCAGGTTGTCTGAGTTCACAGCCTCTGCCCATTACCTGACTAGGTGAGCTTGGGAGGTCACACTGCCATGAGCCTATTATCTCATCAATAACATGGAAATAATATTATCTATTTCAAAAGGTTATGATGACAAGAAAATTAAATCAAGATTATGAAATATTTGGAACTACTATTATTGTTATTATTTCACTAAGTCAGCTGCTTCCCCAATGCCTATCTAGCCTGTCATCATAGGGGCACTCTCAGACACTTGTGGCCAGGGGAGAGCCTGGGACAACTGTACATAAAATTTTCCTAGCAAATAAAACATAAGGCATCATGTCCTTATTTCTTAAGCCTATTAGATGAACTCCTAAAAGTGTCCCAAAATTACTTACAAGGCAGGTTCTCTAACTTTGGGTCAAAACCAACCTCTTTAGCCTAAAAGACAAGGCCCTTCATGATTCAGCCCTGAACCCTTCTCAGTCTTTCCTACACTCAAGCCAGGTATTCTGTTTTCCTGAGCTTCCTTTGTCTCTTTGCAGCTGCTGTTTCCCTGCCTATAATGTGCATTCCATCCATGTGCACCTGTTAATGCTCTTTCTTTTCTTTCTTCAAGATTCAAGTCATGAGACACATTCATGTCTTCACCTCCATCTCCTCAGGCAGAGTTGAAAAGTTTTTCTGTATAATTTGTAACACCTGGAACATAAGTCTCTTCTGATGCTATTCTCATGCTGTTGAAACACAATAACCATTGCTTTCCTTGACTGTCTGTGCTTCTGGACTGATACCTTGATGCCAGGCATATGTCTGGCTCATATCTTTAGCTTAAGTGGCCAGCAAAGTGTCACCTACACAGGAAGTTTCACCAGTGTTTAAATGAGCAAACAGTCATCTAGTTGCTTGGAGGCAAAGCAGGACTAGAACCCTAATTCTTAACTCTCAGTCAGTGTTACTTCCCTAGGAAAATGATAACTCTCATGTTATATCTAGTGTTTTAATCAGAGAAAGACTAAAACTTACTTGGTGCAAGGGTCACAGTGTTCACATACAGTAGAGTTACAAAAAAAGTTTGGTTTACATCTGCACTTGGTATTCTGGGTCCGGGTGCAGTTTATTTCCACTTCTAAGCCTAGAAAATCAGTTTGGAAACTATTAGTTATAGCGGCTAATTATAAGCAGACTATGAAAATGGTGGGCAAGAGCTGCATGGATTTTTGAGATCCACTGCTTATATCAACAGTCACAGCATGACACCAGTAATACAGTCAGTGTTTAAACACAGAACAGGAAACCCCAGGTTGAAATGGCCAGCAATCATTTAGCAGCAACCAAGACAAACCTCACCAATACTTAGACGTCTCCCCTGTTCCTCTAGTCTCTAGCCTTAACACTCAAAGGGTGACCTGGGGACTGGCAGCATGAGCATCACCTGGGAGCTTGTTAAAAATGTAGAATGTTAGGCTCTACCCCAGACTTACTCCATCAGGCCAATACCAAGGTCCTCACTCAGAGACTCTGATGTAATTGCCCTGAGGTGGGACCTAAACATGAAACATTTTTAGTAGCTCCCTAAGCAATTCTAATGCACTGCCAGGGATGAGAAACATTGCTTTATAGGCTGAATAGGGATGGGAAAAGCTTTATGTCCAGAGGTTTCTTCATGTCAAACAAAACTAGAAACACTTCTGTTATACTTCAATCTGGGTCCTTAGAATACATTGAGATATCCATGAAAATTCAGGTCCCCAGATGGAATTATCAGGACAAACTAAATCCCCAAAGAAAGGGGGAGCACTCCTACCTACCTTTTGGATTTCTGTGTCCTTGTATCTGCAGGCTTCTGAATTTTTCTGGCCATGAACGAGCACCATTATATAAGCGTAAGTCGAGGCCAGAAAAAAAATAATTTCTGAGCTTTTGATTTGAGCTGATGAACCCTGTTCCTAGGGTTCATATTTACTCATTCTCCTATATCTGGAAGAATTGCCTAGACTTACTCATAAAGGTCTAGACCAGTAGTTAGCTCGGCACCTGGTCCTGCGGTACCCTAGCCACCTGTCCTTCCCTTTCCTGTGTGTCAACATAGCACCACAGTAGGCCCCAATTTCAAATTGTCTTATAAATGGTTCTACATGAAATTCCAAGATTGGCCTCTTTCAATTGCATTTTAAGACTCTTACCATGTCCTTCATCACACAATCTACATCTTCTGCATTTGGAAGAAAAATGGGCTTTGTCTGTGTACTCCTTCCCTTCTTGGCAGGGCACGCAGTCTGGTTCATCCCCATTGACTGTGCAGTCCCTAGCTTTCCTTTCACCTGCCCAAGGAAAAAAGGAGCAAGTGTTTGAACAGGACACGGGCAGGTAACAGGGTGGGAAGTATAGAGGGATGACAGACAATAAAACTCTTCTAAAACACAAGGGGAGGGGGGGTAGGCTAATGAGATATAAATACAATGGGGGAGAAGATTATTTTAAAAGTCATGTCAACAGACAGAAAGTCTCCCAAGACAAAAGCTAAAAGAGTGACTGAAGCCCATAGAAATAGGATGATTAGCAACAGGAGCATACAAAAAAAAAGGAAGGTTAGAATGACAAAGTACACTGCATGAAATGCCTTTGCCAAGAACTAACTTCCTTGGAGAAAGGGGAGAGGTTGGTTGGTATATATTCAGAGTGGGGATAGCTGTTACTGGCCACTGAGATTATCAAACTAACTCACATTGCTCTGACTTTTCATTTTACTTTCCAAAGTCCACAAATCCTGATAAGAAACAGTGTAATAAGGAAAAGAACATTTGAAGTTTTAAAAGCCTTGGTCAAATCTTGAGCAGCTATAAAATCTTTAACAAAGTGTTGTTTTCTCCAAGCCTAAATTTCATCCTGCATATGATGGAGATAGTAATATTTCTCTTGCATTGCTGTCAGAACTGCACTCGGCCTGCCTAGTGAGCATGAGAGTTCTCTTTGTTCTCCCCTTTCTATTACTTTTTCATCAAAAGACAGGATATGTACGGATGGGTTTTGATAAGCATTAACATATTTATGCCAAAATTTATTGTCTATCAGGCTTGTTATCTTAAAAACAAACAATTTTAAATAATATACATATTTGCATTAATTTACTTTAAAAATAAAGTTTGTCACTGTATTGCTATTAGAAAGCATTATGTAATGTGTTCTCTTAAAAAATTCATTTATCTGATAGGTGTTTATTAAATGCCTATTGAGTCCTAGGAACTTTTTAAAAGTTTGATATGATGCAGGAAATAAGATAAAGCCTTCATCACCAAAGACTTCACCTTCTTGGGATGCAGGCAGACAATACACAAATAAATATATTGATATCAAGTGCTAAAAAAATGCTATGGGGAAAGCTAGATGAAGGTAAGGGAATAGAGAATTAAGAAGAAAGTGACAGAAAATATCAAGGGAAGTGTGAGAAAAACATTACTAGTGACTCTAATTGTTAATGGTATAACTAGTTTTAAAAATATAAGCAGTTTAATCTGCTCTGCTCACCTATACAGCAAAATTAATTTCTGCTGTGTTTCCTAGGAACATGAATTCCTTAATAACTTCATATATTCTTTTTGATAAAACAAAATATTTACTACATGAGCAAATTATGACATGTAAATATATATGCGATTTTAGTAAGTAAAGATAATAGTCTGTCAATAGTAAAAAACAAACAAACTGGAGATTCCCAGAACAAAATTCAAAAATAGTGCATAGGGCTATATAACATTGTAGCAATATTTAAAGAAAACAGAACCCAAGTCCAAGTATAATTTTATTTTTTGCTAGTGGTATTATACTGGTCTCTGAATGAATTGGTCTCTTTAATGAATTATCTTGCAGAATGTGCCTAGCACAACTTCCTTGGTATAATGGAGATACAGTAAACCACAGGTTCTTTCGTTCCTCCAAAGTATGAAAACAAAATTTATTAAAATAAGAAAATAAGTAGTTGTTTTATTGAAAATCAGATTTTAAAATACTTTTTTTAGTATAATGGTACATATGCTTATTATAGAAATGTTGGAAAAGGCAGGAAAGTATAATAAGAACTTATGTATCAGGCCGGGCACAGTGGGTCATGTCTGTAATCCCAGCAGATTGGGAGGCCAAGGCAGGCAGATCACCTGAGGTCAGGAGTTTGAGACCAGACTGACCAACATGGTGAAACCCCGCCTCTATTAAAAACACAAAAAATTAGCCCGGTGTTGGGGTGTGCTCCTGTAGTCCCAGCTACTTGGGAGGCTGAGGCTGCAGAATTGCTTGAACCCAGAAGGCAGAGGTTGCAGTGAGCTGAGATCATGCCACTGCACTTCAGCCTGGACTACAGAGTGAGATTCCATCTCAAAAAAACAGACAAACAAACAAACAAAAAACTATATATCAACAATCTGGAGATATTGCCGTTATTTTGTTGCATTCCTATGCATATAATACATACATACATGTATATGCATGAGCATATATATAACAGGTGTGTATATATATATGTACAATGTGTATATATGAAATATGTATGCAGTATACCATAGAATCCTTCTTATTGAATATGATGATGTGGGGAGGACTTCTTTGATCATTTAATCAAAAATGTCAATTTACATAGGAAATCACTTAAAAATACTGTAAATATTTTGTTTTAATTTATAAAATATAACTATATAATCATTTGACAATTTTGTGATATAGAAGTTATTATAATCCCAGGTTCTTTCTTAAGTCACATCCATAATGCATCACCTATAATTTCCTGTTTGTCTATTTTTCTCTTCCTTTTTCATTTCTTTCTTTTTTTCTCCTCCCTCCCTCCCTCCCTTCATTTTTGATGAAAGGAAAACATAAACATACCAATAATCTGTATGAATGGCTTTAGAGATTTTTGTGATTTTTCCTACTACTTAACTTTTATTTTTCCCTCACAAAATTCATCAACAACATTTTAGCAGCTCATCTTTATTGAATTCTCCAAAGCACTCAACCTAGTTTTCTTAGAAATAAAATCTGTCTTTTCTCTGTATTTGTATTTCATTAATTTATGCAATATTCAATCAAATTACATATGAATATCACAACACTAATGAGCATAAACAGATTTGGAAGCAACTTAGATATTGATAAGCCTAAAATTCAACAAGAGGGAATTGAAGTGGGAAGAGTATTTAACATGGTTGGATGCCATCCAGGATATTTTATAGATGGATCAGGGAGAATCAGTTAATCCAGCCAGATCAGTTGGAAATCACTTAAGAAGGTTTATATAATTGAGGATTATATTAGAAATATATCAGAAAACATGACTTTGATACATACTATTTCAGTCTTTAAATATTCCAGAATTTACGTAAGGAAGCTACGTCATATTGATAATGAAATATCATGTGTACAATATTTTCCTTTATTTTTGATTATTTTCTCAGGGTATTTTCATATAAATTAATTGCTATCTTAGCAAGTATAAACAGTGGGTTGGGGGGAGGGGGGAGGGATAGCATTGGGAGATATACCTAATGCTAGATGACGAGTTCGTGGGTGCAGTGCACCAGCATGGCACATGTATACATATGTAACTAACCTGCACATTGTGCACATGTACCCTAAAACTTAAAGTATAATAATAACAAAAAAAAGTTAAAAAAAATTTTTTTCAAATTTTTGACTCATATATCCAAATGTCTTTCTTAAAAGTTTGTAACAATTTACATTCACTTCTTAAATTAAAATAAAGCGAAACCGAAAAAGCAATAGACAAAAATCCTTGACAGTTTGATGTGCAAAGCATATTTTGTTCATTTTAATTTACATTTTAGGTTTTAAAATTATGAACAAAGATTTCAATTCATAGAGCAAATTGATTGTGTTTAGCAGGTTATAATAAAGCCAGGAAGCCATTCTTTATTCGTGTTGGAGAAGATTTAAGTGTAAATAGGTTTAAGTATAAATGGGTTGGGTTATAGGGGAGATTTTTCCATAAGGGTTATTAAAATCTGGACATGAAGCACAGGGAGACTGGTAGAATCTTTTCACAAACAGGACCCATCCTGTTTTACAGCTTGAGTGCTGGAAGCCTGGGAGGCCAACCATGAAACATACTACAGTCCTTTTTTGTTCTATTAATCTATCACATGAACCCATGTGCTATTTTCCTTTTTTCAACTCTACTCAAAGTTGAAGAAATGTTTGCACAATTGCATTTTGCTTAGCTTCTAATTTACCAGTGTTTGAAGGATTTGTGATCTGAAATTAGTTTGCCCTTCAAAGTATTGATTTAAAAAAAAAAGCTGTTGGTTTCTGCCTGTTGCTTTTCTTATTCGTCTTGTTATTCAGCTGCAAAATGCAAATATATTTTGCAGGCTTCAGTGCCAGGACAGCTTTCTTAGAGACCTTCTGATTGAAGGGAAGTGCTGAGACATATCCCTTAAGAGTAGAAGTCTCTTGCTTTCAGAGTTCCACTATTGTTATGGTAGATCCTAATCAGTTTTGACATGATAAGCTTTCATATTCACAAATGAGTCATTTTTGCTTAGAAAAAAATGGAGCCAAATAGACCAATCTTCTCATTTCAGAGGTGCATGTCACTTGTAAATTAAATTTATCCGTAACCACATCAAATAAGCATGATAAATATAAATAAAACTCATCTTTGGAAAATAATTTCATAGTTGTTTTTCTCTCAGTTATGTTATATAATATAGGGGAACCAAAAACTGTAAAATTATTATAGTCATGATTACTATGTGCTACTCCTAACTGTGACTTTCACTGTAATCTCTGGATGTTTTGTGTAACATACCTGGAGGACAGGGCTTATGGCAGAATTGGCCATCATGATGCAGGTCTTCCAAGTTCTGAGTCTCAACTGTAGTAACAGTCTTCCTCAATTCCAGTCCCTTGGAGTTGATGTCAGTCACTTGGGCATTAACACTTTTGGACGATAATCTAGCAACAGACGTAAGAACCTGTAAAATAAAAGCATGAAGAGAATTTTATTGATTTCTGAAGTAAGCAACGTGGTAAACAAGTGTAACCTACCCAAAATTGGCAGTATCTGCTGTGCACAGGCAAAGACCATTGTCTTTGAGGGCTCCACTGTCTTTCAGATTTCTCTCCAAGAAAGCAGCAGGTCACTTGTATAGCAGTTCGGATCTCAGGTTCTTCAAACCACACTAGAAACAGCACCATGGATGATAGAAGCCAGGTGTTCTAAGGTGAACAGGGCCTCCCACTTACTGCCCTGTGTTTGTGGGTAAAATCACTTACATTCTCCAAGTCTCAGTTTCTTTATCTATAAGTGGAAATAACCTCTTCCTCACAGGCTTGTTGTGAAAATAAGTGGAATAATGCACTTAAAGCTGTTGGCACAGAACCTGGCACATAACAAATACATGCCCAATAAGTGTGCTACTTTTATTATTAAAGTTTCAGTGAGGGGGAGCATAGTGGAGAAGGAAAGAGAAATTTCAAAACAACTGTGGTTTGAACCCCAGGTCTGCCACCAAAGATGAGTATCTGAGAAAGGCAAAGAGACAGAGGGAGACAGAGAGTCCCCTATGGGTATAATGCCCTGCCCTCCTTGATATACTAAATTCACCCAATATTTAGGAGACCTTATTATGAGAAGGGCCACAGTTCCTGGTTTAAATCATCAAGTACCCAGGTGACAGATTACACAGAGTGCGAGAAATGATTTGTCCAATAATTCACAGTTAAGAGTGGCTAACAAGAGACTCAGAACCAGGACTTCTGGCCCAAATCTGGGCTGTTTCATATTTGTAGAATAGTTTCCTAAATATTTTACTCCATCTAGGCATGCAAACAACTCCATTTGTTTTGAGACAATTATTGGCAAGAAGCCTGCAAAGAACCTTCAAAACAAATGGATACTGGGGAAAGGGGAGGTGTTTGGCAAGAATTCGCTAAGAACCAGAATCCAGCCCCAAGACCTCCAGTCTGGGAAAACTGTAGCAAGACCCCTAAAGCCAGGGCTCTTGCTGGCGGGGAAGGCAAAACTTGCCAGCCCTGCCCTGAAGCTTGGGAAGAAGCTGAGTTTGTGTTCCCCTCCCTCCAGTTTGGGCACTGAATTTCTCAGAACAGCCGTGACCATGACTGCAACCTCTCGCAGAGGTGAGGAAATGGAATGCACAGACAAATAGTTAGAAGCTGGAAGTCATCCTAAGCTAGAATCTGTGCATTTGCTCCCTTTGAACCTCTCAGAAACAGGGACACATGAAATTTGTTCTTTGTATCCGATGACAAGAACCTGAGAGAACAATTGGATATTCACCCATTACCTGCAGCATCAGTGAGGAAGAATCACTTTTCATAGCCAACCAGGTTACAGAGTAGAAGAAATGATGCAAGAATTAGCAGACACAGAAGATAATGACTGAAACTCTGCCCTAGCACCATGGCAGTCTGAAAGGATCTCCACACTTTCTCAGGAATAGTCAGCCCTCGGATCTAGCATGACGGTTACAAATAGAGCAACAGCTCAATGACCGAATTAAACTAACTACTGGAAGAAATATAGACCCCCATTCAGGCTTATTCCAGTGTCAGTGTGGCAAATGGCCTTGATGAGCTAGGATCTGAAAAGGAACCAAAAGAAGAAGGAAAAAAAAAAACCCCACAGACAAAATAAAAGCATATTGCCTTCTTACCCCCTGTTTTTATTGAAGTTCAAAGCAAACAGGAAAAGACTTTTAAAAAGAAGCAAAAAAAAAAAGGCATTCAGTGGTGAGAAATGACAGCCCTCAGCATGGCAAGAATGAGTAGACAGATGCCTGGAACAGTCAGTGAGAATTCTCAATTTTGAGCACAGCATCACACTGCAAACGGTTTGTTGTGATTTAGAGAGACAAAAGCAAGCTTTAGAGTCATCACAGTGAAGAGGGTTTTACTTTGTTTTTGTTGTTGTTGTTGTTTTGTTTTGTTTTGTTTTAGACGGAGTCTTGCTCTGTCACCCAGGCTGGAGCACAGTGGCACAATCTAGATCTTGGCTCACTACAACCTCTGCCTCCGGCATTCAAGCAATTCTCCTGCCTCAGCCTCCCGAGTAGGTGGGATTACAGGAATGCACCACTATGATGGCTAATTTTTTGTATTTTTAGTAGAGACGGCATTTCACCATGTTGGCCAGGCTAGTCTCAAACTCCTGACCTCAGAAGATGCTCCCGCCTCAGCTTCCCAAAGTGCTGGGATTACAAGCATGAGCCAACGCACCCGGCCAAGAGGATTTTACCTCTAGGCAAAGCCCCCACAAGGGAATTTCTTCAATATGACCATTGTGCTCAGCTACTGCAGAAAAAAATGCCCTCTTGATGAGGGGGTATAACGGTGGTCCAGAAAATTCAACAGTAGAAGGTTAGGGATTAAGAAAATGAAAAGTGAAAGAAAAGAGGGACATTTCAAGAAAAAAAAAAGTTTCAGCAGTATATTATCTTTTAACACACAGAAATTTTAATGGTGCTTATTTCTAGTTGCTAAGACTATTTTTCTTCATTTTGCTAAACTCATCTTTTCTTGATAATGCATATGTGTTTGTTGTATAATAAAAAAGTTTAAAAGGTAGCAGGGTTGTGTTGAGCCTAAAGATCTATACTGATTTATCATAACAAACTGTGTTATTATTTTTTAGTAAAATGGAAAATCTGGGTAATAATGGTAGTAAATCTATAACAGCAACTTAGTATTTGAAAGGTGGAAAAAATTCTAAACCTTTGAATTATCAACATTGAATTCTTTATATAAATTTTGGTTATTTTGCTCTTCTAGTTTTCTTTGGTAGTCTTATAATTTTACTAAATCAAACATCACAAATATTAACCTCTGTTTAATCGGATATATTTTCTTAAACCAGCATAATCAAAGCCATTTTATTTCTCTTTGGTCCTCTAGGACTAACTATATCACCACTCATTACAGCAACGTTGTTTGATGGTAAAGAAAATTCTCTTTTATTTTTGAAGTAAAATTACTGGACACAAAAATATGTTACACTAAAGAGAACTTTTTAATTTTTGAAATCGAAAGCTCAGTTATACAAATCACCAGAAACTGGTAAGTACAGTTTGCAGTAATTTCTGTCTCTGATGAAATCTTGGTTTATTTTTTCTTAAAGAATACTTACCATGGAAATGTACTTTATTAACCACACCCTGATAGATTCCCATGTCAAAAATGCAACAGGAGTTGCTGGTTGCCAATGAGACAATAAGATAAACAAAAAGTACCTCATAATTTAGGATCTCATTGAGCTGTTACTGAACTAGGAATAAACAGATATGTTTCTCAGAACAACTGTCTATTTTTATGCCTCTAGAGATGACATGGGTTAACTTTCTTGTGTGGCTTATAAACTGAAAAAAATCTAATAATGCAGTATTGTTTAGGCACCCATAGAGACTGCTCTGGGAAGAAAGACACATATAAGTTCTAGGAGGTTTGTCTTAAAATATTACGAATATTATTTTACATTTGAACCGAGTATTTTTGAAAGTGCACTTTATTATACAAGTATAATAGTTACCCTTCCATACGAGCTCAATAAAATAAAATGCTTAGCTTAAAAGTCACTTAGAAATGCATGTTAATAGATTTATCTGAAAGTTAGACATCTCAAATTGAAAGTGGACATTTTAACCCCTGGCTTTGAATTTCAAATAAATTGATGAAAATAGATGGGTTATGGGGTTCTACAGGAAAGAGTGCTCCCCACCCCATTCCTCTCAGAATGCAGCAAAGAAGTAACAGAAGGCAGAGGGGTACTTGAGAGAACAGTAGAAACAGAAAGTGAGATTTTTTTTTTTTTTTTTTTTTTTTTTTGAGACGGAGTCTCGCTCTGTTGCCAGGCTGGAGGTGCAGTGGCGCGATCTCGGCTCACTGCAAGCTCTGCCTCCCAGGTTCAAGTGACTCTCCTGCCTCAGCTTCCCGAGTAGCTGGGACTACAGATGTGCACCACCAGGCCCAGCTAATTTTTGTATTTTTAGTACAGACGGAGTTTCACCATGTTGGCCAGATGGTCTCAATCTCTTGACCCCGTGATCCGCCTGCCTCTGCCTCCTAAAGTGTTTGGATTACAGGTGTGAGCCACCATGCCCGGCCGAATTTTTTTTTGTAAAGGGGAGTGTTGACACCAGCAAAGCATCCAGTTAGCTTCTAAAATTTTAAACAATTAAACTAAATGTTGGTATCTCATTATATTTACAATTTAGAGCAGAAAGGACTTTATAGATGACCTAGCCCAAACCCCTTTTCTGATAGAGATGGCAGTGTATCCCAACTGGTGAAGTGACTGGCCCAGTCATGCATCTAGCAAAGGAGATTCAGGACTATCATGGGCGAAACTGTGTCCTCCCCCAACTCCCAAATTCATATAGTGATACCGATACCCTAACTTCCTGAGCATCCGAATGGGACTGTATCAGGAGATAGGGTCTTTACAAAGGTGATTAAGTTAAAATGGTGTTAATAGGGTGAGCCTTAATCCAATGTGACTGGTGACATTTTAAGAAGAGGAAATTTGGTATATACAACTTCCAGAGCTCTTGTATTTGGAAGGCTGGAAGGGTCCAGACTTTGGAAGAGTGTCTTGGCTTCACTGTTTTTGTTTTGATTTTTTTTTTTTTTGCTTTTTTTTTAACTAAAGCTATATAAAGCTTGTAGACAGTATAAATTTCTAAATTAAAAAAAAAGAAGAGGAAATTTGGACACACATACAAACAGAGGAAGATAATGTGAAGACACATGGAAAAGAAGGCCATCTACAAGCCTGAACAGATCCTGCCCTCGTGGTCCTCAGAAGGAACCAGTCCAGTTGGCACCTTGATATCAGACTTCTAGCCCCCAAAACTGTAGCCACCCAGTTGGCAGTCCTAAGAATTTAATATAAGGAATGAACTATAGTCTCTTGATTCTCTTGGATTCTTGATTTGTGAGACATTAGTGGTACATATAAACTTGGGATCCCTCACAGCTGAGCCCAAGAATTTCCCATCTTGGATGATCACTGAGCTAAATAGGCAAGAGATTTCCCATGGTCTTCAGAGCTAGAATTAGCAGGTGCCAATATGAACTAGAGCTACTTCTTTCCAGACTTATTGGTCCTGCTAGGCTAGGTTGAAATCTCACCACCCTCTACTGCTGAGGACAAAAATGGAGCAAGAAATGAAGTTCCACCGACTAATTCTGCTTGTCTGCTTGTAGACTTTCAGTTACTTGTCAACACCTGAGGAAAAAGAAATTCTAAAAGACTAACAGTTTATTATTGAATAGTTTAAAATTTCCAATAAGATAATGCATCTCTAATATATCTGTGTAAAAAACAGGGATATAGTGATGTCATCTTGTCCTACTACATTATTGAAAACCTGAAATAGAAGTAAAATAAATTTTTCTACATGGAAGAGATAAGCAAAGATCCCATTCGTTTGTATGTTTTTCAAAATGTGTACATAAAAATACACATGGTAATCTTATCCCAGGGATGTCCTCTTTCTTTCTTAAAGCCAATCTCTGGAAAGTCCAGGACAGAGGTAGTTGAAGCAACAGTTGCAAGTTACTGATTAGATCCATGACTGGCCAAGCCATAAATAAAATAAAATGAATGAGCCTAAGAAATTCCATCTGAAATTACATTTTGAGTTTAGTGCTAGAGTCAGAAAAATAGTTCTCAAGACCCCGACAGACATCAGAATCCTTTAGTGATGCATTATTTAATAAAAAGTGCTAAGGCCCCTACACAGACCTAAGGAATCAGGATCTCTGAGAATGGGGAAGTACCCTTGGTGATTTTGAGGTTCATCACAGTTGCAGGGCAACTAGGTTAGAGGAAGCAGAATCTGAGGTTAGCAGGTTACTACATTTACATGTGAGAATATAAGAGTTTTATAGACTAATGGCATCTGTGTTCAGCACTTGCAAATCAGAATTTGACTTCTCATGAAGAAATAATGACCCTTCCAAAAATAAGCTTGAAGATAAGAGAAATGACCTTTGGTAGAGGAAATGGGTAATGTAAGGGCTATAGAGTCCTAAAATACAGCCCCAGAGCCCTTACAAGCCCAGAGGGGCCACGTGGGTCATACAAGAATAAAGCAACCTGGGATAAGGGGCTACAGAGAGAGGGAGGGGCTTGGGACCAGCTCTGCCTGTGGCCACTACCTGTGGGCACTACCTGTGGGCAGTATAGGCCCAGGGCTTTTTTGTATTATTTTTATTCGACAAATAAAAAAAAATTGTATATATTTATGGTATATAACATGATGTCTTGAATTATGTACATATTTTGGAAGATAATTATGTACATATTTTGGAAGATAATTAGCTAAATCGAGCTAATTACATTGGGCATTCCTTCACATACTTATCATTTTCTTTTGTGTGTGTGTGGCGAGAACACTTAAAATCTACTCTTAGTAATTTTCAAGTATACAATACATTGTTATTAGCTATAGACATCAAGTTGTACACTAGATCTCTTGAACTTATTCCTCCTAACTGAAATTTTGTATCCTTTGACCAATATCTCCCTAAATCCCCCAACTTTGCCCCCCACCAGCCTCTGGCAACCACTATTCTACTCTCTACTTTTATGGATGCAAACCTTTTAGATTCCACATATAAACGAGATCATGCAGTATTTGTCTTTCTGTGAGTATAGGCCCAATTTTTAAAATCAAGCCTAAAACCTTACAGACATTCACGTGAAAAAAAACAACAACAACCAGTTAATTAGGACCAATGATCTCTGTGAGAATGGCTAAAAACCAAAGCTAAATCCTCAGCAAAAAAACAAGAGTCTTCACCCGCATACTCTGACTTCCTCTCGCTCTCTTTTTCAAGATATCTGCCCTCACAAATAAAAAGTATTCACATTTCTCATATCTTATATTTTTATAGCCTCACAAAACACAGAGGTGAATAGAAACACAATGCTGCCTGACTTCACTGAAGGACAGGCTATCATTAATGAATCCAATGTCAAATTGTCAAATTTACTCTAATTTTGCCAGTTTATCCCAGTCCATGCCTTAACACAACCTATAGTAAGCTTGCTCACTTTGCTGGGCTGAGTATATCTGCTGATTGAATCTGTAGTCAGATTTGCTAATTCACAAGGCTGGCCTTGCTCTAAAGGTATGATTTTTTGTTTCTTTGTTTTCTTTGTAGACGGAGTCTCACTCTGTCGCCCAGCCTGGCGTGCAGTGGCATGATCTTGGCTCACTGCAACTTCCACCTCCCAGGTTCCAGTGATTCTCCTGTCGCAACCTCCCGAGTAGCTGAGATAACAGGCACGCCACCACACCCAGCTAATTTGTGTATTTTCAGTAGAGTTGGGTTTTTGCCATGTTGGCCAGGCTGGTCTCAAACTCCTAATCTCAAGTGATCCATGATCCACCCACCTTGGCCTCCCGAAGCGCTGGGTGACAGGTGTGAGTCACCCGCCCAGCCTAAAGGTATAATCTTATACTAAATTCACTATCATTTCTACTTAGTGGGACTCAGGCTAGTTGTCCTATATAACTATGATTGCCATTTCTAAATGTCTAAAGATGGGGTGACTGGGCTGTACAACAGTTTATTTCAAATCAAGAAAGCAGTTGTGATCAAAGGGAAGAACCACCTCATTTCCTTCCGGGGAAGGTGAAGTTACCAATCTTACAAAAGTCAATTTCTCTCTGATTTGGGCTTTACTACTCACACTGTCACTTCAAAGACAATAAAGGTAGGCAAGTGGACTGAAGATTTGTTCCTGCTTGAGACTGAATTGAAGATATTTAATTGGTGTTAGAAGTCGAACTATATAAAAAGCTAAAGACTTTTTTTAAAGCAAGGATTTTCCAGAAAATAAAGAGGATTTGTTAAATGTTATTTTTCCACTTTTATGAATATATATATACATACATAGCAAAAAGAAAACTACACACTAAGGCTATTGTAGTGTTGTACCTTATAAGGAAGTACAAGGTACAACATATAAAATTATGTTGCTTTTTATCGTTTTAAATTATTTTATTATTTTTCATCACAAGTCCTAAAATTTTAATATGTAAGTTCTATGAGTAATTTTTTAGTAACAAGAAAAAGTCATATATATATATATGTATCCCAGTACATTTAAGAAATGCTTTTTTTCTAATAGTAAATTATAAAAATAAGTAATAAATTAAAAAATAAATAATAAAAATTATAGTAATCCCAGCTCATTTAATAAATGCTCTATCATGTATCCAATAAAAAATATGAGATAAAAATTATGTAGAAATAGAAAAAGGTTTGTGTAACATGCAAAGGAACAAAAAACAGACTATATATAGCTCAAATTAAACATGCAATTATGTATATGTGTAGACAAGGCTAAGAATTTATAAGTAAAATAAAAATTCTTTACATTAGTGTGGTGAGATAAAGTATAAATGTAGTTTTTAAATATTTGCTTTTTGTTTCACATCATGTGGTCATTTTTTCTATATTTACCTATTTAAAAAGAAGAAAGGGTTGGGTTCACTGTCCTAAATTTGGTTTCAAGTTGCTTTTTATCAATTTCAAGGTTTAAATTGTGTTATTTTATTTTTCATCATAAGTAAATAGTCTTTAGTACCTATTACAAAACATGTGCTCATCAAGGGACTTTTGGGGCCCAAGATAATTTGCCAAAAGCAATTAACTTCCTAGGGGCTTTCAAGTGGGGGGATTTCCTTACTTAGGTTTCAGACCATCTCTTAAGAAACAGTCATTCTCTCAAACTGGCAGTTTACTCTGGTAATCTGGCACCCCTAAAGCATTGTAGTAGCCTTCAAAGAGATTCCTTTGAAACACTGACACTTCTCCTATGTGTCAGTATGAGAGTATTCAGAAGGAAATTACTTGTCCAGTGTCTCAAAGAGCTTACTCAGAGACAACGTCCAAATTCCAGAACTTCTTTGCCTCTAATTTGCTGCTAAGGGTGGTAACTGTATTTCAGGCATGAACATTAGAGGATTTTTCATTAGTCTAATTGTAGCTGGTAGTGGGGGTGCTGCCATTTATCAATTTAATTTTTGCTTGCAAACCTGGCCATCATTTACAAATTTGTGTTTTTTCCATCCTGGTTGCTAATGTCTTAATTCATATTTTATCATTTTATTGTATTTGTAAGACTTCTCAAGTCCTTTGTGATGTAAATATGGCCCATTAAAAATGAAAATAAATAGCCCAATTTATGTTCGTTAGGTTGGCTTAAGAAAAATTATTAAATTACAAATTAAGCTACAAAAATGATTAAATATTCCATTTTATGTTCTTTGGGTTGGTTTAAGAAAAATGATTAAATTACAAATTAAATAACTGTTCTTTATTTTCCCCACAAAACTATTCTGTATGACTGCTTGTAAATACACAGCTTTATTTTCCAAAGGCCCTCTCCCTTTCCTTTGACCATAAGATAACCATTCTACAAAATGTAAAGGAGAGCAAACTGGTTGTCCAGTGATTGCCTGGCCAATGTCCTAAATAATGCAAGACAAAACCTGTTGGGGCCCAATAAAATAAAAATCCATGGACTCTTAGAGGCTTCGGAATTCAAATGAGCCTCATGGATCCACATCCCTTCGATTAGCAAGCTGGCATTTCTGAGCGAGGGACTTTCCAAAACAGGCTGCTCAAGTTTCTTGGCCAATAACAGGGTCATGCACAATTAAAAAAAAAAAAAATGCAATCCACAGCTATTTCTCAAACTAATTTGTAAAGTAAGTTTGACTCTTTTTCTGTCTCCTTTAGAAATTTGTCAACTTTTTGGGATTTCAAACTTTTTTATTGTAAGTGTCGGAGTAAAAACACTCAGAAATAGGAAAGAGGAAACTAACACCAGGAAGGTTGAGAGAAGGAAAGAGAAAGAGAAGCAAAAGGGGTTAAGGATGGGGATACTTGTTGACTATAGTTATCACCAGAGTCAGAGGACTAGGGGAAGAGGGGAAAAGCAGAAAACAGCTCCCCACCCATCTATGTCCAGACCATTAATAGAATTAAAATTTGCTTCTGTATTCCAAGTAATTAGCACTTTGCATCTATTTTATTTATTGCTACTACTAAGAAAACAACCGTGAAGGCGTAGAAGCAAACATTTTCTGTAGACACATGAGGTGACACAAGAGTGTCGAAACTTCTTTAAGGATAAAGGCCTGATGTTAGGCATGTCGTGAGCGCAAAACCAATTTCTGTGTAACTAAATTTAAAAGAGTCATATTAGAGGGGAGAAATGGAAGATAAACTGCAAAACGTAAACAATGATTACTTAGGTGATAGAGTTATGTCTGATCTTTGTATTTGACTCATCTGCATTTATAAATTTTATTTAATAAGCCTTAATTTCCTAGGCCATATATCATATACAAATATAAGTTATACCTAACTTATAGGTATTATAATATGTATATATACATAAATATATGAATATTTATATATGCGTGTGTGTGTGTATTCTTTCAGAAAAGCAAAGTTTTCTTCGGGCTTTAAACACGCAGCCTCTGGTAAAGGTGCTATTGGTACAAAAGTTCAACAAGCATAGCTCCAAGCTTTGACAATTTTCTTACACTTTACTAATACTGCTGTCCAATAACTATGAGATTTTCAAAGCAGCCAACATTGCAGTGGTGCAATGGTTAATAACAAGAGAGAGAAGAGTGTGGCCTGAGGTTGTATAAATGTTTTCTCAATCTTGAATCATTAATTTTCTCCAAGGAAGTTTCTAAAGAAGCCCAAATAGTGCACACTATTTCTGAAAGGAACAGGATTTTTTTTTTTCTAATCATAAAATGGACCCAGACATCTCAGCCTCTTGGTGTAATCTGGATATCAGATGCAATCAGCGAACAGCCTGAGTTTTGGAATTAGATCTGAGTTCAATCCCATATCTCCCATTTACTAGCTGTGTGATCTTGGCTGAATTACTGAAGCTCTCTGAACCTCATTTCGCCATCTGTAAAATGGGGATGTGGTCATCTTCCCCACTACATGGCTCTCGTGAGAATCCACGGAGATCACATTTGTAAACACTTCTCTCGCTATGCCTGGCACTTTGTTGGGGCCCAGTAAAATAAAAATCCATGGACTCTCAGAGGCTCCGGTACTCAAATGAGCCTCCTGGATCCACGTCTCTTTGATTAGCCATCTGCAAGCTGGCATTTCTGAGCGAGGGACTTTTCAAAACAGGCTGCTCAAGTTTCTTGGCCAATAATAGGCGCCGGGTTCTGTGCGGTGGGAACGAGTACCACCAACCCCAGCAGGAGACCAAGCAGAAATCACCATGGGAGTGCAAGCTAAGAAAGGGCAAAAGAAGAAAGAGAAGGGCAGAAAAACAAAACAAAATGAAACCACTCAGGCAGCGACTTACAGTCTTAAAGAGAGAATTCCCGGAAGGGAGACAAGGCAGTTTCTTTTTCTGTGTGACAATAAAAAACGGTAAACAAGCCTCCAGAAGCTCATTCAGCCCCCATATAACTTTTTCGAGAAAGAAAAGGTGCCGTTCTTCCGAGCCCTCCGGCTTAACCACTGCTTCGGTGCTGACTTATTTCCTACGTCTGAGAACTGCCAGAAAATGAGCAATATCTGTTCTGAAGGCTGCAGGCTCTCTCCCCGCCCCCGCGGGGCGGCGCGCACTCACCCACCCGCGCCGGAGCGGACCTTTGGCTTGGCTTGTCAGGGCTTGTCCAGGAGTTCCGCTCCTCTCTCCAACCGGGGTCCCCCTCCAGCGACCCTAAAGCTTCCCAGACTTCCGCTTCAATTCCTGTCCGCCCCCCACGCCCACCTCAACGTGGAGCGCAGTGGTCTCCGAGGAGCGCCGGAGCTGCCCCGCCTGCCCAGCGGGGTCAGCACTTCGCATCAAGGCCCAAGAAAAGCAAGTCCTCCAGCGTTCTGAGCACCCAGGCCTGAGGGAAGGTCCTAACAGCCCCCGGGAGCCAGTCTCCAACGCCTCCCGCAGCAGCCCGCCGCTCCCAGGTGCCCGCGTGGGCCGCTGCCGCCGCAATCCCACACGCGTCCCGCGCCCGCCCCACTTTGCCTATCCCCGGGACTAAGACGGGGTAAGCCTCCACCCGGACAGGAGAGGGCTCACCAGAGGTAGGAGGGTCCAGATGCCCAGCATGGTTGTTGAGCAATCCTCCGAAGTGAAAGAGCCTCCCCAACTCCGTACTGAGCGGGTCCACCAACCCGCGGGAGAAGAGGCAGCTCCGCCTGGGCAGCCAGGGCTGGCCTCAGGGTGTGTTCCGTGCCAGTGCCCGCCCCTGAGGCTCCAGCCAAGTCACTCGTAAACCGCTTCCCTCACTCCCCAGAAGCGTCTTTGAACACCTGTGTGTCACTCTTGCGCGAGATCAGAGACGAGCTCACGAAAAGCCCCGGTGGTCAGGAGGATGGGAAGGAAGCCTCGCTGGGGAACGCCCGGGTTGGGGAGGGCTCCATTGATTCAGCAACTTGGCCTGCGCGCGGGTAGGGAGGGGGAGAAGTCAGGGTGAGGAAGGAGTCAGGGTTCGTTGCACAAATGGGCATTCCTGTCCCGGGGCGTTCCTGCAGTGGCTGGCATGCTCACTTCAGGTGAGGTCCTCGAGAGCCGGCCTCCTGCCCTTTCTAAAGGCTTCTGCTGTAGTTCAACCTGGGAAGTTGGGGAGGTCTTGAAGGAGAATGGAGCTCAGAGCGCAGAGGTCCTGCCTGGGTGCAGGAGCCTTGGCTAATTGCTGGAGTCACTCAGAGGAAGACTTGCGGGGCATTTGACTGGGCTGTCCATGTTGTGGCTGCAACATGAGAGGCTCACAGACGTTCCTGGAATGGACAGTTAACCATATGAAAAAGTACAGATGTTGCGCCATAGGGCTCTGAAAAGGGAGGGCCCCTTAGTTTTTATTTCTCAAGAGGAAAACAAAGCTAACAACTTAAGGCAAATCGCACAGCCCCAGCTATATTAAACATTCACAATTACTTCCTGTCCTTCGTTACTCATTATTTCCTGGCCAATTTTCTTAAAAAAAAAAAAATCTTGTAATTCTTTCGTGCTCTGGTGAACACTGTTCAAAGTCACTATTGTTTTGGAACGGTAGATAGCTCTTAGGTAGTTTAGCATGAATTTTACAGAAGGTATGTTTGGATAATGACATCATTACTGAACCTGAATTTGGATGCAGTTCCAGACTGGACACACTAAAGGTTTCAGTATTCCTTTGGCATCGTCCACCAAGCTCTGCACCTCACTCTGCAACCTCTCTCCCTTCCCAATTAGATTCAACCCATTAATAACACATTAATAACCCTTTGCTTAGCCCACTGTTCATCCTTCAGGCTTCCTCTCAGTTGACATTTTCTTCTGGAGCCTGTTTGGGCCCTCAAATCTAGGTTAGGTTACCCTCCTGAGGGCTTTCCATCACCCTGTGTTTTGCATCTGTCACTGCACTTACCACCAGTCTTGTAGGTGTTGATAGGCTTGTCTCTGTTCCACCTTTCAGTAGACTGTTAGTGCCATGAGGAAGACCCTGGGCGTGCCAGCCTTGTGCACACACTCTGAGCATCTAATAGACACAAAAAGAAGTGGGATAAGGAGGATGGTATATGGGCATTCTCTGTATTATCTTTGCAAATTTTTTGAAATCCTAAAACTATTCCAAAATGAAAAGTTCATTTAAATAAAAAATGTAAAAAGAAGGAAGGAAAAGGGGTGTGAGGGAAGGAAAGGAGAGGTAAGGGAAGAAGGAATGGAAGGAGGGAAGAGAGAAAAAAAGGGGAAAGGACAATTGACAAAATCAGTATCTCTTGAGTGTGAATTATAAGCCAGCAACTCACATATGTGGATCTTCCTTACTTAATACTTATCATTATAGCCCAGTGAGATGAGTGATTATTAAACTTACTTTACAAATAAAAAAATGTAGCCAAAAAAGCTTAAGCAACATTGGCAAAGATGGTTAGTTAATAAATAGCAGAGTCAGGAATTAAACTTAGATATTCTTGCTCCCAAGGTCCTGCTCTTTCTATGCCATACCCCCTTCCCCTACCCTCTACCCACGTACGTCTAATTATCCTCAAGTTCAAGGAGATAGGAATATGTGCTTTGATAGACATATGTTTCATGGTCAAATAATCTTAGAAAATTCTGGGTTACTTTAATTTGAAAACTTTCTTAATCCAAAACTTCTCAGGGCCCTTAGTATGCTAATGTCAAAGGGTTGGGTAATTATATATACTGTTCCCCAAACTTCTTTGCCTTTGGAATCCTTTGAAGAATCTATTGAATGAACACCTAATGAATGCTGGTGTTCTGGGGAAAACAGTTTGGGCATCTCTAAAGGTTATTTTTATTTTACCAGCATATTCCTGAGAGTCCTCAGGCCTTCAAGGGCAAAGAAATAATATTTTAATAATAGAATTTCAGGCACTCCAACAGATGTTGGAGATATTTTGGACAACCATCCTTATTCAAACCATACCATATAAGTTAAAGCTTCTACTCAAAAGATATCCTGGTTTCTGAACATTCTGAATAACACTTAAACAAGAATCTTGACTATGTAAAAAAACAGGAAGAGTTAAGATTAAAAAAAAAAACAAAAAACTTCTACATCTTTTTACCACTAAGACTTTTGTTCTTTTCCCCTTTGGACCTAATGTTTAAAAAATGTTGTCAACCAAATTGTTTTTACTAAATTGCAATAAGTTGATTTTAATAACTCCCAGCTATAGTGTATATCCATGACTGTTTATCCTGCCTTTCTCCTTCTTCTTCCTCCTGGTAATAGTACTTCCAAGTTGTCTTTAGAAAAACTGTCCCTCTCCCCTCTTCTTAACTATTTGATGTGAGTGGTTCTTTTAGTCAGGGTTCTCTAGAGAAATAGAACCAAGAGAATGAATAGATGGAAAGATAGATAGATAGGAGTTGGCTCACGTGATTGTAGAGGCTGGCAAGTCCAAAACTTTAGCATTGGCCAACAGGCTGGAGACCCATGAAAAAGTTACAATTCAAGTCCAAAGGCCGTCTACTGGCATAATTCTCACTCTCTCAGTGGAAGTCAGTCTTTTTTTTTTCTTTTTTAAGGCCTTCAACTAACTGGATAAGGCCTATTGACATTATAGAAAGCAAATGTTTTACTCAAAGTGTAAAGATTTAAATGTTAATCCCATCCAAAACATTGCTTTACAGAAACATCTAAGATAGTGTTTGACTAAATAGCCGAGTGCCATGGGCTAGCTAATTTGATACATAAAATTAACCATCACAGTGGCATTGGTACCAATCCCAGGGCTTGGGTATACATGTAGGTGGAGGGAGGTAGTGGGTGGGAAACATGACTTGGCTTAAGCCAATCAGCACATCACATTCAGTTGGAGTAGATTTTGGGATCTTTACTGGAAACACTGGGACACAAACCCTTTCTTTTTCATTGGATTTGAAGTAGAAATATGTGAGATGTGAAACTGATGTGGTTGGTTGTGAAGGGAGCTTGTGGCCCTGCCAGAGCTGAAAACAGTCAACTCATGCTGAGAGGAAACCACACTGAGAGGAAACCATGCTGAAAGATCAAGGTTGGTAGAGCTATCCAAGTTCTGGATGCATTTGGTTCTGAAATTGAACCCTGGACCACCCAAAGTTACCCAACTCTACAAATTCTTAGTTTTTGCTTAAGCTAGATTCTTACAACTGAAAAAATCTTAACTGATAAATTATCAGAACTTTGATCAGTATAATAATTCTTTTGTTACAAAAGTTAATTGTTACAAATTAGCTATTCTAGTTTCAAGCTCAAGTAAAGATAATTGCTTAAACAATTCTGTAGACTGCTATCTAGGGATATTACTTCTTCTACCAAAGAATTTTTCTGTCACTAGAGAGCGTCAGAGCCCACAGTGGCCAAGTGACAAAGTCTATTAATAATTATTTCTACCAATTAATAGAAATATGTATGGGTTCTTGGGAAAGGAAGAGAGAGGACGGAGATCTTAGATTTGGATAGGTAATCTGTGAATCTAATCATATAGACATTTTCACCTCCTGGAGAACATATTATTTCCTACAGGATTACAGAAATGACATATGCAAAGCACCTAGTACACACAATAAATACTAATTTTTACTTTTACATTGCTTTTCCTAAATGAAGTGACTTCACAAGACAAATTGATAATTTGGGGGTCAAAGTTCAGATGAAAAAAAGTAAGTTAAATGGCTTACAACCACTTTTCCTGTACTACTTCCTTCCTCCACTACTTCCTTCCTATACTTCTTCCTTCCTGCACTACTTCCTTCCTGTACCACTTCCTTCCTGTACCACTTCCTTCCTGCACTACTTCCTTCCTGCACTACTTCCTTCCTGTATTACTTCCTTTCTGTACTACTTCCTTTCTGTACTACTTCCATGCTCACATTCCTGAAGGCTAGGAAAAGTGTCCTAAAGCCTAACTGACCAGGGCTGGAAAACTTGGCCACCAAGATATGCAGCAAATTATTAAGTCTCCTAATTTTTCCCACTATGAAAACTGGTATACTAACCTACCTCTTGAGCAATGACTGAAAAAGACAATGCATTAAAGAATGTTTAGACTGTGGCAACTAAGAAGCAGACAGCAATTGGGTTAGTAGGGTGAAAACATCTGTTCTGTGGGCCCTGGCTTCTTAATCCAATTGAGTACGCCTCCCCTGACATTTTTGCATGTGGTGGTCCCCTGAAAACACAGATATTCTATGAAACCAAACATGAGAAGCATGCCTACCCCCTGGGTGTTAAGAACTGACACAAGGAAAGATAGGGACCACTTTTCAAGAGATGTTGATTTGGGGGCAGATAAAATTTCATCCTGAGTGGGCTTAGCTTAAGGCAATGTTTCTTCAACTTCAATCTATTTTGCCATTTCTGTAGTCTACTTGTATATACTAAATATATATTTAACTAATAATTTATTTTTAAGTCAACTTATTTTGTTCCCTAAGTCATTTTGTTTTTAAAATAAAACATTACATTATAACCATAAATGGAAAATCAGCATTCCTTGCCAAAAATAGAAGGTGTCCATAAAAATAAATATGCCACTATTGAAACAAAATATTTGCCTGCATGCCAATAAAAATTGTTTCCCAAACTACTAGTGGCAAGGGCATTATACTTCTGGAAAGGTTGGCTTAAGGCATGGCAGTGCTTTCTCTCTACTTTAGACTTCCTCCCTGCCCCCAAACAACCTCCAGAGAAAAGACTAGCTAGTGTGGGCCTCAGGCCCTCCTCATGGGCCTGGAAGGGAGGTGACTGGAAGGAACAAGAGACATCAGAACAGCATGAGGGAGGGGCAGTCATTGTCTCCCAAGCCCATCTAGTGCCAGGGAGTGGGATAGGGGTGGGGGACTCTTTACCAGGGCACCAGCCTTTCCCTGTTAGAAAAGGCTGAGGGGACAGCTTGAGGGAGATAATGGATGGGCAGGGAGGACTACAGGGAGTCCTGCAGAGATAGAAAGAGAATGTGGAATGGGATGTTGGAGGAGAAAGGGCAGGGGAGGAGCCCCAGAGCACTTGGGTAGAAAGGAGACATAGGTGGTTTTCTGCAGAAGGCAATCTTAGTCGACTAATACAATAGTGGTATTAACATCTAGTTCAACTGAGAAAGGACAATGGGGAGAAAGAGTTTTGATTTGGATAATCTGTGCATATGAGCATATAGACATTTTCCCCTCCCTGAGAACACCCCCAAATTAGCAACTTGTCCTATGAAGGACAGAGTCCCTAGATATAAATCCTAGTTCAGTTACTTCACTAGATGTGAGAAGCTGTGCATAATATTTAACCCCTCTCAGCATCAGTTTTCTCACCTGGTAAACATAAGTCTTTCCAACAGTAATGATATGCCCAGATAGATTCTGGGAGATAAACTTGGATTTTGTTATTTTATTTATTTTATTATTTTGTTGTAGCAATTTGCCAATGGCCCCCTAAAGACCATCACCAACGCCTTTTATAGGTGACAATGGATATAGGCCCTGCCTATATTACCAACTAAATGCCATTTTATTTACCTATACTGCTTTCCTCCTCACTAGGCTAGAGAGCATAAGCACTGCCTGCAGCCTAACATCTTGGCTTCTCCATGAAGAATACCATATTTTTTAAACTTTCCAGAAAATAACTGAAAAGGAATCATTGGATCAGGCTCTCCCCTCCCATGGTCTCCCATTACTGCCTCTGATCAGGTCTGAAGGTGAGAAGATGTCTCTCTCTCTTTCTCTCACTCTAGCTCTTGCTCTTGTTCTCCCTTTCACTCTGTCTCTTCCTATATGACTTGGCCATTTATACAGGCCCAGTGGTTGCACGAATAACTAAACATAAGAAGTCAAGAGAGGCCTGGCTCAGAGAGCATGGACCACATCAGCCTTTTGAAGTTCCCTTAGTGTATTAAAGCAAAACAAAAATCAACACAATATTGAACCAGTTTGCAAACACTGGGATATCTTATGTTTTCATATAGCAAATAGATGCATTTAATACTTAGAACTTAAATGCAGAATCACATTTGGTGCTAGTGTCATTTGCCACTTGACATATGACACTAGTGTGCTACTATCATTTAAGGCCCTTCATGGCTGTGGGGTGTAATCCATTCCTACTCACTCTTAATAGATTCTGACCTATACAGGCAGAAAGGTAGTGTGGGAGAGACCTCTGGGACCATAAGATCAACACCTCCCACTTTAGACTCTTCTCTACAACAGCCCTAGGAGACTACGCCAGCCTTAGCTTGACTCCTTCCAGCACTGGCTCCTACTATTTCTCAAGGCAATTTATTACATATCAGAACACTTTGCAGTGGTTAGAAATTCTCCCGATGTTATAACTTCCTATAGTTTAACAAGTGTTTGCTCAACATCCACTATACAAAGAACACTACTTATAAACAGAACTAGAATAGCTCCGTGAAAAAGGAATGATAGTAACCCTCCCGTCACCTGAGGTAGGAAGAGGCATTTTACCATCTGAAACCTCCCCACAAACTCTACACAAACCTGCATGTATCTAAAGAGTTTTTTGTCCAGGCAACAAGGATAACTAGGCAGCCTGAGTCTCTGATCACAGTAAACTGACGGAGAAATTGAGGCCTTTATCAGCCTTTGCACTGAGGAAAGACACTAAGCAGGCATTCCTCCACCTGGCTTTGAAATCCCTTTGGAATTTCCAAGTCATTCAATGGGTTTATCAAAGTTCTACCTGAAATTTCTTCAAACCTATTTTTATTTAAATCATACAAATATGTTGAAAGGAATGGTTTAAAGGGACAGACATTTAAAAATAAACAAAAATAAGATATCAGTAATATCTAATGCTTATATAATGTCCAGAACATTTGTGTGTGTGTGTTTTTTTTTTTTTTTTTTTTGCATAACCTGTTAACTTATCTAAACCTTACAACTCCCTGTAAAGTAGGTCCTGTTACCATCCTATTTTATAGAAAAGAAACTTGGAAAGACTTGCCCAAAGTCACACAGTTACTAGGTAACAGAAGTGAACTTCCAAAGCCTATGCTGAATCCATTTCCTCTTCAGTTACCTCAGTGGCCTTATCATCAAGATGTAAACTCCCTAAGTAAGTACAAAGCCTTCTTGTTTTGTTGTTCTGTTGAACACATGGTTTCCGGTTGATTAAAACCATACTCTTGTCATATTATTTTCTTAAATTCCGGGTCATATTGACTAAGATCATAATACAGTGAGATAAGGGAACTCTTTCTTGCACTGGGTAAGTCTGCTAAGTAAGAAGTTTTGCTGTTTATGTTCACTCCTCTAAGAATCATAGCTCACATAGCCGTGCAAATTGGATTGAAATAAAGATAATCTAATTAAGACAGTGTGGCCATAACTCCACACTCTAACTCAGTGCATTTCAAACCTCAATATGGATATAAACTACCTGTCAATATTATTAAGATTAAGATTCTGATTCGGTAGGTCTAAGTATGAGGTTATGAATTTCTCACCAGCTCCCATGTGATGTTGATGCCACGTTCTGGAAAGGACACATGAAGTAGCAAGAGTCTTTGCTCAGGGAAACCACTCATCAGTTCGGTTGTTTACCTCAAACAGATAAGGACCAATTAACCCCACTTTTGCCACTTTGGCCAGTTATATTATTATTACAGCACTTCTTTAGTGGTAGTAGATGGGAAATGTAGGGAAATCAACAAATTCAGCAATCTCATTATAAACATATTTGTATCCAGTCTCCATTTAGCTTCATATTATACTACTTAGGCTGAATTTTTACTTAGCAGAAACAAGTCTTACTTGACTACATAAATACATTTTCCTATCAAGAAAAAGAAAAAAAAACTTAGTTCATTTTCAAAGACACTGAGCTTTTATTTCTGTGAACAGCAAGAAAACTGGCTAGAAGCCTGCTGACTCCCTCAGCCAATCAGGATAATGTGACCATAAATGTCCATGAATTCCCCCCTCAGTGAATCTCTGCCTTTTTTATTTCTGTCGTGGGACATGTATCTTACAGTTCTGTACCACATATTCTGCCATTTATGTCTTCCTTTCCTCATTTCAAAAAAAAAGAAAAAAACACATTTAAGCTCGGTGAGATCTCTTACCAAATAATCCATTGTCTTTTATGTTAAAAGCTGTTAACTTCATACACATGCAACTTTTAATTGCTTCTTAATGATAATACCTCTTCATTTAGATCACTTAATATGAGCCGGGTACCATTTAGTGGGTTTTATAAATATGATTTCATTCAATGCTCATAAAAATCTTGGGAGGTAGGTCTTCTTATTGTGTGCACAATATAGGTGAAACAAACATGGGCCCAAGCACTTGAGGATCTTGATCTTGCAGTAGTCACCCAACCAGTAAACTGTAGAGCTGGGGTTTGAACCAAAGCAATTGCTTCTCGCATATAACAACATACTGCCTTCTTGAACCAACACATACCAGTTAATCAAGCACTCACTATGTGTTAGACCCTTTTATATATACTAACTTATTTAATTCTCATACCCACACCTACAGGGAAAGAATAACTGTCCTGATTCACATAGAGGTAACTCGATCAAGTTCATGTGTCAAGTAAAGGTATCAAGATTTGCTTGACTCTAAAGCCTGGGCTCTTTGCACAGTATCATGATAATTCCTGTCTTTTTAGTGAATGGGACGGTTTGCCTCATTGCTGTTTTTCATGGAAAGCCCATCTGAAACCTTTACATACCCATGAGCACAGACTGAAACACGTAGTATCTGGGACTGGGACTAAATTACTTTGCCCAACCTTTTATCTACCGTTTCCCCCATCCAGCCTCTCTCTCCCTCCCTACAGTGTTCCCTTCCCAGGACACGATGCGTCTCCCACCCTGCCCACCCCACTGCCTGTGGCACTGTTAACAAAGCAGCTGTTGGATTGAATTGGGAAATGTCCCTGTTTTGACCTTGGTTCTTCCTCTGTCCTAGGATCATACCTCTTCAATTTGCCTTCCTTTCCACGGATACTAGTCTAGACCTCACCCAAAATGAAATTTACTATCAACTTTTCCTGGTGTGAATATAGTTAAAAAGTATAAATCACAATGATGGAAGATAAAGCAATGGCCAGTTCTTAAAAAAAAAAAAAAAGACATTTCTCTCTTAACTCGATGGTTAACAAGTGGCTAATATTTATCAAGGGTTTAACTGCACAGGAAAAGTGCTTTATGCACACAATGTCTCATTTGATCCTCACCTAATCTTAACATCTAATATTATCCTCATTTTACAGATTAAGAAACATAGGTTAGGTGAGTTTAAGTAATTTGCACACAGCTAGTATGTGGCAGAACTCGAGTTGGGACACAGGTCTGGAGGCTCCACACTGAACACCCTGTGGACTGGCCCCGCTCTCTCTTGGATATTGCTGGGCCTGCCCTTTGCTTGTGCTGACTTCCTCGCAGTTGGCCTCCCCATGCCCTGTTCCTACTCTGTCATTCAAACATCCCCTCTGGAAGGACCCTATTCCTCCATAGTCCAAATCCCACTTTTCATATAAGGCAAACCAAAGCCTCCTCTGACTCACTTTATCCCTTTGTGACCTTTCCAAATTTAGAACTTTCTTAGCACTTTTGAGGAGGGAGTGAAACTGATTTGGCATTTGGAGTCTGGGAAAATTATCTCTCTCTTTTTAAATTTACACATCAGATAAATCCAGATTCATTTGGAATTGAGCTATCTCATTCTTTCTTATCATTGCCTTGTAACTGTACTTGACTTTATATGGCTTGAGTCTCATTCCTAATCAGAATGCAACTTGCTCCAGAGGGGGGACATTTTGGCCACTTTCTTTGAATGGAGGCTTTGAACTTAAGTCTAAGATCCCAACAATTTTCCTTAACTAAACGAATACTTACAAGTACCTACTTTGTACCATGGACTGTGTTAGGCCTCAGGGAATAGCAGTAGGCAGGATAAGAACATTCCTTGCCTTCCTGGACTCTACAGATTACTGGGGATGACAAATTAGAGTAATTATAAGCATCAGGCCTGGCCTCTCTTTGCCTGTGAAATGCGTCTCTCTTTTGGCTCACCAGACACCACAGTTCTGGCTCTCATTTATCCCTGGCTGTTGCTTCCCTGTCACCTCCACTGTGGTTATGTTCAGCGTCCTGATGCTTGCTAATGTGCTCTCCTCAGTCCTCAGGTCCCCTAAGTTCAAAGAACGCCTGAAGTGTCAACCATCACCTCTTCTCAGATGCTCTTCAAATCTATACCTCATGCCCTGACTTAGTTTTACATTTAAAGTGCATTATGTTTAATTCCTGCTCATGTTCCACTCACCACCTTGAATTCTTATCGTGCCTAAAACTGAACTGTTTCATTTCTGTCCAGACCAGAAGGGTGGGAAAAGTAGAAGTGGTGAACAAAACTTAAAAATTAATAAATGAAATAAAATTTCAAGTGGAAAGAAGTCCACTTTATCTTTCGGCTCAGCTGGCCATCTTCTGAAACTAGACTTTGCAAATTAGCTTTGCATTTTCTGCATCTGTCAAGCTCCATAAATAGCTTGGAAGCTCTTTGAACGTAAGAACTATATCTTCTATTATTCCATTTTGCCAGGATCTACCCCAAAGCCTTTGTAGGTGCTTTACACATGTGTGAGGAGGTGTGTAGTGAGGACACAGGCACTAGAAATGACCTTTGCTGTTGCTCTCTGGATCCTCCTGGCGTTTGATTAGAGAGTCAGGACTAAACAAATGGCTAGCAAATTATACAGTCAAGCACATGTAACCTTTTCTGATTGAATTGAGTTTGGATTTTGTCCTGATTTTTGATAGGAGGATCAAAACCATGGCATTTATGCTGTTCTCGCCCCATCTCTCAGGTTATGTAGACTTGTTAAAAAAAAAAAAAAGTCATCATTAACAATTAAAAGAGAGGGAGAGTGAGAGAGAACAGCCCTAGTGTGAGACTCTCACATTCTCTTTCCCCATACTTCATTAGGGTTATTGCTGCCTACGCTTATTACTGTTTAAAATCATCCCAAGATGAGTAGCCTGCATTTTAAGGGTTCCTGACAATTATTTGGCCAGACTCTCATCTGTCCTGAATGCTGGCATCTTCTCCTTGTGAACGTCTCTCTTTGAAGTCAGCAGGAATCTGGTCTGTGGTGAGCCACAAGTCTTCCCTTCCTAGGAGCCAAGGCTGGCAAGGCACCCTGCTGCAGAGCCGGGAAACTCGCTGACCTCATTTTTTTTTTCTGCTTTTTTGTCTCAGTACTCACTTTCTTCCCTTCCTTATCTCTCCTCCCCAGATCCCTACGCTCACACACAACATCATAACCCATTAAAACCAGCTTAGTAGAAGCTAAAGAATCTATAATTTTAATTGTACTTAATTTTTATCCATTTTGTTTTCAGTGTTTCAGGCAGTGGACAGTGTTTTTAAACATAAAAAGGTTTTCTGAGCTTTCAGTTTTCTGATTTATAAAACAAATATTAACAGAATAAACTTTATATGCTTATTAGGAGGATGAAAGGAGGTAATTCATAGAAAAGATGCTATGCAGTGCCAGAAACAGTAAATTCTTGATGAATATTAGTTCCCATTAATAATAAAAATATAATAATAATAATAGAGAAGAGATCAAATTCAAGGACAGAAAGAATAAGGAAGGTTGCTTCTAATAGCTTCAGGTGTCATAGAAGGCTTTTTGGAGAAATTACCACTAGACATGGAACAATTTAGCGTGAATTTGTAGAAGAGAGGATTCATTTTAATAAACTCCCCCTCTCAGGGTGACCCAGACACCTAGACATCTTCAGTTCCCTGAAGTAGGGTGAGCTGGAGCCGTGGAGCAAATGAACTGAGCCTGGCTCATGACTAGACCCATCTCTCAGCATGAGCCTGACTGGTTGTCACTTCTTTCCATTGAGATTGGCTTTCAATAGAACAGAATCTTTTCTCTCTCTTACCACTTTCCGACAGGTCAGAGCAGGGGTGATGAAAGCCTGAGCAGAGTACAACAAATGTATTCACAGTTATGTTTTCTCAACTTCACCCACTTATGTGAAAAGGACAGTCAAGAGCTTATCTTAAATTTTTTAACAATTCAGTCCACACAAGCATTAATTCATTAGATGTCAAAATAGCAGAAAATAAGCTTCTCCTTTGGGATATGTAGTCATACATTTTGCTGCTAATCTAAAGGAATCTGGGGAATGTGGGCAAAAATTACCTTCACCAGATATAAGGATCTCAAGCACAATGCAACTTCTCTACAAACATCAGCATTGGTTTGAGCCTCTAAGAAGCTCTAATAATATTCAATGAAAGAATTATTTTATTTAATTTTCAAACTTCAACTCTACCCAACACCTGGACCTTTACATTTGGTTTTATTTAGTAAAAATACTTTCAAGAAATTCTGTTCAACACTTTATTTCTATCATAGCTTCTTAATTATGAATACAATTTTGTTAATTTAAAATTATAATCATCTGTCTCAATAGTTGGTGTGTATTTTAAAATAACACAATATCACTGAATTGCTGCTCATTATGTTCAGGGTACATTAGAGATATGTTAGTCATTTTCAATTTAGTGGAAAGGAAGTGGGTTTTTGCTATAGAACTACAAAATTTTAGGGTCAAAACACTTGAATTAGTTCAGTACAATGGAAGGACTATTCAAATGTAATTAATGTACTAATTTTCTCCATTTTCCGTGATCCTCATAATGAACCAATATATTTTCCTTGGCCTATCAATCCTTTTGTTAGAGACTAAATAGTTTCCCCTTGTTTACTCTGGCATTTGTGATAATATCAATATATTAATTATATGTTATCTATTATACCAACCTTGTCCAACCCACGGCCCGTGGGCCACATACAGCCCAGGATGGCTTTGAATGCAGCCCAACACGAATTTGTAAACTTTCTTAAAACATTATGAGATTTTTGGCGATTTTTTTTAGCTCATCAGCTATAGTTAGTGTTAGTGTATTTTATGTTTGGCCCAAGACAATTCTTAGTCTTCCAATGTGGCCCAGGGAAGCTAAAAGATTGGACACCCCTGTATTACACATTATATTATCACTATAATTAATTGATAATAGTAATGTATGGTTGGGTCCTAATCGGGATGGGACATAAGATTCAGTGGCTGGGTCATTTGACCTTGCCTCAAACTTGAAAGAGACATCAGATTTTGGTGACAATTAATTTGTCAGCCAAATGAAGAGGAATGAAATTTGGCTTCTATTAATCTCACTGCATAGTATTATGGTATAACACAATGGGAGTAGTACTGTATGCTGATAGTGCACTAAAAACTCCCCAAATCTAAGCATAGAGGACAGATTCAATGGAGGTGAGCCTCAAAAGCTCAAGTCATCAAGTCACCTCCTGCTCTGTCAAGTATCTCCTGGTTTGTGGCCTTTCTTTAATTCTCGAATATTTATTAAGAGGCCAATATGTGCCAGGCACTGTTTTATGACCTGGAGGCGCAGCATTGACCAACATTGAAAAAAAAAATCCTACTCTCATGGAACTTATGATCCAGTGGAAAAGTAGTCAGGGCCCCATTTTCCTAAGCCCAGAGCCCACACATTTATTTGCTGATAGTTCCCTTTGCTCTCCATGCCCCTTCCTGTACCATCTCTACTGTTCCACCTGATTCTTTACGTATTGGAGAACTGGGAAAGCAGGAATGACAGGAAAATTGTTATTATGTCTAGTCTGTAATAAGAAAAAAACAAACACTTTCAGTACTTTCAGTTTTTAAAAAGTATGACAGTACTATTGTCCTTCTCAACTAATTTTTCTGCATGGAGCTAATACCTCATTCAAATGCACACACTGCTCTGTACACGGTTTCTTCCGCCTCTGATTTATCTCCTTCCTTTTGTATAAATTTAGCAATCTTTTCCTCACAAACCTTAAAATAGCCAAGTGTTCAAAGATTTGGAAAATGTAGAGGCAGTATCATTGTTTGCTCTTGCTTGAGAGTTTTTTTTTTTTTTTTAATCGTTGACAGCATTCTGGTTTCACTTTCACTTCAGTCGGTAATTTAATGTGATACTAATACAACCTGTAATAACAGTTAAATGCATGGAGCACGAACTACATGCTAGAAATTACAGTAAACAATTTGCATCATCTAACTGAATTTCCAAAATAAACTTATTATTTTCCTCACTTTAAATATGCCTTTTGAGAGGTGAAGTAAATGGCCCAGAGTCACAAAGCCAGCAAGTGGCTGATCTGTACAGTATTACAGTGATCTAGGATTTAGGATTTAGAGCGCTATATAGTACTATAATGATCTCAGCTCATCTAACTGCAGGGCCACGTTCCACATATTTTTTGGCCCCACAATATTAGAGCATTAATCAGGTTCCCAAAAATGCTTCCTAATTAGAGTGAAAGAGATTTATTTTATCAAACAAAGTCTTAAGTGAACTATGCCAAAGTCAATGATCTGGTGGAATTCACAGAAATGTTTGTATTACTTAATAACCATTAACTAGCCAGGCATGGTGGCTCATGCCTATAATCTCAGCACTTTGGGAAGCTGAGATGGGAGGATAGCTTGAGGCCAGGAGTTCAAGATCAGCCTGGGCAATATAGTGAGACCTTGTTACTATTAAAATAAATAAATAAATAACTGATCTCACTGGCTACAAGAGGAATTCATTTTTTAAAAGACCACCAACATTTAAGAAATTGCATTCTCTAGCAATTGCTTTTTTCATATTTTTCAACTAATTGGGTAGGAATTTAGTTTCAATATCACTTTTAATACATAAAGTACCAATTTAAAGTGCAAAATCTTTAGACATCTATTTTGGGGAAAATGTCAAGAACATTTTTCTATTTGGCATTGGTTCACCAAATTGAGTCCTTGAGAGCCTGATTTTTTTTTTTTTTTTTTTTCACCAAAGAGTCAAGCCAAATGAAATTCCACCCACATTAGTCAGGGTATATTTCTGGGTCCTCTCAATGTGTGGTTTAGTTCTAGTTTTAAAATTTAAGAAGAATTTAAAGCTCTGGAGACATGTATTTATGTAAATACACAAAACAGAGGCAGGGCACAGTGGCTCATGTCTGTAATCCCAGCACTTTGAGAGGTCCAGGCGGGTAGATCATCAGAGGTCAGGAATTCGAGACCACCCTCGCCAACAGGGTAAAACCCCATCTCTACTAAAAATACAAAAATTAGCTGGGCGTGGTGGTGCACGCCTGTAGTCCTCGCTACTCGGGAGGCTGAGGCATGAGAATCGCTTGAACCTGGGAGGTGGAGGTTGCAGTGAGCTGAGACTGTGCCACTGCACTCCAGCCTGGGCGACAGAGCGAGACTCTGTCTCATAACAAAAACACACAAGACATAGAGGTAAATATTTATGTATGCAAATATATATACCTGTTAATATTTGGCCTGGCAAAAACAGTTTGCTAGATGATTTTTTTGGAAAAGGCTTTGGTTCAGTAGCAGAAATGAATATGGGTGTTATTCAAATGTCTGTAAATTAATGAGGGCCCTTTGAGGTTAGTTCAGCTTAAGCATTTTGAATCTGAAGAATGAATGGTATATGTTAAAGATGCTTTTGGGGAATGGGAAATGGTGACAAACACAACATTGCATCCCAAACAGAGCCAAGGTGACAGGGTACCTGGCCTCACATCCATGAGTACTTGAGAAACTGATAATCAAGATGAAATGACGTGTTTTTCTTTAGAAAGGAAAGGCAGAGATAATGGCTAACAAGAAAGAGTTGTTTTCATCGGGAACTCTATGAAAGATTTTCACAATTGTTCGCCTGGCAATTCTTGGATTACCTAATCACCTTCTCCTTTCCACTTCTTGTCTCTCTCAGAGCTGTTCAGATGGTGATGATGACCTAGAGATCCCCAAGAGTGGGAATCCATTTGGTCCATAGCCAATTTTCAGGGGCTCCATCTCCAAAGCAGTGCCAGAAATTATCCCAGAAAGGAATTTCTGAATCTATAGGTCACACAGAAGAAAGGGAAGGTGAGAGGATTGGGAGGCAAGGCCCAGGAAAAATTAAAATAGAAAAATAAAACATAGAAGTTAAAATTATTTTTTGAAAGACTAAGTACTTACAAGGTTAGCTTTTAAAATAAAACAACTACAAACTCTAAATGGTTTCAATTTTGCTTTAGTATTCTGCAGTGTTTCTTTTCAATAGATTGGCCCTCACATATAAACACATACACATACACAAACACAATCTTTATATTTGCCATCTAAAACACCTAGTATCCTACAAAATTACCTGTAAGAGTCTCAGTTAAGTAGACACTGGAAAAACAATCAGAAACAGATTAAAAGATAAATGGGGTCTCACTTTGATAGCACATATAGTTAACTAGAAACAACGCAGAGAAAAAGTAAAAATCATACCATTGTATGAGGCTTATAATATACATTATAATGGGATGAACAAGGGTAAAATCGATTTATACATTTGTAAGGTTACACTAATTTCCATGAAGTAGATGGTGAGTATTTAAGGATGTATATTGTAATCCCTAGAGCAACTTTGTAAAAATAATGCCAAAAGATATAGTTAAAAAGCTAATAGATAAATTACAATGAAATTTAGAAAAAAATTAAACAATATAAAAGAAGGCAGGAGAGAAGAAAGAGAACAACAAAAAAGGCAAAAAATAAAAATAGATCAAAGAACAGTAAATCTAAATCGAACTGTATCAAATATTACATTAAATATTAACAGACTAAAAATAAAAGGAGATCAATTTTTTTCCTAAACTCCCTGTTCTCAAAACTCCTTTTGTGACATCAATTACTATTACAAATAACAGTTACCAATCCCTTAATTTCCTGCTGCCTGAAGACAAGACAATAGCTGAATTTACACTCCTCTCCCCTTAATCGTTAGCAATTGAGGACTTTGTTTCATTTCATTTTAAATGGCCAGTTAATAAGTAGTCCCTGGCTGGGCGTGGTGGCTCATGCCTGTAATCTCAGCACTTTGGGAGGCTGAGGCGGGTGGATCACAAGGTCAAGAGATTGAGACCATCCTGGCCAACATGGTGAAACCCTGTCTCTACTAAAAATACAAAAATTAACTGGGCGTGGTGGTGTGAGCCTGTAGTCCCAGCTCCTTAGGAGGCTGAAGCAGGAGAATAGCATGAACTGGGGAGGCAGAAGTTGCAGTGAGCTGAGATCACGCCTCTGCACTCCAGCCTGGCGACAGAGCAAGACTCCATCTAAAAAAAAAAAAAAAAAAGTAGTCCCCTTGGACAGCAGCCTTCTAGCGCTTCAGAAACTATAAATTTGGCTTAAATAAACTGTTAGGCAAACTGTAGATCTGCTCACCATCAGAGCATCACCCTCTGAACACCAATTCTTGGCTGCTTTCTAGGGAGAAAATATGCAGGAAGGACAAAAAGAGGGATATTGCACAAATTGCTAAAGCCATTACATGCTAGGACTCCTGTTTGTATTATAGTCTTACACGTGTGCTATTAGTTACAAAAAGATAGCAACAAAAAAGAGCAGCAAAAGAACTCTTAAAGTGGTTGGCATTATGACTTTTATTATATGAAAAAAAGGCAAATCCAAATCATCTAAAAAAGGAAGGAGTTAGTCAAATGACAAAATCTGGATCTAAACCTGTATCAGATGGGATTTGAGGAAATATGTCTGCCACTCATTCTTAGCTTATTCTGTTTACCCAAACACTCAGATCCTAACTTGAATTTAAATGGGCCGCGTTGCCAAAGACTGCAACAGAATCAGATGGCTCCATGCCATTGGCACCCTTTACAAAACACAAAACATACTGCATGAAGTTTTCTCATTTTGTGTTTGTGTTTGTCCTTAGCTGTACTTATTTTATCAAGTTAACTCTTTGAGGATGGAAAACAGATACATCATCTGTTACTTCACACACTTAGAGATGAGATACTCATTTAAGTAGCAGAAGTTGTGAACTTTAGGAAAAGTGAGGTCAAGAAAAATATCTGCCTTTTCCAGCTCAAATGCTCGGTACAAACCTTTTCTGCCCAAATCTACAATTGGCTAAGCATTGCTTGAAAATCAGACGCCATTATTCGGGAAAATGTCTATTATTTGTGCCATCTGTAGATCATGACAGAAGACAAGGTTTGCCTTTACATCTTAGTATTATTTTATTTATTGCCTTTGGGCGGAGGAATCTGAATGTCAGACATGAGTTCAGACATTATTTTTGTCAGTTTTTGGATGTATAAATATTAAATGGGGAATTCTTTATATATATATATACACACACACACACTTTTTTATTATACTTTAAGTTCTAGGGTACATGTGCACAACGTGCAGGTTTGTTACATATGTATACACGTGCCATGTTGGTGTGCTGTACCCATTAACTTGTCATTTACATTAGGTATATCTCCTAATGCTATCCCTCCCCCTCTCCCCACCCCACAACAGGCCCCGGTGTGTGATGTTCCTCTTCCTGTGTCCAAGTGTTCTCATTGTTCAATTCCCAACCATCATTCTCAGCAAACTATTGTAAGGATAAATGGAGAATTCTAATGCTGTGCAAGCTGTCTAATTTCTGGACTATCTAAATGCAATTTTAGTATTCTGGTTGAATGTCCTTCTTCCTACCTCCTAGCATTCACTACCCCTCTGAGTTGTGAGTAGCTAGAACCAGACCTATTCAGGTAGTCTCAGCACTAACTGAACGCCCTCCTCAACAAGCAGGGGCCTAAGCTCCTATGAAGCTGGATAAAAGTGAAATGGAAGTCAGAAAAGGGCACAGCAATTTGCTGCATTCAAAAGGAACTCAGTGAAGAGGACAGACAATCAGGTCAATAAGACTTTACTGGAATTTCTGGGTGGTTCTGGAATACAAGGGAGAGATTGAAGAGATGTTTCTTGAGATGGAAACGTCCAAAGACCTCCTTAAACAGGGTAGTGACTTTGCCTATGAGTAGAGAAAAAGTTGGTAGGTGCCTTGATCCAGGTACAGTAAAACCTTTCTTTAGGTATCATATCCTGAATTTTAACATTAAGTATAAGGGATTTATGGACTGCTTGAATATTAGAAACATTGTTTTATCTCTAAAACCCATCTAAATTCATTTTTCTTTCCAGTTATCAGTGTGGTTACATCTGACGTCTGCCATGAGCAATTTTTTCCAAAAAGTGTTTATTTTATGAAGAGTTAGAGGCATTCATTCATTTGTTCATTCATTCATTGAACATAAAGGCCTTGGCAGAGTTTACAATTTAACAACATCCTTGCAAGAGATATTTACTGAGCCCCTCCTATCCCTTAGGCACTGTGCTAGATACTGGGATACGATGGTGAACAATCAGTGTCCCTTCCCTAGGCTGGTGAGGAAGATGTATATGAATGAAATAATTGTATCAAATGTATTACTACAAACTACAGTAAGTACTATGAAGGAAAGATAGAGTGCTATTAACGTATATGAAAAGATATAGTTGGGAGGATGATATGGTGGTCAGAGGAGGTTTCTTTCCTTGAGAAACTGGTCATCCCAGAGAGCCAGAAACAATTTGAGTAGGAGTAAACCAGCCAAAAAAAAAAAAGTGATCTTGATGCTGCGAACATAAAACTGATCTAAAAAATAGTCTGTTTGAAAAATGATCATGACAGATGGAGCCTAAAGCTCTGAAAGTCTCCTTTGCACAACAGAGACTATGCCAATGGGGGCATGCTTTCTTTGGATTTGTAGGCTTTTTCAAATACAGACATCAAAAGCAGAGTGACCATTCAGCCTTACAAGCATGAGTTTGGGCACAGCTGATGCCCTAAGGCATAGCAGAATGTGGAAATACTCACTTCTTCCAAAGATTTTTTTTTGATGGAAAATTGACACTAAAGAGCTTTTTTTGGGAAATGAAAGAAATGGCAAGGTAATTTGGACATTACAGAAATCTATGCTGATCTTATGGAAATAACAATGTGTTCCAATTTCCCCCATTCTCACTGCTTAAGATTATACTTCTTGCCTCAATAATCAAGATCCTACTTATGAAAGTGTTTGTCTTGAGTATTATTTAATAAGAGAGAGAGAAAAAAACACAAAGTTGTAATACAACCCAGATAACAGCTTTCCAGACCCTTCCTTCTTATTTAGGAGGATCTTCTACCTAAACACATTTTTCATCTCTGTGTAGTATTGCGGGGTGGGGGGTGGGGGGAGACATCAAATAATGTAATGTTTTATGAATACCAAACCTACACAAAGTTCTGAAAGACAGAAACTTTTCCAATTCTAGATCCTCCACATCTACTTTCCAAGAAGAAGGCTTTAAAAGGGATGAGTAAGGTATAAGAGACCTGCAGAATCTCTTTAACGTGCACACATTATGGTACTAGAAAAGAGGACAGAAATGCCTATATAAACAGCTGCCTGTAACATTTTTAGCAGAGCCTCATTCCAGGCCAGCCAGTGAGAATTAAGGAGGAAAAGGCTTTCAGTGATTCAGAAGCTGCCTTCCCTTATAAAGTCAAGGTTCTCTGGAGTGGTATTTTGACTACTTTTGGAGGAGGGATTGCCTACATCCACTTCTCTAAAGAAGCCAGAATTTTCTCTTCCTCTCTACCAAAAAAGTACTCTACCGACAAACATGTGTGCAAAATGCACTGTGCCTGCATTCCTTCAGGTCAGCAGAGTGCCCGTGTTACCAACATTCACAGCTGGTTTTGGGATAAAGTTATTGTTGTCATGGATTCAGGAAAACAAACATGGTTTTAATTGCTCCATTATGAGTTTTAAACCCAAGATGATCAAAAACCCTGCATATAGATTTGTCCAGCTCCCATCGTTGAAAGGAATCACCTGTATTACATATGCTGGCTACAAAATAAGAACATTCATTAAATGCATAGATAGGACAACTCAAAACATAATTAGGTGTCTGGTTAGTCAAATATTCTGGATAAATGAGGATGTCTATACGTAACATTTCTGAGTTACCAGTTTTTAGCGATTTAAATACAAGTTAAATATGCAAAATACAAGTTAAATACAAATAACTGCAAACACAGAAACTACTGAATTGAATAGTTTACTTCTGCAGAAATGTCAAGACCATGACAACACACCTTAAGGTCACAAGTAGAAAACTCTAATTACTGTTATATGTTACAGGAAAAAAAAAGGACTTTTATCTGGTTACTATAGTTGTTTGATTTCTGGATAAGCCATAAACTTGAAGTATGATAATCATACTAACAAACTCTTGAGATATCATTCATGTAAAATTCAAATTCATATTTATTTCAAGTAGTTTCTCCAGAGGAAGAAAGGGAACAACTTTGCCAACCATTTTCCTGTTTTAAATTTAGGGATGATTGAAATGAGTTCTGGTGTGTGAGCCATCATTTATTCTGAACATGCTGATGTAATTCACAGATTCAGCCCATTTTCCTTGTATTGGTCTTTACCAGACATGGCTTACAGTAACAAAATCATGAAACAAAATATTCTATTTTATATGTTCATCTTCTGTCTTTGAAAGTTCAAGAAACAAAGGCTCTGATACCTGATTTGGTTAGTGTTTGAAGGTTGCCAAGCTGCGCTGCATGTAATAATTTGGGCTTAGGTAACGTGGATTGTCATAAAATGCATGTAAGCATGGGTTAGTGCTGAGGAATAGAATATTGAAAGTCACCAGAATTCAGTATTCCACTGTATTCTCGCATCTGTCCTCATCGCCATCTGATGAAGCAGGTGTTACATCCTTCTCATTTTATAGATGAAAAAACTGAGGTGAGATGCTAGATGATTTGCCAAGGGACTCAAAATAAATTGTTGAAAACTGGGATATGAATCCAACCTACCTCCAGAGTCCATACTCTTGCCCCTACCTGATGATGCCTTTTATCATAGGTAATAAGAGTCTTGTCCTGTTCCAACTATCTCAAAGTCCAATCAGGTTTAAAGAACTGGGAGCTCTTCAATATAAAATTACCCTATAGGGTCTCAATTTTGTTGGAAAAGGAAGTGAATGCTTTGAATTCCAAGTTGCAGCTTTTAAAATTCTTGATGCATCCAAAGATATCTCGAGGGTCTCTTCCTGTTCACTTTCTTTTCTAGGGGCTAAAGTATGTCTGACGCTAAAATAAGTGTTGTATAAACTCCCAGGCTGATCTTGGCACACAGCCTGCCCTCTTGGCGCTGTTTGAGCCGTGTTGCTTTTTATGGGATCTTCTCACTCAAGCCTCAGGATCTCCTAATGGTATCCTAAGCTTCCAGTGCTTCCCATGTCACTCTGGACAACAAGGATTTAAACACCACCTGACACCTAATATCTGACCTAATTAATCCAAATTTGAGTGACAACTGATAATCTGATTGGCACTTAATAGTTTTCAAAACATTTGAGCAGGTTACGTCTTTGACCTGCTCAGGAGCCCTGAAAAGTGGTGGCTGGCAAGTGCCATTGTCATTTTGCAGATGAGGAAACTGATATGCAGGTGATTGCCCAAACACAGACAGCCAGTAGATGAGGAGGTCATGGTTCCCGGGACAGAATTTTAGGCACTCTGTCTAAGTCATGCTTTCCTTTTGTGAAACTATCAACCTCTTCTGCTTATTACCTCACAGACGCCACAGATAAACAGAAGAGTTTATACTGCCTATTTATATTTTCAAATTCAATATTTCAATCAGAAATTGTTAGAGGTAGACAGGATATTAAAATAATAGGCCCACACACTTATAGATTACAAAATGAGGGCCAAAGGGCTTAGTGAACTCTTCAAAGCCACACAGACAATCAGAGGCAGGGCCTAAAATAGAATGCAGGCCCACAGTCCTGTCCAATCCCCTTCCCTGTCTATAAATCTGCTCTCCATTCTGTTCTCTGAGGACATAAGCCTGGGATCCTATAATCTAACAAGAAAAAGCTATGATAATATTGATGAAGATCATTCCTCACTATTCTTCTGTATTTTTGAGACTTCAATATCACATTCCCTTCTTACCCTCTGTCCAAGTGCTTCTGTGTGGCTCTTGTTTAAATGCAGATCTCTAGGCCCCATGCCAGAAAGCCTGGCTCAGGTGAGCCCCAGGAATGTATTAGGACCCTTACTTTCAATGGCAAAAACCGTGATTACTTTTGCACCAACCTAATACATTTTAACAAATTGCCCAAGTGATTCTGTTGACCATGGTTCCGTAAATTCAGGCCATGCTTTAGGAAACTCTGCTCTAACTCACCATTTTCAAGGACTGGAGTGGAAAAAAACATTGGTGTACCTCATTTAAGGAATATTTATTTTTGGCAGGGCTCTCTCAAAAGTTAGTCATTACGGTGATCAATAATTAGTTAAAAGCAAATCAGCCCAAACCAGCAGTGGATCATAAAATTGACACTCTTCCATGGAGTCTGCTGTTTCTTTAGTAAGGGGCTCTTTGCTCAGCAATCCCTGGGAAAATCTGTGCTTTGCAGAAACGCAGGGGAAAGCATGATGGTCACCCTTGGATGCTTTGCTTAATGGCTTGACCTTGCAACTATATGGTTCAACCTGCTTGCCCGAGGACCTCTGTTCTGTGCATTGGCTTTTGGTGGTGGATATGTTGGTATACCTAATGTGTTTGACCTCCTAAAGCAAGTACACTAGGCAGCCGCGTGCTGCTTAAGGAAAATAGGGCCAGGTTTTTATGTTATAATAATCCTGAAATGTGCTAAAGAAAGCCTACAGCCAGAGAATGTCCCTTATCTTACGCATCTTATCTGTTCTTTCCTTAAAATAAATTAGGGAAACTTTCTGAAAATAACAACGTCTGAGATGGTCATTGCAGACAGCTCTTTTAAGGTTTGGGGAAAATAGAAAGTTGCTTAACCAAATTCCTGAGTTTCTACTATATGTAGAAGGGCAGGGTGCCCTAAGGGAAAAATGAACACACTGGCTGCCTCCAAAAGTTTACAACCTAATGGTGAATATACTGCAAATGTGAGAAAATATAAGAGCTTACATCAAGTAAGTGTGCTGATGAAATCACTGGAGCGATTGGAGCATTCTCCCTGTAGAAAAAATGCATCTAAGAAGGTTTGCTGTAGATGAATTTTGAATAGACTTTTAAAATAAGGCAGAAACATGATTTGGCAGAAGAAGAAAAGGGAAGCTATCCCCGGCTCTGGAAATAGAATACACAGGGCTGGACTATATGAATTTGTGTGTTGTGGGGAAGGAGGAAACTTAAGACACTAAAAATGTTTGTAAAGCTTGGAGTGAAAGTTGCAAAGGAGCAGCAAACAGGAGGGCAGAGGAAAAACAGGCGGGCAAAAGAAAGTTGCAAAGGAGCAGCAAAACGGGTGCCTCCTTTGAATGATCATGCTTTCATAATAGCTTAATTTGTACAGCTGCAAACAGGGAAGGAGACCAGTTGGTACAAGATATGTAGATACTTTTTGCTGAAGGGTAGCTGAATATGCCACCCCAAAATATGCCTCTCTGGCATAAGGATTATTTTGGGTTGAAAGCAATCGAAAAGTAGATACAAAAAATCTCTCTGCCCTACCCCTATTTGCTTAAAAGCAGGACATACACTTATAAAGGTGTCCCTCCTTCCCTCTCTACCAAGAAGGACAAAGGTTGATCACCAGGGATGACCTTAGGCCCTTGCTTGCCTGAAGATGGCACAGGGAAATCTACATAACAGACTTTACTATATAACCTTTTGTCTATCATTAGTTTCCCATGTATTTGTTTTCCCACAATTTGCCACCCCTAGAAACTCAAGATCCTTTCCCCTTGTCTTGTTACTTCCCCACCAATGTGTTGTTCTTCGTTGATGATGCCACATAAACCAGAGTTCTAAGCCACTTCTTTGAGAATTGCTCGTTCCCTGGGTATCTCCCATATATACGTGAAGCCTATTTGTTAATAAACTTCTGTTCGCTTTTTTCTTTTTAATCTGCCTTTTTTTGCAGGGGTTCCAGATAAGAATTCAGAAGAATAGAGAGAGAATTCTTTTTTCCTCCCATACAATGCAAAATATGTGAAACTAAACAAAAATATATTAAACTAAAGTAAATATATGAAACTAAAGTAAACTAAAATATATAACAAAATACACAAATTATAGAATAAAATAAAAAAATATAAAAACATATGAAACTAAACCAAAGTAAAGTAAACTAATATAGAACTAAACTTAGATAGGGCCTGTTAGGAAAAATAGGAATACAAAATTAGATGCCAAAGTAGGAAAGAGCCTTTTAGTCTAGCTAAAAGATGATTAGAAACTGTAGCATTGTAATAAAGTGTGGACATGCAGAAAAAAAGACAAGTGTAAGAAAACCTGCCAGAATGTATAGCTAAACGAAGACTGTACATCCCATCCTGGTTCTTTACAAGCCAAACACGGATATTAGTTTGATTACTCCAGAACCTACTTCTTTTTTGACCCAAAATGGTAATGCCCAAGCTTATCAACTCACCTTCTTCACTAGCCTCCAATGAGAATGGCACTTGGCTGCAGACAAAAATCAAATTCACCCTCCAGGGACAGAGACGTGCCAACACTACAGTGATCCAAAAGTATTTGCTATTGGTTTAAATAGGTCCAGAGATCTGAGCATTGGAAAGCATTGCTGAAACTGCTGAACTTCCCAGAGTGACCTCTAGGAGAGGGACAAAAATGTCTTGACTAAATAAAATAAGGTGAGTGTAAAAAATGTAAAATTCTCATGAGATTCTAGTCATCCCTTTCCTAGTAAGTCAGACTTACTGTTTAATCCCTTACTCCTGACGAGTAAGAAATAAACTACTTTATTCATCTTATTATCTATGTAATAAGTACTATACTTGGGGACATGGTAGGCATTAAATAAATGTAAGTTCCATTCCCCTCTGAGAATCTCTGGAAATAAATTTACACTAAGACATTAGTAGGCATTTGCTCCAAACCTATGCTGCTCAAAAGCTTCCCAGAAAATTGGCATCCTGGAAATTTTCTGATTTTCTTACTGATATGGTTTGGCTGTGTCCCCACCCAAGTCTCATCTTGAATTGTAGCTCCCATAATCCCCATGTCATGGAAGCGACCTGGTGGGAGGTAATTGAATCATGGGGGTGGGTCTTTTCTGTGCTGTTCTCGTGAAAGTGAATAAGTCTCATGAGATCTGATGGTTTTATAAAGGGGCGTTCCAGCTTCATCCATGTGCCTTTTTGCAAAAAAAAAAAATTATATATATATATATATATATATATATATATATATATATATATATATATAAAGGGACATTCCCCTACACTCACTCTCTTGCCTGCTGCCATTTAAGAAGTCCCTTTGCTCTTCCTTCACCTTCCATCATGATTGTGAGGCCTCCTCAGCCATGTGGAGCTGTGAGTCCATTAAACCTCTTTCCTTTATAAGTTACCCAGTTTCAGGTTATGTCTTTATTAGCGGCATGAGAACAGAGTAATACACTTATGAAGTTTATTCCACATCATGGTAATCACATGCTGATAAAATGGTCATTTCTTTTTATTTTAGACACTGAAATAGTGTGTGACACTCTTATGTTCATACACTTGGGATATAACACCATCTGTGGTATTTGTCACCAAAGACAATTAGCCAAGAGCTTTTGTTACTACTTCCTTCCTAAACAAAACTTACAGAACCACATCTAAGAAGCTGATAACAAAGTAAGGCAGGCAGATGCCTGTCTGAAATATCCTAACTGAGACTATCTCCTCTCTTTTTTTAAACCACTAATCCTTGATGACATTTCATACTTTTGTTTTCTTATTATTTAATTACCTATTGAAATACTGTAGGTTGGGTTGTCAGGAAGCACTGGAGCTGTGATTGGATTGGTTATTGTTTGTAGATCAGAATTTACAAACTGAAGACCCACAGCAAACATTGATTTAACCTGTTGTCCTTTTTAAAAAATGTTAGTTAATTGCCATCATTTTAAATGAAGGGATTTTTGCACAAAGGTTACAATTTCTACCTTCTCATAAAAAGTGGAAGATCTGGCAACTCTGAACTAGCATTACAACAACAGATGGGGCTGAGTGGTGGCCAATCCCTTGCAGGAGACCTAGGTCCTCTGTTTATCAGAAGTACCACTTGGCCTTTTCAGTCATCCTTGCCCCAATAGGCATCTGAATTTGCAAAACTTGTCTTAGATTTTGGAATATAGATTACTGATGCATGGCAAAAATATCATATAAAGGGTGTGCACACAGAGAAGTTAAGAAGTTAAGAAGTAGAAAGGCAAATCAATGCAGCCATTATAATCCTGTCATTTATATTTTCTAAGGCACCATCAGTAAACACTAAGGTTTGTGATTTTCACTGAATAATAAAGCCTAGTACCTTTTCATTGAAACCTAGCAAACAACATCAGAGAATAAGGACAAAGGGAAGACTGCATAGAATGTCAGAACTAGAAGAAAACTGAGAAGTGAATTAGCACAAAGTCTTCATTTTAGGAAAGATTATTGAGATTCAGAGATGTAAAGATCTTGTCCTCTTTCATAATAGCATCTTGATGGCAAAGTCAGGACTGTGGATCTCTACACTGAGGGTCTCTCTCTTACTCTGTGGCTATTCTTGCCTAAGTTATGTCTTCCTCTGATGTGTATAAATCAGCCAGTTAAAGAAAAGCATCACACTCTTCTAAGTGCACATTGCATATGTGTAACAGCTGACACTGATGAAGAAACAGAGATGAGCAGTGACATCGCAGACAGTTGGCAAGGTGTCACTCATACTATATCAAGAGGATGGAAAGTGAAAGAATTAAAGGATACTTAAAAGTCTCTTCACATTTTCTACATAGTACACAAACCTTTTCTATAATAGCCCTGAGGTCATCTTGCATCCACTTACTTAATTCAATGGACAAAACACTCACTATCCCATAAGGCAATCTGTCCTCTGTGTTGCTAGGTTGTTAGAAACTTTAACTTATGTTTCTAGGTGAAGGTGAAGGAAATCTATTTCTTTGCAGACATAACCCATGAGTGCTACTTATATTTTCACAGGGAACATGAAAGACGCTCACTCTTCTACCTCACATCACTTCAGTGCATTAAGTGTCTCCCCGTAGTCATCACTTCTGACTAAGCATTCTCAGTTACTCAGAGCTGCTCCTGGGTGTGACCAGGCTTCTACACCTCCCACAATTCTCAACACACACACTCCTTGATTACTAAAATTGAACAATGCACTAATTAATGTTCTGAGAAACCAAGAGATTGAGTCTCTAACTGTAGCTTTACCAAAGCCAAGCAGGGATCCAGAGAACAGAGACTTTCTGTGGCTTATAAGCAGCAATAGTAAAACAATTTCCCCTTGGTAAGATAGCTTTGTTACTAGTTCAAGGAATCCACTAGTGACAAATGAGTTTCTGAATCACCCTTTACACCGTAAACTAACTCTGCTAACGACTTAGTGAATGTTTGTCATTGTTGTCAATAATGGTATTGTAGCTCTAAAGTGTCCTGTACATGCCAATGGGTCATGGTGGTCCTCTTCACATGGCCATATATTCCAGGAACCTTCGGGCCACCAGTTCCCTATTTCTCTACCTGATACCACTGATATTTTGTCTTCTTTAGGGAGTGCCTCTTGGTCGCTATGATTTTGGTCCAAAGCACTATATGTATCCTTCTTGGTATGGCTTTTTTCTCCTCCAATATGCTGGATTCCAACTCCAAAACACTCGGTGGTAATATCAACAATTCTATGTTTATTCACTGTTTTGCGTTTAGAGGAGCAGTGATCTGGTTTCTAAACTAAATAAGTGACTATCAGCTAGTCTTCACAGAAGTCTAGCAAATCCGCCAGTTCACCATGTCATCCACACTCAGAGAATCAGGGTCAAACTGGATGTCATGTGGTTCTGCTTCCTTCAGCTGTTTGTCTGAGTGATTCCCAAATTTTGTTATGAATAAGAATCATTGAGGATTGTATCAAAAATAGATTTTTATTCTGGATAATTTATATAAATACTCTGTCCTCAAGGGGGTGAAGTGTAACTCCCCATTCTTTAAGTGTGTGCTGTACTTAGTAACTTCTATCCAAAGAGTATAGTATGGAAGATACTGACAGAAAAATAATTTTACAGTAGAGAAACCTGGCAAACATTAGTCAAGTGATTAAGATGAACATCTATAGTGATAAGTCATCCTGGTAGCATCTTGTCTTGATATCAAGGGATGAGAATAGCAACTTACCTCTAGGGTCTTTTTCTCAAAAACATGTGATTTCAGTCTAATCATGAGAAAAACATCAGACAAATCCAAACTGAGAGACAGTTTACAAAACATCTGATCAATACTCCTCAAAACTGTCAAGGTCATTAAAAATAAGAAAAGTCTGAGAAACTGTCACAGCTAAGAGGACATGGCTAAAGAGACTTGACTTAAATGCAGCATGGTATCCTTGAACAAAAAAGGAACATTAAGTAAAAGCTGAGGAAATCAGAATGAATTCTGAAGATTCCTTAAAAATGTATAAATATCAGTTCATTAATTATGGAAGATGTACCACAGTAATGTGAGATGTTAATATTAGGGGAAACTAGGTGTAGGGTACATGAGAACTCTCTGTATTATCTTCACAACTTTTCTATTCTAATATGAAAAGTTTATTTTGGAAAATTGACTCTAAGGTCTTCTCCAGGGATTGTAATTTAGGAGGTATTTTTAAGGGGAAAGAGAGTCAGCTTTGCATATTATTGATACACTCCTCTGTTGATTCTGATGCAGTCAATTCGTAGGCCATATTTTGGGATCCCTGGTCTATTCTGAAGGTTCTTATTCTTGGATACACATTAGACATCTGTGTCCCATCTCAGATGCTCTGATTTAATTGATCTAGAGTGTAGCCTGTGCATTGGGATTTTTTAAGCCCCTTAGGCAATTTCAGTTGCAGCCAAATTTAAAACTTATTACTCCTGTGCTGTCCAATATGGAAGTCAGTAGCCACATGTGGCTATTCAAATTAAAATGTAATTAAGATTAAATAAAATTTAAAAAGCCTATAGACATTTCAATGATCAATAGTCACATGTGGCTAGTAGTTACTGTATTGGACAGCACTGATGTCGAATATTTCCGTCACTGCAATAAGTTCTGTTGGACAACGCTGGTCAATACCATTGGTATAAATGGCTGTTTGTGGTCTTCTCCAAAGGCTTCTGAAAGGAAGAGTCCCTATGAGTAATATACAGGACAGGCTGCTCTAATCATTGGTGATGATTCAAATAACCAACTCATCCTAGATTTCCTGGGACTTTTAAGGCACTGAAAGTCTCATATCCTCCCTTCCCCCCGAGGACCGAGGAAACCCGTCGGGTACACCAGGAACCTTGGTCATCCTGTAGATCCAAAGTCTTTTGTGAAGGAGAGCTTCAATCGGTAGGAAGCTGGGGCAGTTGGGTCTAGTCAGCTTGAGAGAAAAGAGCTAATACTGGGTTCACTTGAGCTAGCTGGTGCCAATATTGTCCTGTGTGCCCAGGCTTTCATGAGGCAGGGATGTTGAATAGTGAAGTCATCTGCTTTTGCTTGATGATTTAACCTCATGCTCCCTACTACCTGGGTGGAGCCTGACATACAGGCCACTACCCACACCTCTGTGCATGTGCTTGAACTCAATTTCTGGTGTCAGATGGGTCTGGGTTTGAATCCCTGCTCTACCACTTACCAGCTCTGGGGCCATGCAAGTTATTTGGCTTATCTGATCCTCCATTTCCTCATCTGTAAATGGGAAAAATAGTATTCCTTATGGCTGCTGTGAGGATTAAATGAGTTTATGTATGTAGAGCAAATAGCTCATAGCATTGTCTGATAACTATTAGTTGACTTATTTTTATTTGCCCTCACTTCAGAATATCCTTGACCATTTGCTAAGCATTTTCTGTGCTTTATTCAGTTCAGTTCAGTTAACATTTACTGAATGTTCCAGGTTCTAGGAATGCAAAGACAAAATCAATTTAGTCTGCCTTCAAACATATTATAGTTGGACATATTATTATAGAACAATATAGTGAGTGCTATGAGAGAGGCAAACACAAAGTAGTATGGATAAACAGAGGAGGCACCCTTAACCAAAATTAGTTGGGTAGAAGTGGGTAGGGAGTCACGTCTGTAATCCCAGCACTTTGGGAGGCTGAGGCAGGCAGATCACGAGGTCAGGAGTTCGAGATCAGCCTGGCCAAGATGGTAAAGCCCCGTCTCTACTAAAAATACAAAAAATTAGCCAGGCACAGTGGCAGGCGCCTGTAATTCCAGCTACTTGGGAGGCTGCAGCAGGAGAATCACTTGAACCCGGTAGGCGGTTGTTGCAGTGAGCCGAGGTCGCACCACTGCACTCCAGCCTGGGTGACAGAGCAAGACTCCAGCTCAAAAAAAAAGAAGTGGGTAGAGAGGGCTTCCTAGGGGAAGGGGATACTTAAGCTGAGTTTAGGAGGATATGTAAAGTGTGCTAAAAGAAGAGATGGCATTAGGAAAGGAGTTAGAGGAGTAAAAGGGGGAAATACTGTTTCAGGCAGAGGAGCAGCATGAGCAAAGGTCCTCAGTTAAGAGCTTGTCTGACTTGTTAATGGGAAAGTCCATTGTTCCATATCACCAGGGCAATGTTGGCACATATTAGTTCTGAGCTGGGGTAGATAAGGCAGGAGAGGCAGGAAAAAATGTAAGTGCAATTGACAAAGGAGTAATAGGTATTTTCCTTCTTTTCCAGGAATTTAAAACATCTTTTAAAGCTCTCTGTTCTTCATAGTTAAACCTAATTTCTCAAGTTATCTTTGGTGACAAAGAGAATGATAAAAGTTGTTCTGTCTCCTAAATCTAACAGGTGCTATTCTGCAATCTGACATGTATTTTTTTCTTTCATAAACAAAAATAAAATGCAGTAAAGTTCTTGAAGGTGCCTCGTGAATCTTATAAATACATTACATTATCTAGACATTCTGAAAAGCATAAATGAGTGATACAAGTTTATTCCACTTTCCTAGTTGGCCATTACAGGATCATCGGCATGTAGCTTTACAGTTTTCTGATCCCTTTCCTAAGATAAGACTTGTGTACCATGTCTTAAGTGTCTGCTATGATCTTAATATGTCTCCCAAAATTCATGTGTTGGAAACTTAAACCCTAGGGCAACAGTGTTGAGAGATGAGGCCTAATGGGAGGTGTTTAATTGATAAGGGCTCCACCTCCATGAATGGATTAATGCCACTGTAAATAGGACTTGTGGGAGCAGGTTCACCTTTTCTTCCACCATGGGATGGCACATCAAGAAGGCCCTCACCAGATGCTGGCACCTTGATCCTGGACTTCCTGGCTTCCAGAAATGTGAGAAATAAATCTCGTTTTTAAATAAACTATCCAGTCTCAGCTATTTAGTTACAGCAGCACAAACAGTCTAAGGTAGTGTTTATTTAAGTATAGTAAGTACATCTGATGCCAACACCATTGGTAGAAATACTTTTTGGAAACTGAGAAACTGGTATAAAAGCCTTGACATGTAATGGGAAACACATTGGGTGGTGAGATGGGGGTATGTAATATGCGGGATAATGAATCCTCCCTGCAAGATGTTCACCTACTAATCCCCTAAACCTGTGGATATGTTACCTTACACACAAAATGGTGACTTTGCAGATATGATTAAATCGATAATCTTAAAATGGGAAGATTATGTTGAACTATCCTTGATTATCCATTAGAGCCCAATATATTCACGAAGGTCCTTCTAAGAGGGAGACAGGAGGATTACTGTCAGAAAGAGAGTTTGAAGATGCTCTGCTGCAGGCTTTGAAGAAAGAGGAAGCAGCCATGAGTCAAGTGGACTCTAGAGACTAGAAAATACAAAGACATAGACCCCCACAAGAGCTTCCAGAAGGAATGCCTTGATTTTAGCCCATTGAAAACCTGTTTTGGACTTCTGACCTCAAGAATTGTAACAGAATACATTTGTGTTGTTTGAGGCCAGTAAGTTTTTCATAATTTGTTAGAGCAGCAATAGGAAACCAACACAGGGTGTCAGAGTCTTCTGGGTAAGAGTTTACCTCTGCACTTTTGTCTGAAAAAGTGTCTGTCTCACCTCTAGAACTAACTTCCTCATTATGGAGCATCCGACAATAATAATAGCTAATAATTACATCGTGCTCACCATGGGCCAGGCAGTGTTCTAGGTGCTTCTAACCTATTAACACCTCATATCTCATTGCCACCTTGTGATAAGGCATGAATATTAACCCTATTTTTCTTATAAGAAAGCTAAGGCACAGAGGGGATACAGTGGTAGTAAATGATAGCTTTGGAATTTCAACTCTGAATCATAACCCCCGTGTATTGATCCAAAATGTTTGCCTTTACACAAAGTCAAGGTCTAAGGGCCAATTGTCACTGCATTCCTTCCTCGCATCCTTATGTTGCATGGTTTTTCTCACATTTAATATACCATGTATCTTCTCTCTGATCTTCTCACATTTTGAAATAAATGAAAACATTATGAAAATAAATCCCTGAAATACCAGCCTTTAGACCTTCATAGAAAGTGTCCAATCAAATTTCCCATAAAGAATATTAATTATGCTCAAATGAGGAACAGAGCAGAGCCTGGCAAATCCCTGCAGATGTGGCGGGATGGCCATTGTGCCAGCGTAGACTCCATGCCTTTGTCTTCATGGGCTATCTTAGGAGAACTGTTTGTGACTCTCCTGGGGAATTCCAAAGGTGGGAAATGGAAAGGTTTCCTTGCTCTCACTGTGTCTTCTCAGAAAAATGAATTTTATGAACCGAACAAAATAGCCAATGCATATGATCAGTCTAGAAAAAAACAATTTCTACAGCCCAATTTTTCGGCACCAGCAGAAAATCATTTTCCTTACCAGACATCAATATTATACGGCTATTTGCCAGTAGTTACATGGCCTAATCTAAATCTACAGAGTGCTGCCCCAGTGCTCAAGGAATTTACAATAAATCATAACTAAATAATCTTACTAAGATGGTGCATGATGTTTGCAGAACAACGTGTCTGGAAATGATTGTTGGATATGTTCTTTAGCTTGGAATTTATTTTATAGTGTCCCTGAACTGCAACCAAGTTATCCGACACTACTGTTTTTCTTTCTTTCCTTCTTCTTCTTTTTTTTTTTTTGTGTGTGACACTACTGTTTTTCTAATAGTTCCATAACCCCTTGGATACATGGCTGCTGGCCCCAGGAAGTATCTGGCCGCTTGGCTGGAGATATCTTTGCACACACACTCATACCCATGCAGTGCTGGTTTCTCTCACTGAAGAGACTTGGATGGGATGTGAAACTATAAATCTCAAACCCAGGCAATAAGATCATTTAATCACTTGTTTAGAAATTTATTTTCAATTATAAGTCTTTCCTGGTTAGTGTCATAGATTATTTGAAAAAAAATCTTGCAAGAAAAACTAAACCTTGAGTCCTCTTCCAGTGTGTCTCTTTATTTCATCATAGTCTGATTATTATCAGAGCTTTGGATATACACTAATGGTAGAAATGATGTAAGAATCATAAAAGTGAATGCAAAAACTCTTCTCTTTGGTGTTTAGATGAACAGTCACTTCATAAAGATCGCAAGGACTACACAGACACTGCGTGAGTCAAAAGCAGGAGGAAGGGGAATCCTTCCTCTACTCAAATTGCCCTCCTACTCAAGAAAATATGGAAATTTTGCTTCACATGATTCCTGTGATGAAAATTAATGAATTAACCCCAAATGCCCAACTTTATGTTGTACTGTGTAGATTTTATATTTTAACATTCTAATGGCTGTGTTTTCTGGTTGGTAAAAGCTAGACAAATCCCGAGCAGTATAGAGAAATCCTGTTATGATTTAGTCTTAAGCTATTTAAAATTTTCTAATCAATAGTGCAATTCTTCAAAGATATATATGTATGTATATGTGTGGGCACCATTAATCAAACAGATCTGACATAGTAACATGAGTGAACAGCTGGTCATGGCTGTAAAATAAAGCCACTCATTTTGGGATTTTTCTCACATGTCCACAGTCCAGAAATACTCACAGTACCCACAAAAATATTTCTTTATGAGTTTAGTGAGAACCTAGTAGACAAATATAAAATCACTGAAGCTATTCATTGATGCTTGAGATGAGGGCTTATATCTTTGAGAAATGAGAGGGTCACCTGGTATCTTAGTCCATTTTCACATTGCTATAAAGACATACCCAAGACTGGGTAATTTATAAAGAAAAGAGGTTTAATTTACTCACAGTTCTGCATGGCTGGGGAGGCCTCAAGAAACTTAAACTCATGGCAAAAGGGGAAGAGGCGTGTCTTACATGGCAGCAGGCGAGAGAGAGCAAGCAAGAGCAGGGAAAACTGCCTTATAAAACCATCAGATCTCGTGAGAACTCACTCACTTTCATGAGAACAGCATGGGAGAAAACGCCCCCATGATCCAGTCACCTCCCACCTAGCCTTTCTCTGGACAAGGGATTATGGAGATTAGAATTCGAGACGAGATTTGGGTGGGGACGTAGAACCAAACCATATCCCCTGGTCTCTCTACTTCCTGTCAAGGAGGTTAGTGGGCAGAGAGGAGGGCTACAGAGACTTCCTTTGAACAATCTCCTTTCTTTTCCAAACTACTTCTTTGACAGGCTGCTGGGTAGACTCTCTGGTCAAAGGATGGTCCCTACTTATGCTGCTAAATTGCTCGGTGACAAATTAGTAGACAAAGCTAATGCACCAAAAAAATGAATGTAGTTATAGTAATGCTAACATCCAAATTCCTCTTTGTAAGACATAGGCCTGTCAACCTTGTCTCCATACTTCAATTCCTATTTCCACTCACATCCCTCAAGAACTTGATTTATAAACAGTGTGCCTACCATAAAATCATCACTCCCTCTATGTATTTATAGACGACTGAAGGAGTATCTTTCTTCCTTGCATGCTACCGTGGTAGAAGAGTTTTAAAAGTCCGTGCTAGGCAGAGGCAGCCCTTTCTGCCCCTTTCTGTTCTCAGTTTATTAGGAAATGGCCTGAAATTCCAGCATGATAGCAAGCTGGCATCCTCTGTGGAATGTGCAAACCATGCCTGCATCTGCCCATTACCCTAGCTCAGTGTCTCTGGGCATTTCTGCAGTTGTTCTGAAGGCTTGGCGTGTTTATCTCCCACAGGCAGCTGAACCGCCTCCCGTTTCATGAGCAGACCAGTGGAATGCAGTGGAAGAGACCCAGGCCTCCGGCCACCCAGATTAGAGAGTTTTGTGCTGAGGTCCCTATATGGTTGTGTTAGACTGAACGACAGGCTCAAGTCTGTCTTTGTTCCTTGTTTGGGAAGCAAGTGGGAGGAGAGCAGGCCAAGGGGCTATATAACCCTTCAGCTTTTAGCTTCCCTGAACACCACCCAGTGTGGAGCAGCCCAGCCAAGCACTGTCAGGGTAAGTGGCGCCAGCCCAAGGATGTGACTTATAGATTCCAGTGGCTCTTTTAATTACTCGGTATAATAAGACATCATCTGCAGGGATTTGGCTGGGTTCATGCACTGATACTTCTGAATGAAGATTGTACTACTAAAATGATTGTAGCTTTTGGCTTTAATGATCTAACGTTAAAGACAGGGCTAATATGTAGTTTGGTATGATGGAAGGGGTAGAGAAGAATATGAAAATTTTATCAATGCATGTCTTCTGTAAAATGTTCATCCTAAACAAACAGCCCAGATCTTGCAGCACAATACAGGTATGCAGGTTAGCTGTGTGCAGTAAGTTATACATTTATTTGTATTTAGGCACTGGAAACTCAGATTTCTTTCTGGTTCTGATTTGTTGTAGGGGTTTTCTTTCACTGGGCTGTATTTTTGGTGCAGCTAAGGTGTCTGGAAGTGGATTTTGGAAGTGAACAGAAGAATAGTTGCCTAGTCTTTGATTGTGCCTGAATTTGTGTATTCCCTTCTGGGTTTCCCTGGCTCTAACTGGTAGTGTCTTTTGTCGGAAATGTATATCTCTTTTTTGTTGGAAATGTGTATGTGTGACCTTACAAGTTTGGATCTACATCATTGGTCATTTGCAGCAGAGCACAGCAGGTGACCTGCTGAATTTTTCTCTGGAAAGAAAAAGGGAGGGAGCAGAGCCTGCATCTGACAGCTGTGTGTGCCTCCCGGCCGGATATCTGGTTTGCATCTCTCTCAGCTTAAAGCTCCCTTCAGCCTGGTGAGGCAAGTGTGATTGTGCAGCCAGCCCTGCCACCCCGGGCTGAGTTTCACTGCAAATCAAGGTTTGGCAGCTTCAGCCCAGACTGGAGTTTTCATGCTGAGATTTTCCTAGCATTTTGTGTTTCATGACTAAATATGGTTTGTATTTCAAGACCAATGAGCTGGGAACGGTACTGTTCTTTCCCCTCCCATCAACTCATTTTTGGCACAAGACGCACTCTAGTCAGTTGGAGCAAACCCCCTGACCCGGGTGCAGTTCCAAAAGCAGACACTCGAGCGTGTTTTACCTAATTAGGAAATGCTTTGCTCCAAACCGAACTGCTCATTCAGGTTAGAGAGGAGCTGTAAACCACTGAGCTGACTCTTTCCGGGGACACAGTGACTTCTTCAATGACAGTGCTCCTTTTGGACATTATAACATTCTTCCTAGATTTTCTTTTTCTTTTTCTTTTTCTTTTTTTTTTTTTGGCCAAGTAAAAAACATTTTTCTGCATTCTTGCTGATGCTGAGGGCCAGTCTACTTTTTCTGAGTATAGTCAACCCCTCCTCCCAAGCCATCACTGCCCAACAAAACAGTTATTAAAAATATCCCAGCATTCATGGTAACCATACCTTCCCATTTTCAGAGACCATCCTAATTTGAAATGTTTTATCCTCTTTTCAGCCCTTACTTTTGGTTTGGAAAATGCACTTAGCACATCCATAGAGTGCCTGCTTATCCCCTGGGGCTGGCTGCTTCTGACAGATACCCCAGGCTCTTAGGCTTCTTCCCTTTTGTCTCCTTTATAGTTCTCGCCTCTTTTCTAAAGCTTCTTAATCTGCTATGAGGGAAGCCAAATCACAGGAATGCCAAAATAATTCAGCATCTGGAAAGGGAAAAGAAGGGTGGGAAAGGAAAGGGCAAGCCATTCATGAGTCTCATGTCCATTCTTGCAAGTGGAATCCACACGTTGATTATTTTTATTCTAAGCCTGGAGCAGTGTGGAAAGAAAGCAAAGGTTAGAAACAAAGAGATCTGGATAATGAAAATAATCACACAGTGATAGTAATAATAATGATGATGAAATTAGTATTTATTGAGAACTTAGAGTATCTCTGCCACTATAAATTATTTTAAACACTTTAAAAAACCCAATCTCTATAAGAACTCCATGAGGTATGTCCTGATATCATTACTGTTTTATAGTAAGGAAATTGTGGTTTAGAGATGTTAAATAACTGAAATCACACAGCTTTTAACTGTTGGAGCCTGGACTCAAATCCAGGCAGTCTGACTTCAGAGTCTAAGCTCATAATCACTGTGATCTGAAATCTTTGTTGTCCTATATGTATCAGTTCAAGGCTCTTGGACAAGTCACTTCAACTCCTTAAGCCTTGGTTTCCTTGTCAGTTGAAGATAATATTACATGCCTTGACTTTAAAATATGTCATCTCAATTGCAGTTTTATGTTCTTTGCAAAGAGTTATTTTACATGAAGCACTGCTAAGGAAGTTTTAGGCCTTTGGCAAGATGCAGGTTTGATTTTGTGGAAATGTTTTGGCAGAACTCCAACTCTGTAATAGCTATTTTATTTCCCTACTTCTCAGACGTTTCCTTAAAAGAACTGCCTTTTTTATATGGATTTGGAGGTGCAATCAGTTTACCCATTTAGAAGAAGAAATTTTCTCAATTTGAAATCCTAATTGAGATCTCAATGCCAGGCAGATAACTCTGGGTGTCCTTCTCTTAACGGAACATTTCGACCTAATTGTGATTAGAAAAGTGGAAGAGGTCTTGAACTGGAAGCCAAGGGGTGGCTAAAGAGTACCTGATGTCTGGCTGGAGCTCTGCCTCTAATGCCCTGTGTGCCCTTGAGCAATCACTTCCTGATTTTCTTATTTGTGAAAATGAGAGCATTGGATGAAAATGTCCTCTAATATGCCTTCAATTTCTCAAATTTGTAAGTTGATAGGCTGCTCCAGCCTTTCTAATTTTATGAAAGGATCCAAGTATAAGATCCAAGTATAAAATGGGTTATTTAAAATTTTGTTTTATTACCAAAGAAATACACATTCAATATAGAAAATTTAAAAAATGACAGAACCATGGGAAAATAATTAAAAACACCTATAAAACCCACCACTTCATAATAACCTCAGTCAACATCTTGGTAAATATGATTAATCTTTTTGCAATGCATAAAAAATACATTTTTAATGAGATTTACAATGTTACTTTTTCTGACCTATTATTCTTACATAAGAGCTACCTTTTGCTTATCCTCTTACTCTACCTTTTTAATGGCAGTAAAGTATTCTACCATATGACATATAATCCATCAGGCTCACCCTCACTTGTTGGACTGTTAGCTTAACAGTGACTTTTATTAACGGTGGATAATTGCAGCCCCTAAAATTTAAAGCACCTTCTCAGAAAATTTTATTTCAAAGCTTCTCTGAGGGTAAAGTAAAAGTCCTCATGATTCAAAAAGATTTTTCCATTAAACACTTGACCATTTTAACATTTCTAAATTTTTACATGCTGCCTGTCCCTCAAAAATCTAGCTTTTTGAAAAAATTTCAAAAAGGTATAGCATATCTAGAAAAATGTGCATTTGGGTTGATACAGAGGAAAATCTAGATGCTTCTTTAACATAAGGTAGGCAACTTGTCTCTGCAAAGATCTGGTCTCAGACTCTGGATTTCCCATCTGTGCTCTGCAGTTTGTTTATTCATTCACTGGCTCTATCCACCTTTAAAGTGCTCACGAGAACACATGATATGCCAGTCACTACACTAAGGTTGTATCAACATAGAAGTCAGAGTTTCAGAAGTCAGAGTTTCAGCTTACTGAAAGCTTATAGTGTAACTAAAGTACTTCCAGATACATGCTATATTAGATAAGGGTCAGAGGATAGCACTAGGACACAGAGGAGGGCCCCCAAACCCAGCCTTGGAGGTGGGAGTTGTCAGGTAAGTGCCACAAATGCCCAATTACAGCTGAGGCTGCTTCCTCCCTGTTTTCTATAGAATCCTGTGAAGCAGCTCCAGCTATGTGTGAAGAAGAGGACAGCACTGCCTTGGTGTGTGACAATGGCTCTGGGCTCTGTAAGGCCGGCTTTGCTGGGGACGATGCTCCCAGGGCTGTTTTCCCATCCATTGTGGGACGTCCCAGACATCAGGTGAGGAAAATAATGATTGGAACATAACAGGACACAGATTAGGTTCCTCTGTGTTCATGTTTATCCCCAGATTGTCTATCTCTTTCTGCCCAGAAGTTATGTAACCTTGTTAAAAATAGACCTCTAATGATTAAGGTCCAGGAGTAAATGCCAATTTCACATATAATGTAGACAGATTATCTGATGGGCGTCTATCAGATACAAAGTCTGCCCCTTTTTCATGTCCTTTTTGTCTAAATATAGTCATTATCATCATCATCATCATCATCAAATCATTTCATCACCATCAGAAATGCTTATACATTATCCTGATGTATACCAAAGCTACTGTTTGGAAAGAAACTAAAATAAAAGTCCAGGTCACTTAACCATACAGGGCTGATGTTAGATGAAAGCAAGCATTGATACCAAATGCAATTTTACATAATATTAGCTGTCAACAAAATATATTTGGACAGCCGCATGGTAATTTTACACATTATGTGTAAACAAAGTATTGGTGGCATCACATGGTAAAAACTCAGTAATTTCATCTCAGAAATTCTCCTTCACATCAGAAATGTAGTTTGTGCATTGAGGCTATCTGATTGATGTTTATGCCTCTCTGCTTGGGATATATTCACGAGAATAAATAATAGAAACCTCTCCCAATGAATGCAGTCTGTCTGAATTCATTGATCTTTATGCAGTGGAGATATTCTGCACAAGCCGCTATTTTATGGGTCCATAGTAGCCATGGCTGTTTTGTATTTCTAAAATAGTCACTGCAGTGCAATTTAAAATCTAGTAACAATAATTTTTTAAGAACTTCACCTTAATGATTTTTTTTAAATGCAGCTGACTAATTTAGGCAAATGTCTTAACAGTTGATTGGTATGAACTTATCCATTAGAAATCAAGCCTCAAGTGGTTATTTGTAGATGCAATGCTTTTGCTTATAATAGTTAGAAAATAATGCTCATATTCTTTTGGGTAGGTGATGACTTTAAAAGTACAGTTTAAAGGATTTATAAGACACAAAATGCCATTTAACAAATATGTAAAATTGTATACATTCTTTCAACAAATAATTATTGAGTGCCACATATGTGCCATGCAATTTGCTATAGTGATGGACAAGACAGACATGATCTCTGCCCTAAAAAAGCTCATCAAGGAACATAGGAGATAAAAATACAAAGTAAAGTTGACTTTCCCCCAACATCTCCTGTTATTTGGAGGCAATTCAGGTCTTTTTCCAATCAACTGCAGAATTTTGCTTAAGAGCATAGTGGCAATGAGACTCAATATGTTTATTGTTGCTGATAATCAGAAGAGGAACTTTTCATCTCAATGATTTAACCTTTTGTGGCTTGGCTGTAATTGTAAAAGTTTTGGGAGATGCTGACTCATAATGTGTTGAACCTTTTTAGGGGGTGATGGTGGGAATGGGACAGAAAGACAGCTACGTGGGTGACGAAGCACAGAGCAAAAGAGGAATCCTGACCCTGAAGTACCCGATAGAACATGGCATCATCACCAACTGGGACGACATGGAAAAGGTATGGGAGGTTTGCTGCAGCTTGGGCCCTCAGGATGCATAATCCCTGTGTTCTCTGATACAGAACACCACACTACTGCTGGGGAAATAACTGGATCACATTGCTCAACTGTACTTTTACTTGTTAATGTTCATTCTGGGTTATTACCCATTGAAAAAAAAAATCCTTGTAGCCATAAAAAATGATGAGTTCATGTCCTTTGTAGGGACATGGATGAAGCTGGAAACCATCATCCTCAGCAAACTATCACAAGGACAAAAAACCAAACACCGCATTTTCTAACTCATAGGTGGGAATTGAACAATGAGAACACATGGACACAGGAAGGGGAACATCACACACTGGGGACTGTTGTGGGGTGGGGGGAGGGGGAGGAATAGCATTAGGAGATATACCTAATGTAAATGACGAGTTAATGGGTGCAGCACACCAACATGGCACATGTATACATATGTAACAAACCTGCATGTTGTGCACATGTACCCTAAAACTTAAAGTATAGTAATAATAAAATTTAAAAAAAAAAGAAAAAAAAATCCTAAAATGTTTCTTTAAAAAAAAATCCCTTGCCAGGCATGGTTGCTCACACATGTAATCCCAACACTTTGGGAGGCCAAGGTGGGAGGATCACTTGGCCCAGGAGTTTGAGACCAGGCTGGGTAACATAGTAAGATCCTGTCTCTACAAAAAATAAATGAAATTAGCCAGGCATGGTGGCACACACCTCAGTCCCAGCTACTTGAAAATTGAGGTGGGAGGATCACTTGAGCCTGGGATATGGAGGCTGCAATGGGCCAAGATCCTACTCCAGCCTAGGTGACAGAGTGAGATCCTATCTCAAAAAAAAGAAGAAAAAAATCCTGCAGGGCACAGTGACTCACACCTGTAATCTCAACACTGGATCACTTGAGGCCAGGAGTTTGAGACCAGCCTGAGCAACATAGCAAAACCCTGTTTCTACTGAAAAAAAAAAAAAAAAAAAAAAGGTTTAATTAACAGTGTGTGGTGGCATGCAACTGTAGTCCCAGCTACTCAGGAGGCTGAGGTGGTAGGATCATTCGAGCCCAGGAGTTCGAAGCTGCAGTGAGCTGATCATACCATCAGCTGTTGCACTCCAGCCTGGGCAACAGAGCAAGACTCTGTCTCTAAAGAAAAGGAAAAAAATGTCCTTGCCTATTAGGGTTTATTAACTGATTAGAGGATGATAGTTCTGTAGATGAGAAGAGTAGCCTTTTGCCACTGCAGGGAATTAATCATCTGTTGCTCATGTCAACTCTGTTGCCCTCCTAGGACAAGCAGTGCATGAGCAGCAGCTCAGAGAATAAAAACCCTCCTTTCATTTTCATCAGAGGCTGCATGGTTATCCCTCTCAGTGCAATACAGCTAAAGGGGCCTGAAATGCTGGGAGTAGCCTTAAACAGCCCATTCTTGAAAGGTTTTCATTAACTCACTCTAAACATCTAAATTAAAAATGTTTTTGTTTTAACTATAGTAAACAGGAGTGTAACATTGCAGATTTGGTACATTTCTGAATGCCTCTCCACACACTGAAGCACAAGAGCCACTGAAAAAAGCTATATGATAAATATTTTAAAAATTATTTATCTGTGTTGCATTACATGAGGCCTTATCTCCCAGACACTTAATAAAAGAGCTAATGAGAAGAAGAGCTAAATTCTAAGATTTTGATGTTTGGTCATTAAACATTACAGACACCAGTGATCAGAGAAAAAAACAGAAGAAATAATGAGAAAGTGACATACAAAATTTTAAATGCAGCAAGATATATCAGAATCACAACATCTGGCCTTTTATTTATCTATCGGCTCACTACTACTACTACACACACAATTTATCACTTAAAAGAAAAATACATAATGTTGTTAGAATTTATCAGCAGTAATGCTTCAAGCTCTGTCTTTCTACAAAAATTTCATATCAGTAGGTTTGCTTGAGGATTCTAGATTTGGTAAGACTGCAGTTTGCACAGAGAAAAAGATATCAATATCAATAGGAAAATATTCTTTTAGAATTTCTCCATGGAGCTGACAACATCTTAGAATGTATCGTCCTAGAGAGAGACTATTGGAAGAAAAAACTTTCCTTATTTCTAAAATTTAAATTCAAAGTATCTTCTGGTGGGGACGAAGAGAGAGAGAGGAGAAAGGTTGCTTGCTGTGACTGGCAGGATTTTTTGAGCAGTCTGCTGCTTTCACTCCACTAAAGAAACAAAACTTTCAGAAGTTTCATTTCCCTTCTATAAACCACAAATCCAAAACAAAAGAAAGTGGAATAAGATAGTCTTTAAAGCTAATCTTGGTTTTGCTAATTTATAAGCTTTCACCAGCAGTTCTTGTTTTGCTCTGTTTTGATTTTGAGTGAATCTCATATTCCTGGCTCTGGTGGAGAATTTTCATGCTTTTAAAGATTAATTAATTTAGTCCTTTTTGCAATGGTTTGTTCTTTTCGGCATCTAGGAATTAAAGAAAGTGCTCAACCATAAATAAATGTAGTTATGTCCAAAGTACCTTCACATAGACACACTATACACAGGTGTGGGCCTTTTGGAAACACCTGAAGGCCAAATGTCTGACTGTGAGTGGAAGATCCAGAGTGTGCTGATAGAGGAAGCTTTTCTCATCCCTCGAGAGCAAAGAGGGTGATGGAGGCAAGAGTCAGAGAGCCCTGTTCTCTTCTTCATGTACACTGCAGAGGGCAACTTCTCTAGAAGCATTAAAAGTGTCAATTAGGTTTTCAAGTAAGCGTCATTTATTCATATATACATTCGTCTTTTTATTTACAAAATTAAATCATTTTCCCATGAACATTAAAATGGGAAGAGAGAACAAAGAAAATAGAGTTGAATAATAATAACATTGATTCTGGACCAGACACTGGGCTGGACAATAACTCGAGGGTTACCTTATTTATTTACACAAAGACCCAATGAGGTACACACTAATTATTTTCATCTCCCTATTACCAATCATGAGACTGAAGCTGAGAAGGGTTAAAAACTTGCCTAAGCTCACACAACTAAGAAGTGTCCGAGCTGGGCTTTGAGCCCAAGGTTTGATCAAGGGTTGTGCCCTTAACCGCTACACCATCCTGCCTCACAGATCTGGGTTAGGGATTCTGCTCAGTCACTTAGTAGATGTGAATCCTTTGGGAAGGTACTTACACACTTTGAGCTTCAGTCTCTGCATCTATAAAACCATGGACACATGCATGAGTACTTGTAGCATTTCCTTTGGTCTTGGTTTCAAGTAGCTTCTGGTCCCTTTTTGGGAAATGCAGGACCTCATGACAGCACATCATTGTGTTTCTCCCCTGTCCCCCAACTCACTAGATCTGGCACCACTCTTTCTACAATGAGCTTCGTGTTGCCCCTGAAGAGCATCCCACCCTGCTCACGGAGGCACCCCTGAACCCCAAGGCCAACCGGGAGAAAATGACTCAAGTAAGTATGCTACCCCAGCACACAACACTTTGGGGTCTGGGGAAACTTCTGTTAGAAGGAGGCTATGCAGGACAGCAGAGAGAAGGCCGGAGCTAGGAGTCCACCAACAGACTAACAGCCTTCAGTGAACTCAGGGATCCCAAAGGACAGGAACAGCTTGAAAGTACTTGCATGTTTCCTGCAGGGACCAGCCCTTTGCCTCCAAAAGCAATAGGAAATTTAAAAGATTTCATTGAGAAGGGGCCACGTTTAAGTTATAATGTCTAAGGAGAAGTCACTTCAAAATGCAGCATCACATACAATAGGAATTTGGGTTCTAGAGTCAGACATATCTAGGTTTGAAAACTGGATCTGCCACTTATCAGTTATGTGACCTTAAAGAACTCCGTTAATTTCTCAGAGCCTCAGTTTCCTTGTCTATAAGTTGGGAGTAATATTAATACTATCATTTTTCCAAGGATTGATGTGAACATTAATGAGGTGAAATGACAGATGTGTATCATGGTTCCTAATAAACATCCAAAATATAGTAGTTACTATTGTCATTATTATTACTTGTTTGAAGCTAAAGACCTCACAATAGAATCCCATCCAGTCCACCAGACAGAGCTCTGAGTTTTCTAGTTTGGATGAGCTATTAAATAACAACATCTAGTGTCAATTCTATACTTGTTATGGTCAAGTACTAGGCTCAGCGTTTTACATTCATTGTCTCTTTAAGTTCTAGCAATGTGAAGCAGGAACTATGATTATATTGACTACATAAATGAAGAAATTGAGGCTCAGATACATTAAGTAATTCTCCCAGGGTCACACAGCTAGAACTGGCAGAGCCTGGGATTGATCCACGATCTTCCAGCATTGAAGAATCATAAATGTAAATAACTGCAAGGCCTTTTCCTCAGAAGAGCTCCTGGTGCTTGCACCAACCCACTAGCACTTGTTCTCTACAGGGGAACATCTGTGGGCCTGGGAATCACTGCGTGTCACAAGAGATATTGCTTCTGATGAATTATTGTTCCTGTCAGTGGTGTGAAGGCAAAAAAAAAATGGTTGGAAATTATGGCTCACTAGCAAATGATGTCAGACATTCTAGTTAACAGAGTAGGAAGGGTCTTACAGATGGAGAAATGAAGACCCACGGACATCTCCGGATGCACAAACTTCTCACAAGTGACCTGGAGGGGCTTGGTTCTAATCTTGTCCCTGGACTGCACCAACTGGGGCACTGACATTCTATATGGTCCTCTATTACCGTTGGGCCGGTCCTGTCTTCCAGGAATCAGGGCCTCTCCCACTGCAACCAGAATGGCCTCAGATTCTAGGGTTAGCATTGACCCAGCAACTACATAAAAAAGTGGAATAGATTAAATAGAACCTCAGACAAATCACAGAAATGGGGCTAATCCTAGCCAGCCTGAGCTTCAGATATAAAAGTTCTCTTTCTTTATACCAGAGAAATCGAAACCTGGATGTTGTCTTCTCTTTTTCTTCTGGCTTTGACATAGTTAACAAGCCCTAGGATGTCTGCACTGGGAAAATGGGAGATCTCATTTAGTCCAAACTCCTCCTCTGTTTATAGTTAAGAGACCTGGAATGAAGCCACTATTAATCAACTATTAGTTTGGTGACTATTAGTCAAAGCCAGGACCAGAGCCAGAAGCTAGACTTTCCTTTCCCCTGGCCAAACCTTGTGTGCACACTGCTTCTTCCCCTCCCCACCCTGTCAGGCCATTGATGTGATGGCTCCCCATTCACACCTTCGTTTCTCCTCTTTAACGTGACCAAGGCTGTTCTGAACCTCCTTACTTTGGCCTCCTCTGCCCAGAACAGGTCAGGCCCCTCTGCATCCATCAACCAGGTGTGCTCTCCTGACCATTCTTTGTCAGATGGGCACCTTCACTAACTCAGCTCTTTGGATTGCTTTGCAGATTATGTTTGAGACTTTCAATGTCCCAGCCATGTATGTGGCTATCCAGGCGGTGCTGTCTCTCTACGCCTCTGGACGCACAACTGGTAGGTGACTGGGCAGGACAGCAAGCTGGTCGGAGCGCACTGCCAGAGATGGGATTGAATGGTCATTAACACGTGGGGGTGACGGACTGGAGTTGAGTTAGAATGGACATGGCTGAACCCAGCCCTAAAAGATCTTCTAGTGTTCAAAATAAGCCCTTGATCTCATATTTCTAGCAGAACTTTTTTCTACTGTTTTCGTCTTCCTGTTCTTTACTTTTTTTCATCTTCCCCGAGCCCTGTCCCACCTCACCTCTCCTATCACATGCCCTGTTTTCTCTTTTTAAATAAGAGGCTCGGAAATTCCCTCTCCCCCAAGGCTTCCCTCTACTTGGCCAGCAAGTAACCACATGCCAGCTGCCATGGTGACTTATCACGCCCAATTGTCTCCCAGGCATCGTGCTGGACTCTGGAGATGGTGTCACCCACAATGTCCCCATCTATGAGGGCTATGCCTTGCCCCATGCCATCATGCGTCTGGATCTGGCTGGCCGAGATCTCACTGACTACCTCATGAAGATCCTGACTGAGCGTGGCTATTCCTTCGTTACTACTGGTGAGGCCTGTGGGAGATAAGGGGGAGAGGGGAGCAGTGTGTTGCTCAGTAACTTCCAGGACCATCCTCACTATCCAAGGAGATGATGGGATGAAGATTTGCAAATGGCAAGGCCTGGCTCTAATGCACAGAGCAAAGCACATCTTTCTTTGCTGTGTGAAGTTGCAAAATGATTACACTATTTCCTTGAGGAGAACAGTTATAGACACTCAGTGTTATGCATTAGTCAGTGTTGTATAATTGATCTTTTTTTAATCCCCTCCATTAGCAAATAGAAGAAGATTGTGCAGAGACTGAAGATGGCATGGTGTGGTGATTGGCAGGAGACATTGTGATAGGACTCGAGTCCCAACTCTGCTACTCAGTAGCTCTGTGAGCTTGGACAAGTTAACCAACCATAGTCTCTTTATTTGTAAAATGGGGATAATAATAGATCCTATATCACATGATTGTTATGAGTATTAAATGGAAGAATGCATGTGGAATACTTGACACAGAGTAAGCATTCAATAATTGTTAGCTATTAACAGTGATACATATTAATAGCTAACACAGTGACATATGTGTATTCAGATTCTAAGCCGGTGCACCCAGTCCTCCCTCGCAAGAGGAAGGTGTCAGCATTGCCAGAAACATTGTATGTCCTCAGTGCTGGTGGCTCCAGCTACCTGTCCTCCCCTTAGCAATTTGGTATTGTCCAAACATTTAGGTTTCTGAACATGTCTGAGGCTTATTTTATGCTCCAAATTTGAGGCTTGAGACTTGAACCCTGCCAATGTTAAAGTCTCCACTTGCAATATGAAGTTGAATAATTGCATTCCTCCTCTGCTCCCTACAAAGAAACCCAAGATGCCTGTAAAAGGTTCCCAGAGCCTCAGATATAACTAATAGCCTAGAAATTCAGAGAGCAGAAGTCTGAAAGGTCTCTCCCTGCCCACTTCTTCCATATCTCGTTCAGTATGCACCACTGAAACCTTCTGGACTAGGCCTGGTCCTGAGACAGCACCACCTCTTTCCTGGAGGGTGAGAAATGTGCCAAAGGTTTGAACTGCTATCTACTGGCCCAGGCAACAGGATCTCAGACTTTTCAAAAATTGTGAGGCCCCTGAGGAGCTGATTCAGCATAAGATACCCTGGTTAACTGAAAATACAATATAACAAACTTTCTGTCATAAAATAATTATAACACAGAGTAGTTATCCTGCCCACCCACCCCAAAAAATGTTATGGTACAAAAGGATCCCCTACTGTGTGCCTTTCTCTAGCTAGCTCATTTTATTGTTGTTATGCATTTCCCAGACAATGCATGCTGAGGGCCTACTATGCATGAGACACTGTCCTGGGAACAGAGGTGGTTCCCTGGTGGCCCTACTATGTCATTATCATTGTTGATTTTGGATTGCAGACTATTGAACTGACACATTTTTTGATGGCACATGTCTTGAGGGAGAGACTGCAGTAGGGCAGGTGAATCTTTGCCACCTGTGCAGACCCTAATGTTTGCCACAATGTTTGTATCTGGTTGACAGCTGAGCGTGAGATTGTCCGGGACATCAAGGAGAAACTGTGTTATGTAGCTCTGGACTTTGAAAATGAGATGGCCACTGCCGCATCCTCATCCTCCCTTGAGAAGAGTTACGAGTTGCCTGATGGGCAAGTGATCACCATCGGAAATGAACGTTTCCGCTGCCCAGAGACCCTGTTCCAGCCATCCTTCATCGGTAGGCAACAAACGCCCTTTTCCTGGGAAGGGGAGTCATTGTCTTCTTCCATATCAAGCCAGCCTCCAGAACATGGAGACAAGTGACGGTTGCCCCAAGACCAAAAGCATTTCTAAACCAGAAAAAGGGAAAGTGCCACATTTTCAAGGTGAGAAGACATAATGAGGCCAGGAAAGAGGTTTTCTTCCTAAGAAAACACTACCTATGTTGCAGTTAAGCCCAAAGCATTCATGGTGTATGATGAAAGAATTAAATAATGCCTGTGCTTTGGAGACAGTGGAAAGGGTAGCAAGGGTGTGCTGAATGCTGAGAATTCGGGAATGCTGGGGGAGAGAAAAATAGAAGAGCACTCAAAGTGAGTCTGTTCCTACATTCACATTGTCTTGGAGAGACAGGTTTGCATAGTTGTTTACAGAGGCAGGCTCTGAGAGGGGTGAGCCTGGGTTTCAGTCTTAGTTCTCTTGATCTTGGGAAAGTCACTTAACCTCCCAACTAGTCTCCTCATGTATAAAGTGGAGACTGTAATATTACTTATGTCCTAGGATGGCTGTGAGAATTACAGGAGATAGATAAAGAGCACTTAGCCCACTGCCTGGCAAAAGCAAGCATTCAATAATTATCAGATATCACTAGTAATTAATAATCAGGTAGTGCTATTGTTAACGTTATCATTACATCACAGCACTGCAGAAGATGAAAGGGCACCTAGAGGTTTTTTGAAAACACCTGCATCAGAAATTAACAAAAGTCCAGACCCCCACCCCCACCCCAAAAAAATGTTAGCAAGATTGGAAAAACGAGCCTTTTCCAATAGGATAAAAAATAGAATAAGTTTCCCTGATAATCCAGCCCCATTAGCTTTGGGGGCTGGGGCAGATGCAACGTAGCTGTTAACTGGAGACCTGGGAGAGCTCTGAAGAGTTGTTGCAACATTGGCTCAGCGTGGAAGCTTTGCAGGGAATCGGAAGGCTTCACCCCTTATTTAAACCACATGGAGTGAGTAGTGAGTCTATTAAAAAATCAGTGATACCTGTTGTAGCCCGCACCTCAGGATGCTGCAGCAGGCCTTCCTCATTAGAAGGCAGGCAGGAAGACATAGAGCATAACAAGGCCCTTTTGTCTCTCAGACAGGTGGTTCCTAGATTATTATGTCTTCCCAGCCTCAGTCCACTGCAAGATCATCCAGACGTTCAAGTATGGTCTTCCATGTCTAGCCTGGGTTTTACTCTCCACTTAAGGACCATGGCCTGTGTCTCTTTTCCAGGGATGGAGTCTGCAGGCATCCATGAAACCACCTACAACAGCATCATGAAGTGTGATATTGACATCAGGAAGGACCTCTATGCTAACAATGTCCTATCAGGGGGCACCACTATGTACCCCGGCATTGCCGACCGAATGCAGAAGGAGATCACGGCCCTAGCACCCAGCACCATGAAGATCAAGGTACTGTTCAGTGACAGACCCAGTGGCAATGTCGCCAGCAGTGTCAGCCCTATAACCACAGATAAGAACTCTTCAGAGACTGTATTTTGGTGACATGCAATTGTGGGTTTTAGGGGTAGGTAGTGGACACAAATCTCATATTTTACAGGATGTAAGTCAATCTAGTTCATAAGAAAAATTGAGTTACTTTATATAAAATTTGATCTCTATTTATCCTTGTCTATCAGCTACTTTCAGTAGCTGCAGTCAAGGTCAACAGAGCTCCCCACATGCTCATCTCTCTTTAAAATATGCATTTTGTTGTTTTTCTCGACACAAAAAATAGTGCATCATGCATGTAACACATTTTTCAAAAATACAGATGACCTAGACTTATTTCTGAAGAACTTCAAACACTGTAGATTTAGGAGGAGCTTACACTCTTCCTCCACTACTAACCTCAATCCTGTGGCCAAGAATTCAAATTTTATCCTCATTCCTCTGTCTAGCACATCTTTTGGTACAGGTGCTCAAAAGCACAGAATGACTCCAGGATGACCAAGCTCAGTCCCTGAGCCACCCAGGACCCCTGTATGTGGTGTGAATGTTGAGCCCTAGTGAAGGGAACTTGGGGATTAAATGGAGATAATTCTTTGGAGGCAAACTTAGCCTGTGGCTGGTCACTTCTCAAAGGTTATTATCACTCTCTGAAGTCAGAAGGCCACACTTGGGACCCTCTGACCCATGTCACAGGAAGTAGAGGGGCAATTCTAGTGCAGTTCACACACGTGGGTATTTAAACAAATTCTCTCCTCTTTGCACTCCCTTCTGTTGTTAGAAGGAGTATGCAGCTAACACTAGAGAGTGTGCTAGACTGAAACATGCACACTTTCTCTCTCCATGATAGGCTCTGGCTAGTCCTGCCCTAAAAGACTTCAGCATGAGAGAAGAGAGACTGTTTTCCAACAGGGTTTGTGTTTCTTGGATGCCATTCTGATCAGCTCTTACCCCCCTTACTTCCACACAAGAGGGAGGTGAATGAAGCCAGTAGCTGGGCTCACTACTGAGTTGATCTCATGAGGGTCGATAACAGAAAGAGGCTATTGCTAGAGTTGGGCAGTTCCTAGTTCTCTAAACTTGGTTTCTTGAATAGAAATGAATGTGAAACTCTGGGCCCCGATGTAATGAGATAGTATAGAGAACCAAGAAAAACCTGGGACAATAAGATGATAACATTTGGCAAAAATGAAACTGGATGAGAGACCTATGGGAACTCCCATAGAATTTGTCATAGGCTGTTCTTGCGTTGCTATAAAGAAATACCTAAGACTTGGGTAATTTGTAAAGAAAAGAGGTTTAACTGGCTCACAGTTCAGCAGGCTGTACAGGAAGCATAGCTCTAGCATCAGCTTCTGGGGAGGCCTCAGTCTCAGAAAGCTTCGAATCATGGTGGAAGGCGAAGCAGGGGCAGACACCTCACATGGCAAAAGCAGGGGCAACAGAGAGGGCAGGGGTGGGGGGAGGGTGCCACACACTTTGAAATAACCAGATTTCATGTGTACTCGGAAGAAGAGCTCACTTATCACCAAGGAGATGTCCTAAGCCATTCATGAGAGATCCACCCCCGTGATCCAAACACCTCCTACCAGGCCCCACCTCCAACACGGGGGATTACATCTCAACATGAGATTTGGAGGAGATATCCAAACTATACTAAATTCTTTACAACTTTTCTGAAAATCTAAAATTGTTCCAAAATAAAAAGGTTATTTTTAAAACCAAACCAAAACATAAAACCACCTGGGAGAACCCAGGTTTGAATATCAGATCTGACACTGATATAACCGGTGTTACCTGGGCCAGTTACTTAAACTGTCTCAGCCTCTGTTTCCTCATATGTAATATGGGAGTAATTTAAGACTTATTCTTCAAGATGTTTATGAGAATCAAATGAGATAATACATGTAAAATGCTTAGCATAGTGTCTGGCATATAATTACATGCTCAGTAAATATCAGTACTTTGTATTAAGAAGTAAATGCTCAGAAGATAAAGATTAAACTGGTTAGCCAGTTTTCACTGTTCTCTGTGCCTAAACCATTCATTTATTTAAGAAACATGAGCATGCCTTGCAGGTTAGGCCTGTGCACTGGGAAAGGCCAACCAGTGCAGCTTAAGAGGCACCTATTGCAAGGGAATGTCCCCAGCAGGGGACCCTGAGTCCCCCAATGTTAAACAGAGCATCTGGGTGAAAAGTGGTAGTTCACTTCACCACGTGGAAACACATTTGTATACTAAGTCCTAGCACAATTAAAACTTCTCCTTTGAATAGGCTAGGGTTTGTTTCTACAGAAAGTGTGTCGTGTTGAATTCTGAGGCAGAGTTCATGGAAATCAGAGGCATTGCCAGGGTTCTTAAGTGGGGGCCATGGCTGGATTTGGAGCCAACTTTCAGTTTGCTCAATAATGTGGTCGAAGAGTTACAGGTGAGAAAAACGAATGTGCTTACTGAAGAATTTCTAAATCCATGGCTCCCTCTGGCGGTCCTGCCAAGAACATGACACAATTAGGACACAATTGGCATCTAACAGACAAGCCTGTGTCCCTGCTGAACAAGAAACTAGGCCATGGTAGAACATCCAAGCTCTGTCCTACGGCACTAACGACTGCACTAATGATGACATTAATGACCATTCTTTTTCATCTTGACTGACAGATCATTGCCCCTCCGGAGCGCAAATACTCTGTCTGGATCGGTGGCTCCATCCTGGCCTCTCTGTCCACCTTCCAGCAGATGTGGATCAGCAAACAGGAATACGATGAAGCCGGGCCTTCCATTGTCCACCGCAAATGCTTCTAAAACACTTTCCTGCTCCTCTCTGTCTCTAGCACACAACTGTGAATGTTCTGTGGAATTATGCCTTCAGTTCTTTTCCAAATCATTCCTAGCCAAAGCTCTGACTCGTTACCTATGTGTTTTTTAATAAATCTGAAATAGGCTACTGGTAACTTCTTGCGTTGGCCTCCGATCCATTTGTTAGGTTGACCTCACCCGTTACAGGATGGCTCCCTCTAGTGGTCCAGCTGAGCACATGGCAATTAGGATGGATATGTTTCTCAGGCAAAGGGTAGAATCACATTACCTGAAGTGGGGAGCTGCACTTCGGTTCTGTAAAGAGGAATAATTTGAGAATACATTGGAGATTTTAAAAAATAACATGGATTAAAGTGTATCAATGGGATAATCTACAGTACCTCACAACTTGCAAAGTGATTATATTACTTTACACTCATAACCCCAGTACTGGTAACCTGATGGGTGAAAAGAAAATAATTACACACACACACACACACGTATATATACACATATACACACATATATATGTATGTGTGTGTGTACATATATATATGTATGTGTGTATATATATATGTGTGTGTGTGTGTGTGTGTGTGTATTAGAGATAAGGTCTCACTCTGTCACCCAGGCTGGAGTGCAATGATGTAATAATAGCTCATTGCAGCCTTGAACTTCTGGGCTCAAGCAATTCTCTCCTCTTGACTTTCCAAAATGCTGGAATTATAGGCATAAGCCGCTGTGCCTATATATCTTAAAAGTCATATCTTGTATATTAAAAGTCACACACACACATATAGATACATTTCCCATACATATACACATATATATGTGTGTGACTTTTAATATACAAGATATGACTTTTAATGCATATACTATGTGTTAAACTTATATACATATATATATACACATACATATATACATATAGAAACAGGTGGTCTGACTTTTATGTTTATTGAGGGAAACATGGATTTTTTTAAAAACGTTGAGAAACACTGCCTTAAAATCTCACTACACATCTGGACCATCTGTTTCCCTTCTCTTGATCTATCTGTCTTTGAAAAGGATACTATGGATATATTCACGCCAGAAGGAATGAGAGAGAGAACAATACTTTCCAAGGACCATTAGCATCAATCATCAGGTAAGGGTTTTACACATATCATCTCTCAGCTGTTCTTCACAACTATCTGGGGAAGTATTATCAGTGCACTTTATAGATGAGGAGACAGAGATTGCTCTAGAAATGCAATGGGATAGGAGAGCTACCAACTTCCATTTGGCCTGAAAGGCACAAAGATATAAAAAAATACTGACCCTGCCGTTCAGGGTCTTAGCCTCAGAGCACTCCTTGCCCAGGCTGTTCACCATCCTCAGTTGCTCCCAAGCTGGGAGCTGCTTGCCCTCCAGTGCATAGTGTGTGTCGGCAGCCACTGGTTGTCCTGAGAAGTTAAGGTGGCTCTGTCTGTGGCAGCACCTCACTGCAGAGACCTCCAGGCCCAGGACTGAGTGTCTGTTTGGTCTAGAAAACCCGAACTCCCCTAGTCTTCTCTGGCCCTGTAACTTGCAGATAATTAGGATTAATACTACAAATAATAAGAGCTGGGATGTACTGGTGCCTGCCATGACCAGAGCCTGAATCAAGCTCTTTATATTAGGATCCCATTTTCTCCTACAACAGCCCTGTGAATTTTGCCTGACTTTAAAAAAAAAATAGAGATGGGATCTTGCCATGTTGCCCAGGCTGGTCTTGAACTCCTGGGCTCAAACGAGCCTCCCACTTTTTGGCCTCTTAAAGTGCTGGGATTACATGCGTGAGGCACAGCACCTGGCCATTACTGCCTTTTTACAGAAGAGTAACTGAGGCTAGCAGCAGCCCAATGTCATGCTGCTGGCAGAAGTATCAGCTTGCTCCTTCTTGTGCTTGGTTCCCAATTCATATTTTTAGCCATTAGGCCAGCATTTCCCAAAGAATAGGCTACATGGACCAACCTCATCGGAAGCTCATTTTAAATGGGTAGAGCCCTGGGTCACATCTAACACCCGCTGAGCTAGAATCTCTGGAGCTGAAGCTGGAAACCTGAACTTCAATCAGATTTCCCTGGTGATTCTTATGTACATCAAAATTTAAGAACCACTGGAATATGATCGAGGGAAATCTTCCAGCTGCAAATTCATGCTTGCCATGCAGGGGCACCTCATAGCCACTAGATTTAAACTTAAGGATTAGTGTGCAGATACTTGCCACCAGATCACTTTCATAATTGAGGCAGAAATCACCAACCATTGCTGTCATCTCTACAGGGTTTCCTTGGAGTAAAACTGGTCTGCTGCACTGCTGTACTTCATATTTACCACCAGGCGGCATGAGCTCCTAGTAAAGTAACATTCTTGGAACAGCTTCTCAGGCTGAAACAGCCATGCCCAGAGGCAAAAATCAGGCAAACCAGAACCACCCACTGAATACGCATTAGTGAAATGTTAGCTCCTTGTGAGCCACTCAACTGCAGTGCCTAAGCACCCTCCTCCCAGTCGTCGATCAGTAATTCATCCCCTGATTCCACGAGATGCCCAGTGACTTAATAAAGGGCTGGGCTTTGCACAGGTGGCTGAGTCCCCTTCATGAGCGTCACACCAATCTCCAGAGGAGACAAAACCAGCAACATACAGGTTTGGCAGCCTTCTGAATCCTCTTCTCTCCTCTAACAATAGCAAACCAGACTCTCAAAGGAGGGGAACATCCTTCTATGACTACAAAATTTTCCTATGACAGGCTTTTGCAACTCTGGAGGACAGCATGGGTTTCTAATGACATTAATTCACATCATGCAGATATTACTGTGAGCAGATGTGTGGGAAGAGGCATTATTTACTTAAAAATAATCCTCTGTTGTCTTGGGAGGCCGAGGCAGGCAGATCACCTGAGGTCAGGAGTTCAAGACCAGCCTGGCCAACATGGTGAAACCCCATCTCTACTAAAAATACATAATTAGCCAAGCATGGTGGCACGCACCTGTAATCCCAGCTACTCAGGCATCTGAGGCAGGAGAATTGCTTGAAACCCGGGGACAGGGGTTGCAGTGAGCCAAGATCGCGTCATTGTACTCCAGTCTGGGCAAAAAGGAGTGGAACTCCGCCTCAAAATAATAATAATAATAATAATAATAATAATAATAATCATCATCCTCTGTTGTTAATGTGGTATCATTTGTGCAGCTAGGAAATTCTCTTTAGAAGAATTTCTGACAGAACAGCCTGGAGAAGAACGTCTGACTGTAGTTAGGGAGGAGGCTGTCTGGACCAACACACACTTGCAGGCAACCAGAAGCCATTGCTGCAGCGCAGCTCAGTTTATTCAGAAAGAGACAGCCAAAAAAAAAAAGAGAGGGAGAGAAAATGGGGCAGCCTGAGACAGGGTTCTTCCTTATCAGAGTATGAAGTAATGTTTATTCCTGGGAGAGCAGAGTCAACTTAAGTAATGTCTGAAGAGCACTATGAGCTAGGACAGAGAGCAGTGTCAAGGAAATAGAACTAGGCAAGGTTCTGCCTGGATGGAACCTGCAGCCAAGTGAGGAAGATGGGCACTAAATAAGCAGTTGGGTACATTGTAAGGGGTTCAAAAGAAGAATTATATGGGGTACTGGCTTTTATAGCCATGGGCTCTAACTTGAGCCAGGGGCTCAGGAGAGGCTGCCTCCCTGAGAAGATAGTGCTTAAGCAGAAGCTTAAAGGGTAAGAATTGAGTAGACAAAAAAAAGGGCTGGGGGCTAGAAGGGGTTAAGGTTTGGGAAGGGAAAGTAGGACCTGCATGGGATGTGTTCCAAGCAGAGGCCCAGAGATGTAAGAGTGCTGCATACCTGGGAAAAAGAGAACCCCAAAGAACTGGACCACACACACAAGTGTGACCATGACTTCACTACAATTTTCCAAAGTAATATTCATAACATTTTTTCTATGAAAAAATCAGACACCAATTTCAAGCAATGGAAGCAATGTTGAATGAGAAGTATGGCATCTCTGGACCATCTGCTTTTCCTGAGCATTTCACCTTTTAGGTTAAATTATTGCTTTTCCTGAGCATTTCACCTTTCAGGTTAAATTATTCATCTCACATCTGGGAAATGAACATGCAAACATCGCCACCTCTCAGTCTAATTTACTCATGGAGGCTGTAGCTCTCCCAGAATGTCCTCCTTAGAGCAATTTCTAGCCCCTTCTTGGCTAAAGGGAATAAAAATGATTACTATCTGTCTGGGTTTGAAACAATGCTATCCTCAAGGAAAACTGATGATGGAACAGGCTTCCGTATCGTGAGGTTAATGACAGTTTTCCAGAGGCCTAAAACTCAGGGGTCCTTAAGCAGATTTCCTTATCCTTGGAGAAAAGTATGTGGTATTGCAGACACACCACATCAAAAGGTGTTCTTTTTATACTCTTCTTAGTTCTTGCCTTCTGTTTCTTTCCCTGTACATTTAGTTTTGAGCCTTAGTCCTCTGTCCTTTCATTGAATCAATTATTTTTCTTCCTTTAAGACCTCTCTGCATATGCCATAACCTGAAATTCCCTACAAAATGACCTAAAATCATGTAACTTCAGGCCTTCCTTTAAAAAAAAAATGACATCGCCTACTCAGGCAAAAATATATTAAACAAGTAAATTCTATTTTTCAAATTTAACATGAGCTCTTGCTCTTAAGACTTAAAAAAGTCCGTGATTTCAGAGAGATGCCTCAACATAGTATTCTTCCTTATGAATGCTTAAACCACTGACTTTGATGGGAAGCGAGAGTAGTATTCTAAAGTGCCATGACTAGTGCCTTTTGTTGGTTGCTCTCTCTTTGTATTTCTAATCCTACCCAGCTGAAACAGCTGACCTGACTATCTTTGATAAAAATAAATTCTCCCTCTAAACATGGTGCTAGTGACCTTGATAAAGAGTCAGGACAGGTGTCCCACAACACTAAGAGAGTGACTGGAGTGAGTGAATTCTGGAGGCCTCAGACATCTTCATCATCAACTTTATTTTACTACTGAAATTTGACTTTAGAGGAATTAAGCTGATCACATATTGCTCTGTCAAAAGGAGAATGAGATGCTACTTTACATTTACTAGGATGGCTGTAATAGGATGTAGAGAAATCAGATACTTTATATGTTGCTGTTGGGAATATAACATGGTACAGCTGTTGGGAAAAACAGTTTGGAGGTCTCTCAAAAACCTAAGCCTAGAGTTACCGATAACCCTGCAATTCCACTTCTAGGTGTAGATCCAAAAGAATTGAAACAGGTACTCAAACAAATGCATGTACATGCATGTTTATAGCACTACTACTCACAATAACCAAAAGGAAATGTCTTTTTGGTTATTGTGCCCATTAATGGATGAATAAACAAAATGTCATCAATATCCATCAATGGATGTCCATCAATGTCCATCAACGGATGAATAAACAAAATGTGGTATATACATAAATGGAATTTTATTCCATAAAGATGAATAAAGGACTGATACATACTACAACATGGATAAACCTTCAAAATGATACGTTAAGTGAAAGAAGCCAGACGCAACAGCTCACATATTGTACAATTCTACTTGTATGAAATATCCAAAATAGATCCATATAGAATGCAGATTGACAGTTGCTAGGAGCTGGGGGGGAGAGGGAGGGAAGGGGAGCAACTGCTTAGTGGGTGATATGGTTTGGCTGTGTCCCCACCCAAATCTCATCTTGAATTGTAGCTACCATAATTCCCACATGTTGTGGGAGGGACCCAATGGGAGATAACTGAATCATGGGTGTGGTTCCCCCATATTGTTCTCGTGGTAGTAAGTCTCACGAGACCTGATGCTTTATAAGGGGAAACCCCTTTCACTTGGCTCTCATTCTCTCTTTTCTGCTGCCCTGTAAAACACGCCTTTCGTCTTCCATCATGATTGTGAGACCTCCCCAGCCAAGTGGAACTGTGAGTCCATTAAAACTCTTTTTCTTTATAAATTACCCAGTCTCAGGTATGTCTTTATCAGCAGGGTGAAAACAGACTAGTACAGTGGACAAGGGATTTTACTCTGGAGTGACAGAAATCTTTTGGAACTAGATAGGGATGGTGGTTGCACAACACTGAATGTGCTAAATGCCACTGAATTGTTCATATTAAAATGGTTAATTTTAAGTTATGTGAATTGAGCTTCCATAAGTTATTTTTTAAAAATAAAAAACATACTGCCTTGGAAAGAATCAGTTGATTCACATGCCTTATTTCTGTAGGTAAGGAAATTAAATTTCCTAAAAGTGATATAATTTGCCCATGGTCTTTCCCAAAGTCAAGAGCACAGCAAATGTCTTCTAGTTGCTTGCTTTGCTTTCCTTGTCTGTCAGCCTTTATATTAGGAGGAAACATAATTGAGCTTTTTTTCTTTTTAAATCAATCTGTAAATGCCTTTTTCTCTTGGAAAAATTGCAAAGGAGAATTTTTAAACCTCCTCTTCAGGCTCAAGAATATGAATTCACCATGCATTCCATTGGTACATCTGGGACCCAGTGAGACAATGAATAATTCATGTAAACAACTGTAATTTTTCACTGCCATCTCTTGTTTACCTGATAGAGACGCACGGGTAATGCTCCTTGATTGAGAAAAAAAAATCTAATTATCTCCATTTGGTTTTAGAATGTCTTGTCGTCGAGATAATGTCAAGGCATTTACTTCAAACAAACAAATTAAATAAATCCAGTCTGCAATGCTCTTAATCTACCTTCCCTCCCCCAGAGTCCTTCTCTGTTTTTTCCTCTCTTGTCTTCTGCATCTCCTATCCCCATCCTGAAGTCCAGCAAGCTGTAGTGACAGACCTTAAGAGTATCACAGGCTTCCTTTCTAAATAATATTCCCTTCCCTGGATTTTCTTTCCCTTTTCCATTTCTCTGTCTGGTTATTCAAACATATACAGGAATATGGATTTTACTAAGTCCTTTAATTATAAAAACATTACAAAATTAAAAATATTATAATTATATAGCAACATTACTAATATGAAAATATATGGCTTTAATTAAGAAATTTTTTTTGTCAAACAAGTTTGTTCTTCCATGAGGTAAAATTTAATACCTAGTATTATTTAATCAACTGGCAATTCCTTTTGAAAAATATCCTTTTAATGAGTAATTTCTTAAATCTATTTGAAGGCATCTTCACACCAGATCAAAGGTAATATAATAAAAGCTATTCACATTCTCATCAGAATGGTACTTTTTAATATAGTAACTATGGGATCTCAGAAGATGTACAGCAGAGCCTCCATATGGCACTGAAAAAAGACAAGAAACTAGCTAGTTGGCACTCGCATAGTTACGGATCGAATATGGGTGCCCCCGCCATTAATATGCTGAAACCTCATCCTCGTTGCGATGGTATTTGGAGGTGGGGTCGTTGGGCGTTGGGAGATAATTAGGTCATGAAGGTAGGGTCAGGCCCTTGTGATAGTATTTGTGTCCTTATAAGAGATGATTTCTCTCTCCCCCATTTGAGGGTAGGGCAAGAAAGTAGCCATCTGCAAATAAGGAAGGGAGTCCTCATCAAGAACTGGACTATGCTGGCACCCAGATATCAAATTCCAGCCACCAGAACTGGGTGACAGAAATACAGTGTTGTTTACGTCACCCAGTTTATGGTATTTTTGTTGTAGCAGTCCAAATGAAGGCCTGCCTTTTGATAGTTTAAAAAACAACAACATCTTCTTGGACATCAGTATGCTAAATCTCTAAGAGCCACTAAGTCGTGTTTTCATCAGCTCTCCCCGAGAAAATATATTCTGGCCTTATGAAGAACAAAAGAGTAGAAAAGAAAACAAATTTTAAGAAATTTGTTGCAAAGAGCAGAAAAGCTCTTTGCATCTTAGTTGTCTTCCCAGTAAATAACAAGCCAAATTCTTTTAAGAACAAAGAGTTGAAGGTTTACCTTTCTTTCTTAATCATTGCCAAATGCATGACATTTCTCAAGCATTCTTTTCACAGAAGATATTCTCTTGCCAGATAATTCTGCAAGACATGCCAGAAGAGAAACATCTGCTTTCCACATTTAGGACCTCCTCAGCTGGTTTTGCAACAGAAACCTCAACCTAAGGTCAAATCATTGTAATAACACAGTCTCCAACACAGTTGATGTGGTTGCAATGTGAAATGAATTGGGAGAAAACAGAAGTGAACCAGTGTGGCCCCAAATAAAATGTCAAATTTCCACAAGCAAAATCCTACTAAAAAGAAACTAGGAACAATTTGAGTAGCTGAGAATAATCCACAAACATTCTGCTTTGCTCTTCTACAACTGACAAGGCCTATGGAAAGAATGATTTCTGCCCTGCATGACAACAAAGAAAGCCATTTCCAATTCAGTCTGTAAGAGAAAAGGAAACAAACAACTTCAGCAAATATTTACCGGATACTACATTAGTTTGTGAGGGCTGCCAAACAGAATACCACAGACCGGATGGCTTAAACAACAGAAAATTATTTTCTCACAGTTCCGGAGGCTGGAAGTCTGAGATCTAGGTTTTGGCAAGGTTGGTTTCTTCTGAGATCTCTCTCTCTTTGGCTTGCAGATGGCAGTCTTTCTGTTTTCCCATGGTCTTCCTTCTGTGTATGTCTGTCCTAATCTCCAATTATAAGGACACAACTCATACTGGATTAGTGCCCACTCTACTAGCCTCATTTTAACTTAATTATTTATGTAAAGGCCCTATCTCCAAACTCAGTTCTATTCTGAGGTACTGGGGGGTTAAGGACCTCAACACATGAATTTGGGGGACACAATTCAGTCTATAACAAATACATATGAGGTGTCAGGCACTGTGTGCAAACCGACTAGCACTGAAAATCAAAGGAAGTTCTTAATTGTTTCATTTTTTTCTACAGAAACACAAACCTGAAAAGAAATGAAGAACCATCTTTGCCTTAGGATGTGGCAAATGGAGCTTTGGAACTGATTCATATTCAAAAGAAGGATCTCCTGCCCTAGCAACACAGCAAGACCTCATTTCTACAAAATAGAAAAAAAATAGCCAGGTGTGGTGGTGAGTGCCTGTAGTCCCAGCTACTCGGGAGGCTGAGATGGGAGGATCGCTTGAGCCTACGAGATCAAGGCTGCGGTGACCCATGATTATGCCATTACACTCCAGCCTGGGCAACAGTGTGAGACCTTGTCTCAAAATAAGAGAAGGTGCTGTCTGCCTGTTGTGAAAGAGACCTTCCATAGATAGTTTATCCAATGAACACTGGTGCTCATGCACATGTGTGTGTAGTGGCGTCTCCAGGTTGGTTAACAGGGTCTCTGCCTCACGACCAGTCCATTACTTAGTGATGTGGTCACATTTCTGTTGGTTCTTTCAGACACAGCCCCAGGGCCTCATTCTGCCAGCCAAAGTCAGGCTCTGGTTTGCCGCCTCCAACAGTCCCACTCTGTGAGATCCTGGTTAATTTGGTTTGTACTTGGCAAAAAAAAAAAAAAAAAAAAAAAAAAAAACCTACAAAAAAAGTGCCAAGAATGTCTCCTTTATTTAGGAAATACAATATACTTTCTTAGTGAAAATGAGTTCTCTTCTAGTTTGCTATTCAGAAGGGACATAATGGTTTTGCATACTCATAGCTTCTCTTTCTAGTCTTTCTGGAAATCTAAGATGCCAAATGTTCTTGGCCCTCAACTGAGTCCTTTCTATCTTTAGGCACCATTCAATGTCCATAGCTTTTTCATCGGACAACTCTCATTTTACATCCTCTTAGTGTATTACTATAATTTTTAATTCTATACAAAGGATCTCACTCATTTCTCAACTATCCATTGTCCCAACAATTATTTTTACTTGAATAAAGTATATAACATTTTCCTTTGATCAAGCATATCAGAATATCATGGTGTGTTTAAGTGTTAGGACACTGAGGACAGCACCACTCAGGAAAAAGTGAGGTGTCTATGGAGCCAGCCTTGCAGAGTTAATCTGCTCTTAACTAGTGGTGGCCATAGACTAAAGTCTCCATGCACAAGGCAAGCCAAGCTCTACTTCTGAAGTCTGATACCTAAGCTCTCCATAGCTAGAAGATTCCATGAAACAGAAACAAGCCACTGACCTGCCCATGGTAGGTGGTTCTGTATAAATGAGAACAGGAACAGAATTCAGGTGACATGATACCAGAATTGAGGACTAGACAAGCAGGGAGGGATGATGCATTAGTCCATTCTCATGCTACTATAAAGAACTGACCAAGGCTGAGTAATTTCTAAAGGAAAGAGGTTTAATTGACTCACAGTTCTGCATTGCTGGGGAGGCCTCAAGAAACTTAAAATCATTGTGGAAAGGGAAGCAAAACACGTCCTTCTTCACCTAATGGCAGGAAGAAGTGCTGAGCAAAAGGGAAAAAGCCCCTTATGAAACCATCAGATATCCTGAGAACTCACTATCATGAGAACAGCATGGAGGTAACCACCCCAATGATTCAATTACCTCCCACCAGGTCCCTCCTACTATGATTTAAGATGAGATTTGGGTGGGGACACAGCCAAACCATATCATATGTTAACCCATCCAAGCACAGAGTACAGGAAATACCACTCTGAAATATGGAAATCATTGAACTAAGCAGTGGAAGCTAGTACATGGAAACATGAGTTGTTTAGGCAACTCAGATACAATGTCATGAGGAAAGCAAAGGCAGGGACAGCTGTGGCTGGCACAGAAGACATTGGGAAGACAGAAGGTTTCATAGGATTAGTTTGGCCCTGTTGAAAAGTCGTGGAGATCCAGGGAGAGATGGCTGGAGAAGGAAATTTAAACGTTGAAAAGAAAAAAGAAGAAAGCTAGACTAGAGTAAGGTAAGGCCCTGAAGGATGAGAAGGGAGACTAAGAAGTGATCACAAGTTTCTCTATCAAGGAAAGGGCTGTCAGCCCAGGATTTCCCAATGTGCCGGGAGCAATGTCTTCCAAGATAAAGATTTCACCTGCAGAACTAGTCTTCAGTGTCCCGAAGGACCTATTCTCAAATAACTCAACAATATCACTTCCATTCTGCCCTCTGTGTATCTGCAGCTAAGATTTCTCCACACTATTTCCATCCTCAGGTTTTTCCTACCAATTCAACTTGCTAACAGAGTATCCAAGTTTCTCATTCCTTCTATTTAATCTGTCTATTTATCCAGATAAATGCTTGTACTATCTAGGTAATAGCCACAAATGCCATTTCAAGCCTTAGTAAACATTATATTTATGTCACCCTATTCAGTTTCAAACTTACTTGGTTCTCACTCTCTGGGGACTAACTTATATAGAGATACCTTTAATGACAAAACTTTCCAAATTATTTTCTGATTCATTCTTTTTGACTAAGAATTATCAGTTATTTCTTATGTCTCATTTCTTCTTCCTATCACCCCTGATCATTTTCACAGTAACAGGCTTTGTACTTTTATCTGAGTCTTTTTTAAAAAAAATCCCCTCTCAAGCTTCTCTACTTTTAGTCTTCTAAATCAAATTAATGAATTGTCTGCTATCCCAGGCCCTCTGACACCTGATCCCTGAATAGAAGCCTGTTGTTCTTGTATCTTACACAATGATTCACTGCAGAGATATCTCTCTGAGCCTGGGATTTCATGACACTGAAAACACAGAACAAGCTTTATCAATGGCAGCCATATTTCATCTACACATGGAAGCTGTTCACCTACCTCAGGGGAAGGTTTCAGAAACAGATGGTCTGCTTTGGGGACTATATACACTCAGAATTTCTTATTTGGAATTACATTTTACATGAATAAAAAATACAGCAAATCATCTAAAGCTCTAAAAATGTATGCAGAGACCTCTATAAATACCAGACATGTTGTTTGCAGCACAATTTATTATCTGGCCATAGTATTTGGGTACATTATCAGGTACCGATTTAACACCATGTAACCTCTCTTGACACAGAGCAACCCAAAAAGAAAACTTCAAAATGTGCGACAGCAATAAATATCAAGCTTTGTCATCTAAAATGTATAAATATAAAATATCAGTCATTTCTGGAAACATCTTAAGAAAATCCGGCAACCACATGTCCATGAGTAGGTGTCTGATGTTGACGGTGCTTACATTCAGAACATATCACCTCAGATCCAACACAATTATTTTTATGTCTTTTACCAACACATGTTTGCATATCTAGGAAAGAAAAAATTAGTTTTACCATACGTTTGATTTCACCATAATGTTTACCATATGATTTTCTTTAGGAGGAAGTATAGATTTCCTAATTTTAATTTGTTCCTGATTTTTAAAATATTTCCAATCAGAACAAATACAATCACATTTATTCATTTTCAACAACAACAAAAATATTTACAGGGGTTGCCAAATAATTTTCATTTTAAGTAAATTCTAACGTCAATATAATGTTCTCTGATGTTATAGCCACAGAACCTCCAAGAAAATTAGAAAAAAAAAAGGCGTAGTCAAATGTTTCTTTTGGACTATGCAAAGGTAATCAAGAAGTATGATCGTAGTTTCCATCCAATTGCTATGAAAAAACTAATTTGGCCATATCAAGCAGAAAGAATTCATGCAACATTTTAAATGTCATTTTCTATGATAATTGTTTACTTATTTGGACTCTGAAGAAAACTTTTAAATATCATACATATACATAAGTGGAAAGGTAACTTTGTGCACCATTAATTCTGCTACAGAAATATTGATGTTTCCTTGTAAATACAATTATTTTGAGAATAAATCAGAAATTAAGTATTCAGATAGATTAATCTTCTGAGATAAAACTCCAAACTAAGCAGTACAGTATTTTATCTTATATTAGACTGCTACTATTTATTTAAAAACAGATTGGGGGGGCAGTGAACAAGAAATACCTGGAAAAATAACTAATATGATGTACTCACACTGAACAGCCTGGGCTCCTTGGTGTGTGGATGAAAGCCCTTTTTTTTACAAGCAGAAACCTCAAGCATGCCAGCATTGGTGAGCCTGAAGATGCCAGTGCTAAATTTCAGAGTAAAAACAAGGTAGAAAAATTAAGGATCATTTGGGCATTCCAGATGCTTTATTTGAACAGCACACACATACATATTCCTCAGATGGGATTGAGAAATCACAAACTAGGAATTCCGTAGTGATTTTTTTTTTAAACCAATGACTACGGAGAGAAACCCAGGAAGAGGCAATGCTGCTGCTAAGAGCCTGCGGACCATTAAGGGGACAAGGCAAATAAGCTATCGTGTGTGACCCCAGAGGAAAGGCCAAAGCCCCACCAGAGAGTCTCATGAGAGGAAATTACAAGTGGCAGATATTTCGAATCTTCTAATTATGTTAATACAGATTATAGCAATAGCAAATATGTATTGAGTGCCTGCTGTGGTACCAGGCACTATGCTGAGCACTGTACATAAACTATTATCTAATTTCATCTTTACATCCATCCCCGATGGGCAGGTATCAGGGATGAAGAGGCAGAGACCCACAGTGGTCAAGTATCCTGCCTAACACACCACTTGAGGGGTGGAGCCAGGATTTCAATATGTTTTTTTGATTCCCATGCTCATAACTACTCTACAATAATCATTGTTCCCCAAAGCTAGAAAGGTTTTTTTCTCAGCTAAGGCAAGAACATTTCTTATGGTAGAACATAATACAGTAGAAATAAGTCCTAAAAAGGGTAACTGGGATAGCATCTTTCTTAAATGTTATTCACTTCAAAGTCACGCTAACTGAAGAAAGAAAATCAGTAATTCTGCCACTGAAAGGACCTTAAACTGCAGAGCTATAGGTCTATGGCAGCTGACTACTACCCATCTCTTTTTCCTGAGGGCGTTTTGTGCTTGCCAATCCAAGTACCACAACCTGGTGTCTGGACACACAGGAACCCAGCAGCCCTGGACAAAGCCTTCTTTGGTCTCCCCTGAAGAGTTACACTTACTCTTTATGCTTTGGTGAGCAAACAATGGCAATGGCCTCTGGCAACATGAGTTGATAGGAACAGTGAGTGTGAAGATCAACGCTGGATAAAAATGCAGTTTGAGTGGGATGCGTCTATAAATAGAAAATAAGATAATCTTACTAGGATAGCTGTCTTAGCCAAGGCCATAGGCTATTTTAATAGAAAACTTTGTTTTTTTTATTTTTTACCACCATTAATCGAATAAGGATTTTTAAAAAGGTTTTGCTGACATAATCCTTCCCTTTATGCCAATTATTTGCTATTTTGGAATAACTATGACTTTGAGAAGAGGCTCCTAGAAGTGTTAGTGTACTTTCTTCTTTTTGGGAAAGAAGGAGCTGGAAATTAATTTGCTAGGGGCTTTAAATAGATTCTCATATAATTATCACAACTCATTTATGAGATACTTATTTTATTATCTCAATTTTACATACAAGGATCCCAAAACTAAGGGAGGTTACATAACTTGCCTGTGGTCACACGGCTGGTAAGGAGCAGAGCTGTGATTGGAAACCCTGGGCACAAGATACATATATACAACATTATGAACATTAAAAGAAAGTTTTCACTAAACAGAACACATGTTGCTGTGTATCCGTTTGTGGACTGCCATTTCCTATAAATGGGAGAATGGGAGACTCCAAGTTGTTGAAGGTATTTGGGACTAATCTTGCATAGTAACTAAATACATGGGGAGAAAAAAAGGGGGATTATAAATTACAAGAAATCTGTCAAGTTTCTGGCTATATACAAACGTGTTTATGCATGGCCAATCGGAGGTTCATATTTGAATATAAAAAATAAATGCAAGCCTAGTTATTTTAGAAATTCATATTAAACCCTAATTACTCTTGGAAAAAAGAATGTGACTATTTTAATCATGAAACAAAGATTCTTGGCACCACTGTCTAGGTCCTGACTCCATTACTCACTAGCTATATGACACTGAAGATTTCTTAACCTTCTCTTGCCCATTTCATCATCTGTAAAATTGGGATAATATTTTCTGCATGGGTTTGTTATGAAGATCAAATAGGACAGTCCATTAAAATTCCTGGAACAGTGCTTAGCACATAGAAATAAAAGTCATTAGCTGTTGTTATTGCTATTGTTATGTTAATGTCTTTATTAACTAAAAGGCACAGAGCCATAGTAGTAGCTAAATGCCTTTACACAAAACTATATTCTATTAAAGAAATGTAAGATTTTAAAACTATTTTTAGGCCAGGCATACCGGCTCATGCCTGTAATCCCAACACTTTGGGTGGCCAAGGTGAGAGGATCAGTTGAGCCCAAGAGTTCAAGACCAGCCTGGACAATATAGGTAGACTCCATCTCTCCAAAACAAACAAAAAAAAAGTTTTTTTAATTAGCTAGGCATGGTGGCATGTGCCTGTAGTCTCAACTACTTGAGGGGGCTGAGGTGAGAGGAGTGCTTGAGCCAGGGAGGTTGAGGCTGCAGTGAGCTGTGATCACTCTACTGCACTCCAGCCTGGACAACAGAGCAAGACCCTGTCTTGAAAAAAAAAAAAAGCAAGACAACGTTTTTTTTCTGCTTTAATAGAATGAAGGTAAAATCAGATGATGATTTACAGAAAGGTACATGTTCTGCAAGGAAAAAATAACACTTGGTATATAAAAACTGAGATCAACAAAGGAATGGAAATTATCCTAACTTTTAAAATGCAAATCTTCAGTAGGGGGTATGAGTGGGAGTATCTGACAGCCTGTTATCTTACAAGGAATACCTTCTCTTTGTAAAACAGAGCCTTCTATGTCTTCGTGAGAAATTAAAAATTGTTCAAAGAAACTATAGTGCTGTGGAGGCAGCAAGCAGGTTATTAAACAGACAAATCACTCTGCTTGTCAAGTTATTTCCACACAGAATGCACACCACATGACCTGAGTCCTTCATTTCTACCAAAAGGAATTATGTCTATTCCAATTAGGACAGTTTTCCCATGGGAGAATGAGGTTCCCATTCCCTCACTCTACAGAAATGAAAATGATGATGATGATGATAACAATGGCAGCAGATGCCATTTATTGCAACTGTATAATGTGAACTAATCACTTTCCATGAGTCATATCATTGAATTCTCACAGCAACAAGATAAGTACTATTATTATCCCCATTTTGCAGATGAGGAAACTGAGGTAAGCAGGAAAGTGAGTAGCTTGCTGATGCTCATAAAACTAGTTAAACCAAAACGTCTGAAGTCAAATACATGTCTGTCTGACTATGTATCAGACCTTTTATTCCTATGACTAATTTGTATTTGAAAAAAGCCAGCTCTGGAATTTGTTGCTATTATTATACTTAATAAAAACCATCATAAAAAGTCATTACAATCACTTAGGTTTAGAAATGTAACATTTTTGTATTTTCATCCAACCACAATAATTTGATACGGTGAAATGAGTTTAACAAAAAGTCCTAAGATTCAAGAATTATGCTAAACTTATTAAACAACTTACCTTCATAATTGCATGCATTATGTCCACAGTAGGTCATAAGGGGAAAATTTTTGTTTCTAATTTGGAAAATGTTTTGTTAGATAAACTAACATTGACTTGTCAATGTAAATGCATAATTTAATGGACTGTCATTCTTGCTAGAATTTGTTTTGCTTTAAAATGCATTCTTGTTAGAGAAATCATGTTAAGCTAAATAAGGCATTCTTTTTACAGAAATCATGTTAAGGTAAATAATATAGCAATTTCCAGGCAAACTGTAATGCATATTACTTACTGTTAAGTAATGCAAATAGACATATGAAGAGTTTTACAAACTCTTCATTATAAATAATTTCTTGCATTTGAGAGGCAGTTTATACTTTTCAAAGAGCTTTCACACCTGGTATCTTGTTTCCTGTTCACAGAAATCCAGTGAGGAGAGAAGGTATTCATTAGCCTCACTCAGTCAATGAGGAAATCTGGAAATGAGGCTAGAAGTCCTAACTGATAGCACATAGTAATTTACAGGAAGAGTTGGGACTAAAGTCTCCTGTACCCTCCAGAATTGCATAATACCAAATGCTTAGGAAGTGTGTGTGTGTGTGTGTGTGTGTGTGTGTATGTGTGTGCGTGCATGCTGCTCCTCCCCAGTGCTTCTCTATAAAGCAAGTAAAATACAAAATGATCATGTATCATTCCTCAAGGGCACTTGGAGGTCCCCAGAATGTGTCCTGGAAATTTTCTTGGCCAGTATCCCATCTCAGTGGGATGGCTTATCCTAACATGCTATGGTTTGAATGGTGGGGTCTCCACCAATATTCATGATGAAACTTAATCCTCAATGCAACAGTATTAAGAAGTGTGGTCTTTGGGAGGTGATGAATCATGAGGGCTCCACTCTAGTGAATGGTATTAAGACCCTTGTGAAAGGGCTCAAGGTTGAAGGGAGTGCTCTCTTGCCCTTCTGCCTTCCACCCTGTGAGGACACAGCAACAAGGTGCCATGGGTGTTGAGTGAAGGCTGCTCATGGAAGCTGAGAGCAGCCCTCACTAGACATCAATGCTGGTGCCTTGATCTTGGACTTTCCAGTCTCCAAGACCAGACAAAATAAATTTCTGTTCTTTTTAAATTATCCTGTATTAGGCATTTTGTTATAGCAGCAAAAACACACCAAGACATTATCCTAGATCCAGCTTATGTAAGACCGAATGGAAAAAACTTCCCTCAGCTGGATTGCACTATGGCTAGAAAGGATAGATTATTATCACCAATTATAACAGTTACAATTTCTGAGTCCCTCAAAAAATGTGCTATGAAATTCACCAATAGTATCTCATTTAATATGAAACATCCTGTGAAGTCAATTATTATGATCTCCACTTTATGGATGATAAAACTGATGCTCGGATTGCTTAATAACTTGCCAATGCTCCTATAGTGAATTCTTACCAGAGCCAAGATTTAACCTCATGTCTACTTGATTTGTTCCTATGATGGCCTGGTGGATGTTGGAATTCAATGTTTTGGGCCCTATCCTCTTGCCTTACTATGTGGCTGTTTGTACAGTGATCCCATACATCGTTTGCCTGTCTGAGGGGTGTCAGGGAGTGTAGCTGATATATACAAACACATGTTTAAAAGAAACACTTTCAGATATTTTCTTAAAATAATCTAACTTAGACCCACACTAACAGTTGTCTAGCCAAATCAGTTAACAATTTGGCTAAGCCTTCACTAGGCTATGTAAAATCATCTGAAACAAATCACTGATTTCCAAATGTTACTCACTTTCTTTCTATGTCTTTTAACTTTAGACGATACAAAAAAGCATAAGATACACGTTCTCCAAATCCAGATTTGACAGGTTTAGGCACAGTCTAACACTGAAAAATATGCTATAATATGATGACCTTTATTTTTTTAATATCTGTTATTCTTTTCTCTTTGCTTGAGAACCAGTACTTAAATGACAACCTTTATTACATTTGAAAAAATTAAAAAGAAGAAGCTATTTAAATGAAGCTAAACTTTTCTTCAAGGAGGAAAATAGCATGCCACACAAAAATAAACTGAAACCCAAAAGGTCAAACGTACATGGATCCATCCTAGAGTGAGGAGATCATGTTGATCCTGAACATTGAATAATTCCTCTACATTCTCCATGTCACAATAGTCTGGTCCCGCAGACTGCTTTGGCACAATTACATGGGTAATAGTAAATTCATTATGTGTCTAAAAAACAAGAGCAGAAAGAATGACATGCATCTCACAGAAAAAAAAAAATAACTGAACAGGAAATGAAATGTTTAAGACTAAAGAGTCCCCCAGCAGGGGGGTATGTCCAGGTACAGGGACCACTTACATCATCCCTCCCTGTACCTGGACACACCACCCTTTCCAATTCAAAAACAAAGTCCCAACAGTAAAAATGGATTCTTTGCCAAAACTTTGAGAATCAGTTGTTTGTAGCTTGAAACCCAGTTTCACAATAGAAAACATAACAGAAATAGGAACTTGCATTCCAGGCTGGTCTGTGGAAGTTTAGTTAATAAATGATGTCTTGATATATCTATAATGGAAAAACTGAACAAAACAAAGACAGATTTATTTGGAGGGGGAGATACTAGTTAAATAATTTTGTGGTGTTACCAAAAGGCATTTCTTAGGGTTGTGAAGGTTGATGGTTTTGTTTCTGTTTTACTAATTATATTTAATGTCACTTCAAGACTTAAGACATTCTTCGAATGTTGGGAGGACTTACTAGGATCTTCTGTAATTAAGATAATGTTTTGGATTTGCAATCAGATAAAGAGAAAGGAAAAAACAAATTACCCCCCTTAGGCAAAAGATAAGAGTTGAGAGGAAGAGGGTTGTGAAGTGCCACGGGATCCTCAAGGAACAGATGTTTGTGCAATGAGAGGCTGTCTTCCCCCAGGCAGGCTGGCCTTTCTCCCATCCAGAGGACCATCCTCTCTCTAGCCTTAGGGCTTTCCTGCACACTATGCACTGCTCCTTTGCCCTGATTTCAACTCTTCCCTCCATCCAACCTCCTCCTTTATGTATTCTTCAGGCCTAGCTCAAACATCACTTCTCAGGGAAACCCTTCTTGACCCCTCAGACAAGGTTAGATTTCCCAGTTACACACTCCCATGATGCCCTACACTTGCACAGACAGCACTCAGCCCCACTTATTATTAGTCATCTGTCTGGGTCTTCACAGCGTCGTAAGCATCGTGAGGCAGGGACCGTGGCTGTTGCAGGATACCAAATGCTAATAACCAGCACAGTGCCTGGCACATTTAGATATTCGGTAAATGTTTGTCTGACAATGGAGTGAACGAATCAGTCAATCAATCTGAATACAACATGATGTGGGGGTGAATGCTTCAATAGCACACTGTCCCCTTAAGTGCAACAGAGGCGACTATAGATGCCCATTCTCCTGTGCTGCCACCAATGGCTTCCTTTCTCTCGGAGGGAAAGTGATGACAAAACACTGGAATGCAGCAGGAGATTGTGTACTGAATACAATGTATTATTATTCAATAAAGCAGAGGTTCCTAAGCTAAATTTTGAGAACTGAAAATATACCTGGACCCAGATACATAAACTGGTACTCAAAACAGACTATGAAAGGACACGTCCAAAGAAACGTTATCTTTGTTGTAGATAGGAAATCGAATGCATCTCCTCTCTTTCATCCCTTCTATTATGACATTGTCTTTCATCACATACTTATGATGACATCTTCCATAATTAAGTATGTCCTGTGCTTATAGGCTTTTGTTGAAACTACTGCCTTAAACTAAAGGAAACAACAAAATCCTAGTTTTATTCCACGTGTATCTGAAAAAGAACAGCAAGATAATACATGCCACAGATGAAGTTAATTATATGAATGGAATGTATGTGAAACTAACAATTGCAATGAAAATTTGATTTGGCAACCAGATAGATTTGGAAATCTGAAGACCTATATTTCGTACCATTTTTCTAATCAAAGATTTAATTTATAGGTTGATTCTTTAGGACAAGTTTTTATAGTGTCTCTGAAATTTTACAATCTATTTTCTAAAAGGATCATTCCATTAGTAATGACAATAGTTTTATAAAGTTAATCTGTGTAACGTTAATTTCATAATATTGATAACTCTTAGCATGGTTTTATTCTGTTCCACTTATCAGAAGAAATCTAGTACTATTAAAAGTATCCTATGCAGATATATATATATATATATATTTATATATATAAAAAGATCATACCAGTTTTCCACAGAGTATTCCACAGGTTTCTATTCCTCTCACTGTATTAGATTCTGCCAGTTGCAGAAATTTGTGGCAAAGATCTTCTGGCAAAACTACACATCGCAGTCCTTCAACCACTAAATCTAAGAAACAAAAAAGGGAGAAAAGGCTAAAAAACAAACTATATGTCCCATCTTTCAAAATTGTTATTGGCAAACAGTTGCAGTTGGACATAAATTTCAAAAATAAAAGTATCAGGTGTTCCACTTTCCATATTTTATTTGAAAACTCTTAGAAGTAAACATTAACTAGAAGTAAAATTAAATTATGTATATAAATTATTTTATAAGCAAAATCAGAAGGTACAAGCACTTTTACATGTTTGTATCTTGGGTTAACTATTTACATGTTATGTTATCTTTAGGCATGAAGCAAATATAGGGTTAAATGCATAGGCTGCATAGAATGCATCTCATATCCTATAAGACATAGATAAATATTGTGTTTATCATGTTACTTCTATCTTCATGAAAGTTGGTGATCAGTAAGTAAAAGCACAACGTTTTGGTAAACAATTAGCAGTAAAGTAACTTTCAAAATGGTTGCCTATTATCGCTCATTTCAAATAAATGGGAACACAAATTCTATCTGACAGTGTCTGCGAAGAAGAATTCTGTGTTTTGGAAACTTGCCAGCACTGATCTGGCAGTACTGAGCAGCACTAATTCTTGCGGAAACACACGGTCCATTTGGAGGTTAATTATCTATGTGTATGAGATTCTCTCAGTCCAAGGATGATGCTAAACATATTGAGTATAAACATTTATTGCTGAGCAAAGGTCTAGGTAAACAATTTTCTCACACCTTTTCTCCCCAGAAAGATGGATGTATTTAAGATGTATGTATTTCTTAGTTAAAATACATAGAAGACAAAAGTACTTGAAATTCTTCTCATTTAAAACCTCTGTTCAATGACAAAATACTTCCCATTTATTATAGAGTCTCTGCTCTATCGGGGGCATCATATTTCCTGAATTTTAAGATTATATATAGTAAAAGCCAGAGAGTATTGAAAGGTTAATTCTTTCATTCATACCATATTATGCAGGGGTCCTACTACAATTAATAATGAAATGAGAAGGACCCTCCCAGATGCTATAGAAATATGGTTCCATCCGATGAGGCTCAGTGTCTCACATGGGTGCATTTCATCACTTACTCTGAACAGCACTTAGAGTAGCAGCTGGCGTTAAGGCCCTGTTTACAGGAGGAGAGTGGCTAGCATAATTGGTTGCATCACTTTTATTAGGTTGATCTGCAAATACATTCAGCAAGGAATTGTTCTGGTGTGTGGAAAAGCAGGACAAAGCGCTCCCATCAATCTGCTCTGACAGCCCTGAGGTTTGCTGACTTCGCATTTGACCTCGGGCTAACTCTTGCTTCTTGAGTTGATCTTCGAAAAACAGAAACTGCTCCGATTCTAGCTGCTGCTGGCGCATCTGAGCAATCCGCTTCCTTTCTGCCTCTATCAATCTCTGATGCTCCAATTTTTTGAGAATTTCAGCTTTATATTTGTTCTAAAAAGTGTGGCAGCCAGAAGAGAAGGTTAGTTTCCAAGGAGAAACATTGAACTGGAATTAGACATTTTCAGTCTTCAAGCAGACAGAGAAAATGCTAGATACTGTGATATGCCCACAGGGACACTCAGGGAACAGTGAGAGAAATACATAACATCAGGGCAAAAGCCCCTTGATCTGATTAACATAGCAGTTCTAAATCCACTGATATTTTACCAGAGACAGGCCATGACAATCAGGATCCCTTCATTCCCTAATGCTTTTAAATACTGGAAAATCAATGTCAAGGTTGTTTGCTCAGTCAGACCAACAAGACCATATGAAACAAAATATCTCACCCCTACTGCACTTCTAATATAGTGGCCACTAGCCACATGTGGTTATTTGAACTTGATTAAAATTAAACAAAATTAGAAATTCAGTACCTCAGGGACACTAGTCAGTCACATTTAAGTACCCAGAAGCCACATGTGGCTAGTGGATACCATATTGGAAAGTGCCAAACAGAACACTTCCATCATCACAGGGAGTTCTATTGAACAGTGCTGCCCTAGAACCTTTCGCATTTGACTCTAGAACTCATACTCTGCTGGAAATTTATGGATAAGAAGGAATCACTAAAAAATGGTTATTAAAATGTGTTCCAACCTTCTCTGTCACCACTAACCCAGAGTTTTGCTAAAAAGGAGGAGTCCCAAGCTCTCCAGTTCTAACAAAATATCCAGGCTTATTAGGTCAGATAATATGAAATATTAATGAGCCTTTCAGGTGATTTTGATAGAAACTAGATTTGGGAGCTACCGTAAGATGGTGGTAGCATGGGGGACACAGCTTATAGTGGCACATTCAGGTGCATACAAATCATCCTGGGGCTAATTGCAGTTGCAAATCCTGATTCAGCAGGTCTGGGGTTGGGCCTGAGATTCTGCGTGTCTAACAAGCTTCCAAATGATGCTAATGCTGGTGAAGCAAGGGCTCACAGGCATTGCTGTTCATCTCTCCTAGGCTCAGTCCTGCTATTCTAAACCCACAGAGATTCCCACATGGGACACTACTGTAGGCTATGAAGTGACTGGTATCAAAGGCAAAACATGCAACAGCTGCAGAGCCTGTTCCTCCCAGGAAGATCACGAAGAGGAAGATCATACACATTGCTGACCATGGAAAGGAGACTTGAACTGGGCTTTCGTCTCCCTTGCTGTTGTTGCTTTGTCTTACCCTCCAAGATAATTTCTATCTTTCATATTTCAAGTCACATTATTAATATACACACTTGAGGGACATTTCCAATTTCACCATTCCCTCTACCACTTCGTTAAAACTCTCCACTCAAGCCAGCCTTCCACCTATGCCCATAGAAAGTCAAAAAGCTCAATGAGCATTCTCAGAGCTGATGAGATTGAACTGAAGTGAGAGTCAGTGAAGGTGGTAACCCCTAAAGCAAATAAAACACAAACAAAAAAGCAAAATAACATTTATAATGATGCTATGTTGAACGTGAGTATCCCATACATTCACTGGCCAATTTCTTCTTCCAATGCCTTTCTGCCTCTCAGACATTATCATAATGTTCACTCTTTATTAATAACAATCCAGAAGCCACCACTTTTGGGTGATATGATTACATTTCAACCACAAGGTTAGCTGTTATTCTATCTCAATGCAATACTGACTGTAACATTCTAAGAATCAAATTCACATTTCTAAGGCCTACATCATTAGGCACATCAGAAACCATATACTGCTCTCCCTACCTCCTACTGGCTGTTCATCTGGCAAAAGAGCAGCCATCTGGCTCAAGGTTATCTGGCTCAAGAGTTAATCAAAAAGTTCTACTTAAATCGCTGCAGGAAATCTGTTTTCTAACACATTGCTTTGTTAGATATTGTAGGGAAATAGAAATACCACATTGTTGGTGCAACTGCTTAACCTGGATATCAGCATAAATTTTTTATTGGTTTCATATCACTGCATCTTTAATTTTTAATTTAAATGCACAAAACATTTGAAAAACTCATCACATAAAAATGAAATTCAAAAAATACTTGTACATAAAATAGTCATGAAATAAATGTACCAACTGAACTTACTTTGCTTTGCAAATATTCTTGGTATTCTACGTTATATTTCTTTAAAAGGTCGTTTTTCAATTCATCTGTCCTTGGGAATGCAATCTCCTTCAGTTTCTTTTAAAAATATATATACATATTGATTAGTGGGATTTTCAATACACTCTTTCAGATCATCAGGTGAGAAAGAAAAACAGCTGGTAGGTATATTGCAAATAAAGTCATGAGTAACCAAAGATGATGGCAGAAAAATAAATCTCTCTTTTTTATGGGTCCAAAATATAACTTTCCAGCAGGAAAGAAACACTATTATCCCTTTTGTAAGACCTTTATTGGCCCCACTGATTAGATAAGCATTTTGTTATAGCCCAATGCTATAAAATGTAAATAGCTAGAACTTTGTGGCTACCTTTGTGGTACCCCATTTTTAGGCAGTGAGTTTGAGATCAATGACTTGTTCTATAGTACATAAATCATGTAGCATCAGAATTAGAAGGGATGTGAGAGAATATATGGTGGATAGGGATTTCCAGACATGCTAGACTGTAAAAAGAATAGCTGGGGCACTTTTTATAAAAATACAGATCCCCCCAAGCCTAATCTGGATCTACTGAATTAACACCTGTAGAGAAGGGGTCTGGGAATCTGGATCTCAAACAGCTTCCTCAGAGATCGTTAACGGCAGGAAAATCTGGGAATTCTTATATAGTCCAACTACCTCTTCTTTTTTAGAGGTGAGGATACAAAGGCCTGGAGAGACTGAAAGTCCTGTTCGGTATTATGCAACCAGCTAGCGGCCCATTTAGGACTGGAACTCAAGTCTCCTGACTCTAGCTCTTTCACCAAATTTCTATTCTCTTAATCCTTTGTCATTCATTTATGTATTTATTCATATATCTATTCAATAAGCATAAACAAGGGAAATGTATATGGTTTTGGAGAATTTTTCTCCTACAAAAAAGATAAGCATAACCCTAAATTATAGTACACGAGTCACCGTGACAGCCTGGTACCTTTGGTTTCCAAACAGAACTCTCTGAGGTTGAATGAACAAGAGAACTGAGGGGAAATGTTACACAAAGACATGATAATAAATGATACTTCAGGTAAGTGACTGCAGACATTAAAAAAGTTGGCTGGGTGCGGTGGCTCACACCTGTAATCCTAACACTTTGGGAGGCAGAGGCAGGTGGATCACTTGAGGTCAGGAGTTCGAGACCAGCCTGGCCAACATGGTGAAACCCCATCTCTATTAAAAATACAAAAATTAGCTGGGCATGGTGGCAGGTGCCTGTAATCCCAGCTACTCAGGAAGCTGAGGCAGAGAATTGCTTGAACCCAGGAGGCGGGCGTTGCAGTGAGCCGAGATTGCGCCACTTCACTCCAGCCTAGGTGACAGAGCAAGACTCTGACTCAAAATAAATAAATAAATAAATAATGTAGATGACCATTTGACAAAATCTGCATTTTGCTTATGCATCCTCAGGTCTGAAAATACTCATAGGAAAGCCTTTATTTCATTATTTGGTAAAGTGTTTTTCAAAAATTATTTAAAATTTCATGCTACAATTGGCTTTGTGTACATGATTTTATCTTCCTTCATATAAGACCAACACAAACTATTAAAGACAAATAAATGGGAAACATTGTAAATGTTTATTTAAAAGAATATATTCACAGCTAGACATAACCAAAATTATAGATATAGCAATTATTGGTGATAAATCATTAAAAAATTGATGATAAATTGCAACACTCTTTTTCCTTGATAGTATTTTAGTCTACCACCTCCTGCTTCCCCCACAACGCTTTATAATCTATAATTCCAGTTCTATAAGATGTAAATAGCTAGAACTTTGTGGCTGCCTTAATAACTAACACTAATTTTCAAACAGTTATTGAGTTCAGGGCTGTATAAAGTAATCAAAAGCAGCCAAAATGACCATCTGAAAGAAGTTCGCAGAAATATACAACATTCTCTTAACCTCTGGGAGAGATTATTGTAAAATAATTCCTTCCTCACACTATTAGGTAACGTTTTTCTTTCTTTCTTTTCCCCCAGAATCAATTAGACAAACCACACTGGCTCAGTGATGATCATTAAATGTCTAAGAAAAAATCGAAACATCATAGTTAATGGAATGAATTTCTTGCGCTCAAACTCTCAAGAGAAAGAGAAAGGGGAGGAAGGGGAAGGGTGAATCAATAATGGATACTTATGGAGCATTTGATTCCACAGTGGAGAAGAAAACCCACAATACCTTCATAATATCCTGCTTTTCAGGTACTGCACATTGCTGGTAATCTCGATGGTTAGGAAGCTTTTCTACAAATAAGCTAAGGAAGAGAAAACATGTCCTTAGCATTATGTGACAGCAAAAGTTCAATAATGCTTTCTAATAAGGGAATGAGGATCCTTTTTCAAAAATGACATGTTTAATAACTTATTCATTTACCTTCAGTCTTGCCATCTGCCTTTTCACTAAAGTCTGGCATGAGTATTATTTTGGTATTAATGGTTAAGCTCAACAAACTAAGCACCAAAGCTAACAAGATTAAGGTCAGGGTACTTTCCAAACAGATCAAGTCACTTTGATCTTTCTCAGGTACTGCATGCTTAACCCCAAAAGAGCACCACCTTACTTTAGCATACTGCTGGCAACAGAGAGAATCACATAAAAATATCAGAGCATGGAAAGAGTGATGTAAATCCCTTCTCACTCTTGAAAAAAACTCAAACGACCACTGATGAATCAGCAGCGCCATCGTGTATCAAAAAACTCTTAACCGAAAACTCATAACTAAGAAAAGTGACAACCAGAATCCCTAGTGAATTAGGAGTTGCTAATTAGGAATTCATTATTTTTCGTCACCGTTTGAGGAACAAGAGACAGCAGCAGTGAAAGGAAATTCCTACAGCAAACCAGGTGCATCGCTTCCAGGTAAAGTGAAGAAACTGCTACCACAAAGGCAGGGAATTCTCTTTTTTATGCACTGACGTATCCTCAGCCTGAAGAATAGCATCCAGCTCATAATAAGTGCTCAATAAATATTTGCAAAATGAATGAATAACCCTTCCTTGATAAATCATAATGAGCTGTAAATGCTATTTCTGATCAAACAATATGCCTTATACTTACTGATTCTGTAAATCAAATCATACACACATATACTCATCATTTAATTTCATCTGATCACAAGGCTATAGGTTAGACAGAAATGTTAGCATAATTCCCATTTTAAATGAGAAAATTAAGGCTTAAAGAAGCTTTAAAAGTTGTTAGCTATCTAAGCCTTTATAAATAGAATAAATTCAAAGACATTTAGAGCAGAGGGGACCTCAGAGATTTTCTCCCATAAATCTTTCATTTGTAGATGAGGAACTAAGGCCCAGGAAGAATAAGTGAATTACAAATTACCATACAACTAATAATACAAGAGAATTCAAATATTTTGATTACACAGTAATTCTGAGATATAGGGGCCTTTTCCTTTTCACCAGGCTCACAATTCCAAAGGAACATATGCAAGATCAGAGCAGAAGGTGAAAAAGAAATATTATTAATTGGTAACTTATTCAGAAACAAAAATTATTGGAAAAGTTTGGCTATCAATGGTGGAGAATAACTTCTAATTTCATATTTATTACTTAACTTTCTAAAAACAAGTGATTTTCCCAGGTAGGGTGAAGGTTGCCAACCATTCTCTAAATTTTCAAGTTCAGTAACTTGAATAAAATGCAGATCTCAATTTTTGCACACCATGTAAACTGCCTTTAATTTTGCCCTCGGTAGAATCATGGAAGGAAATTTTTAAAATATTGTATCTTTCAACTTCTTAAATGTTCTCAGGCTAAGCCCCTGACTAAGCTAGTGATATTATATGTGAAATAAGCCAGGCACAGAAACACAAATACTGCATGATCTCACTTATAATGTAGAAGGAATCTAAAATAGTTGAATTCACAGGGGGGCAGAGAGTAGTCTGGTAGCTATCAGAGTTCCAGCAGTTGAGGATGGGGGTGAGATGTTGGTCAAAGGATACAAAATTTCAGTTAGACAGGAGGAATAAGTTCAGGAGGTCCAGTGTATATGATGATTATACTTAATAACAATGTATTGCATAATTATGCAGCTTGGGTCTGGCACAGTAGCTCATGCCTATAATCCCAGGACTTTGGGAGGTCAAAGCAGGAGGATCACTTGCATCCAGGAGTTGGAGATCAGCCTGGGCAACATAGTAAGATCCCATCTCTACAAAAATAAAAAATTAGCTGAGCATGGTGACACATGCCTGTAGTCCCAGCTACTCGGGAGGCTGAGGTGGGAGGATCACTTGAGCCAGGGAGGTCGAGGCTGCAGTGAGCTATGATTGTGCCACTGTACTCAGCCTGTGCAACAGGGAGACCCTGTCTCAATAAAAGGTCTGTGAGGTAATAAATATGTTAATTGTCTTGACTTGGTCATTCCACAATATAAGCATATATGTATCAAAACATGTTGCATACCACAAATACATATAATTTTTATTTGTCAACTTAAATAAAATAAATAATAAGCTAGCAAAAGTAATCGGCATGTGACTTTCAATTAAAAAAAAGAAGGTTCATCTTAGAAGATATAATTATTGATGACAGGACATCTTTTCAACTAGTAAGTTACCAGATTTATAGTAAGGAAAGACGAAGTCCCATTTCTGTTAACTCTTAAACTAGGATATGTCACCAACAAATATCTGTCTAATAGGAAACATGATACTTTGACATGGCTGTTTTGATGTAGCCACTTTTACTCAACATTTTGACAGCTCTTTTGTACATAGTGTTCTTAATAGCCAAATAAAATGTTTTTTAAAAAGAAATAATAAGTGCTATATGAAACTTGAATGAGTTTCCTGAACCTATCCCTGAACCTGAATCAGATCTTTCCTGTGTCTCCCAACTTGTCCCCTAGACTCAACCCACCAAATCAAATTTTTTAAATGTTGATGGCATGTTCTAGGTGCTATAAATGGAGCTGCACTGTAGTTCCTGCTCTCATAAAGCTTCCATTTCTGTCGGGGAAAATCGCATGAAAAAATAAATTATATTTAAGAAGAGTGAAACATGTATTAAATAGATTACTATGCTGGCCTTGGAAAGGAAATCTGATAACCCTGAGCCTCCTGCCCTCCCTGACCCTAAGCCTCAGAGATGGTGTTGGGATGCCTGTGAGTACATTAGTTGGTAATTTAAAAACTTGAACATTTAATGCTCCTAGAGACTGTGCAATTGGTCTGAATATGAAAACATTACGGATACCCAAACTGCCACATCAAAATAACTATGTAAATATTTTTCCAATTTTCTCACTTCAGAGGCCTTTAAAACACTTACGTTATAAATTTATTATAAAGAACAAAGGCATTTTCCAAATTTCCTTCTTCCAAATACACAGACGCCATCCTCTCCATCTCTACTCCAGACCTAAAGTAACGTCGTGGAGTGATGTCTTCACTGATGGTGATATTACAACCAAGCTTGCTTAGGGCACGGACTCGCTCTTCTGGGCTTAGGGAAACATCTGTATGGTCAGGCATAGCAGCTAACTTTTTCTGCAAAGCAAAATTTAAATCTCTGATTAACTGTTGATTATAGTAAGAAAAGGATATGACTAATATTATGGACATATGTTCTTTATGAGGAACCTAACACCATTACCTAAGGAAATCTTTTCATAAGTTAATGATATAATCAAAGTAAAGCATTTTTGCTTAAACATGCTTTATACAACAAAAATACATGGTTTATACAACAAAAAGACAAACCTCCAAGGTAAACATACAGTTTTATTGGAGTGGGATCTCACTTTAGGTTTCAGGGTATGCAAATGTTTCAGGTCATTTTAGGTAAAATATCATTGCTCCTCATATCCCTGTGCATGCTTCTATCTGGGATAATCTGAAGCAGGTCATAAGATGAATTCCTGTCATTGTAGGGTTCATGTCAGTCTACTCTGAAGGGTCTCCAAGGAGGTAACTTGGATTCAAGTTACTATAAAGATTCAATTCTATTCCAGAATAAGTGTTGTTTAGTAAGAAATTTTCAGGGCGTCTCTGCGTCTTCATTGAGTTAAAAAAAAACAACCCACAAGTAAGTCCTGGAGAAGCCTTTTCAAGCACAAGAATGCCCCTCTCATTTTTTTTAACATAAAAAGAATCTCAGACCTCCATATAATAGTAATTACACTGTTAAATTAGTCCTTGACTAAGAAAATAATGATATGTTACTAAGAAATGTCAGTGATAGCAATTTGAATTTTATTAATAAAAACAGCATCTATACACTTTTGGTAAAGCATAGAACATATACAATTCAGAATAATTATTCAATAAAAAGTCGGTGCTTCAGAAAGGAAATTTTCTCTGTTAAGTGCCACATAGCAAGTATCTTAGGCTCTGCTAGCCATATGGTTTCCATTGCAACTTGAATTCAGCTCTCAGCATGAAAGTCACCATAAACAATATGGAAAAAAATGACCCTGGCTGTGTCCCCTAAATTTTTATTTATAAAAGCAAGTGGGTGGTTTGGCCCTTACACCATAGTTTGCTGACCCCTGCTTTAGACCAGCATGTTTCAAAGCATGGTCCATGTACTGGCAGCATCAGCATCAACTGGGAGTTTCTTACAAATGCAAATTCCTAACAGGTCTCACCTCAGACCTATAGTCAGGATCTCTGGAGTCAGGCAGGAGAATCAATGTTTTAATCCATCTTTCCAGAGGTACTTATGCCTGTACAGTTTGAGAAGCAAGGCTTTAGACCAACCCCTTCTACCATTGCTGGATGCTCCCAGAACAGAGTTAGTCTAGAGCAAATTTAGCTTCTCAAGGCCTCCTTGGTCAGTTAAGGGTAGGTTGCAAGTCTGACTACTGTGTGGGTGGAGCACTTCATTCAAGTCTGTAGAAAGCTATAAAAGAAGTCAAGGTAAGCATACTTTTAGTCTGGCCATGAATTACCGAGCCAACCTTCAGGGACAGGGTATAGTGAATTAGATATCTGGAGTTCTTCCAATGCCATCTGGTCTACTTTGGTGGTAATTTTACAGCCAATAGAACCCCAGAGATCTGAAATGATTCTTGGTCCTAAAGGTTTAATATGTAACCAGAGACCCATAAACTTGTTTCTCAAGGCTTCATTAAGTAAGAACCATACCATGTCCCTTGTACATTTTATTATGTGGCTTCCCCACATCAGAGACAGAAATTGGAGTTTCTGAACTTTGAGCCTCAGGCTTCAGTATATAGTCTTTTCAATTGAGATGTCTCAAAACCTACAGCAATCCATCCACTTTTCCCTAACCACACTCGGCTATAGAACTCAACAGCACCAAAAGAAAATATTGTCATTTGACACAGATAATTGCTTCAATGACATCAGAAAAATGACTAGAAAAAAAATCTATGAAAATCAGAATGTTCTCTAAAGGGGGTTCCAGCCTCTCATATGTATAAAAGTAATGTATTCATATTTTACTACTATATAGTCCACACTGAGTTATAATTATTTCTGTACAAGTGTGTCTGATCCCTTATGAACTCCTTGGGGTTTTAAAAGGGATCATTTTCCATTTATCTCTGTTCCCTAGAATGTAGCATATTCCCTGCCACATAAGTGATGATTAATAGGTATATCAAATAATAGACAGATGGAAGTGAGAGAAGGAAGCAACAAGAGATTATAATTAGTTTTTTTCCCTGAAAATGAAAATTAGATTGATTTTTCCTCTTCTGAATGGTCCCATCCTTCCCAAATTTAAAACTGATTTCAAAGATAAGCTGGAAAATAACCTAAAGTCTTCATCAATCTATAATATTTCATTTGCATGCAGACTTCTTGGATGAAAACACAAATTTTCCAGATAAAAAGCCTTTGTGTTCATTTTTACAGTGACATATACAATAAAATTTTAATTATTGTTATATAATGTTCTATAAAAACACAGAAGACATCTCATAAGTATGACTCCTTCCTCTGGAGAGGTGGAAATGGGTCAGTCTTTATTAACCATAGTGGAACAACAACATGGGGACAGAAAGTGAAAATGTTTCTGCAATTGTCTACCTTTCCAAATATACTCTGAAGACAACTAATTTTTGTGAATGACTTTCTTGGTCAAGAAAAAACATTAGGGGCCGGGTGCGGAGGCTCACACCTGTAATCCCAGCAATCTGGGAGGCCGAGGTGGGCTGATTACGAGGTCAGGAGATGGAGACCATCTTGGCTAACACGGTGAAACCTGTCTCTACTAAAAATACAAAAAATTAGCTGGGCGTGGTGGCGGCAGCCTATAGTCCCAACTACTCAGGAGGCTGAGGCAGGAGAATGGCATGAACCTGGGAGGCGGGGCTTGCAGTGAGCCGAGATCGTGCCATTGGCACTCCAGCCTGAGTGACAGAGCGAGACTCTGCCTCAAAAAAAAAAAAGAAAAAACATTAGGTCACAACCTATTTCAGTACAAGAACAAGGCCCTCTCTTTCTTTATGTCCTGGTGCTAGTCTTTGTGTGTACAGGGTATTTAGTATACTGCAGCTCATGGGGCTACTCCTACAAGGTCACCATGAGTGGCTGGGGAGGGTCATCAAGAGGAGGAAAATGGGAATGACAGTTTCCATTTATCGTACCATCCTGGTAGGCTAGGACCATCAAAAAATATTGTTTCCAATTGTCACTGGGCAAAAAGTACAAAATCAGGGCCATGGAGATTACATAATGTGTCTATATTCACACTCAGAGACTGATCTAGGACACAGAATAAGCCCATGTGATGCAGCTAGAGAAAGTGTGCACAGTGCTGGGCAGTGAGGGGAAAAGTGAGAAGAACAAGAGCTTCCAGTACAAAGACATTTACACGAGGATCCAAAGCAATACCTAGGTGTTATGTATGTTTTTCTCAGTTAACGCCATACAAGGTGAGCCTCCGATTCTTATCCATAAAGAAGCTGAGGCACAAAGAGCTTTAAGTAGCTCCTCAGATATCAACTCTGAAATTCTTCTCTCCGGTGTTTTGCCAAAGGACTACACTCCTGGAATCTAGCTAGATAAACTAAAATTTTAGACTTTTGTGGAAAATAAAATTTATTTTTAAGTCTTACAAAGATAGCTTTATTAGTCACTTCCTCAAAGAAGACAACCACACAGATGGATGAAAAACTACAAGTGCTAAACCTTTTAAAGTAATTGTGACTCATTTCACATTTGTATGTTTCTGTTCTTCTTTTTGGGCTTTCCAACCAAATGTTAGATATCAGCTGGTGTGACCTACCAGAGAATTCACAGTAAAAGGCTGATCCATGTTGTCTTATCTGTGAAATGAGGATGTTCACTGTTTCTTCTCAATCACTTCATCTGTTTCAAAAACAAGAAGCAGAACTAAAGTTATTTTTTGAGACCCAAGTTTGAAATCCCAAACCCCAGGGTTATCTCTGCCTCAGACAAACAGGAACAAATTGAAATAACCTATATAACCTGAGTGTTTAGAGAGACTGTTGGAAATCTCTTCCTGAAAATACAAAACTGCAAGTGGTTATAGTTTCCTGAAGCTGATGTTTAAAAGTGAAGGTGTGAAAATAATTCACATTTGACTGGCACCCAGTATGAATCTGCTGCGGGATACCTTACTTAGAACTCTATGCAAGGTTATAAAGTAGGTTCGCTTTCTTCAAAGGAATAAAGAATATTGATTAGAAGCATGGACTGTTAAATCTAGAGCCAGTCTGGATTTAAACTCAACCTTAGAACTATAACAGGCAGAATTCTAAGATAGCTCTGTGATTCCTGCCCCTTGATATCTGTAGGTTTGTGTAATCCTCTCTGCTTGAGTGTGTTTAAGACCTGTAGTTGGCTTCTAACCAATAGAAGACAGCAAAGGTCATGGAATATTATTCCCATGAATATGTTGAATCACATGGCAAAGATGAAGAGATATTGTAGATATAAGAATCCCCCTAATAATGTTAAGTTAATTAAAAGAAAAATTATCCTGAGTGGTCTGGATCTAATCAGGTAAGACCTTTAAAAGAAGTAGATTCTCTCCTGCTGGCCTTAAAGACTCAGCCACCACAAGTTCCAAAGCTGCAAGGAAATTAATTCTGCCAACGATCAAACAAGCTTGGAAGATGACTGCAAGCCTCTGATGAGACTCTAGCCCATGTCAACAAGTCAATTGCTGCCTTGTGAGACCATGAGCAGAGGACCTAGATAAGCTGTGCCTAGACTCCTGAACCAAAAAGCAGCAAGATAATACATGTATATTTAAGCCTTTAATTTCATAAAAATTTGTAAAGCAGCAATAGAAAGCAAATATGTTTAGCTGTGTGACTGCAGGGAAGTTATATAGCCTTTCTGTGCATCTACAAAATGGGAGAAACAGTGGTTCCTACATCATGTGGTTGTTCTAGGATCAAATGAGTTAGCACATAAAGTCCTTAGAGTATCAATAGCTCCTAGCATATAGTCAATATTTTATCAATGTTAGCTATTTTTAGAATCTTTATTTTATAGTTGAGACAACTGAGGCTCAGAGAAGTCAAGTGAATGTACCCAAGTTTAAATATTACTTCAATAAATATTAGTAATTCCCATCCTTTTTATGCTAGTTTAGGTCAAGCTCTGTATCACCACTTTCCACTTCTAAATTTATTTTGTCCTTTATACCCCACTCATCACTTAGATGACTTTGAACATGGATCTTCTCCTCAGTTCCTCACTTAGGAAACAAGGGGTTAAGATGGATTCTTTTCCGTTATAATATTCAGTGATTCTAGAAATCTCAGAAGTAGATCAATCAACAGCTCCAGTGCTATTTTCTGGCCTAAATCCATGGAGGAACCCTTCAAGAAAAATTACTCTTGTATTCCAGTCTTTCCCCTCCATTGTCTCCAGTAATCCCTGGGGTAAACATTGAGCTCTAAGCCTGCAGGCTAAAAAATGCCCAAGAAAGAAAAAACATGGTTCATCACAGTGTAGTTTAGAAACTGAGTTAACAATTTTGGCACCACTGAATGTAGGCAATCCCAACTGAGGAATTAATACTTCTCAGTGAGAAGAAATAAACCAGGAAAAAAAGACGTTAAAAGCGTTAAAAAGACAGAGCAAAGGCTTATGGGGAATGTGAAGCCGGGGAGGGAGGGGAACAAGAAAACACTAGTAAGTCATTTATTAGAGCCTTATAAAAGAGTAGAATTGGCCAGACACAGTGATTCACACCTGTAATCCCAGCACTTTGGGAGGCCGAGGCGGCGGATCACCTGAGGTCAGGAGTTCAAGACCAGTCTGGGCGACGTGGTGAAACTCCGTCTCTACTGAAAATACAAAAATTAGCCAGGCGTGGTAGCGCACGCCTGTAATCCCAGCTACTAGGGAGGCTGAGGCAGGAGAATTGCTTGAATCCATGGGGCGGAGGATGCAGTGAGCTGAGATGGCACCACTGCACTCTAGCCTGGGTGACAGAGCTAGACTCCAGCTCAAAAATAAAATATTTAAAAAGTAGAATTATTTCTTTTGATGATTGCTCAGATCCATAAAGAGAGAGCATAGAATTTAAAAGGTTGAAAATATTAGCATAGTGGTTTTTACATTTTACTGCATCTAAAATCACATAAACCTGAGATCTGTTTAAAATGCAGTCTCCTAAGACCCACCCTAAGGATTCTGAATCCATCGGTTTTAAGCCCACAAGTAGGTGTTGTCAGATATGGCCCAGTCATTCCAATACATGAGGTTTCCAAACAATACTTTGAGAGACACTGCATTTCAGAATGAATTAAGCAGGATTCTTAACTGCAGGCAAAGGTCTGACTCTTGAATTCATAGAAGGATAATGAAAAAAAACACAAACTTCTAGGAAGGCCAGAGAAATCAGGTTTGGAAGCTACATATCCAAGAACACTGCCCCAGACTACACAGCAGCATTGGTCTGGTGAAAACACCTCTGCTATCTCTATTACTTGATGAACAGGGGATTCTACAGCTTCTACTACCAACACCAGCAACTCCAGCAACTAGCTGCTGCCCTGGGAACGATGTGCAGCCGCCATGTACTTCTGCATGTCTCTAGTTTCTATTTCAAAGCATGAGATGCAGATGTTTGACTGGCAAAGTCTGGGTCCCATGCCTGCAGCCCGGCTGAAAAGATGGCCGAAGATGTAAATATCTAGCACTTTATCCTCCTGTAGGAGGCAGTGGGATATGCCAAGAGAGGAAAGGTGGATTCAGGGCTGGGTGACCAGAAAACAATGCTAAGTGTGAGCAGAAACAATGAAACAAACATCTCTGTAATGAGCTTCTATATGTATGAAATGTTTAAACATATCTTAAACATCAGAGTTTATTAAATTACTATAGATAAAAACTATTCACTCCCACATATGAATATATTAATAATTCAGAAATAGAAGCCAACTCCCCTCAAATCTAAGATGAAAGAAGTTCACAGACTGGTCAGTCAACTTATTTTTTGAACCATTTATTAGCTGATGGTCCTGTCTTAGTTCCTTTATCTTTTGCCCCCTAGTCCTGGCACTTACAGTTGCATTATAAACAATTGCAAGATCAACATAAACAGGTATGTTTTCTAGTTCAGTGGCTCTCAAAATGTGGTCCAGGTTCCCCACGATCCTGTCAGGGAGTCTGTGAGGTCAATATTACTTTCATAATATTACTAAAGCATTATTTGACTTTTTAAATATCAATCTTTCACAGTTGTATAGTGGAGATTTCCAGAGGGTACAAGAGTTAATGGAATGCTTACTTGCATACTCTTATAAATGTCTGTTTTGATTTTTAATACAGTAAATATAAATAGATATAACTCACATAAACAAAGCTTTTTAGTGTCCTTAGTAATTAAGAGTGTAAAGGGGTTCCAAGACCAATAAAGTCTGAAAACCACGGCTCTAGATCAACAATGCAAATGAATAAACAAAACAAAAACTCACCATGCTACCTCAATCTAATCAGAAATAAAGTGGGCCAGGAGAATCTAAAACAGGAAAAATTAACAGCAAGTACCACTTTCCATTTGTGCTACTGTGGTCTTACTAAAACAATTAGAAAATTTGAACTGAGGGTACAGTAAGAGGTACTTCACCTCATAGTACTTGAGATCCACAGATGCTAACTAATGGGAAGTATTCAGTATCATGCAAGAATAAAATAAATTCCCCCTCCAAAGTGGAGGTCCAAAGTGCTATAAAGCACACGGTGCAAACAGCCTTTGGAGTGAGATAAGCCTGGGTGTTGAGTCTAGGCTCTATCATTTGCTTGCTAAATATCCTTTACTGAGCCCCCTCCAAGGTTTACTTTACTCATTCGGCAGGGCGCTTGTCACAGCCACACTTCGCTGCTTTTAGAGTGGCTTAAAACTAATGGAAAACATTCATCAGAAACGCCCGCTTTAATCTCAGCCTACTCCCTGACCTCTACCTCACATTCTTGTGGCTTGATAACATCTGAACATCTGAACTACAGCCTTGTGATCTGTTTAACCTCTAAGATATCTCTTGAGAGTTCTTGCTTCAGAGCTCTTGCCTTCTTGCTTTTATTGCTAGCCCCTTTTCCTGACCATAACCTCCAAAGACATCATCATTTTTTTCTTTAATCTGACCTTTTATAGAGGAGTGGGGGAGTGTCTGCTTTCTGTTAATCCGACTCACAAGAATGTGGGGAATCATGGTGTCAGAACCATACATATTCACAATGAGCACGTGGAGGCCAACCCCTGTCCCAGACATTCAGCTAACAAGTAGCTCCCAGAACCAACTGAGCAGTCGACTGTGCCCAGAGGGGATGTGGCCAAAATGCTGTCTCATCCATAAGTGGCCTGGGAGGGGGTAAGTATCCTCTCCAAATTGGTATTTCACAGCTCTGAGCTTGTAACAGTTTATTCTCTACATAACCATAGCAAAATCCTCTTGGCTTTTGTGTCCCTGCAATGTTTCCAAGTCTGAAGTCCCCCATGGAAACATGGAAGAGTCTCAACAATTCTGCCCTTTAAAATCAGCAGCAAACAATGCAAGAATGAACAGAGGAAAATATCTGACCTAGCATGGTGCTTATTTTGTGATTTTTTCAGCCTTAATTTCCTTTTCTTTTCTTTCTTTCTTTTTCTTAAAATAGTGTGTGTGTGTGTGTGTGTGTGTGTTTGCGTGCATGTGTGTGTTTGTGTGTGTGTGGCAAAGTTCAGAATCCTGACCCATTTTCATCCACAGAGAAATATTTTCCAGAATTCAGAAAGGAGGTGATTACCAGGCAGTGAACGGCCTCCTAAGAGACTCAGCATACAGTAAACAGCCAGCGAGACCATCACCCAAATGTGCCATTTTCTCCCAGGCACTTCTTTTGACTTGAGTGCCCTAGTGACCTGGATAAGTAGGTGTGGCCCACTGGCAGTTAAGAGAGGACAGAGCACCTTATACCACCTCCAGCAGTCTCATTTCTAATTGGCCAAACCAACAGCCACTGGGTTAGTGGTCATGTTTTCCAGGAAGAACATGGTGCAATTTACTCAGTTGGAGGTAGACAAAGAAAATTATTGTAACTCAGCCTGTAGGCTGCAATGACCTAATCTGATTTAGATAAAGGGAGGTAAAGGGTCATTCCCATGTCTTAAATGACAGAGACACAAAGAAGGATCTCCTGAGTCACAGTCTTACAGATTGGGCCCTACTTCAGGAAAAATAAATAAATCTAGGCCCACCCTTCATGTCCCTTTTGAAGGATTTTAAAAATTCAGACATCAAAAGCAAAGATTACATTGATTTGTTTTTACACTTATCTTCTGTAATATATGCAATCAGAAATACGCTGTGACCTAGATGATAAATTATCTTTACTAAAATATTGATAAGATAAAAACGAAATGATCATAATATTAGAAATAGCTTTTATTGGATTTTTTCCCTATATTTGTAGGTACTATATATTATCATTTACTAGGTGCCAGGTGCTTGTCTGTTACTTCTAGAGGTATATTCCACATTAAATATACCAGTCACAACAGAATGGTTTATATTAGATCAATGAGCAAGAATGCAGTTGTTACAGGAAAGATGATTAAGCAAACCACTCCTGATGCATGTGTTAAATTACCTTGAGGTAGATCTAGGCTACTGTGAGTGCAAGAAAGTCACACACTGGGCCATAAAATAATTATTTTGCATAGTGTAATACAAACTTTTTATCCAGCCACCAAGATGAAGTGGTTCGGTGCCCTTAGCACGAAGAGCTCAGGTTTGGGGGCCATATACTACTTTAGGAGGGGCCAGTTTCTATCACTAGTTGGGAGTGCTACAGCAGCTTATTTAACCTTTTTGTGCACCTTATCTTCATCTATTAAATAGGTACAACAATAGCTTTCCAGAAGAATTCAACTAAAGCTTAAATGAGGTAATAAAGTTCCATTATAGTTCCCAGCTTGCAGGAAGAAACTCAAAGAAAATCAGTTCTTTCTCACAGCAAATGTTGGAGAGGTGAGGTTAATGACCTCTGCTAAAAGTTGACTTCTATTACAGATATCAGATGGTTGGTTGATGTGTAACTACTTGCTTCTTTGCAATGAGCTTTTGACAGACAGTCATCTATCCCCTAGCCACCACTACTTCTTCCTCACCAGCAGGGCCCAGTCCCACTAGAGATAGTCACTTTCTCAGTCTCCCTTGTAGTCAGGACTTGGCTGGTTGGCAAGTAACCAAATATTGGACAATGAGACCTGAGGGGAAATCTGTTGGGAGGATTCTGTGAGAAATTTTCCTCTCTAATACAAAGAGACATCCTAGGGAATATATGCCTTTTCATCAGCTGAACATGTGACTTCACATAAGTTGTACAAGGCAGCAGCCATTTTGCAACCTAGAAGGGTCAAGTCCAAGGACAGCCAGTGTCTGGAGGATGGCGGAGCCCAAGGGTGGAATGAGCCTGGCTCCTTGCTCACATGGCTGAGCTGCTGATCTTACCCTAAAACTGTTCTCTTCTAAATTGTTATTATATAAGATTTAAAATGCCATTACAAAAGGCACTCTTAGGATTCTGTAATATGCTCCCTAATTAGCATAGGATTCCTCTGGAAATATAAGAAAATCTTTAGCTATATGAATCCCATGACAAAAGAGGTGATTCTGAATAGTAAAATAGTAAATAATAATCATAAAATGTTGTGAGATTTAAATATTTTTGAAGGAAACAGTTCTAAGATATATTATTTACTCCTTAACTTAAAATAGAAACATTAACCCTTTCTTCATAATTCAACATTAACAATGCTTCCCTCCATTTCTAATTTGCTCCGTTTAATCTGTCATTCATTTAGAAAAAAATCACTTAAAAGGCAACTTATTTACTAAACTTCTTGAATTTGGTCTTTTTCCTCCTTTAATCTATTTTCTCTCATTGATAAAAATTATTTGAGATTATTTACAGAATGAAAGTATAGACTAGGTGTGCATCAGGAGAGATCTTCTGTGAGTGAACCACCTGCTGATTACAGTGAATGTGCTACATGATTTCTAATTTTGCTGCTCAAAAAGCCTTTTATCTTACTTGTTTTTTTTAGACTGCCTTCTAGGTAAGAGTGAGCTGAATTCTGGGCAGGCAAGGTACTATGTCGCCTTCAATAGAAAAAGATAGCCAAAAAAAAAAAAAAACTGTATAAAACAATAGGTACCATTAACAGAATGCTTTCGTTCCCTGGCTAACTGGATGCATGAACACACATGATCTCAGTTAGCCTTTTCCAATAGGAGGTAGTTGAGCCTTGGGATTAGACATGCAGTCTCCAGGGTTAGAACATCTGAATTCAAATTCTGGCTCCAGGAACCACTAACCGCAGAAGTGCAGCTTCCCAGACTGCAAAGGAGGTTGATAATGAATAGGGGTACTGAGAAGGTGAAGTGAGATAATGCTTGTAAAACATATAGCACAATGCTTGGTGCCAGTAAACACTCGACAAATGATTACGACCATGATTTCCATTTTACAGATAAGAAAACTAAAGCCTAGAAGAGATAAGTAACTCAAGCAAATGACAGAGCAGGGACTCTAGGTGCACAGGAGTTCAGGGCTCATACTCACAGTCACACAGCAACACTAATGACTTGCCTCTCATAATAATCAAGAAAATCCAAGAGAAGGTCACATCCTTGGGCCTTGGACAAGAATGAAAAAATTTACTGTGGAAATGAAGATTTCAGTTCAGCATTACAACTATCTGATTCATTATCTCCTCCCTGCCAAAGAAATAAAAGGACATTCATTCCCTTCACATCTTTTTTTTTTTTGGAGAGGAAATTTCACTCTTGTTGCCCAGGCTGGAGTGCAATGGTGCAATCTCAGCTCACTGCAACCTCCGCTTCCTAGGTTCAAGCGATTCTCCTCTTTCAGCGTCCTAAGTAGCTGGGATTACAGGCATGCACTACTATGCCTGGCTAATTTTGTATTTTTAGTAGAGACGGGGTTTCACTATGTTGGCCAGGCTGGTCTCGAACTCCTGACCTCAGGTGATCCGCCCGCCTCGGCCTCCCAAAGTACTGGGGTTACAGGTGTGAGCCACCGTGCCCAGCTCCCTTCACTTTTTTCATCGGCAGAATGATTCAGTGTTTGTGGACTGACTACATGGTATATCTAGTTAAGAAATTCAAATCCATAATTATTCTATCTAGACACAGTTCAATTCAAAATATTTGCTGGTTTTTAATATAAATTCTACATTTTTGTGCTATATCAAAGGCATTTCATATGCTCATCAATGTGCTAATTTTAGATTCTTTTCTAAATGTGATGATTCAATTAATATGCATTATAAAACACTTGGCAAATGAATTTGAGGTGCTGGAGAGAGATTCATATTTGTACACAGATATTTTTTCACCACAAATTCATATGAACTTGCTAACTGTGCTCTCCTCCTGCTAAAATACTAAACATTCCTGGAAATAATGCATTTCTAAAGATAAGCTACCCATAAGGCACTAAACTTTAATGTACCTTTTAATATACTTCCTTTTTTATTAGAATTTGCTTTTAAGAAAATACTATCCAAAAGATACTTAGTTCAATGAAGTATAATGAGTCACAAATAAATGTTTGAAATAGCATCATTTTCCTGCCTGCCAGTTGCCTGAAAGCTCAGAAATGGAGTTAGTCCTTGGGCATTATTAATCAATTTTATTTAATTTTCATAACTTTCTTAAGGACAGTACTTCTACAAAATGAACTGAGTCCAGCACTATTATTCAAAAGCAAAAGAGGGCCATCCTGAAGTACTTCTCATCCACTGCTTCTCCAGTGTTCTCCAACCACAAGAATCTTAACTGTTTAACATGTCGCAGCAGAGGCTGTATTCATACATTTGGTTTTGCACTGGACAATCTCTTCAATGCAGTAGGCAGAAACAGAAAAAAGTTTCCTTCTTAACTTTCCCTGGCAATCCATTTTAAAGAGTTTTCTTGAAGAGCTCCTTATTCTGGCAAAGTTGTTAGCAAGTGGTCATCTGCTGCTCAAATTTGCTCACCACTCATCCCCTTCCTACCTTCCTGCCCTAGAGCTGACATCCCCCTGATTTGGATGCCATGTTCCCTCTGGGAGTGGTTCCTGGATAACCTGCCTGCATTACAATGACTTGGTGGAGGAGGGGTGTGCTGGCCGCGCACACACACACACACACACACACACACACAAACCCCACAGATTTCTAGGCCCCACTGAGTCAAAATTTCTGGGAAGGGTGCCCCAGGGATCTCTAGCCCAGGATGTTTTTATGCACATTAAAACTTGAGACTCACTGCATTAAACAGTTACAAACCCCCACTAAGCACCTGGCCCTGATCAGCTGAACTTTCCCTATTTAAAATCAACTCCTGCCTTGGCCTCTCTGAAGTGGAGGTGTTTCCTTTCTCCTCCCTCACCCTGCATCTCAAATATTAATATTTCATCTTTTTCTCTTGATATATCTTTATTCTATAAGACACCTTTTTTTTTTCATGGCTTCAGCTTAATTTGAGCTTTAGCATTGTACCTTCAAATGTCCTCCATCCATTTCCACCAGGATATCCAACTGTGATTTTTCATTCAATACAATCCAAGGCTAAATGAATCTTTCCTGTAAAAACTGATAGCTCCAAATAAATTTATTTATTCATTCATTTATTCAATGTTACTTATAAAGCCCCTACTTTGTGCTTTTATGGACCTTACATTCTGCTAGGGACCAGGAATGGGGCAGAGAGGTGTAAAAATAATAAACAATTATCTACACAATTATCTAATAAAGATTGTGGTAACTGTGACAAAGATGAAATACAGAAAACAATGAGAGTTATGCATTTTTTTGGCAAAAAATACCTTATAAGTGATGGTGTATCCTCCATGATGTATCAGGAGACATATGTTATTGATTTGTTCAATTATTAATGATGTTAATCTTGATATTTGTTTAAGTTATATCTGTCAGGTTTCTCCACGATACTATTTTTCTCTTTATAATTGAAAAGTATCTTGTAGGGAAACTATGCAAATATACCATTGCCCACTAATTTTAGCATTTGAAGATTTTTTTCCCTGAGACAATTATTGTGGTGTTTGAAAGTGGCCATTTTTCTATTTCCATTTTTCCTTCTATAATTATTAGTTCAGCTGACATTCTTGCTTGAAAGCTGTTTAATTTTTACATGGAATTTTTAAAATTTAAGCTTTCAAGTGGACCTATTTTCTTTGTGGTATCTAGGTTTCTCAACATTCTTTAAAAGGTCTTCAAACTTACTCATCATAAACAATTTTAAAATATATCTACTGATCTTTTCTTCTGGTACTTCTGTGGTTAGTCATTTTTGGATAAATATATTTGACCTGTGTGGAATTTATTTTTTGTAAGGAGTGAAAGAAGAATATGGTCCTTTCTGGACCGCTAGGCAGAATGGCCTTTTTCCTTCTGCCTCAATTATAACTCGGAATTGACTCCAGTTCCATGAAATATACTTAACTTACTTAATTCCCAACTCTTCCCAACAAAGTGATCTGCCCAAACAAGGCACTTAGTACATATTTATTAAACGCACATACTCTGGAAGCGATGGATAAAGTTACAGAGAATAGAGGAATTGGTAGCCCAGAGAGGAAGCAAGTATGCAACACTGGAATGAGGAAACCCTTGTCCAAACTGAAGAGCAGTGAAAGAAATGGAGAAGGACTAACAGTTATTGGGAAAGATTCTGAGGAAAAACCATAGAACTTGGAAGCTAAGTGGCTATAATGAGATACAGAAGCATAAATAAGCAGATATATTGTAAATGTTGGCATCTAAAAGAATTGGAGATGGTGATGCTTCTGACTTCACTATCAGAGGTGAAGAATTGTCTCTTTCATCTCCATGGATGGTACCAACATCCAATCACGTACACAAAATCTGGCAAACGCTGATATTAGCAATCCTGCACCTACCCCTTCCCTTAACCCCACATCCAATCTATCACCTGCATGTGCAGATTCAGATTCACCCTCCAAAACATCTCTCAAAACTGCAGGTTTTCACCGTCTTTGTGGGGAGGCTCCTTAATGTACATCCCACCCTTTTCTCTGCCTGCATTGCTAGAACTGCCTTCTAGTTGTTGTATTTGTTTCTATCTTGCTCCCCTTTCATTAATTCTACCTGGTGAAGAATCTACCTGTAGTGATCTTTTAAAAACCTGATTCAGATATTGCCATTCCTTTGCTTAAAGCCCTTGAATGATGTTCTATTGCTGTTAATATCCTACAACCTTAATAAGTCCCACAAAGCTGGGTCTGACCAGACTGCCTCCTTAGAGCCTTCTTTCACACCACCTCCTCCACTGGCTTCTTTCAGTTGCTTAGATGCACTATGCAAAGTCAATGCAAAGGCACCCCATCCTCAGTTCATACTTCCACTTTCTACCCATTTTTCTGGTGTTAGCTTAAGCATCTCTTTTTCAGGCAAGTTATTTTTGACCATCATCAGACTAGGTCACTCTCTTGATTACATACTCATGAAGAAACATCAAATAAACCCAAATCAAGGGATTTTCTAGGAAACAATCAGCCAATGCTCTTAAAAAGTGTCAAGATCATGAAAGACAGAAAGACTTAGGAACTATTGCAGATTAAAAGAGACTAAGGAGGCATAACAAATGAATTCAATGTATGATCCCAGATAGGATCCTTGCCCAGAAGGACTTTGGTGAAATTTGAATAAGATCTGTAGATTAGACAATAGTACTGTGTCAGTGTTAATTTACTGATTTTGATGACTACTGTGGTTTTGCAAGGTGTTAATATTTGAGGAATCAGGGTAAAGGTTGTATAAAAACTTTGTGTACTGTTTCCACAATCTTTTGAAAGTCTAAAATTATTTTAAAATAAAATATTTTGTAAATGCTTGAATAGTACTTTTAAAAATCTTTTCAACAAGTAAAAGAATAAAAAAGTTTGCACCACTGACAGCTATAATATCTATTATCTCTAAACTATAGGAAACATTTGCATAACAGTAAGAAAAAGAGTAAAAATGGGCAAGTGACATGAGCAAGTAATAAGAGAAATATAAACAGTTAAGTCACAAGAAATAAACATCTAAATTCACTAGTAATTAAGAAACTGAATTTAAGCCAGGTATTTAATGTATTTGATTGGTAAAATGTATATGATTGGTCCAACTCAATATGGATGAGGATTGAAAAAAATGTCAGTTTTTAAAATAATATGCATTCCTGTTGACTAAGCAATTCCAATTCTAAGATCTCCCCATAGATTTCCTTGACCATTTAATATATACACACACACTGCAGCATGGTTTTAAAATAAATAGCCATCAAAAGAGGAATACTTAAAATAAAGAATCTCTATAGCATATGAAACTGTTAGAAAGGACTTACATCTATTTGTACTGAACCAGGATGTCATCCAAGTTAGAGCATTAAGTGAAAACAGCTAGCTGTGGAATAACATATAAAATATAGCTCCATCCTTGTAATATGAATACAAATGTATTCATTAAGTATACTGGAATTTTTTAAGAAACAAGTCTCGAACAACATTTACTGAATTTTTCTCAGCTGTTCTCTCAAGGGTGGGATCATGAGGGACTTTCGCTTTTTATTTATTCATTGCTGTACAATTTGTTATAAGTATGTATCACTTTATGTAATCAGACAAATTATACTTTTTAATAAAACCTACAAGTTTTGAATAGGTTGCCCTGAACTTGAATCCTAGCCCTGCCAATTTCTACATGTGTAAATTCTGGTAAATTACTTAACTCTCTGAGTCTATTTCTCTCGTCCAAAGTTAAGAATAATTGTGCCTTCCTTGCCTCACAATATTAAGGTACTGGTAGTTGTAGCAATTATTCAAGGACTTCCTAAATCCTGGCCTGAAGCTGAGCTGGGTGGCCTTCATGTATACACCATAACATCAATAGTAGAAAAAAGCAATTTACCAAAAAGCTATAGACCTTTAGGAACACAGAGTTGGAGAACCCTACTGCATAAACCCTTGAAAGTCAGTCCTGCCAAATTCTGGGCCCCAAGTCCTCACCCTTGTTTCTTTCTGCCTTTATGGTGACAAACCAGCCTGCTTCACCCACCTGTTCCTTGATCCTCTGTTTCTGAACAAGGTACTGTGTGTCTCTAGCTCAGGTGTGCACTTGTTTGCATCCAGTTAGTCCCCCGCTCAAAAACTGCACCATAGTAACTCAGCGCCTGCCAGAAGAGGTCTAAACCCTCGCCAGCCCTTCAGTGCCCTCTGTTATCTGAGCCTTTCCCCTTCTCTGTGTCTTCCACTACTCACTAATGTCTTCTCTTACTTTCCTTTGATCAAATCCATCTCTGCCCTATCCAAACATCTGTCACTCAGAAGAATGTACATTATCTCTAAAAATTCCCACCAACCCTGTGGTTTCCTGATTCCACCCATCAAAAAATAGATCATATTAAGACTAGGAAAGGCAATATATCGTACCTTTATGAGAACTCCAAGGCAGCACTGACATATATGTTATTACATGAAACTGTCTATCGAAATCAGGAGAAATAAATGTTCAAAACATAAATGTAGAAGAAAGAATTTGAATATAAGATTAGATTTAGCTCTTAAGCAGATTCTTCTCAAAAGGGTGGTTTACTGAGCACCTGCATCAGAATCTCCTGAGAAGATTGTTAAAAGGAAGGCTGCTGGGTGCAGTGGCTCATGCCTGTGATCCCAGTACTCTGAGTGGCTGAGGTGGAAAGATCACTTGAGCCCAGAAATTCAAGATCAGCCTGGGCAACATGGTGAAACCTCGTCTCTACCAAAAAAAAAAATTAAAAATAGCTAGGTGTGGCAGCACGCACCTGTAGTCCCAGCTACTTAGAAGGCTAATCGCTTGAACCCACGAGGTCAAGGCTGCAGTGAGCTATGATCACGCCATTGCATTCCAGCCTGGGTGACAGACCACGACCCTTGTTTTAAAAAGATATAAAGGAAGGCTGCCAGGCTCCACCCAAACCTTTTGAATAATCATCTCTAGGGGTGGGATGGAGGACATTTTCTTATTTTGAGCCTAGTTTGAGAATCACTGCCCTAGTTACCTAAGTTATTCAGTAATATTATACTTGACAAAAGAAAAATAACTATGTGTGCCATAAGAATATGATAGTTATATTTCTTTCAAGATCCACATTTTAATTTATTAAATTTTTCATGAATTGAAAAAAAACAAAGTTCTACACCCACCAATGATTTTGAGTGATTTTCATCTTATTTATCAATTTATTTATTTAGCTTAAGTACTTTATAGATTAAGTAAGCAGTTTCTTTGCCCAGGTTAACAGGAACATTAGCATAGGAAGGGCATATTTCAGGCCTCTCTTTCCCAATCTCGTTCCATCCACCATGTCCATTTGTTCCTATAGTTAAAGAAAACTTATCTTGTGGAACAATTTATAAACCAACCTTTCAAGGACAAAACAGATTGGGGGAAAAAAGCCAGAGTCAACCCACCAGAAGACCGAAGCATGAGCCCAAAGGCAGAACAGCCTCTCTGTATTTCTAGTGTTAAATGATACAGTTGTAGTGACAGGATAAATAGAATCACAGGGTCCTCAGATGAGCCAAATTTAGCCATAATCATCATTCCTGGCTATAGTTTTCCCTACACTTTTAATTAAAGGTGCATAGCTGATTAGTGCACTAGCAGGCAAGTTTGAAATGTAACACTCTAAAGGGGAACCTGCACCTGAGCCTGTCTCTGAACACAGCCAAATGCAAAACAGGCAGGCAGTGTTCACAGGGAGCTAAAAAGGGTTAAAAATGAGTCACCACTGGCCTCCTGTTTCTAAATTAACCCAGAGAAGCATCAAATCACACAATTAAAATGAATAATTCCTGATGGGCCTCTTAACAGTTATCTCTTGCTCGAGCTTTTGCTGAATCTGGTTCAGTTACTGTGATGCCACTATACCTAAGCATTGCAGCCGTTTAAAAAAAAAAGCCAAATTCACTAAATCTCAAATTCTTTCATCTTTAATCAAATTTAAACTCATGAAATTTAAAATGTTTCTTTAAAAAGAATTGAACTTTTGCCAAATAATATAATATGTAACTTACAAAAAAAGTAAATCAAAGGATGCAGAGTATATTTTTAAGGGTGAGATTTCAAAATTTCCCACAACAAAATTATTAGTGTTTTATACTTGCATGCTGGGTACCAAGGATACTGACTGGGGCAAGAAAAGTGGGGGCTTGCCCTCACAGCACTTCAGGGTTCCAACCATCTCCAAAGTAAATCTATCATCTTCAATGTAAAATTAGTACCCAGATGATTGCTAGTTTTCCTTGACGTTTTGGTATTTTGTAAGTAATGCTTTTTATTAAGTTCTTTATTAAGAAGTGTTCCAATTTGCGTTTTCACCTATGCTTTTAAAAATTGTTTATTTTGTTTTTGTTTTGTGTAACACTGTTGACATACACAACACATATATCTCTCCTTCTACTCAATGATTTTTTGCTGGAGGCAAATTCAACTTTATACAAGACCAAGAAAAGTTTCACTTACTTAGAACAACACAATACTAGCTATAGATTTCTGAGAGTTATGAGAACATATATTTATAAGAATTAATGCAATAAAGTCAAAATACTGGAATCAGTGATGGCAGATTCCATCCTAAAGCTCTGAAGGAGTTAAGAATTGCTTATTCTTCACTGCCACAGGAGTCTTCCCACCTATAAATAAAATCTTTCTTCTTATAATTAGACATAATTACTTCAACAAGTCAAAGAACAACTAAAATTTGCTTTGCCATTACTCTATAAAATATTCTGAATAAGCTGAATTAAAAGGTGGTTAGAAATGTCATTATCACTCCACCACAGCTCACAATGGGAGATACCTGAGACTCTGGGAGTATGGAGGGAAGTGGATGGCATAGAAGTTTTTCAGAATACTAAAGCTTGCCCCAGAATCTGATATATTATATGAGGGAGGCATAAGAAGCCTTGAGTATAAGGAGAGACATAAGTATTGTATATGCCAACTGTGTTAGGGTAAAGACCCAGAAAATAATCCATTTTTAAAGCATATATGAAAACACAAATTGGAGCACTTCTTAATAAAGAACTTAATAAAAACATTACTTACAAAATACGAAAACATCAAGGAAAAACAGTTATAATCTGGCTACTAATTCTACATTGGAGATGGCAGATCTACATTAGAGAGGACTGGAACACTGAAGCTCCATGAGGACAAGCCCCTACTTTTCTTGCTCTAATCAGTATCCCCAGCACCTGGCATGCAGTATAGGAGACAGGGATCCATACAAGTTAGGAAAATAGGTGTTGGAGTCATATTGCCTGGGTTTGACGGCCAGCTCTATCATTTACCAGCCTATGATGCTGAGCAATTCACATAGCTCATTTGCACATTTTTTAATCTGCAAAATGGTACTTAGGCATAAGGTTGTTTAAAGAATAGTAACAAGAATAACAACGAACACATATAGCACTTAATTTTGTGCCAGACATTGTTCTAAACACTTTGCATTTACAGCTATTTATTTAATACTCCCTAAAACCTTCTGAGATAGAAACTAACGTTTCAATTGAAAAGCAAGGAAACTGAGACTCACAGAAGTTAGTAACTTGTCCAAGGATACACTACTAGTACGTGGGGAAAAAGTATCCTGTTTCCAACCACTCCATCATCATTGAGATAAACTTGTGTTAAGGCTTAGTACAGTGCCTGGCATATAGCACATCTTCAATAACTAACAGCTATTAATAAATATTTGTCAAATGTTTGCAAGATTCTGAGGTTACACCAGGGCTCCGCAGGAAAGAATGCTGTAATCCACTGGTGATGTCTCTGTGGGTGTGGAAGGTATTAGTGATCACACTTGTGCCACAGGTTTTCAATCTCTTTCACATAAAACAAAGAATCCTGATATCTGCCTAAGGTTTTCTTTTCTCCATCTCAATGGGATCTGAGATCAGGCTGTCATCATCAGACACTGGATTATTGCCTTCACTCCCTAATACTAATCCACTCTCCACCCAACTGCCAAAGTGTTCTTCTGACAACATGCTTTCCTCACTTGCTCCCTTTCAAGGAACCTACAATTGGCTACCACCTCAAATCAAAATTCCACCCCCACCTTTCAAGGGCCTTAATATGACATGGAGGAAACCCGCTTTTCACTTCCGTTCAAGTGCTCAAGAGCCTACTTGTCAAATAAATACTTGGTAGGAATGGCCACTTTTCATTATGCAGAGAATAGCTGTGTTTGTGCTACTTCAGAACAGTGATAAGCAGTTTTTTATTTTACATAATATTTTACTTTTATGTATTTATCTTTGGACATAGCCCAATTTTTTAAAATAAATTGAGAATCTCATTTGACTTTCATTCAGAATGAAACAAGCTTGATCAGAGAAGGACATAAAAGGAAGAATTTCAGGAATAAAATTTGCATTATTATTACCCACTAGAAAGTTAATATCCAGGTAAATTTCAGATAGCTTTCTAATCTGTCATCCTGAAAGTGGAACCTGAATAACTGGGAGACTTTCTAATGACAGGAGATGGAAAGTCAGAACTAAAACAAAAACAAAAAAAAGGAGTCATAACATCCTTAATATTCAAGACAATGCACCCATTTCCAAAAGAGTACCTTGAAAGGTTAACTACAGCAAATCAAGACATAAGAACTACTGGTGTTTATATCAAGGGACTTCTTTTAATAAACACAAGTTACTAAGCAACCACCAGTCAAATTAATGTCTCTAAGCCAACCACATCAATGGAAAAAAATAACACGGATTTAATTTAAAAGTTAGAGCATCAAACAATATGTGTTTTGAAGACTCAGCAGTATGACAAATATTAAATTGGCCTGTCCACTTGACATGCAGAGATGGAAGATTGTACTAGACGTTAATCTGATTTGCTTAGAAATGCAAATAATTTCTGACAAAAGCCACATCCAGATGTAGCTACATCCAGATTATTCCTGAGTTGAACATTCTGATGTCAACTCAGGATTTCTGAATGTACATTCACACGTTCAATTGGACAGTTCACATGTTCAGATAGGTGGAATAAGCAAGTCAACAGGTACCAATAGTATTTTTTGTTGGTTTTTGTTTTGTTTTAGAGTTTTGTTTTTGTTTTGTTTTGATTTTGTTACTGTTTCTTCAATCGAGGATGTTGGCCTTCTTAGTTGATTATATGAACTGGGATTCAATTTGATGAAATGTTTGGTGATTCATATAAAGTTATGATTTAAAAAATAGCAGAAGAGGTGATGTAGTAAAAAAGGATGAGTTCATGTCCTCTGTAGGGACACGGATGAAGCTGGAAACCATCATTCTCAGCAAACTATCGCAAGGGCAAAAAACCAAACACCGCATGTTCTCACTCATAGGTGGGAATTGAACAACAAGAACACTTGGACACAGGAAGGGGAACATCACACACCCGGGCCTGTCGTGGGGTGGGGGGAGGGCGGAGAGATAGCATTACGAGATATACCTAATGTAAATGACGAGTTAATGGGTGCAGCACACCAACATGGCACATGTATACATATGTAACAAACCTGCAAGTTGTGCACATGTACCCTAGAACTTAAAGTACAATAATAATAAAAAGACATTCTAAAATTTGTCATTTATTTAGCAAATATTTATCAAAGAGCTGCTATGCATCAGCCCTAAGGAATGGAAAGCTGGCTCTAATATCTTCAGGGATAACCATGAGTCATTTCCTGTAGTTTCAGTTGAAGCCATCTATAAATCTTTCATAAGGTCAAGAAAAAGATGACAGTAGTAGACAGAATCACAAATCCAGTAGATTAATTAAAATGTCTCTAATTCGTAAATGTACCCACCAGGAAAGCACCTAGCACTTCCTGGACGGAATCTACATTATTTTCTCTCACATTCCTTCTACTTCTCATGTTTTGGGCAAGAATCATCAGTTTTCTTTTCTTGTAAAATGCAATCTCATTTCTTGGATTGTAGCTGTAAATTCTTACAGCTGGGAAGGGTCCTAAAGGAAGGAAATGATCAAACGGTGTTAATTAAGTCCTATGTGCTGAAAGTAAGAAGAGAGAACTATTACTAACAATTCTTTATAACTATTTTTATCAGTCCTTCTTAGGAATCAACCCCAAAGACACTCTCTCCACCAGAAGCAAATCTCTCTATTTAGGACATCCTCAGGAAACTGGTTCCTTACTACTCCCTCCAAGCCTCCCACAAACCATAAGAATCCTATTAAACAGGGCAAGAGTACCAAGAAACAGGCCTTGAAGGTTGAGATAGAGGTAAAGGACTTAGGTTATCTGCCTTATAATTTAAATTTTGGTGCTTACTTTATAGGTGAGGATAAGAAAACAAGTTTCTTCTTGAAATTCCCAAGAACCAGTTGCTACATAAATTACAGCCAAAGTATACGCAAAAGCAGATTCTTAGTGGCAATTTGCTGTATCTGTGTCTGAACAGAAAACAATCAGCCAATTCATTTTCCAGGTAGATTCCAATAACATTTTATGCCTTTGAATGGAGAAGCTCTCATGGTGCAAATGGTAAACAAAAAGAGCCTACTGCTCAGCGACACATTAACTTGTATTAAAAATAAAGATATGTATAGTGTAGCTACACAATGCCCACTATAATCCAGTGGCAGAGTATATTTTTGAAGTACAATGTAGCATCCATCCTGAAAACACAAAATTTCCAATGGAAACAAGGTCGGGATAAAAACAAAACACGGTGGCTTAATTTCTGTGTAAAACAACCGTCAAAACCCACCCTCAAAAAAATTGACACGAACAATCAAACATTCAGGTATAATTTATCTGCTGGAACAAATCTACGTTATTGACCTTGACAGGGCCTTAAATCATGAGACCATAAACAAGCATCCTAGTGATATCTATTATGTCTTCGGAAATAGCTTAAAATCCAGGACTTCATGTTATTGTCAGTAATGAGCAAGATGTTTTGAAAGCAGTGTGCTCACTGGGGCTTACTTTGAAAGCTGTCTTTTTTACTTACTACCGAACACTGATTTCCAGGAAGCAAGCCACCCCACCCCACTTCCCAGGCACTTGATTTTTTTTTCAAACCTCTAGATTGGGTTCCGTTTCCTGAATTACTTATTCCTTACATAAATTTTCTTTTAAACTTCAGCAATTATGGCACCTTAGGCTCTGGGGGTATCAGCAGCGTGGGTTGTTTTAGAGAAAGTTCTGAAAAAAATATGTTTTGGAGACATTCCATTTCTTTGTGCATCTCACTGGGGGCTTTCGGTGAAAGCTTTAAGTTATTCAGGTGAGGGGCAATGTCTTAGTCGCTCATAAACGGCATAAAAATAACATCATCTGGAAAGGCATGGCACCTGCTCGGCCGGGGTAAAGGTCCGTTTTTCTAACCCTCGCCCCTCCCTCCTCCACACCGCGCCGCTAGAGACAGTGCAGTGGTCTCTCCCAAGGTCGACATCATCTCCAAGGCTGCAACCCAGGGCTGAACCAAAAAAACAGGCGCACCCACGTATAGGTCACGGCCAGAGTCCCGCCCTGCCACCAGCAGCCAGGGCTTCCTGCCTCCCTATCAAGGTGAAACTAACCCAGAGGGCCCAGCGGAGGGGCGCATGCAGGCGGCGCCGATGGAGGCGGCCGATTGCATGACTGGCAGGAAGGAAGCGATCAGCCGCCAAAGTGCATTTTTTCCTCCCCTAGAGCCAGCCCGGGACCGGACGCTGCCAGCGGAAGGGCCGGCGCGCGCCAGGCCACGAGGCAGACGCACCCGCCGTGCGCACTTCCCCGTCCGGTGCGCGCTCTCACTCACGCGCGCGCGCCGCTACTCACTAGCAACCCTCGGTGTCCGCAGCCCGTGTGGGACGGCGACTGCGACGGCTGCCCCCGTGCCTGCCGTGTGGCCTTGGCATCCGTCCGGCTGCTGCAACCCGGGCCGCGGTGGCTTTTGCTGGAAGGCGTTGCAGCGGGGTGATACCGGCACCCGGCGACGAGGCGTCCGCTCGTTTGCCTCGGCCGTGCCTCCTCCCCCTTCTCGTCTGCCGACAGATGGAGCTTTGCTGGTTCCAGTCGCGCGGGCTCCGTGCGTCGTTCTCCTCCTCGCTGTCGGACACCCCAGCGCAGTGGACGAACAGCGTCCTCGCAAGCCCACGCGCAGGCCGGCCGACCCCGAACCTGCAGCAACCGTCCCTGCTGCCGCTGCTGCAGGAAAATAAATTGTCACTGCGATGGTCCCGGCCTCCCCTGCCCCGGCCCCTGGGTGCCGCCTCCGCCTCTGCCTCCGCCCCCTCCTCTGTGGCGGCGGCGGCGGCTTCCCGCATTCTGCAGAAAAAGCTCGCAGGTGGAAGGAAGCAGGGCCCCTGCGGATGGCCTAGAGCCCGAGTGAAGCGGTTGGGTGCGACTTTCGCATCTGAAACCCTGCACGTCTTCTCCCCAGACCGGAACCACCTAAACTCCCTTTTGCTCCACCATCAATTTCACCGAGATAGACAGGAGTGGTGCCTTTTAAGACTGCACAGTACACAAGCCTGGATGCAGCTGACCGTTAAACTGTCACTGGAGTCTGGGGAAGGATAGGGTTTTGGTGAAAATCCCACTTATACTTCATGTTAGGATTCCCTTTTTGATATTTATCCACAACTGGCTACGTCCACTATTAAGCATCTTAGCTCTTCCCCCTACCCCCAATTTGTGTGTACTTGGAAAATACGAAGTATTAGAATATCTCCTGGATGTTATGTTACTATCACGTGTGGTGTTCTTACTACAGTTCTGGCACTGTGTCAGGCAGTCGGTACACAAAATCTTACTCCATCTGCCACAACCCTGTATATAAAAGGGACTCATTTTTTTGTTTTTGTTTTTGTTTTTTCCATGAACGAGAGACAGAGAAGTAAAATAATTTATCCCAGGTTACTCACCTAGAAAGCAGTAGAAGCTAAAATTTAAACTCTGATCCAACACTGAAAGCTGTTTCTATTGGCTTCACAGTTTCTATTAACTGATAAACATTTTATGGAGACTGCTGCTGCTGGATGAAATAGAGTCGCTTTTCTTGAGCTTGGTTGGGAGCTTACTTCCAAGTGAGAGAAATGGCTGCAGAGTGGGGTGGGGAAACACTGGCTTTTCTTAGTTAGCCTTTCCTCTGGAAACCAAAATTCTAGCCCTGGCTCAGCCACCAACTAAGTTATTTGGTCTCAGGCATTTCACCTTCTTAAGCCTCATCTCCCTGGATTCTTTTTTTTTTATTTTAAATGAAGAGTTTGATTGTTGGAGGCAGCCTGCAGCCTTGATTTTTAAGAAGCAACAGTGTTGTTTTGCTTAGTTTGAAGTTGGTTCCAAATGTTGAAGTTAGGAAATTTCACAGAAATTCAGACTTTTCACATTTTCTGTAAAATCGTAACATCAGACATTTGGTCCATGGCGAGTTCTAGCAACCATCAGCTGAAGCTGAATAGCAGGTGTCGCCTTTAGACTGTGAAGACACTCTTCAGTTTTCCACAGTCCCCACCACTCCCATACACCCCCACCTCACTGACATTTGAGAATATGGTAGGCATTTGAGTTTGCAGTATTGAACCAGATAATCTCATGACCTACTGGACAATTTAAAATTCAGTGGTAATTAAGAAGGTTAGCCAGATTCCTAAAAAGCATTATGAAACAAAAAATTCCACATACGTATTTAGAGTGGTCATTGATCATGGTCTTGCTATCTAGCATCCAAATTCTCATAAAAGCCAAAATGGCCCAATACCCATCGTCCCCTGCTCCCCGGCGGCTAGAGTACCATTTTGTGACCCAACATCAGCCTCAGAGACTCCTGTACAGTTATTTGAATCTGGATTATGTGTTTCAAGAAGAAACATTTTAGAAATGTCTCCATTATCTGTGAAGTGGGTTTTGTGTTCAGGGACAGTAGTGCCAGAGGTAACACTGCGGCAATGTCAGTGGTGTCCTAAGTGAGCTATTTGAATGGTGTGATGACCCACCTGTTCTAATTTCAGCTGCTAAGCTTCCCTTCCTGTGTAAGGAGCCTTATTTGCCAAACTTCCTGTCTCTTTGGTATGCTACTTAATGACTTTCCAATATATTTCTCTTCTGATTCAGTCAGCCAGAAATGATTTCAGTGTCGTGACCAAGAACTCTGATATAGCAACTTTAGGTGTGATTTAAGTTATTTCCCTTTTATTAATTGAGTTAATGAAGAGCAAGCACCAGTGTATTTATACAACTTTTATCTTAGAGAATTTTTAAGTGACCTATAGTTTTACTTGCATTTTTAAAGATTCAATCTCAATAGTAATTTAAAATCCAGATTTCTTTTTGCTCCAAAACCTTTGTTTCTCTTATTTTTGAGACAATTTTACCCTACTAAACCTTGAATGAAGATTTCAAATCTATATGCAAATACACATAAGCACTATTATTTTGCAGATGAGAAAATGAGGGCTCAAGTTACAGAATACATGAAGGCAGAGCAGTGAGGAAATCCTGGGCTATTTTCTGATATGGTAGAACAGGGTTTCGGACCTCCTGAATTCAGCAAGGGTATAATTTTGCAAGTAATTACTCCCTTGAAAATCAGAGTTCACCACACTTGTAGTGAAATTCATTCCTGATAGTGCCTACTGGGTTCCACTCCAGTACTGGAAGCTGGACTGGAGACAGTGACCATGTTCCTTCACGGATCCTCAGTAGTGTGCACAGGGGAAGCCTGCTTTCTGAGGGAGCTGAGCTTTCTGTGCTTGTATCTAGATCTTCACAGTGGCACGACATAACTTCTCAGAGAGCAGCATGCCACCATTCAGTGATTTTAGGGAGGAAATCAAGTGTCACTGTAGTTAGTGTCTGCTGAAGTGTGATGCCTGCTTCTTAGGGAAGCCAATAACTCACTGGAAGCAGGTCTTCATACCCACAGGTGGATTGAAACTAGGGTTTACTCAGCCAACAGGGACTGGCCGAGCGCCTGGAAGGTCTAACAGGTGACCATCCTGTTGTTTTATGGCAACATGTGGGATTTCCCGTCCCTTACATTTTTAAAGGGATGTCGCAGAGCAGAACATCCAAAGTGTAAGTGGTGACCTGGACAACGATGTGCAGTTTTCCATACATCTCATGAAATCTGGCCACAAAGACAAGCGCATCTTTCCCTTTTTCCCTCACTTTGGCCAGCAGTTCCTCTGAGAACTCACGTCTTTCAACGAATCTTGATACATTTCCTTCTGCAACGCTCTTCAGTATCTCCATCACAGTTGCTAACATATTTGACTGGATATGGATGATTGTGTTTAAATTAGTAAACTTTATGCTTTCTGGATTCATGATGTGAGAAAAAAATGGACATAGCTTTTGCCACCTGGTTCTGACGTCACAGGAAACAGGATGCTCTCCTGGAGAGAACTCCTTTGATTAGGGCTTCTTTTCTTAATGTAGTACAGACTTTGAAAGATTCAGAGCTATTCAGTCTGTAGCCAATTGCAAAATCAAGAACATAGGTATTCTGGTGAACTTTCCATCTGGGTTTTTCATCTCTGTCAATATTTCCAAAGCACTTATATATTTGCTTTTGATAAATAACATAACCATCAAAACAGTAAATTGTGTGGAGTCTGAGAACCGTTGTAAATACTCATCTTTCCTGAGCTCCATTGCAGATTCCTCAAGATTCAAGTCGTAACACAGTCTTATGAAAAGTGGTCCAAACTTAAATTCCGCCAAAGTGACATTTTTGTTTTCTGTATGGTACTTGCAAGTGATGTTTTTAGCCAGTTCCACATGGTCCCAGGACTCACGCAAATGAAGTAGGGTTCTCAACTTCCCCTTCAAGATGAGCTTGTTCTAGTTCAATTTCTCTTCCAAGTTTCTAAAATAGATTTCTTTGGTGCCAGGAAGATTATATTCAACAGCCACCTTCTTATGCTGAAATTCTTTTAATTTCATAATATTATCTGTAAGTAGATATCTTTTTGCTCCAAGAGGACAGTGGCAGCAGGTGGAGCCGGAGCCTCTCATCCCGGGATACACTGAAATCTGCAGTGCTGGCAGAAGAGCTCATCTGGAGGACCAAAATGCCGCAGCCATACTGTCTCAGACTATACCAACTCCAGACTTTTTTAAAAGATAGGATTTTTTTTTCTCTTACCAGTAATATTAACAAATGTTGCTTATCAATAAACATTTCTTCATTTCTGGTGAGGGTCCAATGAAATCAGCCCTCTTATCTGGTGGTGTGATTCTGTTACAGTGCTGGAAAGGAATTCGTCAGTGTGTCAAGGAACATTCTAAAATGTACTCTTCCCATCGCCTACAGTAATTCCACTTCTAAGAAGCAATTTATCCTAAGGAAATCTGAAATAAAGAATAAGATTCCTCCACTGAGATATTTATCACCAACTTTGGGTATTAAAATTATGTTTATGATGGACTTTTAATGATGTTGAAATTGCTTATGATACAATGTTAAGCAAATGACACAAAATTGCATGCATATATATCTCAAGTAGGTAAATCTTAAATAGATAAGAATACAGGAGGAAATCCAGAAGAAATTATTTAAATGGCCTCCTAGAGATTGGTTATGGGCAATTATGGTTGACTTCTTTATACTATAATTTTAATTTTTCTATAAAGGACATGCTTTCCTTTTATTTTGGAAGAAAAAACATTTAGTAATTAAAAAATAAACAGTCCTGGCGTGGTGACTTATGCCTGTAATCCTAGCCCTTTGGGTGGCTGAGGTGGGTGGATCACGTGAGCCCAGGAATTCAAGACCAGCCTCTACTAAAAATACAAAAAATTAGCCAGGTATGGTGGTGCACACCTGTAGTCCCAGCTACTCAGGAGGCAGACGTAGGGGAATCACCTGAGCCTGGGAGGTTGAGGCTGCCATGAGCTGTGATACTGCCACTGGGCTCTAGCCTGGGCAAAAGAATGAGACCCTGTCTCCAAAAATAAAAAATTGAAAAAAAAAAGAAAACAGATTTGGCAGCCAGATAAATATGAAGTGGAATCTGCCACAGTACCTCTCATTCATGATGGGTACAATATAAATATTTGAGAAATGGACAAAGGTAAGAATAAAGAAGAGAGGAAGGAAGGAAAGGCACATTATTTCATAAAGAAGAGTGATGAATTGAGTGATTGCGTCTCCCCTGTCATTTGCTTAGTTTATGCCATACATGGAAATAGGCCATTACATTCTAAATTGGTTCATTAACTAATGCTGCATTTGAGCATTTCCCAACTGATGACAAGTGACAAGACATTAATGCCTTTCTCACTGAAAGGGGAATATGGAGCCAGCACTCAGATTTTTTTCTGTTCTACAACATCAGAGCTAGATCTGTTCTGAGAAGCTGCCATAGCCTCAAAGTGTTGGTATTCAAGACAAAGAGGACCTTTCCTGCCTCTGACTGGTCTTAATATGGAGGTCTGTCACTCTATCTTTAAGGTACCCCAAAGGCCATGAGCTTGGAGTAATCTCTCGTCTCCCCATCTGGCAATGCCCTACTAGGATCTTATTTCTTGGAACTGATGATACAAAAAGAGAATATTTAGTGTTGAATTTACCTTAATCAGGAGATTAAAACTATTTTCATATACTGTACTGGAATCGTTTGGTGTATGCACACAAAGTGGTGGTTCTCATTGTTCTTGCTGACACCAGATAGGCTGGAGTCCTTGTTCTTTGTTTTAAATTTAGAATTTCCTGGCTCTGGATTATCTCTAAAGACAAAGCATCCAGGGAAAGAAAAGAACTAAGACTCAAATGATTCTATTGGAAAAAAATATCCTTCTCAGAGATTATTATGCACTTTAAAGTATGTGCCTCAGAAATTGTTATATTACTGAAAACACATATTTTTAAAATTCTGGCTTTGTTATTGTTTTTACCAGTAGTTCTCAAAATATGGCTTAGGGATCCCTGACAGCCTGTAAGATCAAAACTATTTAAAAAAAAAAAAAAACCACAAACACATTATTTGGCTTTTTCACTGTCATTCTCATGGATTTGCAGTGGAGTGTGTCAGCTACACGTATGATATCACCACAACTAGAATGCAAATGCAGATAGGAGAATCCAGTCATCTCTTAAGCCAGACTCAAAATATATTTGTAAAAATAGAAAGCAATGACAGTTTTCTCACTAATTTTTGTTTCATTTTGGGAAATAAATTGTAATAAAAATGTGAATATTTATTTAGTTTAACGACATTAATTTACTATTTTTAAATAAATTAATAAAATATGTTTAAAGTTTTTGCTTTATTTTTCAATGCAGTAAACATGGGTAGATATAACCCACAGAAACAAAAGCTCTCTGGAATCCTCAATCATTTTTAAAGATAGTTTTTAAAAACATAAAGAAACGTTTAGGCCAAAACGTTTGAGAAACACTGGTCTATGCTATTAAAGAGTAGTAAGTTCCAAATAACCTATTTTTTTATTTGAGGAATTATAACTATGGTAATTTAGCCCGTGTCATTAAATGCAGGAAGCAACTCAATTGCTCCAAAACTGGAAATGGCAGGCACAGTTAATTTTTTCCACTCATGTGATTTATTTTGGTGCTTTCTTCCTGTTACTTTAAACTAAGACAATTTTGTATCCATTATGTCCCCATATCCAGATACTGAGTGAGGTTTGGGAAATACATGGAATCTTTTCCTCTGCTGCCATTTGCAAATTATCCTGGACCTAAGCTACCTGAGCTTATTTTTTCCCATTTGAAAATGGGGAATAATGGCTCTGGATTGGTCTTAAGGTAGTTATGAAGGAAGTGAAAAAGCATTCTGAAAAATTGTGTGCTTTGCAGATATTAATATAAGGCTTACTACTAGTAAGCATTTCAATATACAGGCAGACATTTGATGAAAAATGTAAATTCTTTTTTCTGCTGATATTATTTAACCCCTTCGATTTAGGTACATAAGGCATTGGTAAATGTGGACCAAATATTAATAGTGTTTGGGGTGTTAGATTTTTTTAAAATACCTTTTTTGCAGGCTGATTTACAAATGTAAAATATATGTTTACAAGGGCAGAAAGGTGGAAGGAGACCTGGCGGGAGGTCATAGAACAGCATCTGATCCCCACAATCAAAATATATAAATATACTCTGTAAAAATTGCATCTCCCCTGGGGCTGCTCCGGTGCAACAGAAATCCTTCCATCATAGACTTTTGCTGTTATTTAACAGCTATACAGTAGGTTTGAGCAGCTTCCTTTTAAAAGAAAAGTGGTAGATATACAAGATGGCACTGTATCAGTATTTAAATTTCCTTTGGTCAGGAAAAAAAAATCTGTTTAAAGAAAAATGTGACCACTGGATATTTTACTGGAGTAAATAATGCTATCTTAAAATGCAACTCTTAAATTTATCTATGGCTATATCAGCAAAGACGTGACCTTTCCAAGGACAAATATTAAAAATTGCAAATCCCTAAGTACATATTTGGGCATGTGCTTCTGGGCTTAACACTCAGGCTCATAATGCTGTAACACTATGTCTTAGTCTGTTCAGGCTGCAATAACAAAATGTCACAGACTGATTGGTTTAAACAACAGAAATCTGTTTCTCACAGTTCTGGAGACAGAGAAGTCCAAGGTCAAGGTACCTGCTGATTCAGTCCTGGTAAAGGTCCTATTCCCGGCTTGCAGATTGCTGCCTTCTAGCTATGCCCTCATAAGGCTGAGAGCGAGATCTCTGTAAGGTCAGCAGTCCTATCAGATTGGTGCCTACCCGTATGACTTCATTTAACCTTAATTACCTCCTAAAAACCCTTTCTCTAAATACAGTCACATTGGGGGCTAGAACTTTCACATATGAATTTTGGTAGGTTACCTGTTATTTGCCATTTGAAAGTAAGTATAAAATAGACCTTGGATGAAGGCACATAGTTTCATACCAGTCTCTGAGGAACTACAGCATTACAAAGGAGTTGTAATCATGGATTGGTCATTTTATACATTAATTTATTCAATTTTTCTGATTAAATGCCAAACTTTGTCATCATAATTCACTCTGTCATAATATATTATTTATATTTTCAGAGGCTTGAGTGAACACAAAGAAATGCATGCCCCTCTCCAAAAAGAGAAGGAGAATTTCTAATAAGTTGTTGATACTGTCTTTCTTTGACTTAATAATTTTATTTTAATCAGAGAAACTGCTATCATTCTTTGAGGTGGAAAACGGTGCCCTCTGAGCAAGAAGAACCTTCGAGTTTTAGTATCAGAAGGTATCAGAAATATCATTTAGTCCAATTTCCTTACTTTATAAAAGAGGAAACAGATCTTGAAAGTGCCAATAACTTATCCAAGTCATTGAAGACTGTACTACATCTAGTTATCTGTTCCATTCTGATCAGGAAACATGATTAACTTGCTACTACCTAGGTTTCTTAAAGATGGATTAAAGACTTAAACATAAGACCTAAAACCATAAAAACCCTAGAAGAAAACCTAGGCAATACCATTCAGGACATAGGCATGGGCAAAGACTTCATGACTAAAACACCAAAGGCAATGGCAACAAATGGGATCTAATTAAACTAAAGAGAGAGCTTCTGCACAGCAAAAGAAACTATCATCAGAGCGAACAGACAACCTACAGAATGGGAGAAAATTTTTGCAATCTATCCAACTGACAAAGGGCTAATATGCAGAATCTAGAAAGAACTTAAACAAATTTACAAGAAAAAAAAACCCCATCAAAAAGTGGGCAAAGGATATGAACAGACACTTTTCAAAAGAACACATTTATGCAGCCAACAAACGTGAAAAAAACTTCATCATCACTGGTCATTCAAGAAATTCAAATCAAAACCACAATGAGATACCATCTCACACCAGTTAGAATGGTGATTATTAAAAAGTCTGGAAACAATAGATGCTGGAAACAATAGATGCTGGAGAAATAGGAATGCTTTTACACTGTTGGTGGTAGTGTAAATTAATTCAACCATTGTGGATGACAGTGTGGCAATTCTTCAAGGATCTAGAACTAGAAATACCATTTGACCTGGCAATCTAATTACTGGGTATATATCCAAAGGATAATAAATCATTCTACTTCAAAGACACATGTACAAGTATGCTTATTGCAGCACTATTCACAATAGCAAAGGCATGGAACCAACCCAAATGCCCATCAATGATAGACTGGATAAAGAAAACTTAGCATATATACAGCATGGAATACTATGCAGCCATAAAAAATGAGTTCATGTCCTTTGCAGGGACATGGATGAAGCTGGAAACCATCATTCTTAGCAAACTAACACAGGAAGGGAAAACCAAACACCACATGTTCTCACTCATAAGTGGGAGTTGAACCATGAGAACATATGGGCACAGGAAGGGGAACATCATACACGGGGGCGTGACAGGGGGAGGGGAGCAAGGGGAGGGATAACATTAGGATAAATACCTAATGTAGATGACAGGCTGTTGGGTGCGGCAAACCACCATGGCACGTGTATATCTATGTAACAAACTTGCACGTTCTGCACATGTATCCCAGAACTTAAAGTATATATATAAAAAATAAATTCGATAGGCACCTGTGTTCAACAAAACAGCCATTATTGGCCCCAAGACAGTTGAATTTTAGGTCATCAGGTGTGATCTTTAGAAAATTAAGGTTGAGTCGATGACCCTTTACACTCTCTTGATCCAAAATGTTCTTCTCTACTTGGATTATTGGAACCATGAGCACAAGCCACTTTGGCAGAAAGTGAAGCTATTTACTCCAATGGTTAAGAGAAAAAGCTCTGGAACCAGACAGACCTGGGAAGCTTAGTTTGCCACTTTGCAGTTTTGTGGCCTTTGAGCCAGTAAATTAATTTCTGTTTCCTCATCTATACGACAGGGAGAATAATCCTAATTTAAAGAAAGTTTGTAAATATTCGTGAGCTGGTCTACTAAAGTGCTTAGCCTGTGTGGATACCCAATAAATTATCATCATCATGGTTAGTAGTAAAAGACAATTCTCAATTAGGAAGTAGTAGTTAAGGCTGAAACAGATGAAGAGACATCCCTGAGCTATCCTGTAAGTTCATTAATTCACACACACAGCAATAGGAAGTTGTGTGTGGTGGGGGAAGCAAAATCTGTCTTTGTATTTACAGGGCATTTAACATGCAAATATCCAAGCTTACTTTTCTGGACAATGATGCACTTTACTTAAGTATTTAGTTTCTGTTTCAGCCCTGATGTCAGGGCCAAAAAGAGACATTTGCAATGCAGGCTAGGAGACAAAGGAAACAAAATGCATCTCTTAGCACATGTTTCATTAAGATTTGATACTAGCTTGATTAAAATCTATATTGACTTAGCCTAAGGAAGCTTTTGCAACATAAATAACTTCCTCTAGCATTATCTCAGTGCCTGAAGAATGATTTGAATTCCAGAAGCTCTTGGATGATGGGGGATGGAATTACGTGTGATCTTCAGTTTCTTCTTTTTCCTTTATTTTTTGAATGGTATTATTTCTCTACTTTTCCAATATTTCTGAAAAAAATCTATTATTTGTATAATAATAAAAATTTTTAAAGTTGTAAAAGAAATACATCTTCTCTCTTAACTAATACACCACTGTAAAAGGCCATTTTGAAAGGGGCTTCAGGCCACTGTGTTCAAGATGATTTGGAGAGGAGACAGACTCGAAGCAATCATCTGGGCTTAAGATGGTAAAACCTTAGGTCTTTCCCCAATGTGTTCTCATTTTGGTCTTCCTGCTCACTGTAAAAAAAGAAAAAATATATATCATTGAAGAATAAAGATATTTAATGCTGCAGGAGACAAATCTGGTTGCTCTAAAGGATTTTCATGAGCTGATGACCTCCAGTGAGTCCTCTGATGAGGGGATCTAGGACATGCCCCTCAGGACTTGCCTTAAACTAGGTGTTCCTGACAGAGGAGGTCTAGGATGAGCCTGGGGGCTCTGGAAAAACTGCTGGGACTCACATCTGCCTCCTACACTGCCCCTTTTCTGATCAGACAAACATTTCGCCTCTCTTATCCCCAGACTTTTAGGATGCCATTTAACGAATTACCCAACCAAACTTTGAGGCAAACAGCCAACTATTTACCTCTTCTTCATATAAAACTAGAATGTTTTTAAAATAGAGATCTAAAAACAGAAAAATTAAAATCATCTTGTGATCTCCCCACCCAGAAAGATCCAGCACTTTGGCTTATCTACTCTTAGATATATCTATTTATACAAACACACATACTACTCCATATGTCACTCTATGTTTATTTTACCAAATTAGTATTAGAATATACATGCTCCTTAATAACTTTTTTCTTTTAACAAATGGAGAACATTTTCCTACATTAAAAAAAATCTTATAATCTTTACATCCAATTACATCAGCTCAACAAATTGTTACCAGATGACTTCTAAATGTCCAGCACTGAGAGATGCTACAGGAGTCCCAGTTCTGCCACTTACAAGCTCTTTATTCTTAGGTAAGTTACTGACTCTAAGTCTCAATTTCCAGATCTCTAAAATAGCAATGAACATTATATTGACTTCAGTGTTTGTGGGGTGATTCATTAAGGTGATGCACTTAAGGTGCTGATCAAGGTTCCTAGCATGTAGTAAACAGTCAGTATTAAATATCACTGTTAGCATTATTTATAATATTATTGAGCTTGTCTCTACCATATCTTTCAAAGGCGTTGATCATCCTGACCCAGTAGTCCATTTTCCAGTGAAAATTCCTGTCTTCTTTTCCCTTCTTGGGGCGTTGTATAGTTTCACAGCACATTAGCCACTGTGTTGGTCTGGAAATAACCAGCCCAGTCTTCATTTACATCAGTAAAGACACATAAAATCTAACTTTACATTTGTTCATAGCCATATACACTGTATGCCTACCATTCCATTCAAATCTAAGGAAGCCCAATTCAAAATTACTGTTAGGAAAAAATTAACAACAGACTATTCATATGAAAGCAAAAAATAAATTTGAAAACAATGTAATATCATACAATCATTTTATAAAACTTAACTTTTTTGTGATGGTTAATATTGAGTGTCAACTTGATTGGGTTGAAGGGTGCAATATGGATCCTGGGTGTGTCTGTGAGGGTATTGCCAAAGGAGATTAACATTTGAGTCAGTGGGCTGGGGAAGGCAGACCCATCCTTAATTGGGTAGGCACCATCTAATCAGCCTCCAGCGAATATAAAGCAGGCAGAAAAATATGGAGAGACCAGATGGGCCTAGCCTCCTAGCCTACATCTTTCTCCCGTGCTATGCTTTCTGCCCTCGAACATCAGACTCCAAGTTCTTCAGTTTTGGGACTCGGACTGGCTCTCCTTTCTCCTCTGCTTGCAGACATCCTGTTGTGGGAACTTGTGATCGTGTAAGTCAATACTTCATAAACTCCCATATACATATACGTGTGTGTGTGTGTGTGTGTGTGTGTGTGTGTGTATCTCCTATTAATTCTGTCCCTCTAAGAGAACCCTAATACACTTTTCTCACCACTTAGGGGAAAGAGGGAGGACATCTTTGCATCTTTAGAATCATTGGCACTTAAATAACAAAAAGTGACATGCAGCTTGGTAAAACAATCAAGATGCAAATAAAATATGCATTTTAAATCAAAGCATGTGAAAATATACACAGAGAGAAATAAAATGATTGGAAAAAATGCACATAGATATTGATAGTGAATTTTCCCTAAATAAGTTTTTAGAATCATGTTTCTTTATTTTCCAATTAAAAAAAATAAGTAAGTGTTACTTTTTTGCTTTGATTAAAATCTAGCAAATGTTATGTTTAAAAAAAAATAAGAGTACAAACAAGAATTTGTAGCATGTGGAACTCCCTCCTCCTGTTTAAATTGAGCAGTAAACCAGAAGATGATCCATAAGGCCCCTTCTGACTCTAACAGTCTATAATTCTTTAAGGGAGAGTGCAATGTGACATTTAATTAATGTAAATCATAGAAATGCGAACATAATCAAAGCAGCTTATCTTAGAAGGAAGATGATATAATATGTACAATTCACTTTGGAAAATTGCTAGAAAAATATTATTTTGTTTTACTATAAGGACGAGGCAGAACACTTTTAGATCAGAAAGTCTATATTGTGAACTTTTCGAGAAGCAATCCTTCAGGTATAACACTTTATTTTATAATCTCAGCATTGAAGTGTACGCTAATCAAGAAATATTTAAACTTAGATCATTACCCAACTAGTATAAATGTACTTGTATAAATCAAGGAACAAAAATTGTATCTCACAAGAACTGAGAAACACTATTCTAGGAAGCATTGTTGCAGAGTAAGCAACCAACAAGCAGTTACTCTCATCAGTGGTCCTCATGAAGAAGTGTTTTTTCATATAGATTAAGATAAAATCTCTAAGATTCTAGAAACTTGCAGGTCAGGGATTTAACACTTTTAGAAATTGTATTGTTTGAAGAGTTTACCCCAGGTCCAGGCCTTCTGGATGATATAAATACCCAGTTCCTTTTTCTTTAAGATTGAACCTAGGATAGATATTACACCTGGCTTTAGTAAATGGGAAGGCAGATGATTTACCCAATGTCTAAGAGGCTAAATTAATCAACCAAAATAAAGGACAAGAAATGGGTGTGTATAGGCATTTTCTAAGGAGAAGCAACCACTTCTTTAGTGTTTTAGACAGGGTTAATAGTTGTGAATGAAAGAAACCAAGCAGAAAATATTGGCTAGAGCTCACAAACTCCAGATGGGTCCAAGAATCAGGTTTGAAGACAATGCAGCCAGGGCCAATGATGAAAATTATGCGGCAGAACTGGTCTGGTGGATATACCACTGGCACCATTGTCAGGTTGAGTCACTAATCATTGAGCCAACACTGGTTATTGAAACCTGTCTTAGGAGACAATTCTTCATTGGTATCTTGCATTTCTTCACATCTTGCAAGCAGAAGCAGAAGCAGAAGCACTGGTTTGCCTTTGTTCCAGATTAACTTTTCAAGTATGTTCATGTAGCGAAAGCCTTGGAAGATACAGTATTTTCCTCCAGAACAAAGGGCAGACATGCTTACTGCCCATTATAAAGGATTCAGGTCCCTCTTTTGTAACACAGCCATTGTTTGTTCAGGCATCTATGTGAGCCCATCCATATCTTCTCTAAAAAAAATGCAGGTCGGGGGAACAGGGTACATGCTATGTTCATGTGGCTTGATGTGCCTTGAGTAGTAGAGACTTCTGTCTATGACCCGTGGGTCTCATGTCTTCTACCAGGATTCCTTAAAATGGCAGATTAACCTGGTAGCCAATGAGTAGTGTAAAATCTCAAAACCTTCACAGTTTTTGCATCTTTCTGCTAGAATTGTTGCCATTACTGCTTTTAGAGATTAGAGGCAGACACTAGAATGGAAATGGCAGAATATCAACTTCTTCTCTTCCGAGTTTCTAATGCCATGCTCAGATGGCAGGTACTTCTAATTGTTTTACAATGTTGGACCCCAAGTCATATGTCTAAGGTGAAAAGGAATCTGAGAAGTCTATTTTTTTTTTTTTTTTTTTTTTTTTTACAATTTCCATGGCAGGAAATTCTCCAAACATAGCTTGCTTGGGACCACAGCCAAAATCATAGAAAACGTCTACTGTTAGCAGTCATTCTGTATTTTTTTAATTGATACATAATTGGAATTTGACTCTGTCAAAGGCTCATTCCAACAACAATAACAAATATAGGTCTATAACATCCCTCAGGGAAAGGCCTTACAGTCCATGGCTCTTAGCAGAGTTGTTTGTGTCACTTGGCAAAAATACACCAGATGGCACTCTAAGTTGTAATTCTACTTCTGTTTTCTTCTAACTAAATTGAATGAAGTGTTTTCATCCCCCATAGCCTATTAATGGGAGGGCAAGTCAGTGCACATCGGAGTCCAGGAAAAGTAGGAAAAGTAGAGGGATACATCCCAGTTTTTCCTACCACGCTTCTTAAATAAGATTGCTTCCAGTAGTGCCATGGGTGATTCAGAGCTTGGATGAGGCATGTGCTAAGGGTGTCCAAGCCCTTACATAACCGTAGGTGGGACCGAGCCACTACTACCTGGGACAGCAAGAAGGTGGAAAGACTGAGGATGGGAATTCTCTTAGAGGATGGAGAGTTAGTGGGAGTGGGAAAGCAGCACTCAGGGGAGAGGGTCCTAGAAAATCACAGTTCTTGGGAACTAATTTTAATCCCATTTGTCCTGCTCGAGCTCTGTGTGTGTGTGTGTGTGTGTGTGTGTGTGTGTGTATTTTAAATTTGAGAGCAACATACATATAGAAACATGTACAGATCATAAAGTCAACCGATTATCCTACAGTGAATATGCCTACAAAATCACAACCCAAATCAAGAAATAGAACATTGCCAACACCCCAGAAACTCCCTAAAAGCTGTTTTCCAACTATCATCCCTTTTCATTCCTCAAAAGTAACCACTACTCTGATTTTAACATCATGCATTAGTTTGCCTCTTCTAAAACTTATCAAAATGGAATTACATCTTCTTTTGTGTCTGGCTTATTTGGTCAATATTATATTTGTGCAATTTATCTATGCTTTTGCAGGTAATAATTTTTAAAATTTTATTGCTATGTAGTATTTTATTATATGAGTGCATCAAACTTTATTTATCTGTTCCACAATTGATGGAATTGGGGTTAAGCTAACATTTGTCTACTGCAAATAATGCTACTTGAACATTTTTGTATGTCTTGATGCAGGCATGTTTATATTTTGATTGGGTAGATTCTAGGAAAATTTCTTGGTAATAGGATGTTCATGTGTAGAAATTTAGTACATACTTCCAAACAATCCAGAGTTTTGTAGCAACTTATACTCCTACCTGCACTGAAGTTAAATGTGGAAGACCAGCATGCTTCACACAAAGTAGATACTCAATACATATTTATTGACAGAATTAATACATAAAAGTAAGTAATTTGTTCTACAACAAGTGGACTCAACTCTGAGTTTAGACCATGTGCTTTTAATTTCTACACTGTACTATTGAAGAGAAGTGTTCAATTCAATTTTTACACTAATTGATGAGGCTCCACCAAGATTAAGATACATAAAGAGCTATTGAGACAAGAGATGAATGGAGATTGGAAGGACAGGAGATCCATTAAAAGGAGAATCTAAATGTTTTTCTGGGCTCTCTGAATTGCTGATGTATTGATGCAAATACATTAGTGGCAGTTATTTCAACCAAGCATGTTGGACCTAGCATTTAATATCCTGACTACACCATATGGGTAATCCAGCTGTGGGTCCAAGCAACTGAATTAAGAGCTGAAAGAAACATTCAAGGTCAATGAGTTACCTCATCTAAGGCTGGTCCCTTGTTCATCCCAGGTTTAGCCTCCTCTTGAGTCCAGAGAACTCATATTAAGTGCACTTAATCAGGTTGGCTTCTCCCTTTGTTTCCAGGGTAAGTTGTATCTGTTGAGAAACTTTGAATATATGTACCAGAGTCATATCCCTACTTTCTCCTATTCTGATTATATGGGAAAAATTTGGAGGACAGGGAAAGATAATGGCCACTCATCATTTGGTAGCCTAACCTGGGTTTCTTTTTGTGGTGGCTGGATTTCAAAAGAAGGCAGAAAAGAAACTGGCAGACCTCTCAAGACTTAGGTGCAGAACTGGCATACCATCCCTTCTGGCACATCCTAGTGGTCAAAGCAAGTCCCAAGACTAGCCCATATTGACGGCAAGAGCAGTCTGCAGGCACAGGTATGGGAGAAATTGTTGATGGCCACCTTTGCAGACAATTTCCTACACTCTTCATATTCTTGACATTTCAAATCATTAGTTCATCTAATTTTGATGACTATTATTTCACTGTTCTGCAAATTTGATGTTTTTTTTTTTTAAAGACAAAGTCTTGCTATGTTGCCTAGGCTAATCTTGAACTCCAGGGTTCAAGCAATCCTCATCCATCAGCCTCCCAAGTAGCTTGGATTACAAGCATAAGCCACTGTGCCCAGCTTATTCTTCCACTTTTCAGATGAAGAAACTGATGTTCAGAAATCTGTAGGTCAAATAAACGCCCAAAGTCATCAATCTTGTAATGATAAAGCCAGGGAAGGGATCTTCTTCTCTCTCTCTCTTTTTTTTTTTTTCGAAGAAGTTGGTGTTCTTTTTAGTTACCTACAGCATTTCTCGTTTTTGCAGTATTGGTTAGGATACAATTTGGGTGTAAATTTAAACAACTTTGAGTTCAAGGGCCAGAAGAGAAAAGTGAAGCCTAAGTAGGTTTAAATTCATACAGGGATCAGAGCAGGAGCTTGAACCAAAGTCCTATATTGGTCTTAGACATCCAAAGCCCCAGAGAAGCACCTGCCACTCCGGCTCACCCAAATAACTCAGCATCTGTGGCCGTGCCTGCAGGGCTCCCCATTATCACATCTGAGTGTTATGACCTGCTGAGTGTTGAGCCCCTTGGATGTGCTTGGCGATCCAGGAGGCAGAGGTGAACTAATGATTGTTTCCACCTGTTCTATGTGATCAGGAGCCATGGGAGAGAGGAGCCCTGAGGTGAAGGACTGGGAAAATGTACAGAAAATCTCACATCAGCTCCTAGCTAATTCAGCCTTCTTGTTGGAACACCTGTGAAGGATTCAGCCTCATGCTGTTTGCCTCTGGGCCAGTGTCAGAGGGGTTTTGCTCTGAGAGGGAAAGATTAAGAACTGTGAACTTGCCCACCATGACATTTATATATAGTGTTAATAACACCAGTGTTGTAATGCAACAGGACAATAGCTGGTTAAGTTGTATTTTATAATAGAAAGGTCAGGGAGTGCAAGATCACAATTAGCAATATGGAGTGTCAATGGTTCCATGGTTCTTAGAGGCAAAAGCGAGTCAAGGTCTGGAAGCCGAGATACCATTAATGATAGCAGAAAGTCTACATGCGTTTAAGGACTAAAGCTCATTCAAATGAAATAAACTACAGTTCCTAGGGGGAGCAGGAGTGTATAATAGTACGGAGGAGGACTTTAGAGGCAAACATCTGAGTTTGAGTCTGAGATGATGTCTGTTCATCTTGAGCAGATAATTTTACCTGATGTCTGTTCATTTGAGCAGATAATTTTACCTCTCAGAGTCTTAATTTCCTTATCAGTAAAAAGGGAATAATAATAGTGTCAGTCTTCTAGGGCTACTGTAAAAGAGCATTAAAGGGTGCCATGTGGATAAGGTTCGTGAGCTATGTCCAGTGAACAGGAATCACTCAATGAATACTAGCCATTATTACTATTTTTTACAAACGTTATTCCAAAAAGCCATTATTTTTCATTATTATCTAAAGAGACTATCATGACGACTGAATAGACAATATGTGTTACGCACGTGGCAGAGGGCTCAGCATATGCTGAGTGCTAAGTAAATGAGGACTGTTACCATCAGTATCAAGTAAATGCTAGGTAGTCACTAAAAATGATATTGAAGCCTATTTTATAACATGGAAGGATGTCATATACTTTTAAAAGGCAAGTGTAGATTGTAAAATGTGCACAAAGTCTCATTTTTTGCAAATACATAAATTGGGTACATATCCATATGAAGGAGATTAGGTTATATACCCAAAGAGATGCCATATACTTTAATGGTTAAAGTAATAGATACTGAAGCTAAATCTCCTGGCTTTGAATCCTTGTATTACCATGTATTAGCTGTGTGACCCTAGACAAATTACTTGATGTCTCTGTGCCTCAGCTTTCTCATCTGTTAAAAGGGGATGGTAATAGTACCTACCCCACAGGATTGTTGACCCTGTTAAAAGTGTTAGTATACGTAAAGGGGTTAGACTATTTTCTGGTACAACAAATACTATCTATATATTTGAAGATGCTGTGTGTGTGTGTATTATATGTATGTGGCAGAATTCTTGGAATTTTTTTTCTTTTCTATTTTCCAAATTTCAAAGTTTTTATTTTAAAGACTAGAAAATCAGTTGGGATCAGTTGAAGCAGTATTTCTCAATCTTTTTTCATTGTCCCCTGCCAAGGAATCTTTGTAGACTTTTTCTTTTAAATTATCCTTCCTCCATAAATTTTATTACCATATATATATACTGTATATCCATTTATGTACTTGAAGGGAACCAGAATATGCCATTCCAAAATATGCTACATTGGTAAAAAGATAATTTTAAGTTGAAGACATTTGTGATTGAACAAATTTAGAAAAGGGGAAAAAGAAAAAGCAACTTTGAAGCTTCCCTTTTCTGACAAAAGGAGCAACTTCTGGGAAACAAGATTGTCACAAATCCTTTTCAGGGCATGTCTACTCCCAGAAGAGAGAGAGAAAATAAAACCTACCCCAAATCTCTTCTCCAGGAGGGTTTTATGACCCTGAAGGAGATGAAAGACCATTTTGTCCTGTGTAGACATTTTCACAAACTTTCTTATTGCCTGTTTTTTCTCCTGCAAATGCACTTATTTTTCCAAAAAGTCATTTGTTTCCCATAAGTGCCTTTATCCCTTTACTTATTAAAATGGTATATAAGCCCCAAATTCTAACCACCCCTTTGAGTTACTCATCACCAAGCTCTCCCACATGTACGCATGTTGCATGAATGAATAAACATTGTAATTTTCTCCTGTTAATCTGTTTTTTGTTAGTCTGATTCACGGGCCCTGGTGGCTAAACATAAAGAAGGCAGAAGAAAGTTTTTTGCCCCCTCCCCTACATATTATATTTCTATCTGTGCTATGTTTATAAGGATAATAGACTTTTTTCCCCTCAAGAAGAAATTTCATTTCCTGGGAAAACAATATTACTCTCATTGAGAATGTATGAGTTAAAATACAAAAAACAACCCCATATTAATAGTCAAGGAAGAAAGCTATAGTGTCTAGTAAGTTTAGTAGGTCAAAATCCTGGTAGTAGCACTTCAGATACACAAACAAACCTGTTGATATTTCATGGGTTATTTACCACAAGGGCTGTTTTGAGTTTCATGCCTGGAATAGAAATGAGCAGGCAGTTCTGGCCCCAAAAATGCCCATCAAAAGATGAGTACAGCTGTTGAAAGAGTAACATTAGGAACGTTATTCATTATACACCTTCATTAATTTTATGTAAAGAATTATCAGAATCTGAAACCCAAACACATTTAAATATAAGTGCAAAAGTGCACCTGAAGCCAGATAAAATGTGAAATTTCCCATTGTGCTATTTCCTCTCTAGGCTTTTGTGTTGGAAAGATCAAAAATTGTCTTTTTTCTAAGTGGCCCAGTACCCCTAACTTTTGAATCACTTATTGGAATGCTTATTCAAATGCAGGTTCCCACATCCTCACCTAGAGATTCTGATTCATTACTTCTCATGTTGTAGGGGGCAGGAGGGTATTTACATTTTAGTAAGCCCCCAAGTTATTCTTTCTTTTTTTTTTTTTTCTGAGATGAGTCTTGCTCTGTCACCTAGGCTGCAGTGCAGTGGCTGGATCTCTGCTCACTGAAACCTCCACCTCCTGGGTCCAAGCAGTTCTCCTGCCTCAGCCTCCCAAGTAGCTGGGATTACAGGTGTGTGCCGACTGCGCCTGGCTAATTTTTGTAGTTTTAGTAGAGATGGGGTTTCACCATGTTGGCCAGGCTGGTCTCGAACTCCTGACCTCGTGATCAGCCCACCTCAGCCTCCCAAAGTGCTGGGATTACAGGCGTAAGCCACCGTGTGTGGCCCCCAAGTTATTCTTAGGCACATTACACAATGATGCTGAGGATGATACTAATGACAATGATAGAGAAAATACATAGAGAGATTACTGTGTGCCAGACACCAAGAATTCTTGCTCATCTCAAGGAAAAGGAAATCCTAGGAAACTGGTTCAGTACTGGATTTCTTCAAAGCTTTGGAAAGGCTCAAGACACTTATAATTTGATTTAAAAAATAAAGATGTGTGATGTCTCTTATACACTAAATGTCAGCCGAATTTCTCTCTGTCACAGTTTTATTAGTCTTTTTAAATACTGCATCATACACCTGGCTCAAAACATAATTGTGGGGGTAAGAAATGTAAAGTAGAGGAGAAAAGAGGCTAAGAACATGGAAAAAATCTTCTCTATAGTAGTATGATAAGTGCCTTATAAAATGGTTGGCCATGAATGAAGTTTTAGTCTTACAGTTTTTAAGTCTTTTAGATGCTTAATTCTTAGTCCTTTCAAAGCAATTTTAAAGTCGACAGAATAGAATGTTTTCTTTCAGGTTGGTGAATGGGTTCTGTTCACTTGTTTTGGTGGATTTGTGAGTGATAGAGGAAAACAAAGAATGTTTTGATTTGATGATGAGGTACGTGATAGTATTTCTTTGGATAGCTGCCTTATTTCATGATAAAAGGTTGGTTGTAAAAGGTCTGAGTATTACCAAGAAGTAGTGGGGAAGTAGGTCGGATTATAGAGAGGAAGGATAGGCATCTGGCCAACCTAAAGGCAGACTGCCATGACCTTAACAACTTAATTTAAAAAGAGAAGCAAACCTTCTCCCTCCAACACAGTCCAAATAACCCTTTATTATATATAAAAAAGGACAAAACAAATAAACAGACAAAACCTTGTGAAAATGTGAGACTACATTTTATAGACTCAGAGTGGAATGTGATGCATGAACATTAAGGACCTGCCAGGGAGTTGAGATACAACATCTCTTTTTCAACCTGAAAAGGTACGTGAAATAAGAAAAAAAATGTAGTGCAAAGTTTAAAGTAGGCAGCACCCTTCATCTTAGGTCAGAGTAGTAGACTTATACCATAAAAAGTATAGCTTGTCTCATACTGTGAAACTGGTTTTACTACACAATTCCTGAGTCACTGGAGGAGTAATGGACAGTTTGCAGAAGCAGGTGACTATTTCTGGAAACAGTCATCGAGCACAACAGGATTTCTCAGTAAGGATTTAACAGTAATAGAGTTATTTCTTATTCTATTTTTACCAAGAAATGTAAACTCCCTTGTCTTAGATATATTAAGTTATCTCATAAATTAAGAAACACAAATACAACATTTCAATGACTATGGGACCTTGATCATGACATGTACTCTGTGTGTTTTCATTAAAGCAAATGATAATAACTAATGCTGCAAGTACATGGTAGAGGATGACAAAGAAATAGAACACAGCAAGAAATTAAGTGTTGCATAAGTGGTAAACAATTAAGTGGCTTATTTTTAATTTAAACTTATAATGCCAATATTTGTATTTTAAGGACTGGCTGATACCATTTCCTCCTCCATTAGAACAAGTTTCTTAGTTACTAGAAAATTCAAAATTGATTCCAAATTTTACAAGATTTTTTGAGTCTTGGGAGAGTTAAAGTGAATTAAATTAGAGACCAGGCCTGAAGAATCCCTGAGCACACAAAGTCAGTCAGGCCTCATCAGTGACCTTAACCTTGCTTGATTTGCAAACATAAGCAAAACTTATTTGGGCTTTTTCTTTTAAATCTTTATATTAAAGAAAAAGGAAACTTAAAGTTAGCTAATCAGAAGTCACCAGCTAATTAGCATATGGCTAGGGACTTTTCAGCAGAATAAACCAAATAAGGCAACTGCATTACTATAATCAATCAAATATTTTCTTTGCTTTAATTCCATGTTCATCTTTGTTCCCCTTGCATTTCCTCCAAAGAGATCCCAAACCACTTCTGGTTTGGTGCTGCCTAATACATGAATTGTTGTTTGTTCAAATCAACTCTTTAGAGTTTTATCGTGCCTCAGTTTACCTTTTAAAAGGAATAAAGACCCTATGTTAGTGTAAAGCAATAATTACTATTGCAATTTGGCCTCTGACTCCTGTACTTAACTTAAAGTTAACATTCAAAATCAAAAAGCCTCCACAAGTAAGAGAAAAATAGAAAAAGATAGCAGGGTTCCAATGCTTAAAACTCAGAAACATAAACATCCTGATTAGCAAATGTACTTATTTAATTAAATAGTAACTGTCAACATTAAAAGGCATACAATAAAAATGTCCTTGAGTGAGTTAAAGAAGAAATAACTCTGTACAACCAACGACTTTACAAAGTTTTAGAGGGAAAAAATAACTTTAATAAGGTTTCCCAACTCTTCTATTTCTTACATTGAGGATTATTAATCTAATGCTAATGACCCTCAAAAAGCTTAATCTCTAGTGTAACCCTTACTCTAAAACTCCAGAATCATATAGCAAGTTTTCTATTGGCATCTCCACTTAGTGTGCTAGAAATATGTTCCTTAAATAAAATTTGTGCATACCTGAGCTAATCATCTCTTCCCAGCCTTTCCCTAATCTTGCTCTTCCAGAGTTTTCTGTGAAAGATAAAAATCTACCAAATTTCCAAAGCCAGATACATGCATATTATCCTTGTTCTGCCATTTCCCATGTATCTTATATTAGATGGATAATTCTGTTATTTCTAGCTTCTAAACATCTCCATAGTACTATGTCAGTCAAACTTAAGTAAAGAAAACAACCTAGTTATTTAAACACAAAGAATTGAATGTCTGGAATTGGTTAAGTAGGTATTGGAAGACTAGAAAGTAAAAAGAGAACATTAAGGTAACACAGAGATAGAATTGCAGGAGCAGCTACCACCCCTTGGACTGAGGGAACAGAGTGAGGTTGGGGTTATTAGAACTTAGGAGAGAAAAGGGCCTTGAAATTCTGGGCCCCAGGCCTTGAGGAGGGGCCATTTCTTGGTAGCTGCTCATACCTCAGAATCGCAAGGAAGGAATTGCATGAATTTGGGTTCGGGGAGAGAAACAATTTGTGCTGGGCACCTCTGAAAGGTATAAATAGGCTGGTTCTGGGAATGTGGAAAATAAGCTCGATCAATTGCTTTTTCTTGGATGAAGAGCTATTGGTGGGATGAGGCCGATAGGATTGCAAGCATATAGAAATGAGTAGATCTCTTTCTCCCTCTTTAGCGCTGTAATCTCACATGGAGTGCTCCTTAGAAAATAGACCAGGTTTCATGAAAGGGTCATATATGCAAAGCAATCTCCAAACAAGGAAGGAGCCAAGAAACCAAATAATAAGGCAGACAAAATCAGTTTTTTGGTAAAGGGTAATTTATTGGGGGAACTTACAGACGGAAGCGTGGCCTGCAGTAGCAAGACAAATAGATCTCCACACCAGTACACCCCAGACCCAGGGCTTATATATCATAAGGAAAGGGGATACATGCTCTATAGAGACAATTAAAGACAACCCCCCAGAACAGGCAAGAGTGCTATGTGCATCATAACCTATCATTTGTGTGATAACTTCAAGTTTGCTTTGGTCTAAAGGCAGGATTTACAGTACGTATGTGTTCTTACACTAAGGACAGTAAATAAAGTAGGAATCCGAAGGCATTTATGGGACTGGGGTTAATGAGAAGTCAACATGGTGGATTAGCATCCAAGATGAAGTTACTTTTGTTTCCACATACCAGTAGGAAAAAAAAAAAGCTAGCTTGCGGAATGCCAGGGTAGGCATTGAAGAACCAAACATAGAAAAGTGTGTTCAATGCTAGGAGATAGCTTAATAACTCATAGTTGGCAAAGTCTGTTATTTCTACCTCCTAAACTCTAGAGTTTATCCTATTCTCTCTATCCACACTGCTGCTCTTCTGCCCCAGGTAACTATTATCATGCAGCTGACCTAATGCAATAACCTCCTAACTAGTTGCTGTTTCTTTTTTCCTGCTTCAGATCCACTCTCTGTACAACAGCCAGAGTGAGCTTTATTATATAAATAAAATTCTGATCACAACACTCCTCTACTCAAATCTGTCCAATGGGAGCCAGTTTTACAGTAAGTAGCTAGTCAGACATGAGCAGAGTAGGAGAGGGCTCCCCTCACCCACCAGGAATGTCAGGTGAACATCAGGTGATAGTAAGGAGGTTGTTAACCGTCTCTCTAAAATAATAGTTGAGGGCCAGGCGTGGTGGCTCATGCCTGCAATTCCAGCACTTTAGGAGGTCGAGGTGGGCAGATCACCTCAGGTCAGGAGTTTGAGACCAGCCTGGCCAACATGGTGAAACCCCGTCTCTACTAAAAATACAAAAATACAGGTGGCAGGTGCCTGTAATCCCTGCGACTCTGGAAGCTGAGGCAGGAGAATCACTTGAACCCGGGAGGTGGAGGTTGTAATGAGCTGTGATTGTACCACTGCACTCCAGCCTGGGCAACAGAGCAAGACTCCATCTCAAAAAAAAAAAAAAAATATATATATATATATATATATATATATATATATATATATATATATAAAATAAAATAACAATTGGTCACAGCCAGTGCCAGGGAAAGGCAGTCTCCCAATAGATAGAAAAAACTTGAAACTGGTGATCAGCAGCTTCCTGATAAGATCTCAGGAGTTGGGCGAGTGGGTTCAAGCATGCACATTAAGAGGCAGAATGGCAGAGTTTAACTGGTATATTACCTTCTAAGGACATTCAGCTGGTAAGAGAAGAGTGCTTCAAGTGAGCATGCATACAACTCCAGTAAACACACTGTGCATGCTCCCCTCCCAAATCCTGGTGGGCCACTGTACATGTGGACAGCCCACCAAAGGGAAGAATCAGGGGAGAAGGAACGCAGGACCCTGGAAGTATGCCAACGTATAAAAACCCCGAGTCAAAAGTCAAACTGCACACTTGTCTTTCAAGTTGCCCACTTGGTCCTCTTCCAAATGTACTTTACTTTGTTTATTCCTGCTCTAAAGCTTTTTAATAAACTGTCGCTCCTGCTCTAAAACTTGCCTTGGTCTCTTCTTCCATCCTATGGCCCCCAGTTGAATTCTTTCTTCTGAGAAGGCAAGAATTGAGTTTGCTGCAGACCCACACAGATTCACTGCTGGCTGGTAACATATTTTGGTGCCGTGTGACTCAGATAACTTCCACTGCTAATGTCAATGTTGGACAATGTTAGATAATGTTGAAGGATTAAGATATCAGCATAAAACTGAGTTTCTGTGGACTATACTTCTTTGTTATGCTCTACTGAACCCCTCTTGGGGTGAAGTCTTTGGGATACACCTTACAAGAGACTCATCTCTCACAGACAGTTGGCTGCTGGTCAGTGGAGGTTGGCTGCATTTACAGCCAGGATCAAAGGATGCCACTAACTTTAAGTCCCTAGTGTTTAATTCAGATTAAACACTAGGTTTATTTCTTGACAGAAGACATTTGTCTTCTTGACAGTGTTATTTCTTGACAGAAGACATTTACCTGTGAAAGCTGTCTTCTGGAACGTCTTTTCTTTACCTGTCTTTGTAATTATAGGCTCAAAATTGCCAGAGGAAGAACCCTAAACACTTAAAAATATATCTGTTTATCCAACTTCATTCTGACAATATGCCTCCATATTCCAATTTGACACTATAGTTTACGAAGTCCTCTTCCTTCACCTTTAATTCTCCTTTTGGCTTAGACTAGAGTTTCTCTACATTAGCACTCTTCTGAGCTGGGTAATTCTTTGCTCTGAGAGGCTGTCCTGTGCACTGTAGGATGATTAGCAGCTTCCCTGGCCTCTGCTCCCCACATTAGAGTACCTTGCTCCCACTCCTAGTTGTGACCATCAAAAATGTCTCCAGACATTGCCAAATGTCTTTAGTTTCCAATAAAACGACGTTCTCCATTAAGCAACATAATTTTTTAGTGTATGTATGTCCCATATAACATTTCAGAAATTTATCTGAAATTCAAATTTAACTGAACATCTTATCTTTTTCGTTGCTAAATCTGCAGTCTATCTGGGGGCGAGATCACCCCTGGTTGAGAACCAATGGCCTAGAGTTAAATCCAAGTGTTTTACAAATGGCAACGAGTCAACTGCTTTTTTCATTGGTTTGTTTTTTGAGCCAACCCTACATCATTTGCAATTATAATGAGTACTGTTCCTTTAGAACCAGATGTTGTCAAGAGATGCAGAATCTAATAAAATGAGTTTTGATCCTGATTGAAAGTTAAAGAAACATTTAGAGCTCAGTCAGGGAGGAAAGAGCTTGAAGAAGAAAGCTAGCAGCAACCTTAGCAGAGAAGCAATGACAGTGAAGAGTTCTGTCCACACAAATTAGTTGAAAGAGGTTACAAAAGAGGCTACCAGAAGTTACAAAATATTGCATAACAGAGTGAAGTACCCAATGGATATACCATTAATGTTTTTCTAAGTCAATGGGAAGACACTTAAATGTCTTAAGAGACTACAGAAATACAAAATCAAACCAAGCCAAAGAGGAAGTCAGCTGCAATTTTAGTGGGTATTGCAGACTTCCCTCTCCTCCAACGGAAGAATTAGCTAATTCTTAAACTCCAGAGAGGCTGGCCTTGATGTCAACTGCATAGTGAAACATAAAATCTTTGAAATAATTATAAAAAATAGCTCAGTATATCCACCAGTGGAGTAAGAAGAATTTCCCTGAATATTTATAAGCACAGGCCTAGTATCCTGGTCACTAGTTTCTGGCCACTAAGGAGCCTCAACTGATTGGGAAAACCACATCAATTTGTTTGAGATGGTTGAACTATTTCTTCCATGATATTACTGAGCAAATAGGCTTGCTGCCCCCTGCTCACAGAAGCCAATATCTGGACATGGGTTTTGAGGAAAGAAAAACTTTATTGCAAGACAGGTCAGCAAGGAGACAGGAGGTGGGCTCAAATCTGCCTCCCCAGTTTGGAATCTGAGAAAATGTATGGCTTAGAGGGTGAGGGAAAGGATTTAGGAACGTTGGTTTGGCAGGGACTGATTGAAGGGCTTCAAATTTGACCACTAAAGGTAAGGTATGTTGAGGCAGATTTCAGCCCTGGATCTTTTGGGCCAATGAGCCCCTAGCTTCTGAAAGAGTTCCTGCATTTAGGTTCCCGTCATGTCCTTGTCTTCTTGGTTCCCAGGGGAGGGATCATTTGTTCTAGGTTCTGTTAGAGGCAAAAACATTTTTATTGTGCATGCCTGGGCTAAATGACTTAGTTTTTGGCTCTGTTATATCTACAAAGTAACTTGACATTTGTTATCAACAAAGTACGGCCCATTTGGGCTGGTCCCATGGTTATAATGGGTGTGTGGACGGTTGAGTGTTTCAATTCTGGGAAAGTTTGATGTGATTGTGTTCAGTTCAAGGAAAATGTGTGAATAATTGATATCATATATAGCATATAAAATGTTAACAATATTTAAGAGATTGGGCATACTAGCATGTTTGATAAATAAATTGATGCAATTTAAAATGCATAACAGAGTATTTGATTTTAGACTTATGATTTTTAAATTGAATATTATAAAGTAATTTGGCTAAATGTGTGAATAGTATTGGAATATTTAAAACAACTTAAGATTTATTATGTTAGTAAATTTGTTAGTTTACAAAACTGCATAAATAGCTGGAAAATTGTTACTTGTTAGGCTGAGAATTCTGAAGATTATTTTTCAAGTTCTTTGCCAGACACGTGTGGCTCTCACAAGTAAGTCTGTTGGTCTCTAGCCTTTCTCAATGGCCACTGAAAACCAGATTTTGATTACGAAATGTCTGAAATACAGTATCTTGGTTTGAACCGTGAGTCCTTCCTGCCAATGTAAGGACTTTTCTTCCTCCCTTAACTTTGCTTCCTTCTTTCCTGCATGTTACCACTGGCAGAGCAAATATGACTCAGAAACCGGCTCCTCAGGGTTGTAACATTAGATGATACAGGCTTGGGTCATTACATATGACACCAGTGCCTTTGTTTCATTGGGCTGGGCTCACTGGAAGGTGTGCTGCTGCCTGAGCTGCTGGAAAAGCACTCACAGGTGTTTGCTAGAAAAGCACTCCTGGAGCTTGCCACCAGCTTGCACTTCTAGGGACTTTCCTTTCAGCCAGGAAGGATTTTGATATTCATCAGAAATACCTCCGGAAGATTCAAGGAGCTGTAGAGGTGAAGTAAGCCTGTGAAGGAGCAGCATGGGAATCCTATACTCCGAGGTACATCACCTTTCTGAAAGCAGAGTTCCAAAGATGTTAAAAGTTGCTCATGCTTTTCAGATGCAATTTTCTATCCCTGTTAATATATTTCTGTTTTGTATGTTCAACTCCCTGGGGGGGGCATTAAGTCAGAAAAAATAAAGTCCTATGTGTTATTCTTTTTGATATTCTTAATAGTTTAAGACAAAGTATTTTGTAATTCTAAAATATTAGCTAGATCTAAGTTGAGATGAATATAATACACATTTCATAGTATCTGGATGTTTGCAGGGATAATTTGGAGAAAATCGAGTTTGAGTTGTGCTTTTCTCATGACAAACACTCAGAGAAAAAGAGAAAATTGTACCCAATTGGATTTTCTAAATATCCAAAAGATTGACTGCCTCTTTTATGGAACCACATGACCAGAGTAATGCCTTTCAGCTTGGTATTTGAAGGGAAATTCACCTTTAGTAAATATTGGTAAAGACTATCACTATGAAGAAGAGGAATAATAACATATTTTGATGATTTGATTATTTTCTTTTCACATCTGATAAATACTGAGGTACTTTTACTTGTATTGGAAGTAACTTATTAGAATCAAATGGATTTTTAATGATGTTTCAAGAAAGTACAATCAAGGAATGTTTAGACAAGAGTACAAGAGGTGTAATGATGTCATTATACATAATTTACTCTCTCTCTCCTCTGACACAATTAACTGGTTAATCTGCATTTCATTGCAGATGCTCAGGGGAACCTTCTTGGATAGTTTTGATCTAGTATTAAAGACAGTTTATTTAAGTGATTTCTAATGCCATGTGTGTATATATCTCTCTGTGTGCAAATGCAGTGTTTGATTGGTTTATAACTCTAGGTATGTCTTGCTCAGTGATTTTAGCCTCATGAAGGGATCATATACATGAAAATGACAAAACATATAGTGCTTTTAAATGCTACTCTGGTAACTCTCAAACTTTAGACTGCCCAAGTGTCAGGGAGAGAAGTTTGTTTGAAATGCAGTTTCAAGGGACTCCAACCCAGAGAGTCTGTTTCACTCAGTCTATGGTAAGATACAAAAGTATACTTTTTAAAAGGAGCATCCCAGGTGGTTCTGACATGGGGTGATCTGTTTACCACCATCCTGAGAAAGAAAGACTGACACAGGCCAGTGCTTTTCCGTTTTTAATGTCTATACAGATCTTCTGAAGGTCTTGTTTAAATGCAGATTCTTAGTCTGTAGACCTGGGTGGGACCTAAGATTCTGCATTTTGGTTGCTTTTTCAGATTGCATGTGGGAATTATATGTGATTTGGAAAAAGGAAAAAAAAAAGCCTAGTCTCATCCTCAGGTATTCTGATGTAGAAAGTTGGAAGTAGGACCTTTCATCTATAGTTTTAAAGAGTTTGAGACTCTTTAAAATTAAATAGTAATCTCTTAAATATTTAAACATAGCCTACTCATTTGTAATATATCATTTGCTCTGTGTTTCCTAAGGATAAAGACTGTGAGCTACTCATTAAGGACAAGAAAAAAGCCTGCTGGATCCCTGGTCCTATGTTGCCTGGAAGAATCTATTTAAAAAAAAAAAAACTTCCCCCAATTTGATTGCGGGAAGCTCCTCTAGATTGGGGACATAGGGTTATCATTTTTTCTTAGAGCTTTGCAGTGCTAATAGTTATGCAATATATATTTTTAAGAAAGAAGGAGAGAATGAGGGAGGATCCCAGAGAGCTGGTCCTGAAATCTGCACTAGAGGATAAGCTTAGAGCTCAGTGAGAGGCCCTAATTTTGAATAAGTAACTCCAACTGCGTAAGATGGACTTTTAAACAAGGCTGATTCATTTAAACCCTTATCAAAGGTATTTGTTCATAATATTTACAATAGCAACAAACATTTATTTAGGGCTTCTTATAGATCAGGCCCTTTTTTAACCACTTTATATATGTATTAACTCATTTAATACAGCAATCTTGTAAGAGTCGCTTCTAGTATCCTCATTTTACAAATGAAGAAACTGAGGAAAAGGTAGTCACTGGCTCATAGTTACACAGTTGAAAAGTGCTTATTGGCTGGAGATTGGTGGCTAGGATGAGTCCTGTGTTTACTCATTCAAAGAGATTCTTCTTAAATCACTGCTGAACTACTAAATTCTTCTACTACTTGTTATTTCAACAGATATGTCATGCTCCATAAGAGAATTGGTCTTAACCACTCTGGCATTCTGCCACTGTTCTAACTAGGATGGTGCCCTGTTCCCTTAGTGGAAAGAATGAGTAAACTAAATCCAGGTCCAATGAGGTACATTCTACTGCTACCTTGCAACAGAGAACTGTTGCATTGTGAAGTAGCACAAAAATTGGAAAGAAGAAAAATGCTGAGAACTTAAAAGAGTTCAGGAACTAATACTTAGGAGACTTAAAGAATCTTTTACAGACTTTTGATCTCTTCAGTTGCAGACACAGACCCCAAAAAGCGTTTCTTGAAAATCATATCTTAAATGATGTATTCCTTTAAACATTGGGAAGTTCTCATTATAAGGCTGTAAGTAAAAGGATGCACACACACACAAACACACACACACACACACATGCACATACACACACAAACTTAAAATTAATCCTTTGGCAATGGATATGTTTTTCAGAGAAGCTGATGTTACTACAGAAAAAGGAAATATAGTTCAAAAAACAGAAAGATTGTCTTGAAATATACAATGCCTAGGGAGAGCAATTTAGGTCAAGCAAGTTTTATTGGAAAAGCTGGTACAGTTGAGGAGGAGAAGTCAGGGAATACAGGAATAGAGGTGTGACTAATTGAATGGCCATTGGACTGAAAGTCAAGCAAACCTGTATTTTAGTCCTGATTGTGCCAGGAACTTCAGGGATTTGAGAGGAAGTCATTTAATCTCTCTGAGTCACAGTTTTAATATTACAAAACAAGAGAGCTGAATGCGATCTGTTTTCACATTTAACATCGTGTCATTCTGTGATATGAGAAAGGCAAGGCAGAGACAATGGGGAAAAAATTGCATTCTCACAATCTTCCCAGCTCTCTCCATCTACTTTGTTTAGGTATGAACTCCTAGCAAGATTTTGGTATTCAACAACATATGCAAGAAGAGCATCAGGCATTTTCATCCCAACTGGTTTTCTAATTCTTTCCTTATATATTGAAAGTAATTTTACAAATTAAAATGTTGTGCTAAGTCACAAAAGTTCAGAGAGAAAATGATAACTTTCACATATGAAAAGACACCAGGATTGAAAATGTGTATACCTTTATTTATTCATTCACCCATCCACTTGTTTAATCAACCATATTTATTGAGTACATACTATATTTCAGGCATCTTCTAGTTCCTGGTGTATATATGTATATATATATGTATATATACATATGTACATATATATATATATATACACACATATATGTTGGGCATCCCTAATCTGAAAATTTGAGTGGAAGTGCTCCAAAACTCCAAATTTTTGAGCACAAACATGAAACAAGTAGAAAATTTCCTACTTGACCTCATGTGATGGGTCACAGTCAAAATGCAGGTACACAATGCACAGTTTACTCAGAATTAACAAGAGAAAAAAGAATTTCCCAGCCCCTTTCGGCTGTGATGTATCTTTTTCTTGAACACCCAGATTTTCCCATGAAAGCAAGTCCACAAAAGGTAAAAAATGGCACCTGTGCAGGATGAATGAACCTATAGCAGATTCGCCACTCTGCCTCCATGGGGCCAAGATTTATGTGTATTTCTCTGTGTGTGTCTTTTTTTGTTTTTTGGGGTTTTTTTGGTTTTGTTTTTGTTTTGCTTTTTCTCTACTCTGTGATGTAAATATACTGTTGAAAATATCAAAAAGGTCTGCAGATACTTATGGGTAACAGTGATAAGAAAAAAAAGGAAGCATTTATGTATACTTATAACACAGAAAGTCAAGCTTTTGGATAAATTGAACAGTGGTATAGGTATAAAATGTCTGATAGAAGAGTATGGTGTTGAGGCCAGGCGCAGTGGCTCATGCCTGTAATTCCAGCACTTTGGGAAGCTGAGGCAGGTGGATCACCTGAGGTTGGGAGTTTGAGACCAGCTTGGCCAACAAGGTGAAACCCTGTCTCTACCAAAAACAGAAAAATTAGCTGGGTGTGGAGGCACGTGCCTGTAATCCCAGCTACTTGGGAGGCTGAGGCAGGAAAATTGCTTGAACCTGGGAGGCAGAGGTTGTAGTGAGCTGAGATCACATCACTGCACTCCAGCCTGGGCAACAGAGTGAGTCTCCATCTCAAAAAAGAAACAATAAAAAAAGAGTATGGTGTTGAAATGACCACCATATATGACTCAAAGAAACAGAAGCATAAACTGTTGAAGTCCTATGCTGAAGTTAATGAAAAATGTAAAAAAACACTCCACAAAGCTACAAATGAAGATCTCAACTGTGTATTGAAAAAGTGGATCCATCAGTATCACAAAGAACACATGCCACTTAACGGTATGCTGATCATGAAACAGGAAAAGATCTATCACGATGAACTGAAAATTTAAAAGAACTGTGAATATGCATAGTTCTTTGGCATAAATTTAAGAAAAAACATGACATTAAATTTTCAAATATTTGTAGTGACAAAACATCTGCTGATCAGAAAGCAGCAGAGAAATTTATTGATGAGTTTGCCAAGATCATCACTGATAAAAAATCTCACACTAGATCAAGTCTATAGTGCTGATGAAACATCACTGTTTCGGCATTATTGCTTCAGAAAGACACTGACTTCAGCTGATGAGACAGGCCTTGTGGGAAATCAGGATACCAAGGACAGGATAATTGTGCTGGGATGTGCTAATGCAGCAGGCACACACAAATGTAAACCTGCTGTAATAGGCAAAAGCTTGAATTCTCACTATTTTCAAAGAGTAAATTTCTTACTAGTCCATTATCATGCTAACAAAAGGCATGGGTCACCAGGGACATCTTTTCTGATTGTTTTCACAACATTTTGTAGCAATGGCTCATGCTCACTGCAGGGAAGCTGGACTGGATGAAGGCTGCAAGATTTTGTTATTCCTTGACAACTTTTATGCTTATTCTTCAGCTAAAATTCTCATCAAAAGTAATATTTATTCCATGTGCTTTTCCCCAAATATGACTTTATTAATTTAGCCATGTAAGAATGGTGTCCTTAGATCAATGAAGTGTAAATATAACACATTTTCGTAAACAGCATGTTATCAGCAGTGAACATAGGTGTGGGTGTTTCACATAAAGGATGTTGTATATGCTATTGCCAATGCTTGTAATGCAGTAATTAAGACAGTTGTGCATACCTGGCATAACCGCTGTCCTGCAACTATGTTCAGTAAGGATTATAAATAAAGTGACTTTGAATGATTCTGTATGTCAGATGAGAAGAAAAAAGATGTCTGACCGTACATACGCAAAAAAAAGTACCTTCAGAGTCCATCAGTAAGTTGGAAGAAGTTGATACTGAAGAAATTTTTAACACTGATAATGAGGCTCCAATTGTTCATTTATTAACCAATGGTGAAATAGCTGAAATGGTTCTGAATCAAGGTGATTGTGATAATAGCAATAATGACGATGGTGGTTAACACTGTAAAGATGTTGTCAGGGGCCAGATCAGGCAGGTCTTGCAGGCCAAGGTGAAAAATTTAGATTTTATGCAAAACACAATGGAAAGCGAGTAAAGGATCTTAAGAGAGGAATAATATGACCATTAGGGTTTAAAAAGGCCACTCTGGTAGCATGGGAGAATAAATTTGAGAGATGCCAGAGGGAAAGCTGGATCTTGGAAGGAAGCTGTTACAGTAGTTTATGGAGTGATAATGATGGTTGCATTAGACTAATGGATGAATTTTAGATAAATTTTTAACTAAAAGATTTCCTGGTTTGTAGGTTGGCAATGAAGGAAAGTAAGAAATTAAAGTTGATACTCAGTATTCTGCCTTAGGCCAGCCAGTGGATAGTGGTGCTGAGAGATGGGAACACTCAGAGAGGGGCAGAAGGAAGGACGCATTTCAGGGTTCTAGTTGGACATGGTACTTTAGTGATATCCATGAGACATCTAGGTGGGGATGGAAGATGAATACAGGAAATGTACCTTTAAGGAGAGGCTCGGGCAAGAGATAATAATTTAGGAGTTGTCTGCATATACATGGTATTTAACGCCAAGAGAAGGGATGAGTTTAGACATGGAAAGAATGTAGAGATAGCAAAGGATACCAGGTCATTGTAGGAAGGTATGGTCTTGCCAGAGAAGGAAGGCAATATTAAAGCACAACCTCCTTTGAGCACCCTTGGAGCTTGTAACACTCAAGAAACATGCGCATTTAGTCAAACAGGAGATTTTCTGGGGTTGAGGGGGAAACACATTTTTCTTTATTCAACATTGAAAACTTAGGGAGTTTCAACTTTTGTATGTGAAGTGAGCTGATCAGCACCAAACGTGGTGAGGAGAAAAGTGAGTTTCTCAAGTTTTGTAAGAGGACAGGACAAGACAAAAACAGCTTGTGCCCCAGAAGTTCTCCTTGTCTAAGAGCCCACAGCAGGAATGTATAATTGTTAAGAAGCCAGCTAAGAAGCCAGCTGTTGAGCTCAGAAAGACAGGTTCAAAGCTCATCTCCACTATTATCAAGGAGAATGGGAGAGAAAAAAATCCCCGAATAAACTTGTTTTCTAAGGGGAAAAATAAGTCATTTTATTCGTATATGCCTTCTACAATATAAGCTTTTATTTCATATATGTGTGCATATCTATTGAAATAACAAATAATTTTCAGCTAGAAAAATTGTGGCTTTTTTTTAATCAACTAAGGAAATCCCACTTGTATTTTTAAAGGAAAATCTAGATTATTTGAGATGAGATAAGAAGGCATAAAAGGGATCTTTTACTTTTAACCATAAAGATTCCTTAGATTCTAAACAATAATTACTTTAATTAAAAATCTATAATGTTTACTTATGTTGTAGAAACAGCTCTTGATACATAGCTCCCCTAATCTTAAAGTTATTAAGATTAGAAATACCTTTTTTGGAAAACTGAAAAAGAGATGAGAATGGGAGGCGTTTACTATTTGGGAACCCATAAAGTACTATTTAATACAACAAAATGGTTTACATACTAATTAACTGGGAAGTCTTAACACTAACTTTCTAAACTGAAGGTAGATTTTGTCAAAACTCTGCTAACATTTCCCATCAAACATAAAATAAAATTCAAAGTCCTAACCATGGTCTACGAGACCCAATTTTCCTTGGTCCCATTTGCTTCCCAAATTTCCCGCCACTCCCCTTGCTCATGCAGCCATGCTGACCTTCCTGCTATTCCTAGAACACATCAAATCGAGCTCTTGTCTCCAAGGGCTTGACAGTTGGATTCCCTTTGTCTGGAAGTTTCTTCCCCCTGAAAGTTACCTGGCTCACTCCTTCACTTAAGACAGATCATGGATCTCTGCTTGAATCTCACCTTCAAGAGATCTGAAAGAGTGGCTTTGTCATTCTTTATGTATTCTCTTACTGTGCTTTACTGAAGTATTATAATTTTTAAAAATGTCGGGTTTGTTAGATGAAAGTGGATTTGAGAGTCCTATGTGTTATGATTTTTATGATTCCCAGTTTGCAGGTTGCCGAAGAGGAAGGTATAATGATAGCTTCCTTGACCTAAATGTCGGTTTAATAAACATGTGTCTATCTTGTAGAAAATAATGTAGTAGGTTATGTGAGAGTTACAAGAATGTAAGAATAAAACATTTGTTTTCTCCAAAGAATTTACTGCAGTCATAAGGCCAGACACAAATAATTCTCCCAATCAAATCCCTTGTGGGAAATTCTTGATGTTAGTTGATTTCTAATTTGCCACAACTCAACTTTCCTGCCTTTAATGGTCAAATTTATTTTAATTGGACTTTATAGTAATAACCAAAAACTTACTTGTTACACTGAAATAATACAACTAATCCTGGAACCCTAAAGTCCACACCCTTTTTTAGCTAATTGGTGCCACTAAAGTAAACAATTTTGAAAAATGAAAAAGATGCTAATTGCCTTGATGCACCATCAGACCACATGAATCTTCAGAATCAAGCAAGCATTTCTGCAAAGGCAACGTTTTCTCCCAACATGCTTAAGATTAGGCGTGATGAGGATTTGAAAGGGGATTTTAGCACTATGGTTTTGTGGCTTTACCAACAGTTGACCTTTGGCAGGTATCAAGATCATATTATGCTTAAAACAAGGTGGGATGAGGTCTTTCAGCAACCTCAGGACTTCCCGTTTCTATATATGTGAATGAGAATTTCTTCCGCCACAGAATATTCAAGACACAAGGAATTGGAGGTAAGAGTTGATTTTAGGAAAAGGAGGTGAAGTAGATGGCAGGCAAGAGAAGAAGCTTTTATAGAGAAGCCTTCCTTGAGAAAAGTAAATGAAGATGAGGGCAAGAAACAGTGGCTTCAGAGCTGCACGCTAATGGAAGTCAGCCCCTACCTGGGAAGTAGTGGTAATTTCTGGGACATAAAATCAGAAAGTCATCATACATTTGAATGAAGGACCAGAGAGGAAAAAAATAATTGTCTTCAGTATTAGTATGATCCAAAATGGAGTAAAAACTATTTGCAAGTATATTATTGAAACTGCAAATCACAGTAGACCTATAAAATTTCCTGTAAGCAAGAATTGGTAAGTAACAATTCATAACACTATGTCTATTATTTACCACATTACAATGTGTGAAATGTTACTGATATTTTTTCCTGTCATTATTTTTCCAAGTATGTGAAACATTTATAGTTGTTTTTATAGGTTCACTTACATGCTAGTCCTCTAATCCAAATTCTTTAACTGAATTTAAGGGGATTTTAGTAATTTTGTTAACTCTGCAGATGCTGGGGAAGGATTGTCGTATAACATGATACAGAATGTGATGAATGCTATTATGTACCTCTTGTGAGTATCTACTGGGTTTTCATCATCTCTGTATCCCTAGAGCCTAGCACAGTTCTCTTGGCAAGTATTGAGATCTCAAAGTCTGTTGAATTGAATTGGAGAAAATAATCAAGGACTATAGGCACTCCTGGAACTTTTGTGGGTAGAGTTTATTATAAATTAGTGCATGGAGTTGCGTAGGAGGTGGAGAGAGGCTTAATAGGTGAAAACACTGGTTCTGGAGTTAGATAGACCAGAGTACAAATTCTGGTTATGCTACTCACTAGCTATAAAGAACTCTGAGCCTGTTTTCTCATCTGTAAAGAGGGATAATATTATTTTTGTTCTAAGATTGCTGTAAGGGTTAAATGAGATGCTGCTAAGGTGCTTAGCATTACAGATGGTATATAAAAAGAGTTCAGTATATAGTAGGTATTATTACTGTTAAAATTTTACTGTTATTTTTTATTTTTCCCAAAGGAGACTTACATTTAGAGATTTAGTGCTAAAATACCTTTTTGGGTCCATTAAATGTTTAGAGACATTGGCTGCTGAGAGTTGAAATCCTGGGCCCTTCCCCAGCCAAACTGTCTTCTACGTTAAGAATAAGACAGTGTAGAAAAGTCTTGGGATATCAAAAGGTAAACTGAGGCATGGTTAAGCTCAAAAGAATTTATTTGAGCAAATACCGATTCAGGAATTGGACAGCTGTGGTTTGCAGGCTTTTTGGAGGGAATGCAAGGAGAAGGCTTTTATAGGGTGAAAAAGGGAGTAAAGCAAAGAAAATATTTGATTGGTTGCAGTTATACAGTTGCTTTATTTGGTCGATTCTGCTGGAAAGTCTCTATGTAAGTTAGGCTTCTGATTAGTTAACTTGGTTTCATTTTTCTTTAATATAGGGATTTATAAGAAATAGCTGAAGTTAAGTTTTGCTTATGTTTGCAAACTGAGCAAGGTTAAGGTCACTTATGAGGTCTAAATGGATTTGTCTGGCCCAGAGATTCTTCAAGCCTGGTCTCCATTATAACTTACTTTAACAGAAATATATGCCAGTTCCTATTGCTGGTGTGTTGGAGCAGGCTGGAGCTGGCTTGAGTCAGCTTGAACTGGTTTGTGAAAGCCAATTTTGCTGAACTCTGAGTTCGGTGCTCTCTCTTTTGTAGGTTGAAACTAGCCAGGTGGGAGTGGTTACACCAATGAAATGGAAGAAGACCACAAAGGTTTTCTTTCTTTCTTTTTTTTTCTCTTACTCCCTCCTTTTGTAGAACTGGATGTTACCTAGTTATGGGCACCCTACTGCCTTCTCTCTTCTCTGTGAATACCTCTGTGGTGGTCTGAGGTAGTAGGGGAACATCAGGGCTTCTGATTTGCCATTTTCTAGCAGCCAGAACCCACTCTTCCTCCACCCTTCCTCCTCGCTGGAGGTGAAGGCTCTTCTGCTTTCCCCTGGTCCTCATGACCTCAGAGTTTCTGATGTCCTGGAGTCAGAAGTGTGGCAATGGGGTTTTTTTAGCTTCCTGGCAAGGAACATAACTTCATGTTCTCAAACAGACCTTTCAGGATAAAGAGTAGAAAACATAGATCAATATGTGCCCTGCTTCTATTTCCCCTTCTGCTATCGTTCATGAGGAACTATGACTTCTCTACATGTTCCAGCCAGTGGTGGGACCTTCCTCCATATTACACAGAGACTGAGTGGGCCTAGAACAGCCTTTAAAAAATTATTGCGACTTTTTTATTTGTCTGAAAGAAGACATTTCCTAAGGAATTTATAAAATACAGTATGTGAAGAGTGAGTTATCAGAAACAAAGGCTTGGGATTAATTATAGAAATCAAATTAAACCCAATAGGTTTTTATTATCATTCTCCAAGGTTTCTTAACTTGAAGAGAAAGAAAAACATCTTCCTTCCTTTTCTGAGAAGACATTTCGTGAATCACAAGGCTCTTTACCGGAATCATTTTGCTCCAAAACCTACAAATCCTTCTCAGAAATTTTCATGGAACATTTTAAGTGAGGGGAGCTTGTAGCATGGAGATGGCTAATAAACAGTGAACCAATTCCTCTGAGCCACAGGCAAAGTTCTACACAGTCTTTCCTTAGATTGGGAATTACAGAAGCTCCACTATACTTTAGGGAAAACAACACTAAAAAGTGGGGGTAATTTGGGGGAAGCTTTGCTTTTAAAGACATCCATAGTGGTACAAGTTGTTCAGATGTTTCTACATTATTAAAATAATAACAAATATTTTTTCAGCTGTGATATCTATTGTACTTAGAGCAGTGCAAAATATTATTAAGTAATACATACAGTTAATCATCAACATGCTGATTATTTTAGTTAATCATCAACATACCGGACGCGTCATATTCTACCCATGGATGCTTCTTAAATTTTAGTGCCTGGGCAAGTAAGATGGAAGTGAACAGAGTGAAACCTTACCTCCAAATTCTTCGCTCCTTTTAAAGACAAACATGTGGGAAGGCAAAAGGACACAAAAAATTTTTCCTAATGTTCCATTATTCCAGAGTTTTGAATGCTCCTTAGCTAATGTGAGTTTAAAAGCTGCAATGTTACATTAAATTTTTACTTCCATTATGGGGGGCTTGTTTCTTTTACCTTTGCAGAGATTCTCAACCCTCACTGTGCATCAGAATCACCAGGGAAATTTAAAGAGCACTAATGCCCCAATCCTATTCTTACAGATTCTTATTTAACTGGTCAATAGTGGGGCCTGGGTCGTGTTTTAAACATTAAGTTGGTGCAAACATGATTGCAATATTTAGCCAAGATTGAGAACCACTGAGGCGAAATATTGTCCTGGTCCTTACATGATCGATTACCTTCTAAACATCAACCCCTTTCCTAGCCTCACTTCCCAGCCAGATCAGATGAATCCGTGTGTCAACCAACAAATGACTTTTATCCATGTTCTGGGTGCTTGACCTTATGGAAGCCTAACTTCAGGAGGGTTGCAGTCTAGTTAAGGAGACTACATTTAACCCACTAGCTCATTTAAGGCCAATGAGCTGCTTGAGGTTCTGTATATTTCCTGCTGCAGGTAGGAAAGATGAAAGAGATTTCTTGGAGATGAACCATGAGATGGGCCTTGAAGAATAGATAGCACAATTTAAAAGATAAGGATGGCAAGCCAGTAGCCCAAACATAGAAGTGAGGAAATTGACCTGACCAGAGATGGGAGAGCTTGCAGAACAGCAGTGGTTTATACACAGTTGGCCCACTGAGGGGCACTTTAAAAACCAGGTAAAAGTCACAGATACCTCACTCTCTAGGAACTTGGGCACATGACACCCAATTTCAATACCAATTAGTGCAATTTAAAAAGATAAAACAAGATTATGTGAGAGAGAGAAAGTTCCTGGGCTGGGAGGCTGAGTGGTCAGGGAAGTCCTCTCTGAGGAGGTGATTCATGGGCTGATACTTGATCTGGCCTAGCAGGAAGCCCGCCATATAGGTCACATGCAAGTGTAAAGGCCAGAAGACAGAAATGAACCTGGAATGCCCCAGAAATCACCACAAAGTTGTGAGCAAAAGGGAGATTGATAGATGAGGCTGAAGAGAAAAGTTAGTCAGTGGGCCCTATTAATCCTGTGTCTTAGCTTTTCAGGTTGTCCAGAGCACGGCTCTAGGGAGTGCTGTTCACAGGTTAGCCCATGGGAACTCATGCACCCTGCTGGTAAATACTCCTTCTCTTCAATCTCCTCCTCACCTACTAGTCTGTTTTCCTCTGTGCCTTCACTGAAATCTGGCTTTTCCTGGGCATTATGACACCTTCTCTTATGGTGGCTGCTGATTCAGTCTACTTCTTGGTCACCATTGTTTTTTGACTATGGTTCAATTTCTTACTTGAAATCTTTGCTTATAGCCCTTTCTCTATATTCTCCCTTCTGTCCACTGTATTCCAGGACCCACTTCCACCTCCCTGGAACACAAGTTCCCCTTTCTTTCTGTCCCCCGGGGTCATCCTCAGTGACCTTAACATCCATAAGCCTCATTCTCCCTTCTTGACCTGTGTTTCTACTCCAAATCAGATACCCAACAAGGCCACCCTTGACTTCTCATCCCTAGACAGAGTTTATCTGTAACATGTCTCTGATAACTTCTAAACTGGTTACTTTTCTAATAGACCACATGTATGAACTGTGCTCTGATCCTTCTCTGTGTTTCTATTTGCTTGTCTCTCTCTTTTTGCAAGTTCATTTGTCTTTATCTGGCTTACATATGATGCCCATTAAGACTGAATTTAATGGTAAACCACTCTCCTCTCATTTCTCTTGCCTGACAGACATGTTTCCTAATCCTTGCTCTTGGCCTCTTCACTTTCTGTACTCTTCCCTCATCTAGGTTTGCTGAAGAAAATCACAAACTTACATGGCAGGCTCAGTCAACTCTATCTTCTTACTGTGTTTCTACAACCTGGTTTTCAAAGCCATTTTATATTTTTATTCATTTCATGTAGACAGTTTTAATTATGATGGTCCAAAATCTTCCCCATCATGCTCAAAAGTCTCATCTACCCTTGTCTCAATCACATCTCCTGTCATTAATCCATTCATCTATTTAAATGTCAATGCTATTTATTTAGTTATTGGATTAGTCTGTTCTCATGCTGCTAATAAAGATATACCCAAGACTGGGTAATTTATAAAGGAAGAAGTTTAATTGACTCACAATTCCTCATGGGTGAGAAGGCCTCACAATCTGGCAAAAGGCAAATGAGGAGCAAAGTCAACCATGGCAGCTGGCAGAAGAGAGCTTGTGTAGGGGAACTCCCCTGTATAAAACTATCAGATCTAGTGAGACTTATTCGCTATCATGAGAACAGCACAGGAAAGACCCACCCCTATGATTCAATTACTTCCCACTGGGTCCCTCCCATGACATGTGGGAATTATAGGAGCTACAATTCAAGATGAGATTTGGGTGGAGACACAGCCAAACCATATTAGTTATCTAGCTATATCTATTTATTTATGACAAATATATAGTAGTATAATGAATGAAGATCAAACCTCTGACTTTCTGGCAAAAATTTCAGTCAGTCTAAAGTTCTTTCCATCCATGTAGCTCTCTTTTCTCCCTTGCTTTTGCCTTAGAGCCAGAATTTTCCTTCTATGTAGGAGGCTAATGCTTCCATCTTAATGCTCTCTATCCTATCATCTCTTCACTCTCTTTGATCAATTATCTACCCTCTCATAACCACTCCTGTCCATCTTCATTGGCCCCTTATGCTTTAATAATTATAAGAGTAGCTAACATTAATTGAGGGTTTACTCTGACTCAGATCTGAGCTAAGTGCTTCATCTACACAGTTACATTTAATTCTTTCTGAAACTCATAAAGAAGGCATGATTATCAAAAGCAGAAGGAAACTTAGCATGAAGAGTCTAGGTAAGTTGTCCAAATAACATAGCTGTTAAGTCACAGAGTTGAGATTGGAACCCAGAGAGTTTGTTTCCAGAGCCTGGATTTGTAACCACTTGATGACACCACTTTGCCTACTAACGTGTGGAACGTTGGCTGGACACTGCTGCCCCCCTCTTTGAAGTCTCTAGCTTTCACTAACAGCTTTTTCACTGCCAAACTGACTACAATTCCTCTCCAATTGCATCCTCTAATTCTTCATAGACAATGTGCTCAGGCCTCTGTATTCTTCCTTCAGCCCCATCACTGTATGAAAATTGGCCTCTGCGTGGCTGCTAATGATCACATTCAGTGATCTTTCTGTCTTTCTTCTTGAAACTTTCACTTCTTTGCCTTTGAGTCTTACGTTTTTCTGTTTCTTCTGCAGACTCTCTGATGACACTTCTTATCTCTTGGTGGATATTGCTGATTCCAGGTCAGGTTGGAGAAGGAGTCTAGATGTATAACCAGTATAACCAGCAAGTCAGTGCCACAAGTGGACAGATCAATATCCCGAGTATAGACTGTAGCTTAATTCTGGACACAAATATCAAATGCGAAGTCTTGTAGTCAGAAGACATTTCGAAGGCTGATTTTTAAGACTAAAGTGATTGGAGATAGAATGTACGCATTCTGCAGTCATTCCCCTTGATTTGACTCTTGGCTATGCCAGTTGTGAACTATGTCGCTTTGGGCAAGGAAGACAACTTCCCTTAGTTTCATCTGTGCAAAACAGGTATATTAATACTACTTTAGAGGGTTGTTGTGAGGATTAAAGTAGAATAACTGAGCTACTCAATAACTGTTAGCTCATCTTATAATTTCTCCCTTCTCTTATTTACTCACTAAGTACATATTGAATGCCTACCATGTGCCAGGCACTATGTTATGGGGGTGCAATGATGAATCAGTACAGACAAAATGTAGCCTCATGTAGTCACAGTGCCCTTATATAGCTTACAGTCTAGCTGGGGAGACGGCTGTTAATAACACACATACCTTTATTTAGATCAACGGTGTGGATAAGACAGTGGTAGGAGATGAAGTTTTAAAAACAGCATATGGAATACGTGAGATTGAAAGAATTGTGTGCAATAGTCTTGGTGAGAATGATGAAGATCTGAAGCAGTACTTTAGCAGTGAGGATGGACAGAAGGGTTCTGAGACTATTAGGGGATAGAGTTATTATAATAATTTCCCAAGTGTGTTTCTTCTACACCCAGGGTGCCCCCAAATTACAGAGCTTAAGGGGTTAAAAGGGGTTTATGATAGCTTTTCCAGCAACCCAAATGGACAACCTCTTCTCTTTCTCATACCTGGCTTGTGAACCAGCACTTTCTATTGGACTTCCCTTCTGCCCGCTGTCAGTGCTTTTCTTACGCTGCGCTGCCCCCTAGTGGAAACCGCAAGTTCATAACAGCATGGAGTCTTCAGCTGTTAGTGCGACTCTCACATTAAATTATAGTCATGCACCACATGATGTCACGATCAGCAATGAACAGCATATACAGCAGTGTTCCTATAAGATTATAATGGAGCTGCCCTATACAGGTGTACCGTTTTATCTTTTACGCTATATTTTTACTGTATATTTTTATATGTTCACCTATGTTTAGATGCACAAATACAATTGTGTTACAACTGCCTATAGTATTCTGTACAGTAACATGCTGTATAGGTTTTTAGCCTAGAAGCCACAGGCTATACCATATTAGTAATAGGCTCTACCATCTAGGTTTGTGTAAGTACACTCTGTGATGTTCCCACAATGACAAAATCACCTAACAACACATTTCTCAGAACGTATCCCTGTTGTGAAGTGAAGCATGACTGTACTTGTGCATCTCAACCGAGAAGGAAGACACTTAGCTTCCTGGTAACTCTGTGTCTTGGATCTAGGAAGCCTAAGAAAGACTAAAGATAGGGTTAGTATTTCACATAATATTGCTCAAATGGGGTTGAGAAAGCCCTCAAAAGCACTGAGTGACTCTTGCAGAACAACTCCCCATCTTTTCCTCTTCTTCTTTTTAGTTAGCTCTTAGTAAAGACTCTGAGAAGCCTAAGCAGAGAGCTCCTGGAGGTCTATGTTACCAGTCAGGTAACATAGATGAGTGAAGAGAACCAGTGTAATGTGATGGTGAGTGGTGGGGACTGTGGAGAATTGGAGTCACTGCCACTAAGCACCAGTTATTTGGTATCCTACAGGAATATGGGCCCAGTGTTAGCAAAACTTTCTTTTTTCTTTCTTTCTTTTTTTTTTTTTCTTTTTTTGAGGCAGAGTTTCTCTGTGTCGCCCAGGCTGGAATGAAGTGGCGCGATATCGGCTCACTGCCGAATCAAGCGATTCTCCTGTCTCAGCCTCCAGAGTAGCTGGGATTATAGGCACCAGACACCATGCCCTGCTAATTTTTTTACTTTTGTATTTTTAATGGGGATGGGGTTTCTCCATGTTGGCCAGGCTGATCTCAAACTCCTGACCTCAGGTGATCCCCCCACCTCGGCTTCCCAAAGTGCTAGGATTACAGGCGTAAGCCATCGCGCCCGGCCAAAACTTTCCATTTTTAAAGAGAAGCTGGAAAGCCAGATTAATACATGAAATATTCTAGTTTTTTTAATGTTGTTAAGTTATTTAAATATTTGAGAAAAGAGAAAAAGAGCTCTAAAGCCACTTGTTTCTAAGCTATTCATGGTAGACCACCAATTTCCAAATGCTTGATGAGTAGTGCTCACTGCTAATCACTCCATTATTAAATTTTCACTAGTTTATGGCAAAATCTTTTAAAAGGACAATAAAATGAATTTTTCTATAAAGCTAACTAAATCTACCCAATATAAAGAACTGCTTTCCCCCTGGTGATTATATTCTTACATATTTTGTTAAAATATCCTTCATTTATCTTTGTATTTGTTAAAATATCTTTTATGAAATAATAGTATTGTTTTAAATACATTTAATTGGAAAAATTAAGAGTTGGTGACTTAACACTGTCTTGTTGCATTTAGTTTTGTTTTACTTATTTTTGAACCCCAAATGACTGGGCATTGCTGCTAGGACAATGGCAAGTCACTGAAGGTTTTATTTAAGCACTATTGTGTTGACATAACCCTGGACTCCAGCAGTGATGTGGAAGATTTGTTGGTTGAGACTAGAGTCCCAGAAATAATCGAATATGAAAACCCAAGGGAACTTCTGCCTTACTCCTTCATTTAATGACTGAGGACACTGAGATACAGTAGGGAAGTGAATTGTCCACAGTCACCGGGGGAGGTAGTAACAGAGCCACAATTACATCCTGTTTTTCTGACATGAGACAAGTGTTTGAACTGCCCCAGTCCTTTCTGCATCAGCCACACAGTATGCTGAGACACTGAAGTGCCCAACTGTTGGAAAGCTTAGTAAAGGGAAGACTTCAGGATAACAGAATAGGTGATTTGTGAAATTGTGCATTTCTAGTGAAACTTAAAGCCCATGTATCATGTTCATTTCATTTTTAAGGTACGGAAGTTTGCCTTTAATTGCTGCTGAGTTAATTTTCTGTTAGGATGTTTCTTTCATGAGTAGGCCTTTAGGTTTAAGAGTATAACATAATTCACTTATTGTGATATTTGGCTATGTTAGAACCTCAGTTTATTAGCAAATACACCCACTTGACTTTCCCCTTGATACGTCCCAGTTTCCACAGGTGCTTATGTACCTACCCATACCAAAAAATTTTTTTCTTGTCATTTACTCTGTGTATGTGTGTCTCTGTCCTATTTCCCCACTTGACAGATACATTTTACATGGATAAGATAACATATTTTATTCTCTGGTACCTGTGACTGGCACACAGCAGGGATTTGACTTGATTATTAAAGAATGACAGTAGCAATAATGATAACTTTCATACACTAAGCACCATCCATATGCCAGGTATTACTCTAAATGCGTTTTAAAAAACATCATCTGAAGATTAGTCTAAAAATATTTAGTGTTTGCCTCCCATGTGCCGAGTGCTGTGTTGAATGCTGGGGAAATAGCAGTGAATCAAATGGGGTTTACGGCCTGAACCTCAGTGCCTTCCTTCTCAGCACTGCCTCAAACCTCTCCTGATTCATGCTAGCCCTAAATACATGATTGTACATAATTAAGAAAAGAATTACAGTATGTCAGTTGCTGTGAGGGAGAGGTACTGAATGTTGGGAGTAAGAAAAGACTTCTTGGATAAAATGAAAATTAAATTATGACATGAAGGGTGAGCTAGGTGTTATTCAGAAGAAAGGCAGGTGGTGTGTTTTATGCAGAGGGGGTATTCAGGGCAGAGGCCCAGATGGAAGGTACCAAACATGGTTTGGTTCAACCAAACTTTGAAGAACAGAAGTCGAGAAAGGCTGGAGCAGAGGAGGGAAAGAGGAAAAGATCATGCTACCTGAAATCTTGCTATTAAACTCCCATGGTGCCTTGTGAAGCTCTGTACAATGCTTTTTATAAACAGCATCTAATCAAGTGTAGTTAACCATATAATTTGTTATTTGTATATTATTTGCCTAAAAAACTGTCTTTTCTGCTCTGTTGAGCTCCTTGAATACAGAGTGCTATGTAGGTCTTATTTCATCACTAGTGCTGCCCTAAACTCCTCCCCATATGTTTGTTTTCTATTTTATCTTTAGTAAAGATAAAGATAAAGACATTTTATCTTTAGTAAAGATAAAGATAAAGACATTTTATCTTTAGTAAAGATAAAGATAAAGGTATTTTATCTTTAGTAAAGATAAAGGTATTTTATCATTAGTAAAGATAAAGATAAAGGTATTTTGTCTTTAGTAAAGATAAAGATAAAGGTATTTTGTCTTTAGTAAAGATAAAGATAAAGGTATTTTGTCTTTAGTAAAGATAAAGATAAAGGTATTTTGTCTTTAGTAAAGATAAAGATAAAAGTATTTTGTCTTTAGTAAAGATAAAGATAAAAGTATTTTGTCTTTAGTAAAGATAAAGATAAAGGTATTTTGTCTTTAGTAAAGAAAATGAATGCTTTTCCGACAGGCCCACCTACCTGTAAGCACTATACATAGTTTCCTTACTGAGTTGAATTTGTAGTATTTCATTTATTTATTCATCCATTTGATGGACATAAGTGTGTGCCAAGAAAACTTAGGAAAATGTAGGAGGTTCCTCATGGGCTAATTCTTGATCTAGACTTAAAGCTGGGCATAACCGAGACCAAAAAATCTCACCTACAAAGCAATATATTACAATTTTAAAACATTTAAATTTTAATGTATTGGGTTATGACTTTTTTTCCTTTTTGTGGTTTAATTATGCCAGTATTTCAAAACCTGCTTTTGTTTTTCCCGACCCAGCCCATCTGCCAAGCAGCGTATCAGAATGACTTTGGACAAGTGTGGCGGTGGGTGAAAGAAGACAGCAGCTATGCCAACGTTCAAGATGGCTTTAATGGAGACACGCCCCTGATCTGTGCTTGCCGGCGAGGGCATGTGAGAATCGTTTCCTTCCTTTTAAGAAGAAATGCTAATGTCAACCTCAAAAACCAGGTGAGGTCATGACACGAATGGAGAGTGTAATTGTTCATGATAATTCTTTTCTCCTTGAATCACTAGAAGTGGTGCATGTCATTTTTTAAATTGCTTGCAGCTCCTAATATGAACAATTATCTTAGTCTACTTTAGAAAGACTGACACATACCAAGGACATTTTATTAGGCTAAACAGCAAAATAAAACATAGTTCAATCAGCAGGCATAATTTGTGATAAATTATGTCTTTTTACCTCTGGTTCACTTATTTGGCTGGATAGAGCTTCTTTCTTTTCCTTCCTCCTCTCTTCATCCTCCTCTTTCTTCCTCTCCCCTCTTTCTCGTTACTAACACAGAAGCAATGGCAAAGATTTCTTGGAAAAGAAATGCTGTTTCATTAGTTAGATTTTTACCTGCTGTATTAATGTCCTGATCTCCAGAGGATCCTATAGTGTTCTTGTAGAATGAAAGAGTACTATTGAGAAATTTACCAAGGACAAATAAGCTCATGAACCAGAGGTTACTTGAAGTCACACAAAAAGATGTAAAGAATATATTTAAAGATGCAATATTAGCTACTTTGGAGCCTTCAGGACCAAGAAAGAGAAGAATATGTGTGTATTGCTGTGAAAATCCTTGTGGAGCCCTTTCTGAACATCTAGCATTTGCATCGTAGTGAAGGCAATATTTAAATTACACTGAATAAATATTAAGCCATTTTTTTGCAATCATTATGACTGTCCTGTACCCACTCATATGCATTCAAGGCGAGAAAACACTGGAAATGCCCCCTTGCCCCTTCTAAGTCATTTGGAGACTAGCTCATCAGGAGTAACAATGTATTATCAGAAAATTGATCATTACTGGACTTTTTTATTTGTGCTTACTATTTTTGGTTTGGTTGGAATTAAAAGCAAGTCATGCCTGTGCTGAATGGAACAGATATGCAACATCGTAGACTATAATAGGATCTCTGTAGATCACTGCTGTGAAACCAGATATGTGGAGTTGCAGTGAGTGGTAGTGCCAGAAGACAGATGTCTGTGGGTTCCTGCGCTCTTTTAAGAGGTGCGCTCGTTAGGAAACTGAGGGAGGAGACGTTAGCCCATGGGCAAGGCTGAGGAGACACTTTTATCTCCGCTTTGCAGAAGAGGAGGGCCTCAGCCAGCCTGCTGGGATTTTCTGGTATCATAAAAACCATGAAAAAGACTTTAGTGGATACATTAGATTAACAGATTTTATCAGTAGAAGTTTTTGGTTTGCATTTTCCACTTTCAAATGTTTCTAATGTTAGCATTTAATATTTTTATTTTCTCCAAATATTAATATTTGTACATTAATAATTTGAACCTGTGATTTCTCATGTCTGAAATCTGTTTATAAATTATTTCCAGAAACACTAAACAAACAAACACCTTAAAAACAAACAAACAAACAAAAAGCTCTGCTGGAGATTCAGAAGCACAAGCCTATGGATTCTATTGATAGCAAATTAAATTAAAACATAAAGATCCTTGTTTTTGTCTGTCAAACTGACCAAGATTAAAAAAGAAAACAAATGTTGATCAGAAAGTTTAAGTTATTATTGTCTTATTAGAACACAATTTGGTAGCGCAACATGAAAAGCATTAATACCTTTTATGCCAGGAATTCTATTTTTAGAAATGTAGGCAAAGGACAAATTTGGAAATGTTGACAAAAATTTATGAATGAGCAGGTTCAGGCAAAATTATTTATAAAAATGAAAAGTTTAAAACTTGAAACGGGCCACGTGCAGTGGCTCATGTCTGGAATCCCAGCATTTTGGGAGGCCAAGGTGGAAGGATAGTTTGAGACCAGGAGTTCAAGACCTGCCTAGGCAACATAGCAAGACCCCCGCATCTCTACACAAAATAATAACAAGTAAAAAATTATCCAGGTGTGGTGGCACATGTTTGTAGTCCCAGCTACTTTGGAGGCTGAAGTTGAAGGATCGCTCGAGCCCAGGAAGTCAAGGCTGCAGTGAGCTAGGATTGTGCCACTGCACTCCCGCCTAGGTGGCAAAGCAAGATCCTGTCTCACAGAAAAACAAAAACAAAAACAAAACCCTCAAAAACCATGAAATGTTCAAAAGGCAGGGCTTAGCTAAATACATCAGAGTAGTTCCACTCAATACTAAGCCATGCAGCCATTACAATCATATGTTTAAAAATATTGAATTGCATGGAAAAATGTACATATTCTAAATGTACGTTTCTGAACTGAAAAAAGCAAGATATGATATTGCATATGCAATATCATTCTACATTTCAAAATTCCACATTTATGCATTTAAGAAGACTGGAAGAAAATACAACGAAATGTCAACAGTTAACTCTGGGCCATTTAATAATGGGCAATTTAAAATTCTATCGTTATGTTCCTCTCTAGTTTCTAAAATTTTTTACAGAAAATATAAATGCCTTCATATTAGAAAAACAAAAAGTGTTCTTATTTAGGTACAGTGCCTCGCATAAGTGGAAACTAACCTCCTTTCTTTCTCTTGGGCTCCCTCTCCTCTTACTGATTTGATTGGTATTCCAATTACCACCTTCTGTTTTGCCTTATATTTATTTGTGCATATTTCTGTCCATCTTTGATTATGAGGCCCTAAGAGTTCACATCTCCCACAACCCTTGGAAGCTTACATCTATTACCTGATAAATATTCACATATTTGAAGAATAAAATTGAGTTATATTCATTCTTCTAGACTATGCGCATGAAGGAACATGAAAAACAGCCATGTGGTTAAGAGTTTTCCTATGAACAAACCACAAAATGGATAATCGTACACATGGTAGATGATTAAGGGATAACTATCAATTTTCATAGTAAATTCAGTCCTAAGTTTATATCTCAGTGTATCTTTTTTTCCAAAAACTAAATGGGAATAAGAATCTGTCTTCTGATGAGCTCTGCTGTGTACATTTCACCTTTGTTGACTCCCAGGAGCCCTGCCCTAGCTTTTCCTTTACACTGGACCGAGTTCTCTGTTCTGCTCCATGGAAAGCCACATTCAGTAATCAGATGTATCCCACAGGAAAAGATGCCATGGGTACCGGAAAAACAAAAAGCACAAACTAAACTTTTTGAGATGGCCATCTGAATAAATTTTGAATTGAAATGCTTTATTAGTAAAGAATCCTTTTCTTAATTTTTAGAAAGAGAGAACCTGCTTGCATTATGCTGTGAAGAAAAAATTTACCTTCATTGATTATCTACTAATTATCCTCTTAATGCCTGTTCTGCTTATTGGGTATTTCCTCATGGTGAGTACAACACTTGTAGAGCAAAGGGCAAATGTGGAGATCAATTGTGTGACTCATTGACTCTTGCCAGGCCAGTGAGATGTTGAAAAAAAATAATAACAAAAAAAGCTTTGGTTTGTATTCTGTAATTGACATGTTCAACATACATCCAATGCTATAATTGAAGTACAGCAAGAAGAAAGCTAGCAAAAATAGTTAATCAATGGTAACATAATCCATGCAATGTTGATTTAGAAAAATAATTTAACCTTAACTAAGACTTTTCTGAAGGGAGCAAAAAAATTCTGAATATTAAAAAACACCCCTTCTAATATTTTTTTCTCCTTTTTTTAAAAGAGGAGTTTGTGTTTTTGGATTTATCTTTCTGACTTTCTGATTTTTAAGTACTCCTCTGGTGGTGTGTTGAAAAACAGATCCTAAAAGTTTGCATCCAGAAGCTGACACACATAGAAGATACTTGTTGAGAATTTAAGCCCATTTTCACCTTGATGAATTTCTTCATGCTTGGATGAATCTTGGCAGACAGCAATTTTCTTGAATAAAGAAAGATGTAGTTGGTATAGGGATGCAGTCATATGAGGAGTAGAAGATGAAGCTTGAGATGGTTTTTGGTTTTTTTCCCAATAGGGTAACAGATCTGCACTGACTTACTCACTTTTATCCATCTAGTTTCCTTTATGCCCAGTTCCACTTCTCAGACATGACTCAAGAGATGCATAATTTACTCTAATTAAATGACCAAGCTCTCTCCTTGTTGTAGCTGATAAACTGTGAATATTGGTTACACCTGTTAACTTCAGCCCCAGAACAAGTCTGCCAGTCAAAAATGTTATTATTTCATTGGGTATTTAAATGCTACAGAATTTGAGGAACTATAATTAAACATGACAATGTTGATTTTTATATTTGGATTTATAGGAGAGAGAAAAGAACTTTAATTCACTAATAAAAATATAATCTGCTCATATCCTCGAAGAATTCTTTAAAAATTCATTATGTATTTAGCACATAGCATTTAAATACATGTATTTTGGGGGCAGGGAGAATCTGTTATTTATTTACAAACCTTTTTAGAGATTCTAAACATAAAAATTACAACTGTGATTAGAAGGCTCATTCAGAATTTATTGACACACAACTCTGCTTTCTAAGATGGTTCAATGTTTAGAGGCTGGAGGACTGGGCAAAAATAGTAATCGTAATGAATAGCTCAACTCTAGTTTCATGCACATGCAATTTATTAATGGGGCCTAAAGTTGTAAATTTGTGATGAATTAACAAATAAGTGACATGAGAGGAAATGATAGGGGAGGAGAGAGGAAAGCATTGGGTTATTTCAGAGAAAAGTAGGCAGAGAAAGGCAGTTTAGGAGGTGACACAAGAGGGAAGCCTAAGGAGAGAGAACTGGATGGAGCTTCCCAGGTGATGACAGGGTTGAACTCCAGGGCTATACCCAGCTGAGCAGGGAGAGCTTTGCCTCTTCAGGAGACTGGAAGTTGGGGAAGACTCCAACAGGCTTGTGGTCAGAAGCTCAGGGGACTGGGAAGGAAAAGTGAATTTCTGAGGAGTCCTAGTTCATTTCGTTAATTTGTTCAATTCTTTAACGCATGTTTATTATGGACCTACTATGTGCCAGACGCTGTGCTAGCTGTTAGGGACACAATGATGAACAAAATACGCATAGTTTTTTACCCCATGAGAGTTAGAGGGTGGTGGGGAGAGTCATTAATCAAATGGCACAAACACATGTAAAATTACCATGAAGCAGGTGATACAGAAAGGTGACTGGTGTTAGGATAGCTAAAAAAGATGGATTTCACCTGGTCAGGTGGGTCAGGGAAAGCTTCTTAGAGAAAGAGGGACTTGGGCTGATGAATGAAAGGTGAATATGCCAGGCAAAGAAGAGAGGGAGGAGGCTTCTAGGCAGAAGGAACTTCCTGTGCAATGATTCTCTGAGAATGTAAGATTAACAAAGGCCAATGTAAGTAGAACAGAGTGAGCCAGGAGGCGCAGAGTGAGAGAGAGGCCAGGGCAGGGCCATACGTGGAGCCAAAACATACGGGGCTTTGTAGGTCATGCTGAAGAGTTTACTTTTGTCCTCAGAGCAATGGGAATTAATTGCACAGCTTTGAGCCAGGAAGGGAAAGACAGGTACTAGGCCCTATCCTCAGTGGAATTAGGTAGGTTTGGGGTGGGACCTGAGAAGTACATTTCTAAGGTTCTTAGGTGTCAATGCCACTACTTCAGGACCACAGTCTGAGAACCTGGCTTTAATTAATTGATATTAGAGTGGGTGAGAAGCTGGGGGAAATTTTAGGAAGGGTGCATGCATGCATAGGAGTGTTGGGATTAAAATGAAGCCTATTGATTAAATAGTCTCAGGCATAAATTGGAGAAACTATTTGTAAATAAGCCTTTCTTATAATTACCATTTGTAATAGGTATCAAAGACAAAGCAGAATGAGGCTCTTGTACGAATGCTACTTGATGCTGGCGTCGAAGTTAATGCTACAGATTGTGTAAGTTTATACTTTTAGCCATTTTGAAAAAATATTCAAAATGGTATTTGTAGGTAGCGTATTTGTCATCTGTACAGTTGCTTTATTTTCCTAGACAATTTTACATTTAGTTTTCTTTTATTTTCTCCTTTTTTTTCCCACCGACAGGCAACCTTGAGGTTATTTATATTCTGCTGAACTCATGGGAATAATACCTCTATTGATTATAAAGCATTTTTAAAATAATTGGCTTTAATGTTGTTGAGACGTTAAGGAAAACTAAGGCTCCGATAACAAAATACCAGCCATAATAGTTAAGAAGCTGGAGTGAGAATGCCCATGAGTAACTCTGGGCTTGCCACTTTTTACTTCTATGAGTTTGAGCAAGTTGTAAACTTATTTTACTTTCAGTGTCCTCATCGGTAAAATGGGGATATGGATAATACTTATCTTATTGGGCTTGTTCATGTAAAGCACTTAGCACATGCTTAGAATGTAGTAAGTGCTCATTGAATGGCAACAGCTGCCACTGCAGCCAAAATCCCAACCCACTGATGAGAGGCCCCGTGTGTAAACTAAAGATAAATAAGACAAAGGTCAAAGAAAAATCCCACTGATGGTAAGAGCAGTGATAACAACAGTAGCAGCATCCACTCACTTCTTCCTGTTTATGAGCATAAGGTGTTGTTTTCACTTTCACCTCTGTGCTCTTGCACTCATCTTTCTTTCTCAATGATCACAGAAAGACAAAAGTTTATTTCTATGGTGTTTTGCTTATGGTGATTGAATAAAATTTTGGATTCCCAGTTCCTTAATGAAAAAGTAGGCAAGTGGAAATTTGATTCCAAAATACTAACATTCTATTTGTGATGCCTAACATATTTTACGTGTGTGCACATCTGTGTGTATTACCATTGTTTTATGATAGAGACCATGGCCCCATTCCTGTTTCTATCAATTATTTACATCATTTCGGTTTTGCCTATGCTGGTATCATGTTTAAATGCAGGCAGTTGTGTGTGTGTCTGTGTGTGTGTGTGTGTGTGTGTGAGAGAGAGAGAGAGAGAGAGAGCAAAAGAAAATAACTTTATGAAATTTATATTCCCTTTTATTTCAAATAGAACTTTTGGATAAATTTGTATTGACAGTTACTGTGCATTACCATTTCTTTAGATAGCTTTGAACTATATTAAGTAAGAGATTATTAAAGATGAAGTTAAAAGTTTGTTGAAGGTTTTTCTTGGTCTTTTCATTTAAATTCAATAGATTTAATATTCGTGCCTGTGACCAAAATTTCTCTAGGATATTTTCTCAGCTATTTATGTGTATTTCTCTCTCTAGATAGAGATATTGCATTCCTTCAGCTAGGCACAGTGACACTAGCCTGTAGTCCCAGCTACTTGGAAGGCCGAGATGGGAGGATCCCTTGAACTTAGGAGTTTGAGACACATGCATGTACACACACAGACACCACTTCTAATACCAAAAATTTTTCAAAAACTATCTGAGTATTAAAATCTACTTTCTAGGTAAGACAGTGTTTTGTATTTTTGGATAATTAGACTCTATTTCACATGACAAAATTCAGAGCCAGAACTTCCATTTGTCATGCCACCACTTAATAAAAATAAATAATTGCAACATGATCTCCTATAATTTTAGAGGTGTTTCTAGGGAATGGGATCCAGAACTAAACCTGTCTTGATAGCCAAAGGTACTATTTCTTCACTTACCAGCACCATGGTTGCTTGGCTACTTTTCCAAAGGCCAAATTTTGGACACTAATGCCCTAGCTATAATTTTTTTGACCTGTAGTGTTTTAAATTAGTACCAACAGAGTAGATGCACTAGCTTATAACATGTAATATAAGCTATAACAAATCACGTTTGGGAAACGTCTCTGTAGAACTGCACTGATCTTGCAGGTGTCCTGCAGCAAGAGCACCCGACTTCTTCAGTAGGAATCATCACCAAAACCATAGAGGATAATATTTATGTAAAGGGCCATGTGGAGACTCTTTAAGGAAAAGATGGTGACATGATCAAGGTGATGATCACCGAGGCATACAGCATGCGACAAAGAAACTTTGGCACAATTCAGCATCAGCTTTTTTAAGTTGCATTCTTTAGTTTAGAACAGAAAATGAAAAACAAAAAGGCAGAGATTGATGGCTTATATGACACATACATATACATTGAGGCAGAGAAGAATTTTTTTTTTGTTTTTTGTTTTTTTGTTTTTTTTTTTTTTTTGAGATGGAGTCTCCCTCTGTCGCCCAGGCTGGAGCGCAGTGGCGCGATCTTGATCTCGGCTCACTGCAAGCTCCGCCTCCCGGGTTCGAGCCATTCTCCTGCCTCAGCCTCCGGAGTAGCTGGGACTACAGGCACCCGCCACCGCGCCCGGCTAATTTTTTGTATCTTTTAGTAGAGACAGGGTTTCACCGTGTTAGCCAGGACGGTCTCGATCCTCTGACCTCGTGATCCGCCCGCCTCGGCCTCCCAAAGTGCTGGGATTACAGGCGTGAGCCACCGCGCCCGGCCGAAAATTTTTTAAGTACTAGAAATAGTTGTCTATCAATGGTTTGCAGACTATTTTTCTGCTTAGTTGTATACTACAAAGTGTGAAAAGGATTTGCCAATGAAGCCACATGCTATGGTCTGTGGAGGGCCCGACTTATGAGCTGAAGTTTTGGCCCTTTGTGTTTCAGTATGGCTGTACCGCATTACATTATGCCTGTGAAATGAAAAACCAGTCTCTTATCCCTCTGCTCTTGGAAGCCCGTGCAGACCCCACAATAAAGAATAAGGTAAGGGAGGGTGGGCCGTCGTCTGAGGTTCCTCTAGCAGCAGCATCTTCTAATCTAGGCCTTATGTTGAAGTAAATTATTTGCCTCTGACGTAAACAACAGTAAAATTAATCATCCTCATTAAGGAATGAAGTTATCCTATTACTATTAGGACTGATTGCCTTTTAAAGCCCTTGCCAACCCAGAGAGTCAATTGGTCTAAGCTACTTACAAGATCTTGGGCACTCTATTGGAAATAACTGTATATTTTTCCCCCCTCAGCATGGTGAGAGCTCACTGGATATTGCACGGAGACTAAAATTTTCCCAGATTGAATTAATGCTAAGGAAAGCATTGTAATCCTTGTGACCACACCGATGGAGATACAGAAAAAGTTAACGACTGGATTCTATCTTCATTTTAGACTGTTGGTCTGTGGGCCATTTAACCTGGATGCCACCATTTTATGGGGATAATGATGCTTACCATGGTTAATGTTTTGGAAGAGCTTTTTATTTATAGCATTGTTTACTCAGTCAAGTTCACCATGGCCGTAATCCTTCTAAGGGAAACACTAAAGTTGTTGTAGTCTCCACTTCAGTCAGAAACTGATGTTTCAGCTAGGCACAGTGGTACATGCCTGTAATCCCAGCTACTTGGGAGGCTGAGGTGGGAGGATCACTTGAACTCAGGAGTTTGAGAGCAGCCAGGGCAACACAGTGAGACCCTGTCTCAAAAAAAAAAAAAAAAAAAAAAAAAAGCCCTGGTGTTCCAAACTCAGTCTTTCCTGAAGAAGAGGATCTGAGTTATCTTCTGAAACAGCGTTCTCCCTTCCCAGTTGTATCACTCTTAAAAAAGACTGTCCAGTCTATGTCATACCCTAGGAGACAAACTGTTCCTCCCAGCCCCCTTTGAGTATTGAGCAGAAGAATCAAATTATTAAATACGTATGTTTGTACAAAATGGTATGGGTATGTGTGTGGGCTTAGAGATTCACATGTAGATATTCCTTTGGTGAAGGAATTTCAATAAAAACATCTATCAAGTGTCAGCGGTGAGTGTGTTTACACCACAGAAATTGGCAAATTGACAAATCAGAGTTTGTTTTTGTTTTTTTGTTTTTTACTTTCCATAAAGTTCGTTTACCAGCATACCACTAGAGATTTCGGTTTACAAATAAAAGCCATCTTGGTTTGAGCAAGACTATGCAACTATGAAAATGTTCGTTTAAAAAAATCTTCATGATCCTTTTGTAAATACAAGATGGTTACCAAGCTTGTTAGTTTTGTTTATTTTATTGATAGATGTAAAATATTATTGTAACTTATTTGGATAAAGTTCTTCAAAAGAAACAGAGCTATACAATGAGGTAGGATCTGGATTATTTGTCTAAGTGAGAGATTGCGAATATCAAAATATCTGTCTCATTTCTTCTGTGAATGACACAGAGTAGAAATAAATTCACTTTAAAAATATGATTGAATTTTGAAAATCAAGACTGAATCTCACATAGCTGCAGACAGGAACTAAGCCAGCCTCTCTGTATGTGGTAACAAGTACAGTCTAAGAATGAAAGATTTACCATCCTTGAAAGCTCTAATGAAAATCAAATCCAGCAATATATATTCAACTGTGTACAGGATTTAAGAAACTTATTTTATGAAGGAAGTAATAGTGTGTAGATATAGATTCTGAAGTCTTTAAACGTGTCTTAATAAATTAAGATTCACTGGCATTGAGCTGAGCTACCAGGTGACCCTTGGGGACAAAAAACCCACACAAGTGAATTTCACACACCAGTGTACCTTCAACAATATACTTTTGACACACACAAACCTTTGATTTGGTTTCAGAGATTTTGCAAAATAGTACCAATGTAATTTACAACTGTCATCTTTGAAATTGTGTAAAAGTGGAATAATTTTCTGAAGAAATAAATCATGGTTTGTGAATGAGTTGCAGAGACTGTCTGACATTAACTTTGTCAAGATTAAAGGATAAAGTATACGACAATTTGTTTCGTCATGCTCATGACATTATGCAATTTTCTCCCTAGCTTTTAATTTTTGGAGGCAGAAAATTGAGCCAGAAATTTTTAGTCATTAGGTCTCCTAGCAACAAGCTGTAAACCTTCCAACAAGCTTGGACTAGAATCTAGACACTGAAATGCACATACATGCTTTATGTAATGCAGAGTGCATTTATTGGAGAACTCATAAACATCCTATAAAATTTTCTTCCCTGAGATGCAACTATAAAACTTGGCCTTATTCTGAGAATGCTTAACATAGATTTCATCCATACTGTAACACTGATTTTGTTGTTGTTGTCCTTAAAGCAGCTCAGCTTCCTGAGGTAGTGTTATGTCTCTGTGGCAACAAGGTGAAAATGTCTAGCTTATTTTGTCAAAGTCAACAATAATCCACAGACTCCAGACCTCAATATCTGTCCCAATTTGTCATTTTACTTTAGTGCTCCAAAAATATGGCTTATAGAAAAAAAAAAAATAGGTGTTTTAAAGAGATTTACCTGAATGATATAGAGAATGTCTAGATATTTTCTGGCTATCAGGTAAAACCTACCCTTCAAGATGGTAGAATATATAATAGCATACAAAACCTCTATTTACCTAATAAGTACTTTAATTTACAGAAAAACATGTAAATGTAAGTGTCGGATTTAGTGCCAAGTGCAGGGAATCTGAAAAATGTATACTAGGTCTCTGCTCTCCGTAATTCTGCCTTCATGGGTCCTAGCCCCATCCCTCATGAGGTTGTCCTAAGATCGTCAGTGTCAGATGCTTCACAATATGGCCTCACACCGTCCCTGGGAAAGGTTGGTCTCCTCCTGCTGCATCAGATGGATGATTTCATTGTACATACGGTGAGGAGCATCCAAACCCCAGATGAAATCCACGTGAGCCCATTCAGGAATATTCTTATGGTAGATGAGGTTGGGCACCTCAGAGAGCAGCATTTTCACGTCTTCTGGATTTGAAAGCCAGTCCTGACCTCCTGTCCACATTGCTGTAGGGACCGTCATATCTCTGACTCTGTACCTTACAGGAGTTGGCTAGAGAAAAGGAATAGTTCTTAACTCTAGGTAACATTTGGACTTTCAGACTCATAATTTATGTTTCAAATAGACATAATAAACATGCCATCTGTTGTGGTGAAGGGTACATGGGTGTTAGAGCCACACAACTCTGTTAAGAATTTCTGTTCCCGCCCTTACTTTAAGGTAAAATTACTTAACATTATTGAACCTCAGTTTCTTCTTCTGTGACTGGGGATAATATCTGTAATAACTTACTAGATCAAATGAGAAAATACATAAAAACATGTAATGCCTTGTATTTCTTTTTTCTTCCTATTAAATATTTTGTAAATAAATTGTTTTTAAAAATAATGCCCCTGTTCTTTTAAAAGATAATTTCACAAACATTTCATGAGACAAGAATTATATTCCACAGAGAAAAGCAAGGAATCTGCTGGGAAGGGCTCTGCATCTTCACAGTCTTTATGTGATCCCAGGCAGCCTTTGAGGCAGACCCGGCTTGACTGCATTTGCCAGAACCATGGCCTATGGCACTCAGGTAATTTGAGCTAAAGGGAAGTAAAAGTTAAATACCTGCTCCAACCCTTATTCCTCACCCTTCCCCACCAAATATACCAATTAGTATTCCTAATACCTGGGAACTTTCCATATTTATGCAGTGTTAGTAGAATTAGCCTAGCCGGCTGAGCCCTTGAGATTAATCAGCATCCAGAACTTTCCTCAGAAGTGGTAAGGCCCATTTCTTACTCAGGAAATCCACCATGGAGTCTTGGCTCCAATCCTAGATGCTCTGGTTTCTCTTTGTGGCTCAGTTATGGCCTAATTTGGATAAGGAAGGTTGAAAAATTCTATGGGGCTAGTAATTTTTTTTGTCATCTTACAGGTGAAAAGATTGAACTAAATGTCATATCTTGCTCTGAGTTTCTGTGATTCTATGATTTTTTTGTGTGTGTTTGTTTACTCTTCCCTTCCACTTCCATTTTCTGGTGCCTATTCTGCATGAATCAATTTCTCTAGAACTCAGTCCATTAAATGCTGATAAATTAAAGCCATCTTAGGGCCGGGCACAGTGGCTCACGCCTGTAATCCCAGCACTTTGGGAGGCCGAGGTAGGTGGATCACTTGAGGTCAGGAGTTTGAGACCAGCCTGACCAACATGGTGAAACCCCATCCCTAAAAGTAGAAAAAAAAAAAATTAGCTGAGCATGGTGGCGTGCGCCTGTAGTCCCAGCTACTCGGGAGGCTGAGGCAAGAGAATGGCTCAAAGCTGGGAGGCAGAGGTTTCAGTGAGCCGAGACTGCGCCACTGCACTCCAGCCTGGGTGACAGAGCAAGATTCTGTCTCAAAAGTAAATAAATATAATTAAAAAAAACATCTTTGAACAGAAATACTTTCTCTAAAGACATATTTTGGGAAACAGTGAAGAAAGACTTCAAGAGAAGCAGCTGATACCAGAGATTGAGAGTTCGCTATCCAGGGGCACTGCACAGTTTGTCCAGTTTCCTAGCATTTTACATCTAGATAGACATATGGCAGTGGATGTTAATTTATGATGTGAGGGTCTCAAAGAAAGACTAAGCTGTGTCTAATCTGCCCCTTCCAGTTTTGTTTCTATGGTAAATATTTATTTACATTCATACACATGATTACCAAAAATCTTCAGAAGATTTTATGTTCTAAAGGGCATACCTGTGCAATTCTGAATCTCCACACTTTGATATCTAATTTTAGTTCATAGCATTAGCTACATATTTTCTTGGGTAATGTAATAACATTTTTAAAAAATGTAACTTGCAAATTACAGATTCATTTAAAGTATAACTAGGGAGAATGCCTATGGATTTTCTAAGCCCAAAATTTTTATTTTCAAGGTAAAGAAATTGAAGCCTGAAAAATTAAAGCAGCCTCCCTCCTATTACAGAAGTTTATAGTGCAGAGGCAAAACTTACACAGCAATCCTCACTTGCCATTTAATGTTCCTTTTACTGTGCCATGAAACAAACTTACTGCCACCATCCCATTTTTTTTAATTCTAAAATAATCCTTCTAGTATCCACCATAGACTACACTCTTCTCTTGACTAAATCTACTTCATCTTGCTCCTGAGAAGCCCAGTACCTTGTTTAGGGAGACAGCCTCAGCTAAAAAGTCCTCCTACTCCATTGTAAAAGCAGAGAGGTTTCTTGGATCAGCTGTGAACTTAACCATTTTCAAATGGAGTCAAACATGAACCATTATTTTCTGCTTAGATTTTCATATTTTATTCCCATATCTAGAATAAACTGTCATTATAACGTCCCTGTCATACATTTCCAATGTATATATTTTCAGCAGATGGTATTTGATTTTCTTACCTGATTGCATTTTTCCAGATTTTTGGTCTCACTCCCCCAGTCAAATGCCCGGAGTTCACCAGAATTCACTGCCTAAAAGGAGACAAAAATTTACAAGGCATTCCAGCGTCTCAGTGGATAAGCGTGGTGGGGTGGTGGAAATATGCTACCCAGTGTGCACTCATGAGAGAAGCAGAGAGCAAAGGTTGAGCTGCTCTTCCATTCAACGTTGGGATAAGCGTCTCAGGAAAATGGTAAGACAAGAATGAGGCCTTTTGAGAAGAAAGAGGGACTACATAAATTCTTGATCATTGCATTAGCAACTCCAGCAAGTGCATCTTCATTGTAATTAATGTGAATGGGTATCCTCCACAACTGTGTGGGCTACAATGGGGAATCGTGCCCTGGAATTGTGCAATGTGGTGATCCTGGAAGATAGCAACCAAAATTTAATTGAACTTATAATTCTTCTCTGGTTTTGATGGTACAATTGCTCTCTCTCTCTCTGTCTCTCCCCACCTTTCAACAGAGAGAACTCTCTCCTTCCCCCGTCCCTCTCTTTCACACACACCACATAGACACACAGAGGTGTGTGTTTCCTGTAATTGCAGGTAAAGTTTGCAGTGTGAAGGACTCCTGTGAATATCTCTTTTGACAGACCCCACATTAGCATTTTTGTTTCTACTTGACTGTATTGTTGGAGGAGCTGAAGAGAAGATGTAGAAAAATAATTATCTCCAGCCACGTCTTTGAGGTGTCTAGAGACAGAGAGAAGTCTCACTTGGATCATCTAAATTCATACCTTTAAGATCTAAAGAAGTTCTTAGGCTACTTCTGTCCTTTCTTCCCATTTCTTGAAAAGTTTCAGTGATCTAGATCAAATTCTCCATCAAAATAGCATCGACGATAATGCATTTCATCTTAGAATAAGTGTGAAATAATCCCTGGCCTATCTAAATGGTGTCCTTTGACTATTCTACACAAAATATAACAGGACATTTAGCAAAGACTGCAAATTCAACATTCTTACCTGGCTCCAGTGTAGAATATTTTGCACAGATGTTCCGGCAAGAGTGTGGGCAGCATATACACTTGCTCGGCTCTGTAACAAACCATGAGTATTTTGGGGGAAATAGAAATACTCACAAGATGTATACCCTGTCAAGACCAAATCTCCAGGGTGTCAGACTAAGAAATGGTAACATTATTAAGTTATCAGCAATTATCTATGAAACAAAAATATGTACATGCACGTAAATAAAATGTCACTAAATGTATTGCCAGACACTGGTATTTTTCATCTGAGAATACGTTCTCATCAGAGATCTGGCCTCTAATTTAAAAAAATTTTACTAGTGATATTTAGGATGAGGGCCCTAGCATTGGGCCTGTATTCAAATCCTAGCTCTGCAGTTTAATTTTTAGGTGAATTTGAGTGAGTCACTTAATCTACTAAATCTTAGTATACTAATCTGCAAAGTGGGGATATTAATAACACTCATAGGCTTGGTATAGGTAATAAATTAGCCTGATACATAATATATGCTTTTCAAATCCTTACTATAAATCAAATTATTAATCTTAAAGAAGAAGAAAAAATATTCAGAATTAAGGAAATGTTGCCCCAGCTGCTGGGAATGCTGCTGGCAAACAGCCCTCCACTCTCAGCCTGCTTTGAGGATTGCACCAATTGTAGGCAGATACATTGCCCAGTGCTCCCCTGTTACTGGTGTGGCTACATTAAATGACTGATTGATATGGTGTATAAAGACCCAACCCTCTCTTCCTAACTTGAGACGGTTCTGAAGGGTCATCCTATCTTCAAAAATCCCTGCAGGATCAACTAAGTCTCCTATTGAGACTGCATCACTACTTGATTTTTTCACCTACCTAGTCCTGTTTCTTTTCCTTCTCTAGGTATTATCCCTAGAGCAGAACCCAAATCATTGTTCACATTAACCTCCATCTCAGAGTATGCTTCCTAGGGAACCCACCCAGTCATACCAACTGGTAGCCTAAGCCAAAATGAAGGTCCCTGATGTTCCATCAAAGAACTTAAACTACAAACCTACAGGACCCCAGTGCAGGGTAGAGGTGGATGATGCATGACAGTTGTCTCTGTTGTCTAACATGTGCTGATTGCTCTTTTTAATTTAATTCACTGTAGTAAAGCTGCTTTCAGACCTCTTCCATCTATAATCCGTGATTTAATATCAGCAATGCCCTTATGTTAACCTTGTTTCAGTCCATACTGAAGCATTTCCCTTATTTCCTTACAGTTTGCAGAGAACTGAGTTACTGGGAATATATCATTACTCTGAGTCTTCACTGGCATTAGCTCTCCCTCCAGGGGTGAGCCATATGACTCCCAGCTTTATGCTGGGATTCTGGGAATTTACTAGGCTCCCACTTACCATGTTCATATTGTTGGTGTTGAATCCACCCAGAAGTAACATGATATTACTACAAATCTGATCAAGAATCACCTGGCCACAAAGGTAAATAACAAGTTGTCTGAGAAATCTGGTCTGATACAGAAATTCTTTTTTGCCAAACAATCCCTGTGAAAATATGAAGTGACATAGAGTCATTACATGACAGACAGAAAAGATGTGACTGTAATTTAAAAGTTTATGTTTTAGGAAATTGGGCTGGAAGATTTTTCTACGTACACAGGAAATTTTCTGAGGAGTCTCATACCTTGATCATCATATCTGGCAGCAACAAAAATTTGGTCCCGGGGCTTTTTGCATGCTTAACAGTGGCTATGGGTGCTAAAGCAAAATACATTTTGATTTTCTGAGCCAGCTCTGGCATGGTGGAAAATGCAATAAAGCCTGCAAAAGAAGAAATATGTCAACATGAATACGAAATATTTTTAGAACTCATAAAATGTATATTTTGCTTTTAAATACATATTTCAATAAGTATATATGTGATTGCATCTTACCTCTCCTATAAAATTATAAGGTCCTTATGACACCAGCATATTTGCTTTCAAGTAGTAGGTGCTCAATGAGTTAAATAAATAATTGAATAAAATGATGTTAGCTTTGAGAAAATATTTATATTGAGAGATATGCTATATCTAGACACATATAGCGCAGAGATATGCTATATCTAGCACATATGTCTATATGCTAGACACATTGCTGGGGACTACATGATTCTGAAGATGAAAAGACCAGGTCTGAAGGAATCACAAGGTGACAGATTTCAGGGATAGCTAGTGTCATATGCTCACATTTCTTCCGAGTATACAAACCTGCTTTTCTTTGAACCTACCCATGGTGGTGCCCTGTGAATAGCCGACATAATAGATCTTTTCCTGGCCCGTTTTCTGCAAAATAAAGTTTATCACTGCAGGCAGGTCAAACCTAGCCATCTCATCATAACTACAAGGGGAAAAGACAAAGTTATATGAAAAATTATAATCAGAAACAAACAAAAGTACCCCCCCACCCCAGGTTTACAAACAAGCCCTTGAGTTGTCAACTCTGACAGCTTGTTATCATGTCCCTCACAACATTCAGAATGGATTTCTTTCAAACCTATGAAGCATGGGTGCCTCTGGAGTCACAGGCTGTCAGCAAACTGCTGTTCTCTCTAGATGTTATCACATAGCAATAATCATCTTCAGTGAATATTTACTGAGCACATAACACAACTCCTAGTGGAAGTGTCCTGTTCTACTGTTAAGCAGAACAGCACAGGGCTCTGCAGATTCATTTACAGGAATAGTTGTAAAGATGCTGAAGTGGTCCTTCTCTGATAGGCATGAAAAGTGAGTTGAACATCAATAGGTAATTTAAATAAAAGCATTAAAAATCTTTTGCAAGAACATGAGAGGTAAGTCAAATTGATGGTCCCTAGGTGATATGGTTAGGCCTTGTGTTCCCACTCAAATCTCATCTTGAATTGTAATCCCCATAATCCCTGTAATCCCCATGTGTCAAGGGAGAGACCAGGTGGAGGTAGTTGAATCATGGGAGTGGTTTCCCCTGTGCTGTTCTCGTGATAGTGAGTTCTCATAAGATCTGATTGTTTTATAAAGGGCTCTTCCCCCTTTTGCTGAGCACTTCTTGCTGCAGCCTTGTGAAAAGGGTGCCTTGCTTCCCCTTCGCCTTCTGCCATGATTGTAAGTTTCCTGAGGCCTCCCCAGCCACGCTGAACTGTGAGTAAATTAAAACTCTTTACTTTATAAATTACTTAGTCTTGGGCAGTTCTTTACAGCAGTGTGAAAATGGACTAACACACTAGGCTTAATAGTTTCCCTTCTTTTTTTTTAATGCTGCCTGGTCTCTTCTCCTTCTGGAGTACTATTATACTATTACCCCCTCCATGAGGAAATTGATCTACACTTCTCTCATTCCAGTCTTAGTCACCTGACACCAACCACCATTCTCACCCTATTAGCTAGACCCACCTTCTACATGGGGAACTCAGCATTCCTCACTACTTCAACCAAGGAATCACTAGTTAATTAAGAAAACTGGGGGATATCATGTTAAGATAATGATGACTCAACCAAAATAAATCAACCAAATACTAGAAGCCATAATTTTTTACCCACTTTTTTTGAAAGACAGACATGTCTACCTCTGTTCTCGAGATTTTCATATACCTGAAAGCCCAGAACTCATCTTGGTCTATGGAGAGGGTCTTGTGTTTTCGAGACCAGGTGTTTCCCCTGCTGTTCCCCATCCACACGTCAAAACCAGCATCTGCCAGAATGAAGCCCAGGCTATTGTTGGGCAGGTTGGAAATCCAGTTGCTAGCACCTCCAACTAGGCCATGCTGCAGTAATACCACAGGCCTGGAACCTGAAAAAGAGAAAATTTCAACTGTATGAAATGTTCTCTCCCTTTCTTGTTGTCCAGTAATGAATAAGAGCTTTCAAATCAAACAAACCTGCGTTCAGATCTTGATTCAGCTGCTTGCTAGCTTAGTTATCTTGACCAATTACTTGACCTTTGGTGTGTGCCTTGATTTCCTCATCAGTAAAATAAGATTTTTGTTATGCTTTAATAAAATAGAGCACAAGAAATGGATGGCATGTTGCCCGGCAGAAAAAGAATCTATAAAGTTTAACTTCTGTTCTTAGTTTTGTGTAATTATTATCAGACTTGTCTGGGCTCTTCAGAAATATTGAAAGTGCCCCAGTAGATGGTATAGTATGATTATTAAGGTATATGTATACCACATATATATAATGGTTTAGTGATTAAGAGGCCTTCATGTCAAAAGGACCCACAAGCCAGCTTGAAGGAGCTCCCACTGTTCAAATACAGAAATATTGAGCATCAAAATAATTATAGTAAATAATTATATCCCATTGAATAAATTAAGAATGTTCAAGTCCATATAGAGACCAATAAATTAATGAACAAATAAATAATTGGAAGGAAAAGCTCTTATTTACAGAATGCCAATTAGTAAATACAAAACATTGATTTACAGTACAATACCAACTAACAAATTCAGAAAGATTGAAATTATCAGTGAATGTTAAAATTAGTGAGTAAAAGTTTAAAGACAGAATACTATATATCCTGAAATTATCTTCCCATAACTTATTTGTTAATTACAAAAGGAAAAATACTAACTTTAGAAAAACCTGGCAGATACCACCTTAATGAAGTCATTAAAGTTATTATCAGTATTGGAACAAGCCAACATTATTTGCTTCATGATATGATGAACCAAGAAAGATATAACTTCACTTTTGTGTTATTCCTGCCAAAAACATATAACTTGAATCACACCATGAAGAAACATCAGATAAAGCAAAACTCTTCAAAACTCTTCAAAAATGCAAAAATCAAAAAGACAAAACCTTAGGAATTGTTTGTTTATGAAGGAGACAGACTTGGTGGCCAAATGTATAGTAAATGATCCTGGATTAGATTATGGACCAGAGGAGGGAAAACAGCTGTAAAGGACTTTGGGACAATTGACAAAATTTGGATATAGACTACGAATTAAACACTAATGTCAATCAATGTTTGTTTTCTAACTTTGATAAAGGTATTGCAGTTATAGAAGAGAATACTCTTGTTCTTAGAGAATACTCACTGAAGTACTTAGGGGCAAATAGGCATGATGTATGTCTCAAATTTACCATCAAAGGTTTTGGAAAAAGTATTAAGATACACGTAAGAGATGGGGGAGAGATAATGATAAAATAAATGGGTTAAAACTGTAAACAGTTGGTATATCAGGGCAAAGGGCATATGGAAGTCCCTTGTACTATTCCCAGAACTTTTCCATAAATTGGAAATTATATCAAAATAAAGAATTATAAGAATATCAGTAGAGAATAGAGAAGGATGAAGGGTTTTAAGGATTCTAATGTGTTCAATAAATTAAGGCATATATATTATTTTGACATTAGCAAATTTGGCTGAAAGATTAATAAAGTGCGGCCCTATTAGGAGTAAAAAATATGTCATGCCCTCAACAGGACTTGTGAGAATTAAATCAAATCATGAATGCAATATCCACACCTCAGTATGGCTCAGAAGAAGCCTGCAGTAAAAAACAGCTTTATTGCTTTCATTATTATTGTTATAATTCTCTAAAGCAAGTGACTTTCTGAGCTTCAGTGTTCTCATTAGCAAAATGAGGACAATTGCCCACCTCACAGGGTTTTGGCAGGGGAGGGTTAAATGCGGTACTGTGCATTAAGCACTCAGCATGCTGCCCGACCTCAGATCAGATGGGTAGCTCTTGTTGTTATTGCTATAAACGGGCACCAAACACACATGCAGTCTCCCTATAGGACAAAAGCCCTTTTACACCAAACTCATCCAGCATCTTGACAGTCTTCATGAATTCCATCTGCCTCATTTTATCTCTCAAGGGAGAGAACGTGTGGGTCACTGTGGACTGTGAGTGAAGGGCCAGGAGGAAGGAACTCAGTGTTATTTTAGATTTTCCTTGAAAATCTAATCTGGTCATTTAGTTCATCCTCTTAGTTCTCAGGGAGGTGACCTCAGCTGTGTTAACACAGGACAATCAAACCAAGGTGATCAATGCTCCCCTTGAGAGTCTTTAGGGCATTTCCCATGGTTAAGGTCACCTTGGTTCTACTTAGTCATATAGTTTGTTCTTGTGATTCCCCTAACAAGAGGAATGGCTCATTTATATCATTTCAAACATCCCCTAGGTCTTCTATTTAATTTACAGCCAGCAGGTAAGTGTGTAAGGGCTACACTTACACAGCTGTCATTTCTGAGGATGGCCCAGCCTATTTTCTCTCTTGATATTGAAGCCAACTAAGATTCTTTGATAAAGATAAAAAGGCCGCTACCACAAGCTATAAGCTTTTCAGTAAACATTTTTCAGCTGTTTTCAATAAGAATTTCATTGGCTTTCTTGGTTGGTGAAATTTTTTTTTTTTTTTTTTTGATATGGGCGATTGCCTCTGAAGAGGCACATGCCAACAACATTGGCCACTAGAGGGAAGTATTCTGCACGGACTGGACCAAGGAGGCAGATTCCTTGAACCTCAAACACCTGGGCAATGTGTGAACAGTCTGAATCAACAGGATGTAAGAAAACAAATTCCATCCATAGAATAGGGGCTGCAGGTGACCCCCACGCTTAGTAATTGCTAAGTCACTCGACTGATTGGAAGAACTGTGCTTTTACCACTCCCCTGGGATTCGTGGGGCTGTGTCCCCAGGCTATTCATTTATTTATACAAAATCTATAATTCATCCCGCAAATATTTATTAGCACCAGAATGTGCTCAGCACTCATTTAGTTACTGGTTCTAGCCTTGAGCAAAACAAATGATGTCTCTGCTCTCACTGAGTTTACACTCTGACTGGGGGGAGACAGACAATAGACAAACATGCAAATATCTATTATATCAGGTGATGGTAAGTGCTATATGGAAAAGTAAGCAGGGTAAGGGGCTAGAACTCAATAGGTAGCAAAGAGCTGCAATTTTGAATAGGGTGGCCAGGGAAGAACTCTGATAAAGTTGGCTGAAAGAAGGGCCAAGGCAAGCTGCATAGACATCTGATGAAACAGTGGTCCAGAGGAGAAATGTAAGTTCAAAGACACTAAGGCAGGTGCACGCTAGACATGTATAAGGCGCAGCTGTGCAGCTAGTGAGAAAAAAAAAAGGTGGTTTCAAAAAGCTACACAAGTACAAATTGGAGTAAAACAGAACGCCACAGTTTCTTTACACCAAAGCCCAATAGCATTTGTCCAGCATTTTCTGGTCCTAGTTAAGAACACGGGCTATAATGGCAGAGAGACAGATTTGATTTGAGTGCAGCTTTTACAACTCACTAGCAAGCACTAGCACAGACTTTTTGGGCAAGTTACTTAACATATGTGAGTAGCAGTTTCTTAGGGTAATTGTGAAAATTAAATGAGACTAATACAAATAAAGCACTTATCAGTGTATCTGGCATATCAAAATAACACAAGAAATTATATTACCTATACACAAGAAAGACAATATAGTTGCTACTATAAACCTACTGCTAGAGTATTAAAAAGAATCCAGCCAAATAGAAATGAAAAATAGGCATATTTTAGTAATGAAAACAAATGTTTAAAAAATAACAATAGCTGAAAATCCCACATACAAAAGGGTGGAATTGTATGAACTATGGAAACATGTATCAAACATTTAAAATGTATGTATAGCCAGGCGCGGTGGCTCATGCCTGTAATCCCAGCACTTTGGGAGGCGGGTGGATCAACTGAGGTCGGGAGTTCAAGACCAGCCTGACCAACATGGAGAAACGCTGTCTCTACCAAAAATACAAAAATTAGTCAGGTGTGGTGGTGTATGCCTGTAATCCCAGCTACTTGGGAGGCTGAAGCAGGAGAATTGCTTGAACCCAGGAGGCGGAGGTTGCGGTGAGCTGAGATCCTACCACTGCACTCCAGCCTGGGCAACAAGTGCAAAACTCCACCTCAAAAATAAAATAAAATAAAATAAAATAAAATAAAATAAAATAAAATAAAATGTACGTATAGAACTTTCGTTTTTCAAAAGCCCTTAGTAAAAAGCTAGGCAACATCTTAAATATTTTAAGTGCTCTTTAGGTGAGGAATACAGAGTATACAGGAGTGGGTACCAGGTGCCATAAAGAAGCTTGAATTCTTCATAATCAGAGGTTGGTATGGTCTGTTCAAGGAATTGTCAGTAAATATTTTCGAATGTCTACATAGGAGGAGTTTTGGGGAATGGGTTAAGCGCTAAAATAAGTCAAGAAATGAACTTTTCTTGAAGGAGTGTTTTGAAAAGCAAACACTGTATGTTTAATTGAGATAATTGGTGGCAGTGGGGACGGACACGGTGGTGGTGATGGAGACTATGGGGTAACTGACACCATCCTTTGACCTGAACAATGGACCTCAGTCTGCACTAAGAACCCAGGCTCTCTTCTACATTCAAATCACAAGGAAATCGTGACTGCAGAGAAGACTGCTGTGTTGCGGTGACATGGGGTGACCCATACCTGTCTTCTTAGGTTGCACTAGGCCTCGAGGAATCCTGTTAACAGAAAGGATATACCCATCTTCAGTTGCGACTTCATATTCCTCACAGGGATAGCCTTGATGTTGGATGATTTCACTCTATGGAAAAAGCACAATTTCTTTTGGGTTCAGTTCTCTGTGGCTATATTCTCAATGATCCAAAAGTAAGAGTAGATTCCTTGATGCTGTAAAACACAGTGAAAGTCCTTGCTTTTCCCTAGCTAATCATGTTACCTTAGAAAAATCTGCTAACCCTCTCTAGTCCTTACTTTCTTTGTCTTAATATGGAAACCGGAATAGAATTATGGTTCTCAAAGTATGGGCCTTGGGACAAAGTCATCAGCATCACTTGGACTAATCTGTTAGATATGCAAATTCCAACCAAACCTACTGAATCAGGAACTCAGAGGACTGGGCCCAGCAGTTTGTGTCTCAAGCTCTTTAGGGAATTTTGATGAACCCTAATGTTTGAGAACCACTGGATCAGAACATTGATTCCAAAACCTCGTTGTGCATCAGAATCTTCTGGGCATTGAAACATACAGAGTCTTGAGCCCACTTCAGGTTACAGATAAGATGGTTCTAAGGCAGCCAGTGGGGCACCTGTTCCAGGACAACTTATGAGCATTCCTGGGCCATGCATTTCCTAAGGATTTTCCAGTTCTAAAACCACAGACTCAAGAGCATTGATTCCTAACATTTTCAGGTTAAAGTTCCCTCTGTGAATTTGAGGAGAACTATAAAAATGGATATACAATGGATACGAAAACATGGTTTTGCATTCAATTTCAGGAGTTTCAGATATCTTGTTGCCTACATACGAACCCCTGGTTAAGAATCCTTACTCTATACAGTAGTTACATGTAGACATTCTTTGGAAAATTTGTAGCTGCAAATATCTTCTAAGCATCCTCACTATTCTTGCCCATTGTTATCACTCAGAGAGAAGGAGAGAACCATTTGCATCAGGGGCTGCTTTAAAAAAGAGCAAGAGAGAAGGCCAAACATCACATGCCCAGGTAGAATATAGGGCAAAAACAAAGCATAGTCGTTAGGAGAAAGCTCCTGGGTCCCACTGTTTGAGTTTTAACCCTGGTTCTAACACTAATACATAAACTAGCTGTATAATCTTGAGAAATTTAGTTAAACTGCTCCTATGCTTCAGTTCACTCATCTGTAAATTAGGAATTCTAATGGTTCATACTCCATGGGACTGTTGCAATAAATGCAAAAAGATAATGCACACATAACACTAACTGTAATTCCCAGCACATAGTAGGAACTCAATAAGCATTAACTACCACTATAATTAAAACTCAATTAACCGAATATTATGGAATGCAGTGTATATGTGTGCATGTATGTGTGTGAGACACCATTGTATACTTAACCTTAAAAAAATGTATAGGCCGGGCACAGTGGCTCACACCTGTAATCCCAGCACTTTGGGAGGCTGAGGTGGGTGGATCACAAGGTCAGGAGATCGAGACCATCCTGGCCAACATGGTGAAACACCATCTCTACTAAAATAATAATAAAAAAAATTAGCCGGGCGTGGTGGTGCATGCCTATAGTCCTAGCTACTTGGGAGGCTGAGGAAGAGGAATTGCTTGAATCTGGGAGGCGGAGGTTACAGTGAGCCAAGATCGCGCCACTGCACTCCAACCTGGTGACAGAGCGAGACTCCATCTCAAAGAAAAAAAAAATTATAGAAATGTCTCAAATTTTAGCATGCATCAGAATTACTTAGAGGGTTTGTTAAAACACAAATTGCAGGACCCCACTCACAGTCTGATACAGCAGGTCTGTGTGGAACCCAAAAAATTGATATACAAGTTCCCAGGCAAAGCAGATGTTGCTGATCTGACAACTATCCTTCAGGAACCACTGTTGTCAACTATTTGGGGAGATAAATATATATAAAAACATGAGAATGGAGGACATCTGACAAGTGGTTATTGAGAGGATATGTGTAATGTGTCAGATGAGGGATGAAGGATGAGAGTGAAGGAAGGAGCAAAGGAATTCTGAGCAGGAGGAGCAAAATGAGCAGGGCTGGACAGGCAAGGTCTTATGGAGGAAGAATTTGAACTGGGCCTTGAGGATTGAATAGAAGTTGCTCAAAAGAGCCAAGGAGGTAGGGATAGGGACATGGACATCTGAGAAGAAAAAGAACTACAAATGCTGCAAACATTGTCTACAGGTGGCAAGATGGTCAACATGCTATACTTGGCAGGAAAATTTATGCAGGCAATAAAGGACTGGTCCCATCCACTGGAAGTGCTGTCAACAGATCACCCTTGGCTGTCATTTTCTGTAGGAATGGCCTTAGCTGTAGAAAGCCACTTCCTCCAAGTTCACGTCCCTTCCTGCTACATCCAGTGACTGACCTGTTTGCGGTCTAAAGGCCTGGTCATCTCAGCCCAACGTAGGACATCTCTGAAGAGCAGTTTTAGCTCCATAGCTCCTCATGGAGTTGAGTCTGGCTGTTTTGAAGTCTGTATCACAATTTGATTTATCTCTTTCCTTACTCCTGATTCTCTACTTCCTTTCCACAGGCGATGATGATGATTCTCCTTAATAAACATTATTGTATGAATTCTGCCTCAGAGTCTGTCCCCCAGAAAATCCAACCTGGGGCAAATATTTATTTAAAAAATGGAACATAATGCAGCAAGGTGAAATGATGTTGTAGAAGGGTATTTAAAACGTTGGGAAATTCTTCATGATATACATTGTTTAGCAGAAAAAAAGTTGGAAAATAGTAAATTGTGCATGACATTTCTTTTTAAGAAAACAAAACCTCACAGATTTAGAATGAAGATAAAGGCATGACAAAGCAGTTCTTGGTGCAGAGTACATTGGTGACTATTGCCTTCTTTTGTATTTTTTAAATTTTCTATCATGAGCATATATTGCTTTTGTAATAGTATAAAAAAGTCAATGTTTAAAAGACCATCCAGATATAGGCTGCTTTCAGCTCCTTGAATCTGGCATGTTCTTAGCTGCTCCAGCTGTCCTATGTGCTGACCTTTTTGCTACCACCCTCTCAAGCAACTGCCATTTATCTTTCAGATTTCAGGCTTTGAAACCCTTCTTCAGCAAAGCTTTCTGGATTAGTTCCCCCTATTTTATGTTTTCTTCTTTTATTTCATTGCTTTTATAATGACTAATTGATGATCTGTCCTTCCTGCTGGACTATAAGCTCCATAAAGTCAGGACTTTTAATATTTTTAGATCTGTCTAACCTTAGTACATAGCACAATATCATGGACCTAGTAGGTGCTCAGTAAACACTTGCTTAAAAAATACATGCATAAGGCCAGTTATTTATCAAAGTATAAGATAGACCATAATCCATATGCACGAATATACAGAGTCAAATCAATGCAGGACAGGTAAGCTCCAAAATTGGGGCTTACCCTGGGAAGGTTCTTGGCTTTGCCCAGGAAAGAATTCAAGGGCGAGCCGGTAATACTAGACAGTAATCTTTTACTGAATGGTACTGCTCCTTGAAAAGCAGAGCTAATTCATAGGCAGTGCTCCCAGACTCAGCAGTGTTTGGGCTATTGGCAGCTGTATTTATGCCTACTTATAACTATTAATTTCATGCAAATTAAGGGGCAGGTTATTCAGAAATCTCCAGAAACGGGACAGTAACTTCTGGGCCATTGCCATGGAAAGGGGTACTAACTCGTGGGTCATTGCTATGACATTTGTAAACTGTCATGGTTCTGGTAGGAGTGTCTTATGCTAATGAGCAGCCGGGGCAACTAGAGGATGCCTTCCAGGCCACTGCTGGTTCTTGCTGTTTTCTTTTCACCACCTGCTGGTTTGTGCTTGTTTATTCACTCTATCCTGTTGGGACCAGAAAGTAAGTCCTGCCCTTCTCCTACCTCAGAACCAGTTCAAACTCGCAACTACTTTTATTCTATTTTGTTGAATTTACACCAATCATACGAATTTTCTATTTTACTTTGTTTTTTTCCAGGCATAGCTGCTTAAAGGCAGAGCCCAATTCAATGGGCTTTAGTCTACAGACTTCTGAAGCCCCAGTAGTGTGTAGGTGCTGGGTACACGCAGTGGGTGGGGCCCAGGAAGATCATCTCTGTCTGCCACTGCAGAGATTCCCCTCACCTCCAAACCAGAGGAATTCAAGTGGGACAGTCTCAGGGCCAGAAGGTTGACTCCTGAGGACTGACACCAATGTGCTAACTACCTAGACAAACCACCTAATCATTGAATGGTCAAAAGAAACATGATATTCAGCACCATGCAGATACAGAATATTTCTATTTCCTCTCAGTTTTTGAACCCATATAAGGAAGCTTCTGTAGAAAGGGTCTTAAATTGGTATAAATACATGTTAAATTTCCATTTTCTGAGAGTTTGTTAGATAAATCTCTGGAACATGAACATTGCACATGATCGTCTTACTCATCTGGAGGTAGCCTCTCCTCTTTCTCACCTGGGAGGGTTTATTGCATAGTATTTATAATTATAGACTTTGTGTTTAGGCAGTCCTCAATTTAAATAGTAGCTATGCTATTACATTGGTGTGGCCTTGTTCAACTTGTTTAACCTCTTTAATCTCAGTATCTGGATTTGAAATATGTGAATGATCCTATCTACTGCACAGGGCAATGAAATTGAAATAGAATAGTATCTCTGCTTGTGTCATAATCCCTGCTATGGGATAAGTGTTACCATAGGGTGACCATTACTAAAACCCAGCTTAGAATTTGAAAAGCTACCAAAAAAAAAAAAAAAAAAAAAACTCCTGGGAAAACTAAAGAGATGTATTGTCATTTACGCATTTTACTTGTAGGAGGTTCTGTGTAGCACTAACTCGGGGTCCTTTTATTGCTATTCAGCAAAGTACCAGTCCAGAAACAGGATAAAAAGAGTAGATTAGAATGGTATAAGATGCTACTAGAAGTGTGTGCCCTGACAGCAAGAAGCAAAGGCTGACACCTTTGCAATATGGAAAAAAAGAATAAAAGAATAAAAGGTACAGACAAAATGGAAATAATCAAGGGACTGGGGTGAACTTAAAAGGCCTTAATTATTTCTCCACTCATAGGATGAACCAAAGTGTTCAAGGAAAAGTTAAATTGTGTTTGAAGCTCAAAGAGATTAAGTCATTTGCCCAAGTTTACTAAATTTGTGTGAGGAGACCCCAGGTCTACTGACATCCAGTTTAGCATGCTTTCCAGTACGATTTGCTACTTCATCACTATGCTCTTCTAGTATGAATCACCACCATGTATAAATACAATACACAATGTAAATAATACACAGATACAAACGTTAACATGTTAAGTACCTCATTTCCCAGAAATCCCAACTTACAATATTCATGAATGCTTCTGGGTCCACAGCTTTAGTTGGCATATGTACTGAATTCACATTTCTCTGGAACATATACACCACCAGAATCAGAAGCCACATTTCCATTCTGTGTGAGACAATCCACTGTCTTGACAAGTTTTCCAACATGGTCCAACATCTGCATTTATTTTTTCCTGCCAATGTAACAACTAATTCTAAAGTAAGAAGAATTTGTGGGTTTAAAAACTCTTCACATATTTTCCTGCTGCAATTCCCTCTTCCAATTCTGAAGCAAATTAGGCAAGCTTAGTTGGTAGGGAAAGGAGAACACAAAGTAGGCTGGAAACATTGCCTAGGATGTCCCAATACTATCTGACTCCTCCCATTCCTCCCTCACACAACTTGTAATCCCTGATCCTTCAACTTCCAGGTGTGTAGAACTTTCTTTGATGTGACCTGGAATTTTGTGCATTTGGTACAGCCTATTAAAACCCCTGTACTTTATCACCAGGTAATAAGGAGTGTAGGGAACCTCTTTCCTTCCACTCCTAGATTTTATCTTTCTTCGATAGATAGCAAAAGACGGAGTCTACAGAAAGCACTGAAAGTTTCTATAGTCATATTCTGGGTCTTCAATGATCACTGTTTTTTGGTTAAAGATAAGTGTTGTGATAAGTACTTTTATTTAAAATATCTAAAATTTTATGGACATTTTCTATTTTTAGGGATGGGTGAGAACATTGATTAGAAGAAAATGAATCTTCCATGTTTAGCCCATTTCGTCTAGTTCAATTAAATAGATATATACAAAATTTTTATTTTAAGTTGTAATCACTAGTTAATCACTGGGATATGACTAGATGGATTATCTAGTAAATAAATCATCAGCTATTGTGTATTTTATTTTTTTATATATATTATATTTTAAGTTCTAGGGTACATGTGCACAACATGCAGGTTTGTTACATAAGTATACATGTGCCATGTTGGTGTGCTGCACCCATTAACTTGTCATTTACATTAGGTATATCTCCTAATGCTATCCCTCCCCACTTCCCCCACCCCACGACAGACCCCTGTGTGTGATATTCCCCTTCCTGTGTCCAAGTGTTCTCATTGTTCAATTCCCACCTATGAGTGAGAACATGCAGTGTTTGGCTTTTTGTCCTTGTGATAGTCTGCTGAGAATGATGGTTTCCAGCTTCATCCATGTCCCTACAAAGACATGAATGCATCCTTTTTTATGGCTGCATAGTATTCCATGGTGTATAGGTGCCATATTTTCTTAATCCAGTCTATCACTGTTGGACACTTAAGTTGGTTCCAAGTCTTTGCTATTGTGAACAGTGCCGCAATAAACATACGTGTGCATGTGTCTTTATAGCAGCATGATTTATATTCCTTTGGGTATATACCCAGTAATGGGATGGCTGGGTCAAATGGTATTTCTAGTTCTAGATCCCTGAGGAATCGCCACACTGTCTTCCACAATGGTTGAACTAGTTTACAGTCCCACCAACAGTGTAAGTGTTCCTATTTCTCCACATCCTCTCCAGCACCTGTTGTTTCCTGACTTTTTAATGATCCCCATTCTAACTGGTGTGAGATGATATCTCATTGTGGTTTTGATTTGCATTTCTCTGATGGCCAGTGATGATGAGCATTTTTTCGTGTGTCTGTTGGCTGCATAAGTGTCTTCTTTTGAGAAGTGTCTGTTCATATCCTTCGCCCACTTTTTGATGGGGTTGTTTAAGGGATAATATCCAGAATCTACAAAGCTATTGTTTAAAATAATGGGTTGCAGCCTAGTTATTTTCATGAACTAAATGTCCCAGTTCAACTGACTGTGAGGCAAATGTGAACAATCCCTTAGCATACTAATGATTGAGCAGGTCAGGAGGGTTGATTTATTTGTCGTTTTAAGTAAAGAATGTGCTAAAAGTTAAAAAAATATTACTTAAAGTGAAATATTTCTCTATTACATCAATTCTTCAGGGTTGAGCTAACAGCAGCCACACCAATATGCAGACTTTTGGAATGTGGTGGGTTAAGGAGCCAGATGCTGAAACCAGAAAGATAAGTCTGTCAGAACATATCTTCCCACATGACTCAGCCTCCTCCACTTTGGGCTGGTTGCATGGGTGTGAAGAGGTAAGTCTGCATCCTTATCTGGACCAGTGTGAATGTCACTAACACAGTTAATCTGATGCCAGCTAGAGGAGCCATTTGACCTAATTAGAAGAGCAGAGAAAACACTTATCCAACACTCTGCAGAGCCCTGTGTCTTCAGCACCCCATGAGTTCTCCCTCAAGGTAGGCAAGATGAGATTTCAGAAAAGAATATGGGCTCCCATCACTGACATTTTAGGATTTGTAAATGTTATATAGCCAGAAAAAAAGATCTCATTCAGCTTTCATTTTCAGAAATGTGAAGACACATTAAATGACTTGCCCCACATTGCCTAGCTAGACTGTGGCAAGGCCAGAACTGAGATTCAGATATTTTAATTTGCTGTTTAGCATTATGACTACATGGGAAAATATATAACACTTCGATGTCCTCTTCTCCATCAAAGATGAAGCCTAACCTACTAACAGGAAACAATTACATCAATCTCTGTGAACTGTCTTTTTAAAAAGTTATCTTCTGGATTTAAAATTCAGAATAATTCCCAATGATGTCATTATGAGTTTGACAGATACCATCTACTCAATCTACTATTACTTTGCTGTAATATGTTCAGGTAAGATCAACTCCTGCATTAGATTAATATGCTTGTGAATACTGTAGAGACTTTTTTAGGAGAGAGTTTATGGCAATAAACTGATTGGTTCAATCCCCCACCCATTCCTTTTTATTTTATTCCTTTTATTTTTTAGCTTTCTGCAGCTGCAGCCTTGGGTACTGAGTATATTGCAGAGAAAATATAATTAAATTTGGCTCTCAAATTCCTGGGGAACTTTATAAGGTCATAACTGTCATTTTGGAAGCAGGCAAAGTCACTTCCCAAGTCAGCTCAAAGAGTGACATTTTGAGCAAATATTAAATAAGTGCAGTTCTTCCCCACTGCAGAATTTTACAACACCCTTACCACCTTAGCAATCCCCAGCCCATGGAGAGCATCAGAAACATGATAAAAGAGATGGGAGGGGGCCGGGCGTGGTGGCTCACACCTGTAATCCCAGCACTTTGGGAGGCTGAGGCAGGTGGATCATGAGGTCAGGAGTTTGAGACCAGCCTGGCCAACATGGTGAAACCCTGTCTCTACTAAAAATACAAAAATTAGCCAGGAGTGGTGGAGGTCACCTGTAATCCCAGCTATTTGGGAGGCTGAGGCAGGAGAATCGCTTGAAACCAGAAGGCAGAGGTTGCAATGAGCCGAGATCCTGCCACTACACTCCAGCCTGGGCAGCAAGAGTGAAACTCTATCTCAGAAAAAAAAAAAAAGAGAGAGAGAGATGGGAGTCCAAGTGTGCCAGTGTGTCTGCCCACTTCAAGGTGCTGATCTTGAGAGATTTCTCTTTAGACGCTTCTGTTCAGGAACTCTGTGACCTTAGAAAATGGATTTTTGTCATCTGAGTACATAAAGAAGTAGGATCTGAAGTATCTGGATTTCTTAAAATGAAGAAAATTGATCTCCCTTAATGTACACTATCTATAAATTAATATTAAAATACAGAAAAGCAACAGGTCAAGTAGAATAAACATTAAGAAAAAGCTTTCTAATAAAAAAGTGAATGAAAATCAACCTGTGGCCCTACACATTCATATACCATGTGTAAAAACTGTAAAAACCAAAACAGCTAAAAAAATCAACCAAACCAATAAAATGGTACAAAATAAAAACAATAACACAAGAATAAGGAGAAAAAAAAAAAAAGGCTTGAAACTGTAAAAACAAAAACATTCCCTAACCTGAAGGAAAGGGGCGGGAGAAAAGAGTACGTGTCAAAATCAGCCTCAGAAACTTCCACCCTTTATACACGGTACCCAGTAAAGCGCACCTCAAATTGGCTTAGTAAGTAAGTCCCTTTTACATTTCATTTGAACCATGAGGTGTAAAACCATAACATTTTCCTTCGTCTTTTGGATATGAGGTCAAACTATCAAGGATTAACTCTATTTGGACATGAGAAATTATTCCTCTCAAAAATTAATGAAATAGTAAAAAAAAAAAAATTAGAGCTTCTACAAATCCTAGTTCAAGTGAGGATTCAAGAATCAGAATGTACTATTAATGTGACCCAATTTATGCCCACAGTTTGTGAGTATCCCCGGTAATATGTATGCACTGAAATATAATTTTCCCCGCATTTATTTGGCTTTAGAATACATAAAAATCAAAATTCCAACAATTGTTTCTAAACATTTTTAAGTTACATAATGTTTTGAGATGCTGACAAAAACAAGACTGTCTCCTCAGAAATATGTACATTTGCATCTCCTTGCTAAATTTCATAATTTTTCAAGGGATGCATGGTCCTCTTGCATTTCTTCTGCAGAGCTGTTGGGCTTTGATATGGTTTGGCTGTGTCCTCACCCAAATCTCATCTTGCATTGTAGCTCCCACAATTCCCACGTGTCATTGGACGAACCTGGTGGGAGGTAATTGAATCATGGGAGCAGGTCTTTCCTCTGCTGTTCTCGTGATAGTGAATAAGTCTCATGAGATCTGATGGTTTTAAAAACAGAAGTTTCCGTGCGTAAGCTCTTTTCTCTTGTCTGCCGCCATTCAAGACAGCCTTTCAGGCCTCCCAAGCCACGGGGAGCTCTAAGTCCAGTAAACCTCCTTCTTTTGTAAATTGCCCATTCTTGGGTATGTGTTTATCAGCAGCGTGAAAATGGACTAATACAGTAAATTGGCACCAGTAGAGTGGGGCGCTGCTGAAAAGATACCTGAAAATGTGGAAGCAACTTTGGAACCCGGTAACAGGCAGCGGTTGGAATAGTTTGGAGGGCTCAGAAGACAGGAAAATGTGGGAAATTTTGGAACTTCCTAGAGACTTGTTGAATGGCTTTGACCAAAAGGCTAATAGTGATACGGACAATGAAATCCAGGCTGAGGTGGTCTCAGATGGAGATGAGGAACTTGTTGGAAACTGGACTCTTGCTATGTTTTAGCAAAGAAACTGGCGGCAGAATGTTTTCTGTTTGAGTTACAGGTTAGAGGGCTTTCAAGATAGTGCTGTTCTACCCCAGTGTTGGACTGAGTTACTGAGTTTTATTAAAACTATTCTTTCAGGTTTTGAAAACTACACCGTTTAGTGTGGGGCTGTGCTATGGAAGCAATCTGAAAGTAAGAGTCAATGCTTTTGTGAGAACCAGTCTATAATAATGACCAAAACTGTTGTACTGAGTCAAGCTTATGTTCCACTCCTTCTCTTAACGTGAGTTATCTCATAAGATATCCCAAGGTCTTCAGGCAAATGGTCTTCAGAGTGTTTGGATTACTTGCCCTCCCAGTTTGTCAGACATGCCTGCATGTGCTCTTAGACTCTAATTGGTATCTTAGCTACATCAATCAACATGTAATTGTTCTTCATATACTATACTCCAGTGTTGAAATATTACAAGCCATTCCATATCAAAGTAAGCAAACAACCTTATCTCTGACTCTGGGCATTAGCCTACGAATTGCTTAAAGACCTACCATCTTACAGTTTTAAGGTTCTTTTTTGAAAGTCCAGCTAGCAGCCAATAATTTCTACCCTATTCTGTGTATCCAGTAATTAACATAGGATGAGGAGTCAGACCAATAGCTCCACTACTTTCTATATATGTGACTTTGGGCAACTTTTCTACCTTTGCTGAGCCTGCATCCTCATTTGCAAAATGGTAACAGTATGGTACCTCCCTCTTAAGGTTGCTGTGAGAGTTAAGTGTGGTATGAATGCAGGACCTAGTGCAGAATAAGCATCCACCACATCTCAGCAATTTTACTTCCTGCAGGTTGTAATGGTTATGCTACTGGACAGTTGCTTCTCCACCATGGCCTCTTGCTGTCTGCCTTGAGGTTTATAAGATAAACCAGAGTTTCTCCATCAACTCATGAAACTACAAAACATCTGCTGTAGAGCAGCAATAATATTTCCCACAGACTGATTCAAGTGTGAATCCTGGCTCCTTCCCTTTCTGAGCCAATGATCTTGGTCAGGCCACTTAACCTCTCCGAGCCTCAGTTAATCTAACATGAAAATAAGGTGCTGTGAGGATCAATGTGTAAATCTACGCCACATGGAACAAGCATATAGCAGGGGCTTAAAGAATTGTAATGCCTTTCCCCTCTTCTTTTCCTTCTTAAAGGAATTTGTCGTATGAACACAGTTATGGTAGCTTAAATTTTCTTTCTTTTTTTTTTCTTTCTTTCTTTCTTTTTTTTTTTAAGAGACAGTTTCATTGTGTCATCCAATCTGGAGTGCAATGGCACCATCATGGCTCACTGCAGCCTCAACCTCCTGGGCTCGAGCAATCCTCCCACCTCAGCCACCTAAGTATCTGGGACCACAGGCACACGCCACCATGCCCAGCTAATTTTTGTATTTTCTGTAAAAACAGTTTTACCATGTTGCCCAGGCTGGCCTCAAACTCTTGAGCTCAAGCGATCCTCCTGCGCTAGCCTCCCAAAGTGTTGGGATTATAGGTGTGAGCCACTGTGCCCAGCCTAAATTTTCCATGTTATTTCTAAACCAGAATTAATTAAATCACACTCTGTTAGGGCTGAAGTCATAGATTTCAGAAATCATTTAATTCAATATCCTCATTTATTTATTTTAAAATTATATAATTACAAATTATAAAATACGTGTTTGTGGTAAAACTTCAAACACTATAAAATACATACAATAATATGGACAAAATACTTTTCTCCCTGAAATTAATTTCTGTTAACAGTTTGATGTGAATGTTTCAAGAGATTGTTATGTGCATAGATATACACAAAATTTTATATACAGACAGATAAACATATATAACTATATAGATTATTAAAATATGTCTATATTTAATATTTATATGCAGTTCTGAAATATTGTCATCCAAAATCCTTTTCCTTTCAATATGTTAAATATGGCTTATTTAACTACTGCATAAAGCTACCTTATATGAATGTATCACTATATGATGATGTGTCAATCATAGCCCTTAGTTGGCTTGCAATGTTTAGCTATTAAAAGCAATACTGTAGCAAGTAATCCTTGTATGAAACTGTTTTTTTTTTATAGACTAGATGTATAGAGGTAGAACACTAGGTGAAAGGTTATGCACAGTCTACATTTTGACAGCTACTGCAAAATTGACCCTTAAAAGATTGAACCAATGTAACATAATAGGGCATGAACATGGCTGTTTCTCCTGCTTTCTTTCATCAATTCTTTTTAATTTTCACAAGTATTTTTAACTTTGCCAATATGATAGGATCAAAATGATATCTCATTGAAGTTTTAGTTTGTATTTTTCTGAGTTATAATGAGACTGAAATTTTTAAATGTATTTTGGCTATTTAATTTTTAGTTAGGAATTGCTTTTTCAAATTGTTAACCTGTTTTCCATTTATTTTTAATTTTTTTAATGATTTGCTTGGGCTTTTTCTTTATTATGAATATTGATCTTCAGTTATAAATGTTACAGATTTTTTTTCTTTTTCTATTTTTTAAAAGTTTACATGTTTTGCCTTTCTTTAGTTATTATTTCATCATAGAGAAGTGGTAAAATGTTATAGAGTTAAGTCTTTTGGGGTTTTCAATTTTAGCTTCCACGTTTTCTGTTTTTCTTAGGCAAGTCTTCTTTACCCTAAGGCTGTAAAATATATTCTTTATATTTTCTCAATATTTTAACTTCTTTTTTCATTTGAAATTCGAGACCATTTGAGATTTATTTTTCTGTATGGGTTGGCATTAAGTCTGAATTATTCTTTTTCTAACCAGTTATTTAATTTTACCTGTATTCGTCTTTTCTGATTCTGCTGCTATGAATGCTGCTTTACTACCTGATCTTACATTACAGAAATGTGAAGCCCCAGAGAGATTATGTGATTTTTCTAGAGGGGTGCTTTATAACTGGGAGCAAGTCTGCCCTGCCAAGGAATATTTGGCAATGTCTGGAGAAACGTCTGGTTGTAATTACTAGGACAGTGCTGCTGGCATCTAGTGGTAGAAGCCAAGGATGTTGCTAAACATCCTAAAATGCACAAGACAGGCCCCTCACAAGAAATTATCTGTCCTAAAATGTCAGTCGTGCTGAGGTTGAGAAATCTTGGAATCATCACAGTATATAAATACTGTTCATAAAAAAAATTACTTAATTAAGGTATTCAAACATGTTTTTTAAGGTATTTAAAATTATTAGCCTTTAGTATCTGTTGATAAATCTTCCAAAAGTTGTTTGCATATAAGCTTGCCATTGTGAGTTAGTAGATGTCCATTTTCCAGGTGAGAAAAAGATGTGAGCTTTTCTCATTGTCTCAGGAGCAATGTTACTTCATTTCTATGAGATGCTCCCTGTTCTTCATGACACTGAAATTTTTCATTCTCACCAACTCTAGAACAGACATTGAATCCTCTGGATAGCAACTGCATATCATAATTGTGTGTTCTTTTCAAAGCACCGGTTTTAGTCATGCCAAGTGGAAACAAATTTTCAACTATGACTTTACCTTTCATATTAAAAAAAAAAAACAGACACAGAATCATCAGAAGCACCAAATTAATGGTAATGATTTCAGGTCCTGCTCCAGACCCACGGAAGCAAAGATTCCGGGTTTGGGGCCTAGGACTTTGTATTTTCATGAGGTGAACCAAATGATTCTGAGGGTGAGCTGAGTTTGGGAGCCAGTGCTGTGCCACACTCACAGGCATGCTACCTGCAGGAAGAGAAGCTCTAATCCCCGTACTACAAATTCTCCCAGCTTGGCTTCTTTCTCCAGAGAGGAATTTGGTCTCAGAAACTGAAAGATTCATGTCAGCAGTAGGATAGTGAAGAAGTTAAAAATAAAAATAAGAAAGTGAAAGAAGACTAGTGTTTTTAGGGTTAAAGATTTTCCTATATTCACCGCATCAAAAATGTAGTAAAATGGTGACTCATACTAACCATGACCTCTTTGAGGTTTTAAAATGTGTAAGGAGAAACTACAGGGATTGAAGACACAACCATGCCAGTTACTCGTTTCTGTGACAGCTAATGATAGTTTATGTTGGTTCAGTTTTCTTTGATCTCAAAGTGGATTTAAATATTAATTAAGCATCGTAAAACCAGCTTGCATTTAACAAATATAGCAAAGCCTAGAGAATAGGATCACATGGATTTGGTCTGCAGAATTCCAATTGGAAAATGCTGTGAATCACCTAATGCTGCACATAGATGCATTTTGCTTCACTTTTAATCCCAAAAATTGTATATTATATTATCAAATTGGAAAACATCAGTGGCCACATATTCACTAACTTGCTAGAACTTTCAAGTAAAACTTGCTTTGCTATCTTATACAAGATAATTGAAGTTGTTTAAAATGTTTGTTTAAAAACAACTATGACTTCAACTACTTATCTGTGCAGATTCTATCATATCATATAGCCAAATAAAACAAAGCACTACTGGGTAAGTCTAGGCAGATATAACCAAAGTTCTGTTATTTGTAATACCATTTCTAATTTTGGGGATCACTGAAGTAGTGTCACCCTTATCACTGTACTTCATGATATGTGAAGGTCATAAATTTGAATTTTATATGATAAATGTATAGTACTGCTACTCATTTACTTTATATGTGTTGAAGCCTCTGCAACATTTTTTGTTTGAAAAGATTTGCTTCTAAATATGTCCCTGGATAAGTTGGTTTCTATAATCCTTCTCTCCTCTGACATTATATCTAGATCCTTTTAAAAAATTAGAAAATATCTACTTGTATTTTCAGCCTTTGCGAATTTGAAGTAGGAAGTAGAGAAATGGCTGGGAATTATTTTAGTCCTGGAGCACTTAGAGGGGAGTCAGGCTTGTGCGGCTTCCAAATTTAGGGTTTAGGATCAGCCAGCAAGCAGCAGAGAGCACCACAAACCTTTATGGAGGAAGAGGGGAACTATATGATGAGAGAATCACCCAGACACTGAAGTGGCAGGCATTGCGGTTTCCCTGGCTGGTGTGGGGCAGAAGGGCAAGGTTGTGCAACTCTGCTTTTGTCCTGCTCTGATTTTTAAAGTTATCACATCACAGGACTATGTGGTGTTGAGGCTGACAAACCCCTGGCAGATCAGATGAGTAAACTCAGACCAAGAAAAGGGAAACAACTTGCCCAAATTAAGATCAGCTTCGGCATGATGGAGGCTAAGGCAAGCAAGGGGCAGAAGGAAATGAAGAGATGAGAGAGAGCAAGTAGGGTAAGAAGAGGCCCTTTCAAGCACCTCATAGCATTCAGGAGACATCCCAGCCCTTTAAAAGAAGTAAATGGTAAGTGTCTCTGTATTCAGAGATTGCCTCTCCTTACGCATTCTGGCTTTTGGATTGAGGCCTTGGGAGTCTCAGCTCCATTTCCAGAACATATCAGCATGTTGCCTACCTTGAACTGCTAATGTTGACATATATCATTCCCAAAAGTTTTCCCCCAAAGTTTCCTGACCTAGAGTGTTTATTTGATTGTCTGTGATGTCTGGCATATCTTTCCAACAGAGGAAATGGAGCCTATTCTTAATCACATTAATACATACCAAACAAAATAAATCAAAACACACAACAAAAAAATCCAGAAACTTTATAGACAATTTAAAAAAACAATGCCCTTAACGATATAGAAGAAAATTGTTTCCCCCTCTCCCACCCCTTCAAACCTGTAATATACCTAAGGAAAGATGGGACAATCAGGGATCAGAAAAGACTCCAGCTGTCATTGGATTTCTTTAAAACTTTTTTCCCAGGGCCACTAGAGGGGCAGGCACAAAGATGTGCAGACTTGGTTTGGGGCCTGGGAATCCCAGACGAAGCCTTAAAGCCACAGGGTCACCTAGCAGGGAGTCTCACTTACAAGATACAGTAGAGTTCCCCTTCCTGTGTCTGAGTGTTCTCATTGTTCAATTCCCACCTATGAGTGAGAACATGCAGTGTTTGGTTTTTTGTCCTTGCGATAGTTTGCTACCAACATGGCACATGTATACATATGTAACAAACCTGCACGTTGTGCACCTGTACCCTAGAACTTAAAGTATAATTTTTAAAAATCCAATAAACAGTCCTCTGGAAAAAAAAAAGTTTCTCACCTACAGAAAAAAAAAATAGAGAAGGGTGGAGTTCAACAGACCTGGGTTCAAATTCCAGCTCTGCCTGTCACCAGCTGTCGGCCCTTGGACACATTTCTATTTTCAGATTGCTCACTCATAAATGACTAATAATAACAGCATCTTCCTCACAGCACTGTTGTAAAGCCTAAGTAAAATATAGGTGTGAGTTGCACAGCATGGCATCTGGCGTACAGAAGCTACTTAAGATGTTGTTGCTATTTATTGTTATTATTAAGATGAATATCAGTTTGTAGGCTTGAGATAGAAAAAATTAGAAGTGAAGCTGATTACTTAGAAATCTTCTATCTCATTTTTCAGTTAAAATATTAATATAAAAGAAGGCTGCAACAGGCAATCTCAACAGTAGACCATGCTCTGTAGTAATTACACTTTACTGGGCTGGGTTTAGCTCCAGCTGAACTAGTACTCAGCTACTGTGGATGCCATGGGCTTTGCCACATCAATACTTAGCAAGTGAGTAATTTGGATGTTCTCTATGTAGCAATTTGTGTAGACAGCCAAAGCAGAAATGTACTTTAAGGCTATACAGATTGAGTCTCTGTATTGATTAAATCATCAGATCTATTGTTGGTTGGCTATGTACCAAGATAATTTTGAAATAGGCAGGCCTAAAAGACTTTCTACATTTTGCCATAATGAGGTTTGTCCATCCACAAAACCTATCTGACACCCCAAAACACTGATACGACTAGTGTTTTTGTTTTTATTTTACTGTATTTTTAAATTTTTTTTAGACAGGGTCTTGCTCTGTTGCGCAGGCTGGAGCAGTGGTGTGATCACGGCTCACTACAGCCTCAATCTCTCACATTCATGTGATCCTTCCACTTCAGCCTCCCAAGTAGCTAGGACTGCAGGTGCATGAAACCATGCCTGTCTAATTTTTGTGTTTTTTTGCAGAGACAGGTTTTGCCATGTTGCTCCTTGAGCCCAGGAGGCTGGCCTCAAACTTCTGGTCTCGAGCGATCTGCCTGCCTTGGCCTTCCACAGTGCTGCGATTACAGGTGTGAGCCACTGTGCCTGGCCCTGACAGTGTTTTTCATCTAACTGTCCTAGGAAAAAAAAAAATCTCACTTATTTTTCCCCTTTAAGAAGTTACTCCATTTCCATGCATCTCTTTCTTGCCTCTTTCTCCAGTAGATTGTTAGGTCAAGAGGAAGGCAAACAGGCAAGCAGATTCTCTTGCTTAACACATGAATACAAAATAAAAGGTTTTCTTTCTTTCCCCCAAAAAAGTTTACCACTTATTTCCTTCTTTAATATTTACTCAAATTTGCGATTAATTCCCTTTAAAATTATTCTTATTTATAGATAAATTTGTATAACTCCCTCATGGGAAATTTGGCAATGTGTGTAAAAAATTTAAATACTCCTAATTAATAAATTTATTTTTAGGAGCCATCTGTGCTGAACCAAAATATTTATAAGAAAATAGTGAAAAATTGGAAGTAGCATAAATAGTCATGTGAGTGAACTGGTTATAGAAATTATAATTCGTGTTTACAACAAAATATTCAGTCATTACAAAAATATTATAGAGGTATATTATAGGTAGTACAAAAGTGTTCATAATATGTTTTAACAGAGAAAACGAAGGCTGCTAAATAATACTTATTGAATACTTTTCCAATTACAAATGGACATGAACAGAAATGGGACCAGAGAGAAATCTATCAAAATATTAACCAAGTAGGTTTCTCTGGGTGAAAAGGAAATTATCATTTTTGTTAGTTTCTATTTTCTAAAATGGCTATAATAAACACATCTTATTTTTATAATTAGACAAAATACAACAAAAACAAAAGTTTTTATTTAATTTAAGAAAGTATTGCCAAGTCTATTTTCATCTAAGAGAACAATAGTTCAATTTAGGAGTGGAAAGAGCCACGGGCATGACCTACCTAAATGCAGAGTCCATTTGTTGAAGGAGGGCTGATTCTGGAATGGCTTTTCCTCAGGTCAGATGCTATATTATAAAGGAAAGCCAAAGTAGTGGAGGAAACAGGACATTGACCATGCAGAGCTTTCCCTATAATCAGCCATCACCTTAGCAACCAGCTTCGCTGCCTCAGGCCTAAATTCTTCTGTAGCTGCTTTAATTTATGGATACCATTTTCCGTGTCTGCCTAGTGGGAATTCATTAGGCAGTGTCCCGATGTGTAGGTGTACATCACTGGGGCTGTGGAAGGTTTTAGATGATAGATGAACATGGTATTACGTGACCTTGAATAACATAGTATGCCAATCAGTCTCTGTTATTAGTTTCTTCTTGCTGCCGTAACAAATTTCCACAAACTCAGTGGCTTAAAAAGCACATAAATTTATTCTCTTACCTTCTGGAGGTCATAATTCTAAGATCAAGGTGTTGGTAGGGCTATATTCCTCTGGAGACCAGAGAAGAACCCACTTCCTTGCCTTTTTTACTTCTAGCTACTAGAGACTGCCTCCATTCCTTGGCCCCTAGCACATCACTCCAACCTTGGGTCCATTGTAACATCTCCTTTTTCTAACTTTGGCCTACTTGCCTCTCTCCTATAAGGGCCCTTGTGATTACACTGGGCCTAACCAGATGACCCAGCATGATCTCCTTACTTCAAGATCCCAACTTAATGACATATGCAAAGTTCCTTTTGCCATATAAGGTAACATATTCACAGGCTCCTGAGATTAGAATATGGACATCATTGGGGGCCATTATTCATCCTATCTTATTACAGTCTCCCTATCAAGTTTCCTTCAGTCTTCTGAGCACATCAAGGAGGAAGTCTAGCTTTTGCTTATGGCATTGTTTCTAGCACTTGCTAATCTCCCTTTCAAACAAAGAGCATGCATTTAACAAAAAGAAGGCAGATATTAAACTCAGGTGCACTGGCTAGGCATGGCATCTATCTACTTTATTATCAGTCATCTACTTTTTATTATGTTATGGTTACCTTCAAGTTTTGGTAAATGATATTTTATTTTTTTCTCATTTACACTATAGCTGCATAAAATTTCTTTTAAAAAGTGAAATAGTGAATTAATTTTGAGACTTTTAAGCAAACAATATTATTGGTAGCATGCAGATTTTGCAAACATTGTGAATGAAGAATGTGAATGACTAGCGTTTGGGAAATATTGCCATAGGAGAATACTGCCCTATTAAGATTAGGGAAGAGTCATGTTGTTTGGGGATGACTATGCTCCCTCCCTTAGCTCTGCATGAGGCCTCTCTTGAGGAATGTGATGCTATTTTCTTTCTGCTTCTTTTGACAGTTGATTCTTTACAGGGGTAGAGGGTGAGCCAGCAAGACAGGGAGAGGTACTATCCCTTTTATTCATGAAGAATGAAAATTGACAATGGCAAATCTCTGGGACATTATGTATTGGTCATTGGCTATATGCAAATCTCCTTCCAAGATTTGCTGAGAGGAAAAGGCAAGTCCCTGCAATACAGGTGTGAGCCCCTTTCTGGTAGAGGACTACAAGTCAGGGCAGTTAAAGGTAGAAAAGGGATGGGTTCATAGGAAAAGGAACAATACAGTGCTGTGGAGTTTAGACAGAGAGGTGATCCTTTCAGTTGGAAGCAGGGGATGGAATAGAGTGAGAATAGGGAGGATCAGGAAACTCTTCATGGTGAACACAGTTTTTCTTCAGAAACTTTGCCAAGAATTTTCTCAAGAAGCATTTAGGGTGGGGGCCTCATTATCACCAACACTTTAGGTTTTTTTCCTGATGGTATTTTCAGTATTAGGAAGTTTTCCTGAGTACCAACTACTTGCCAGACACTACGCTTGGGACTGCATACATGCTACTATACGATTAATGCTAAAACTGCTAAAGCAATGAGGCTGGTTTTCTTACTTTCATTTTTCAGAAGTGCAAGCTGAGTCTTACTTGCCTGAGATCATATAGCCTGTAAGTAGCAGACGTTTTCTTCAAGTGCTGTCTGGTTGCAATGTTGATAAGCTTGCCCTGCAATAAACTGATTTCAGCAGCTTTGGTCTGAAGTGATTCTCCCAGTCTGGAACTAATTGAACTAATCGAACTAATCGAGCTCCGTGTCAATATGTCCAGCTTCAGCTAGAACTTATCCAGTCTCACTCAGCAGCTTTTTCCTAGGGCTTTATCCAGAACTGTCCAACAGACAGCGCTGATGGAAATACTTCATATGTGTGCAGTAACCACTAGTTACATGTGGTATCAAGCACATAAAATGTGACTAAGACTGAGGACTAAATTTATTTTATTTGATTTGAATTAATTAGAATTTAAATTAATATAGCCACATGTGGCTAGTGGCTACTGTATTGGACAGAACAGTATGTAGCTAGACTAATTCATATTTAAGTTAAAATCATCCAAGCAGTAACAGTGATCCAGGAGGCAGAGTGGACATGGCTCAGGCTGTACTGAGTCACATTAACTTTGCTCTAGAAGACAACTTTACAAAGGAACTAAAAGGGACAGGATTAAAGATGACTGAATACTGGGCTCCAGAAATTTGTAACCATCAGCTTAGCAGATCATATATTCTTCAGTGGAGCTGAGAATTGAGAAGTCTGCTCTTCACAGTGATTTGGAACTTTCCAATCCCAGAGAAAAGTTGACCAAGGAACTGCCCAAGACTGAGTCCATATGGAAGAACTTCATCTTCTCTAGGAAGAAAGTGGCAAGGTTTCATAAATAAATTAATGGATTCACAGAATCAGCAATAAAATTACTTTATTACATATAAAATGTTATAATGGTAGGAAATCCCCAAAAGCCAATACAGGCTACTCGGTCATCTTTGAATAAGTTAGATGTGGGAAAGTGGGAGAACTGCAGTTAATTCATCACCTTTGTCTTTGGCAGTGCTGGTCATAAGTTTTATATCCTACAATAATATCCTGGCACAAACTGCTGTGGCTGTTTGAGGATAGGTAACATCCAGAGCACCATCAAACCTCGGAGACTGGATTCTTTAAGTGGCAAAAAGATAGCCAGCCTTAGCTGTGGGAGTAGTAAACACATTGTCTTTGCAATAGAAGAAGAAGTCTTTACTTGGGGGCCATAACGTGTATAGCCAGCTGGGATCTGGGACAACTAATCATGGTTTCTCTACGAATTTGTCAAACAAGTCATTGAAGTTGCCTATGGGTCTCACCATTCTTTGGCGCTAATATCTGATGGAGAGGTATTTGCCTGGGGTTATAGTAACTCTAGGCATGTAAGATATGGATCAACAGTTAATCAGCCAATTGCTCAGGGAGTCACTGGCTGCTTACGGAATAAAGAGGCTGTGAACACAGCATGTGGGCAGGTGTGCTCCATGGTGGCGGTAGACACTGGGGAGGCTACTTGCACCTACAGACATACATTAGTATTAACAGATGAAGGCCAAGTATATGCTTGGGGTGCCAATTATGGGCAGTTGGGCACTGGCAATAAAAGCAACCATTCCTATCCTGCCTTTGTCATTGTGGAAAAGGACAGGATTATAGAGATTGCAGTCTGTCACTCTCCCCACACATCTGCTGCCAAGACCCAGGGTGGGCGTGTGTACATGTGGGGCCAGGGCCAGTTGATGATCTTGCCTCACCTCACCCACGTCTGCACTGATGACACATTTACCTGCTTTGCTGCTTCTGCCATCCATGGCGCCTCCTCTCTGTGGAACCTGATGACCACCCTCGTGGTGGCCGAGTTACTGAAGAGGGAATTTGACAACCTGGACACTGCAGTCTTGAAATTTGTGGTCAGTGGAAAGTACATTTATGCACATAAAGTCCTCAAAATTTGATGTATGTGAGCATGTTCATTCATTGCTGGAAGGTAATGAGGATGTTATTGTAGAAATGAGTGAATTTTCATACTCTGTTTACTGGGCCTTCCTGGAATACCTGTACACAAACAGCATCAGTCTTTCTCCCGAGGAGGCAGTAGGATTGCAAGATTTGGCTATATTTTATAAAGAAAATCATTTGAAAAAAGCTCTGCCAACAATCAAGCAAGGCATCCGTGAGCAGAGTACAGTCCCTCTGCTCTCGGCTGTTGTGAAGTATGACGCCTGGGATTTGGAAGAATTCTGCTTCAGGTTTTGCATAAACCATCTGACTATAGTAACAAATTTCAGGCTTTGCATAAATGGACTATGATCTCCTGAAGAACTTTATCAGAAAAGAAAGCAGAGTTAAAGCCTTTAAAAATGGATCCCATCTTCAGAAAAGGAGTTTCTGAACCTTTCTGTTTCTCCTGCAAAAGCCAGAAATAATCATTTCTCTTGAATTGATACTATGTTTGAAGAGTTACATTTGGCTAAGTACTTGCGTCTGTCAAAAGAAGGATGGTGGCGAGTAATTTTCATCTTCCTAAATCCAGAGTTTATGTAGAAAGCATTGAATACTCTGATCAGATGTGACTAAGGCCAAGGAAAAAAAATGAAATACCTTCTTTACCATTTCCTCTTTTGAGTCACTCAAGTTGGTACCTTTTGTACCCTGGTCTCAGTATATGCTATTCTGGCCCAAACATTCCGTTATTCAGCGATACCACATAGACAGCCTGATAAGGAGTGCTGTTCCTACCACATTGTCAGTACCCAGCATGGTGCCTTGCATATAATAGGCACTCAATTTATTATAAATCTTCAGTACGCCCAGATAATAGCTTTAGTTGTGGAGTACTTGATGAAGTACTTGCACAAAATAAATCTAAAATACTCTGTAATTATTGAAGTTCTTATTCTTCTGGTACATGATTCTGAGAAATAGTGGCTAATTTAGAGCATTAATTACAATTCGCCAAAAGGCCTTGGCTATTAAATTGCCCAAGATCCAAGGGCTAATTTTGATTTTCTATTTACTCTGAGTCATTAATTTCTCACATGGGATTATTGAGTATGAAGTATTATTTTTGAATGAAATCCCTGTATTGATGTGCTCACATAATGACATAAGGTCCTTTACTTTGCTCTGTGTTGAGGGACTTGCCTCTAAGTGAAAAAGACTATGTATTTTTCTTGTAGTTGGCTTTCATGTCACTACAAAATAGGTCTTTTAATCTGGCAGTAGTATAATTATAAAGTAATATCTGAAAAGGAACTAATACTTACATTTCATGGGCACCATTAATAAGAATGAGATAAATTTATACTATTTATTTATTTATTTAGAGAGAGTCTCGCTCTGTCACCCAGACTGGAGTGCAGCAGTGCAATCTTGGCTCACTGCAACCTTTGCCTCCCAGGTTCAAGCAATTCTCCTGCTGTAGCCTCCTAAGTATCTGGGATTACAGGCATGCACCACCATGCCTGGCTAATTTTTTGTATTTTTAGTAGAGGTGGGGTTTCATCATGTTGGCCAGGGTGGTCTTGAACTCCTGACCTCAAATGATCCACCTGCCTTGGCCTCCTAAAGTGCTGGAATTACAGGCATGAGAATTTATACATTTTAGATCAAAACAAGTCACTCAATTGCAAAAGAGAAACTGGAATGGAACATAGTGTCAGATTCTTCTAATATGTATCTCACAATATAATATTATGTAAATAAAACTCCTTTGGAATTAGGAATCTTGTTCTGATGCTGAACTATTTGATAATAAGGTGCTTATTTGAAGATAACAGAAAAAAATCATCTAATCAGATTATTTTGTTTTATGGCGGAAGACAATGAGGCCCCGAAAATGTGACTTGCTCAAGGTAAAACAAAATAAACCTCCAAAAATCAAATGAACTAAACAGATATAGATCCTTGCTTTTAGAAATTAAGATATCTGACTCCCAATCACAAGTTTTCCCATTCTGGACAGGGAAGAAAACACGTGGAGTAAGCTGAGAAATATGGTTACCAGCCTATGGTGAGATGGTGGGTGATCTCCGAAGGTCACTCAGGAAGGATGTGGTTACCACTAAAGCCTGGCCACATGTGAATCGCAGCTGATAAAAATATTGCATCTTCTTTGGGGACTACTTTCATTTTTTAGCACAGCTAATGCTAAGATTTTTTTAAAAAAACTCAGAATAAAATATAAGAAACAAGAATATACTGAAATAAAAAGAATATGGTATGAAATAAAAAGAAAAAAGGTCAAAAAGGTGGCTTTAATATGTAATATTTTACATACACCTATCCAGAAACATATGCATAGATATGTACAATTTAATACATATATTAATATACATACATAGAAAGATACATAAATTTAGGTGTAACAAACAATATCCTGGAAAAACATACCAAAATTGATGCAGTGAGACAAAGTTCATTTGTAATGTTTAATTTCCAGACCCTGATAGTAAATATAGATGTTCAGTGTAGTGTATTTTATATGGTTTTGCAGGTCTGCAATTGTTCATAATAAAAATGCAAGAGTTTGATGGATAAAGAAAGATGGACAAGATAAAGAAAAACTGAAAGAAAACTAAAAATGATTAAACACACTGGAGACTGTAACCACAGAATTGCATAGAAGTACGTTAGTGATCCTGAGAAAGACTTGATTACCAAGCCCACAGGTCAGAGAAAAAGACAAAGAAATAAAAATAATCTTTGACAGAGAAGATGGTAGACATTGAAGAAACATGTAGGTAACAGATTATTGACTAGATTAAAACAAAGGACGAAAAGGAATTGACGTCAATATTCGAAGGCATGATAGAAGAAAACTTGGGTTGAAGAAACATGTAAGTGCAGATTGAAAGAGTTCGCTGCAAAATTGAAATCAAAGGGGATACCTTTGCAAAAATATGCTTGCTAAGTTCATTTCATTACAGAGATGAAAACCAAACCATAATAATATAAAACAAGTATATAAGCAGAAAGTTAATTATTTTCTAAAAATCCACAACGGGTTACCTACAAATAGATAAAAACAAAGGTGACTTTACACACTTCTGTTGTAATGCTAAACTCTGGAAGAAAATAGAAAAATGTCTACAGAATTTTGTGGTAGAAAGATGTTTTAACCTTTTGTTTTAAGGCAACAAAAAACATTCTCAGACACTCAAGGGTGCAAACAATATTTAAAACATATTTCTTCGTGAAAAAAATTACTTGAAACATCAAATGGCTAACAGGTATATCAAAAAAGTGGAAAACAAAGTTAAAATTAGATACATATAAATAAATATGGAAATACACATATGTATTATGCCAATGCCAAAAAATACACTTGAAGTTATTGAGTATCACACTATACTTACGATATTTGCATTTTATAATTATTAAAATACACGCGTAACTTTGTAATATGAATACGTATTTCATGATAACATTAAACATTCTCAGGTTCCATGTACACCTGAGACAAGTCTTGTGGAGTATGTGGTCAGTAATTTTCCCTTGGCTTCACCCCAATACTGATTTGTTTGCTTCTGTTTTGAATGTTCAGAACTCCTTGAACCACACACTGTTGAAGTCATACTTTCATAGACTGTATGACCAGGTTTTCATTACCTAGAGTTTCGTTGGGCATCTTTTCTTTTAGGTAGGGGTAGAGTGGCAGGATGTGGAAGGTATTTTTAAGTGCTTATTTTGTTTTTAATTTTTAATTTTTGTGGGGGTACATAGTGGGTGTATATATTTATGGGATATATGAGATACTTTGATACAGTCATACAATATATAATCACATCAGGGTAAATAGGGTACTCATCACCTCAAGCATTTGTCCTTTGTATTACAAACCATCCAATTATACTCTTAGTTATTTTTAAATGTACAATTAAATTATTGACTATAGTCACCCTGTTGTGCTATCAAATACCATAAAAGTGCTTATTTTGATTAAGCTTATTAAGGCCACATCATATCCCAAATAAATAATCTTTCTTAGCTAAGTTGACTGCTTTGATAAGGAAAGAAATTCACACACCAACTAAAATGGCCAATGTGTGCAGAAGGTACAAAAAGAAGAAAGGTTTGACTCCAGAATTCCTCCATAAATGGAATTTATGGACAGTCTTATAGGAAATAGAATGCAGGAGAATGATGAAACTTTCTTGAAGGTGCATTCCATAGAAAGCGTACTGTTTTTATAGAATTTACCTTTTTATATCTATATACTAAAAATCGTTGGTGTTTTATATTAATACTTCACATAGATTTTTAATGATTGCACACTATTATTACTGTGATTATTTTTATTTGGTTTGGCTCTGTGGGAGATATGATGATGCTGATGGAGGTTTTGACAGAGCTAAAGACATGTCACATCTTGACAACGGCTGGAGGAAGGACTTCATAGTCAATCAAGGTATAAATACTAGCAATCTGTTTTCACCCTACTCCAAAGCACTTCTTAAATCACATTAGAACTCTAAAATGTAATGAGAACCACGTCACTGTTTTGCAATCTCTAAATGCCAAATTAAAATATGAATCAAGGATTGTGTAGTCAAGTCAATGGGAACTCTGACTTGAGTAACATTTTCCCTTGAGGCAGTGTACAGATTACAAAAGGTATTAGCACAGAAAATTTAGCTTTGGGTGGGACTTGCAATTAAGTCAAATTAATGAATCTGAACTGGTGTTTTTTTTTATTTTCAAGACATGCCATTAAGCAGTGAAACACCAAAAAGATAAAGCCAAAACTTGGAAATAACCCACGTGTTCTTCAGTGAGTGAATAGTTACACAAACTCTGGTGCATGCATACCGTGCAATGCTATTCAGCAATAAGGAGGAACAAACTTGATATATGCAACAACTTGGATAGATCTCAAGGACATCATGCTGAGTAAAAAAAGCCAATATCAAGGCCACATACTCCATGATTTTATTTATAAGACATTATAGCAATGGAGAACAGATAAGTTGTCAGGGATCAAGTTCAAGGAGAGCTGGTCATGGTGGTAGTGGTGGTTGACCATAAAGGAATAGCAAAAGTGAATTTAGTGTGATAATGGAGAGTTCTATAACTTAAATGCTTCTGTTTTCAAGCTACTTAAAATTTATTAGGGCAGTAGACTTACACAGAACTCTCCAAAAAGATAATTCAGAAGCATAATAAAAAGTGATTTAAGCTGGGCGCGGTGGCTCATGCCTGTAATCCCAGCACTTTGAGAGGCCGAGGTGGGGTGGATCGCCTGAGATCAGGAGTTTGAGATCAGCCTGGCCAACATAGTGAAACCCTATCTCTACTAAAAATACAAAAAATTAGCTGGGCATGTGATGGGCACCTGTAATCCCAGCTACTTGGGAGGCTGAGGCAGGAGAATTGCTAGAACCTAGGAGGCAGATGTTGCAGTGAGCTGAGATCGCACCATTGCACTCCAGCCTGGGCAACAAGAGTGAAACCCTGTCTCAAAAAAAAAAAGTGATTTAGAAGAGGGAACAGTAATTCTAGAACATATAGTTCAGGCAAAACGTTTCAGAAATGGTGGTATTGTGGCCAGACCTTGGAAAATGTGGGTAACCTTCCTATGAGAGGAGAATGCAGAGGTGATCAAAGTTGAACAAAGCCCTGATGGTGAAACACGTGCCTTATTCTTTGGTTAATGAGTCTCAAAAAGGCCGTCACTTGAGCAAGACTTCGCCTCTCTGAAACTGATTGATTATACCGATTGAAAGAAATTCACCAATGTTCTGAGTCAGAATTTACATTTGACATCAATTTGTATTGAATAACATTCATGTTATTATTTACCTTGTCCTATTAAAAATAGCAATGAGATATTGAGGCTTGGGAAACTGGAGGAACCTGGTAAGTCTGTTTCAAGGTTGTGAGCCAAATTTCTTGCTTTGTATAAGTAAGAAAAATAAGGAGAAACATTGTCAACATATCCAAAAATTTGTATTACAAGTCTGTGGCCAAGTTCCCCATCAGTAAAGTGTTGCTAGACTCCATTCCTGCTTGGAAGTCATCTTGGTATTCCAGACAAAATAATGAAATGTATTATAATTAATCTGACTGCACCTAGCTCTAGTATTAGGACATTTTTCTGGACCCTAGAGTCCTCCAAGGCATGATTCTCCTCCTAAAAGTAAGCTTTTTAAGGCTTTCAGAACCATCAATTAGCCTACATAAAAATGTATAATAAAATATGTATTTTATGTTTATCTTCCTTTACTGAATATTATGTTTGTGAGATTTGGACAAGTTGTAACATTATGTCATTACTATATTAAAAATTAAAAACTATTAATCACTCATCATGTTACTACCCTGACATGACTAATTTTATTTTTTATATTGCTTCAGTTTTCATTATATACAAATATTTTATAAAGTCATATAATTGTTTTAATATTTGTATATATTTGCAATCACATAGTTCTACCAGTTTCATTTTCTTCTCTTCACATAACATTATATCATGGGTATTTTTCCATATTATCACATGGTTTTCATAGTGACCATTATTCCCCATCAATACATATACATTAAATTGATGAATGCTAGTTTTGAGAGAAGAATGGCTCCAGGGGCCAGCAGCTTGTGGATTTGCCAGCAGAGCAGGAAAGTATTATGGAGCTGGCTCTGGATTTTCCAAGGATCGTCTCTCTTAGCACAGAAGGATATCGGCCTGCATCAGAACACTTGATCAGATTTACAAACTTGCTCAGAATCTTTTGTTGGCATCTTCTAATCCATTTTCTATGTAGCAGCCAAAGCGATCATTACAAAAACACGGCAATCAGGTTTCCATTAGGTAAAATATTTTGGTGGCTTCTCATTGCTTTTAAGATGGAGGAAGAAAATACTTAATGTTTAGAGACTATCTAGCCTAGTACTTTCTGCTTCCATCTTTAGCTTAATCTTTTATTGTCAGTTTCCTATCTGTCAGTTTTTCATGGAATGTTCAAACCCCTCAAAGAACAAAAAGCCTGTAAAGGGGGCATTACATGCTAAACAAAGAAGCCTCCCTATGATTATAAAATGATATTGATGCTGCACAATTTATTTCTGCTTTAATAAGGAAGATTTTATACACATATCCTATTATGGGTTCAAGATTCCGTTTACGCAGATAGCCAGGGATAAGATTGTAAGAAAAGAAGGCTTCTCTGGAAGAATCTTTGGGGACTTTTTTGAATTTCTGATGTTGAAAATACCTAAAAAAGTAAAAATGTCTATACATCTTCAGGATAGCTAAGAAACTTTTATAAAGAAGTTACAGGCCCTCATCCTAATCCCACACTCTGTCCATTGCCATAGCAATCCATATAAATAAAATGACAACAGAGGTTTCCATGTAGGACCTTAAAGGAATTTCACTGTTCCTTTGAAGCTTCAGACATTTCTATACTTCATGGTATGCCCTAAAAATTACAATTTAATTAGACTTAAATACCAGATAGAGTAGCAACTTGTTTATCTTTTTGCCTAATCTACCTCATTGTTTATAAGGACCTGTAGATGGTCCCATGCAAAGATGTCTCTAAACATAAATAACACTAACACAATTGACTTGGAAAACAGACTCCATTGTGCATCTCCCCCAGGGTGCTGGGGGACAACCTCATTGTTGGTTACTATTTTTTCTAAAGTCCCTTATGGGCTTGGAAGCAACTTTTAATTGAAAAGTAAATGCATTGCATTTAGGAATATGCCTTCATTAAAGCTATGATTTCACTGTACATCCGTTGAGGGGCATCGAGGCCCCAGACAAAATCAAAGTGGTTCCAATCTGGCAATAGCTTAAAGTAATGAAGACTCTTGATTTGAGGGAGTATCCTGGCCACATCCTGGGGTGTTACGAGGACATCATGTCCACCAGCCCAAATAGCAGTAGGCACTTTCATGGCAGTCAGGTTATATATAGGGGGATGACTCTGTGGGAGAGAAAGCAAGGGCATTCATGAGAGGAAGCTCCTCAAAGCAATAACTATAAAGGCTGCTAAATGAATGTGGACAATGGCCATAGTTCTGTTAGGCACCAGCAACATATGAAGAAAACATACAATGGTCTCTACCTTCAAGAAATTTGCAAAAGAGGGAGCAAGGCAAATATTTGTATACAAAGTAAGGTATGTTAAATGCCATAAACACTCCCAAAATAAAATGGAAATAAAGGCAAAACATTATTTCCACCTGAGGGCTTCATAGAAAGAGGGGTCCTGTGAAATGACTCTTGAGGGAAGGTTGCATTTTGACAGCAGAGATGAGGGTGAGTGGGAGGCAGGAAGAGTTTGTAGGCTATGATCAGGAATGGCAAGCTTCCCAATGTACCTGGAGAACAGAATATATAAAGGAATATGATAGGATATAAACTTGGAGGCAGATAATCAAGGTCTGCATGTCAGGCTAGGAAATTTGGACATATTGCGGAAGTTTTGGAGACAAGGGTCATTTCTCGGAGGTCTGTCTTCGGACTACCATAGGGCAACAGTTAATGGAATCACCTACAGAAAGAATAGGTTGAAGGCAAGTCCTGAAAAAATCTAGATAAGCCATAGAAATGGTCCAAATTAAAGCTATGCTGACTTCTCCAAGGAAGAAAGAGAGTTGTGAAGAATCCTTGGGGAATGCTAATGATTTCAGAGAGGTGGAAGGTGGAGTAGCCAGTGCCTGGGACAAAAGGAACAATCACAAACAGAAGGAAAATCAGAAATCATTGTGTTATGGAAGTCCAAGTCAGGGGACTGAGTTGCAAGGAGACTGTGGTAACGAACATAACACATTTCAAAAGGTGAAGATAGGCCATTGAATTTGGCAATTAAAAGCCATGGGTGACTTTAAATAGGGTAGCTATGATAAAAAGATGAAGACCTAAACTGCATTGTACAAGGTTCAGGAGTAAGTAGAAGAAGCCCTCTTCAATACTAAAAATATGTTGATAAGAACAGAGTGACATAATGATAACTTGATAGAATTGATGGTCTTGCTTGTTTTTCATAAGGGACAGGAGAATGGAGCCAGGAAGGAAGGGGAAGTGAGAAGAGATGGGATCAAGGGCACAGGACCGGAATAACTTGGAAAATAAGACGACCATCATTTTCTGATACAGAAAGGAAGGAGAGAATCAAGAAGATAGAGACATTTTGAGGTAGATTAAAGTTAAGAAATTTCATTAATGCAACACATAGATATTGGGAGCCCAGTAATTGTCATGTACTCTTCCAGATGAGAAAACACTGGTGAACAAAATGATGAGAAATCCCTACCCTCATGGAGCTTACATGGGTTAATTCTCTTATACTCAATAAAATATAGATATAGCAGAGATAATGCTGTGAACTTGAGGAGAGGGCAAACTGTTGAGACTAGTTTTTTGGAGAGAATGTAATAAAAATTGGCATCAAATGAGATTAATTCACAAAATAGGACTGGCTTGGAGCAGAGTAGGACCAGCTAACTGTGGACAAATTCTAAGGACATTAACACTCTCACATACTTTAGTACTTGACCATAATGATCTTGAGTGTGCATGTTTATTTTGTTTCATTTTCTTGTAAATGTAAACAATGTATAAATAGAGCATGTTTATTCAAAATAATGGAAGAAAACAGACATATGTAAAGTCCAAAATGAGAGTCCTTTACTGTTTCATGTCCATCCACTTCTTTTCTTCTTTCTTCTCTCTGAAGATAACCACTTTAACATTTACTGTTTTTTTTTCTAGACCTTTTCTAAGCATTTGCAAATACATGCATTTGTGTCTATAAATAGTCTCAGGAGCAGGAAAAAAACTTTTAGTGGTGATAGAAACGTCCTATATTTAGATTGTGGTGTGGTTACACAAATAAATATATTTGTCAAAACTTATTAAATGGGACACACAAAATTAGTAATGTTCTTGTATGTAAATCACATCTTAAACTTATTTTTAAAAATAAATAAAATATACATGGTCTATCTCTTGCAGTGGTTTTAAGGATTAGTAGAATTATTCCTCTAACAGGCAAATTCATTATTGAGAAATTGATTAGTCTGATTGTTTTGATCCTCAGAAACAACTTATTAATAATCGATCTATAGTTGCACCAGTAAATAGCTTAAAATATGATAGCCTGGGAAAATACTTAAAACAATTTAATTTAATTTGCTGAGTTCATACTTATAAGCCAAGCCCCTGGCTATGAGAACAGAAAAGTGGTGACAGGATTAATTAAAAGTACGGTGCTAAACAAGGCTACAGATTTTTATGTCATAAAGCTATACGGAGAAAGACGCCTTACGACCCAAGTCTTCAATGTTGGGTAATACTTATTCAACTTTCATATGGAATTCTAATTTTTCTGTTGGTATTAAAAAGTGTATATTCATTTATGCTGTAAAGATTTTTATGAAATAATTTCTATTATGTAGCCATTAAAAATGCATTTAAAAATCCCTCAGTTATATTAGTTATCTCTTACTGTACCTTGAGTAAAATAGAAAGATTAAAAGTTGTCTAAAAGTAATATAATACTGAGAAAATTGGAATAAATACACCAAAATGTTAGTACATCTAGTTATCTCTGGATGGAAGGATTACACATGATGTAAGTTCCTTTGTATATGCTTCTTTAATTTATAAATTTTCTGAAATAAATTAAAATTAAAATTAAAAATTTTTTTACAAAAAAGTTATATCAGTATAAATGCCACCAAATGACAGGTAGGAGTCTTTCCACCCTCAAATAATTTTTTATTATAATTTATCAAAATCAGCATGCTGGGGTTACTGTAAGTAGCTCACCTGATTGTAATGTTTCATATTATCAGCTTCATTTCCCCAGTCATAAGCTCTGAATTCATCAGATTGGTAAAGCTGAAACAAATGTTTTTTAGAAAAAGAATAGTTAGGGTAAGAATCATGAAAGTTAACAGCAAATTTTAGAAAAATACTGTATGCTAGGACGAAAATAGGGCTCCTAGATCACCAGAAGGATGTAAATACCCATTTTACAATTATGACAAATGGGGCTCAACAGAAAGACGAGCAATACCCCCTTGGTTTAAAGGAAAAGTTCATGGAAAACCAAGCCTCATTAGAAAGAAGTTAAATCCCAGATACTTCTCTCTGGAGAAGTCTCAGTTCTCTTGAGGCTTCCCTAGTTTACCTCTTGCTTCAGTTCAGGGCCTATTTTTAAAACTCTGATTTAAGGTGGTATTCATTTATGTCATCTACTTGGTCTGTACCATTACATCCTTTCTCTTAAATTCCAGGGAAATCAAGGCATACAGAAGGCAGCAAGGACAAACTGGAAGCAAGCTCTTAAGATTCTTAGGGTAGGCCTGTTAACAGGGTCAATTCTGTCTTTTTAAATATATTGAAAATAAGGATTGGAATGGTTTTCCATGACTAAGACTCTACCTGTTTTATATGCAGAATGTTCTGTACTGATGAACCAGTGGGAGCATGTGACATATACACATCCATTCGACTCTAAAGGAGATAAAACTCATATTACAGCAATTGCCCAACAAAATTTTGCCTTTCAGAATCAGAGAAAAATGATGCACAGAATTAGCAAACAAGACTGGGGCTTTGAAAATAACAAGGTAGAATTATCTAGATAAATATACCATTTAGGTCAATACTTGAATATGAGTGAACCACAAGCTGACTAATGGAATGGGCTGCTTGACAGCACACCTGCACCAGCTCTGAATCTGTAGGATAATTTGCTTATTTTGAAGTAGAAGAAACAGTAATGGTCATCATGGAGCAAAGGCAACTAGGAAAGGTTCTATGTGCAAGTGTGGGGGTGATGCATGCATGCGCACCCAGGTGCACTGTCACAGATTAAATCAGAAAACCAGGAGTTCAGGCCCTGTTGTTGTTAATGATCAGCTTTGTGAACTTGGCCACCATATTTAACATCTTTGAGTTTCTGTGTTTTCATCTATTAAGTGAACATACTAAAAGTCATAGTACCAATTTCCTAGGCTTTTATGGGGATAAAATAAAATATTGCAAAAGTAAAGCTAAAAGCCAATTTTTTCCAAAGGTTATTGCAGTATTTGTAAACATTATAGAGATGAAAATTATAGAGATAAAATAGTAATCATAATTCTATGTCTTAGAAAATAATCTAATTAAGAGAAACTATTAAAAATCTTTACTTTTGAAAAAGCCAACTTTGAACAATGGTTCCTTATGGGTCTCAGTCTAACACAATTTAGCTTCTTAGAGAATCGGGGTACAGAACAATTATCTTGGGACTGGCTTCACTGTAACAGCCTCATTGGCTGCTATTTGGAATACAGTAGAAACAACTATTCAACCACACCAGTCTGTGGATGTGAACTCTTCCTCCTCCTTCTTCTTGAATTCTCAATAACAGAAAATGAAGAGGTGATAAAACAGGACTGCTGCTTCTTCATAAAGAGGGGATCCCATCTCCCTTCCACCCTGTCCTGTTATTTTGCAGGTTTTATTTCAAAAAAAAAGTCACCCACAAAGAAAGGAACACGTGAAATAAGATGCAGGTTTATATGTGCTTCTCTCCTTTTTTAGGATTTTCTTTTTAATCCAATATATTCAAATGCAATAAATTCAAATTGACTGTAGTAAGTTATGGCTGATTGAGAACATGTAAGAAACTGCTACCCATTATAAAACATCCATTCTCCTAAATTTCACCAGGGAATAGAAGAGGGAAGCTGCCTATTCACTTCCCCAGTCTTCATATTCAAGGTTTGTTGAGTACTTAATCTTCTATGTATAGCAGACATCTACCTTCATGGTTCCACTTAAATTTTAGGCTTTTTTTTATTTCAGTGAAGAATGTCATTGGCATTTTGATAGGGATTGCACTGAATCTGTAGATTGTTTTCGATCGTATGGACATTTTAACAATATTGATTCTTGCAATCCATGAACATAGAATACCTTTCCATTTTTTAATGTCATTTTCAATTTCTTTCAGCAGTGTTTTATAGTTTTCATTGTAGAAATCTTTCACTTCTTTGGTATGGTTTATTCCTAGGTGTTTTATTTTATTTGTAGCTATTATAAATGGGATTATTTCTTGTTTTTTTTTCTTTCTTTTTTTTAAGATTATTTGCTCTTGGCATATTGAAATGCTGCTGAATTTTGTATGTTGATTTTGTATCCTGCAAATTTAATGAATTTGTTTATCAGTTCTAGCAGGTTTTTTGTTGGAGTCTTTAGGTTTTTCTAAATATAAGATTCTGAGAAAAAAGAACAAAGCTGGAGGCATCACATGACCTGACTTCAAATTATACTACAAACCTGTAATAATCAAAACTGCATGATACTGGCATAAAAACAGACACATAGACCAATGGAACAGAATAAGGAACCCACAAATAAATCCACACATTTATAGTCAACTAATTTTCAACAAAGGCATCAAGAACATACATTGGGCAAAGGACAATTTCCACAAGAAATGATGCTGGGAAAACTAGATATCCATATGCAGAAGAATGAAATTAGATCTCTATCTCTTGCCAGATACAAAAACAAAATAAAAATGGATTAAAGACACATTTAAGACCTAAAACTATGAAACTACTAAAAAACAAACATTACAGAAGCACTCTGGGACATTGGTCTGGGCCAATTTGAGGTAAGCCCTCAAATGCACAGGCAACCAAAGCAAACATGAACAAATTAGATTACCTCAAGCTAAAAAGCTTCTGCAAAGCAAAGGAAACCATCAACAAAGTGAACTAAGAACCTGTTGAATGAGAGAAAATATTTGTAAACTACCCATCTGACAAGGGATTAGTAACCAGAATATATAAAGAGGTCATATAACTCAATTGCAAAAAAAAAATGATTTAAAAATGGACAAAAGATCTGAGTAGACATTTCTCAAAAGAAGACATACAAATAGCCAAGAGGTACATTAAAAACAATGTTCAACATTACTAATCATTAGAGAAATGCAAACTAAAACTACAATGAAGTACTATCTCACTCCAGTTAAAATAGCTTTTATCAAAAAGATAGGCAATAATGGATGCTGACAAGAATGTGGAGAAAAGAGAACTCTTGCACAGACTGTTGGTAGGAGTGTAAATTAGTACAGGCACTATGGGGAAGAGTATGAGGGATCCTCAAAAAATAAAAGTAGAACTACCATATGATCCAGCAATTCCAGTGCTAGGTCTATATTCAAAAAAAAAAAGGAAATCAATCCATGGAAGAGACATCTGCACCCCCATGTTTAGTACAGCACTATTCACAATGACCAAGATATGAAATCAGCCTAAGTGTCCATCAACAGATGAGTGGATAAATAAAATGTGGTACATATAGACAGCCATAAGAAGAATGAAATCATGTCATTTGCAATAATGTGGATGAAACTGGAGAACATTACATTAAGTGAAATAAGCCAGGCACAAAAAGACAAATACTGCATGTTCTCACTCATATAGGGGAGTTAAAAAAAAAACTGACCTTATAGAGATAGTGAGAAGAATGATGGTTACCAGAGGCTGGGAAAGGTAGTAGGGGTGGGGGAAGGATAAAGAGGCATTGGTTAATGGGTACCAAAATACCGTTAGAAGGACTAAAGTCTAGCATGCACAATAGGATGACTATAGTTAACAATAATTCATTGTATATTTCAAAATAACTAGAAGAGTCAAATTAGAATGTCTCTAACAAAAAGAAATGATAAATGCTTAAGGTGATGGATATCCCAATTACCCTGATTTGGTCATTACACATTGTATGCTTATATCAAAATATATGTATCTCATAAATATGTACAACTATTATATACCCATAAACATTTTTAAAAGCAAAAAAAATCTGTCTTTAAGGTTTTGGAATACCATATGAATTTATACAGTAAATAGAGATATCAAAATGAGTCAAAGGAAAGCTGGAATTTCTTAAGGTATCAAATGGCCCTATAATTATCATACATACCTGATTCATATTTTTCTTGTTGGATCCAGCCCATAAGGACATAAATTCACTACATATCAACCAGAGTATCTTATTGTTGCAGATTTTGGTAGAAGCTATCTTCGTTTTCTTATCTTCTAAAAAGAAACCTTTGGTACCAAAAACAGCCTATGAAAGTAAATAATAATTATCTTTGAATGAGATAAAATATTTGCAGACTATCCATATTACAAGGGATTAGTAACCAGAATATATAAGGAACTCAACTCAATAGCAACAACAAGGACAACAAGCCCAAATAGCAATAGCAAAAAACCAAAATTCAAGAATCATCTTCAGACTTCTTGACATTTCCTTCATTCTAGGAAAGAGCCATGCTTGGGGATCTATTTGTACTTACTGATTCAGTCAAGGAGACCAAATTATTCAGGAAAAGTTACTTAGGAATGTATCTCCAGATGAGGAAGAGTATCAAATATTATTTACAAGGAGATTGCAATAAAGGCCCTCAATCCCAAATTCACTCCTCCATAGTGAAGCTTCCCTGTATTCTGCCCAGTCAGTGCTTGCCAATATTTTTTTCTCATTAATTGGTATGAAATGTAAAACAGTTTTTCTTAAGGTCAAATAATACCTTGAATATAAGGGAAAATCGGGGTTTTCCATGTTACCCATGTGCACACTGCATTCGAGTACTGTCCCAGATTAGCCAGCTCTCAGGCTGAAAAGTAGAGAACAGTGAGCCAAAGAGAAGGAACCATTGAACAGAAAAGATATGATAATGTCACAAAGGCAGCACAATTGAAACTTCCAGGAGTTGGGAAAGTAAACTTGGATGGGGATTCCTGGTGGGGTCTTGGAGCTTCTGGGGGAAACTGACGGAAGAAAAGAGCAGGATATGGGACTTAAAAGTAGCAGGAATATTGACAGTGGGAAATGTGAAACTGAGATAACCCAGGAACATTATTTGCCTTATAGCTGACCTATGTAGGAAGAGCAACACAAACAACGCTTATATGTATTTACAGATAGATGTATCTCTCTCTGAATTTAATTTAACAAATTAGTTTGCTCACGCTGTCCAAATATAGAAAACATTAAAACCTAACTGATGTCAACACATTTTTAAATAAACTAGAAAAGCTCTTGAATAAGGAAGTTACATCATTTGTGCTCTCAGTAAACAATACAATAAAACTATTATCAGACCATAGTATTATCAGACCTAACTATTATTAGGCCCTATGGAAATTCCTCCTTGTGTTAGCTCACAAATAATTTTTTTCATTCCTACCACTCTACCCCAAACCAACATCTCATTTTCTTATATATGAATTATTTTGATATTCTAACTGGTCTCCTTGACTTCAATTTTGGCCCAAATCCATTTTATCCGTCATCCCAAGTTCAAAGGCCAATCTGGAATTTGATTAAATGCTGTGTTCATTGTGGCAATGACCTTTGCAGAGAAACAAAAGCAAAGAGAAAAAAAAAAAAAACAACAACCGTTTAATAGATAAAATCCCAAATCCACAATTGGCAACCAAATGACTTTTTCAACTCCTGAAAAATAACCAATAAATATTTGAATTAATACTTGAGCTGTAATACATTTAGGCTTTGGAATCTTAGCTTTAGTAATTAGGGCAAGTTTCCATATTGGAAGGAATATATTAATCAGGTTTTTCTAAGGTCAAAATTGGACACATCAGTGATTATGGGTAACTTGAAGTGTCTTTCATTTGGGCAATGTGAATTCATTGACCTACCTGACTAAATGGAACAAAAAACACTTGGGAAAACAAGAAAAATCCTTGTTGTCATATAGCACTCAGCTCAGCTAGAAATTCTGACATATACTCAGCCTGCTGATGACCTTGTATAGTAAATTGTATTACAGAACCTGCAGATACTATGGCACAGACATGCGCACATGCGGGGACACACATACACAAGCACATACCCACAGAGTCTAAGTTCTATAGATTTTATCTAAATTTCCTACTTTTACTTTACAGTAGATTTGAAAATAATAAGGATTTATGATCCAAAATGAGATCCTCAGGTACATTTTGTTGAAAGGAGCCTACCTTGATTATGGAATTTGGAAGTAGAAAAAACCTGGTAAAAATGCCCGTGGGATATTTGAATGAGATCGTAGGACCCAAAGCAAAATTCATTTTGATTCTTTGTGCCAGTTCAGGCATGGTGGAAAAGGCTACAAACCCTGAGAGAACAGGAGATAAGACAATCTTGTAAAAATAAATACTTACGCAATGTTTCTGACAAAATTGGGGCTCTGCTTAGTCATTTTTTCCTTCTATCGTGATCATACTGGGGATGAATTGGAAGTCTTCTGAGTTATTCTATAAAGATAATCTGCCTTCAGTCTTCTCTGCTCTCAAGTCTCCAATTTTATTTTATTCTATTTATGGACAGTTTGACTTGATTGGGGGAAATGGAGTAGTTGGCAGGGGAAAGGTGATGGTTAAGCTGCTGGAGTAGCTACTGCTGTGTAAACTTCCCAAGCAATGGGGGGGTAAATGCTGGCAACATTCTCATTTCATCCCTAACTCTGAGATGCCAGAATGAATCACAGAGCTTCCAGAAGCAAATAATCAGTCACAGGAGGTGAATTGATTTCTTTCTGCAGCATCACCCAGTTATTCTAACAGGTTTTCTTTCTCACTATGGAATGAAATTTCACTGCTCCCAGTGTCTTACTGGGTGTTTTTCAACCCTCTAGACTCTTCCCTGTTTCCAAAAAGAAAGGGGCTTTCCCTAGCATCCACGATGGCCCAGTAAGGACCAGGCATCTCCATTTGCTTTGCTCTTTCAGCAGTAGCATTGCACCCCTTTGTATATCTGTGAGGATGGAGATTAGCACAACACTGGGTAGGCTAGGGAGAATATCTATATAATTTGGTTTCCAGAGGTCCCTTCCTGGGCCTCCACTGGCATGTGTGTGTGTGTGTGTGTGTTTGTGTGTGTGTACTGAAACACTTGTTGAAACATTAAAACTGTCTTGGCCAGAAAAAGAAGAACTGAAATAATTGACTGAACAATTGATAAAAAGACTCTGAATCAGGAATAGTACTTCCCCAGAGGGTGTTTGGAAATGTGTGGAGGTGAGATTTTTGAGGGTCACGCTGACTGCAGAGCCCTGTTTAATGGGCTGGGACCTACTAAATGTCCTACAAAGAGTGGGTGCTCCTTACATAACAGAAATTGCTCTGTCCAAAATGCAAACAACAGTCACTAAAAATATTTATGTCCCAAATGAAACACAGAGCACAGATAATCAAATTCTCCATGGTTTTTTTTTTTTTTTTTTTTTTTTTTGCAGATCAAGTATAAGAGCATATCTAAGTCCTACCCACTTTCCAAAACCAACTAAAGTCATTTCTTCTTCTCTACACCATTTCTCCAGAATCCTTACACACCCTATTGGTGAAATCAGATACATCTGGTTTGAATCTGTGTTCTGAACTTGTGTTTCTTCTTCTATGAGATGGGGATAATAACATTCGGGTTGTTTTGAAGATCAGAGGGAGATACTATGGGGAAGGTCCTGAACACAAGACCCTACACATAACGAATGCTCAATAAGTGTTAGATACTGTAATTATTTGCCTATTGGTGGCATTTTTGATCTCCTATGAGTTCTTTGATACTTTTTTAGTATATGCTGACTGATGCTAACTGCCTGTTCTGAGCTTGGAAAGTGCCTGTCAATCTAAAATACTAATGAATATATGTTTGTTACTGATGATAGTGGTGATAATGAAAATATTTCCCTAAACTGAAATATTGCACTTTCACATGATTTATTCTCTTAAAATTGGAAACTTTAGTGGAAGTTCAATGACAAATTCAAAGCTTTTATTAGTGTGGGTTCCTTTCAACTTTTACTTGGAACTAGATTATTGATTTCTTTCCAAAATATCTGGGAAGTAAATTGGTAAATTGTAAAGTAAATTAAGTAAAGTAAGTAAATTAAGAAGTAAGTTGTCAGCTTAAAAAACTTTAGAAATTTCTACATAGTGCTTACATTTACTTGCTATTTCATAAACACTAAATCACACACTGAATAGATAAGCTCAATTGATTTATTATAGTAAGCTCGTGTGTTCCAACCCACAAACAAATATAACCATGCCTTTTCAATTTGTTTAAATATAGGTATAAGCCCTTCCCTTTTATTTTTTAAAAATCCCATTTGGGTTGTGAGAAAGAGATGATTGATGCACATTTATTATGTTTCAGCCATATTCCATGGCATTGAATTTTACTTTTTCAGCTCAGAGGGAATCTAGAAACTTACTCTGTGGAATTATTTCTTTGAATTTGGAACACATGTTATTCCTGGGAAATTGCATCACCGTAGTCAATATGCTGATGTGACCAGAGACCCAGGAAAGGTTTGCCCTACATATAGTCTGTGCACTGCAGGCTCACAGCTACTTAGAGTACTAGGGTTATTCCCAGCAGAGCACAGGGAATTGAGGGCACTATAAGTAACAGTTGTTTTATTCCAACATAAAGGTGAACTCCTGTAAGACTCTGAGAAAACTGACCCTCAAAAACACACCTAACAGTGACCCTCATAAACATACCTATTGTAGTGCCAAGTGAATGTCCAATGAAATACAATTTCTCCTGACCAGTTTTATTTACAATGAAGTCTATTACTCCTGGGAGATCATATTTGGCCATTTCATCAAAACTGAAAAATAAAACAGGGGCTTTTATAAATACTTGCAAGTTTAAGTTTAAAACTCAGAGCACTTGCTCACTTCTTTTTTACACCCAGATTCTATGCTGTTTACTTAGATTCAATGTGTATTTCATTATTTATCCAATTATATGTAGGCTATTGTAGCTTTTTGTTTTTCTGCATATGTACATTTTACTTCCTTATAAGAGGAACACTTTCGAAACTTGTGTATGATATTTGAAGTTCAACCTTATGATCCCTCCTCTTCCTTCCCTTCTCTTGCTTTTCTTTGCCCTCCCTTTCCCCATCTGGCTTGTGTGCCTCTACTTCTGACTCCCACATGAGGCTTCACAATTGTTAGGACCATTTAATACCCATCTTTGGAAACAGGGGTTTTGTAAATCATGATTCTACTATTTATGGCCTTTGCAACTCTTGAGAAATTACTGAAATGCTCTGAGCCTATGTTTTCTCATTTGGGAAATAAACAGGGTAGTACCTGGTTTACGGGGCTGCTAATGGGGTTTAATAGTATGAAAGAAACGACTCTGGCTGCCAGTGGGTGCTCAGTAAGATGTTGTTAGTAGTAGTATTCCTGTCCACATGGATATGTAGATATATATTTAATATATACCAATATTCCATAGTACCAGTATTTTGTTCTTCAGACAGGAGGAACAAAAGGGCCTATATAACATTTAGTCAAATCAGGTATTCCATAAGCTAGAAGCCTGTTTATTAAAAGAACATGTGAGGAAATCTATAGATTGGGACTTACAAGAATAGGAGAATTGTTGTGACACCTCCTAAAGACTAATGATTCAATATTTCCTGATGCTTGCCCCTGCCCAAGAACTCAGACCATAACATTCTATTCTATTCCTCCACTATTCTCAAACTTTCAGTGGGTACTGAATGTTTTATTAATGTAATAGGAATACACACTCTGTTCTAGCATCAGGTTTACAAACCAACAGGGAGCTTAGGCCTGAAGAAAGAAAGTCTATCGCAGGCATCAGCCTGTCCTCTGGTGACAGCAGAAAACTCTTCCATTAAAAGAAACAAGATATCAAAAAGATTCTTCTTCATTGCCCATTAACAAGGTTTTAAAAATCTAATATTGGAGTTTTCCTGAAAATGGTACTATGTGCGATCTCAGTTTCTCTAAATCAATCACAGTTTCTCTAAATCAATAAGGTCCTGGTCCAAATCATCTTTACACAGTTGATTGGCCATCCAGGAGCAATGACTTGTAAAATTATCACTAAAATGAACATAAGCTTTGTGAGGTCAGAGAGTTTGTCTGTTCCCTGTTTGAATGTTTGGGGCCTAGAACAGCACATACAGTAGCCACTCAGTAAACATTGGCTGAATGAATGTGCACATTGGTCATGATAATTTCCTGAGATGTCTCTTTGGACATACTTTTAATGCATAGAATTCACAGAATTGGATGTAAAAATGATCTTGTTGAAATGCCATACTTTGCCTGTGGGAGAATCAGTGAAAAATCAGAGCTTCTTGCTGTTACCCTCCTTTGAGATCTTAACAGAAACTACAAGGAGCTATATGACTTCAAGCGTCAAAGATAATCATTAATAGCGTCCACGTTATTTTTTTTAAATTGCCTCCAATTTCCCCCTTGAGTTTTCTTAGCTAATATTTACCTAAAGGCCCAGAATTTCTCATCTGTCTCTGAGAGTGTTTTGTGTCTTCTTGACCAAGTGTTTCCCCGACTGTTTCCCATCCATACATCATAACCTGCATCTGCTAGAAGGAATCCAAGGCTTCCATTGGCATAATTCTCAAGCCAGTAGGCATTGTCTGCAAACAGGGCATGCTGCATATACACAACTGGCCGGGGACCTGGTGGGGGAAAGGGTAAGATGAGAGAGGGAGAAAGACAAAGAGAGAGAGAAAGAGTGAGAGTAATTTATGGTAAATAGAGCATGTTGGAAACATCACAGACACACACACACATACACACATGGTAAAACAAAAACTGTTTTCACTTTTCCCTTGTCAATAGTATAGAGCATTATAATCAGGTAACTTCAGTTTCTTGAGCACATATTTTTGTACCTGGTGCTATGTTGATGTATTTATATGTATTAGCTTACTGAATTCTTGCAACAACTCTATAAACTAGCTGCTATTTTGAGAACCCTCATTTTGTAGATATGGAAACAAAACTTTATGTAGTTAAGTAACTTTCCCAGAGGGCCACCCAGATAAGAAGGCCAGAGCAGGGACTCAAACCCAGTTCTTTTTATGTCAAAGTCTGTCCTGATAACTACTGTGCTCTATGTATTTGTATATACAAATTTCCTGGGTGTGGTTTACAAAGACATGAAATTTATCATGCTTACTCAAGTCCTATAGCTCTCCCAGGGAGGAAGAGGAGGTGAGTGTAAATGGACACTGATTAGTTCCTCACCAAATTTCTATTCAAATCCCCATCTTCTGTCCAGTGGAGAGGATTTAAAAACTACAATAGTATACTCAGCTCAGTGTCCCTCTGCCAACTTCCAGATTTCTGAGGGAGAGAGAGCATTCAGGGAGATCCAAAGAACCAGGGTGGAAGGTCAAGTAAGGCACAATAATTTAATGACTAAGAGCACTGGCTCTGGAGCCAGCATGCCTGGGCTTAAATTCTGGTCTGTCAGCTTGCTATTTGTGGACTTTAGGCCTCTTAACATAACCGGTTTTGCCTTAATTTCATTTGTGAAATGGTGACTATTAGTGGTACCCATCTCATATTGTTGATGAGAGGTTTAACTGATATAAAGTATTTAGAACATTGCATCTAATGAATGATCTTTAATTCTAAATCTTTCCAAAATTATCTCTCCTTAAGCCAAATCTTTCCCATAAAAGTTTTCTCCTTTTATATTTCACAGCTCCTTCACATATGTGCCTGGGATTGCCAGATTTAGCAAAAAATAAAAACAAAAGTAAGCAAAAAGATCCAGGATGCTCTACAAAATTTTATAAATAGTGATAATAGTGAATAAATAATGACTTTTTAGTATTATCTTAAAATGAGACTTATAAAAAATTATTTGTTGTTTATCTGACCTTCAAATTTAACTGGGTGTTTCATATTTTAACTAGTAAAACTACTCATATCTCACTCTCATTTTTCATTCTGAAACTGGAGATAAAAGAGGGAGAGAATGTCAAACATGACCTCAGCTGCTCCTTAATATGTGTGGTGGGAAAAAAGATGCAAAATGAACATGGTAAGCAGCTGCCAATAAATTATTTGCTATTGAACCATCGCAGATATTTTGGTTCTTATCATTTCTACTTCAGAGGATTTGTAGTTAAATTTTCCCTTTTAAGGAGTATCATTCCCCTGCTATGGCATGGCTGGCTCCTCATTCTAGAATTCAAGCCTTATTGACACCATACTCTTTCATTCTATGAACCGTCTGTCCCTTAGATCAAAGTGTATGTGGATGTTAAGGTTTTCAGTCCTGGAAAACTTTTCAGAAATGCCGTTGTCATTTAACTAGATTGTTTTTTATCCTGCAGAGGGAGGCCCCTTAATTTCAGTGGGAGCAGGAGAGGTTCTTCTTGGGTGCCTCAGAGTCAATTTCATACAACCTAGAAAATCTCCTTCTGACAATGAGAGGATCCATTTTCCTGGGACAAAGCAATTTTCTACATGATAAATCAGTAATGAGGTGACAAAATGCAGGCTCCGCCTTTCTGTTTACACCCTAACAAGTACCTCTGGTTGCAGTTAGCAAGATCAGTCTTGCTGTTTGTATTTTTAGGTTCCTGTCTGTCTTCAGAGAATTATCAGGCAAAGAGTAAGCCTCCCTGTTAACTATTTAAAGACTAATCCAATAATTCAAACCAATTTTGATAAACTCTGTTGATGCATATCTAGCATTAAATTCCTCCTGAGAAGCAGGAGGTCAATGAAGTCCCCTTTTCAGGAGAGACATATCTTGTACCTGTGCTCCTAGCATGTCTTCGCCCATAAGGAATTCTGTTGACAAGGAGTATGTAACCATCTTCAGTGGTGACTTCATACTCTTCACTGGGGTAGCCATTGTAGATGATGATTTCACTCTGCCCAGTAAAAATACAGTCATTAGTGGAACTTCTCCAAAGGATATAAAAAGGAATTAAAACAAACCATCTGTTGTGTGCTTATTAGGGTGAATTATGTGAAATTTGTAGCACCAGGTAACTGTAAAATTAATAAATAAAGTCTTAATACAAAATAAGTAGAATTTTAAAAAATATCTACTATTGGCTAATAGTTTGGGGGGTTGGGGGAAAATTTAGCGTTGACCCATTCTTTCTGACAAAGCTATATTATCAAGTCAATTGTCTTTTGAGACCCCTCTTGGTTTAAAAGTAATAGAACTACAGCTCAATAGAAGGCAATCATGTATATCAACAAATAGCTTGATATTCTTAAAACATAAATTCAAAAGAGGAGGTTCTATTGATAGATAGATAGATAGATAGATAGATAGATAGATAGATAGATAGATAGCACAATAGCACAATTTGGTTTTCATTACCAGACAGTATTTGTTTTTCAGACAAAGATCTAACTAGCTTGACTCTTGCAGATGTTAAAAACCATCTACATTTTATCTGTTTTATCAGAGATTTTCTGTTACAACAGGACCTTTCGTAACCTCATACTCCATTAGTCCTGCTTTATTTGATGTTCTTCACAGTTTTCCATGACTTACAGTATTCATCCACACCTCAGGATTCACTTCATTTTCCAAATCAAGGAATCCACCAGCATTTAAAGTTCCACAGATCAAACAAGTTGTTGTTAAAAGCAGCCACATCATAGAAATGCCTGGCATAAAACATTTAATATTCACAGATTAATTTTATCTATCAATGTTGATTAATGAAATAAAATGATTAGTGAAATTATTAATGATTAATGAAAACTTGAATAACACCGAAGGCAGATAATGTATAAAAAGGAATGAATACAGTGAACTACCTTGGAGCACTATTAATCTATTTTTTCATGTAGAAGTTGTCTTGATTATAATCCAGTTCCTAAAATGAAATAAATTTAATCAAGTATGGAGGCATTTTTGGTCTTATTTTAATCAAGGTTGAATTGCTTTAAGTCTTTGTTTGCCTACAATTTGCCAAAATATCTAAAGATTCAGAGGACAGGTTTTCATACCATGGCCAAGTAAAAAGTGGAGGTATCCCCTAGTTAAGCCCAGTATCCCACAAAGTAAACAAGAAAAATGGGTCAATAAAACTTTAACCAAACAAAAAAGCTTATGATTAGTTTCTAGTGATGTGACTATTTCTCATGTGGCACCCAAAGGCAAATTTTGCATATTTCAATGTGCAGTCTCACTTCCTTGCCATGGTTTAAAAGTATGTCTGTTCAAAGCTAGACCAACACTATAACACTAAACAGCATGCTCATCATATAAGTGCTACAGTCAAATGGTATAAATTTGAAGTCCAGCCTCACCACAGAAGAAGATGTCTAACCTCAGGCAAGTGTTTTAGTAGCTTTGTCTCTTGGTTTCCTTGTTAGTAAAATTAGGACAATAATGTAACCTATCTCATAGGGCTATAGTGAGGATTAAGTCATATATAACATTTAGTGCAGTGTAAGTTCTTAATAAATGCTTTCACTATTTTTCTTATAAAAGTGAGCAAGAGATAAATATTACAGATAATTCACTATAACAAAGTAATATTTAACTTCTAGAAATGCAGAGTTTACTTCTGAAGCTAAATAGCTTTGCATACATTAGCTATCTGGTTGAAGATCATCTTATATTTGCAAATATTACGAAACTTTTCAAATTGTATGAAACTAATAATAAGCTACTGAGTCTCCTTATGGCAGGCATTACTCTAAATAGTTCACGTATGTTATTTAAGCTCCGAAAATCTCCATAATTTTGGTACTATTATTATCCTCATTTTATCAATTAAAAAAACGAACGCTTAGAGAGATTTAAGACCTGCTCAAGGTCACAGAGCCAAGAGGTGAGAGATCTAGGATGGACACTCAGGCAGCCTCACTGCAGAGCTCTTGCACCTGACTGCCAATGCAACTGGCACCTTCCAACCTGCCTCCTGGTTATGATAGATCTTCATCTTACCTAGTTAGATGAGCTTCACCTGCTCACAAGGACTCCTTATTGATGAGGAACTTCTGAACTTTTGCTTTTGACATCAGGCTGAAGAGTAAGAGATGATTACAGTGACAGTTAGAAGCTAGAGAGATGAGAAACAGGAAGCTTGTGAAAAGGAGGAAGCTTTAGACTGAGACACACACCCAAGGTGTGTCCCTGACACACCAAAGGCCATGATGCACTTGTAGGTTGGGAAATAGTGGTCTACATGATGCAAAATAACCAGTTTGACGGAATCCTTCATGTTTCCACTGAGTGTCTGTCATTGTTGGGAAGACTTAGCAACATTTTCAAACCAGTGTGTCAAACAGGGAAGTAGAACATACTCAAGATCTTAATGGACAATCGGAGACAATAGTATTTCCCTTCCCCATTTGATCCTTCATGAGGATCAAACGGAGTAACATATATCAAGGAACTAGTGCCAACCATGCAGTGTGTAGGGATGTGCGTGATTGTAACTCATTTGAGAAGATGAGGCAACCCTGACTCCTAAATCCTGAAACCAGAAGGAATTTGGAACTAGCAGTATGGCAGAGGAAACTAATTCACATGCCAAAGGGATTTGGGTTGCTGTCAACTTTGGCACAGTAACCTTTGTTTACACCAGTGGTTAAAGGCAGAAATGGAGGCCAAATAACGACAATTTACCTCTAAGCCCCACATGAGATACCAGATAATGGAGGCACATGTGCCTCAGTTTTCTGCTTCACTTTGTATGCCTGTGGAGCTTAAGCCGTAACTGAATCTCTTTCATCTCCCAGCATGAAGAAGGGTAGGGAAAACTAAGTTGCTACCCAGCATAATATAGAAGTTTCAGTTCTATTAGTTTGGATTTATCCTCAAATCCTTTCAAAAAAAATGATATTTTGTGTTGTCCAAATCCTAAGATCTGTTTTAGTGGAGTGGGAAATTTCATGCCAATTAAACAAATATGGAGTAAAAGGAAGTGTTCAGCTAGTCAGAACAGGGAAAATTATGTACCACTCCTTAATCATTTAGTCTTGATGAAAGACTCCAGCATATTTTGCCCTGATTTATAGTATGATGGCATAGGTATGTGGATTTTCCTGGAATTTCTCATGGTTTTTAACTTCAAAAACAATCCTTTCTAACAAAACTTTATTGGACTCTTTAGAAAGTTCTAGGAAGTGCTATGTTATTATTATTAATATTGATTTGTTGCCTTGACTTAATATGGAAATAGCACAAATATAGTTCAATTTCACAGATCTTTACAGATTGTAGGCTAGCTCAAATCTTAAAAGAGTTTCTACATCATTGACTTATATTCCCTCCTCAACTTCGAGTTATTTGAATAATCTGGACAATTCCTGTAATTCTTTTGTTTGTGCAGAAACAAAGTAATGTCAAAGAAATAAAGCTGAACTTTCTCACAATGCTCCATCACTCTTCCTATATAAGCTTGCTATTTTAATAAGTATTTAATATATTACTGAATATTATATATTTTTCTGTATTATATATTGTTCTACAATATTTAATAATATATTCTGTAATATATATTTTCTATATAATAAAAGTATATAGAAAATATATAATGTTACAATATTTCTATTATATATTTCAATACTCATACTGAAATTAATTTAAATGAATACATTAAAACTTGTTCCTTGGCTCTGTGGGATACAAAATGGTAGCCCATACTCTCTAGAAGCTCAAATTTTTCCTTTTTTTTTTTTTAATAAAATTAGATGATAGTGGAGCTAGAAAGGGGTAACCTTTCAGAAGGCCTGTGGTATTTTTGAAATCTCAGTCCAAGAATCATATTACGGCCTAAGCTAACTGCTTAATGATGGTTGCTCATTCAATTGTGAAGATGGTGGAACACACATGGTTGAACATAGATCCTTGACTTTGGGATCTATCTGTAAAAATGATTATTATTTTTCTTCCAATGTCCTATTCAAAACACATTTCCTATTACAGTGTGGTTATCTTTTTGTTTGTTGGATTGCTTCTTTCTCCTCAAATGCTGCTTTTTCAAATTTTCTCTTGAAAATAACTCAAAGTTAAAAAGGTTAGGCCATAACCAGCAAAATGGAAACTAGTGAGAATTTTGAAAAATAAATAATTTGAACCTCACACTTTTGAGACAAATTTCACCCTACAGTAAAAAGACTGTGCATGAACAAGAACCTGGATTTTGTCTCTTGCTCACTAGATAATTTATCTAATTTATTTTGCATCCTAAAATTCAAACAGTGCTCAATAGAACCATAAGTGTCCATAAGTCTATATGTGTGTGTGTAAAATTATTAATTAGCACACTTTTGCTTAAGAGAAAATACTTTATATTTTAAAATTTCATCTCTTTACTCAAAGTGAAGTTGGGAATGTTCATAATTACTACAAGAAACAGTGTTGTTTTTGAGATTACATATTAGCGTAGAACATGCTTTCTTTTAGTGTTAGTGAAAATGAATCTCTGTTTCAGTGACATCTATACTACATCCATCTTTAAAAGCAATAATGGCTATAATAGAAGAGAGAAATGACAAAAAGGTCTATCAATCATAGTTAACTAAAATATTAAAGATTTTTGAAGAGGCCATAATAAGTTTATTGAACACACATCCATCCCAACTCAAAATGTTCAAAGGAAAGATCACTTACATTTAAAGAGAAATTATTACCAAGAGTGCCGGCAGCTGTCCTTGATAACGTCCATGTTCCGGAGTGACAGGATCAGGACCATCCGTGTTTGTGACAAAGGTCAAATCCTTGTGAGAATGAAGAGGAAGGGCCATACCATTGAATATGAGGAAAATTATATCATTTTCCTGCCCCAGGCGGATCTACCTTCCTCGCTTCCTGCTTAATGTGCAGCATGTATGTGTGGTATTCTCTAGAGCTCATTTTGTATTTGAATTTCTGTAGGAGGTATATTCAAATGTAGATTCTTTAAAAAAAAAAAAAAAAAGACACAGGACACTTAGCTAGACATTCAAGTTGGATCTAGTTTTAATTTGTCTCATCTAATTTGCAAGAGTAAATAAATGGTGATTGGAATGTGCAAAGAGGTAACATTGTTGTTTTGATATATGCTCCTGTTTTTTTTCCTGAGTTAATGTTCTATTTTGAGTTACTATTAAATCACCTTCAAATCTCACCAGCACCCCTGAAAATAGATAAATGGTTTTTAGAGTTTCTTGATTTCATTCCTCCTCTAATCACCATCATCATCAAAAATTTTTGCTGAGTGAGTGAATGAGTGATTGAATAGATGATTCTGGAAGTCCAGAGAATGCAGCTTAGTTACTGAAGAATACTAATAATGTTATTATAAATAATAATAGTGAATTATTTATTATTTATTAAGTACTTAGTATGTGTCAGGTATTTTACTTTGATATGCTACCAACTTGGCTGTAAATTCCACTGGCTTTCTTTGCTGTTACAAAGGAAATTTTTCTTAACATTACCTACTAAATTTAATAGAAAACAGGAAATTCACAGGAAAAATTCAATCTTGTCCTGTTTTTTAACTAAATTGGAAGAGATACATTGCTATTTACAGATTGCAAACCACACGAATACAATTTAAAAATTGCTACCTGATAGCATTTTTTCTTTTTCAGCCTCCAAATTATTCTTAAACCTAGTAACCACTATAGCACAATCTGATATCTTTTACACAGTCTGTATTCTTTCATTTTTCCATACATTTAAAAAATCTTATAAATGCAGAGATATTCCATTTTCCTAGAAATAACCAGAATTTTCAGGGGATAGTTACCTTACTCTTTTCACTATCTGAGCATGGTCCAATAGAAATATAATGTGAATTAGGTATTTAACTTAAATTTTCTAATGGCCACATTTTTAAAAAGTATAAAAGGTGAAATTAAATTTTAAAATGCATTTTATTTAAACCAATGTGTTCAAAATATTATCATTTCCATATGTAGTCAATATCATTATTAGTGAAATATTTTCTGATATGGTTTGGCTGTGTCTCCACCCAAATCTCATCTCAAGGGAGAGACCTGGTATGAGGTGATTGGATCATGGGGGTGCTGTCCCTCATGCTGCTCTCATGATATTGAGTGAGTTCTTATGAGATCCGATAGTTTCATAAGCGTCTGGTGTTTCCCCTGCTTGCACTTCTCTCACCTGTCACCATGTAAGACGTGTTTGTTTCCCCTTCCACTATGAGTGTAAATTTCCTTAGGCTTCCCCAGCCTTGCAGAACTGTGAGTCAATTAAACACCTTTCCTTTATAAATTACCCAGTCTCAGGAAGTTCTTTTTTCTCCACATCATAGCTATTACCATCATTTAAAATCACATATGTGATCTTATCTTTTAAGTATTCTTGAAAATAAGACTTCAATGATTTTGTTTTCAATATTCCGTGAGTGGCTAGGAGAGCCTAAAACCAGACTCTGCCTACTGCTTTGAGCTCATCTCAACCCATTCTCTCTTTGGCTCCTTGGGCTTCTTTAATTTTCTTAATTTAACCTAGCTCCTCACCCCCTGAGTTGGTCCCCTACCTGTGATATCTGGCAGATATCACGGATATCAGCCAAAATTTCATGTCTTCAGAGAAGACTTCCCTGTCCACCTTGGGGAGGGTGTACTTCTTTTTGATGACTTCATCACAATTATTAAATTAAAATTAAAGATTTAAGTATGTAAATTAGTATAGGTTGAGCATTCCTAATACAAAAATCCCAAATCTGAAATGCTCCAAAATCTAAAACTTCTTGAGCACTGAAATGCCACAAGTGAAAAATTCTACACCTGACCTTATACGACAGGTTACACTCAAAACACAGTCAAAACTTTTGTTTCATGCACAAAATTATTTAAAATACCATACAAACTTACTTTCAGCCTATTTGTATAGTGTATATGAAACATAAGTGAATTTTATGTTTAGATTTGGATTCCATCCCTAACATATCTTATTATGATATGAAAATACTACAAAATTCAAAATATGTCTGGTCTCAAGCATTTTGGACATAGGATACTCAAACTATAGCTGTATAGTATCTGATGTTTTCATTACTCTGAGTGCCACTTGGGCAGGAACAGTGTTTTCCTTATCATTCTTCTTGTTCTGAATGGCTAGTTTATAATACATACTTATAATATTAAAGCATAAAGGTTAAGAGCTTGGTTACCTAAAGTCAAGGTTTCAGAGTTCAGAGAACTAATATTTTAGAGAAGTTGCCCAGTATCTCTAAACTTCGATTTCCTAATCTGTAAAGTGATAAGAATGATACCATGTTATAAGGCTATCATGAAGATTAAATGATATAGTTCATGTAAAATGCTTACACTATTATTTCCTCATGGAAAAGGCTCAGCGAACTTGAATGATCGTGGAGGGGATGATTTTTGTCAAACCATATACTTCTGTGTTTTCTTCCATGTACACCAAGCAACAGTTTCATACTAAAATTTCCCATGTGTTTTATTACAGGGAAAGAAAACACTAGTCTGGCCAAATAGTAGTTCTTGATATAAATTATAAACATGTGTTTTGTTTTATGTTCTGCAGATCCTTGTACATTTCAGTTGCATGAATCAGCATGTGTAAGTGCAGTCATTTCTGGGGCAGTGACAAGATCAGTGTCAGGATATGCCAGTATGATATGCCATAGCCACCAAAGAGGTGTCTCCCTGTGAAGGCTTCTGGTGCCCTGCCAGCCAGCCTTCCCCTGCTAAGACTCAGATCTCCTTTAATATCCTCCCCATCATGTCTACAGCCCCTTTATTTATGCCAGGAAATTCTTGATAAATGAGTCTTAGCCAAGTTTATATTAATTACATGTTGTAAAATACCCCAATTTCTACAGGGCTCAATCAAGTGCTTCATGTTACTTGACACTCCCAGTCACCAAACATGTACTCATTGATCATTGACTTTGTGCCTGGGTGATTGTTTTCGAACCCTATATAAAGAAATAAAAACAAATTCAGCAATCAGCAATGCAAAATTCAGTGTCTGGCATTCAATATAATATTATTAAGCATGCAATAAGGCAGGACCCATAACCAAGAGAAAAATCAATCTATAGAACAAATTCCCAAATGACAGAGGTGACTGAATTAGCAGAAAATATGTGAAAATGTATATTAAAATATGTTTACTCAAGAATTTAGATCTATCAAACTTTTAACCAAAGAGACAGAATAATAATCATATATTAATATTATATATAATTTTATTATAACAGGTAACATATCATATGTAGTATATTACATATTTATTATACATTGTTATCTAATTCTTTAATACATAATTATATTTTAATATATTGTATATAATATAATTATAAATTATATATCATATTATGTTATATAATTAATATAATCAAACATATAATTAATATAATTGTTATATAACAATAACAAATAGTAGTAGTAGTTTACCATTGCTGATGACAAATTACCACAAGCTTAGCAGTTTAAAACAATATACATTTATTATCTCACTGTTTCTGTGTGTCAGTAGTCCAGGCATGGCATAACTGGGTCCTCTGCTCAGGATTTCCCCACGTTACCATCAAGGTGTTGGCCAGGATGCTCTCTCAATGGGAGGTTACTAGGGAAGAATGGGCTTCCAAGTTTATTCAGGTTTGGGCAGAATTCATTTTCTTAAGGTTATGTGACTGAAGGCCTTGGTGTTTTGCTGTTTTATCAGCTGGAAGCCACCCTCAGATTCTAAAAGCTATGCTCAGTTCCTTGTAAGGTCAGTTTTCTCAACAAGCTAACAAGGAGAATCTTTTGCTCCAATCTGCTAAAATGACGTGCAGTGGTGTGATCTTGGCTCACTGCAACCTCTGCCTGCTGGGTTTAAGCGATTCTTCTGCCTCAGCCTTACAAGAAGCTGGGATTACAGGTGCATGCCACCACATCTGGCTAATTTTTGTATTATTAGTAGAGACAGGGTTTCACCATGTTGGCCAGGGTGGTCTGGAACTCCTGACCTCAAGTGCTCCTCCAGCTTCGGCCTCCCAAAGTGCTGGGATTACAGGCGTGAGCCACCAAGCCCCGCCGACTTCTTGTATAATGAAATCAGGGATTGGCATTTTATCACCTTTGCCGTATGACAAAACCTAATCAAGGGTGTGACATCTTACACCTTTGCCAGTTCTGTTGGCTTGAACGAAGTCTCATATCCCACCCACATTGAATGGGAGGAGATTATACAAAGGCATAGATACTAGAAGATGGAAATCACTGGGGATCACTCTAGTGTCTGTTCGTCTCATTATTATTATGAAAATCCACTTGCTTAGAGAAAGGAAAGTGCATTTAATTTTGTAAATATTCTTCCATCAATATAATTAGGTCTTGGTAAATTTCCTGAGGTGCATCCTCTCCAAGGTAAAAATCCACATGATTGTAGTGTGGAATCAGCTTGTAATAAATAAGGTTAGCAATTTGAGGAAGTAAATTTTCGACATCCTTGGGATCAGCCACAATGTCCTGTCCACCATTCCATATTGCTGTTGGAACTTCCATCTTAGTAATGTTGTATAAAGGAGGTGTAAGCTAAATACAATAAAAGAGAGAGAGAAAAGTTTTTACTGAATATTACATTATAGAAGTAACATTAACTGTCAGCTGTTGAGCAAGTTCTTTAAATGCTACAAGTGTACAATTAGTTTACACTTAATGGTATATAAACATTAAAATGTTAAAAATACTTGAAACCATTTTCGTGCAATAATATGAATTGTGAATCAAAAAAAACAATTCAATTATTGTATTTCTCACTTGCACGTTTGGGAAAATAAAAGATTCTGGAGGAAGAGCGTTCTTTTTTCCATGAGGGATCATCTTTCTAGTTAGCATTTGATCTCAGAATGTGACCTTTTCAAACAAAATGTCGGATAGGATAAATATCCCTTCTCCTAGTCACAAATCTGGGCTCAGTGGCATTATTAATATTTGGGAATCAGCAGACTCTTCAGGGAGCATTGAGACCAATGCATGAAAGACATTTGAAGTATGATGTTAAAAAGGAGTCAGTCTGTTACAAATAACTAGAGTGGCTATAGCACTCTATAAACTCTCAGCAAATTTTCCCTTACCGCTTCTTTCTTGTATTGATCCAACACAACCTCTGTTCCAGGTAACCAGGTCTGGCCAATTCGTCCTCCATTCTTCAGGTCACAGTGATTGTATGAGAGATGGGCATGTGACTAAAACTGGGCCAGAGGTCTCTCTAGAACTTTTTGCCATAGCCATTGAGAATATAGTATCTTTTGGTGGGAGTTGGGGTTAGGGGGCTTTTGGAAAAACTATATGAACTAAGTAAACCTAGTCACCACTGTTTCCTCACAAGAGACAACCGTATTCTGAAATAGTGTGTGTGTGTGGCATATCCCCACCCCACTCCTGCCACGTACATCTAACTATAGCAGCTGGGGAGAAAAGTCAGGTTTTTCACAACAGTTAGAGTTGAGTTATACATTTTCACTATTATAGTTGTTATAGTAGTTGTTATGATGACATTAAAAATTCCCACATTAAAATTTTTTGGCTGGGCATGGTGGCTCACGCCTGTAATCCCAGCACTTTGAGACGCTGAAGCAAGAGAATCGCTTGAGCCCAGGAGTTCAAGATTAGCCTTTACAACATAATGAGACCCTGACTTTATTTTTAAAGGTAAAAGAAAAAAGAAATTAAAAAAAAGAAATTTTTTTCCCAAATTTCTACGTCCTAGATTTGAAAAACCCAAGTATCATTCATGACTACTTTTTCAGTTTAAGCTCAGTCTATTGGCAAGAAGCCAAAATCATTATTGGATTTCCTCACATACTTGGGAATAAAATAACAATAACAACAATACACATTTCCGTTTAATATAAAACTTTTCTCTAAAAGTTTTCGTAGATCTGGTGACACACCAGATCGAAAATAGTACTATTTGCTAGGGAATGGCATGCTAAGGCACACTATCCCTGGCAGATACTACTACTTCCTAAAAATGATACTTCTTACTTATATCTTTAATGATCCATATAATGGTATTTTTAAAAGTGGCTAGTAAATGACATCCTAAAGAACTATTAGGCAGTCTTAGCTATTAAACATAGATAAGAAGTCAGAGAATATACTTTAAAAACAAACATGTTTTTTGTTTGTTTGTTTGTTTTTTGTTTTTGTTTTTTTGAGAAGGAATAAGTGTAGTGGAGAAGACTAGACTTTAAATCCAGGAAACCTGGATCGTATTCTGGTTGATTTTTTTCCCCTTCCAACTTTTATTTTAGATTCAGGGGGTACATGTGCAGGCTTGCTACATAAGTAAATTGTATATCATGGAGGTTTGGCTTACAAATGATTTTGTCATCCAGGTAATGAGCACAGTACCCAATAGGTAGTTTTTCAATCCTCACTCTCCTCCCAGCCTCCACCCTCAAGTAGGCCCCAGTGTCTATTGTTCCCCTCTTTGTGTCCATGTAAACTCAATGTTTAGCCCCCACTTATAAGTGAGAGCATGTGATATTTGGTTTTCTGTGCCTGTGTTAATTTACTTAGGATAATGGCCTACACCTGCATCCACATTGCTGCAAAGGACATTATTTCATTCTTTTCAATAGCTGCATAGTATTCCATGGTGTATATGTACCACATTTTCTTTATTCAGTCCACCTCTTATGGGCATCTAGATTCCATGTCTTTGCTATTGTGAATAGGGGCACAATGAACATATGGGTACATGTGTCTTTTTGATAGAACGATTTATATTCCTTTGAGTATATACCTAGTAATGGGATTCCTAAGTCAAATCATAGTTCTGTTTTAAGTTCTTTGAGAAATTGTCACATTGCTTTCCACAGTGGCTGAATTAATTAATTCCCACCAGTGGTGTATGACCATTCTTTCTCCACAACCTCACCAGCATCTGTTATTTTTTGACTTTTAAATAATAGCCATTCTGACTGGTGTGAGATGCTATCTCATCATGGTTTTGATTTTCATTTCTCTAATGATTACTGATATTGACCATTTTTCATATGCTTATTGGATGCAGGTATGTCTTCTTTTGAGAAGTGTTTGTTCATGTACTTTGCTAACTTTTTAATGGGGTTGTTTGGTTTTTTTGCTTGTTAGTTTGCTTAAGTTTCTTACAGATTTTGGATATTAGATCTTTGTCAAATGCATAATTTGAAAATGTTTTCTCTTATTCTTAGGTTGTCTGCTTCCTCTATTGATAGTTTCTTTTGCTATTCAAAAGCTCTTTAGTTTAATTAGGTTCCACTTGTCAATTGTTTTTTCTTGCAATTACTTTTGGCATCTTTATCATGAAATTTTTGCATCTTTATCATGAAATTTTTGCACCTTTATCATGAAATGTTTGCATCTTTATCATGAAATTTTTGCATCTTTATCATGAAATTTTTGCACCTTTATCATGAAATTTTTGCATCTTTATCATGAAATTTTTGCATCTTTATCATGAAATTTTTGCCAGGTCCTATGTCCAGAATGGTATTTCCTAGGTTTTCTCTTAGGGTTTTTATAGTTGTAGGTTATACATTTAAGTCTTTAATCCATCTTGAGTTAATTTTTGTATATGGTAAAAAGAAGGGGTCCAGTTTCAATCTTCTGCATATGGCTAGCCAGTTATCTCAGCACCAATTATTGAATAGACCGTCCTTTCCCCATTGCTTGCTATTGTCAACTTTGTCGAAGATCAAATGATTGCAGGTGTTCAACTTTATTTCTGGGTTCTCTAACCCATTCCATTGGTCTATGTGTCTGTTTTTGTACCAATACCATGCTGTTTTGGTTACTGTAGCCTTGTAGTATAGTTTGAAGTCAAGTAATGCCTCCAGCTTTGCTCTTTTTGCTTAAGATTGCCTTGACTATTCAGGCTTCTTTTGGGTTTCATATGAATTTTAAAATAGTTTTTCTAATTCTGTGTTAGATGTCATTTGTATTTTGATAGGAGTAGCATTGAATCTGTAAATTGATTTGGACAGTATGGCCATTTTAATGATATTGATTCTTCCTATCCATGAACATGGAATGTTTTTCCATTTGTATCATCTCTGATTTCTTTGAGCAGTGTTTTAAAGTTCTCATTGTAGAGATCTTTCATTTCCCTGATTAGCTGTATTCACATTTTATTCTTTTTGTGGCTATTATGATTGGGATTATGTTCTTAACTTGGCTGTCAGCTTGGACATTGTTACTGATTTTGGTACATTGGTTTTGTATCCTAAAACATTACTGAAGTTATTTATCAGTGTAAGGAGCCTTTAGAATGAGACTATGGGGTTTTTTAGATATAGAATCACATCATCCATGAAAAGAAATAGTTTGACTTCCTCTCTTCCTATTTGAATGCCATTTATTTCTTTCTCTTGTGTGATTGCTCTGGCTAGGACTTCCAGTACTATGCTCAATAGGAGTGGTGACAGTGGACATTCTTGTCTTGTTTCAGTTCTCAAGGGGAATGCTTCAAGCTTTTGCCTATTCAGTATTATGTTGGCTGTGGGTTTGTCATAAATGGCATTTAATATTATTATTGTTTTCTTTTTTTTTTTTTTGAGACGGAGTCTTGCTCTGTCACTTAGGCTGGAGTGCCATGGCACAATCTCAGCCCACTGCAACTTCTGCCTCCTGGGTTTAAGCTATTCTGGTGCCTTAGCCTCCCAAGTAGCTGGAATTACAGGTGCCTGCCACCACACCCAGCTAATTTTTGTATTTTTAATAGAGATGAGGTTTCACCATGTTGGCCAGGCTAGTCTCATACTCCTGACCTCAAGTGATCTGCCCGCCTCAGACAGGATACATGTGCAGAATGTGCAAGTTTGTTACATAGGTGTACATGTGCCATGGTAGTTTGATGCTCCTATTGACTCATCCTCTAAGTTCCCTTCCCTCGCCATCCAACCCTCACACACAGGCCCTGGTGTGTGTTGTTCCCGTCTCTGTGTCCATGTGTTCTCATTGTTCAACTCGCACTTATGAGTAAGAACATGTGGTATTTGATATTCTGTTCCTGTGTTAGTTTGCTGAGGATGATGGCTTCCAGCTGCATCCGTGTTCCTGCAAAGTACATTATCTCATTGGCTGCATGGTACTATGACTGCATAGTATTCCATGGTGCATATGTACCACTAATTCTTTATCCAGTCTATTATTGATGGGCATTTCCTTTGGTTCCATGTCTTTGTTATTGTAAACAGTGCTGCAGTAAACATACATGTGCATGTATCTTTATAGTAGAATGGTTTATATTCCTTTGGGTATATACCCAGTAATGGGATTGCTGGGTCAAATGGTATTTTTGATTCTAGATCCTTGAGGAATAGCCATGCTATCTTCCACAATGGTTGAATTAATTCACATTCCCATCAACATGTAAAAGCGTTCCTATTTCTCCACAGCCTCGCCAGCATCTATTGTTTCCTGACTTTTTAATAATCACCATTCTCTCTGGCATGAGATGGTATCTCATTGTGGTTTTGATTTTCATTTCTCTGATGATCAGTGATGTTGAGCTTTTTTTCATATGTTTGTTGAGATGGCTCTTATTATTTTGAGGTAAGTTTCTTTGATGCTTAGTTTGTTGAGGGTTTTTAACATGAAGGGATGTGGAATTTTCTTAAGAGTCTTTTCTGTGTCTATTGAGATAATCTTGTGATTTTTGTTTTTAGTTCTGTTTATGTGATGCCTCAAACATATTGATTTGCATATTTTGGACCAACTTTGCAACCCAGGAATAAAGCCTACTTGATTGTTGTGGACTAGCTTTTTGATGTGTTGCTGTATTAGGTTCACTAGTATTTCATTGAGAATTTTTGCATATATGTTTATCAGGGATATTGGCCTGAAGTTTTCTTTATTCATTGTGTTTCTGCAGATTTTGGCATCAGAATGATGGATGCTGGCTTCATAAAATGAGTTAGAGAAGAGTCCCTCCTCCTCGATTTTTTGGAATTATTTCAATAAGATTGGCACCAGCTCTTCTTACATGTATGGTAAAATTGGACTGTAATTCATTCTGGTCCAGGGCTTTTTCTGGTTGGTAGTGTTTTAGTACTGATTCAGTTTTGGAACTTGTTATTGATCTGTTTAGGATTTCAATTGCTTCCTGATTTAATCTTTGGAGGTGTTATGCTTCCCGGAATTTATGCATTTCTTCTAGATTTTCTAGTTTGTGTGTGTAGAGGTGATAATGATAGTCTCTGAGGGATTATTATGTATCTGTGGGGTGGTGGTAATGTCCCCATTGTCATTTCTGACTGTATTTATTTGAATCTTCTCTCTTTATTCTTTATTAGTCTAGCTAGCAGTCTATCAATTTTATTTATTCTGTCAAGGAAACAACTTGTGATTTTGTTGATCTTTTGTATGTTTCTTTGCATCTCAGTTTCATTCAGTTAAGCTGTAATTTTGGTTATTTTTTCTTCTGCTAGCTCTGGAGTTGGTTTGCTCTTGTTTTTCTAGTTTCTCTAGGTGTGATGTTAGGTTCTTAATTTGAGATCTTTCTAACTTTTTGATGTGGATGTTTAGCACTATAAGCTTTCCTCTTAACACTCCTTTAGCTGTGTCCCAGAGATTCTGGTATATTGTATCTTTGTTTTCATTAGTTTCAAAGAATTTCTTGATTTCTGCCTGTGTTTCATTATTTACCCAAAGTCATTCAGGAGAAGGTTGTCTAATTGCATGGTTTTGATGGATCATCTTGGTATTGATTTCTACTTTTATTGTACTGTGATTCATGAGTGTACATAGTATAATTTCAGTTTTTTTTAATTTGTTGAGAATTGCTTTATGGTTAAGTGTGTGGTCGATTTTAGAGTATATGCCATGTGCACATGAGAAGAATATGTATTCTGCTGTTATTGGGTCGAGTGTTCTCTAGATGTCTGCTCAGTCTATTCGGTTAGGTGTCAAGTTTAGGTCCCAAATATCTTTGTTAGCTTTCTGCATCAAAGATCTGTCTAGTACTGTCAGTGGGGTGTTGAAGTCTCCCACTATTGTTGTGTGGTTATCTAAGTCTCTTTGTAGGTCTCTAAGGACTTGTTTTATGAATCTGGGTGCTCCTGTGTTGGGTGCATATATATTTAGGATAGTTGTATTCTTGTTAAATTCAACCCTTTATCATTATTTAATGTCCTTCTCTGTTCCTTTTGATAATTGTTTATTTAAATTCTGTTTTGTCTGAAGCAAGAATAGCAACCCCTGGTCTTTTTTCTTTTCCATTTGTTTGATAGATATTTCTCCCTCCCTTTTCTTTGAGCCCATGAGTGTCACTGCATGCAAGATAGGTCTCAGGTAGGCAGCATACAGTTAGGTCTTGCTTCTTTATGCAACTTGCAACTCTTTGCATTTTAAGTGAGGCATTTAGCCTGTTTGCATTCAAGGTTAATATCAATATGTGTAGATTTGATCCTGTCATTGTGTTGTTAGCTGGTTCTTATGTAGGCTTGATTATGTAGCTGCTTTCTAGTGTCAACAGTCTATGTATTTAAGTGTGCTTTTGTAGTATCTGGTACCAGTCTTTATTTCCATGTTTAGCATTCCATTAAGGACCTCTTGGAAGGCAGGTCTGGTGGTAATAAATTCCCTTAGCAATTTTGTCTGAAAAATATTTTATATTTTCTTCACTTATAAAGCTTAGTTTGTCTGTATGTGAAATTCTTGGTTAGAATTTCTTTTCTTTAAGGATGTTGAATACAAGCCCCTAGACTCTTCTGGCTTGTAGGGTTTCTGCTGAAAGGTCCACAGTTAGCCTGATGAGGTTCCCTTTGTTGGTGAACTGCCCCTTCTCTCTAGCTGCCTTTAATATTTTTTCTTTCATATAGACCTTGGAGAATCTCATGACTATGTGTCTTGGGGATGGTTGTCTTATATACTATCTTGCAGGGGTTCTCTGAATTTCCCAAATTTAAATGTTGACCTCTCTAGTGAGGTTGGGGAAATTTTCATAGACAATATCATCAAATATGTTTTCCAAGTTACTTCCTCTCTCTTCCTCTCTTTCAGGAATGCCAGAGAGCTGTAGGTTTGGTGTCTTTACATAATCCTATATTTTCTGCAGATTTTGTTCATTTTTCAAATTCTTTTTTCTTTATTTTTGTCTGACTGGGTTCACTGAAATAACCAGTCTTCAATCTCTGAGATTTTTTCCTAAGCTTGGTCTATTCTGCTATTAATACTTCTGGTTATATTATGAAATTCTTATAGTGAGTTTCCCAGCTCTATCAGATCAATTTTGTTATTTCTTAAAATGGCTATTTCATCTTTCAGCTCTTAAATTATTTTACTGGATTCCTTAGATTCCTTGGACTGAGTTTCAACTTTCTCCTGAATTTCAATGATCTCTGTTGCCGTCCAGATTCTGAACTGTGTATCTGTCATTTCAGTCATTTCAATCTGGTTAAGAACAATTGCTGGAGAGTTAGTGTGGTCATTTAGAGGTCATTTGCCTTTTCAAATGTCCAGAGTTCTTGCACTGATTCCTTCTCAACTGTTTTGGCTGATATTCCTTTAATCTTTGAAGTTGCTGTCCTTTGGATGAGGCTTTTTGCTTTTATATTCTTTGAAGCCCTTGAGAATATGACTGTGATATAAGTTGTGTTTAGTTGACTGGCTTCATTTCTGGATGACTTCAGGGTACCAGGGCTCAGCTCAGCACTCCTGGGCTGGGTGCTATAACCTTGGTAGGTGGGACCATGTGCAAAGCTTTGTTCTCTGGCCACTGCTGCACTGGAGAGGCTGAGATGTTCCTCATATACTGGCAACAACACTCTGATGGGAGGTGGGGCAAAAGCACTTCATCGTGGTGGTGGTGGCAAGGTTTGCACACACGCATGCTTGCAAAGCAGTCAAGGGAGGCTGCAAGTATGTTCACACTGGTAGGGACCCATCTGCAAAAGCTGTCCTATGCCTAGGCAGAATCTGCCAGTGAAGGAGGTATGGCAGTGACCACAGGGAGGCACTCTGGTTGGGCATGTGAGGCTGTGCTGCAAGCGGGTGCAGCCAGGCAGGAACCCTGAGAAAGGCCAGCAGACAGGGATGTGCTCAGATTACACTGGCCCTGTTCCATGGGTAAGACAGCCCTGTTCTGTTCAGGTTCAACAGTCAACAAAGGCCAGCGCTACCTAGAGGTGCTTGTCGAGCCTTAGGGAATGGATGTCCCTGGCCATACTTCACTGCAACCGTTCCTGCACCAAACCCTTTGGGCTTTGCACAGGCAAGAGTCCTGTCCCTGCCAACTCCCCAAACAGCTCTGCCTACTAGCTCAAATGTCTATGAGGGTTGTGGGGTGTCCTACAGGTAGGTCCATAGTAAGAATGGGCCATTGCACTCCTATTTAACTCACCTCTTCCCCAGGAGCTACTCAGGGCCTGAAGTGAGTCCTGGTGCTCAGCAACCCCGTTCAGGCTTCCCAGAATCCTCCCTCTAGCCCAGGCTCCACATCCTACCTCCATTCACTCTCAATGCCTTTCTTCTGAAGATCTGCTCAGAGTGTTCCAATCTTCTTGATGGTCTTGTCTCTTAATGGGAGAAACTCTTCCTGGCTGTATCCAGTTGACCATCTTGAGCCCCTGTCTCTGGTTGTTTACTAGCTGAATAACTCTGGTAATTTACCTACCCCCTCTGAACCTCTGAAAAAAATAGGGATAATAATATTTACCTTGCAAGGTCCTTGTAAGAATTAGAAATAATGATATGGCATATGGCAAGAACCCAATAAGCAGCCTGTGAGAACAGCAATAAGCAATATCCAGTGTGGTTAAATGGAAGTGGCAGGTGCTTCATGAGTAGACACTATTTTTGTTAGTTCATTTGCAGCATGGAACTGATTATGAGGATTATTTTTGTACCTGGTGGAAATGCATCATGTTCTGATCAGAGTTTCCCCAATCAAAAGCTTGGAGCTGGCCAGAATTAACAGCCTAAAATAAAATAAGCACGTTAAAATAATATAAGAAAATAGTGTACATTTAAAGACAGTACAGAAGAAATATACAAAGAAGATTAGCATTATGCCCCAGTCTTTAGAAACATAAGCGAAATTTCAATAAAGATTAAGAAAATACGTAATAAAAATGATAAATCTTATCGTAATTCACAGAATTGGTACAATCTTTTACTCATTCCTGTATCTTTCCAGTGAAAATCCTCAGATTTTTCATTTAAATCCAGTGCCTTTAAATGTTACCATGTTACACACAGAAATATTTTTTAAAGATGCGGAATTGAATGATTCTTGAATATCTTTGCTTCAGGAATTTTAATAATTTTTTTAAAAAGGCATTAGCTATACATTTCTTACATTTAAAAATTACTGCTATTGTTATTATACAACTTTGTACCTTATCCTCATGATGTGGTCTAAACTGTTATGATTATATTCCCTATCCTTAAACTTTTTTTTTTTACTATTAAAAGAAATATTCACCCACTGAGCTTCCGCAGTTCTGTGTAAGGTACATGGCTGCTCTCTGCCTCCCGTATGTGGGGTCAAGCCACCTGCTGTGATGTGCATAATGTAGCCATGGGCTGACTGAGACACTGTGCATGACTACTTTTGCATTTTGGTATTGAAACTTCAAATATTAGAATATAAGGTCATGCATATATGCAGCATTTCATTTTTCTGTTATTTGCCACCCATATAGGATTGATGAGGCAGATAGTTTTGACATTTATGTGAAGCACTTCATTAAATTATTCTCAGACTATTCTGTGTTTTTCTTTCTTAGCTTGAATCTCAGATATTTTTCCCACTTACCAATTTAGTCCTGATTTTTAGTTTAAAATTATTCTCATCATGATTTATATTCAGAGAGGCAGCAGTCTGCTGCTGTTGAAATTCTGCAAGCTTTTAGAAATGAGAGGCAATAGGACGTACTACTTAGGAACTTGGGCTCTAGGATCAAATCTGATGATTTGGTTTGGCTCTGTGTCCCCACCCAAATCTCATCTCTAATTGTAACCACAGTTGTCAGGTGAGGGGCCTGGTGGGAGGTGACTGAATCATGGGGGCGGACTTCCCCTTTGCTGTTCTCCTGATAGTGAGTGAGTTCTCACAAGATCTGGTTGTTTGAAAGTGTGTGGCACTTCCCACTTTGTGCTCTCTCTCTCCTGCTCCACCGTGGTAAGACATGCTTGCTTCCCCTTCACTTTCCACGGTGATTGATTGTAAGTTTCTTGAGGCCTCCTAGCCATGCTTCCTGTACAGCCTGTGGAGCTGTGAGTCTGTTAAAACACTTGTCTTCATAAATTATCCAGTCTCAGGTAGCTCTTTATAGTAGTGTGAAAGACACTAATATACCTTGATTGTATCCAGGCTTAATAGACTACTGAATCTGTGATTCAAGGCATGATATTTGTGAAATGAGAATGATAGTAACATTCTTTCTTAGGATTGTGAAGATTATCGTAACACCTATAAAGCATGTAGCACCTAATAATACCCAACAAACAGCTTTTTTTCACTAGTATTACTCCCATCATCATGATCATCACTCTTGCCTTAGCTGCCTATGTAACTTATAACCAAATATTCACCATGCCCCCCACCATCCCCACTTATTTCTATCCTGAAGAGGACTCTCTGTCAAAGGGGAAAAGTTTTTCTTAAGAGAAGTCAATTGTAAAATGTATAAGGAATAGGCAGCCATGCGCAGTGCTCACGCCTGTAATCCCAGCACTCTGGTAGGCTGAGGTGGGAGGATTACTTGAGTCCAGCAGTCCAAGACCAGCCCGGGCAACAAAACAAGACCTCATCTTTGTAAAAGGAAACAAACGTTATCTGGGCATGGTGGTGCATGCCTATGGTGCCAGCTACTCAGGAAGCTGAGATGGGAGGATTGCTTAAACCCAGGATGTCAAGGCTACAGTGAGCCATGATTCTACCACTGTACTTCAGCCTGGGTAACATGATTGTACCACTGCCTGCTTTTTTTTGAGACACTGTCTTAAAAAATAAATAAATAAAAGAATATGCTATGACATTTGTAGAGTGGGGGGATATCAATGCCTTTACTAAAAAATTGTTATAATAATTCAGTGAGACTGAATAAAATCATATGTATGAGCAGCAAGAAGAGCATATATTAAGTGCTCAATAACTGTGAAGTTAAATGTGTAGTACCTGGGAAGGCCATGCTCATAAGAGGACCTATCTGTCTCCTCATCAGTAGGAAGCCCTATATCCTGAACATCTTTCTTCGTAGAGGAACTTGAAGCCTTATCTCCTGGGGTCAAACTCTTCTAAGTATTTTGGAAATCCTCACCTAGTATTTCAGGCTATCTATAGTAGCGATTCTCTAAAACAGGGAGCAAATTTAGTAGGATATATATTAAAATGCAAATTCCTGGCTGGGGGGGGTCTCAGATATATTAAACCTTTAAGAAGACACCACCCCTTTCCCCGTCATAGAACTATGTATATTTTGTTCACTTTTCAAAAGGGGTTGTGACTGAGCCACCAGCCAAGAATATAGGCACATATTACATAATAAACAAATGAATGTGCATGCATGTGTGTGCGCATGCACACACAAAGACACACACACACACACACAAGGCTCAGAAAGCCACACCAATTGGATTAGACTTATCTCTGAGCTTTCTGTATATTGAGTAATAAAATAAAACAAATAAAACTTCAGCTGAGGGTAAAAACATAAGCCATAAATCCATTTTAATTCTTCCCTAGCATTCAATCTGCTCTGAATAAAGCATCATTTCCACATTCTGAAATGCCCCATATATTGATTGGAGGATGAACAGCTCTTTCTGGAATAAGATGCATCATTTTATATAAAGTTCTATTAGAGCTGATGACTTTCTGAAAGAGGAAATAAAAGCCTTCCCTTAAAATGCAGTTTGGAATCATCTAAGGATCAGAACCCAGTCAGAATATCTGAGAACCATGCTCAAAACCCAGACACTGAGGACAAGGAGAAGAAATGGGAATGAAGTAAATAAAAATGAAGTTGATGCTGATTCCAAAAACATCAATGTGACAGTGGCAGGTGCCAGCAGAACCCTGCAGTGAGCTCTCTGAGAGCACTTCTTGAGGGTCTTGCAGAGATATGTGTGCATCAAGCAGGAATAAGAAGCACTCACCTGAGCCCAGTGCAGCATATTCTGAACAGATGTTCCCGCAGGATTGTGTGACAAATAAACATCCAAGCGACTCTGCAAAGAGATTACTTCTCATCTAGAGGCTAATCATATCATCATACCACAAGTAAACATTTGAGAGAAATTTAAAAAGTTTCTTCTTTTCCTCTTTTCCCTTTCTTTCTTTTTTTTATTTTTATTTTTATTTTTATTTTTGAGATGGAGTCTCGCTCTGTCACCCAGGCTGGAGTGCAGGGGTGCGATCTCAGCTCACTGCAGGCTCCACCTCCTGGGTTCCATTCTCCTGCCTTAGCCTCCCGAGTAGCTAGGACTACAGGTGCGCACCACCACGCCTGGCTAATTTTGTGTTTGTACTTTTTGTAGAGACAGGGTTTCACTGTGTCAGCCAGGATGGTCTCGCTCTCCTGACCTTGTGATCCGCCTGCCTCAGCTTCCCAAAGTGCTGGGATTACAGGTGTGAGCCACCGCACCCGGCCTCTTTTCCCTTTCTTTAAGGAAAAAACATGTACCATATAATCTGAAGACATATTAACCAAAAAAGCCCATCTTTGAAGAACTTTTTCCTCCACCAGCTCTGTCCTGTCCTCAGCAGTGTCTTCAGAAAGCCTACAGAGGGCATCCCACTGGGCAAAGACAAAAGGAAATCTATCTTTTTCCAGACTCAACTCCCATAGGTTCAAGGGTATAGGAGATTAAAGGATAAAAACCCCAGTGATCTTCTCCTTCACCCCGTGTTAAGTCCCAAAGGACATTCAAAGAGAGCTGTTGGCCCTAAGACACTAAGAATAGATCTGAATGTTGACGTTCGTTTTCTGAATTTTAAAATGTGATAAATATTCTACAGGACTCTGAAATTTTGTGTAACAGAATTAATTCAGTCGGTATATTTAGATATCTTATGGATAAACAACCACAAACACACACAAGAACAAAAACAAAAACAAAACACACACAAAAACTCTTGATTCTCTCATATTTTCAATTGCACTATTTTTTAAATTAAAAGAGTTATTTTCCACCAAAGTAAGCATCAGAAACATCTTAGGGCTTTAAAAATATTTTAACCTACTTATAAGCTATCCAAATGTACTGAATAAAAATCAAAATCTCAAAGGTTGAGTTCTGGACATGTGTATTTTTTCAAAGTTCCACCAATATTACTTATGTACCCCTGGCTATGGTTCTTTGAAACAAATGTCCTTGAAGGTGCTGTAATATTCTGTAAGTTTTGCTTTTTGGCAGAAAGACAAAAGGTGATCTGACAAAAGGTGTCCATACGGACAACAAGGGCCAATGAATACTCAAGGGTGTTATTTTGTGATGTCTTTCTTTAGCAAACTCTTAGGCTATGCTGAGAGGGTGCTTTTAAAATACACTCTTTTGTGTTTGCTTCAAGGTCTTTTTACTCAGCTCTGCCTGCATGATATGCTCTCACCTACATATATCCTTGCATCTAAGTGATAGGAAGCATAGTTTCCATTGTACACTGAGAAAGTGAGAGAGGAACATAGAAAGGCAATGGCTAAGACATGTTTTGCATAAAAAGCCTTTTATAAATCTTGCCTGAAAGCAAGAAAAATTTTAATCAGTGCTTTCTACTGACTGGGAGAGTAGGCTCTGGGCAGAAGTTTGTGAGAGAGGTGGAGACCAACTTCAGCCTTATCCTACTTCTGGTTTCAAACACAACTCCTCTCTTTCCCTCCTCCCTTCCCCAACTCCTTGGGTCATCATGGAAAGGATCTCAGTTAAATTAGAAATTACTCGACAAGAACCCTGACACTGATCCCTCTCAGTACCCCTTGAACAATAAATTTGTAGCTGTTGTTGAAGAACCATGCCTCCTTTTATCCTTTTGGGTTAAGGAAGTAAGTTGTTCACAAAATAACTTTCCAAATCAACTGTGAAAGTGGAAAATTGGTAAACAAATAAAAATGCAAATGTCTGGACTCACCCCCTGAGATTCTACTTCAGTGGGTCTGACATAAGGCGTAGGCACAGCAAGATAAATATCAAAACCATAGCCTTTATCTAAGCGAAGGACGTTTCGGGTAAGAAGAGATGAGAATTGTTGGCAGAAAAGCTTTCTTCTCAAATCCTCCTATGAAAGCAAGTGGACTCTCAACCCTCATTGGAAGCCATGAATGTAGTAATTACATTCCAAATGCAAAAAGGAAACCTTGAATTGCAGTTGCCATACAATCCAGAATAACTTTCATCACCTCTGTGCAACAAAACAAATGTTTTCCCAGACCCAATTACTTACACCTACCATATTTAAGTTTTGCGGATCAAATCCACTCAGAGTAAATAGGAAGTTGCTGCAAATATGACGGAATAGCTTTCGATTGCATACTTTGGTGGCAATGAATTGGTCAAACAATGTATGAGGGTGGAACATTTTGTCACCAAACAACACCTACAAGATAATTTAAAACACCATCAAATCTTACAGGCGTGGATATCAAAAGTGGAGAAAGAGATAGTTCAAAGAAGGACTGCACAGTATTAGGTGACATCTGCTCAGTGTTGGTCCTTAGTGAAATCATGAGGCTTGTTATTAGCTTTGTAATCCTTCCAATGCACCTCTTAATGGCTTTTCCCAAAAATCTTTAATTGGGGTGGTTTTTAGAATGCCCCTTGAGAAACTAGTTCCCACAGGAAATTAGTAAGACTTTGGAGTGAGGCATACATGTGTTTCATTCTGGATTCAAACACGTTCTATACCTTAGGAGAGTTTTAAATTTCTGTTATTATGAATTTTCTCATCTATAAAATGGAAAAATTTTCTAATGGGTAGGGCTGTTGTGAAGTTAGTAGGTCATGTTTAAAAGACAATTAGTGCAGTTCCTAGCATCTAGCGCACATGCAAAGTATTATTTAATTAAAGTATAAATTAATGTAATTATTATTACTATCATAATTAGTGACTAATACAGACTTGAGCCATTCCTTCCAGAATCCTTCAATGAATTCTTTCTATGACAAAAGCTTAACCCACATAAATGAATCTTTACTAGTGGAATTTCAGGCAGTGTTGCAAGTGAGTTTCTTTGCTTCACAGCTACTAGTTTTATAATCTTGGCATAATAAACTAGATATAAAGGTAAAAAGACATTTTTTAGTTCTTAAAACTTTGGAAACACCTATTTACAGTAAAAATAAACACACATTTCTTCTAGAATTCTTTATTAACCAGAAATTACAACTAAAGAACAGTAATAACTAGCATTTATTCATTTAAGATCTAATTCACTTTAAGATCTTTACTCCGTATTTGGGAAAGCCAACTCCAGGTTTCAGAACAGAGAACCAAGAATCCATTATGGTAGATGTCACCTGTTTCTTAACAGCGTATTTTAATTGTTGATTATTTTATGAACTGGCTATTTTCTTTCACATGGATTTGTTTTGCCAAGCATGGATTGATAAGTAAAGCAAGTTATTGATAAATAAAACATAAATTTGTTTACCGGTTAAAGTCAGATCCTGCCTTTTACTTTAATTATTTATTTGTGTGACAATCTATTTAAATTGTCACACTTAAAAACATGAAGTAAATGTCAACATTATTTTAAAAGAGAAGCTCATTTTATGAGTGTATGCTGCTACTATTATTAAATTATTATGGGGACATTTACACTGGAAGAATTACAATTTGGCAAGTTTAATTATCTAGGGTATTATCTAAGTGTCCTAGTGATTGAGATAAAATGAAGAGTCTGGAATCAATCAGATAATATGTACAAGGCTTATTATTACTTTCCAGACCTAAAGAATTGAGAAGTATGGTTTGAACTAGTTTAACATATTGTTGTCCTTCCTTTCCCTTCCCTTTTTCTTCTTCCTCCTCTTCTTCCTCCTCCTCTTCCTTCTGTCTTCTCTCCCTCTCCCTCTCCCTCTCCCTCCTTCCCTTCTTTTTTCCCTGCCTCCATCCCTCTCTTCCTCTCTTGGACAGGAAGAGGAGTATGAAATCTTGGTACTTCTTTTATTCCATTAATATTCCATGGAATATCAAATATTCCATTAAATAAAGATTATATCTGACTATACAAGATAATCTCTGTTCTGAAACCTGGAGTTAGCTTTCCCAAATACGGAGTAAATTAGCAGGACATTCTCTGACTCCATTCTACCTCAATATCCTGTGACTCAGCAAAATTACTATGCATTTACTCAAAGGTGAATAATTTCTCCTTTACCCTAAGCTAAAAGAGAGGATATTAATGCAGGCCAGCCAGCAGTATAGCACCTATATACAGAGTAGCAAACATGCCAACTTGTAGATATAATTCCAAGTTGGCTCTGGAGGAGGCATATTTGTCACATAACAGCAGGGAGCCAGGCTCCTTCTAGTAGCTCTTTTGGTATGTGTGAGAATTAGAAAAGGCACCCCTCTTTCTGGCAACATGGCCCCATGCCAGGGCATATGGCTTGCCAAGCAGAACATGGGCTGGATTCAGTCCTCAACAACCCACTGAGCTGGTCACCCTTGTTCACTAACTTCTTCAGGTTGGCATTGAAAAAGTGGAAAAAGACTTTTTTTTCCACCTATAAAAAAGACTGTTGACCATGGGTTGCCTGGTCAGATCTGGGTTCAAATTCTCGCTCTGCCGTCCATTAGCTGGGTGACTGGGGACAGGCTGCTTAGGCTCTCTGAGCCTCAAGTTCTTCTTTTAAGAAATGGAGACAGTACTAACAATCTTTAATGTTGTAGAGACACGTCAAAAGCAAAGGATCAAAGCAATCTATAGGTCAGAAAGAAAGTAGAATGACAAGAACACAAACGCATAAATGTCCAGGGGCAAAATGGGAGGTGAGGAAGGGGGAATGGATGAATGAATTTCTCAACTTGACGAACTCTACTCATTCTATCAATGTGAAAATTGAGGCTTAGCATGGTTAAATAACTTGTCCAAGGTTACAATAGGCAGGAGGCAGGGGCAGAATGTGAACCCAGTTCTGTCTGACTTAAGTCTTTATGCTTTATACTCAATTCAGTTCAACTCTCATGAACTGAGTTGAATGTAATAGAAATGGAGCAATTGAAAGAAATGGCAGCATCAATGAAAAGGAAGTGCTAATCAGAGAGAGAAAAAAGGTTGTCTCAGTCCAGAAGCTCCCATAAAAAAGGAAGCCTTTCACCAAGCATGCCTGCGAGCATCTGGCTGATGGGAGAGGAGAGGAGAAAGAAAGCCTGTTCCTCAAAAAGTCAAAAATATACCTAAACGTTGTCTATCATTTCATTGTCATATCTTACAGATTATTTTTTGTTGCACAACTCTTGTTCCAATCCCCAATATCTATCAGCTGATGTGTTAACAATAACCCCATAATCATTCTTCTCATCTGTGCACAACTCTTGTCCAATCCCCAACATCTATCAGCTGATGTGTTAACAATAACTCCATAATGATTCTCCTAATCTTTCACCCTTCTTGATGTCCTTTACCCTCATCTGCTTACATTTGGTTCCCAGGGGAATCTTTCTAAAAAGGGGCATTATGCGTGTCATTCCTCTGTGCAAATATTTCCATGCTCCCCAATTACTTATATAATACATTCCAAATTCATTAATTTGGCACTCAAATCCCTTTATCATCTGCCTCTACATTTCCAACATGATTTCTCATACTCTCCTTCACAAATACTAATATAAATCTCCAGTAAAGTGAGTTATGTGTGGTTCTCCGTGGCCTGAGCTTCACCACTTCAATGTTGCTCATGTTTCTCTCTTGTTTCACAAAGCCTTTCTATACCACACTTTATAATGAAATCATATCCTTAAGCCCAAACTAAAATGCCATCTTATCCAAAAAGTATTTTGTGATTCCAACAGCTAGCAGTATTTTTCTTTTCTCTGAGTTTGCCTAGCAATGTTTTTACTCTGTCATTATAATACTGGAATTTCTACTAGGAATTAGTAGGTCATATGTGGCAGTTCTTCTATTGGTACTATAGTTCCTCTATTGGAGTTATAATTTAGAAAGGGCAATCATTCTAAAGTTACAGATTTGATCAAGCCACTTTTCTATTTAATATTCTTCAATGGCCTCCCTTCATTAACAGAACAAAGTCTAAACTCCTAGACATGACACTACTTCCTTCCATTGCCCCCTAATACCTCCTTAGTTGAATCCCATTCTACTCTCACATACACCCTATTTTTTACTCATACCAACAAGCTTAAAAGTTTCCTTGTAGACATAGCTGTTTCCTAATGCCAGGGCCTTGAAGTAGTAGCTCCTAGATATCTTTTGGCTGAATTAACTTGAATTGCACCACATCCTACACACGTCAGGGTATGCAGAAGTTTGAAGAGAGCTGTGCAAATGAAGAGGAATGGAAAGATCTCACCACCCCAAAATATCTCTTAATTGTGTGGGAATACTGAAATAATTAAGCAAAAAGTCTGACATTGTTTACTTAATAGTAGGAGCAGGCCAGAGTGAAATCTCAATGGTATAAGAGGCCCAAGTACCAACAGGCAATGTAAGCATGTTTTGTTGTTTTCAGGTGGTTTTTCTGCTACCTGTCTTTCTGGGATGTATAGATATGAACTTCAATCACCATAGGCTAATTTGCTTAGCTCTCAACAACAAGAATCTTCGGTAAATCTTCAGGCTTCTGTCAGAATTGTTTCACTTTCATCTGCTCTCATTGAAATCACTGAACCGTGCAATCACCACCATGGGAGTTATTACCATCAGAGAAGCCCATGTTAAAATACAAGAAGAAAACACACCAACCCATGCAATGCAATTTACCTGGACTAGATAAATGATCAGATTAGTTAGCTGTCAACTAGAGGAGATTAGGAGGCCTAGAGTTTTGCCTGGGTTTTGGGAATTGTCAAAATGACAGCCTGTAAAGTGTCAGGAGATGAAACAAGGTTGGGCATTTAGTGATGGAGGACGGTACATTCTATAAAACTAATGATAACAAAAACAATTGTTAACATTTATTAAAGGTTTACAATATGCAATACATTGTTTTAGAGGATATGCTGTATTAATTTACTTAGTCCTCAGGGTAGCCCTATGAGTAAGAACTATTATTATCCCCACATTACAGATGAAGAGAACTTAAGGTCTTGACCAAATTTACCCAGCCTGCAAATCATAGAAATAACATTCAAACACACACCATCTGATTCCATGCTGTGAACTCAACCACCACTGCCCCTAAAAAATTAGGGATCACTAGAAAAATTCAATCTACTAAATTCAACAAACCAATCAATCAAATAAGTTCTCTCTATCTGTGGTTGAGGAATGGCGCAGCAGACACGTTTCTAGACATAGATGAAGAAAGTAGGGCAGATTAGCAACAGGGGGAGTTCCCTGAACTCTGCTAATAAGATTGCATACATCATCAGTGAACTTACATGGATATCTTGAATACCTATTATTTTCTCAGAAGTTTGTAAAATGTCATTGGTCTTCTGTTGAAATCAATGGAAATAGAGCTACTTTTAGTTATTTCAGATTAAAACTTGGGAAGTCACATACCTTAACTACTTGCCTGGAAAGGGTTGTTAGTTTTTTCATAGGACTTTGGGTGTATTTAACTGTGACAACTGGAGCCAGTGCAAAAAATATCTTAATCTTTTTAGCCAGTTCTGGGTTTGTAGAAAATGCTATAAAAGCTGAAATGGAAGAAGACAGTATAGTTCATAGTTTTCAGATAATTATTTGTTCATTTTAAGTTGTAGTAAATGTAGCCATATTAAAAACAAAACAAAAAACAACATAGAATTATAGCCATTTGTAGAGAAGAATTTCTCAATTTCTCAAGGGTGGAATTGGATAATTCAGAATAAAGTGTTTCCTGTCCCTGGGGAGTGCAAGGAGGGAGGGTTCCAACATCTACTGTGGGGCATGTCTAGGTAAACTCCAAAGCCCATTCCAGCTTGACCATAGTCGTGGTATCAGACAAAATTACAGGAAGCTGTAATTTTGGCTTCCTATTTACTAGCTATGTGACCTCCCCTGTGTGAGTCTTGGTTTTCTCAGTCTGTAAATGTGGATGGTAAAATCTTTATAGGATTTATACATTTATAAAAGTAAAATGTATGTAAGTTACATGTGTTTACCTTTATAACCTTTGTGTCTATAATCTTTATTAAATATATGAAATGTAAGATGTTACTTGGGAATATCACCATTAGAACGGATTCCTCACTTCAACCATTTGTGTAGCATGGATGATAGTGGTTTTAGATGTTTGCGTCTCAGTCCAATGAGAGAATGTATGTAAGATGTGTGATACAGTACAAGTACAAGTATGTGAAGACCTACTTTACACCAGAATTCTGATTTTAAGAATTAAGATATAGAAAACAGACTGGTGGAAATCCTGTTGATATTGTTGAGGCCTGTAGCCAAAGTGAGAACAGTAAGGGGACAAATGGGCCTCACAACACTGCCAACATAGCCCTGCCACATCTGGCCTACTCCAATGCCTCCCTGGCAACTAAAAGTCATACTGATTGTAGCATATAATCGCTGAGTTTTGTAATCTCTGCTTTCTTTCTAGTGTCCCTCACTAGACTGTGAGATCTTCAAGGAAAGAATGAATACCATATTTATCTCTGCTTCCTCAGCATATAACAGTGTCTGACAAATGTTTGTTGGGGGCACAAATGAATAATTCTTCCTCTTTCAGGCTTATGTATCAACCTCCAAATTTAGTATTGAGGGAAAATTCCCTATTGTCATTCTTATTTTATTTACACTACGGAAATTAGCCAGAGGAAATGGTTTCCCAGTTCAAGCCCCAAGCACAGAGGGAAGAAATACTGACCCCGTTCCATGAATATGGAAGAAGAGCCCCTGACATTCTCTGATCACATCTGCCCCGAACACACCTATGGTGGTGCCTTGTGAGTGGCCCACGTAGTAGAGTCGCTTCTGTCCAGTTTTCTCTATGATAAAATTGATTGTGGCTGGAAGGTCATATTTAGCCATCTCATCCAAACTATCAAAAAGAAGGAATAACAAATTAGAAAAGTCATCTCATTGTTAGGCCTAGAACATTTAAACACGTTCAGTGAAGACATAAATACTTTGATTTTTATTAAATATAAGACTAGTGTCGATATATGATATTAGGCATCTATGCAACTTTTAAGGGTGTCAACTTGATTGCAAGTCAACATTTTTAAGAAACTGAAATCAGAAAAATTTGATTTGTCGAGGCCTACTGATGCTTTTCTTGCAAGGCTAGTCATATTCACTTAATTCTATAACAGATTTACCAAGCTCCTCTGAAAAGAGCAATTACCTGGAATGCTTATCTAAAGGAGAGAATAATAAAGCAAACAGATTTGCAGACCTCAGCCCAGACTGACTGAATCAGAATTTCCTGGGAAGAGACCCAGTAATCTGCATATTTAACAATGACCTCAGTTACTTCTGATCCTGTGTATAGTTTAAGAAATACTTACCTAGGGAATTTTCTAGTCATTTGCAAGGGTGCAATGGACTATGGCATAGAATTAGGAAATGCCAATGGTTTCCAGAAAGAAGGCAGGCAACGAGGCCAAGGAACATAGGATTTTCATGACCTCCAAGGCATGGTTCTTAGCTCCCATGCCAGTGCATCAGTTTGCTCCTGTGACCGGGTAGGCGTGGCTTCTGAAGTAGACAGCACCCTCAGGCGCTGCTGCTGGCAGCACTGTTGCTTAGCTATTCTGTAATCAGGCTTTCTTCTTACTTCCCCCAGAACATACACACACACACTCACTCACACGCAGACACCAGGACGGAGGCAGGAGTTCTAAAACAGCCATGCAATAATAATGACAGTTCTTTAGAGCCTGTGAAGAAAGTTTGGGTAGAGAAAGAAAGGTTTGTTTCCTTCTAGTGGATTCCGTTGGGTGCATTTGGACACAAAACAGGAAAAAAATCACTAGGTGTTCATACATATGCATGAGGAAAGTACACACTTTATTCATTAATAGGTTGCTCTTTACCTGAAGGCCCAGTATTCTGGTGATTTCGGTGACAATTTAAGGTGTTTTCTGGACCAAGTGTTTCCTCGGCTGTTCCCCAACCACACGTCATAACCACTATCTGCCAGAAGGAAAGCCAAACTGTTGTTGGGCAGGTTGCAAATCCAGTTACTGGCAGATGCAATTAAGCCATGCTGCAAATACACAGCAGGCTTTGGAGCTGCAAAACACAGGCAACAAGAATTTCATATTTGAACTTTCTCAGTGTGTACAAGAAAAATCTCATTCCTGAATTTCTGTAGTATAAAAGAAAGGTTAAGAGATAAAATTTGATGCCAGGCAAACCTGGGATCTAGTCCCTTCTGAGCTACTTACTTGGGTAAGTTATTTAAGTTCTCTGTCTTGTTTTCTCATTTGTAAGGGATTATATACAATGTATTGTATTATGTAAGTGTGGAAGTTAGTTTGCCCTAGTTCAAAATCCCTTAGATACACATGAACTCCTTTGTGCCTCAGTTAACCTATCTGTATAATGGGAAATAATAATAAATGCTATCTCCTAGGGTATTTATAAGAATTCGATGAGAACTAAAACATGTAAAAGGCTGTCTGGTTGCCAGGCGTGGTGGCTCACGCCTATAATCTCAGCACTTTGGGAAGCTGAGGCGGGCAGATCACGAGGTCAGGAGATCGAGGCCATCCTGGCTAACACAGTGAAACCCCATCTCTACTAAAAAATACAAAAAAACTAGCCGGGCATGGTGGCGGGCGTTGTAGTCCCAGCTACTCCGGAGGCTGAGGCAGGAAAATGGCGTGAACTCGGGAGGCGGAGCTTGCAGTGAGCCGAGATCGCCACACTGCACTCCAGCCTGGGCGACAGAGCAAGACTCCGTCTCAAAACAAAACAAAACAAAACAAAAAAAAGCTGTCTGGCACAGTAAATATATATTAGCTCTATTACTGTTACTTATATTAATAGCATTATATTTTTCAAGACTCATCTGATTAAAAACTTAAATTTTTTTCAAAATAATAAAAACAATAATTAAAATGCCATTTGTTGACTGCTCATTGGATGTCAAGCACTATGCTAAGTTTTATAGGCACTGCTTCATTTCATTTGAATTGTTAGAAAGCAAAAAACAAGGTTGTAAGTAGAAATTTACAGTTTAAAATTGCTAATATGATACAAAAATCCTATTCCCAATGTAAAATAGGAACATTTCAACTAAAAAAGAGAAAGGAAAAAGAAAGAAGTGAGAAAGTGTGGAAAAAGAAGAGAGGGAAGAAGTGACTAGGCTTTTCCTGTGCTTTATAAGTGGTTTGTGATGCTGTGTTGGTATCTCAGGACTCTACCTCAGGTCACTTTTGGAACTAGAGTGGCTTCCTGAGAGTGAGTAAGTTGTACTCTCAGAGAGCCTTCAGCCATCGGGACCAAGGAACTAAGAGTCTATGTCCATTTTTCCACCTTTTGGAATAGAGGGAAAGAAGAGGTGTTACTAACTCTGCCAAAGTTAAGTACCATTAAATAGTCAAGTACCATCAGGCCTCTTTGATCTGAATCTGAGACAAATCACAGGGATCTCAGATTAGAAAGAGAGTTTCTCATTGTACATCTTTTTGTCTCATGAATTTTGGCAGCTACGTGATAGAAATGACAAGAGAAAAGTTTGGAGAGACTTAAAAGTTATCTTGAGTATTTACAAAGTTATTTGTAATTATGGAGTTATTTTGGGAAATAATTGGCTCTGTAAAGCCAGCAACACCATTATATCTTCTTCTCTTTTTAGAAATCTAGAGTTTTTCTTTAAATAAATAGTCTTTCTGATATTGAGAAGTTTTGTTATTCGACATGTCAAAGTATAAAATGAACTAAGAAGAGAGAGAAGAAAGCAAGAGCAAGAGCAAATAGTTTCTGGGAAATGAATTGCTCTTCCCCCGCCACCCCCCCCCCCCCCCGCTACAGATTGCATTGCATTGCGGGGAGCTAGAATTGGCTCTTTAATGAAGTTTAAGCACAGAACTGATAGGAACTAATAGGGTCTTTTTTGCAGAGATTCCTGAGGATACCTGAGGCTCTATTTTAGAAAAAAAAAAAAAATAGAATTGTTTTTTCAGTTGGAGGCAAGGGCAAGAGGTGTACCCTAGGCAGCAAACTATCCCTGTAGGGTGGGCTGAGAGCTAGGGCTGAGCATCAGATGGGTCTCCAGTTGCCCATGCTCCCCTGCACAGCTGCCTCCCCAGCAGGATGTGGGACAGCCACAGGAAGGGTAAACTAAGAAGTGCTGCCGTGGACATTCACTTGGGCAGGACATCAGAGGACTCGGATACCAGCTTCCCATTGCAGGGGTCAATCTTCTCCACAACTATGGCCCTGCAGGAGCTGGTGCGGCTGAAAGAGCCGGAGTCCCCGCCACAGTCAAAGCTGGACTGGAAGGAGTCCAGGCCATAGCTGAGGGCAGAGCTTGTGAGGCCGAGCCCAGCCCACCTGGGTAGCCACTGCTGGTCCTCCTATGCATACACCTGCTCTGCGTCCCAGACTCCAGCGGGCTCTCCTCGCCCTCCAGCAGCTTCCTGTAGGTGGCGCTCTCGATGCCCAAGGCCAGCTTGACATTCATCAGCTCCAGGTTCCGGTGAAGCTACGGCGCCCTCTCCTGTTTGGTCCGCTATAGGGCGGCCTCCAGCTCTGCAGGCTCAGCGTTGAGTCCTTAATGGCGGACTCCCCACGCTGCTCTGACTTCTCTGGCCTTTGAGGCCTTCAGTCTCATCCTGGAGCCGGCTGATGTTTCGGTTCACCTGGAAGATCCTCTTCCTGCGACACAGCTCATTCTCAGCCTTCCCAGCCAAGGCCTGCAACGCCTCATACTCGACCTGGTGGTGCATGCTCTCGGCCTTGGCCCAGCTGTGGCTGGCGATCTCCTGGTACTGGGCGGAGACCTCGAGATGATGCCATCCATGTCCAGGACTCGGCTATTGTCCAGGGATAGGACCAGAGATGTGGCCGAGATCTGGGACTGCAGCTCACAGATCTTCTCTTCTCCTGGGGCAGCCCTTTTAGGCGAGACTACTTATTCTACGTTGTTCATGTAAGCTTTAACCACATCCTTCTTGATGAGGAAAATTCGTTCTCCATCTCTATATGCTTGTTGATCTCATCCTGGTACTTACTCTTGAAGTCCTCCACCAGCACCTGCATGTTGTCAAGCTCCACCTCCACCTTCAGCTTCTGGTCCCATGTGTCCAGCTGCCGCAGAAAGTTGTTGGTGCAGCTCTCCATATTGTCCACGTTCTCCCAGCTGTCTTCTGCTGCTGCAGGCTCCACATGGTCTCCAGCATCTTGTTCTGCTGCTCCAGGAACCACACTTTGTCAATGAAGGAGGCAAACTTGTTCAGGTTCTTGATCTGCTTCTTCTCCTGGGTGTTCACAGCATGGATGTTGGGATCCACCTCCACCTTTAGGGAGCTCAGCAGACTCTGGGTCACAGTGAAAATTGTGATGCCTCCCATATCACCAGCCCCAGCATAGACCTCACCCAGACCCATGCTGGTGCCCAGGCCACCCAGAAAGCTGCTACCTACCTGGAAGAAGCTTGAGGATCTGATACAAGCACTGGGTATGCTCCTGTACCAACAGCTGCTGAAGGCGGAGTTCTGGGTCACCCTGATGGACATGGTGGAGGCTGAAGTGAAGGCAGGTAGGCTAAACTAGATGGTGATTTGACAAGCTGAGATGCTGTGGCTAGGTGGGAGCTAATAGGGTAATATTTACTTTAAACCATGAAATCACACAGACTTGGGTCCAGAACTGACTACAAATAGTTTAATACCAGTGAGAAGACATTGTAGTAGTTGAAGACATTATATCCAAACCTGGATTTGAATGATTATTGAAGCTGAAAGTTGTCAGATTAGAGAGAAATTTAGAAGGCAAAATTGATAGATGGCGATGATAGGTTGCATGTAGAAGGTGAGGGAGAGTTGGTATCAAGAATAACCCCTAGATTTCTGATTTTCAAAACGGGACAGAGGTATCACTAGGGTAAGAACACGATGTGTTTTTGTGTTTGCTTGGTAGGAAGACAAAGTCATGAAGAAAAGGAGTGACCAGATAAACAGTGTATATAAAAGTGACTTAAAACTTCAAAGTTACACAAATTAAACAGAGAGGTGGGGGGTGATAATTTTTCTCCTTTAATGGAAAGGACTGCTAAGAATTTCAGAACAAAAACTGCTTGACTTCTCCCAGGACATCTAAGTACCTCTGCTTTAAGTATTTTTCCTTTCATAACAAAATAAATAATACCTGTCCTCCCTGGGCATCCTCTTCCATGTGGAATCCTATAAATTCCAAGGATATAACCATCTTTTGTTGTAACATCATACTCTTCATAAGGATAACCCCAGTAAGAAATAATCTGGCTCTAAAAAGAGGAAAGGAAATATATATAAATTAAATTAAATATATATAAATTAAATATATCTCTTAATTTTTACACATGAATTACAACATAGTACTTTATTTGTCTGCTTGTTTGTTTGTTTGAGACGGGTCTCACTGTGTTCCCTGGGCTGGAGTGCAGTGGTGTGGTCTTGGCTCACTGCAGCCTTCGCCTCCTCGGCTCAAGCTATCCTCCCACCTCAGTCTTCCAAGTAGCTGGAACTACAGGCACCTGCCCCAATGCCCAGCTACATTTTTTGTATGTTTTTGTAGAGATGGGGTTTCACCATGTTGCCCAGGCTGGTCTTAAACTCCTCAGCTCAAGGCATTCGTTCCCCTGCCTTAGCCTCCCAAAGTGCTAGGATTATAGGTGTGAGCCTTCCTGCTTGGCCACAATGTAGTACTTTAAATTGCACCTACTGTTTATCACTCTATGTGCCGTGATGGCATGTAATATTCCTATGAGGATAATTTAAGAGTGATTTCTAGGAGTTACATTAAGAGGCATAGGTAAGTCTGGGTGGGGTGACCCTACATTCTTGTTTGCTCAGGACACTCTGGTTTTGCCTGGTGGCCTGGTATTATTAAAGCACCCTAGTTTGCTTTGATGAAAATTATATGGTCATCTAATGAGGGAAACCACAGGGAATTGTGGAGTACCCTGTGGCTAACAACAAGTGATCTATTACCAAACAGACTTGAAAGAAGAGGGGAGGAAGCAGTTACTGGAAGCCCGAAGGAGAAAGTTAAGCTGAGATAACCAAATTGAGGAAGACAGCTTGTCTAAGTTGACTTCACAGGGAGGAAGCCAGGGCAATAAAAAATCAAACCTTACTGGCCTATTTCTTTCCATCTCCTGCTCACCATTTCCATTGGCTGAATTGAACTGAAAACCAAAAGTCAAGGGAGCTTGTTGACCTGTCCTTACAGTTCAGCCTCTTGGGCAGAGAGAAAGGTGTTAAAGAACAGAGAGTGAGCCTAGAGGGGTCAGAAAAGATACCCCACCTGCAGATATACAAAGAAGAGGTGAATTAGTGATTACTGGTATCTTCTGCGTAGAGGTTTACATTCCTTGTCTCATTAACCTTATAAGAGGCCTTTGAGATGGAATTGTACCATTTACAGTTGAGAAAACTTATGTTCAGGTAGATTAACAATTTATCCAAGATTATATACCAGGAAGAGATAAAAAGATTAATGCTAAAGTAAGTTTAACTCCAAAGCTTATGCCTTAATCAAAGGATTATGCATTTTCCCAAGTCAGACACAGAGATGCATGTATAAATTGTGGGCTACACAGAGCAGTGGTGAAGAGCCCAGGCTCTGGAGACAGACTGTGACATTGTGAGGATTATATGTAATATGTGTAGAACAATGCCTAACATAAATGCTTTATAGATGATTGTTCTTATCATTATAGAAGGATTAAAAGCTAAAAATCCCTCATGCTAGAGAGAGAAAAATTATGTGAGTTCAACAGTGTGGTAGGAGATCAAGGGTACTTGCTGGATACTTTGGAGAGAGGAACAAGAAGAGATACTGATGAAAAAAAACTTTGGCAGTTTCGTTCTTTTTATGGTTCTAATACAACTTGCGTATGGTACAGGACAGCAATTGTGCGCCGTTTATATAGGAGAATGGAGTATATTATCTGAATGAATTCTGTAGTAGATATTTGTCATTTGGCCTTTTTTTCTTTGCCTAACACTATTCCATTCCACTTCTGATATGAATTCCTGAATGTTAAAATACTTTGGTAATAAACAACAGAAACCAACACTGGCTTATGAAACCAAAAAAGCGTGTTGGGATAGCTCACAAAATCAAAGAAACTGCTCTATCAAAAACCTCGGGGAAAACTCAAAGATACTCTATAGAGATCATCTGTATTGAGTCATGAAACTTCTCTTTAGGAAGCCACCACTGGATGGTAGTTCAAACCACCAGGAGATGGACTATTACTGCCCCAACTTGGGTCAGATCTTTTAATTCTTGGATTACTTAGCCATATCAAGAAACAGGAGAGGAAGCACAGACTTAGTCACTGGAGGAATTGCTGAAAACTAAGAAGGCACACCAGTTGTATCTAAAATGCTGAAATATGAATAATTCCTTATTTTAGCATTTTTTCTTAATAAATGACTTACAATATTCATATTAGCTTCAGGGTTTGCCTTGTTTCCTTTCTTGTCATAACCATACATAGATCCAAGAAGAAGCATCCAGCATGCTGCTGCTAAAAGCTGCCACATTTGGGATCTGCCTAGGAAAGGAAATTTAATATATTTGTCATCAAAGATAAATTCTACGAAGTGAAATTTGGTGTAATCTTTTTATAACACTGCTATGAGAGAGAGCAGAAACATACTTCTAGGCTGTGCTTTAACCAGTAGAATACTGAATTATACAACATTCATTCCATGAAAAATCTAAAATGACTTTTTAGTAAGAAAAGAAAAGAAAGGCACAAGGAAAGAAGAAAAGAGGGAATGAATGGAAAGGAACAGAGAAACCAATCAACCAAGTTTCCAGTAGATAACTGGACAAAAGAGGGAATAGATAATGTGTAGAAAAGAAATATAATGGCCAATAAATTAATCAAAGCACATTTGGTATCTCTAGTTATTAGATTGGTTGGTACTTTTTTCTGATGGTAGAGTTAATCACTGGCAAAACCTTTATGAAAAAAATTTGTTAACATGTCTTGTAAATTTAAAAGTATTCATAACCTTCACTCAGTAATTTTGTTTTCAGGAATCTATCTAAAAGAAAAATGACGTGTATATAAACACTGGGTATAAAATTATTTCTTATTATATATCTTAAGACAGTAAAATTTCCCGAAGTAAGAGACTGGTGACCTAAATTATGGGTGAGAAAAAATGGAATTATTCAGTCATCAAATATTATGCTTATGTGTGATATGTGAAAATTCCTACTACATAATACATAGGGAAAAACAGACTTCAAATTGTGCATATATTTTGAGTTCAATGATGACACAAACCATAATAGAAAAAAAAGCCTAAACATCAAATTTTAATTATAGTTATATCTAGATGGTGAATATTTGGATGATTATTTTCTCATTTTTAAAGTGTTTTTCACACTTTCTAAATTTTCTATATCCAGTATTACTTTATCATAGGAAAAACATTATTATTTAAACTTTTTTAAAAATTGTGAACATTGTGGAGAGAAAAAGATTATGAGTATTTCTCATTTGTCTTTGAAACTACTTAAGTTTAAAGCAAAGAACAACTTTGCAAAAACAACCAAGGGGAACATTTTTCAGGAGGGCTTCCTTTTACAGTTACTTATAAAATACAGATCTTCAAATTATGTTAGAAAATACACGCTCCCTGCTAATCTGTTTTGTTATTGTATAGTAATATAATATATTGACATATAAATTAATACAGATTAATATAGCTTGATTCTGGTGCAACTCTATGGCAGCAATAATAATATCACCTTCAGAAGCAATAATTATTACTGCTGTCATAACTGCTCTTATAACTATATATTGAGCACCTATTATGTACCAAATAATGTGCCGGACATATATGATTTTATTTTATTCTCAAAATAATTCTAAAGGGTAGGAAATATTGGGCTGGGCATGATGGCTCATGCCTGTAATCCCAGCACTTTGGAAGGCTGAGACGGGCTGATCACTTCAGTCCAGGAGTACGAGACCAGCCTGGGCAACACGTAAAACCCTGTTTCTAAAAAAAGTACAAAAAATTAGCCAGCCATGGTGGCATGCACCTGTAGTCCCAGCTACTTATGGGGCTGAGGTGAGAGGATCACCTGGGCCCAGGAATTTGAGACTCCAGTGAGCTGTGATAGCACCACCACTGAATGCCAGCCTCGGTGACAGAGTGAAACCCTGTCAAAAAAAAAAAAAAAAAGAAGAAAAAAAATTTAAAAAAGGATAGGAAATATTGTCCTCATTTTATTTAAAATAAAACTGGGTCTTACAAAGTCAAGTAATTTGCCCAACATCAAACAGATGGTCATGGAGGCAGAATCTGAACTCAGGTTGCCTGACTCTAGGAAATGCACATGAAGACTGTGCTCTTAACCACTCCGTCCATTCAGACTAGTTTTACAGGGGCCCTCTGGCTTCTGTGTGTCTAATTAGTGTTTTTCTAAGTATGGCCCATAGACCACAGGCATCATAATCACCATGAAAAACACTGAAGACTCTTAGACATCACACTGAAAACTCTTAGACCTCACCACCGCCTAGCTGAAGGAGAATCTATTGGGGGTGCTTGGCCCAGGAATCTGCATTTTAAACCATCATTACAAGTGGTTCATATGCATTCTAAAGTTTAAAAAACAGCCAGACTGGTTGGATTCTTTCAGAAGATAAACTATTTCATTCTTGTTTCTGTTTATCTGAGACCTAGCATGCAGGTTTTTATAAATGCCAATAAAATGGATGGATGAAGGAGTACATGAATATGTTATTTAATCTTTTTTTTCCTGAGACGGAGTTTTGCTCTTGTTGCCCAGGCTGGAGTATAATGGCGCAACCCCGGCTCACTGCAACATCCGTCTTCTGGGTTCAAGGGATTCTCTTGCCCCAGCCCCCGGAATAGCTGGGATTACAGGCGTGTGCCGCCACACCTAATTTTTTGTAGTTTTAGTAGAGACACGGTTTCACCATTTTGGTCAGGCTGGTCTCGAACTCCTGACTCCTGCTGATCCACCCACCTTGGCCTCCCAAAGTGCTGGGATTACAGGAGTGAGCCACCGCACCTGGCCATGTTATTTAATCTTAATGACTATGCCAAATTGACTCACTATTTTAAATTACATATTGCTTCACTGGTTTGATTTTATTCCACTTCATCATTCCTCACTGAGAGTAACCTTCGAATGTTGATCAGGTCCTTACCTCAGGATTATATTTTATGGCAAAGTAGTAGGGAAATGTGTAAAAATTGATCTTCTCTCTCAAGGCTTTGACAGTTAACATGGTCTCATTTCTGCTGAGTGGCTGGCGTTTTGAGGCCTCTGAATCACTATCACCAGTAAGTAAACCTGGGGCCCTTGTGTTGGAGCAGATCCAGCTCTCTTCTGAAATGGCTAATCCTGTGGGTGTTGTAATGTTGCAGGGGAAGAGGGCCGTGAGCTAGCACAATGTGCTGCTTATAGGAAGAGCTGGGAGCCAGCCCCAAGGGATGGCACAAGGATATACTAGCCATGACAGATTGCCTTTTGTAACCATGACATACAGCCCATCAGCTGCCTTTGTTTTGTTCCCCTGTGTTATATGGATCTGGATATAGAAGGATGACACACCGCAGCAAGAGAAGTCTGTACGTGTTCCATTTAGGAAGGAGTGTCAAGTCCAATCTAAACAGCCTGTCTTCCAGCACCTCTTACAAGGGATGTTCTTACCTGCTTTGCCTATCCAAGCTTTATAGCATTAACTATAATTGTTGGGTAAGGGTGCTTGATTCAGGAACCTCTCTTAATAATACTCTGAGTTTTTTTATTTCTTTGACCTGTTTCTGTGACAGCTCCCTGATGAATATTGCCTTCTCATGTGTCCCACATCGACATTCTGCTGGTTCATATATCCTTATATTCTATATAATATCATGTATCCTTATATCCTGTTTCATATATCCTTATATGCTAATGCATATAAGGATATTAGACTAAGAAATATAAAGGTATTAGACTAAGAAATATAAGGATATTAGACTAAGGATATGCTAATGCATGTAAGGATTTTAGACTAAGAAAAAAGCAGACATGATAAATTCCAGGGGATTCTCAGTTTTTAAAGATGTGACCCTTGGTTGCAAGTACTCAGATTAAATCACAATAGATTATATTTATTTTATATTTTATTACAGATATAATCTATAATAGATTTTATTGATTTATCACTGTAAATCAGCTTTTCACATTGCCATCCTACAAAACATGACTCCCATAAAATGCTATTTGTATAAAGAGGCCATGGGCAAATATATGTTCAACTATATATGTATGTGTACATATTATATATATGACTTCCTTGGAGACTTATAGACTGTGTGTGTGTGTGTGTGTGTGTGTGTGCATAAAACTTGCTTGGATATTCAGGCTACACACACACACACACGTATCTGGATACACTTATATAAATGCTATAAACATCACTTATTTGGAGAGCCTTAGTTTATAATTAAGGTTCACTATAGCCCTGCAGTCAAGACTCTATTTAACTTTATTTAACCTACTTTTCTGCAGTCTTTTTTTAAAATTTTATTTTGGATTCAGGGGTAGATGTGCAGGTTTGTTATATATGTAAACTTGTGTCATGGAGGTTGGTTGCACAGATTATTTCGTTGCCCAGGTACTAAACCTAGTACCAAATAGTTACTTTTTCTGATCCTCTTCCTCCTCCTACCCTCCACCCTCAAGTAGGCCCCAGTGTCTGTCGTTCCCCTCTTTGTGTCCATGAATTATTAAATGCTGATTTAATATTTCTTTCTCTATTTACCATACCAAAAAAATCTATATAATGAAGGAAAGGCTAAAACAAGTGGGCAAAAATTGGAAACGTCTCTTTCAAAAGTTTCTTCAGGCAGATGCTCTACATGACAGTGGAGACAGCTGCTACCTTTACTCAAATTTGGTTGGAATTTGGTTGGAAAAAGGTACATTACTTGCAAGACCCTCTTCCCATGCTCAAAAATCTCCCTTTCTCCAATAGTTGCTTTTTGTCCGCTCCCTGCCCCCAACCCCTCTAGCTACGGCAGTCAGTAGGAAATATGAGACTTTCAAGAGAATATTGCCTTGATGCATGTTTGATTTTATATTGGGTTTACATATTGTATATCAAATGCATGTGGATTATATGTAGGCAGCTCTCATAAGGAATGCATTTTGCACTGACAAATACATTGATGGTGAAATCAAGGATAGCAATTTCTCAGCAAAAGAATATCAGAAGTAATAGAGACCTTAATTCCATTTTTCTTATTGCCCCGTAATAGGAACTATCAGGCTCATCAAGCAAACACTTAATAACAACTTATGGCAATGCTTGGAGAGCATTCTTAACCAGTCCCCACCCTAATTCTTCACTGTATTCGTAAATGGAGGTGAGAATTGGCCAAAGTGTGCAGGTACAAAGACCCCACAGAAAACTCTAAGCTCTAAGTTTGGAAAACTCTTAAGTTTAAAAAATGCAAAGGGGTCAGTTTCTACAGATGAATTTCAGTTTGATCAATGGTAAAATAAAGCTAATGATGAATCCCTGAATGCTTTGTGGAGAATTCTGAGTTAAAATTCTAACTCTGTCCTTCAGAAGATATGGCAGCCATGAGAATGCAGCTGTCAGAGCTTCAACTGCAGGGAGCAAAACTGGCTATGAGCCACAGCTCCTGTGTCTCAACTCCATCACTAGCTTCCCAGTGAAGCCGCACATTGTAGACACTTCCTAACTATTGGCTATTACTGTTTTTATTATTAGTTGTGTGATTGCTAGGCAATTAAACTTCTCTGAAACTTAATTTTCTTATCTGTATGGTGAGGATAATAACACCTACGTGTAGGGTTGGCTTAAGATGATAAAGATGTGATAAATAAGATGATAAATAATGTCTATAAAACATCTAACAATGCTTGACTCTCAGTAAATGGTAGCTCTTGTTATAGCATGTCTTCTACTTCTGTGATTATTTCAGATGTATGTCTTGGTTCTTCAACTAGTTCATAAGCTTCTTAAGGACAAGAACCACATATTATACTTTATATTATAAATACAAATACTTCGTATTTATAACTTTTTAAATCTTCTGTGTCTCTAGTTTTGCTCATACTGAATATGGCACAATTATTTCAATTGACTTATGAAAAATAACAACATATTTTGTACCAACACTTCTCAAATAGAATAAGAGCAGCCAAGAATTTCTGTTTACTTATTAATTCTATTAATAATATTCATTTTTCACTGTATAGAGTACTTTACCTATTTAATCTATAATTTATATACCATGGACTGAGCATCTATATGCTTAATCATTATAATCATTATTTTTCCATTGCTAGCAAACGTAAATGTCAATTTAGAATTTGAACAATATCTGTTTTACTCAATTTCTTTTCACTGGGTCTTACTCCCCCTTATGAAGATAGTTTGGGAACAGTGTAACTCATTGGAAGATTACAAGAGAGGAACAATTTTGTCTTAACAAATTTGAGTATAAAATTCTTATGAGTGACAAAGTAAAAAATAGGATAGGGCCCAGAAAAATGAAAATAGAAAATTTCTTGTATATGCAGGTTACCTGGTAAACAAATAAAAGACACAAAACAAAGCCGATGTCAACATGCACAATAAAATGTAAGCAAAATGTGTGACATTCTCACAGCCCAAGGAAGACATGACAAATGGGATAAAAATTTATATATATAATATATAATTTTCTAAAGTATATATATAAAATTTTCATCCTATATTATACTTGGCTTCCTTCTATATATATAGATCTATATATATAAAATTTCCTAAATAATATGTATGTATATATATATAGAAGGAAGCCAAGTATAATATTAGTGAAAGACATGAAACCATATCTTGCCTGTCATCAGTTATGGCATACATTTTTTGTTTCATCTTTTCTTGATTAGTGAGCTAAGAAAGATATGGAAAAGAAATGTGGGAATGTAGAATGCATGGGAGGAAGAAAGCAATTATATAACAGATCATTATTTGGACAAAAGGATAAAAGGTCCATATTTATAATGAATCGATATTACCTATATGATCTTAAGAAGGCTAAACAAAAAACTGAAAGAGCCTCTTTCCTGCCCCGAGAGAGACAGAAAATGAGAAAAGTTAAAGAAAGGAGCCAGGAAGGCAAAGAAAAAGAGAGTGGGGAAGAAATAAATCAGAAAAAAAAACATTAAATAATACAAGTTTAGGCAACCTGAGTGATGTTTTTTCACTTCTTATCTTAATAAGCTATGTTTGAGCAATTTTTGCATGTTCAGTTGTTGGTAAACAATGGAATGGCTGGTCTTGAGTAATATATTTCTATATATTTCCAGATGAGATATTAGCAGGAATTTTATGGCAATTGTGCATTCAGCTTATTTTTGTCTGTAGATCAGATGGTACATCATTATTTCCCAACTGTGTGCTGAGGAGGAAAAGTTTATTATCCTCTTCTCTATCACAATGCAGAATTAGGAGAGTTACTGGGAGTTAATGAAAGAATTCTAGAAAAAGAGTCCAAAAACAGAAGACCTATAGTGTGGGCCTTTCTTTTCCTATCTGGGAAAACACGTGGACCTTAAAAATGCCTATGCCACCTTCCTCATGAGGTTGTTGCAAAGTTCCAAAGAAATAATGCTAAAGACAGCATAACTAAATCATAAAAAAATAGAAAATACTGGAATATAAGGCAGGATGCATCTTCTTTACAGAAAAACCCAAGAGTAGAAGGTGAATATCTTCTGCCATGTTTCTAAAATAACTCAAGCAAAGTTAAGAACCAAGACGAACCTTTCCTTTACAATCATTTGAATGAAAAGATCTAGAAGGGAGCAGAGAGATATTCCAAAGGAATCTGGTATTCACAACCAGGTATTTAGCAGATGGTTTGAGAGCTCGTCCCTATGTTTACTATTTAAATGAACTGGATGACAAAACAGACAAATCCTGGAATCAAACATGTGGGATCTCTCCTGCTGTCTCCTAGTCACCCATCCGCTTCTTCACCTCTGGTGTTCTGACTCCCAGCTCCACCCTTTGCTAGCTACATGCACTGGTCTCTTTCCCCATTCTCCTTGATCCAACAGCATCTTATCATCTGTCCGCTGCTCACTCTTTCTTTCTCCCCAAACTCATTCTCTCAAGTATCTCTCACTAATCACATACTTTCATATATTCCCTAGGTGAGAAAAAAAAATCCAAATCCATACATCCCACATGTGAACCTCTAATTCCATATTCCCTCAAGCCTTCAGGATACTTCCACTTTGATTTCTTTTTGCAGTCTTTAATCCAATATCCCCTCAAATAGAATTATTCTCTTTTTCTTTTTCAATTCCTCTTTTATTTCAATTCCAGAATCTGTATCCTCCCAATCTTGAAAGCTGGAAACTGAAATTTTCCTATATTCTGGCCAGGCTCAGTGTCTCATGCCTGTAATCCCAGCACTTTGGGAGGCCGAGGCGTGTGGATCACCTGAGGCCAGGAGTTCCAGACCAGCCTGACTAACATGGTGAAACCTGTCTCTACTGAAAATACAAAAATTAGCCAGTTGTGGTGGCACACGCCTGTAGTCCCAGCTACTCGGGAGGCTGAGGCAGGAGAATCACTTGAACCCAAGAGGCAGAGGTTGCAGTGAACCGAGATCGGGCTACTGCACTCCCACCTGAATGACAGGATGAGACTCTGTCTCAAAAAAAAAAAAAAAAAAAGAAATTTTCCTGAATTCTCTGATTTCCTCAAACTCTATTGCCAATCTCTTAATAAATAGTGATATTCTTTCAAATATTTTCAAACTCCTTTTCAAAACTTTGCTCAATTATCTCTTTTCTCTGTCATTCTTTTTAAAAAGTTTTCAATTATTACTATTACCTATCTAGTCTAGTATCTAATTCCTAATATCTTATATCATTATACTGGTCTCCTGCCTGGTTTTTCATTTTTGAGTCTTTATGAGTCGAATCATTATGTATGTTGCCAAAAGATTAATTTTTACAAAATCATTTTATCATATTAAATATCCATTTGAGAAACCATAATGAAAAACTTCCACTTCCAAATATGGTGGTGTAACTCATACAAGACTAGTTCTCTCACTAGATCAAATATACAAGTCAATTGTTTTCAGTCATCAGATAATAGGGTACAAATTTGCAATCTTGAGGTAGGCATATTTTAAAAACTCAATAGAGGAATCATGACAGAATGCTAATATTTTATTATCCTAGAATAAGGCAGAAAACAGGCAAGGAAGGAAGGAAAGCAGGAAGGAAGGAAGGAGAAAGAAAGAGAGAGAGAAAGAAAGGAAAGAAAGAAAGACAAACAGAAAGAAAGAAAAAAGAAAGAAAAGGAAGAAAGAGGACAAGTGGAAAACAAATAGTGAAAGATCAGAATGGCAGATTTAAACAAAACTGTACCAAAAATTACATTAAATGCTAATACAGAAAATACTCTTAAAAAAGGCAAATATTGTCAGACTATCTATGTATAAAAAAAGCGGGGCCCAACTATGTACTTTCAACAAAAGCACACTTTAAATGTAAAGGAAAATGGGTTGAAAGTAAAAGAAATAAATAAATATATCATACAGGCAGTAAGAATAAGAAAGCTGTCAAATTTATAACAGACAAAGTAGGCTTCAAGACAATTTATCAGAGTCAAAGCGAGATATTTCATAATGTTAATTCATCTAGAAGACAAAAGTCAATTCATCAGGAAGATAAAACAACCCTAAATATGTAGGCATCCAATAATATAACTTCAGAATATGAGAAGATCAAACTGATAGAGATACAGGTAATTATTCAGTTTCATAGCTGTATGTTTCAACATATCTCTTTCAATAATTGGCAGAAAAATTAGACAGAAATAATATAGAAATATAGAAAACCTGAACAGCACTATTAACCAATTTGTTATAATTGACATTTGCAGAACATGCCTAAAGAACCCATAGAAACTGAAGCAATAAAAAGGGAAATTAGAAGATATTTGCAACTAAATGATAATAAAACATGACATATCAAAATTTGACATACAGCCAAAGTACTGCTTAGAAATAAATTTAGTGATTTAACTGCCAGTGTTAGAAAAAAGTTTATAATCAATTATCTGAGTTTCTACCATAAAAAATTAGAAAAAGAGAATCAAATTAATATCAAAGTAGTAGGAGGAGAGGAATAATAAAGAGGAAATAATAAAATAAATAAACATATTAGAGAAAATTAATAAAGCCAAAAGTTGGTCCTTGGAAAAAATTAATAAAAATCAAGTAACCCTAACAAAATTAATCAAGGAAAAATAGAGCTACAATATGTGCCAATATCAGAAATAAAATAGTACATATCATTAACAATACAAACAAAAATAAGAGAATATTCTGAAAACTGCAAATAAATTTGATAAATTATATTAACTAGACAAATTCCTTGAAAAACACAACTTAAAAAACCATGTCCAGAAGAAAAAGAACATTTCTATATCTACTTTAAAAGTTGAATTTGTTTTATAAAATATTTCCGCGTGCATGGACAAAAATTACAGACCCACATAGTTTCATTGGTGAGCATCCTATCTAATATGCGGAAGAAATTATTACACTCATCGACGATTTTACAGAGCTATAACACTGAAGTTGTTCATGTGTCCCTGAAGTTGTTAGCATACAACCCTTCTTGACAAACTATTCTTAGTGTTCTGATGGATAAATTGGAGCCAAGGTTATTAGAATAATATGGAAATTAATCAAAGGAGCAAATAGTTTAAAATGATCAGTTTTAAAATTGGGAAGTACATTTGACAAAACTCAACACCACTTTATAATAAAAAATTTTTAGGAAAATAGAAATGAAAAGGAAATGTCTCAATCAGATGAAAGAATTCTATAAAATATCCTCCAGGTACAATTATAATTAATGCTAACATATTCAAAACTTTCACCTTAAGAATGAAACAAGAGAAAGCATGTCTTTCTTATCACCTCCATTTACCGTGATACTGGAGGTGCTATTAAATAAAATAAATCAAAAGAGAAAACAACAACAACAACAAAGATGGGAAAGTAGAAACAACACTAAATTTATTTATTTTATTTTATTTTATAATTTTTATTTTATTTTACTTTATTTTTATTTTTATTTTTTTGAGACAGAGTCTTGCTCTGACACCCAGGCTGGAGTGCAATGACATGATCTTGCCTCACTGCAACCTCTGCAGTGAGCCTCTCCTGGGTTCAAGTGATTCTCCTGCCTCTGCCCCCCAAGTAGCTGGGATTACAGGTGCCCACCACTGCGCCTGGCTAATTTTTGTATTTTTAGTAGAGATGGGGTTTCACCATGTTGGCCAGGCTCGTTTCAAACACCTGACCTCAGGTAATCCGCCCACCTCGGCCTCCCAAAGTGCTGGGATTACAGGTGTGAGCCACCACGCCCAGCCTAAATTTATTTTTACATGGTGTGGTGATGCATATAGAAAATCCTAACTAGTCTACACAAAACCCACTATATCTAATAGATGAATACAGAGAAAAGTATTAAGATACAAAGCTAATATTTAAGAAGCAATTGTTTTTTCTTATGCTGATAAAGTAGATAGTTCATAAAACTATGCTTCTTTCAGAACTGTATTTTCTTGCTTTGAAAGTTTATCCCTCTTTTTTTCTAGTCGCCAGAAATAAAAACACTGTTATGGTAATACTTACAACAAAAAATCAAAATGCAATTAGGACAATAACAGCTATAATTTTTGGTATCTATCACATATAATAACAATTGGAAATAACTATATGGCGTTGACTTTAAAAAGTGATTTATAAGAATTAATTTACAAACAACTCTATTGGTAGGTGCTACTATTATTATCTCTATTATCCTCTTTTTGTTGGTTTGTTGTACAGAAAGTGGAACTCATGCAAAGAGAGGGTAAGTAGGTTAGCTAAATTCACATAGCTAGAAATTGCTATACCGAGATTTGTATCTGATTGGCTTGATCCCAGAGTCTACAGATGTAACCACCTCTCTATACTGTGTCTCCTGTGTGATGGTGGAGTATCCCATGTATTTCATTTCTTTAAATGACTACCAGGATGCATACATTTCATGAAATTCCAGTAACCTATAGCTAATATAGAGTTACAGGCTGAAAATCTTATTCAGAAGAAGTTGGTCATCTTTTCTTTCAGTTTCCTTATATCTGACCCTCTGGTTAAAAACAAAATAAAACTCTTTATTCAAGAGAAAGAAATTATGGACTATTGCAATGCACTATTTCAAAGCTTTCTCTTTCTCTCTCTTCTTCCCATGGTAACAGTAAGAATCACACTAGCATTTTCATTTTAAATAGGACTGTTCTCTGAAGAAAATAAGCAGAAAAGTAAATGGAAACAGTACAGATACATCAGCTCAGATAAATCCCTGCAAAAGCTATAATTAGGCTAAGCTGATGGTATGTGTGGTAGGTATGGAGCCTGGAATTAAGAAAAAAAAACATTATCTGGAACAAGGATATGACTTTCACAAAGAATATGGGAGGGAGCAGTACTATATTTACAATAGACACCTTATCTGTTCAGCATTTATGAGAATTTAGGCCATTAACATGTGAATGTTAGGTCCACAGTATGGTAGGTCCACAATATGGATTTGCTGAATAAGTGCATGAATAGTAAGTAGGTAAATGAAGCTTACTTGCATTGTTACCAGTCATTTTTATTGTTGCTGTCATAGCTAGTTTTAGTTCTTTTTAGCTAAAAAAATTACTGAAACATTGTAAAATTCTTGTCTATTAAAAAGTGGTAAAATATGATTTCAACTGAGAGAGTTCAGAGTCATCATTGCACTACACTTGTTATGCTAACAAAAATCAAAATAATGAGAAATACATTGAGCAGAAGATCTGTAAAATCTTTACACTGAAAACTACAAAACAAATCCAAATACATAGAGAGATATACTTTGTTTATACATCAACAGACTCAATAGATTAAATTATATGTTGTTTAATAACTTTTGCCATAGGTTTCAATGTATTTCAATGAGAAAGTATTTTCAACAATTGTTCCTGCAGGAACAATTGGAAATCAATTTTGAAAAATAACCTTGATACATTTCCCAAACCAGATACAAAAATATACCTCAGATTGCAAATCTAAAACTAAAAGCTTAAGTACAAAGTTGTTAGAAGATAACAAAGAATAATATCTTTACAAATTTGGGGTAGACAACTAACCATAAACAAAAAAAGATTAAAAAATTATTAAAATAAAAAACTTCTGATCTTCAAAAACATCATCAAAAAAATAGGCCGGACACAGTGGCTCACGCTTGTAATCCCAGTACTTTGGGAAGCCAAGGCGGGTGGATCACTTGAGGCCAGGAGCTCGAGACCCACCTGGCCAACATGGTAAAACCCCATCTCTACTAAAAATTCAAAAATTAACCAGGCATGTTGGTGCACGCTTGTAATCCCAGCTACTCATAGGAGGCTGAGATATGATAATCACTTGAACCCAGGAGGTGGAGGTTGCAGTGAGCCGAGATTGTGCCTCTGCACTCCAGCCTGGGTGATACAGTGAGACTGTCTCAAAAAGCAAAGGAAAAGAGAAGAAAAGAAAACAGCTAATGTACAACTTGAGGGCTATAGTTTATTGTATTGTACTTGGAATTTTGGCTAAAAGAGTACATTTTAAGCGCTCTTGCCACGCACACAAAGGGTAACTAGGTAAGATTATTGATACGTTAATTTGTTTGACTATAGTAACCATTTCACTACATATATGTATAGCAAAACATCACGTTATTCACATTAAAATATATGCAATAATAAAAGAAAAAGGCAATTCACAGACAAAAGGAAAATATTTGCAATAGATATTTGATAAAGGACTCTAGGAAATTTCAAGAACTCCAGAAATAAATAACAACAAAAAAATTAAATTTAAAAAATGGACAAAATACTTGGACAGACAGTAAACAAAAGAGAATAGATGGAAGGCCAATAAACACAAGAAAAGATGTTCAACATTGTTAGTCATCAGAAAGAAATGCAAAGTTAAACCCTAGAGAGATACTACTGCATACTCACTAGACTAGCTAACATCAACTGCACCAAATGTTGGGGAAGATGAGGAGCTACTGGACCTTTCCATATATTGATGATGGGATATATATTTATAGTTTATAATATCACAGTGACTCTTAGAAACTCTAACAGTTTCTGAAAATCCTGTGAGATAGCAATTCTGCCTTTAGGTAGTTGCTTAAAATAAAAGAAAATATTGGTTTGCAAGATTGTTCGCTGAAGATTTATTCACAAATAGCAAATTATTGGAAATAATACAAATGTCCATTAGTAGTAGAATGGACACATAATCATGTTATATTTATGTAATGGAATGCTTACTACTCATCGACACATTCAACAGCCTGGATAAATATCACAAACGTTATGCCGAATGAAAAAAGCGCAAAGGAGTGCATACTCTATGGTTGAATTTCTGTAAAGGTCAAAAACAGATAAAACTAATTCATAGGAATAGAAATCACAATAGTGTTTGCTTGGTTCTAGGGCAAATTTTGACTGGGGTAATTGCTAAGATTCATCAAGCTGTACAATTCAGATCTGTGCATTTTACTGAATGTAATTATACCACAATTAAAAGGAAACTGGAAACTGTTGCAAAGCAGGTGTTTTCAACATTTACTAGTGCTGGTGTAAACTAGTAAAACTTATTTGACATATTGCTGTAATTACTAGGAATTTTAGAGAACATCCACATTTTATATCCCAGTAGTTCCACTCAATAAATACATGTTAAAAAGATAAATTCTCAACTTGGAGAGGGATCTTTTTGTACAAGATTGCTTTAATTCTTGTTATTTGTAATAAAAATTAAAAACATGTTTTCAATTACAAGAGAATTTTAAAATAAACTATAATATATTAATTTAATCTTGTAGATAAATCCATTAAATTATTTTAAAGACTATATAAAAACATGAAAGCATACTTATAACATTATGTTAAATAGAGGAAAAATTTGTTGGGCAAAAGAATTGTATATACCAATAGTCTATAGAGTATACAGTAACTTTCAAGAAATACATAGGCACATACCTAGTTTTAAAAGAATGAAATTCTAGACCTTTGACTCTCATCTACACTCTTTTGTAATACTAATTTGGCCTGAGAATTTCTGGTTTGAAGCAGGGTCTCCTTTTCTAACTTTGCAAAGGAAAAGCCCAACCCTCTCCTTTCCTGAATCTTACGATGTGAATTGTTCTAGGCTGTATAAATGGCTGAGACTCCCTAACAAGAGAATAATTGACAATATTGACATTGGTATTGGGAAAGGAACTGACCTTAATAAAATAGCAATCCCTTTCCAAGGGCATTTAACCTCTGCAAGTCGGTTTCGAATTCTTTGCTTAAAAAAAAAAATAGAAAGAGGATGCACTTGAGTGGTTAGTAGATAGATCATAAAAAATAATTTTTGTGTCTTGGCTGGAAGCCATCATTCTCAGCCAACTAACAGGAACAAAAATCCAAACACCGCATGTTCTCACTCATAGGTGAGAGTTGAACAATGAGAACACAGGGAGGGGAACATCACATACTGGGGCCTGTCGGGGGGTGGGGGACAAGGAGAAGGATAGCATTAGGAGAAATACCTAATGTAGATGACGGGTTGATAGGTGCAGCAAACCACTGTGGCACATGTATACCTATGTAACAAACCTACATGTTCTGCACATGTATCCCAGAACTTAAAGTATAATAAAAAAAAAATAATTTTTGTTGATGCATCACTATGTGATTTGTGACACAGAGCTTCATAAAGAGTTCAAAAAATTATGGCATCATGTAAACATGGTTTCCCAGCACTCACATCTATTCAAAAAATCAAAAAGAATTGATGATGAATTTTGTTTCATTCTGTCAATAAATAATAATCATCAATGGATGCAGAATTTAAAAGGAAAAGATCTATTTACGTCATTAAGAAAAGCATCACCAATAAAGTTTTACTCCTAATGCTTAATCATTTTTCATTAAACTTTTAATGTGTTATGATCCTTTGGACAATTATATACAAATAAAAATTAAAATCACACATCATTAAAAACTTTTTACAAAATGCAACCTTATGGTCACTGGAAATGAAAACAACTTAAGTTTTAATGTATATGGACCTTTTAGTTGCAGAGAATAATCTACTGATCAATAAAAATAATAACACAAATATGTTATATTAAAATATATTTGTAGGAATATGTAAAACATCTGTAGAAATGACTGGAATGAGAATATGAATAGAAGGAGAAAAATAAAAGATGTAAAACTTTAAATTCATTAAATAAGGGAATTTTTAAATGGATGATATTAGGCATCAAATCATTATTCTATTGGATTCATTTTGAAAATTATGTAGCAATTTAATTTTAAACTATTAATATTTACAATGTGCCATAAAGTGCACCTTAGCAATGATTTAAAAAATGACATAAATTTTATATGCCAACCTAAAAATTTGCAGTCACTTACAGAGTTTTGCAAACTTTGGGACTATAGAAGCAAAAATAATATTTAAGCAACTGTTATATATTTTTAAATTTTTATTGTTTTTAAACTTCTAAAACAAATAAACAAAAAAGTATCATCTTCAAAAGACTAGAAGAATTACTCCAAAATGAAAATGGTTGTATTTGGTCACTGGGAATAAACATTTTCCCTCTTCCACTAATTTACTAATTGGTTATATATTTTTCTTGATGAATTTATTAGCTTGAATCATCCTTATAATAATAGCAAAGGTTATGACATTTAGAAATAATTATGTATAAATTTAAACTCAATGACCTGTGAGTAAATGTCCTAGATGTCTTCTTAGGGGCAAAGTTCAGAAGTTTTAGTACTTCCATCTTGTAATAATCATTTCAGCAGTATCCCATAGTTTTTGTTTATTAAAAGATTCTTGGCAGCCATGCAAATGACTGGGTTTGCCAGAAGACTGTTGTTTATCAATTATAATGTTTTTGCATCTGCCACATTTTTCCTTTTTATCTGACATTTTAAATCTAAAAACCCACTGGGTGTTTACAGAGATTTAGGATCTGTCTTGCTGCTACCTCAGCATCCTTCATAAAGCTCTAATACTTTTAACCTCTTACCAAAACAGAGTGACTCACAACTATTAGTGGTCAGGTTAGTCAGAAACTAGATTTAAATTGCTTCCCTGTTTTTCCCCCACCCACAGGGTGAAAGACAATGAATCAGGAAGACTGAGGAGACTATTAACAAGTGAATGAAAGGAAATCTTTACCCAATAGGATATCCAGTCCTAAAAATTGTAGATTTGAGAATTAAACACCTAGCACATTTGAATCAGGAAGAAAGACTAGGCAACTTTGATGGAATTTTCAAATAGGTTAAGAGGCCAGTAGCTCTGTGCTCTAAGCCTAGAGGCAAGCAGAAAAGAACAAGAGTCTTGGGATAAATGGGAAATAAAATGCCAAGGCAAAAAAAAATAAATAACAAACATTTAAAAAGCATTATATTTCACATGTCTTCTATAATATGAAGGACAAAGCACTTGTCCTGCCTGGTAAAATAGGCTCTGAAAGATTGTTGCTTCAAATTAAAGGCAAAAATTAAATAAAATAAACCACAAAGGAAGAGCAGTGAAGGAAATAAATTTTCCCTCAATGTCCTTACAAAGTAAAGGAGAAACAGGATAGTCCAGTGAAGGAATATGAAACCAAATCATTTTAGAGTAAAATGGCACTTTAACTTCATATTGTTATTCCAAAACTCAGTTCCATACTCTCATATTTACAGCCTGAAGTGTTAAGTATGCCAAGGTGCTATATATTTGAGTTGGTTTCTGTTTTCAGACACGAAGAAAGCCTGGTAAAAACTGCTTTCTTATTTCTAGAAAAAGAAAACAAAGGATAACTATTTTGTAAAAACAAACAAAAAATAACAGTTTGGCTTTGACACATAGAATTAAAGAATAATTATTTAATCTCTCTGTGTCTAGAGGGAATATTAGTCCATCCAGTTGACTCATCTTCATCTTTCTAGCTTCCAGTCAGGTCTGCAATTTAAAGGGTGACAGGAGCATGATACTCTTAAATATCATCTACATTAATGTGAACCACATTTTCACTCCTCTCCCAGTCAAACTATTTATTACAAAGCAGCAGAAAAAGAGAATGGTGTGTCCTCCACAAATGATTGATTTCATAAGCAGTTGTGTCACTCTTGACAGTCACTTTGCTTCATATTCCCCTGCAGATGACCCTGATTGTAAAAAAGAATATTCATACTCAAGGCCATTGGAATGAGAACATAAAGGGCTTTCTAAAAAATGGTAAATGGTTTTGAGAACATTATCCAAACATTATTTCCCAAACCCCTAGATGCAAGACTCAAAAGAGAGGTTCAGAAAATTATTTATTGCTAGATTTTTCCAGGTGTAGACTTGTGATACCTCCTCTCACTGAGGTTCAAATATAGTGATGTCTGCTTTCTAGATGCTGCAGCTTTCTGAAAGGGAAAACTTGTCATAACATTCCTAGAAGACTCTCCATCTGAAGTTGTCACATTATACTCTTGCTGTATCTTGCTTAACCTGATAGAATCAAAATACAATATTCATCATCAACATGTAAAGTTCTGTCCCTCTGAAGGTTTCCCATGTCTCACTAATACACTATGATCCAGGCTCTGCAAATAGATGAAAAGTCATTACCTGATCCAAGTCTTTGGAGGTCTGTCTTCAAGTCCTGGGAGCTTCAGGTGCATTCCAGATCCTTCCAGAGGCAACTGTCAGTGGAACATGCTCTGTTTTAAACAGCTCAAAAGATGGCGCAACTAGAAATTTCTCAACTGGAAGCAGATTAATCATGGTTTCAAATATGACAGATGCTACTAAGGTAAACTTGTTAGGTGAGTTCTTAGCCAGTGATGAAAAAGAGTGTGATTGAGACTAAAATTCTCACTCCTGCCAAGCCAATCCTCATGTTCCATGCCTCAAGAGTCAGATGAATTGGAAGATTCTCAGCAGAATCTGAGACTCTCTACTTAGAAAATAATAGACTCTCTACTTAGAAAATAATTTCCACCAAGGGTGGATGAAATGACCCCAGTCATACGAGCATCTCTGTAAAATGCCACATCCTCCTGCCTCATCCAGCTGCATCACTTCTAATGCTACCACATTGCCAATTATTGCTTTGGCTTTTCTGAATTTCTTTTACCTTGGTATGTAAATTGGGCATTAGAATTGGTAGGAAATAGTATATCCAATTCTTTCAAGATCTCTAGCTAGCTAAAGGCAAATAAACAAAAACAAAACTGGCTTTTTTTTTTCTACTCTCCAACCAATCTCTTTCTTGCCATGTAAGCTGTCTTGTGTCTGCACTCCATTAAAGTTTGAAATCAGATAATCTGTAATTCCAGAACTGCATAGAGTTCTATTTTCAGTAGTGGGCATTTATATTATGGAAAATTACAAGGGTAATTACAAGTCCAGTTTGGGTAAATTAAAACAACCTAATTTCTAAAATGATCTCAAAACTAATATTTTCCATGCTTCAAAGTCATCTGAAGAGGAAGAGTATTCCTGAATTAGTTCCTGAATTTTCATCATTGGTTCAGACATGTCTATGTACACGCAGAGCATAGGAAAGAATTGCAAACACACTTGTATCAGAACGTGCATTTTAGTCAGGTAGGACTTAGTGGCATGAGGTTAGTTTAAATACCTTCAAGTTTCTTTGGATTGTGTCAGTTACTAATTAGGTTCCATTAGAGTCAGTTTGATTGGAAATTGTAGTTGGAATTGGCTTTGCTTCCATTACTATAATAGTTTCAACCACTTAATTATTTACAGATTTACTTGATTTATGAGAAACGTTTTATATTCCTATATTTTTAATGTATAATTCCACTTAAAATGTAGTACATTCTACTGGCATGCCAATTTGAGTCTCTGAAATAAAATATAGCAACTGGAAAGATAGTTCATGTTTTGGCAATATACAAACTGCTGGAATCTAGTCTATGCTAGCAAATACAGACATTTCTATACTAGAAAACACAGATATTCTTGGGGGAAAAAAAAGAAAAGAAACGATGGAATTTTCAATTATTACATAGTTGATCTTGAACTATTTTGCCAAACATTTTCTGCAATGCATTCCTACCCACAGGAAATCCAAATCATTGTAGTTTGGGGCACTTTTACACTGAATGGGTTATTCATCCATATAAGGACCCTTTACTGCTTTGTTTATTCTTTTATAAATTTTATTTAATTTATTTTGACCTTTGTCCCTGATCCCCACTTTCATTCAATCTCTAGTTTATCCTAAAGAGTGACCATATCACTGTAAACTATATAGCATATATGAGACTTTCATATATTATTTTATTATAAATCTCATTGTTTCCTACTTTTCTTACTGTACATTATGCCTGTGAACTGGACTGTCTCCATAATTTGTGGGGCCCAGTGCCAAATTTTAAATATGGGACTTCTTATGAATAATAATTTAAAGATGATGACAATAAAGTGTCTAAGTGTGAGGGCCTTCTACCCACACCTTCTAATCCTCTAGAGTTGCATATTTCACACATCTATAAAGCAGGCCTGGCTTGTGAGAATCCAACATGTTGCATTAAGCATATGTTGTTTGTTACTTCTTACTGTAAAACCTCCACCTTTAAACTGTCCTATTCCCCAATGACCGATAATTTCATTCCCTTAAATTCTACACCATTAAATATGTCAGCATTTATATGCCCCACGATGGAATAGTGTGCATGCCATACATCTAGGAATGAGAATTTTTTGGTCATAGGTCATATGGTTGATCAATTTTACTATATATTTCCAGATTATTCCAGAAATAGGCTATGCACTTCCATCAACAGTGCTGAGTATTCATTTCCCACTCAGTTTGCTAGTCTATTTCTGTCAATCTGTCATTTCTCTTTTCTTTTTCCTTTTTTTTTTTTTTAACATAGTTTTGCTCTGTGGCCCAGGCTGGAGTGCAGTGGTGCGATCTCAGCTCACTGCAACCTCCGCCTCTGGGACTCAAGTGACTCTTCTGCCTCAGCCTCCCAAGTAGCTGGGACTACAGGTGTGCACCACCATGCCTGGCTAATTTTTCTGTTTGGTAGAGACAGGGTTTCACTATGTTGGCCAGGCTGGTCTCAAACTCCTAACCTCAAGTGATCCACCTGTCTTGGCCTCCCAAAGTTCTGGGATTACAGGCATGAGCCACCATGCCTAGCCATTTCTCTTTTCATTTATGATTTAATTCATTGAACAGAAATCCATCTCTGTTTACACACATACTTGTATAGTAGTATTTATGATTTTAGGGTCTTTAAAAAATTATTTCTCCAATCCTAGGACACAAAATAAAGGGGCTTTCCCTTCTCCTGTCTTGGTAGTGGCTTTAGGGCCTTGCAGAAGGGTGGGGCCCATCTTCTCTTTCACTCGCTCTCCTTGCCTTATCATGTGGAAGTAGGGGTTTTTCCATGAAACACTTCATCTCCTACTTCCATCAAGGCTTCTAACACCCCCAAGGTATGTGGGTGGATCAAGAGAAAGAACCTTGCCCTCTAACTGACTCATGCTGCCCATACTGCATGGCCAGGATGTTTACCCAGCTGCTTGTATTCCAGGTGTTCGGGAGGTCTTATAGAGAATGCATCTTTTAGAATGGAGCTGAGCTGAGTCTCTAATCTACACACATTTTAAAATTTGTGCCTTTAGGTCTGAACCAGGAATTTATTGTTTTCTTAAGGAGATTAAATTCCTTGGTATTTGCATAACAACTACTCTTGTTTTGGTTAATTACTTTGGAGTACTATCCCCTGAGGTTTGCATTTTTTGTGAGCCTGTTGGTAGGGACCTAGGCTATCTGTATCTGAGGTTTAAAATCTCGAATTTAGGGTATGTGATTCTTCAATGGTGTGCAATGAGGACCTTTTGTAAGTGCACCTATGTATGTGGACCTGGTATTTTGAATGGCTGGAGTATACTAGAGCTTATGAGTCAGAGGGAAACAAGACCCACAGACAAGACAAACATCAAAACTTACGCCCTTTGCTAATGACTATAGCAATTCATTAAGGCGTGTGGATTTTCCTAGGAAGGGGGTGGTAAATTGGAAAACAACTGAGGAAGGTATTACAGTATGTTTTTACCCTAAGATGTCCTCATTTGTAAAATGTACCATTGTATTACATACTCCTAGACAAGAAAAGCAATGTCAGTTATATTTTTAAGACATCATCAATTTTAAGGAGCATTCTGAGTAGAGATACAAAAATGTAAAACAAAAATGCACTTTGAAATCAATGAAAGGTAGTTTATTTCTAATCCAAGGACTGTTAACTCTTCATAATGATTTATTTTATGATTCAGATGAGTTAAAACACTCACATGCTTTGGCTTTTGATAAAGTGAAATTACCTAGGATTTTGCAAGGCCCAAAGATCTCTTCTTCAAATTTTGTAGGGGCTTTAAGAGGCCACAGCTACTGGGAAAAGGGTCTTGAGACAGGTTATCTGTTAACTCTAATTGTTACCCAAACTTTGCACAGTAGGTGTATAATCTCCATTTTACAGGTATGGAAACTGAAATTCATAGAAATTATAACATGCTTAGAGAATCTGCAGATGAAGTCTAAATAATATAACGTATAGCCCTTCATTGAGACCTTTAATTCATAGAGCACCAAATGCCTGGTTGCCGTACTATGTAGATACTTGATATTTTGTTGTAGGTCTCATAGTCCAAATGGCTACCTGTACATGTTTTGGAATGTAGAAATTATATTCCCTTTATTATATAATAGGAAATACAATTTATAACTTAGTCCAAATAAAGTTTCTAAGTCAATATTATTTGTTCATGTTATTATCCAATAAGCTACATGTGTAAACAGGGTATAAATCTGTTCCTCCTATAAAATGGAAGGAGGCAAAATAAAATTCCTCCTCCTCTCAAAATATTTTCTCCACAGACTGGTTGTCTATCATGCCTGTCTTTAAGAATTCATATTTTAAAAGAAAAAAAATCTAGGAAAATAGAAGAATTAATACATATGTTCAAGAGATAATTCTTTGGATAAATACTAACAATTATAACAAAAAGTAATATACAAGATTCAGACTAAGAAAAGGAATTTAATTCTTTGTGCAGAGATCATTTGAAAACAAATTTAAGAGAATGCTTTAAGACAGTGTGTTAGCATTTTTCAAAGTGCCTAACTTAGAAAACTATTTGTACAAAAGAATGAGTTAAACAGCAACATATTCTTGAACAAAAAAGTTTAAAAAAACTACTTTGTGCTCTTAGAGATTCTTAATGCATATCAGCTTTACAAATGCTCTGGATGAAATGGAAAGCTTTATTGGGAAATAATAAATGATCAACATTAACTCCAGAGGTCATAAAAAAACCTGAAGAAATCATTGAGAAGTTTAAAAGACAATAAAACATCTCTTCATGAAAAATTCGTGCTTAAAGGGGTTATAGATTATAGTTCTATCAAGTCATCAAGGAATAGACAATTCTTATGCTATCTAATCTATTACAGAGGGATTTAAAAATGAAATTTTCTAATGCACCTGACAGGCTAGAATAATCCTGATATTAAAAAATTTAGAAGGTTAGAAACAAGTACAGACCATGCTTACTTATAAATTGTGATGCATTATTGCTAAGTATTAGCAAATATAATCCACCAAGTAGGGCTCATTCTAGCTGTGCAAAGGTAGAATAATATAATGAAATCTTCCAATATAAAATGCGTTTTAATGCCAAGAATTTAGAACACAATAAAGGTTTGTTTAAGATTTGTGGGTAGGCCGGGTGTGGTGGCTCATGCGTATGGTCCCAGCACTTTGGAAGGCCAAAATGGGAGAACTGCTTGAGTCCACATGTTCAAGATTAGCCTGGGCAATATAGCAAGACCTCCATTTCTACCAAAAAAAAAAAAAGATACAAAAAAAGAAAATTATCTAGGCTTGGAGTGGTGGTGCATGGCATGGTGGTTGGTGCATGTCTGTAACCTCAGCTATTCAAGAGGCTAAAGTGGGAGGATTGCATAAACCCAGGAGTTGGAGGCTATAGTGAACTATGATGGTGCCACTGCATTACAGGATAAGTAATAGAGTGAGGTCTGTCTCTGGCTTTTTTTTAATTTGGGGAATTAATAACTAAAAATTAGAGTATTAGCATTCAAACCGTGGCTACAATGAAGTATGGAATACTCTTAAACAAATTCCAAGTCCCTGAAACGCCATGTGATACTTTTTCTGTTATCTATGTATTATTTATTTATTTGCAAAGCAAAATACTAGCATAGTCCTGAATATTTGTCTTCCTTAACAGCAGCCATGGAGGTGATGCCACCAGCCATGACTGGTGTTGCTAATTTTCCCCCATTTTCCTCCTCGTCTTTTCCTCCTGTTTCTCCTCTTTTTTCTTCTAACTCTTCTTTTTCCTCCTCCTCTTCTTCTTCTCTCCAACTCCTCTTCTTCCTCTTATTCCTTCTTCTTAATTTTTTTTACTATGGTAAAATACACACAACATAAAATAAATCATTTTAACCCCCTTGAAGTGTACACTTAATGTGTCATTAAGTACATTCATGTGGCTGTGCAAACCATTCCTGATGATTTATTGATGTCCCATTCTGGAACCCCTAAACTCAGGCTGGGGCTAGCATAATCATTGCCAATATGCTTGAAAAGTGGAGAGTTGCAGACCTCTGAAATGCAGCTTGGTCTTGCTGGGCAAACCCTTCTGGGAGCTGATCCAGTACAGCTCAGCCATCACCTCCATGGACTCCTGCTATGCCGGAGCTCTCCTGCCACCACTGTCCCAGCTGCATAGTCATTACTGTGTAAGTGAAATAAGACTTGAGCGACTCTTTTCTTATAACCAGTTGAATAATTCTCCATTTCCTTAAAAATATTTTTCTTTCTGAATAGAGAGTGCTCCCTCATCAATCCTGCATCCTTACACTAGCAGTCCTGAAGCTTTTCCTAAGTGTTCAACTGCCTGTTGAGGCATTGCACATTTTCAAACACATTGCTGTTTATTGATACAATTGTACAGCCTTTTCTGGATCTACACTTTCTATGAGCTTTCCAGCTTGCTCCACCACTTCTGAGGTTGCTGGGTCAGGGATGCTGTTTTCTCGATACATCACGCAGACTGGTTGTTTCTGCATCTCCTTCAACATCGTGCCAGCTTGCTTGGAAGCCCTGCTTTTCCACATTCAAAAAAGGCACCGTCACAGTCTGGCTTCCATTTTGAAAAGGTACTTTGCAGGTATTTATCTGCTTTGCCAAGGGACTCCAGCCCCTTATTTCTCTTTTGCACTACCATGTCCACATGGGCCTGCATGGTGGATGAGAAAGCCTATTTCTTTTGGCCCCTGACCAGCTGACCAGTAAGAGTTCTGGTCAGCTATTCATAGGATTTTCATTTCAGACATCATCAGTTTACTTATTCATGGTCTCTCTCCCTTATTTGAATATAAGCTCTATGTCAACTTTTCAATCACTGTGTCCCATGCCTGGCACATCACATGAAGATAAAAAGGTATGCAGGGAGAAGGGGTACAGAGTTTCCAAGCCCTCCTTTGTGCCCCAGTCTCTAGGAACCTCCAGATATTCAGCTATATAGAAGCTCCAAGATCCTGTCTCTTAAAAAAAATTTTTTTTAAATGAAAGATTTGTGGGTAAAGGATGAATTATTTTTTGGATAACATTAGAAAATTGACTAAATATTTGAAACAAAATAAAGCTAAATACCCCATTTGAAATACCAAAGAAATTACAAGTAAATTAAGGATTTAAATATCAAACAGAACAATATCAAAACCCAAAGAAAATGTAGGTACATATTTTTATATTAGAATGAGAAAAGGCTTTCTAAATATGATACCTAAGGCAGAATTCATGACAATAAATCATTAATAGATTAAACTATATAAAACTTTCAATAGTTTTACAATTCCATAAGTGTCATAAGAACACTTCAAAAGCAATGAATTCAGTTGATAATTATATTAAATTTTCACTTATTCCCCTCTTTGTCTGTATCTCTTCAGTTGCTCCATGAAATTTCCTCATAGAATTATGGAATTTTAGAGCTCCTGGGGTCCTTAGAGATTATGTATTCATATTGCTTTATTTAAAGGAAGCTTGCACTTTAAGAAATTAAGATTGACTGAAGGTTTGTAGCAGAACTAAGGTTAGAACTAATTTCCTGCCCAGTATTAATTTTACTACATTACTGTGTTCTTTAACCAAAAGTCATAAAGAACATTGCATTTGTATAGGTACACACATATATATATAACTGTGAACACATACACACTCAAATACGCAGATTATTCTTGAGTTGAAGTTTGGGAAAAAGCACCTAGATTTGAATTTTGACTCTGTTGCTTACAAAGTAGTTGAGCTTTTGGAAGCTTCTCTGGCAATTTTTGAAATAAAAACAATTATGGTAATTGTAGTGATGTAGCTACCATTTATTGAACATCAACTATGGGCCAGGCACTGAGCTAAGGATTTGACCTATATGTTTTAGTCCTTAGTACAAGCCTACAAAGTATGAATAGTTGCCCTCACTTATAAATGAAGAACCTGTGCTTGGAGAGATTAAGCACTTTATTTAAAGTCACTCATCCAGGTCAGGGAGGAAACTGCTCTTGCTCTTTCCACAGTAGGTTTTCATTTGTAAAATGTAGACAAAATGTGAATGCGATGATGCATACAATGTGCTTAACACAGTGCGTGATGTTTAGTAGATATTAAATAAATATCAGTCCCCTTTCCTCTTTAGGCAAGATCTAGGTTACATATTTAACTATGGTAGGAAAAGATGACATGCTGAGTTGACAAGAAATGGGAGAGCGGTACTCTGGAAAGCCAATATCATGAAATCCTATATTTCTCCTTCCTTCTAGGTCCACTTCACTTGTCTGAGGGTTCATTGTGATTGGTGGCCACATTCTCTCACTGTTAGAGTCCCATGGAACCTGACAGTCACCAAAAGAAGCCCTAATCCAAGAGTCTTTCCTCTCCTGCCTAATCCTTCAGTAAGGCAGCTGCTGACACCTCCTCCACCTAATACATATTTCTTAAACTTCTCCTGTTGCCAAAATCCTTTTTTCCTACTTGGGCCCAGTAGCCGTCACTATCAGGGTCTTTGCTGCCTCTTTTGATAGTTGATTGAAGCCTTGTGAAGTGGAGGAAATGCTTCACGTGATGGTGTAGGAGTGTGTGTTTTCATTGGGGATTATAACTGAGACTGCAGTTGGAAAGGATATATGTTCCTGGAGTTTTCTGTTGTAGTTCTAGTGCAGATTTAGATTCCATTAATATGACATAGTAGTATATGATGATTTAAATAGACTTAGGTGAGCTGTTGTAGGAATTCAGCCATTGTATAGAGCAGTGCTACTCAAATTGTGGTCTGTGGACATAGCACCAGCAGCAGCAGGAGCTTGTTAAAATGCGATTTCCTTGGGTTGCACTACAAATACACTGAATCAGGGTCTCTGGACTTGGGTCTCTGTGTTTCACCAAGATCTCCAGGAGATTTCTGGGCATGGTAAAGTCTGAAAAGCTCTGACCTACAGCACCATTTTCATAGCAAAATGTGTTGCAAGTTTCAGAGTAGCAATTTAGAAATTAACATTTATAGACAACCCATTATTAAGTGCAGGCATGGCTGACTTTATGAAAATGAGTAGAGGGCTATTGACACTGTCTCCAAGGAGTACATCAGATAGTAAAACCTCTCTTTCCAGTGTCTTCCACCCTTAAGACCATGATTCATTTGTACATCCTTGGCCAACATAAGGTTCCCACATGCACCTGATTTGTGAGAACAGAAAAAGGTACACTTATGCAGAAAAGCTAAAGTTTGGCTGAAATTTTTAGAATTTAGGTTTATTCCTGCCCCAACACGCTACTTCGGCAATCGTATTTTCACTTATATGTTGCCTGTATTCAGAAGGACAGACTGTTGATAAGGTTAATAAAAATACACATTCTTATGTATGTTGTGCTCTATTTTCAGCTTAGCTCAATTAACCCACTCTCAAGTGCCACTTCCTACCCAAACCTGACTGACCAAAGGCAAAGTTCAGATCTATAGGATTGCGTATTCCAAAAGCTTTTGGCACAGTTTTTTGCACATAGTAGATTGAGTGCTAATTGATTAATAGAGGCGATTTTTTTTTCCTTTTCAAGGAAATGCTTGAGTTTTGTTTTAGAAAACAAATTGTTCTGTATTTTTTAAAAAACTCCTAGAGGTAATAAAAATATTAAAATGATTCTATGAAAAAAATTTAACCCAATAGCCTTGTTTTGCTTCAGTGCAACTTAACATTGCTTTTCTCTCCAATCCTGAGGGTGACATATTATCAGTAAGGGTGGGTACAGCTCTGATATGGTTTGGTTCTGTGTCCGCACCCAAACCTCATGTCGAATTGTAAGCCCATGTGTTGGAGGAGAGACCAGCCTGGTGGGAGGTTATTGAATCATGGGGGCAGACTTTCCCCTTGCTGTTCTCATGATAGTCAGTGAGTTCTCATGAAATCTGGTTGTTTGAAAGTGTGTAGCACTTCTCCCTTTGCTCTCTGTCTCTCTCCTGCTGCCGTGTGAAGATATGCCTTGCTTCCCTTTCACCTGCCGTGACTGTAAGTTTCCTGAGGCCTCCCCAGCCATGTGGAACTGTGAGCCCATTAAACCGTTTCCTCACAAATTACCCAGTCTCAGATATTCTTTATAGCAGTGTGAGAACTAATACAGGCTCTCTTCTAGAAGATGTATCAGAATCTCTGAGGGTGATATGAATACAGTTTGAATAAACCCACTGATAATTATGAAACTCCTCTGTTGATAGTCACAGTTATAAACAAGCAATAACTAGCTAGGATATATGCTAAAAAATGTACTTTATGTTAGCAACGATATTACAAAATCTCTAGAAATACCTTGAATAAAAAATGAGGGTGACCTATATGTAGAAAACAGCACAGTTTTACTGAGGGACATAGATTAAAAAAAAAAAGTAAGCCATTCAATGTTTTGCAGGAGTATGAGCTTTGAAAATTGTTCAACTCTTAAATTATTAAAAAGGCTTAAGGCAATTTCAATTAAAATTCTGGTGAATTTTTTTCAAACTTGTTGAAAACATAATTTTATTGAGAAGAAAACGGTAAAAATATTTAAGAATATTGATTTAAAGCAGAATAACAAGATAGGACTTAACCAAGTACACACACACACACACACACAGACACACACAAATTTACTATATATATACACACTCAACCATCAATCTATTTACTTACCCTATATATATATTCTCTCTATATATATCCTATATATATTATAGATATATATATAAGTAGATATATAGAGATATACAGATATATATACCATATATATAGTAAGTATATATATTTACCCTATATATATAAATCTCTAGTAAGTGGATATATATATATCTACTTACCATATATGTATATATAGGGTAAATATATATACTTACTATATATATAGGGTAAGTAGATAAATAGATAGGGTAAGTAGATAGATAAATACACTTACTATATATATATATGTATACACACACACATACACATACACACACATGCTTACCCAACTATTTTTTATATATATATTTATGTATATATGGTAAGTAGATAGATATAAAATATATATGTGTGTGTATATATATAGTAAGTGTATTTATCTATCTACTTACCTTATCTATTATCTACTTACCCTAAATATATTATATATTTTAAATATTAATATTAAATATGTATTTTAAAATATTTTAATGATCAGGATTCTTTTATGATTTCAAATCTTTGCTGTGTTAATAGGATTTTCAGTTTTTTTCATCTCAATTACTTCAGACTGACAGTGCAATTACCTGAATTAATTGCTCAGTAATCTGACTAAATAAATTATATATATAATATATTATATATATAATAATATATAATATATATATTTATATTTTTTAAGGTAGAGACAGGGTCTTACTATGTTACCCAGACTGGCCTCAAATCCTGACCTCAAGTGCTCCTCCTGCTTTAGCCTCCCAAAGTGCTGGGATAAGAGGCTTGAGCCACTGTACCTTGTGGCAATAAAGTTTTAAAATGAATTTTAAAGCTAAACATTTTAAAAGTGTGTCATAGAGCAAGAATTGACCACAGATCTACAAAAGTGAAAAAGAAAGGTCACAACCAATTAAAAAATAGCAAAATATAATGTATCACATGTTATATAATAAAGAGTATACATCAGCAGAAGAGAAAAGACTAATGTTAAAGATAAATGTTAAACTGGAAAATAAATTCGATAGGTTTTTGTGGTCTTAGAGCAAATGTGTTGCATCTAGCGGGAAGGAATAAATATAAAACATTTTCAAATTTGAGATGATTTTCAAAATTGACACCATTAGTTATAAATTGCAAACTGGATTCAGACTGAGCTCTATTTAAAGCCTGTGTTCCACTACTCTGCCTTGGAATACAGGAGAAAAAAAGATAAGGAATAAGTGGTGGGGGGTGGGAGGTGTCTTTTATTCAGCCTATATTTATATCTTCTATATAAACTAAGACTTTAAGATCAACAAGTATTTTAAAATATTTTAATGATCAGGATTCTTTTATGATTTCAAATCTTTGCTGTGCTAATAGGATTTTCAATTTTTTCTCATCTCAATTACTTCAGACTGACAGTGCAATTACCTGAATTAATTGCTCAGTAATCAGACTAAATAAATTCCCTAACTGTGCTGTGTATTGACTTTGGGTTTCTAATACAGGGAAAGTTATATTTTGAGCCATTTGCAGTGAGGTTCCAAGACATTCTTTTGAATAAAGAGATTAACCTTAACATCTTAGGAACAAATAAGAATGACTTTGTGCTGGTGGTTCTCAAGCAACTGCCTTACTCTGTCCTTGGTGATCAGAGCTCCTCTGGACCCAAATGTTTTTCTGATTCCACCATACTGCTCATTCACAGGATACAATAGAGATTTCAGAAAGAGCTTTTAGTTGTTAACGAGGAAGCAAACAAGTCGAGCAAGAAAAACCTCCCCATCACATACTAATTATTCTTGAAGGCATACTTTGATATTTTGATAGGAGAGTGGAAATCCAGGAAATGATAACAACTTCTTAAAAATATAAGGATATTTATAATCATATAACCTATCATATCATGACTGAAAAAGACCATTTAAGAGAAACTCAGAAATAAACTTGATATTAATTTAGGAATTAAGCCCTCTCTTGGTTAAATCAAAAACTGCAAGTGTGAGAGACTCTGTTTTGGATTTGACGAGTAGAGATGGCACGACAACGCTAAGGCTTAGACATTCCAGCTCTCATATATAAAGTTGAAGATGGGAGCCTTATACTTTTGATGTTATATGGGAGGAGATGATGGAAAGAGGGAGTAAAATTTTATTGGGGATGTAAGTATTTGTATAGACTGAATTTAAAGAGGCCCTTTTGGGAAAAAAATTTGAATGTTAAAAGCTAAAATGGAAATATAAATTAGAGCTGATAGTCTTAAAGCAAAAGAATTGCCCTTGGCAAAAACAAATTTGTGTAAAGTATTCTCAAAGATGGATCATATTATCAGGACTGAGGAATAGCATCAATAAATAAATGGTTAAAAATAAAACAGGAGGAAAGAGCTAGTATAGAGTGAGTCTTGTGATACCTATAAATCAAATATGATGCCTGGCACTATTTATATCCTGATTTGGACAAATTTGTTTTTAAAAAAACACACATTTATGAGATAATCATGGAAATTTGAACGATTGCCTGCATATTTTATATTATTAAAATATTTTTGATCTGCTTGGTTTTTAGGCATGATGTTTGTGTATTGTGATTATTTTTAAAATCTCCTATGTTTTAAAATTACCTTATAAAATATTTTCAAAGGAAATGATATGTGTCTGGAAGTTTTCTTTAAAATATTTTATTGCCAGCTGTGTTAGGGTATAGATAAAATGAAATTGACCATATGCTAATAATTATTGAGGCTAGAAAATGGGCGCTTTGGGTTATACTATTTTCTTAATTCTTGTGTGTTTGAAAATCTTTATAATATAAATTTACAAAAGAAATAACAATGAAGATGAAGTAAATCAAACTCAGAGAACTAAAAGTTTTGTATTAAGTTTGGGAATACTTTTTTATTTTTAATTTTGTGGGTACATAGTAGGTGTATATATGGAGTACATGAGATATTTTGATGCAGGCATAAATGAGTAATAATCATATCAGGGTAAATGAGGTATCTATCCCCTCAAGCATTGATCCTTTGTGTTACAAGCAATTCAACTATACACTTTTAGTTATTTTTAAATGTACATTAAATTATCATTGACTAGTAATTCTATTGTGCTATCAAATACTCTATCTTATTTATTCTATATTTGTGCCCAGTAAGCATCCCCACTTCACTCCCCTCCCCCGCAACACAAAAAAAACCCTTCCCAGACTCTGGTAACCAACATTCTAGTCTCTATCTCCATGAATTCAGTTGTTTTAATTTTTAGCTCCCACAAACAAGTGAGAACATGAGAAGTTTATCTTTCTGTGTCTGGCTTATTTCACCTATGACATGACATCCAATTCCATCCAGGTTGTTGCAAATGACAAGATTAGCTACTCTCTGTTTTTGATTGGAGAGTCTAGTCCATTTACATTCAATGTTATTATTGATAAGTGAAGACTTACTCCTGCTATTTTGTTAGTTGTTTTCTGATTGTTTTGTGGTCTTCTCTTCCTTGTTTCCTTCCTTCCTGTCTTCCTTTTAATGATTTTCTCTGGTGGTATGTATTAATCTATTGCTTTTTTTTTTGAGATGGAGTCTCAATCTGTCACCCAGGCTTGAGTGGTGCAGTGGCACCATCTCGACTCACTGCAACCTGCAACCTCCACCTCCCAGGTTCAATCGATTCTCCTGCCTCAGCCTCCCAAGTAGCTGGGATTACAGGCACTCATCACCACACCTGGCTAATTTTTGTATTTTTAGTAGAGATAGGTTTAACCATTTTGGCCAGGCTGATCTTGAAGTTCTGACCTCAAGTAATCCTCCTGCCTCAGCCTCCTAAAGTGCTGGGATTATTGAGCCATCACACCCTGCCAATGTATTGCTTTTTTATTGTTTGTGGAACTGTTGTATGTTTTTTTATTTGAGGTTTCTACGACGCTTGCAAATAATATAACCCATTATTTTCAACTGATGACAACTTAACACTGATTGCATAAACAAGCAAAGAGAAAACTAACAAAAATTCTACACTTTAACTTCATCCCACTTTTAAACTTTTAGTTGTTTCTATTTATATCTTATTGTACTGTATATTTCTTGAAAATTACTTGTCATTATTATTTTTGATTGGTTCTTTTAGCCTTTCTACTTGTGAACAGTTTACACACCACAATTACAGTGTTATAATATTCTGTTTTTCTGTGTACTTACTACTACCAGTGACTTTTGTACCTTCAGATTTCTTATTGCTCATTAATGTCCTTTTCTTTCAAATTGAAGAACTCTCTTTAGCATTTCTTATAGGACAGGTCTGCTGTTAATGAAATGCCTCAGCTTTTGTTTGTCTGGGAAAGTCTTTATTTCTCCTACATGTTTGAAGGATATTTTCACCAGATATACTATTCTACAGTAAAAGGTGTTTTTTTTTTTTCCTTCAGCACTTTAAATATGTCATGCCACTTTCTCCCGACCTGAAAGGTTTCCACTGAAAAGTCTTCTGCCAGACATACTGGAGCTCCCTTGAATGTTCTCTCTCTCTCTTTCTCTCTCCCTCTCTCCCTCCCTCTCTTACTGCTTTTAGGATCCTTTCTTTATCCTAGACCTTTGGGAGTTTGATTATTAAGTCTTCTTTGGGATAAGTCTGCTTGGTATTCTATAGGCTTCTTGTACATGAACATTGATAACTGTATCTAGCTTTGGGAAGTTCTCTTATATCCCTTTGAATAAACTTTCTACCCCTATCTCTCTCTCTACCTCCTTTTTACGGCCAATGACTCTTATATTTGTGCTTTGAAGCTATTTTCTAGATTTTGTAGGTGTGCTTTTGTGCTTTGTTCTTTTTCATTCTTTTTTCTCTGACTGTATTTTCTTTCTTTTTTTTTTTTTTTTTTTTTTTTTTGAGACGGAGTCTTGCTCTGTTGCCCAGGTTGGAGTGCAGTGGCATGATCTCAGCTCATTGCAACCTCCGCCTCCCAGGTTCAAGCGATTCTCCTGCCTCAGCCTCCTGAGTAGCTGGGATTACAGGCACCCGCCACTATGCTTGGCTAATGTTTTTGTATTTCTTTTAGTAGAGATGGGGTTTCACCATGTTAGTCAGGCAAAGTGCTTGGATTACAGGCGTGAGCCACCATGCTCCACCTTCTGGCTGCATCTTCAAATAGCCTGTCTTCAAGCTTACTAATTCTTTCTACTGCTTGTTCAATTCTGCTAAGAGACTCTCATGCATTCTTCAGTATGTCGATTGCATTTTTCAATTCCAGAATTTCTGCTTGATTCTTTGTAATTATTTCAATCTCTTTGTTAAATTTATCTGATAGAGTCCTGAATTCCTTCTCTGTGTTGTCTTGAATTTCTGTGAGTTTCCTCAAAACAGCTATTCTGAAGTTTATATCTGAAAGGTCACATTTCTCTGTCTCTCTGGGGTTGGTCCCTGGTGGCTTATTTAGTTTACTTGGTGAGGTCATATTTTCCTAGACGGTCTTGATGTTTGCAGATGTTCGTCAGTGTCTGGGCATTTAAGAGTTATGTATTTGTTGTAGTCTTCACAGTCTGGGCTTGTTTGTACCCACCCTTATTGGAAGGCTTTCTAGGTATTCAAAGGGACTTGAGTGCTGTGATCTAAGTTCTTGGTCACTGCAGCCATATCTGCGTTAGGAGGCACCCTTAGCCCAGTAACACTGTAGCTCTTGCAGACTTATAGAGGTACCACCTTGGTGGTTTTGGATAAGATCCAGAAGAATTCTCTGGATTACCAGGCAGAGTATCTTGTTCTTTTCTCTTACTTTCCCCTAAACAAATGGAGGGTCTGTCTCTGTGCTGAGCTTCCTGAAGTTGAGGGGTGGGTAATACAAGCACTACCCTGTAGCCACTGCCACTGGGACTGTGCTGGGTCAGACCTGAAGCCAGCACAGCACTGAGTCTCGCCCAAGGCCTGCTGTAACCACTACCTGGCTGCCGCCTATGTTTATTCATGGCCCTAGGGCTCTACGATTAGCAGATGATGAAGCCAGCCAGCCTTGTGTCCTTCCTTTCAAGGTGGTGAGTTACCCTCAGCCCCAAGCGGGTCCAGCGATGTCATCCAGGAGTCAGAGCCTGGAGTTGGATATCTTAGGAATCCGCCTGGTGCCTTATTCTACTGCAGCTGAGCTGGCACCCAAACCACAAGTCAAAATCCTTCCCACTCTCCCTTCACCCTTCCATAAACAGAGGAATCTCTCCCCATAGCCACCACCACCCCAGGCCTGTGGTGAGTATTGCCAGGCTACCGCCAAACTCACTCGAGGCCCAGTGGCTCTTCAGTCAGCTTGTGGTGAATGCTTCCAGCCCTAGGACTCACCTTTCAGGAGAGTGGGCTCTCCTCTGGTCCAACCCAGATCCAGAAATGCCATCCAAGACCCAAGGCCTGGAATTGGGGACTCAAGTGCCTGTTTGGTACTCTACCCCACGGTGGTCAAGTTGGCACCTAAGCTGATTTTTGCTTCTGATGAAGGCGCTTTTTTATGTAGATAGTTGTCAAATTTGGTGTTCTTGTGGGGAGGATGACTGGTGGGGGCTTCTATTTGTTCTTTTGCTTTGACAATCAGTAGAGGCATCTATTTGCTCTGGCTTTCCATCTTGCTCTGCCTTTTTAGAACCGTGGATCTGGGACTACATTTTGTAATGATTAAGCCAATCTCAAGTATATTTGCTATTTAAATATAATTTTAAAAAGTAATCTGACACAGTAAAGAACAAAACAGATTATCAACAGAGAGAAAAACAATTAGTTGTTAAATTATTTGCTCATAAGGCATTTATTATATAGGCACATAATAATAAGCTCCAATAATTAAAGAAGAGCTCGCATGTGGATGGTTGCCATGCAGTAGAGGACATATCATGAGGTGCAACATGGGTTACCTGAATTTACAGAGTTCACAAATCTAGAAGCAATGATAAAAACACATCACACGTACTCCAACTATAGAAAACAAAGAAGTAAGATTGATAGCAAAGGTAACAAATGTACTGTTTAGCAGGGGATCATGTGAGAGATTTATTTATATTAAGGCTTGATTTGATCTGTTAATGTGGTATATTGGACAGATTTGGATTTTTGAGTCAGGAAGACCTGAATTCACTATTTTTCATGAGAATTTGCACATATAATTCATTCTACATCTCCTTACTTTACATGTTATAATAAAAAATTGGCACACTATGCCAATATTATATATTTATATTATGTATATATTTGTATAATTAACATAAAATTGGCATAATATTACCAATTTTACAGTACTTTTGTGGGTATTGTTTTTCCATATATAAAGTACTTAGCAGAGTGTTAGCTTTTCCTATCTTCCATCTGGGAACTTCTCTAAAATTTAATTCCTGATTGGGTTTTGCTTATTTAGGTAGTCTTTTTTTTCACAATTTTTAATAAAGGGGCTGACATGCTAAGTAAAATGAGTACAGGCATCATCTATTGATTAAATAGAGTAAATGCCCCTGGATTAGGAGGAAAAACACAAGCAGCCTCCAAATCTACCCTACCCTCTAGTGGCAAATCTGGATAACTGCATAGTTCTATCAAATTCTGTGAAAATAGATTGTGAATGTAAAAATGTTATTTTAAATAACAGTAAGTGTTTTTTTTCATAGGGTTATTAGCTGCATGTCCTTGTTTGGTCACTTACGGAACTAATCTCAAAAAGGAGTTAAATTTTAGAGCTGTGGTAACAAAACACTGCTAGATTTGCAGCAATTCTGATGTAATCACCAAGCATAATTTCCTTATTAATGGTATAGATTTCTGGGCCTGTGTGTAATTTGAGAAGTCTAAATGCTATTTGGTTATTTAAACTCAATTTTGACTTCAAAAGCTTTTTAAAGATGAAGAAACTGAGTATGTTATAGGGATAGAAAATAATAAGGACAGAGAAAAAACAAAATTATCAACACTCTTTAAATGATACACATCATCTGTGCTTCAATCGGTGCATTTTGTAGCTATAGACCAGAATGTCATCAATACTAACATTAGATACAAGGTTAATATTACAATTATTATGATACCCTCAGAAGCAGGATTTTTTTTCTCTATTATTTCAATTGTCTCCTTTGTTTCACATCTGGATAATCTGAAGTTGATACTAGCAAAGGTTTGTTTGGGGAAGAAATATATATGTCAATAAGCTCAACCACATTGTAAGATATAAGAGTCGTCTCTAATAAGAGATATGTTATTCACTATATTTAATGAAATCAAAGAAAATAATAGGCCTAAGTAATCTAGAATTGTGGGTTGCTGATTATAAAGCACAGCCAAATGAAAGCAAATCAACAATAGTGCAACAAAATGTGATCTGTTTAAGACTCAAAACAGTAATTCTCAAAGTAGAAATTCCTGACCAGTGGTATCAGCATTGGCTGGGAACTTGTTTGAAATGCAAGTTCTTAGACAGGGCCTAGACCTACTAAAGCAGGAACACTGGAGATTGGCGAACTCCAGGTGATTCTGGTGTATGCTAAAAGTTGATGTTAGGAGACTATTCTCCAGGGCATTTCTTCATATCTCAGATCAGTTTTTGTCCCAGACTATCTTTTCAATGATGTGTGTTTAGTGAAAAGCCTTGAAAGACAGAAGACCGTCTCCCTCCAGTGTAGAGGGTAGATTTGTTCCTAACCAGTATAATAAAGATGTCTTCATATGGGGCAAAGGTTGGACAGTTTTGCTGGCAGCCTCTTTATAAGATTGGGAGGTTCCTAAACTTGGAATTCTTCACTGTGACATAGGCTTATTGTATGTGCAACATCCACCTGGGTCCACTTCTGCATCTTCTCTATGGACTTGTGGAACAAGGAGAACGTGAAGGTGATGAGGTCCGCTGTGATACAAGTCCTTTGTCTTTGACCCAAGAGTTTCCTGTCTCCTGCCAGCATCTGTGAAATTGTGGCAGGCTACTTTGTTAGCCTATAAGACTCTTTGTGGTCCTTTGCAGTTTAGAACTACAGGACCAGAACACTCAATTAAAATGGATCTTTCTCACTTTAGCCACTTCTGTGCTCAGGTGTCATTTCCCAGGGGAGCTTTTTCTGACCACTCTATTTAAAATAGTATCTTGCACAGAAGAACAGATTTCTCACATTTTCACTTATTTGTAGGAGCTAAAAATGAAAAATATTGAACTCATGGAGATGAAGGGAGTACAATGATGGTTACCAGATGATGTGAAGGGTAGTGGGGAGGTGAGGATAAATTGGAAATGGTTAATGGGCACAAAAATACAGCTCGATAGAGTGAATAAGATCTAATATTCTGTAGCACAATAGGGTGATATAATTAATAATAATCTATTGTCTATTTAAAATAACTTTAAAATTAGAACTGGATTGTTACTAACACAAAGAAATGATCAATGCTTGGGTGACAGATACTCTAATTACCCTGATTTGAATCATTACACATTTTATGCCTGTATCAAAACATCACATGTACCCCATAAGTATATACAATTATTATGTACCCATAATAATTCAAAAAAGAAAAAACAAATAGTGCCTTTTGTCATTCATTTCTACTCCATAACCTACTGTATTTTATCAGCAATTATTCTTACCTAATATAATAATATATCTGATTATAATTATCAACCTCCACCACTAAAATGTAAGCTCTGTCAGGTCAAGGGGTTTGTCTTTTGTTCCTAGAACAAAAAGAACACTGTTTGTTTTGATAAATATTCATTAGACATAAATATTAAACAAATATCAATATAATATATATGATTTAAATTTATCAAATGAATATATCTTTCCCAAGCAGTGCAGATTTAATAGGCCAAGAAGCATTTTTTTATTTTAAATTTAATCAGATCAATTTTTGGCCTGTTTTGTTAGTAAGTTCAGTCACATTTTGTATCATTGCCTTGACATGCATCTGGCAGAAGGCATATTAAATAGCCCCAGGATATACAATTTCCAGTGCCTTCTTAGCTCATTTTTGGTTTGAACTTGCTTTAGAGCCAAACCATTTGCAGATCTTCTAATCTTTTAACCTCCTTTGCTGATTTGACCTGTTTTGAATTCAAGTAGCTTTTGGAATTCTAAAGAATAGTAAGTACTTGCTGTGAGGTGCTGCAAAATGAAGGCATGAAGCACAGAATTCTAAATTCACTAGAATGTATATTAATGAAGCTCTCAGAAAAGGAATATTAAAGCTTAGATGATTGAAATTATTTGTCAAAATATTTATTGAAAGAAATGTAATTCTTTTTCTGACTGTGTGCCTATATCTGGATACACACATTCTCAGTAGAAGTATATTTATTTGTAAATGTGTATTTACAAATATATAGTGTATACACACACACGTATATACACTCACATAGTGAGCATATGTTCTTTATCTTCAGTGTCTTATAACCTTAACTAAAATATTTGAGATAAGGATTCACAAAGCAGAGCCACCCAACTCCCAGTAAATGTTCTTGGATCATACCTTTCCAATTAGTAGGTACTGACTTAGCTACAGTGACATAAATTGAACAGTAAGATAGTAAGTCAGGTAATCTACTGGCACACATGAATTGGGTTTACTCCAATAAAGAACAAGGGATTCTTAGCACTTATAGGTTATAGGAAGACCTTTGAGGAAATTTAGAAAAGCATAGATGTTTTTCTTAAATATTGAACTCACAGATATGGCAATTCATATCATCCAGCTGGCTCTCCAGATCAACCATATCTGTAAGTTAAATATTAAACTCACAGATATAACTGGATGATATAAACAGATGAGAAGAGAACCTGGGCAGAATGAGCAGAGAAACCAAATGAATATAGGATGACAAAATTTTTCACATGCTCTTGGTCTTGAAAACAAACCTTGAAGTAAGTACACAAGAAGGTTAAAATTCAGAAAAATATAATTTACTAAGTGCCAAAATGTAAATATTAAAATAAAATTATTAAATGGAAGCTGGCTGGTTTCTGAGATTTGGCCTTATTTGGTTCAATAATTGTATGTAAGCTTTGCTTTGCACACTTATGAATATGCTTTTATTAGGTTACTGAAAGGTAATCAGACTTCTAGGAACTGATTTATATGAACCAAAACCACAAAGAAGACCTGATAAGCCAGAGTATCAATGTTTTATATGAGCGGAGAAATTATCCATTGTTCTGTAATCAGATACTTATATAGGCTGCTCTACCAATTTCCCACTTAGTAGATGAGTCTATCTTGACTCACCTACTATAAGTTATAATAACTTATAATAGCCTATAAGTTATAAGAAGATTGTCTAATATGTAAGAGCAAAGGAATAATAATCCTAATAAGTAATACCTTGCAGTTATAAAACCAATAATGGTGGGTAATATTAATTAAGCAATACCATGGATCATGCGCTAATTATATTAAAATGCTCAATATAAAGAAGCCATTCAATAGATATTTGTTCAAGAAATAAACACAAAAATCCTCACAACTCTGGGAGGTATACACTCACTATTTTCAATGAAGGAAATTAAAGCTCATGAAGTTAATAACTTTTCCCATTTATTAAATGGCTTGCCAGGAACTCGAATCCAGGTCACTCTGACTCTCCGTGTTTATAACAATTTTGTTAAACGGGTTGCTTGAAAATGTATGTATTCTTCTCCACCTTCACACTGGCTAGAATACTCTGTTTTAGGCTTTCATTTACCCATACATACTATAGATTTTATTATGGGATTACCTTGTTATGATACTTTGCATTGTTTAATAGTTTATTTTAGTGATAATTTAAAATCCTTGAAATTTTGGACTCACGGTTATCATCAGCAACCCACTTGTAAACTACTTCGCAGGGTGGGTTATTTCAGCAAATAGTTAATCTCATCTGTATTTTTATTTTTATTTATTTATTTATTTATTTATTTATTTATTTATTTAGAGACACAGTCTCTGTTGCCCAGGCTGGAGTGCTGTGGCACCATCTTGGCTCACTGCAACATCTGCCTCCTGGGTTCAAGTGATTCTCATGCCTCAGCCTCCCAAGTAGCTAGGATTACAGGCATGTGCCACCACACCCTACTAATTTTTGTATTTTTAGTAGAGATAGGGTTTTACCACGTTGGCCAGGCTGATCTCAAACTCTTGATCTCAGGTGATCCACCCACCTCAGCCTCCCAAAGTTCTGGGATTACAAGCGTGAGCCACCACACCTGGCCTCATCTGTATTTTTATTTGTTTTTCAGAATGTTACTTTCAAAAGAAAATTCTAGAGTGGCATCCTCCTTGTATGCTTTAAATACTTTTTCTGGTTTGGCTTAGATTATATATAGCTTTTAGAATTTTTCCAGTAGGGCTAGGATAATGGCCAACTGAGATATGCAAGTAATGTTTGCACCTGGAAGCTCAAGTCCCTTTCTATGTCTTCTAATATCTTCCTTTCTTTACCTCCTTCTTGCCTCCATTCCTGCTTTTTCCTTCTAATATCTAACTGCTACTTCTCACTTTCTCTCACACTTTCAGAGAAAGCTTACATTCAACTGGCATTTTTCTTTCACCAGATTTCTGTGTACACTCTAGAAGCTGAGATACTCAGTATTACCCTGAATAATACTTGCTAAAACCCTTAGCAATGCCCCTTCCATTTTCTCCCGCAGACAACTCTGGAAATATCTGACACTGTAACAGAGCTTTTCATATCAGCCTTGTGCAGCAAAAGGAGAAGACTACTTGGATTAGGAGATGTTGATTCCATCTCTAACACTGCCAACTGTATGACCTTTATCAAAGTGCTGAACTTCTATTAACTTTAATATCCTCACTTGGAAAATAATAGGATTAGACTAGATAATTGCTTAGATCTCTTCAAATTCTAAAATACCATGATTTTTAAAAATATGAGTCATGTTATTTCTAGTGGGTTTTAGATTGCAACACGGTTCTCAGTTCATATGTATTGGTTTTCATGTGAGTTATGCACAAAAGCATAGAAAACTACCTGCAGCCTCAAGACAGTGTTAGACAGAATTTTGGAGGGAAACGTGAACACCAATATGATGATACAAGTTTAGAGGTGTATTTGAGGCATAATAAAGAGAAAACTTGACTGGAAGGGCGGCTACTAGTTAAGGTAGTTGGAAAAGGGATAGTATATGTAAGTAACCAGCTTTATGAGGATTTTACATGGTAGGTTGACCAATTTGAACTTAGGTGGAACAATGAAGAGGATTTTAGGAATGAATTTGGAATGTTAAGCAGAGGCAAGAGAAAGGTAGACCATTTAAGATGCTACTTTAACAGTTCAAACATTGTGTGTTGACAGCTATCATGATGGAGAAGGAGATGAAGAGCTGAGGTTTTTTTTTAACTGACAAATAAATAAATATGAAGTACTGGCATATCTTATCTCAAAAAAATTTCCTAGGTCTCTGCATTGAAAAGTCCTACAAATAATGACCTAATAACAATGATCATCCTCACTTATAGAATATGATCTTGTAAAATTCCACATTAAAAAGGAATCGGGACCTCTTAGGGAAATAATTGAGCAGAAGCAGCAAACATTCAGGATGACAGGTTTGGTAAAAGAACTTTGGAGCCAACTTATAGAAGCTCTCACAAGAAACAGAGGGTATAATTTTAATATCAGTAAGGATAATAATCCTTACAGATTTGAAACATCAAATATGCATAGAACCATATATTTATTATAATACTAAATGAAGAAAAACCAATTGTGGAAATTCATAAATAAAGGGAAAGAATCATGGATTTTGGATAACTTAAATATATGTGACAACAATTCCTCTTTATGGAAGTATTCAGTTAATAAACGAAGAACTGATCAAATTGGAATGCCACCATTTTTAATCTCCTAATTAACTCTTGGGTTTGTGTATTGAAAAGCAGTAGTCTCTGACATTCTAAAAAAGAGAAACAGCTGTGCATTGTCAGCCTCATTATGGAAGAACACCATACGGTCTATAAAATATTTTTTTAAAAAAATCTTAATCTTATTAAGGTCATAATTTACAGTACTGGTTCTTAACTTAGTAGGGTGGGCATTTTGCCACCAAGATGATATTTGGCAATGTCAGGAGACATAGTTGACTGTTACAACTTGGGATGTGTGTGCTGCTGGGATCTAGCTAGAGATACTGCTAAACATCCTCCAATACTCAGGACAACTCCAATAATAAAAAAATTACCTTGAAGGTTGAAAAATCACCTATTGGGTACAAAGTTCACTATTTGGGTGATGGGTGCACTAAAAGCTCAGACTTCACTGCTACATAATATATCCACGTAACAGAACTGCACTTGTACTCCCTGAATCTATAAAAATAATTTTAAAAGAGTATTCAATTAGGGAAAAAATGACCTTACCAAAAATATCAATAGTGTTGAGGTTAAGAACGCTTGAGTCACAGGAAATATGAAAGGCGAGGGATGTGGAATATAATCAGCAAAATTCCTATGGTATGAAACTACAACACAAACTACAGTTTCTTCAACAACAAAAACAACAACAAGGCCAGGTGTACTAACTCACGCCTGTAATCCCAGCACTCTGGGAGGCTGAGGCGGGTGGATCACAAGGTCAAGATTTTGAGACCAGCCTGGCCAACATGGTGAAACCACATCTCTACTAAAAATACAAAATTAGCTGGGCATGGTGGTGTGCGCCTGTAATCCCAGCTACTGGGGAGGCTGAGGCGGGAGAATCCTTTGAACCCCAGAGGCAAAGGTTGCAGTGAGCTGAGATCATGCCACTGCACTCCAACCTGGGTGACAGAGCAAGACTCCGTCTCAAGAAAAAAAAAAAAAAAAGGGCAAGGGCAAATGGACCTGTATATCTAAAGAAACATGAGACAACGTCAAGTAATAAAAGATAAAGGCCTTATTTGAATTTTAATCTAAACAAACTATAAAACATTTCATAAATAAACATTATTAATGAAAGAATTGGAAATTTGAGCACTGGCTAGATATTTTTAAAATTTTAGATGTAAGAACAGTATTATTATGTTAAAACAGAGACTTTATCTTTTAGCAATTCATCCTGAAATCCTCATGGATGAAATGTGTGATGCTTGAGATTTGCTTCAAATTAAGATGAGAGAAGTGGCTAGAGATACAGATAAAACCAGATTATGAAACAAGGCTATGTATTGATAATAGTTGAAACCGAGTAATGCATACAAAGGGGATTATTAAACTGTTCTGTCTAAAATTATCTATGTTTAACAGTTTCTATTTTACAAAGCGAAAGGATAACTAGAGGAGAGGCGGTATTCAAAGTTGATTCCAGAGTCTCACTCCCTGGTTACTGGGAGAACTTCATTAACTTGACACTTATTTGGCTCAGAGATGTGGGGATGATGAATTTGAGTTTGAAATGATTGAGTTTGACGTGGCAGGAGGTTGCCCAAGGAGTGATTACAGCAGGCAGATAGAAATAAACACTTGAAAATTGTGATTACAGCAGGCAGATAGAAATAAACTCTTGAAAATTAGCTGATAAATTGACAGTTCAAATTAACAAATGGGAGATAGCAAAGCTGCTGTAGGAGCAATAAGATAGTATTTAATTGTGTTCAAAATCCAAACCAAAACTGCCTGTATCTGCTGAGTACCGACTAAAAGAAAGGCAGTTAGCTGGAATAGCATAGGAGACTGCAAGAATCTAATGATTGTTCTTTTCTCGAGGAAGTAGAGTTGATAAAACATCTGAGTCCTCAACTGCTTCCACCACCATGAACATTTGTAACTAGTCACCGACATGTTCATGTCAGTTTAGTAAAGTCTAACAACAAAGTTCACTGAAATATTGAAATAAAGTCTCCCAAGTTATCTTCTTTTAGCAATTTCTTGCTTAAAACAAATTAAGTTTGGGGCTTCCTAACAAAGGTTGAGGGATGTGACAATATAATAAACATAGTTAACAGGTTTTTGTGAATACTCACTATGTTTTATACACTATGCTGGGTACAAGATATTCCTTATCTCATTTATATTTTATACATCAAACCATAACATAGCATAATAGGTGTGATCTGAATAACTTAATTGCATAAAATAAGAGGTCACAAATTTGTGGGGTTAATAAAATTTCCAAGGTAAGGCTGTGTGTGTTTAGAAATTTTGAAAGTTTGGGTGAGCCTTTTTTTGTTGTTGTTACTGATGGCAGTTGTACATCCTAATTGATATATCAATGGGGATGTTTCTGGATCCTGTGGTTTCCAGCACTGTGGCAGAGATTTCAAAAATAGTTTGGTTAGTTGGTGCCTATTTGGTGGTCAAGACCCAAAAACATGAGGGCAGAACAATAATAATAATAATAATAGAGCATACCCTTTTCTTCCCAAATTCCTGACTCAGGGTTGACTTCATCTGCTGCTTCCCAAACTACCCTTGCTCTCCACTCCCTAGGAAGTGAAAGTGAGTTGATTCAGTTTATATCCCAATTGGCCTTTCCATGGGGTTAAATATGCAAAATAGCAAGTGATAGGCCCCACTACACAGATGGAAAGACTTAGCTTCATCAACAATAGAAAGCAATATACTCAGTATCAAGTGTACATAAGCAGAGTGAATATGAAGCCAACACTGTCCTTTAGTAACACTTGTGGCTCACAGCTCATATATAAGTGAGTTCAGAAGAGAAACTGAATGGGAGAATGAGAAGTTTCACCTCCCCAGAAATATATTCTCTCAAGTATTTCTAGATAAATTTCCAGGTGAAAAATCAAATTTCTTTAAATTAAAAAAATTCAAAATGACAAATGGAAGTTTGTTGATGCCAATATATTTCTAAAGTCAAAATTACAGAAAGAAGCACTGCATGTCAAACATTACGAAAATACTATGTATGAGAGAATAAAGTATTTTGGAAAAACAAATGGATAATTCTTTAAATCCAGAACTACTTTTTATCTTCTGATATCATAGAAACAATGTCATTGTAAACTTCTTGAGGGGCGTCCATTGCCCAGATAAAGTCCAAGTGATTGTAAAAAGGAATCTCCTTGTGGTAAATAAGATTGGGGAGTTTTGGAAGCAAAAGGCCAACATCTTGGGGGTCAGCCAACAGGTCCTTGCCACCGTTCCACACTGCAATTGGTACATTCATGGCTGTCACATTGTAGTAGGGAGGTTGGGACTAGAAAACACAAGAGAAAGAACCAGAGTTTAGGTAACCACACTTTAAACCCAGTACTTACTATTCAAGTAGAGTGTATAACATTAACTGGCGGTTTTATAAGTGAATTCTAGCAATGATTGCACAGAGAAAACCACCTTTATCCACAGAGCAAAGTGAATGCAATATGTTTTAGATAAGTGCTTGTCAAATTCTAATGGGCCTGTGAATCACCTGAAGATCTTGTTGAAGTAAAAATTCTGTTTCAGTAGATCTGGGGAACAGCCTGAGATTCTGCATTCATAGGTGATGCTGATGCCATTGGCTCCAAACCATGCTCTGAATAGCAAGGCTTTGGACAGTAAGTCTTACAAATTAAGAACATAGATTGCAACTCAAGCTAAGGGAAATGGATTTGATTAGATTCTAATTGTTAATAGGTTGTTTCTACCCAAACACTCTAAAATATGATCTCAAAATGTCCTGAGTCATTTATTTGGCTTTGTATTGACTTCCCAGTTATGGTCAGGGGATAGGTCAGTTGTTTCAGTTATGGAGCTGTAATTGTTGAATACTTACCTGAGTATTTACAAAATGTTGCTTCAAATTCTGAGAAAGGGTATTATCATCCCCATGTCCTGTTTCTCGAAAATCACAATTCACACATAGATTTTAAAGAGGTTTACAAAGCAGAAAAAGGAATAAGAGAATTATCTCAAATTTTCTTGCTGCCCAGAGAGAATTTTGTTAGATTTTTTTAGATCATAGTTTCAAGAATAGTAATCCAATATACTAAAAGTTTCTGTATTCTCACATTTTGTGTAATAGCCAACTTGCCATAGCAAAATATTTTATGATATGTAATTTTCCCTAATATTTTCATGATTTCTATTATATTTCCTAAATATTAGAGAAAAGGTAGTGTGTGGAGAATATTCATAATTATAAACCCAGTTTATTTTACTTACATCCTATTATTCAAAGAGTTTTCTAGATGCTGGCCCTGGCTCTTAAATTAGTGTCATTGCTTCAGTTAGTTAAAGACCAACCTGGTATATTATTGGTTTAGTTGGAAGAAGGGTGGACTTGGGGACTGGGTTTCTTGTTCCTCTAAGATGAAGTCCTCTGATTATGAGTATTAGAGTCCAGTAGAAAGAGAGACTCAAAGCAAGCCTGTGTGTTTTGGAGATTTGAGAAAGTGATGGTGGAGGAAAAAATGTTTTCAACAAAAGTTTGATCTCATGCTATTCTGAAAACTTTAAAGATATCAAAAATGCAAAATCAAGGTTGGGGGGCACCTTCTCTACACGTAGGACATTGTTGTTAAAACATATAAATTCCTTCTAAATTTTAAGTCGTGGAAACAAATGAAAATTAGTAGAGTTGTTCAGCTACTACTTGGATGGAAAAATTGGATGTGGTGAAAAGGAAGAAGAGAAGGTTACAAAATACTATAGGGTGCTTCCCTTGTTCAAAAATAGTCAGTGATAACCCGAGAGCTTACCCTGAGCTAAGAGCTTATAGATATTATAGCACTAAATCCTGTCAACAACTTCCTGAGCCTGGGTGGAGAGATGAAGAAATGACTGCCCAAACTCATATTGACTGCAGATAAGATAAACTCCAAAGTCTGGATTCTTATTACAGCAAGTGTGAGGACTGCTTAATATGTCTGCCTATGCCAAAGGCCTCTGCCTATTGTAAAATATTTCCAGCCTTGACCTGCAAGCACAGCATCTTTTTCTTCTATTTGGGAATATATCCCATTGAAATCATTCCTCTGGCTGTCAACAAAGGGAAGGGTATTGTTTAAGAAGACCAGAAATTCCATGAACAGTTAGAATTATTAGCTTATTATATCAGGTATTAGTACTTCAGAAAGGAGAGGACAGTGTGCTGGGGATCTGGGATATGGGACAGGTCTGTGTAATGGCAATGGGTAGTGGTAAGTCCTGGGAAGTCTCTCACACACAGGGGTGTAGTACTTTGAGGGCAGCTTTGTAAACCTCTTTAAATGAGCATAGCCACCAGAGCAGGAATGCATAGTCATGTGGGAGAATGAGAGACAGCACATCAACATTCCTTTGGAAAACAGATGCGCAGTTAACATAATTTCTTCTTTAACATTTAAATAGTTAGTATTGTTGTTCAAAATGTGAATAATTCCAGCTTTAAGAAGCTTACCTGATCATAGTGCATCCTATTCTGAACTGGGCTTCCCCAGTCATAAGCTTGGAATTTCCCAGACTTAACAGCCTAACATAGAGAAATTAAAAGCAAACAAATAAAAATTATTATATTGTGAAAAATAAAATTCAAACATTTCCAAGCAGTTTATTTTCAATTTAAACAATTATTAAGAAACATTTTTCTCATTCCAAGAGATTATTAATAATCTAGGACAAGGTATTTATGTAAGTTTAAATGCAGCTTCACTCAAAATAATTTTTCTTGCATGCCAAGTCATAAAAAGCATTTGCTGGGGGGAGGGATAGCATTAGGAGATATACCTAATGCTAAATGACGAGTTAGTGGGTGCAGCACACCAACACGGCACATGTATACATATGTAACAAACCTGCACGTTGTGCACATGTACCTTAAAACTTAAAGTATAATAATAATAAAATAAAATAAAAAGCATTTTCTTCTTTGAAATAAATTCATAGTTATTTTTGTATGGTAGTCAGTGCCAGAAAAATTACCTTCCAGGTGTACTCAGCAGGATATTTTAAGAATGTGTTTAGGTAAAGTGAAAAGGGTTGAGACCCACAAAATAAATTTTAACAGCATTTGGAAAAGAATACCTGGGACCAATGGAACATGTTTTGAACAGAAGTTCCTGCTGGATTATGTGATAGATACACATCCAAGCGACTCTAGAAATCAACAGACACACATATTATATACATACTAAGACACATACTCAGTTTCTTAAAAACAGTAAAGATTTATGTTTTCTGATTCAGGTCAAGTGTTTAAAGGTAGCATTTACTGGAAGGATATGAACAACACATTTGTATGTCACTTCAGAATTTGCAAAGTGCAATTGCATGTGTTAACCCATTTAATTTGTAGCTGCCTAATGAGGAGAACTTATTAGTTCCATTTTATCAAAATGAAAATTGGGACACAAAGAAGTTTAAAGAAATGTCCAAGATCCACACAGAATGGAGCCAGATACTTTAATTTGGGTCTCTGAGTCTAAATTCTCAGCTTTTATGCTTCTCTACCCAGTGCTAGAGTGCTGTAGGTTAAATATTCACACACAGGCCTCTTGCTTTGCAGAACCCCAAGCAACAAACTGAAGTTCCTTTCTCCAGTTGCAGAGGGCCACTTCATAGTGACTCTTAATGCCATTAATATAGCGGACTGTGGCCAGAGTGAAACAAATTGGCCATCTTTATTGGAGACTGAAGATGGTCTTCTGCAAATTATTACGCAGAGGATGAAATCTCTAATTTCCTTTGTTTCCTTTGTCTTATTTTACTATTATTTTTCTTAAAAGACTCTCACTAATGGAATACAGTAATTTGTTCTGCCTTTTGTTCGTGTGATGAGGACAGGCTACTCTCTGTTAAACTCCACATATGGAATGACAAGTAACCACAACACTTCATAGAATTATACCTTCTTATCAATAGATGTAATTTTCTTAGGTGTTCAAGGGTATATAACTAAAGTGACAATTTGGAGGGGAGATAGTTGTCTATGAATAGTAGTAGAAAACCTTATATGCTATTACTATGTGCTATATGCTTTGTACAATGTTCTATATGCTTTAAACATACTAGCTCATTTGATCTTCACAATAACCCATTTTGTGGATGAGGAAATCAAGACAGAGACGTTTAAGTCAGTTCCAAATGTACGGTTTGAATTTAAACTGATCTAAATCCATACTCTTAACTATGATAGTGTATTTTGTCCGTATGTTTTGAAACTCCAACTCAATACAAAGTGAATGAAAAGGTAGATAACGAATATGGGCAAAGTCAGCCGGGCGTGGTGGCTCACGCCTGTAATCCCAGCACTTTGGGAAGCTGAGGCGTGTGGATCATGAGGTCAGGAGATTGAGACCATCCTGGCTAACGCGATGAAACCCCGACTGTACTAAAAATACAAAAAATTAGCCAGGCGTGGTGGCGGGCGCCTGTAGTTCCAGCTACTCGGGAGGCTGAGGCAGGAGAATGGCGTGAACCCAAGAGGCGGAGCTTGCTATGAGCTGAGATCGCGCCACTGCACTCCAGCCTGGGTGACAAAGCGAGACTCTATCTCAAAAAAAGAATATGGGCAAAGTCTTACATAATTAGTTGCTCAGAAATATAGTCTGTAAGATTTATCAAAATGACTGTCAGCATTAGAAATATTTATTGAAAACATTTATTCAATATCTAGACATTTTTCTCACAAAGGAGCCTGCTAAAATATATGGTTCAGTCCTTTCTCTTACAGAATTTAAATGTAACACCTAGTATTTAGTTGGTCATAAGTGAGTAGTGAATTGTTTTTTTTCTTCATGTTGTTTATTTGGTTTAGGGGCAACTGGGGTGATGGAAGGATGCTGGAAGTGATGAAATTGGGAGCAATGATTTGTGATTTCTCTCATGTTTATCAGGATATCGCAGTTCTGAACCTACTCCTTGTTCTCATAAAGTACCACTACTAAGTGGCAATGAAACAAGTAATCAAAGATGTTGCTCAAAATATAGAAATTGAAATGCATACTAACCGTGTTAAAGTTCTTACTGTCAAATCCACAAATTATAAATAAGGCATTGCTGCAAAGGAGATTCAGTGTCTCACGGGAGCACACTTCAGTAGCAAGAAATTGATCAAAGAAGTTGTGTGGGTAGAATATTTTGTCACCAAATATAATCTGGAAAATAAAGGCACTATTAGAGGGTTGTAGCAATCAAGCTGCAGAAAAGACTCACTAGTTTATCTAATCTACTTATACATGTGTGATGAGGATGATGATGTATTCTTATTCTTACATGTTGTTTTAGGAATTTCCAATACTTTATTTAGTTAATTCCCTAATAAAGTTGTGAAATGGGCAGCACAGATATCAATACTGGGTATCTATTGTGGCACTGAGAACTGTACTGGCTGCTGAGAGGAAGTATAAGACACAAAGAGTTACAATCTAGTTGGGGTGATAGGAGTTGTGGGATAAAATCTTAAAAACACATGGCAGACTGTCATAATGAAGTGCCAAGATGTGAGATTTCAGCAATAAATTGTGAAAAGTTTGGGAGGAGAAATGGTGACTTGGCCATATTTTCAGCAAAGCCTTTACGGAGGCAATGAGGCTCAGTATAAGAATTGAAAGAGTTTGCCCCAACTCTCTTTGAGGAAGGCAGATATTTTGTCATCTCTATTTTATACACGAGGAAACATGAGGTTAACATGAGTTAGGGTCTTGGGCTAAGTAGAGCTCGATTATACCTAGAATCCTTACCCAAGCCTCTAACTTGAGGTCTATTGCTTTTCTAAATTTTAATCTACGTCTGCATTGCCTATCAGAAAATCTGAGTATGAGTAGGAAATAAGTTCTCAATCAATGTAGCCAATAACTATTTCTGGGTCATCACAAAATTTTAGATTTTAATAAAAGTTTTCCAAATGTAGTTTGCCTATAGGTAAGTTCTCTTAGGCTTTAGACATACATATTAATACAGAATGAAAAGAGATGAATAGTACAAAACCATAGAAGGAAATGGAATCCTTATATTTTATAACCTGAGGCTAAACCATTCTCCTAAAGGAAAGAGTGTGTGTGTGTGTGTGTGTGTGTGTGTGTGTGTGTTGGTTTTACTGGGTGAGAGAATTAGGGTATTAAGCATTGTCAAACAAAACGATTAATTCCATAACATGTGTGCCTACTGCATAAGGCACTTAATATTTATAATTTATTGAAAGCCACACCACTGACTTATGAGATCGCCCATTTAAAGATGAAGGAGCTCTTAGGAAAGCCAAAAAGGAAAGCCATGAGAGATCTCAAGGTGTTTGCCTCACTCAATCACTGATTTATTTCCCCCTTTTCTCCCTTTCCCTTCCCTTCCTTTCCCTCCTCTTTCCAGTCTCTCTGGCCCAAGTGGGTTAGTCTTCTCATTTGACTATTTTGTTTTGTTTTTATTTCATCTTCCCTTCTCCTGGAGTGGAATCACAGCCTTGACACAACTGTGTAGAGTGCTTAATAAACAAACCATCTGTGAAAAAGCAAAACTACTCCCAGGCATTGCTGACCCACATGAAGAACAAAGAAAGAAAGGGGGATCTCACAGGCTGTAAGGAGATTCAAACATGGTCAGTGCTATGGAAGAAATAATACAGATGCGAACAGCTCCATTTTTGGATATAAAAATGATTGTTCTCTTTTTATAACTCTGTTCTCTTTTTATAACTTTAAAATCCATGGGCAATCGAGGGTCTTAGATTCACTTAATTAAAGAGAATTGCATACCTTGAAGAGGGATTGAGGAACAAATCTAAGTTTGTTTATAAGGCTTTTTGTATACTTCACAGTGGCAACAGGAGCTAGAGCATAGAAGGTTTTGATTCTTTTAGCCAGGCTGGGATTGGTGGAAAAGGCAATAAAACCTGAAAAAGAACAAGGAACTGGTGAAAAAGGTGTGTGTGTGTGTTGTTGTTGTTGTTTTGTTTGTTTTTATAAGTGTGACATTATTTTGGACTTACTAAGGATGGTGTTTGAGACAGCCTGAGAAATTAGCATCTATGCTGGCTCAGTGATTAGATTTTGGTATATTTGTTTTATTTTCATAGATTTTTCTATGGGGACATGAGGCTGGAACGTTTTAAAAGTTATCATAAAACTTTATCTGACCTTAGAAAATAGACCAAATTTAGGATACTCATATGGTTACAAAAAAATTTTTTTTATGAATTTATATTTTTTATGAATTTAAATGTATCTCATTACAATGAGATAATTAATTAACACTTAATATGAGTAGAGTATATAAGTGGAAAGGTTAAGAGTAGAAATTTAAATATGACCAAACTCAATTTGAATCCTGGCTCTGTGGTTTATTAGCTTTGTGACCTTGGACAAGCCACCTAATCTCTAAGAACCACTGTTTCCCTATCTGAAATACAAGGATAGTGGTGAGTGCTTCATTAGGTTGTTAGGAACTAAAGGAAGTAAATCATGTAAAGAAAGAATTTATCATGATTCTTGGCACATAGTAAATGCTTGATAAATAAGGACCCAAGAGAATTCAAATATCTATACATAGTAAATACATTCAGTAATGAATTAATTTTGTAAGCAGTAGTATACTGGCAGATGAGGATGTGATCAAGTAGTTATCAAGTTTAACGCTGCAGTATAGCTACATAGGCAAGGCCCTCCCACTGTCAATAATGACATATAGATGAGACTCAAGAATGGCCTAAAAAAAACCCTTTCAGATATAGACAACTATATAATATGTAGTCTGGTTCTATTTGTGGAAGAATGGTTTTTCCAAGAACACCCTTCATCCAGGTCACCACCATCTCCCGCATGGGTACTATAAGTGTCCTCTAATTGGTTCTCTGCTCCTGCCTCTTTGCCCCTGGCAACAAAAGGGATCCTGTTATGAATCATGTAACTCTTCGATTCAAAATTATTCTGCAGTTTTCTTTTTTTATCAGAGTGAAAGCTAAAATCCCTACAACAGCCAAAGAGCCCTGAACAGTCTTTCCTCCCCAACATCTGTGATCTCATCTCTCACTCTCTCTGTCTCTTTCTCAATTTGATTCATCCACACAAGGCATAGCCTCACTGCTGTTCTTGAACAAACTAGGTGTGCTCCAGCTTCAGATTCTTCTCACTTGCTATTCTCTCTTCCTGGAACATCTGATGCCTACTGGGTAGGCACATGACTCACTCTCTGACCTTCATCATGACTTTACCCAAAGAGTGCTTGTGTTACCAATCTACAATTTCTGTGAACCCCTCTGGTGCTCTCTAATGTAATTCCCTGGGTTATTTTCTCTCCATAGCTTTAGCATTATCTAAAATATATTACATTTTACTTTTTAACCTTTTTTATTTTCTCTGCCTCCTATCTCTAGAGTATAAATGGTACAAAGGCAGAAGTTTCCATCTATTTTATTTATTTCTGTATTCTTTTGATACATCATAGGAGCCTGCCCCATAAATATGGTCAAATGAATAGAATAAACTTAGGTCAGTGGCTGTATGGTATAATGCTTCAGAGTATGTGCTTGGGAGTCAGACTGCCTGAGCTACCCTATTGGTAATAATCCATGTAACCTTGCACGAACTGTATACCGTTGTTTTGTTTTCCCATATAATAGGAATTATAATTGTCCTTATGTCATTGTGTTGTTGGAGGCATTAAATGAATGGAAAGCAATTAGTGTGGTTGCTAACATGCCTACCATAACCACTGGGAAAGTGTTTATGAGAAGTAAACCACTTGGCCTTGACTGCCATTACTTACCAATGGTGGTGCCCTGGGAATGGCCAACATAGTGTAGCTGCTTCTGTCCAGTTTTCTTTACAATGAAGTCGATTGTGGCTGGAAGGTCATATTTAGCCATTTCATCAAAGCTGAAAGGAAAAAGACGAAATGAAAGTGAATACATTTCCTTGCTATTGTTTCTAAAATTCAAGCATTTATAGCTAATGATCCCTTTGGGATACAGAAAACTGGATTCTCTAAACATTGATGCTTATAGACCATCAGTGGATGTCAGGTGCCCTTTGGGGCAACTTCTTATAAACAACTGACATCATTTCTGAAGCGCAGCATTGCAGCCACAATTGAATCCAAACAAGATAGTATCTGTAGGTGGGAATTATTTCTATCCCTGAAATGAAATGTCAGATTTAATAATAATGTGTATGCTGTGTTCCATGTCATTTAATATAAATCCTATCTTTCTCTATTTTATTTTTCCCAAATCAGCCAACATGATATTTTGAAAATGAAAACTGTATTATGCCACTCCTCTTTTTAAAACTTCTCAGTGCACTCAGAATGAGGCCCAAGGCTCTCACTATCACCACTACTGCCCCATCTGCACCTCAGTCTTCACTCATGTCATTTTCCCTTTTCCCGCTACACCTGGGACACATAGGTTTCCTTTCAGCTCCTAGGACTCTTGGAACACTTTCATGCCTTAGCATCAGCAGCCAGGTTTTGTTCTGTTCTCTACCTCCATCAGTAATTTCCAGGAATAAGGCACAAGAAGACCAGTGAGAGAAGCCCATGATAATCTCTCCATGATATCTGAATTTCACTCTCCCCACCCCTCCTATTAATGATGATTCAGATTGCTGTTCTCCTACCCCCAAATGGGTTTTTACTTCTCTCTTGAATCCATATGGACATTCCTTTGGAATTTTCCAGGGGCTGTGAGTTTCCTTGCTTCAGCCATATTGTTCATTCCATTTGGAAAATCACTTTCAGGGAATCCCTAATGGAGACTCCTGAGATCACAGAAAGTTTGAAGGAAAAGCTATCCTAGGAATGAGGTACATGGAAGAATCCAAAAATGGATTAGAATGAAAATGACTTGTTTATCCTCCTACTTGGAGTGTAATTTGTTAAAATGGGACTGGATTAGAAGGGGCAAATGCCTATGCTTTTAAAGCCCAGTGTTTATTTTTAATTGTCCCTTTTGTTTACCTGAAAGCCCAGAATTCAACTGAATCTGGTGAATAGTACAAGTTTCTTCTAGCCCAGGTGTTTCCTCTGCTGTTGCCCAGCCACACATCATAACCAGCATCTGCCAGAATGAAGGCAAGGCTGTTGTTCGGCAGGTTGGAAATCCAGTTTGTGGCTGATGCAAGCAAACCATGCTGCAAAAACACAACAGGTCTCTGGCCTAAGGAAGAAAATGTTTATAAACTTTATAAATGTATTCCTTATTCTAGGATAAATGTGAGGCTAGAAACAGTCTTCCATATGACTAGCACTAAATACATTTGCCTGATTGAGTTGATTATTTTTGAATATCTTATCTTAATTGTGGTGATGATTTCTCAGGGAGTTGATTTCTCAGATGCCAAAACTTATGAAACTGCACACCTTAAATATGAGCAGCTTATTATATGCCAGTTACATCTCAATAAAACTATTGAAAAAATTATATTCTCAGCTAATTCAGCACAATGTTAAATTTGGTAAACTGTAAGTGGTAAAATTACGAGTAATCTTTTTTTTTCTTTTTGTACTTCATAACATTTCTACAATGAGTAAAAGGTAAATTTTTAATAGTACTAGTGAAAATTAGCCTGTATGTGTTTAGGAAATGAGCCTTGAATTGGTTCCCCATCTTCCCCTCTGCAACACACACCCTGGCTAACTCTTCCTGATCCTTACTTAGATCTTCATCCAGTTATTGTTTCTGAGAGTGAGCTTTCCTTGACTCCCTTAGCTGAGTTAGGTGATTTTATTAAAACCTTCAGTTTAATATCCTATGTACAGTTGTAGCTTGAGCTTATCACATATTATTATAATCACTCATTTACTTGTCTATTTCATTGGCTTGATGATGATCTCCTTGAAGATTGAAAATATAGCTTATTTTTGCATTTCCAGAATGAGCAAGACATTACATTTTTAGCAAGAAATAAAAGGAGGAAAAAGGAAAGAACAAAAGAAGGAAAAGTTGGAGGAAGAAAGGAGAGAGGGAAGGAGGAAGAAAGAAGGAAAGGAAAAAAGAGAGAAAGGAAGGAAGAAAAGAAGCTTATATATACCTGTATTCCCTGAATTTTTCTTCCCATAAGGAATTCTGTTGACTTCAAGAATATAACCATCTTCAGTCACAACTTCGTATTCTTCATTTGGGTATCCCCAATAAGTAATCATCTGACTCTGAGGAAGCAAACCCAAAAGTTTAAATTTTAGTTGATTTTTAGATATATCTAATAAATGAATATTACTGTTTATTTTTAATTGGTCATATAAAATCTTTAACTCATTATGATTTTAAATAATAGCATCTTTTAGTTTTATAGAGTTTTTCCCCAGAGTAACTTACAATGTTCATAGTCACTTCAGGGCTTTCAGGATGTAATTTTCCAAAGAAACCATGTGTAGTCCCCAGTACAGATATCAAACTTGCCATTGTTAAAAGCAGCCACATTTTGGACCTGCCTGAAAGAAAAGAATAACCCGTGCCATGGTTAACCCATTATACTTTCATAATGCTTATATTTTATGCCAATTTTACCTTTGTGCCAAGTAGAGGAATGCTTGGGTTTGATTATATTCCATTGGGCAATAAACTGAGACATGTGGATGTCAGCACAGGTAACTTAATGCTTAACATGTTTTAATGCTTAACATGTTTAAGCTTTTAATGCTTAACTTGTTTTCACTGTTTGATTCCTTTTGTTTAAGAACATTTTCCACTTGGTTTCAAGCCATACTGAATTAATCTTAATTGGCAAAAAAAAAAAAAGCCTCTAATTGGCATAACAATGTGTCCTTATTATGCTTTGTGTTTAAGACTTTTGCCTGCTTATTTTGAGAGCCCAGATTTGGGTGAGGAATGTGTGGGCCTTTGACTTCTCTATATCCAATCTCTATATAATGTGTGTTCAAAGTCATCATGGTGATTTTAAATGTTGTTTATAATAGTTATTCCATAAACATTTACTAATTTGAGGTTATTATGTGATTTTCCCACGTCTGCTTCCAGGGTAGCTGGGACTACAGGTGTTCATCTGGCTAATTTTTTTTCTTTTTTTTAGAGATAGGGTGTTTCTACATTACTCAGACTGGTCTCGAACTCCTGGCCTCAAGGTATCTTCCCTCCTGGGCTTCCCAAAGCACTGGGATTATAGACATAAGCCACCACACCTAGCCTTATAGACAATATTTGGTATTAGACCCACAACACCTGAACTTCCTTCTATGTTGTAGTCACCGATTATAAGTTTGAGAATCTTCAGATATTAAGCTGGTGAAAAAGCTTCAATACAGAAGTGATATTGTCCTCAAATAGTTGAAGGGAAGCCATGTAGAGGACAGTTTTAAATCACTTCATTTTTAGTGTGTCAGAAATAAATTATTCAATAAATATTTATTGAGAAACTGTATGTTAGGAGCAATACTTGGAGATCATATGTAGAAATATTTGACTTGAATACAGTGAAGAATTTGTAATATTTGGATCTTTGGATTCAAGTGGAATTCTTTGAAAAGTGGTGACTTCCCAGTTGCTGATAATATTTCAAGAAAACCGGTTTATAGTAATTCATGCAGAGCACATAGCATAGTTCCTGATTTACAGTAAAACCAGACCAGAACTCTCAAGGCCTAAATCTGACCCTCTGGTCTAATAGTTTGCCCACTGGTTTAGTATAGGATTAGATTTAAGGGTATCTCTTAAAAATCAGTTTTTGACAGAGCGCGGTAGCTCATGCCTGCAAACCTAGCACTTTGGGAGGCCGAGGCGGGCGGATCAGGAGGTCAGGAGATCGAGGCCATCCTGGCTAACATGGTGAAACCACGTCTCTACTAAAAATACAAAAAAATTAGCCGGGTGTGCGCGCCTGTAATCCCAGCTACTCGGGAGGCTGAGACGGAAGAGTCCTTGAACCGAGAAGGCGGAGGTTGCAGTGAGCGGAGATCGCACCATTGCACTCCAGCCCAGGAGACAGTGTGAGACTCCGTCTCAAAAAAAAAAAAAAAATCAGTTTTTAACTAAGCCTTGTTTTTACCATGATATTTTAGGAAGAGATAAACTAATATATAGAGACTAACCAGTAGTGTTGTGACATTCAAACCAGAGGCTTTCATCAAACATTTCAGGAACCCACATGACCTCCATTAAGTGATTTGCCATTGTAAAGTGAGGACGCTTAACCTACTGTTTGCATTGGAGAACATCTCAATGGGCTCAAAGATGTTCAAGGGCAGAATAAATTTCTCAAAATGCTTGTTGCCAAGTCCTAGGAAAATACCAGTAATTAACACATACAGAGGGCTCACTATGTGCTGTACTGTGTGTTCAACATGGTATACGTGAAATGAACTGTCTTTGCTAAGACAGTGTTCTCATCTATAAAACAGGGCCTGTAATAGTGTATTTCTCTATGTTAGGGTAATTCATTATGATAACAAAAGTAAAGTTCTTAACATGCTGGGCATCTCATAAATGTTAGTTAAATATAGTTATTATTACTATTATCTCATTTAATTCTCATAGCAACTCTATGAAGTAGGTAGCATTATATTATCCATTTTACAAATAAGCAAGGTAAGGCTAAAAGAGGACTCGCCCAACCAAATATATAGAAAGTAGTGGAGCCCATATTTGAAACTAGTCTATTTCCAAAGGCTATGTTCTTCCCCACTGTAATACTCCTTCAGTATGACCCTGGGCCAGCTTTTATAGGGACATCCCCAGGGAGATTTATATAATTTGGTCTAGACTTCTGTTTTGAAAGGTTTATAATTTAAATAAATGTTTTAGTAGCCTATAAGGTTTAACAATCGTATTAATAATGATCAATTCAACAGCAGTTGATTTGGATGATATTAAATATTAAACATAGCATATTAATACAGCCAACTATATGTCACTAGATTACTGATCTATTCCTTCTCAAAAAGAAGAATCACAGAGACTAGACTTTCACATTAGGAACTTAATAAACAAATTTGTAATTCAATAATTAAGAAATTATGAGACTTTCACATTAGGCACTAATTGCAATAATAAACAAATTTGTCATTCCATAATTAAGAATCTCATGTCCATACAAAAAAAAGAAGAAAATAAATCAAATCCTAGAGGAATAAGCCATAATTTAAACAGATACATTTATGCAGGTGAATATGCAACAAATATCTAAGCCTTTAAAAATGCATCACTTGGGATAAAGAAAAAATCTAATAATTCAAATAACAATTTTGTTCAGCAGAAGTTCTACTTACAGTTTCCTCAGAAATAGTTAGGATTCTGTTTCTCTGGCTGGTTAGTATTTTGGTCAATGTTGTATTGACTTCTTATATACAAAACCTTCAACAATGGTCAGATTCCTCATCCACTGATTACATTACCAAAAAGACTTACTATCTGGGCATCATCTAATGTTAACAGGACAAAACTAAAAATTAAATATTGCATTCATTTTCACATAATACTGAGTGCTCACCTTTAACTTTTAACAAAGACAAATATTGGCCAAAGTAGTTCTGAGGATTAAAATGATTTAGGAACCATTAAAAATAATCCTTGATAGCCTAAACATATAAACGTTTTTGAGCCAAAGGTATAATGCAAATGATTATATAGTTTGGCTCAGATAGAGAGGCATAAAATGACAAAAGGCCACCTGTTATTCTTTAAAAATGCAGCGCATAAGCTATTTTGACTAGATGGTTAGATAAGTGAATGTGTTCAGCAAAGATTAATATTTTATTATGGTCTTTGACCAGGGTCTCAAATCCTACAGATAATGGTCTAGCTATCATACAAAACCCAGCCCTTGACCTTTAAGAACATACTTTTGGTGTCTTTTTCCTTCTAAGAAATCTAGGCTTAATACCTGGACGATGAAACAATCTGTACAACAAATCTCCAGGACACAGGTTTACCTATGTAACAAACCTGCACTTGTACCCCTAAACTTAAAATAAAAATTAAAAAAAAGGAAACAAAAAAATCTATGGGTTATAGTTTGAACAATATGAATGTGTTTATTAAAAGTATATATTAAATTATGTTTTAAAATACAGTTGATCCTTTACAACCATCATGAGCATCTGTTGCTCGTGGGATACATGTGCGGAATGTGCAGGTTTGCTGCATAGTATACATGCGCCATGGTGGTTTGCTGCACCCATCCACCCATCATCTACATTAGGTATTTCTCCTAGTGCTATCCCTCCCGTTGTCCCCTAGCCCCTGGCAGGCCCTGGTGTGTGACGTTCCCTTCCCTGTGTCCATTTGTTCTCATTGTTCAACTCCCACTTATGAATGAGAACATGCGGTGTTTGGTTTTCTCTTCCTGTGTTAGTTTGCTGAGAATGATGGTTTCCAGCTTTATCCATGTCCCTGTGAAGGACATGAACTCATCCTTTTTTATGGCTGCATAGTATTCCATGGTGTATATGTGCCACATTTTCTTTATCCAGTCTATTATTGATGGGCATTTGGGTTGGTTCCAAGTCTTTGCTATTGTGAATAGTGCTGCAATAAACATATGTGTGCATGTGTTCCTTACAGTGGAATGATTTATAATCCTTGGGGTATATACCCAGTAATGGGATTGCTGGGTCAAATGGTATTTCTGGTTCTAGATCCTTGAGGAATTGCCACACTGTCTTCCACAATGGTTGAACTAATTTACACTCCCACCAACAGTGAAAAAGCATTCCTATTTCTCCACATCCTCTCCAGCATCTGTTATTTCCTGACTTTTTAATGATCGCCATTCTAACTGGAGTGAGATGGTATCTCATTGTGGTTTTGATTTGCATTTCTCTAATGACCAGTGATGATGAGCTTTTTTTTCATATGTTTGTTGGTGGCATAACTGTCTTCTTTTGAGAAATGTCTGTTCATATCCTTCAACCACTTTTTGATGGGGTTGTTTTTTTCTTGTAAATTTGTTTAAGTTCCTTGTAGATTCTGGATATTAGCCCTTCGTCAAATGGATAGATTGTAAAAATTTTCTCCCATTCTTTAGGTTGCCTGTTCACTCTGATGATAGCTTCGTTTGCTGCATAGAAGCTCTTTAGTTTAATTAGATCCCATTTGTCAATTTTGGCTTTTGCTGCCGTTGCTTTTGATGTTTTAAACATGAAGTCTTTGCCCATGCCTATGTCCTGAATGGTATTGCCTAGGTTTTCTTCTAGGGTTTTTATGGTTTTAGGTCTTATTTTAAGTCTTTAATCCATCTTGAGTTAATTTTTGTATAAGGTATAAGGAAGGGGTCTGGTTTCAGTTTTCTGCCTATGGCTAGCCAGTTTTCCCAACACCATTAATTAAATAGAGAATCCTTTCCCCATTGCTTGTGTCAGGTTCGTCAAAGATCAAATTGTCCTTTTTTTGCTTGGTACGTTTTACTCATGATTCAAGATTTAAGTTTCACTTCAAATGTCATCTCCATGATGAGGACTTCTCTGAATTGTCCAACAGAGTTAGTTCATTCTTCCCCTGGTTGTCCTAGGTCTTCATGCATACCACACTTCTCACAGTTTTTGTGCTTTAAATATAAGCTGTCTGTTTCCTATCTAGACTGTGTATAACGAATGAAAGGGTGGATAGAATATATATATATTATACATATTATATATATTTATATATTATATGTTATATATAATAAATTAGCACATGAGTAGAGACCAACGAAGTTAATAAAATAGCACATACTTTAGAAAATTTAAAGAACTCGGGACATAAATATAAGACAGTATTATCAATAGTGTTTCATGTTGGCCTCACTGAAGAAACATAGCAAGATCCACAAGAGTGCCCCAGCCTGTTCATAAGCAGATGCTGCCCTTTATATACTGTGAAAATTTATTTACCTTTTTTTTTCTGACAGGGAGAAGAATAGCATAAGCACAAAAGCATGAGCTCTGGGGTTAAACTGATTAAGCTCAAATTTTTGCACTACCACTTCCTTCCTGTATGAATTTATGTCAACTTCAGTCTCTCACTTCCTTCTTTTATATGATTGGGATAACATTGCCTACCTCTCAGATTGTTGTTGTTAAAAATTAAATGAGATAATTAATTAAGTGAGATAATTCTTAATATACTTAGCAAAAGGCATAGTATAGATGCTCAGTAAATGGTACTTTTTATTTTTATTATGAATAAATTTACTAATTTCTCAAGACCTCATTCATTCATTGAGAACAAATATTTATCAAGTGCCTATTGCGTGTTCAACACTGTTCCAGAAGGTAGAAATACTTATTAAAAAGGCAAAAGAGATTCCTGTCCTGTAGGAGCTTATATATTACAGTACAGAGAGACAAACAATGAAGAAAGGGACAAAAATCTTAAACAGACCTTGAAAAGCACTGTGAAGAAACAGAGTTATATGAAAGAGAATAAGCAGAGGTGGATCACTTAGGATGAAGTAGCCATGGAAGACTTCTCTAAGGAAGCAACTGGGACCTAAATGACAGGAAGGAACCAGCCTTGTGAAGAGCCAGTGAAATGCATTCCAGGCCAAGTTCAAAGAGCATGAAGTGGGAAATGACTTGTCATCTTCAGTGAACAGAAAAGAGGCCAGGATATGGCTGAGGCACAGGGAGTGAGGGTGAGAATGGTATAAGGTAATGTTGGAAAATAAGCCAGGTGCAGATCATAAGGCTCATGATAAGGAGCTTTGAATTCATTTTAAGAGGAATAGAATGCACTGAAGGGTTTGAAGCAGGGTAGTGATATGCTGTATGTTTTTTTAAAAATCAACCTGGAGACTGTATAAAGATGAAGAAAGAAAGGAAAGAATGGAAACAGGAATAGCAGTTAGGAGCTTTTGCAGTGTTTCAGCTGAAAGATGATACAGCTTTGATCAGAATGGTAGCAGAAAAGGTAATAAGAGCTGATTCACGGTGTCTTCTGGGTGTTAGTCTGATAGAATGTACTAACGTTGGATTCAGGAGAGGTCAGGGTGGGAGAAAAAAAGGAGAAATAAGAATGATTCATAGGTTTCTGCTTTAACCAACTGGGTGGATGGTAGATTGGATGGTTAATTACACAGGGAAGCCTCAGGAAGGAGCAGATGGGAGTGGGAGGTAGAAAGTCAGGAAATCCATTTTGGATATTTTGACTCATAGATGAAAATATGAAATAGATATTTTTCATAATACTATTGAGTTTAAGGAACCATTTGTATTGGAAACAAATGTGACTGTAATTAGTACACAAATGGTATCTAAGCCTTGCAATGGGATAAAATCACTTAGGGAAGTAGCTCTCAATTTTGACTACGTACTAGATTCCCCTGGGGAACTTTTAAATACAGATGCCAAATCCCAGCCCTGATCAATTGAATAAGAAGCCCTAGGGTGTTAGTTGGACATGAATATTAAAAAAGAAGCCGTTAGATTAATTCTGACCCATTCTTGAGTGCTGAGAACCACTGACCCAGGGAGAGATTTTAGAAAGAGAAGAGAAAGTGGCCCTAGATTGAGCTCTGAGACACTACAATGCTTAGAGAACTAAGATTCCCACTAAAGAGAACTGACAAAGAGCAGCCCAAAAGACTGAAAATAGACAAACTTGGTACTCTCAAGAGAGGAAAGGGTTTAAAATAGTGTGGCTAACTGGTTTCAGTGTTACTAAGAGGTCAAGTATGCTGAGGACAGATGTAGTGTTTTAAAATTTATTTTTCATTGAAGCATAATATATACATAATAAAGTGTACTGTATACATCTTAAGTGCACATTTTGATTACTTTGTGTACCTGTAGACACTGGAGTAACTGCCACTCAGATCCAGATATGAAACTTTCCAACACCCTAAAAGGATCTTTTGTTTCTCTTCCAGATTCATATCTCCCTCACCTCCAGGAAGAAAGCAATTTTCTGATTATATAGTCATGGATTAGTTTTGCCCGTATTAAACTCCTTATAAAAAGAATTACACAATATGTACTCTTGTGTCTGGCTACTTTTGCTCAGCTTTATTTCTCTGAGCTTCATCCATGTTATTCCATATATCAACAGTTCATTCTTTTTTGTAGCTCCATAATTTTCAATTGCATAAACTTAGTTAATACAATTCATCTAGTCTTCCATTTATAGATATTTGGGTTGCTTCCAGCTTATTGGCACTTACCGGTAAAGCTGTTATAACCATTCTATACATGGTTTCTGATGGACATACGTTTACTTTTCTACTGGGTATTTTTCTAGGAATGGAATTGCTGGTTCCTTAGGATAGGTCTACATCTGACTTTAGAAGATCTTGCCACACAGTTTTCCAGAGTGGTTATGCAAACTTACACCCCCTCCAGCAATAAATGGGAGTTCCAATATTCCATATACTCACCAACACTTAATATTATCATTCTTTTAATTTGTAGCAATTCTGGTGGATGTGAAGTGGTATTTCATTGTAGTTTTACTTTGCCTTTCTTGATAAATAATGGGAGACTTCTTTTTTTTTTTTTTTGAGACAGAGTTTTGCTCTTGTCACCCAGGCTGGAGTGCAATGGTGCGATCTTGGCTCACTGCAACCTCCGCCTCCTGGGTTCCAGTGATTCTCCTGCCTCGGCCTCCCAAGTAGTTGGGATTACAGGCGCCCGCCACTACACCCAGCTATTTTTTTGTATTTTTAGTAGACACAAGGTTTCACCATGTTGGTCAGGCTGGTCTTGAACTCCTGACCAGTGAGAAACAATGAGAAACATTTAACATACTTACTGAGCATTTAGTTATCCTCTTAGCAAAGTCCCTGTTCAAAACTTTTGGCCAATTGTGTTGACTTATTTTTCTTTTTCTTTCTTTATTTTTTATTCTTCTTTTTTTTTTTTTTTTTTTTTTTTTCAGACAGAGTCTCACTCACTCTGTTGTCCAGGCTGAAGTGCAGTGGCACAACCTTAGCTCACTTCAACCTCTGCCTCTTTGGGTTCAAGCGATTCTCCTGCTTCAGCCTCCTAAGTAGCTGCGATTACAGGCATGCACCACCACGCCTGGCTAATTTTTGTATTCTTAGTAGCAATGGGGTTTCACCATGTTGGCCAAGCTGGTCTCAAATTCCCAGCCTCAAATGATCCACCCGCCTCGGCCTCCCAAATGCTGGAATTACAGACATGAGCCACCACAACCGACCAACTTGTTTTTCTTTTAATTGTTGATTTGCAGAAATTCTGTATATAATTTGGATATCGATCATTTGTTAGATGCATATCTTGTGAATGTTTTCTTCTAGTTTCTCAGTGTCTTGCTTTTACAGTCTTTTAATGATATATTTTGATGGAAAGAACATTAATTTTAATAAAATCCAATTCCTCAGTTCTTTTATGGTACTTTTAATGCCATATGTAAAAATCTTTGTCTACATCAAGGTCATGAAGTTATGTTTTTCTTTATAAACTTTATTGTTTTACCTTTTGTATTTAGGCCTCCCTAGCAATGCATATACATTCATGCACACAAAATGTTGCCTATGATTTCTGAGGGCTTGTGCAGATTCCATGAAGTCCATGCATGTTGAGAATATCTGTTCTAGCTGAGCTACCATCTCTTAGGAATCAACCCATTTATAATGTAGATTATGTTTCCCTTTCTAGAGTCTCACTCTGTGACTCAGGCTGGAGTGCAAAAGTGCAATCATGGCTCATTGCAGACTCAATCTTGTGGGCTCAAGTGATCCTCCCACTTCAGTCTCCTGAGTAGCTGGGATGACAGCTGTGTGCCCCCTGGCTAATTTTTGTATTTTTTAGAGATGGGATTTCACCGTATTGTCCAGGCTGGTCTTAAACTCCTGGACTCAAGAAATCCTCCTGCCTCAGCTCTCAAAGTGCTGGGATTACAGGCATGAGCCAGCCTGCCTGGCCTTGAATCATTTTTATAAGCTCACCTCCTTTGTCTTCACATTCAATCAGTCCCCAAGTCTACTGCTGATCTTTGATGCTTTTATTTTTTCAATTATTTTCATTCCTCATTCCCTTTTTTTTTTTGTTCTAGGCTTTTATTACACTTCAGCTATGATTTTTGCTGTCACTCTTCACTGGCATTCTAGAAACTAATTTTCCATTATTCAGTGCATTAGCAAACTGTTTCTCAATTTACAGTTCAAGTCCAATTGTATCACCTTTGGCTTGAAAATTAGAAATGTCTATCACTGTCCTGTGAATAGAGTTTAAATAGCAAAGAATGTACTTCATTCAACAAATAGGCATTTTTAGAGAATTCCCTCCATTCCAGGAAATAAGAGTATTCCTAAAATTCCCAACGCCAGTTGATCCCTCTGTTTCCTATGACCTCCCATTGCACCTTGGTAACTATAAAACTCATCTTGGTCCTTAAATCTCTATAGTTTTATATTGCTTCTTAATGACTTCAGAGCATGCCCTATTAGTTCAAGAAAATGAACTTCATTAGAATACATGTATATATCACTACAGAGCACATTAGTATTTTAGATATTAAATTAGATTATTCCCATCATCATTTCACAAATACATGAGACAACTCTAGGTGCTTAGCAAATGAGTTTATTTGATTGTCTTCATTAATTTCCAAAGTCTTTTTTTTTAAAACTCATTTGTGGGCAACTGATTACATTGTCATCACAACTCTTCTTAGAAACCTAGGGTGGCCTTTGTCACTCTGAATAGTTGACAGTGACATTATTAAGAGCAGACATTTGTAACCCAAAGTTCATGTAAATTTGTGTGAATTTCTAAGGTGAATAGTTTCATGGCTTCCATTAGACTCTTAAATTTATCCTTCACCAATAAAAAGGTTAAGAATTATAAATACTGTAACAATCTTTCAAATAACAATTACAACATGTTCAATAAGTGCATGAGTGAGATCGAGTAACAATGTAAAACTGAAAGAAGAATATTCGTGATGATAGAAGGATTTTCTGTAGGTAAAAAATATCATGCGAAAGGTTATTTTATATGCCTTATGAAGTCAATGTCAGCATTAAAGGACAGGTCATAAATGTGATAATGATTATTTCTGTAACTATTTTAGAGTATTAAAATATTACAGTGAAACAAGGAATATTTTGAAAACATATAAAAGGCATATATATATATATATAAAATAACATCAAGAGAAAAATCCCATTATCAACAAAGTCTGATATTTTTCTTTAAAAATAGTGATGGCAATACAATAATAGAAAAAAATCCTGAGCCTTGCATCTAGTAAGACCTTCTTTATTGTTTCTATGATTTAAGAGTAAATATCCTGAAGTGCACCATGATTTTAGAATAAATCCAATTGATTATAGGAAGGCAGAGACAGAAGGTGAATGAAGTTAGAGATTTGATAGAATAAGTTGCTGACATCTTTAGGGTCAGACAGTAAGATTTTTTTCCCATTCACAGTACAGCTGGGATTTCTTTGTTGGTTACATGGGATTCTAGAGGAGTAGGCTAAATGAATACAAAGAAAGAAAAGAGATTTCACAATTAATCCCACTTAAAAGTACTATTAGGTCTTTGTAAAACCACATTTTACTAGAAGAGAATGTGTATTTTAATTATTTATGTTACTATTGGTGACAGTGAGCTGGCCTTAACATGTATAGCTTCTAGAAGAAAGACCACTTGCATATTAGCAAAATGGAAAAGGTCCATATCAGAGTAGCTCAACTACACCTGGCAAGTTATTTGGTGCCCTTCTATGAACAGACTGAGATTAGAGGTTGGACAATATTTTTATTCCTAATCTTTTAAGGCAACAGTAAAATCGACTGTTAAAAATCAAACCGGATTTGCTTTGTTGACTTTTCTGAAGGGATTATGATAGGTGTGTTTTAGAATTTCTAGACAAAGACCAGTCTGGGTGGCTGGCTAGTCTCCTACTCTGGCAAATTTATCCTAAGTTGATCCCTTGGGTCTAGTGATAAGGGTGTTGACCACACCCTTAGAGTGAACAAGGTTTAGCCCTAATCCTGCCTAGGTCTGCCTCCCACCCTACCCCCAACATTACTTGGGTAAGAAAAGTTTTCAAGGAGTCCCTGACACAAAGGAGGCAAGCAGAGAGCCAAGAAAGAAAGCTGAGGAGGCTTTGGCCAAGGGAGAGAATTGTAAAAAACTACTTTGGGGAGAGAAAACCCTGGATGCTCTGACTATGAATTTATAGACAGAATCTGCTGCCCTAGGCAATACCCAAGTAATATGACAGAAGCATGAAGACAAAATTGTCATTGGCTGTGTCATATGATGACTAGAGTAGGTTAAACAGATTCAAGAATATTAAGGTTTCATTAGTTTTAGACAACATTTTGTACATTATATGTGCTTTCACTTGCATTGTTATATGCAATATTCAAAGCCTATCTGTGAGGTAGCCATTAAATGTCATTGGTTTACAAGTGTGAACACCAGCTCAGGTTGGCCCACTGGACTCATGGCATGCAGCTGGAGACTGGAGGAGCTAGGAACAGGGTTTCTGCTCATGGACTTAGTTCATCTTCTGGTTTACACTGGGATTCTCTGGAGCATCCATTGAAAGTCACTGTATTAGTTTACTAGGGCTGCGATAACAAAATGCTACAGACTGGGTGGCCTAAACAACATAAATTTATTTTCTCACAATTTTGGAGGCTGGATGTTCAACATCAAGGTGTTCCAGGGTTAGTGTCTTCTGAGGACCCTCTGTCCTCGACTTGTAGATGACAATTTTCTCCCTCTGTCTTTACATCATCTTCCCTCTGTACCTGCTGCATCCAGATTTCCTCTCCTTATAAGCACACCAGTGATATGGTGTTAGAGCTCATCCAAAAGACCTCATTTAACCTAATTACCTCTTTAAAGACTCTATCCAAAAATAGTCACGTTCTAATGTATGGAAGGTTAGGACTTCAACATATAAATTTTGGGATGATACGGTTCAGACCATAAGAGTCACCAATAACAAAACTATGTCCTTATTCACTTAATATTTATAAATCATGTGTGATAAAATGAAATTTGCAGTACCTGAAACACTTTTTATAATATAAATTTGAATATTAAAAATCAAAAATGAATCTTTTTTAGCTTCAATGAGAACAATTTAGTCATGCCAAACTTTACAGTTTTTCCTTTGGTTTGTTTTCCTGGTTGTGAGCAGAAATAAATGACAGTGGGGCTCAGGGCTTTTGTTTCATTAAGGTCAACAATTAAGAAATTTTTCACAACATTAGCTCAGCAAACTAAACATTAGGTAATTCCATAATGCTGTAAACCTAGTAATGTAAAAAGTTCGCTTGTCAGCCCATGACTCCTGAGAAATTTTCCAAGGCAAAGCAAATGAGAGACCCATCCCAAATAAGAGACCCCAAGCAAGCATATAACTTGCTTCTTCTTATGACCTAATGTAACATCCGTGAAGCTTCCTTAGTATCAGAAATGCTGGCTCAGACTTCCAGACTGCAGAAGCTATGTGAAATCTGTGGCTTTGAGGGGAGTTGCATTTAGAGCCTGTGGATCTTAAATTAGTTGGTTAACAACTTGATCACACACCAGGGCCTGTTGTGGGGTGGGGGGACGGGGGAGGGAAAGCATTAGGAGATATACCTAATGTAAATGACGAGTTAATGGGTGCAGCACACCAACATGGCACATGTATACATATGTAACAAACCTGCACGTTGTGCACATGTACCCTAGAACTTAAAGTATAGAAAAAAAAAACTTGATTGGAATGTCTATGCTTTAGAGGAATCTTCACATATCCAGATAAATATTTAGGGAAGCCAAGGATGGCTATATGCCCTGGGGTAATTTGAAGTTTAATTGGCAAAATTCTTAATATATGACACATTTTCCATCTGAAACATTCTATTAGAAACAATACTAAATAAACAATTTCAGAGCACATATTTAATGAGATGTTTACTAATTCCTTTGTTACTTGACATCAAATTAACCAAAACAGAAAATTCAGAAATTATTGACCACAATAGAAAGAATCTCTACTTTCTCTTTTATATTTACTGAAAAGAATAAAGTTCCACTGAAACTTAGGCATCCTCTGGGAACATTATAAAATTTCACAATTTAAAGTATAATAAAATAAATAAATAAAATTCCACAATTACCTCTTGCATTGACCAATGTACTTAAGAATATGGAAGGCCAGTCATATCAAACAGATTTATAAAATTAATCATACTGTAGCCATGGCATACTATGTAAACAAATACCAATAAAACAAGTAAAATGTACCTTCTTTTAGTAATAAAGACATCTTATTAAAATATATTTCATTTAAGAAAATAAAATTAGTAATCAGGTAAAGTCAAATTGATTATTTAATAAAATAATATCATCTATTAGTTAAATTTTACTACTATATTATGACCTGGTTTGGTATCTTGGGAAAAACAATATTTCTACCAAGACATTACACTTGCAAGGTTTTCAATAGTTAATTCTAGGTTTACTTGATTTGGTTAAAAGTTAAAAACAACATTGTTTAATTTATAAGTATGTCTACCTTTTAGATGTAAGTATGAATAAACCAGAGTTTAGTTTAACTAAGGCTCTTCCAGTATTTGAGTCTTTTGAGGCAGCTATACCCACAAGCCATTTTTATCGACCTAGTCGACTTACATGTACTCTACGACTACACAGAGTTTTGAAGAAAAAAAGCTCTTGTATTCATAGCTACACAACTTCAAAATTTGAGCACTTTTTAACATTTTTTCTTTAAGCCAAACCACATTCTCTTTAAGGAATGAGATTATTTTGATTTCTCTCAGTAGTATATAAAGCCACTTGCAAAGCTAAGGAAAGATGTCTCCTCATAGGCTATAAAACAGCTATGATCCAATTAAGACTTTTTGGGGCTTTTATCAGTATTGAAAAGCAGGACAAGGCACCTTCCTTTAATTATCTCCTATTCCCCATTTTCACTGTTCCATCCCTTTTAAGGGATACTACACGAGTTAAAAATCTCCACTTGGTGATAAACATACTTTTGAAAACATCAATCTCATTAGTCATCCTTATTTACTCTTCAACCATAGTTGATTTTATTGGATACATCCTGCATAAAATCAGCTTGAAAATTTTAAGGTTTCATTGGAAGAGAGCTAAAATGAAGAAAGAATGAAGCAAACAGTAAAAGAGGAGGTGTTTCCCAGCCCAGATCGATCTGCCTCTCTAATCGTCTCCAATATTTTCCATTCTCTATCTTTTCCCCTCCCCAATTTATTTTTTCTGTAACTTTTACTTAGTAAACTATTTTTGATATAGCTTAAATACTGTGATTAAAATAAAGAAGCAGTTAAAAGTGTGATCTAAAGTAACCAGCAGGAATGTTTAATGGTTTTTCCCATTATGTGTGATAGAATGTGTGTTTCTGCCAGGCGCAGTGGCTCACGCATATAATTCCAGCACTTTGGGAGGCCGAGGTGGGCAGATCACTTGAGGTCAGGAGTTCGAGGCCAGCCTGGCCAACATGGTGAAACCCCATCTCTACTAAAGATACAAAAATTAGCTGGGCATGGTAGTGTGTGCCTGTAATCCCACCTACTTGGGAGGCTGAGGCAGGAGAATTGCTTGAACCCAGGAGGTGGAGGTTGCAGTGAGCCAAGATCATGCCACTGCACTCCAGCCTGGGTGATGGAGCGAGACTCTGTCTCAAAAAAAAAATGTATATTTTACATCAGGAAATAAATTTTTTACTCTTATTCAAAACAGGAAGTTACTGCCAAAGGGAAAGAATTAGGGTTTCCCATTATTAAGGAGAAGGGCAACAGGGAGTTAGAGAAAAATAGAAAGTAAGATTCAAGATTTTAAACCTAGACGCAATCTCTGGGTTAACAGATTAATGGTGCCAAGCATTTCTCAGAGTGCACTGGAGAAAATTAAATACAAATAATCTATATTTGAATAAATTTTGGAAATTACATTAGCAGAAACTGAGGAAATCTTCCAAGAGCACTAACAGCTACAAAATATAAATGATCATCCCAGCATAAAGTAGCAAGGGACAAGAATGGGATGACATCTAATAAAGCTTAGAAAGAAATTCTGATTGAACACAAACAGAAAATACTATTGTGATCCCTGAGGTAAAGGACTAACTTAGGCAGAACTGAATATTGATATTAGAACTACAAAATACAATTGTATATAAATGTGCTTAACGTGTAGGGAGCTTTACAGAATTCTTATTTCAGAGTTTGTGGTTTTTTTAGATTCATATTTTCATGTAAAAAATCCCCCAAATCCAGCCACGTAATTTTGCTTCCTGCTTTCCATCTGCATTTTTGTACTCTGGCTCCAGAAAGCCAAACAGCCTCGGATGTCAGGGATGAGTAAGAAATAGTGAAGGAGTCCAAGAAAAAGTCATGATTAATCCAAAAACTGTTTTACATAAATTAGAACATAATGTGTGGAATTAGTCAAAGCTCAGATTATATTCTGTTTTTCTCTTGAAAAATGAAGGCTATCTCATTTGGACTTTTTATCCTAAATCACTTATCTTGAAAGTATTTCCCAACAAGGGACTCAAGGTTCATGAGGTCCTTCATTACCTACTAGTTGGTTTCTTGGTCTCTTGAATTTCCAATGTGTAACCTATCTTTAGTTGTGAGTCATGAAGCTATTTGGCAAATGCTGCAGTCAATGCAAACTTTTCTAATGCAATGAGATTTTTAAAAAAGTTTAGTGTAAGATAAAATGGCAGTTAACTTGTGGTTTGAAGATATGCTCCAAGAAAATATGTTTATCAGAAAGTCAATTGAGGATTCACTTTTCTAATTCAGTAATTCTCACTTTTTGTTTTCAAGACCCTTTACACTCTTAAAATTATTAGGACTTTCAAAAGCTTTTTTAAAAAATGTGGGTTATATGTATATAAAATTAGTGAGACAAGTGCTTTATAGTTTTGCAAATCTCTTTCACGTCTGGCTCCACAAAGCAGTTGGATTTTTATATTTGTGTCTGCATTCAATCTACTGCAATAACAGCAATAAAAGACAAATAATGCATTCATATGATTATGAAAGTACTTTAAGTTATACTTTATTAAAATATTCATAATCAATTAAAGAATTCATTATGTATATCATAGAATTAGTCCAACTTGTCCTATCACATCTACGTCACTTCATTTATACATTAATGTTTGTTGGGAATCCTAGATTTGATTCATATACAGCTACCCGGAGCAAAATATAAAAACTGATCATTTCTGGTGCTGTTTTATATGGCATTAGTTTGACATCACCCATAATCCTTTCTATATTCTCCTCTGTTTAGAAGGGGAGCAGGTTTGAATTCTCTTTCCTATAATGTGTTTCTGCTTTTGTCTTAATGAAAGGGTTTTCATTCATTGGGGCAGTTGTGAGCAGGTGCACAGGCTGATAACAGAAACTTATGGTGGCTTCTGGGTGAACTCCTGGGAATCACCCACACAGTGCTGCAGGCAGCTGAAATCTGCCATCATGGCTCCCCTTTTATTCCTGAGCTTCACTTGCAGCAACTCCCAGGAAAGTTCCTGTAAATCACTCATTTCTAGCCGTGACTTTTTTTTGATCTTCATTGCTTGAGAAGTTCCATCAGTTGTGTAAGCATCTAATTCCACATATAAGAACACTTTCTGCTTGGAATACTTAGAGTGGCTTCTTTATTCTGACCAGACTTTGGTATATACAGCTCAATTATTCTGGGAAAATCATTCGCGTAGTATAAAATTGGTATTTTTTAAATTTTCTTCATATTGAAAATATGTGATTAAGACAATAATATATATAATAGTTATTATGTAACTATTTTCTTTTTAGAATATGTTTATGTTATAAAGAGATAAAATAGTAATTTAAGAAAAAGTTATGGCTATTTGGAAATAAAGAATCACAGGTGCTAAGCCATTAAAAAGATAGGAGCTCTGTAACAAAAAACTTTGCTAAAGGTGTTTCATAGTTAATAGAAGGGTGGAGACTAGAAATCCAAGTAAGCCCCATAGCAACACTCTCTCCACAATTCCCAGATGCAGAAAGCCCTCTTCTTTAAAGAGAAAATAAATAATTAAATAACTTCATGTGTGTGTAATATATTTTATATACATAATACACGTATGTATATATAATATATATTTACCGTATATGTATTACATGTACGTATAATACATATCTACTATTTATATATTTAATATATGTACATATTATACATATTTCCTACATATATGTATTATATATATATTCAGGTCCAACGCTGTAACATCCTGTCATCATCCTGTTGGTTTTCTCACTCTTCTCATCCTTTCTTTGTCCAGCCCATTTAATTTGTACAGATGTGACTTCCAATATCTCTAACCCAATCTTTGTCCTAAACTTCAATACCATATATCCAACTGTCATTTTGGGATCTAATCTTGGTTCTGTTATTTACTATTTGTAGGATCCATGGCAAGTTATTTAATCACTATAAATTCACTTCTTCACTCTAAAATAAGATTGTTAATACCTACTGCAAAGTATTAAGAATTCAGTGAGACAGTGTATGTAAAGCACCTGGCATACAATAAGCATACAATTAATGGTAACTATTATGACCACTATTAAGATTTCCCTCCCTCCCCCCTCCCTCCCTACCACCCTCCCTTCTTTCTTTCTTCCTTTCCTTCCTTTTCTTCCTTTTCTTCCCTCCCTTTCTTTCTTTTCCTTTCTTCAGGATCTCACTCTGTCACTCAGACTGGAATGCAGTGTTGTAATCAGTGCTCACTGAAGCCTCAACCTCCCTGGGCTCAGATCAACCTCCCACCTCAGTCCTAGCTATTAAGTTTTTCTTACTGCATGAAGATATGTAACATTAACCTTCTTCCTACTGGATTATTGTTATCATTATTATTATTATTTTGAGATGAAGTCTCACTCTGTCACCCAGTCTGGAGTGTAGTGGCATGATCTTGGCTCACTGCAGCCTCCACTTCCCAGGTTCAAATGATTCTCGCACCTCGGCCTCCCAAGTAGCTGGAATTACAGCACCTGCCACCACGCCTGGCTAGTTTTTCTATTTTTTAGTAGAGACGAGGTTTCACCACATTGGCCAGGCTGGACTCCAACTCTGGGCCTCAAGTGATCTGCCCCCCTTTGCCTCCCAAAGTGCTGGGATTACAGGTGTGAGCCACCACACCTGGCTCCTGCTAGATTAAACAACTTTCAGATTGATGCTTTGATCGAGTGATCACTTTATTCTTCTAAAATTTATGTCAGTACTATTTTTGTTTAAATAAATATATTCCTAATTTACATCCTATACAGCATACTCTATGCTCCAATTTCTCTCATTTTGACTTCAGCATTACATATTTTAATCACTGATTTCTCCCTGGGATTTATATAGGTGATTAGAGTTGGGGAGAGCTGGTAGGTGGTGATTAACTATGTGGATCTAGTATTTTCTTTTCATTTCTGATACCCATAAAGGATACCACAAAACTTCAGCTTTAGAGTAATTTTGAATTTTGTTAAAATTAATTTTATTGAGGTCTAACTTATATACAAGAAAATTCACACCATTTAAGTAAACACTTAAATGAGTTTGATGACCTCCTTATCCATGTAACCACCAGCCGGTAAAGTTCTAGAACATTGCTATCTACCCAGTTCCCTCAAGCTCCTCCTTTGTAGTCAATCATTCTCTATCCCCTTCCCCAAGGAAACAGTAACCTGATTTCTATTGATATAGATTGTTTTCCTATAATCAATGTAAATCATACAGTATGTACTCTTTTTCATTCAGCATTGCAGCTGTGAGATTCATCTATGTTGTTGCATGTGCCAATAGTTTGTTTTTTGATACTGCTGAGTAGTATTTACTGTCAGAATATACCACAATTTATCTATTTACCTCTGATACTTTGCTTACAGTTTTTTTGCTATTAGAGTTAAGGCTGCTATAAACATTTGTGTACAAGTCTTTGGAATGATATACCCTTTCATTTTTTTGAGTAAATATGTAGGAGTGAAATTTCTGGGTCATATAGTAAGTGTATGTTTAACTTTTGAAGAAACTGTTAAACTGTTTTTCTAAAGGAATCACACAATTTTACATTTTTAGTCACTTGCATTCTTAAAAGTTGTGTATGTCTGAGATGAAAACATATTTTAACTTCTTCAGAATCCCCTCTTTCTTCTTCTTGTTTCCCTCAGTACCTGACAACTCAATGGCAATGTCTAAAGAAATGCAGAAAGTTTGGAAATAGCAAGTTTTTAGACTTGGGAATGGTGGTGTGAAAGGAGTGAAGGAGATTCTTTAACCTCAATCTTAATTCAACTTTATATGACTAATCAGAATTTTCCAGCAGCCCCAGTTCTAATGATCTTTTTCCTCTTGGACATCTCAACAGGAAGTTTCATAGCAAGTGTGAGACCTTAACACTTCAAGTTTATGAATAGGAGAGGGTACATGGTACTGAAAGAATCTAAGTCTGGTTGATTACTTCCTTTATTTTCACTTTATGGGCACAGTGCAGAAGTAGAGACTAATGAGTACTTTCCCTCCCATGGAACATAGAGAACTATTGGGGAAAGCCTTCTCCTGCCCACCTCATGACCTGGGAGTTCTTGGCTAGATGCCCTCAGCATCTTCCCCCTTTCAGCTGATCCCAAGCCTTCCCCGGACATTTTCCCTCATCTTCATGGCATATGCAATGCTTGACAGATTTCCTTGTTTGTAGTTTGTGTGCTTGCATACATGTGTGCATTATTGTAGAGGGACTGGCAGGACTCAGAAAAGGCAGGAGCATGGAGACAATTAAGTGCCAAGTTCAAGAAGAGCTCACTCAGTTTTTCCTGGATTTAATGATAACTTTTATGGTTTTTGGTTTTGAGCCTTTTTTGTTCTTTTCTCTCTTTCTTTCTTTTTCTTTCTTTCTTTTTTTAATTTTCTCATTTGTATAGAGATTCACTAAGCATTTAAGGTGCTCCAGCTTCCAGGCTCACATCGCTGGGACTAATTAAATCATAGTCCCTACTTTTGTGGCACTCAGAATCAGGTGAGAGAGAGAGATATAGAAAAAAAGTTGCAACTGATTTTGTGTTTATTCAGTGTGATTAAGAAAAAAGAACAATTATAAATTGAGTGGCTTGTTTTCTGTGATCTCCCAAACTAGGCTGTGAGTACTTCAAAGGAAAGCAATGCATTAACTTCTTTTTCCATTCTTTTTGCAAGACCTAGAATTAAATATTAAGAGTAGAAGAGAATCATCTGGTTTGCCTCAGGTCCTCAAGTATTGTAGGCTAGGAAACTAAGGCTCTAGGAGATTGACAGAGTTGTGAAAATGTCACAAATCTTGTTACTGATAGATTCAGGGGTGACTACCAAGTCACTTCTCTCTTCATTATACCAATGCCTTCTTTCAAATGATGCAAAATAATTTAATATTTTTATGTATTATTTTTCACACATAGGTCATCGTTTGTAAATACTTGATTTAAACTTGATAAATAGTTTTACTTGGAAAGCAATTACTATAGTTCTGAATCATTGTTCTAATGCCCAAAGTGTATAGTTTTTCAGTATTCATATTTAAATTTAGTGTTTACATTTTGTTATTTTTCTATGCTCCTTAAAAATTATATCCTCCCTTTATCAGCCCTAATTTAGTACAGTGACTTTGGTGAATTATCTGGGACTACATTTATAACTGAAGTTTTGCTGCAAGTAAACAGTTCAACTTCAATAAGTAGAAATGTTTTGAAGTAAAGATGACATGACTGAGAAGGAGGGTTTTCCTTGTGAGGAATGGACAATGGCAAGAAGGAAAATGAGCTCTATCATCTGAGCCTACTGAAGCCACTAAATGACCTGAGTTGTTAAATCCAAGGCTCCATAAACGATTCTTACAGAGATGAATTTATTGCCAACTTGTCAATTTGTTACCTGTTCTACATCAAAATATTACACAAATGTCAGAAAGAGAAGAGGGAAAGCGTCTATTCCTCGACTGAATCTCTGAGTCTGATCCCCCAAATCTTCTTTTCTTGCATGTCTTCCCTTCTGCTGCAGTTCTTATGACACCATAAAAGAAGCAGAGTTGATCTTCTGAGTTTCTTTCTCTTGTTCACCTTTTCTTATCCCCTAATTCCAGTGTTCACAGTGACCTTTGGAGAATCTGCCCCATCCTCTCCCTTTCTGTAGCATCTCTCTCACTCTCCCATAGAACAAATGCTATCTTCCTTTACATTCTCTGTGCTTTCATATACTTTGGGCCTTTGGCAATTTCTGCTTTTGGTTTGCAGCCTATTGGGTATTAATGGCTATTGTGGTTTAATCACATGAACGCATTTTATCTGATATGTACACTGGTTTTTGCCTTACTGCTGCAGATTAAAAAAAAAAAAAGAAAAAGAAAACCTCCAAAGAGGTGACAAATAAAATGAAGAATTCAGGAAAAAAGATACAGGAAATAAATTTGAAGCATATTTCTGAGATCCATTACATCACAATATGTAGGTAGTAACATTCCTAACTCTTAGTGAATTAAAGGTGCTATTGTTTCACTGGCTGCTTCTTTCCATTCAGTTCCTCCACCTTAGTTCAAAACCTCATTATTTTGCCTTCATTATGGCATCAAACTCCAAACTCAATGTTTCTCTTAGAGTGTTCTGTGGGTCACATGTCTCTGAATCACCTAAAGTGCTAATTAAAATTGTAGATACCTGCAGTCAGCTCCAGGCCTGCTGAATCAAAATTTCCTGGGATAGGGCCTGGGATTTATGTAAATAAGCACTCCAAGTGACACCAGTTTTATCACTGATTGATTCATCAGGAATCTACTGTTTTCTAGACATTATATTAGGTAAATCATGCCAAAGTAGATCTGTTTCCTGTCCTTACAGAGTTTACAGTGTAGTGGCTTATGACAGACATTAAACAAGTTGGCACACAGATACTTACATAAGGGCAATGTGGTGAATACAGGAACAAAAAGACTAAAGTGTAGAAGGTAGGAAAATGTCAAACTGCTTTCATAGTCAGAGAATGATTTGAGAAAGTAGTATTTAAATGTGAGAACTGAAGGATGAGAAGGTGCTAGCTGGGTGGGGAGTGTGGGGAAATTATTTCAGGGAACAGATCTTAAAACTCTCAGCTTGGAAGATGCTTGTTTGAGGAGCTGAAAGTAGGCCAGATTACTGAAGAATTGAGAATGAGGACGAGAGTTGTGTGAGATAAGTGGAATGATGATAAACAATTTAGCCTGTTAGTAGATTGCCCTGGCAACTATGAGAAAGATGTATCAGAGGGGGCCACATAAACACAGGTCAAAGGCAGAGACTCAGGTCAACAGCAGAGAACTAACAGTCGCTTGGACTAGAGTGATGGCCTGCGTGCAGACAGATTTGAGATAAATTTAAGAGCTAGAATGAGCTAGACTTGGAGTTTTTAGACATGAGCAGATTTCTCACCTGGCCCAATGAAGTTATTATTTTGCCATTTAATGAGCTGGTAAAGACTAGGAAACTGAAAAGTTATTAAAGGGAAATCCAGAGGTTAGATTTGGACACATTAAGTTTGAAATGATCACCTCTTCACCACCACTCTATTACCCACCCTGGTATTACTTTCCTCCTTCATTCCCTCTATTCCTTCAGTTTCACATTTCTTACTCCTGTCTCTGACATCTAGGTGTGTCCCTGGGAGATCTCTAGTTTGAGAATTATGACTCTACATTGAACTACTAATAGATTCTAAAAAGCACTATGTTCTTGTTCACCTCTTCAGTTTGGCACTTCTGCATCCTTGTCCTAAAATGATTTCAATGCCGTTTTCCATGTGGGCAACTTCTAGTCAATTTCAAATATTTCTGCTATGGATTCTACTACGTTCTCCCCAAACAAATGTCATTCCTCCTTTGTGCCATCATTTTTCTTTGGCCCTAATTTTTGAATAACTTCTATCATATTGTTTTGACATGTTTGGTTCACATGTCTATTTTTCAATAACGCTATATAACTTGATATAGGAAGCATGCCTTATTAGGTATTTAATAGAGACCAGGGTCTCACTGTCTTGCCCAGGGTGGTCTCAAACTCCTGGACTCAAGGTATCCTCCTGCCTCAGCCTCCAAATGCGCCGGGATTACAGGCATGAGCCACTGCGCCTGCCTTCTGCAATCTTCTTATGAAACAAACAACCTTCCAACTCTGAAAGCAGTAATATGAAGGCAGAAAATGAACTAAAATTTGTAAGGAGACTGAGAAGAGTGTTTACATTGCATAGCAATCCCAAAGTTTTAAAACTCCTCTTTTAGGTATATCACTTTTTCTATAAACTTTCTACTACTTCTAATAGTAGCCACATAGTCCTTTCTTCTTATTTTTCTTCCTTCTCAGAAGCAATTGGCTTTAATTTTCCTCCTTGCAGTCCCTCTCTGAATTTCTATATTCATGGTATTTTAGTCAACAAGACAAAAGTTTGACAAAAAATATGAAGCAAAATAAAAATTCTGACTTTAGCCATAACTTCAAAAATCTGTATTTATTTAAGCATGGCTTTGCACAGTGTTATCTGCCACTAAAGAGAAGTGTGTAGTATTATGAAATAGTGTAATGCTGATTCATAAACTAGTCTGGCAATTGAGGAAATGCTGACTTTGAGCAGATGACATTCACACTGGATGAGCAGAATGAGTAAGAAATATTTGACAAATCTTGAAAGCAAGATTTTAACAAAGTTAGTTTGATGGAGGCAAATCATTCAGGTAGAGGAAATGGCACCTATGAAGCCCTTATAGTAGCATGAAAATGATAATTTCAAAAACTGAAAGAAGGATAATGTGAACGAAGCTCTGATTTTCAAGGTAGTGCCAAAGGTGAGACTACTTAGAATGACAGAGACTGTATCACATAGGACCTTATGGGTTATGTTTAGAATTTGGAATTTTGTTCTAAGAAGAAAGGAAGCCACTGAGTTGTATTAAGCAGGGAAGGAATTGACAAAATTATATTTGCTTTCTACAAACCTCATTCTAATGGTAGTGTGGAGAATTGCCCAGAGAGGCAAGACTGCCTCTGGGAAAGTTACAAGGCCCTTCCACGATTCCTAGTGAAATATGATAGTGACCTGGAAAAGGATGGTGATATTAAAGAAAGATGGCAGATTTAAAACACATTTAGCAGGAAGAATCAACAGGACTTAATGATTAATTGGCTATAAAGGATTAACAAGGTGGACGTGACAAGGATAATGATCAGTTTCTGTCTTGGGCTGATTGGTGATAATGTGCCATTTACAGAAATTGGAGCCCCGAAGGGGTCATGACCGAAAGGTAAGATGATAGGTTTAGATGGGGTGTGTTTAGTTTGAAACACATGTGAATCATTCAATTTGAGTCATTGAGAAGGCAATTTGAGCTATAGACCTGGCACTAAAGGGTGAGGTTTGAGCAGAAGAAATAAAATTTGAGGTCATTAATATAAAAATAGCACCTGAAGGCATAAGAATAGTTGCAGTATCTTATAAAGTTTACGTGAGAAGAGAACCTACTATTAATCCATCAGTCATTTGACTTTTAAAAGACGAAAGAGGATAACATAATGTGAACATCAAACAATAAACAGGCACACAAACCCCATCTGCTACTCTTCAGGTTCTTTAGGAGAATGATTTGGGAAAGTCATATAGAACTGTTTGTCAAGATCATTTACTACTTGTATCTTATATTGATGACCAAATACATTTTAAAACTCATCCACTGATATTTGATTTTAATATACATCATGAAACATGGGGTGGAATATAACTCATCATTATGAAATTAGTAACTCACCAAAGTTTTGGTCAGAGAATGATAGTAAGATGGAACTCAAGACAAAAAATACTGAGCCAAGAATCAAACTCTAATCAACTGCTGGGGCACTCGTCTCAGTCTCTTGGGATGTAAATGTTCTTGTCTCTTAATTGAGAGTTGGAATTGATTCTAATAAGTGATTCTATGATTAACCATAGGCCACTTAGCCTCAGGACCCTAGAAATACCTTTGCACCCAGCTACAGAAAATCCGAGCTTTGATCACCTTGGTCAACTCCATCTTGTCTTTAGCTCAGACATCAAGGTTAATCTGTTTATTGCTTCCTGGCTCTGTGAGTAGAAAGTATGGATCACTTGAAGTGTCCATGAAGATGAAGTCTGCTTTCACTCCCTCACATTGCAGACTATGTAGTGACCCCAGAACAAGTGCTTTATTTTTTTTTTTAGACGAAGTCTTGCTCTGTCGCCCAGGCTGGAGTGCAGTGGTGTGATCTTCGCTCACTGTAACCTCTACCTCTCGATTCAAACGATTCTTCTGCCTCAGCCTCCTGATTAGCTGGGATTACGGGCACGTGCCACCATGCCTGGCTAATTTTTGTGCTTTTAGTAGAGATGGGGTTTCACTATGTTGGCCAGGCTGTTATCAAGCTCCTGACTTCAAGTGATCTGCCCACCTCAGCCTCCCAAAGTGTTGGGATTACAGGCGTGAGTTCTATAAATGAAAGGAAATTTCAACTCTTGTCTCAAGTTTATTGCTTGCTCTTGGGTACCAGGATCCGACTAGATTATCTCTCGCATTTGAAGAGCATAGGAAATAGGAAACACCATATATACAAGTAATATTCTGAGGAGTGGGGTAGATCATAAGGGTATAAACATTTACTGAAATATTAAGTTGAAAAATAACTATTTCTCCTCCCTGTTTCTCTATTCACAATTCCCTCATATTCACCAGAGGGCCACCGAAAAGGTTAAAAAGGAAAAAAGAAAAAAGAAAAAAAAAAGACTCCTAATGCTTACTAGATAATGATTCCACCTCTGAGATCAAGAAGCAGAAAGCACAGCTGCTTCATAGAGAAGATAATAATTTATTTAGTTATATCTCAATTCTCCTGCTGTTGTTTTGCTATGTGCAAGGAGCACCCACACATATCCTTGAAATGAAGCTTTCTAGCACCCATAAAAATAGGGCTTGGATCTCCCTGTATGTTTTTCAGTTTATCAATTACACCTTGAAAAATCAGATTTAATTTTAATGGTATTGACCTATCATAAATATTTTAGGACAGAAATTAAAGTACCTTTAGACTCATCTAGCCCAAACCTCTTGTTTCAAAGGGTGAAGTGAAGACAGAGAGGTGAGGTGATTTGTCCAAAAGGCACATATAGCTGGTTAATAGCAGGATTCCAACTAGAATATAGTCCTGTGAACTTTCCATTATAATGCATAACTCAGGATGGCTATAAGATCACCAAACATAAAGTATCATAAGCTTTTGCTTGATGTTCAAAAATTGCTGAAAGGAGAACAATGAGCAATAGTTTGAAAACATTCAGTTCCCCGAGTGTACAATATGGATAATGTCAACTTGGTAGAGTTAACATAGTCTTAGACTTTTCCTCGAGTTTAAGGTAAACAACCAGCATGCACTTCTGAGGGCTATTGACTGGAGGATGAAGATAAGATAATCTTATGTAGGAAATTTTATCTTTGAAATTAACTACATTTTACTTGCTGGGTAAATAAAAGTGGGTACATAGAGGAAAATAAAAGACTTATTGTTTGGACTTTTTAAATAGGTAGACATTTTAATATCTTTTGTTCTCTGTATGTAGTGTGAGCTAACATTAGTAACACCTGAAAGAACATTCTGAATTATCTTAAGGACATTTATGCAAAAGATAGAAATAAAATACAAATAGTTTCCTAAGATGTGCAAAGGCTGTGCTCAGATTATTTTCTCAGCAGTCCTCAATTCCGCTGCTTTTTCCCTTTCCTGTCTTCCATAACCCCTGTCTTCTCTTCCTTTTCCTTCTCCTTTCTCTTTCCTATGAATACATGTACATAAATTCAGAAGTAATACCTAGAGAACCTTATGAAGGAAGGATTTGGGGACTCCTTAGAGAAGATTTATAGATCTCAAAGTTTAATCAGAACTATTGTTTTCACTTTAACCAGCAATCTGGGTCTGGATAAGAGGTTGGAAAACCATAGGCTATGAAACCAGCTGTTCCCCCATTTTGCTCCCTCTCCTGGGAGGCAGCAATATTGAAAGCAGGCCAATTAACAACCCTACAATAGCCTCTAAGCTGTTCAAGTGAAAGGAAAAGTCTAATTTTAAATAAAAAGCTAGAAATGATAAGCTTAGTGAAGAAAGCATGTCAAAAGCTGAGATAGGCCAAAAGCTAGGCTTCTTGTGACAAACAGTTAGCCAAGGTGTGAATGCAAAGGAAAAGGTGTTGAAGGAAATTAAAAGTGTTACTCTAGTGAACACATGAATGATAAGAAAGTGAAACAGATTTATGGCTATATGGAGAAAGTTTTAGTGGTCTGGGTAAAACATCAAACCAGCCACAATATTCCCTTAAGGCAAATTCTAATCCAGAGAAAGGTTCTAATTCTTCTCCATTCTATGAAGTCTAAGAGAGGTGAGAAAGCTGCAGAAGAAAAGGCTGAAGCTAGAACAAATTTGTTCATGAGGTTAAAATAACCTCCATAACACAAAAGTGCAAGGTTCAGAAAGACAAATATAGCATGTTCTCGCACATACATCGGAGCTAAAAAAGTACATTTTATGAACACAGAGAGTAGATTGATGGTAATCAGAGTCCAGGAAGGGTAGGGTAGAGAAGGTGATGAAGAGAGGTCGATTAATGGGTACAAGTATAGAGTTAGATAAAAGAAACAAGATCTAGTGTTTGATAGATCAGTAGATCTATCAAACAGACTATAGTTAACAATAATCTAATGTACATTTCAAAATAGAAAAGAATAATTTGAATGTTTCTAATATCAATAAAAGATAAATATTTAAGGTGAGGGATATCACAATTACCCTGACTTGATCTTTACATATTATATTAATATATCAAATTATCACATGTACCCCCAAAATATGTACATCGATTATGTATCATATAAAAGTGCAAGGTGAAGCAGCAAGTCCTGCTGTAAAAGCTGCAGCAAATTATTCAGAAGATCTACTTAAGATAATTTATGAAGGTGGCTACACTACACAAGATTTTCAATGTAGACAAAATAGCCTTCTATTGGAAGAAAGTGCCATCTAGGACTTTCAGAGCTAAAGAAAAGAAGTCAATATGTGGCTTCAAAGCTTCAAAGGATAGGCTTTGTTAGGGGGTAATGCAGCTGGTGACTTTAAGTTGAAGCCAATCCTCACTGACCATTTTGAATATCCCAGGGCCCTCAACAATTACTCTGAATCTGCTCTGCTTGTGCTCTATAAAAGTAACAATAAAGCTTGGATGCCAGCATATCTATTTACAGCATGATTTACTGAATATTTTAAGCCCACTGTTGAGACCTACTGCTCAGAGAAAAAAATTTCTTTCAAAATATTACTGCTCTTGACAATGCACCTGGTCCCCCAAAAGCTCTGGTGGAGATGTTCAATGAGATTAATTTGTTTTTCATGCCTGCTACCATAATATCTATTCTGCAGCCCATGTATCAAGAAGTAATTTTAACTTTCAAATCCAATTATTTAAAAAATACATTTCAGAAGGCCTTTGCTGCCATAGATAATGATTTCTCACATGGAATCAATACTTTCCTCAACAAAGTAAACTGAAAGTCTGGAGTCTGTGACCAGGATAGCAGGGGTCCGCTGTGAGGAGCTCTGCACTTGTGCTACCAGGAGCTTCGGCTCCACTCCCTGTGCAGTGTGACTTTAACTTGAAGAAAGAAAGAAGATAGAAATGACATTCCTAGGAATCCAGAGTCAAATTACTGATTATTCAGCAACATAGGCAGCCCTCAAAGGTGATCTTGTTTCCATTTTGTAAGCAAGGAAACTGACACAAATAGAAGGAGTTGTCAGACACCCTATCAGGTTGGTACCCCTCAAGGTCGGAGATCCCAGAAGAAGGAGCAGGCACCCATCTTTGCTGTTCTCCAGGCTCCTTCAGTGACATCTCCAGGTGCGGGAGTGAATAAGAGGAATAGGGCCTGAAGTGAACCCCCAGCAAACTGCAGCAGCCCTACAGAAGAGGGACCTGACCATTGAAAGAAAAACTAAAAAACAGCAAAAAATCATCAATAACAACAAAAAGTCCCCACGAAAGCCCCACCCAAGGGTCAGCAGGCTCAAAGATCGAAACTAGAAAAACTCATGAAGCTGAGAAAGAATCAGTGAAAAAAATGCTGAAAACCCAAAAGGCCAGAGTGCCTCTTCTCCTCCAAATGATTGCAGTGCCTCTCCAGAAAGCATGCAGAACTGAACAGAGGATGAGATGGATGAATTGACAGAAGTAGCCTTCAGAAGATGGGTAATAAAAAACTCTGCTGAGCTAAAACAGCATGTTCTAACCCAATGCAAAGAAGCTAAGAACTTTGATAAAAGGTTAGAGGAGCTGCTAACTAGAATAAACAGTTTAGAGAGGAACATAAATGACATGAGTGGAGCAGAGAAACACAGCACATGAACTTCATGAAGCATACAAAAGTATCAATAGCCAAGTCTACCAAGTGGAAGAAAGGGTATCAGAGTTTGAAGACCATCTTGCTGAAATAAGGCATGCAGACAAGATTAGAGAAAAAAGAATGAAAAGGAACAAACAAAGCCTCCAAGAAATATGGGGCTACATAAAAAGACTGAACCTATGACTGATTGGAGTACCTAAAGGAGACACGGAGAAAGGAAACAGGCTGGAAAGCACACGTCAGGATATTATCCAGGAGAACTTCCCCAACCTACCAAGACAGGCCAACATTCAGATTCAGGAAATATAGAGAACACCACTAAGATACTCCATGAGAATTTCAGCCCCAAGACCCATAATCAGCAGATTCTCCAAGGTCGAAATGAAGGAAAAGATGTTAACAGCAGCTAGAGAGAAAGGCCAGGTCACCTACAAAGGGAAGCCCCTCAGACTAACAGCAGACCTCTCAGCAGAAACCCTATGAGCCAGAAGAGAGTGGGGGCCAATATTCAACATTCTAAAAGAAAAGAATTTTCAACCCAGAATTTCATATCCAGCCAAACTAAGCTTCATAAGTGAAGGCAAAATAAAATCCTTTCCAGACAAGCAAATCCTGAGGGATTTTGTCACCAACAAGCCTGCTTTGCAAGAGCTCCTGAGGGAAGCACTAAATATGGAAAGGAAAAACCAGTACCAGTCACTGCAAAAACACAACAAAATATAAACACCAGTGACACTATGCAACAACTAGTGTGCAAAATAACTAGATAGCATCAGGAAGATAGGATCAAATTTATGCATAACAATACTAACCTTAAATGTAAATGAGCTAAATGCCACAATTAAAAGACACAGACTGACAGATTGAATAAAGAGTCAAGACCCATCGGTGTGCTGTATTCAGGAGACCCATCTCGTGTGCAAAGACACACATAGGCTCGAAATAAAGGGATAGAGGAATATTTACCAAGCAAATGGCAAGAAAAAAAAAAAGCAAGGGTTGCAATCCTAGTCTTTGACAAAACAGACTTTAAACGAACAAAGATCAAAAAAGACAAAGAAGGGCATTACATAATGGTAAGGGGATCAATTCAACAAAAAAGCTAAGTATCCTAAGTATATACACACTCAATACAGGAACACCCAGATTCATAAAATAAGTTCTTAGAGACCTACAAAGAGACTTAGACTCCCACATAATAATAGTGAGAGACTTTAACACCCCACTGTCAGTATTAGACAGATCAATGGGACAGAAAATTAACAAGGATATTCAGGACTTGAACTCAGCTCTGTATCAAGTGGACCTAATAGACATCTATAGAACTATCCACCCCAAATCAACAGAATATACATTCTTCTCAGTGCCACATGGCACTTATTCTAAAATTGACCACATAATTCGAAGTAAAACACTCTTCAGCAAATGCAAAAGAACTGAAATCATCACAAACAGTCTCTCAGAATACACTGCAAACAAATTAGAACTCAGAATTTAAAAACTCAACTAAAAACCACACAATTACATGGAAATTGAACAATCTGCTCCAGAATGACTCCTGGGTAAATAATGAAATTAAGGCAAAAACCAAGTCTTTGAAACCAATGAAAACAAAGAGGCAATATACCAAAATCTCTGGGACACAGCTAAAGCAGTATTGAGGGAAGTTTATGGCACTAAATTCCCACATCAGAAAGCTAGACAGATCTCAAATAGACATCTTAACATTATAATTAAAAGAGCTAGAGAAGAAAGAGCAAACAAATCAAAAAGCTAGCCAAAGACAAGAAATAACTAAGATCAGAGCAGAATTGAAGGAGATAGAGACATGAAAAATCTTCCACAAAATCAATGAATGAATCCAGGAGCTGGATTTTTGAAAAAAAAAAAATTAACAAAATAGATAGACCCCTAGCTAGACTAATAAAGAAGAAAAGAGAAAAGAACAAATAGACACAATTAAAAAATGATAAAGGGGATACCACCACTGACCCTACAGAAATACAAACTACCATCAGAAAATACTATAAACTCCTCTATGCAAATAAACTAGAAAATCTAGAAGAAATGGATGAATCCCTGGACACATACACCCTCTCAAGACTAAGTCAGGAAGAAGTCAAATCGCTGAATAGACCAATAACAAGTTCTGAAATTAAGGCAGTAATTAATAGCCTACCAACCAAAAAAAGCCCAGGACCATACGGATTCACAGCCAAATTTGATCAGAAGTACGAAGAGGAGCTGGTACCCTTCCTTCTGAAATTATTTCAAACAATTGAAAAGGAGGGACTCCTCTCTACCTCATTTTATGAAGCCAGCATCATCCTGATAACAAAACCTGGCAGAGACACAACAACAAAAAAGAAAAATTTCAGGCCAATATCCCTGATTAACATCGATGCAAAAATCCTCAATAAAATACTGGCAAACCAAATCCAGCAGCAAACCAAAAAACTTATCTACCATGATCAAGTTGGCTTCACCCCTGTCATGCAAGTCTAGTTCAGCATACGCAAATCAATAAACATAATCCATCACATAAACAGAACCAAAGACAAAAACCACATGATTATCTCAACAGATGTAGAAAAGGCCTTTGAGGGCCGTTCCAAGATGGCCAAATAGGAACAGCTCCAGTCTACAGCTCCCAGCACAAACGATGCAGAAGACGGGTGATTTCCGCATTTCCAACTGAGGTACTGGGTTCATCTCACTGGGGCTTGTCAGACAGTGAGTGCAGGACAGTGGGTACAGCACACCGAGTGTGAGCTGAAGCAGGGCAAGGCATCACCTCACCCAGGAAGTGCAAGGGGTCAGGGAATTCCCTTTCCTAGCCAAGCAAAGCTGTGACAGACAGCACCTGGAAAATCGGGCCACTCCCACCCTAATACTGCACTTTTCCAATGGTGTTAGCAAATGGCACACCAGAAGATTATATCCTGCACCTAGCTTGGAGGGTCCCATGCCCACGGAGCCTCACTCATTGCTAGCACAGCAGTCTGAGATTGAACTGCAAGGCAGCAGCGAGGCTGGGGGAGGGGCACCTGCCATTGCTGAGGCTTGAGTAGGTAAACAAAGCAGCCAGGAAGCTTGAACTGGGTGCAGCCCACCGCAGCTCAAGGAGGCCTGCCTGCCTCTGTAGACTGCATCTCTGGGGGCAGGGCATAGCCAAACAAAAAGCAGCAGAAACCTCTGCAGACTTAAATGTCCCTGTTTGACAGCTTTGAAGAGAGTAGTGGGTCTCCCAGCATGGAGTTTGAGATCTGAGAACGGACAGACTGCCTCCTCAAGTGGGTCCCTGATCACCGAGTAGCCTAACTGGGAGGCACCCCCCAGTAGGGGCAGACTGACACCTCACACGGCCGAGTACCCCTCTGAAATGAAACTTCCAGAGGAAAGATCAGGCAGCAACATTTGCTGTTCAGCATTATTCGCTGTTCTGCAGCCTCTGCTGCTGATACCCAGGCAAACAGCGTCTGGAGTGGACCTCCAGCAAACTCCAACAGACCTGCAGCTGAGGGTCCTGACTGTTAGAAGGAAAACTAACAAACAGAAAGGACATCCACACCAAAACCCCATCTGTACGTCACCATCATCAAAGACCAAAGGTAGATAAAACCACAAAGATGGGGAAAAAACAGAGCAGAAAAGCTGAAAATTCTAAAAATCAGAGTGCCTTTCCTCCTCCAAAGGAATGCAGCTCCTCACCAGCAACAGAACAAAGCTGGATGGAGAATGATTTCAATGAGTTGAGAGAAGAAGTCTTCAGATGACCAAACTTCTCTGAGCTAAAGGAGGAAGTTCAAACCCGTTGCAAAGAAGTTAAAAACCTTGAAAAAAGATTAGATGAAGGTCTAACTAGAATAACCAATGTAGAGAAGTCCCTAAATGACCTGATGGAGCTGAAAACCATGGCACGAGAACTACGTGACAAATGCACAATCTTCAGTAGCCGATTTGATCAAATGGAAGAAACGGTATCAGTGATTGAAGATCAAATGAATGAAATGAACTGAGAAGAGAAGTTTAGAGAAAAAAAGAATAAAAAGAAACAAAGCCTCCAAGAAATATGGGACTATGTGAAAAGACCAAATCTACGTCTGATTGGTGTACCTGAAAGTGACAGGGAGAATGTAACCAAGTTGGAAAACACTGCAGGATATTACCCAGGAGAACTTCCCCAATCTAGCAACGTAGGCCACCATTCAAATTCAGGAAATACAGAGAACGCCACAAAAATACTCCTCGAGAAGAGCAACTCCAAGACACATAATTGTCAGATTCACCAAAGTTGAAATGAAGGAAAAAATGTTAAGGGCAGCCAGAGAGAAAGGTCAGGTTACCCACAAAGGGAAGCCCATCAGACTAACAGCAGATCTCTCGGCAGAAACTCTACAAGCCAGAAGAGAGTGGGGGCCAATATTCAACATTCTTAAAGAACAGAATTTTCAACCCAGAATTTCATATCCAGCCAAACTAAGCTTCATAAGTGAAGGAGAAATAAAATCCTTTACAGACAAGCAAATGCTGAGAGATTTTGTCACCACCAAGCCTGCCCTATAAGAGCTCCTGAAGGAAGCACTAAACATGGAAAGGAACAACTGGTACCAGCCACTGCAAAGACATGCCAAATTGTAAAGACCATCAATGCTAGGAAGAAACCACATCAACTAACGAGCAAAATAACCAGCTCACATCATAATGACAGGATCAAATTCACACATAACAATATTAACCTTGAATGTAAATGGGCTAAATGCTCCAATTAAAAGACACAGACTGGCAAATTGGATAAAGAGTCAAGACCCATCAGTGTGCTGTATTCAGGAAACCCATCTCACGTGCAGAGATACACATAGGCTCAAAATAAAGGGATGGAGGAAGATCTACCAAGAAAATGGAAAACCAAAAAAGGCAGGGGTTGCAATCCTAGTCTCTGATAAAACAGACTTTAAACCAACAAAGATAAAACGAGACAAAGAAGGCCATTACATAATGGTAAAGGGATCAATTCAACAAGAAGAGCTAACTATCCTAAATATATATGCACACCATACAGGAGCACCCAGATGCATAAAGCAAGTCCTTAGAGACCTACGAAGAGACTTAGACTCCCACACAATAATAATGGGAGACTTTAACACCCCACTGTCAACATTAGACAGATCAATGAGACAGAAAGTTAACAAGGATATCCAGGAATTGAACTCAGCTCTGCACCAAGCGGACCTAATAGACTTCTACAGAACTCTCCACCCCAAATCAATAGAATATACATTATTCTCAGCACCACATGACACTTATTCCAAAATTGACCACATAGTTGGAAGTAAAGCACTCCTCAGCAAATGCAAAAGAACAGAAATTATAACAAACTGTTTCTCAGACCACAGTGCAATCAAACTAGAACTCAGGATTAAGAAACTCACTCAAAACCACTCAACTACATGGAAACTGAACAACCTGCTCCTGAATGACTACTGGGTACATAATGAAATGAAGGCAGAAATAAAGATGTTCTTTGAAACCAACGAGAACAAAGACACAACATACCAGAATCGGACACATTTAAAGCAGTGTGAAGAGGGAAATTTGTAGCACTAAATGCCCACAAGAGAAAGCAGGAAAGATCTAAAATTGACACCCTAACATCAAAATTAAAAGAACTAGAGAAGCAAGAGCAAACACATTCAAAAGCTAGCAGAAGGCAAGAAATAACTAAGATCAGAGCAGAACTGAAGGAGACAGAGACACAAAAAACCCTTAAAAAATCAATGAATCCAGAAGCTCGTTTTTTGAAAAGATCAACAAAATTGATAGACTGCTAGCAAGACTAGTAAAGAAGAACAGAGAGAAGAATCAAATAGATGCAATAAAAAATGATAAAGGGGATATCACCACTGATGCCACAGAAATACAAACTACCATCAGAGAATACTATAAACACCTCTATGCAAATAAACTAGAAAATCTAGAAGAAACGGAAAAATTCCTGGACACATACACCCTCCCAAGACTAAACCAGGAAGAAGTTGAATCTCTGAATAGAAGAATAAGGCTCTGAAATCGAGGCAATAATTAATAGGTTACCAACCAAAAAAAGTCCAGGACTAGACAGATTCACAGCCGAATTCTACCAGAGGTACAAGGAGGCGCTGGTACCATTCCTTCTGAAACTATTCCAATCAATAGAAAAAGAGGGAATCCTCCCTAACTCATTTTATGAGGCCAGCATCATCCTGATACGAAAACCTGGCAGAGATACAACAAAAAAAGAGAATTTTAGACCAATATCCCTGATGAACATTGATGCAAAAATCCTCAACAAAATACTGGCAAACCAAATCCAGCAGCACATTAAAAAGCTTATCCACCATGATCAAGTGGGCTTCATCCCTGGGATGCAAGGCTGGTTCAACATATGCAAATCAATAAACGTAATCCAGCATATAAACAGATCCAAAGACAAAAGCCACATGATTATCTCAATAGATGCAGAAAAGGCCTTTGACAAAATTCAACAGCCCTTCATGCTGAAAACTCTCAATAAATTAGGTATTGATGGGATGTATCTCAAAATAATAAGAGCTATTTATGACAAACCCACAGCCAATATCATACTGAATGGGCAAAAACTGGAAGCATTCCCTTTGAAAACTGGCACAAGACAGGAATGCCACTCCTATTCAACACTCACCACTCCTATTCAACATAGTGTTGGAAGTTCTGGCCAGGGCAATTAGGCAGGAGAAAGAAATAAAGGGTATTCAATTAGGAAAAGAGGAAGTCAAATTGTCCCTGTTTGCAGACGACATGATTGTATATCTAGAAAACCCCATTGTCTCAGCCCAAAATCTCCTTAAGCTAATAAGCATCTTCACCAAAATCTCAGGATATAAAATCAATGTGCAAAAATCACAAGCATTCGTATACACCAGTAACAGACAGAGAGCCAAATCATGAGTGAACTCCCATTCACAATTGCTACAAAGAGAATAAAATACCCAGGAATCCAACTTACAAGGGATGTGAAGGACCTCTTCAAGGAGAACTACAAACCACTGCTCAAGGGAATAAAAGAGGACACAAACAAATGGAAGAACATTCCATGCTCATGGATAGGAAGAATCAATATCATGAAAATCGCCATACTGCCCAAGGTAATTTATAGATTCAATGCCACCCCCATCAAGCTACCAATGACTTTCTTCACAGAATTGGAAAAAACTACTTTAAAGTTCATATGGAACCAAAAAAGAGCCCTCATTGCTAAGTCAATCCTAAGCCAAAAGAACAAAGCTGGAGGCATTACACTACCTGGCTATACTACAAAGGCTACACTACAAGGCTATACTACAAGGCTACAGTAACTATACTGTACTATAGTTACAAGGCTATACTATACTACAAGGCTATACTACAAGGCTATACTATACTACAAACTATACTACAAGGCTACGGTAACCAAAACAGCATGGTACTGGTACCAAAACAGAGATACAGAATAATGGAACAGAACAAACCTCTCAGAAATAATACCACACATCTACAACCATCTGATCTTTGACAAACGTGACAAAAACAAGAAATGGGTAAAGGATTCCCTATTTAACAAATGGTGCTGGGAAAACTGGCTAGACATATGTAGAAAGCTGAAACTGGATCCCTTCCTTACACCTTATACAAAAATTAATTCAAGATGGATTAAAGACTTACATGTTAGACCTAAAACCATAAAAACCCTAGAAGAAAACCTAGGCAATACCATTCAGGACATAGGCATGGGCAAGGACTTCATGTCTAAAACACCAAAAGCAATGGTAACAAAAGCCAAAATTGACAAATGGGATCTAATTAAACTAAAGAGCTTCTGCACAGCAAAAGAAACTACCATCAGAGTGAACAGGCAACCTACAGAATGGGAGAAAATGTTTGCAATCTACTCATCTGACAAAGGGCTAATATCCAGAATCTACGAAGAACTCAAACAAATTTACAAGAAAAAAACAAACAACCCCATCAACAAGTGGGTGAAGGATATGAACAGACATTTCTCAAAAGAAGACATTTATGCAGCCAACAGACACATGAAAAAATGCTCACCATCACTGGCCATCAGAGAAATGCAAATCAAAACCACAATGAGATACCATCTCACACCAGTTAGAATGGCGATTATTAAAAAGTCAGGAAACAACAGGTGCTGGAGAGGATGTGGAGAAATAGGAACACTTTTACACTGTTGGTGGGACTATAAACTAGTTCAACCATTGTGGAAGACAGTGTGGTGGTTCCTCAGGGATCTAGAACTAGAAATACCATTTGACCCCACCATCCTATTACGGGGTATATGCCCAAAGGATTATAAGTCATGGTGCTATAAAGACACATGCACATGTATGTTTATTGAGGCACTATTCACAATGGCAAAGACTTGGAAGCAACCCAAATGTCCATCAGTGATAGACTGGATTAAGAAAATATGGCACATATACACCGTGGAATACTATGCAGCCATAAAAAAGGACGAGTTCGTGTCCTTTGTAGGGACATGGATGAAGCTGGAAACCATCATTCTCAGCAAACTATTACAAGGACAAAAAACCAAACACCACATGTTCTCAATCGTAGGTGGGAATTGAACAATAAGAACACTTGGACACAGGAAGGGGAACATCACACACCGGGGCCTGTTGTGGGGTGGGGGAAGTGGGGAGGGATAGCATTAGGAGATATACCTAATGTAAATGACGAGTTAATGGGTGCAGCACACCAACATGGCACATGTATACATATGTAACTAACCTGCATGTTGTGCACCCTAGAACATAAAGTATAGTAAATATATATATATATATATATATATATATATATATATATGAAAAGGCCTTTGATAAAATTCAACATCGCTTCATGGTAAAAAACTTTCAATATACTAGGTATTGATGGACCATATCTCAAAATGATAAGAGCTATTTATGACAAACCCACTGCCAATATCATATTGAATGGGCAAAAGCTGGAAGCATTCCCTTTGAAAACTGGCAGAAGACAAGGATACCCTCTCTCACCACTCCTACTCAACGTAGTATTGGAAGTTCTGGCCAGGGCAATCAGGGAAGCAAAAGAAATAAAGGGTATTCAAATAGGGACAGAGGAAGTCTAATTGTCTCTTTTTGCAGACAACATAATTCTGTATTTAGAAAACCCCATCATCTCAGCCCAAAAACTCCTTAGGCTGATAAGCAACTTCATGAAAGTCTCAGGATACAAAATAAATGTGGAAAAATCACAAGCATTCCTTTATACCAGAGCCAAATCGTGAATGAACTCCCATTCACAATTGCTACAAAGAGAATAAAACACCTAGGAATACAGCTAACAAGTAATGTGAAGGACCTCTTCAAGGAGAACTACAAACCACTGCTCAAGGAAATAAAAGAGGGTACAAACAAATGGAAAAAACATTCTATCCTCATGGATCAGAAGAATCAATATCATGAAAATGGCCATATTGCCCAAGGTAATTTATAGATTCAGTGCTATTCCCATCAAACTAACATTGACATTCTTCACAGAATTAGAAAAAACTACTTTAAATTTCATATGGAATCAAAGAAGACCCCATATAGCCAAGAAAATCCTAAGCAAAAAGAACAAAGTGGAGGCATCACGCTACCTGACTTCAAACTATACAACAAGGCTACAGCAACGTGTACAAACTATACAGCAAGACTACAGTAACAAAAACAGCATGGTACTGAAACCAAAACAGACATATAGACCAATGGAACAGAACAGAGACTTCAGAAATAACAATACACATCTACAACCATCTGATCTTCGACAAACCTGACAAAAACAAGCAATGGGGAAAGGATCTCCTATTCAATAAATGGTGCTGGGAAAACTGACTAGCCATATGGAGAAAATTGAAACTGGACCCCTTCCTTACACCTTACACAAAAATTAACTCAAGGTGGCTTAAAGACTTAAATGTAAAACCCAAAACCATAAAAACCCTAGAAGAAAACCTAGGCAATACCATTCAGGACATAGGCATGTGCAAAGATCTCATGATGAAAATTCCAAAAGCATTGCAACAAAAGCCATAATTGACAAATCGGATCTAATTAAACAGAAGAGCTTCTGCACAGCAAAAGAAACTATCATCAGAGTGAACATGCAACCTACAGAATGGGAGAAAAATTTTGCAATCTACTAATCTGGTAAAGGTCTAATATCCAGAACCTAGAAGGAACTTGAACAAATTTACAAACAAACAAGCAAACAACCCCATCAAAAAGTGGACAAAGGATATGAACAAACACTTCTCAAAAGAAGACATTTATGTGGCCAAGAAACGTTATGAAAAAAGTTCACCATTACTGATTATTAGAGAAATGCAAATCAAAACCACAATGAGATACCATCTCATGCCAGTCAGAATGGTGATTATTAAAGTCAAGAAACAATAGATGCTGGAGAGGCTGAAGAGAAATAGGAATGCTTTTACACTGTTGGTGGGAATGTAAATTAGTTCAACCATTGTGGAAGACAGTGTGGTGATTCCTCAAGGATCTAGAACCAGAAATACCATTTGATCCAACAATCGCATTACTGGGTATATACCCAAAGGAATATAAATCATTCTACTATAAAGACACATGCACATGTATGTTTATAGCAGCACTATTTACAATAGCAAAGACATGGAACCAACCCAAATGCCCATCAATGATAGACTGGATAAAGAAAATGTACTACATATACACCATGGAATACTATGTAGTCATAAAAAACAATGAGATCATATCATTTCAGGGACATGGATGAAGCTAGAAGCCATCATCCTCAGCAAGCTAACACAGGAACAGAAAAACAAGCACCACATGTTCTCACGGTTAAGTGGGGGTTGAACTATGGGAACACATGGACACAGGGAGGGGAACAACACAAATCTGGGCCTGTCAGGGAGTAGGGCGCAAGGGGAGGGAGAGCATTAGGACAGATAGCTAATGCATGCTCAATTTTAGAGCATCTTAGATGAGATACTTTCTGTTCTAAGGAGTACATATCCTTATAAGAGACAGTCATGTTAACAAATATAATTGATTATATCATAGAAATATTTAGAAAAAGCCACTGATTGTAAAATATATCCATTGTTTACTATGTTTTCTTAAATTATATCGCTCAAAAAAAGGCATTGTTTCAAGAAAATTCGTGTCTTCCTCAAAAGCGTTTGAATTATTCTAGAAATACAAGACACACAACAAATGCTACTTCAATGAATATATCCATGAGCCCCTATATAACTCTATCAATGACTCATAAAATACTTGTTTTGGCATACACTCTAGCCTCTAATTAGAGTATCAGACTGAGACTAAAATATAGAGAACTTGGGTAACAAAATATAGTACTAAATAAAGATCATGGTTTCTACAGTCCTAGGAATAGATAATTCATGAGAGAACAGAAGAAACCTAGTTACTTGCACAGGACTAAAACTAATTTTCCTGACTCAGGCCATTGCCCCTCTTACTGTATTCAGCTGCCTCTTTCAGACTAACTGGAGATTGCTGGAAAATTATACATTCTTCATTTTACTCTACATATTCATTTCACTAACATGTAAATTCTACATGATTTTTAGAATTTTTTTGTCACTAAAACAGAATGACATATAGCAAAGTCAGGAAATTTGGGACATAAATGTTTGCATAATTATTTATTTCACTTTTTTAGTATTTATGGAAATATTCACATAAAAACTAACAAAATATACTAACCTTATGAAATGTCCAGAGATGTCACTTATACCTCTGTTGAGATCTACCTCTAATGCAAGCAAGGAATCCTCTATATACTCATCTATTTTAAGGGGAAAAGCCACTATGGAGGAGAGAATTGATGTTTCTGGGATAAATGGACAATGGAGAAAAAGTAGCCAAGGCCTCTAATCTGAAGTTACAAAGCCCCCAAAGAGTTATCTGATTCATGAATCTCTAAATATCAGTGAAGAGGAGCACACACTACAATTAATCACCTTAACTTGACATTTTCATGTTCTTACTCTCCTTAACTTGACATTTCTATTTTCTATTTCACAAGAAACTAGCATATGACCATCAACTGAGAAAGAAGTATGTAAGAGGCTAGCAGGAAATCTATTTTCAAACCCCTAAATGGTTCTTGAGTTTAGCTCCAAACTGCTTGGCTGAAAACCTGACAGTTTTAATATTAACCTAAGGGCTTAAAAGGTAATTCTTGTCCTTCAGATTGCTTCAAGCATTATTCATAGGAGAATGCTTTCTTAACCCTGACACACTCAGATGGGACATCTCATTTGAGAAGCTGTTTGGAGTCTCTTGATTTAACTTTAACACTTGTATGATTTGTATTGTAGTTCATAAATGTACACAATAAAACAAAAATTTTAATAATTTACCATTTAAGTAAGATGGATGTATAAGGAAGATCTCTGTTTATCCGGCGACTTCAGATACTTCCTTCTTCCTGTCAGTATGATTTATGGGATATTAGCGCCTCCATTTAAGAAGTCCTCATTATCAGGTTCTCCTGAACTAATCACACCTCAGAGCATTGGGCTCTTTCTCACCTCTTTAATGAGCTCCTGCTTCTCCCTAGGCATGAAATTGTCATTTCCTCTATGAAATCTTTCTTTCTGTCCCTCAGGAAAAAAACTTTGGAGTTGTACTTTCCTTCTGCTCTCACACTCCATTTTCAGTCAGGAAATCATATGGGCGTTGCATTAATAATATATCTGCCAACCATCTATATTTTATACCTTCACTGCTATGACCTTGGCCTCCCATACCATGTCTCCGTAGATTACCATCACAACATTCTCTTAATTGGTCTCTCTGCTCTCACTTGTTTCTCCTCCAGTCCATTCTAATACAACATATCTCATTCTTTTTAAGGCATTATTAGTCAGGCCATGTCCCTCTCTACTAAATCACTGCAATGACTCCTCATTTCACTTCATATAAAGATTTAAATTCTAACAATATAAGGCCCCGTGCCTCCTGACCTCCTGCTACTACCTGACTTCCACATTCTACTATGTTCCCCTTGTTATTCCATACCAGACATCCTAGAAATTCTCTGGCCAAGGCAGGCCTGTGTTTTATCTCTTTGCGAAGTACATGATGGGAGCATGGCAGAAGGGTAGTTTTATGACTTATACACACGCTGAAAGTCAAGGTGTTATTAGGCATAAATGGAATTTATTTTTTAAACATGTGGCTCTTAAGTAGGTCTCTTGATGGCATAGATAAGATAGTGGACATGTATAAATACATTTGTCTCAAGTTGGGATTTAGTGAAATTACTAAGTGATCACATGTTTTCACAACACGTGTAACTAATTTTATAAGATAATTAATTCAAGAATGTTACCATCCCTCCAGCTCTTTCTACAGAATCATAAAGACAATTCAATCTATTTTCAGGATAAGGGACCCTGCCTTACGATCCTGGGACAAAAGATTTGTATCATAATGAAGATTTAGAGAAAATGACAAGGAAAAAATGAACAGAAAAGATTCCCAGGAGAAGTAGTTTGTAAATGTTTTTGAAAGGAACAACGGTGCTATATAGCCATTAGATCAAGGAGAGGACGGCACAAAACAGGTAAAAAGCATTTTGTGGGAGACTTATTTTTCCCTCATGGTGTTTGGGAAAATACAAGTAAAGGATGTTATTAATTTGAAATCTGCACTGTGTCTTCTTTTAACTGGAATACCTCTCTGGGACTGAACCACTTGATTCATATTCTATTATAGTCAAATTTTGAAATTTAGATTTTATTATAGTTTCACCAATTTATAGTGACTCTGCAATACACTTGAATATGCGCAAATTTGAAAGTGGGAAATGTGCTCAGTTACCCATGAGCTGACAGGACACTCAGCTGGTGAGAAAGCCAAATGCCAGCACATTTCACCTCTGCTTCTACTTATTATCACATGCCCATGTAGCAGTGTGGTCGATGTAATTTGGGGATGGGAAATTCAGTAACTTGACGTATCACAAATATCTAAATACAGTTTTCTCAAGAATGTAAAAACTGTATTTTACTTACAATTATTTCAATACCTCCAACAACCAAATCAGACTAGTCAGAAAACATATAGATTGCTTTATAATTGGCCAGGATTTGCTGAAGAGCCATATTGGACACTTAGAGGTATAGAATGGTTTCCAATGTAGATGGACCATATCTGAAAAGTTAAAGAGAATTGTTGATATTATCTCAATATTCTTTTAATTTTTATCAAAGCTACATATTTACATAATTTAAAAATTTGAATCATGATCTAAGCCACCATCAGCTCTCATCTGGATTAGTACAAAATGGCCTCTTAACAGATCTCCTTGTTTCCACCATTTTTCTGTCAATGCAGCCATCAGGGTGACCATGTTAAAAATGTAACCACTTCATGTCCCTCTTTGCTCTAAGCTCTCCATCTCACACAGAGTAAAGTCCATAGTGCTTTCTAATAACCTGAATTATCCTGCACTGTGTTGCCTCTAGTGCCCTCTCTGATTTCACCTCTGACTCCTCCCTCCTTAGTCAGGCTTCTAGAGCCACACTGGCCACTTAGCATCCTCCCCTTAGTGCTTTGTCCCACTTAAGCCTTTTCTTTTTTTTTTTTTAAATTATACTTTAAGTTTTAGGGTACATGTGCACATTGTGCAGGTTAGTTACATATGTATACATGTGCCATGCCGGTGTGCTGCACCCACCAACTCGTCATCTAGCATTAGGTATATCTCCCAATGCTATCCCTCCCCCCTCCCCCCACCCCACCACAGTCCCCAGAGTGTGATATTCCCCTTCCTGTGTCCATGTGATCTCATTGTTCAATTCCCACCTATGAGTGAGAATATGCGGTGTTTGGTTTTTTGTTCTTGTGATAGTTTACTGAGAATGATGATTTCCAATTTCATCCATGTCCCTACAAAGGACATGAACTCATCATTTTTGATGGCTGCATAGTATTCCATGGTATATATGTGCCACATTTTCTTAATCCAGTCTATCATTGTTGGACATTTGGGTTGGTTCCAAGTCTTTGCTATTGTTAATAATGCCACAATAAACATACGTGTGCATGAGTCTTTATAGCACATGATTTATAGTCATTTGGGTATATACCCAGTAATGGGATGGCTGGGTCAAATGGTATTTCTAGTTCAAGATCCCTGAGGAATCGCCACACTGACTTCCACAATGGTTGAACTAGTTTACAGTCCCACCAACAGTGTAAAAGTGTTCCTATTTCTCCACATCCTCTCCAGCACCTGTTGTTTCCTGACTTTTTAATGATTGCCATTCTAACTGGTGTGAGATGGTATCTCATAGTGGTTTTGATTTGCATTTCTCTGATGGCTAGTGATGATGAGCATTTTTTCATGTTTTTTGGCTGCATAAATGTCTTCTTTTGAGAAGTGTCTGTTCATGTCCTTTGCCCACTTTTTGATGGGGTTGTTTGTTTTTTCTTGTAAATTTGTTTGAGTTCATTGTAGATTCTGGATATTAGCCCTTTGTCAGATGAGTAGGTTGCAAAAATTTTCTCCCATTTTGTAGGTTGCCTGTTCACTCTGATGGTAGTTTCTTTTGCTGTGCAGAAGCTCTTTAGTTTAATTAGATCCCATTTGTCAATTTTGTCTTTTGTTGCCATTGCTTTTGGTGTTTTGGACATGAAATCCTTGCCCATGCCTATGTCCTGAATGGTAATGCCTAGGTTTTCTTCTAAGGTTTTTATGGTTTTAGGTCTAACGTTTAAATCTTTAATCCATCTTGAATTGATTTTTGTATAAGGTGTAAGGAAGGGATCCAGTTTCAGCTTTCTACATATGGCTAGCCAGTTTTCCCAGCACCATTTATTAAATAGGGAATCCTTTCCCCATTGCTTGTTTTTCTCAGGTTTGTCAAAGATCAGATAGTTGTAGGTATGTGGCATTATTTCTGAGGGCTCTGTTCTGTTCCATTTATCTATATCTCTGTTTTGGTACCAGTACCATGCTGTTCACAATTAAAAGAACTAGAAAAGCAAGAGCAAACACATTCAAAAGCTAGCAGAAGGCAAGAAATAACTAAAATCAGAGCAGAACTGAAGGAAATAGAGACACAAAAAACCCTTCAAAAAATCAATGAATCCAGGAGCTGGTTTTTTGAAAGGATCAACAAAATTGATAGACTGCTAGCAAGACTAATAAAGAAAAAAAGAGAGAAGAATCAAATAGACATAATAAAAAATGATAAAGGGGATATCACCACCGATCCCACAGAAATACAAACTACCATCAGAGAATACTACAAACACCTCTACGCAAATAAACTAGAAAATCTAGAAGAAATGGATACATTCCTCGACACATACACTCTCCCAAGACTAAACCAGGAAGAAGTTGAATCTCTGAATAGACCAATAACAGGAGCTGACATTGTGGCAATAATCAATAGTTTACCAACCAAAAAGAGTCCAGGACCAGATGGATTCACAGCCGAATTCTACCAGAAGTACAAGGAGGAACTGGTACCATTCCTTCTGAAACTATTCCAATCAATAGAAAAAGAGGGAATCCTCCCTAACTCATTTTATGAGGCCAGCATCATTCTGATACCAAAGCCGGGCAGAGCCACAACTAAAAAAGAGAATTTTAGACCAATATCCTTGATGAACATTGATGCAAAAATCCTCAATAAAATACTGGCAAACCGAATCCAGCAGCACATCAAAAAGCTTATCCACCATGATCAAGTGGGCTTCATCCCTGGGATGCAAGGCTGGTTCAATATACGCAAATCAATAAATGTAATCCAGCATATAAACAGAGCCAAAGACAAAAACCATATGATTATATCAATAGACGCAGAAAAAGCCTTTGACAAAATTCAACCCTTCATGCTAAAAACTCTCAATAAATTAGGTATTGATGGGACGTATTTCAAAATAATAAGAGCTATCTATGACAAACCCACAGCCAATATCATACTGAATGGGCAAAAACTGGAAGCATTCCCTTTGAAAACTGGCACAAGACAGGGATGCCCTCTCTCACCACTCCTATTCAACATAGTGTTGGAAGTTCTGGCCAGGGCAATTAGGCAGGAGAAGGAAATAAAGGGTATTCAATTAGGAAAAGAGGAAGTCAAATTGTCCCTGTTTGCAGACGACATGATTGTATATCTAGAAAACCCCATTGTCTCAGCCCAAAATCTCCTTAAGCTGATAAGCAACTTCAGCAAAGTCTCAGCATACAAAATCAATGTACAAAAATCACAAGCATTCTTATACACCAACAACAGACAAACAGAGAGCCAAATCATGAGTGAACTCCCATTCACAATTGCTTCAAAGAGAATAAAATACCTAGGAATCCAACTTACAAGGGATGTGAAGGACCTCTTCAAGGAGAACTACAAACCACTGCTCAAGGGAATAAAAGAGGATACAAACAAATGGAAGAACATTCCATGCTCATGGGTAGGAAGAATCAATATCGTGAAAATGGCCATACTGCCCAAGGTAATTTACAGATTCAATGCCATCCCCATCAAGCTACCAATGACTTTCTTCACAGAATTGGAAAAAACTACTTTAAAGTTCATATGGAACCAAAAAAGAGCCCGCATCGCCAAGTCAATCCTAAGCCACTTAAGCCTTTTCAAAGTCTGGTCCCTGGGTCAGTACTGTCAGAATCATCTGGGAACTTATTAGAAATGCAAATTCTTGAGCCCACCTGAGATCTACTGAATTAGTTATTTTGGGGATGGAGCCTGGAAATCTCTGTTTATCAAGCTCTCCAGATAACTGAGATGCAGGCTAAAGTTTCAGAACTGCCTTAATTGTTTCCTCTGCTTAAAATATTTTCCGTCAGTACTTTAGGTTGGGTTCTTTAGAAAACAGAGCTTGAGACAGGGGTTCTTACTATCTGATTTGCTGAGGGAGTGCTCACAGGTAAAATCTGTAAGGAAACAAGGGAGAAGGATAAAGAAGGGGAAGAAGCTAAGTCTTAGTGGAATCCCACAGGGAGCTCTGAAGTATGAGTGTTACACCTGGAGAAAAGTCCAGTTTTTGTAGTCCAAAATCAGTCAGTCAACTATTGTGAGCTGCCCTGTGAGAAGATAATAAACTGTCAGACATTACAGAGGTGACGTGCTTTCTATCAGCCAAGGGTGAGCTCAGGAGGAGCATACAGCTGTGATTTCTTAGCAGTCAACACTCGAAGCTGCTGAAAGCTGGCCGCACCAGCCTGTTAAACTGGGTCTGAGCAGGGCACCAATAGGTGGTACTATATCCAGATGCATCCCCGACTCTCTCTTACTTGGATTCTTCTTAATTACTCATAAGATAATGGTTACCTTTAAACAGTGATAATTCTTTCTGACCAAGAAATAAGAATCAAGGCTGAAATATAGTGGAGCATACATGTTTACCTCTGCTCTCTCCAGAAACCATATTCAAAAGAAAATAGCGGAACACTGACTTTTCCTTAGGTCAAATATCATTGTGTTAGTGAGGCCGTCTCTTACCACCCTATCTAAAACAGCAACACCCTGTTCTCCTCCTAATACTTTTTTTTAGGTCAGGCTTATTGATGAATAAAATTCATATAGTAAAATTTACTAATTTTCTAAGGGTACAGTTCTATAAGTTTTTACAAATGTACAATTGTGTAAATTATTAACAAAGTCAAAAAATGTAAGAGTTACTTTGCCACAAGAAATTCTCTTTTGCCCATTTTCAACCAGATCTCTTCTTATCTCTAGCCTCTGGTAACAATTGAACTTTTTTCTGTTCTATCATTTTGCCTTTTCCAGAATGTTATATAAATGGAATCATGCAGTATGTAGCCCCTTGAGTCTAGCTCTTTTCACTCAGCATAATGCATTTGAGATTTGACCGTGTTATTGCATCTATCAAGACTCCATTCCCTTTTATTGGTAACTAGTATTTCATTGTATGGATGTACCACACTCTGTTTATCACTCACCAGTTGAAATATATTAGGTTCTTCTCACCCCCTAGTTTTGGCAATTATAAAGAAAGCTGCTATAAACATTTGCCTACAGGAGTTTGTGTAAATTTAAATTTTCATTATTTTTGTGTGTATATGATTGTTGCATCATATGGCGCTATGAATTGAATGTTTGCATTCCCCAAAAATTCATAAGTTGAAGCCTGAATCCTCCATGTGACACTATTTGGACGTGGGGCGTTTGTAAGGTAATTAGGTCATGAGAGTAGAATCTTCAGGAATGGATTACTGCCCATTAAGAAGAGACATAAGAAAAATGGTCTCTTTCTGCTCTCCACCATGCAAGGACACAGTAAGAAAATGCCCAAGAGGAAACCATGAAGTGGGCCCACACCAGACCCTGGATCTGCCAATGCCTGAATCTTGGACTTCCCAGCCTCTAGAACTGTGAGAAATAAATTCTACTGTTTAAGCCACTCAGTTGATAGTATCTTTTATTGCAGCCTGAGCCGACTAAGATATAGGATAAGTGTGTTTTTAATTTTGTAAGAAACTGCTCAACAGTTATCCAAGAACTTGTACTATTTGGTCATCCAAACCAGGAATGTAAGAGAGCTCCAGCTGCTATGCATTCTTACTAACACTTGGTATTGTGAGGTTATTTTTTTTCAGCCATTCTAACAGGTGTGTGGTAGTACTGGTGAGGTCCTTCCCCACATGATTAATGATGTTGAGCATCCTTTTGTGTAGTCCTTTCCCATCTATATATCTTCTTTAGTAAAGTATTTGGTTAAATCTTTCCCATTTTTAGAATTTAAAATTTTAATTTTGAGCCACAGAAAAGTTGCAAAAATAGTAGACTTTTCTGTTATCTTTGATCTCACTTCTATTAACATCTTTCATAATCATAATAATATAATTATCCAGAACAAGAAATTGTCATTGGTACAGGATCATTAACTAAGCTATACTCCTTATTTGAACTTTTCTAATCTTCCTATTGGAATGTTGTTTATCTGTTCCAGAATCCTATTTTGGATTCCACGTTACATTTAATTGTTTTTTCCTCTTTAGTACTTTTCAGTCTGTAATAGCTCCTCGTTCTTTCCTTGTTTTTCATAATTTTCACAGTTTTAAATAACACTTCAGTTATTTTGCCGAAGGTCCCTCAATTTAACAAAAAAAAAGTTTTCCTATAATTCAAATGAGGTTATGCATTTGTTAAAGAATGTCTCATTTTTAATTAGTTGTTTGTTTCTTTAAATTGCTGAGGTTTGGGGGTCTTTTAATGATAAATTTTGCAAATATTTCTCCAAGTTTGTTGCTTGTTTTTTTATTTTTTTAGTGTCTTTTCAAAATGCAGAAGTTTTTAATTTTTTTAAATCCAATTTATCCTTTCTTTTCTTTCATAGATCATGCTTTTTGTATCTTATCTAAATAATCTTTGCCTGACTCAAGATCACAAAGATTTTCTCCCATGTTTTCTATAGAAGTTTTATGCTTTGGGGTTTACATTTAGATTTTTGGCTCTGCAATCCATTTTTGCTTCATGTTTGTGTGATGTATGTGTCAAAGTTTATTTTAAAACATTCCAAAATTGATATTACTTATATACTCTTTTTAGAATTCAAGAGGAAAGGTTTTAAGGACCCCAGAAATAGAAAAAAAAACCCAATAAAAATAATGAATTTAACAGTAACTCATGGACAAGGCAATCATCAACCCCTACTCCTTCTCTGTTCCTGCTGTAGGCCATGGGGCCAAAGCCATAACCAATTCTTAGGGATCAAAGCTTGCCAGCAACCAGACAAAAGGGATATGTGTGTGTGTGTGTGTGTGTGTGTGTGTGTGTGTCAAGAGGGGGATTTTTCTACTGCATAAACATCAATTTTTAGCAATTATTTTTTCTATCATTTGGCAATTATAAAATCAAAACTTTTATATGTATGAATTAGAAGAAAAAAAACTTCAGATACTATCTATACCAATGTACTCATATTATAGAAAAGTAAATGGAGTCTAGGTGATGCGAAGTGACTTGCCCAGACCATACAGCTGGTTAATGTGTGGGTTACACCTTTTTTTTTTTTTTTTTTAGCAGTAGCAAGGTTTATTGTGAAGAGTGAAAGAACAAAGCTTCCACAGCGTGGAAGGGGACCCAAGCGGGTTGCCCGGGTTATATCATTAATATATGCCAATCAGTTCATAAATCTGTGCACTTCCTATCATACCACAGAATACCAGTACCAACAGAAAGCAAGTATCAGCAAAGGCAATTATTTTCTTCTTCCTAATATGTACGCATAATTAACAAAAATAAATTAAAATCCTGAAGTACAAAACAGTTCGATGTCTTTTCTGGCTGGAACCATGAAGGGTGCTGAAGAGAAGAAAAAGAAGTTTCCTGTTGTGCCAGAAACTTTTAAGAAAGAGCAAAAGAATTTCACAGAGCTGAAGATCAAAATGCCTAAGAAGGAAAGTATGCTTCAAAAGGCAAGGAGGAAGCTTATCTATGAAAAAGCTAAGCACTATCACAAGGACTATAGGCAGATGCCCATAACTGAGATTCAAATGGCTAGGCTGGCAAAAAAAGCTGGCAACTGCTATATACTGGCAGAACCCAAATTGGCATTTGTCATCAGGGTCAGAGGTATCAATGGTGTGAGTCCAAAAGGTGTTGCAACTCTTTTGCCTTTGCCAGATTTTCAACAGAAACTTTGTTAAGCTCAAGGCCTCATTGAATAGGCTGAGGCTTTAGAACCACATATTGCAGGGGGGTACCCGAGCCTGAAGTCAGAAAATAAACTAATATATAAGCATGGTTATGGCAAAATCAGTAAGAAGTGAATTGCCTTGATAGATAACACTTTGATTTCTTGATCTCTTGATAAATCTGGTATCATCTGCATAAAGAATCTGATTCATGAGATCTATACAACTGGAAAATACTTCAAAGAAGCAAATAACTTCTTATGCCCTTCAAGTTATCTTCTCCACAGAATAAAGAAAAAGGCCACCCATTTGTAGGTGAAAATGCCAGCAACAGGGAAGGCTAGATCAATAGGCTTATTAGAAAGATGAAACAAGGTATCTACCATGATTATTGTAATCTTGTCAGTTAATAGACAATGACTGCTTTCAAATTGAAAAAAAAATACCAGCTTGAAAAAAATATCCACATGCAGATTGTACATGCAGATTGGGTGATGCTGACCTAATTATTGAGGTTGATCTGGCTTAAGAGCTTTCTAGGCCCGAAAGCATTATGACAAACTCAACTTTTTCTCATATGTGACATCTGAAGCATGAAAAGTATAAGATCATCTAGGGAGAGTGCTGTTATCTTTGGAGTTAACAATAGTCCATTGAGCAACATCAGATTTATTCCAGAGTAGCTTTCATTTGATTCAATCTACTAGTAGAGAGAGTAATTTTGTTGCTTAAAAAATTATTTGATATGACTTGGAAACTGCTATGATTTTTAAAGCTGTTCCCATTTCTTCCTTTATCTCCAGCCCCTCACTCCTTTCTGACACTACCTTTAGAGGTGATTTCTGAAGCTTCCAGAACTTCTTGCAAAGAATGAGGTACCAGATATATGTTCAATAGTACCAACTAGTTCACTCAGGTGAAGGGAAGCTGTGCACTTAGCATCCTTAATTCCTGTTTTCTCTCTGTACAACCATAGCTTTCCCCTTTCTTCATCATTTCCCTCATGTATTCTCTCCTCTTCACTAATGAGCTCTTCTTTTCCTTCCCTCCTCTCTGTCTTCTCCGTTCTCATGTCAGTGACAAAAACTCGTATTTCTGGACCATTGCAGAATGAACAAATAATGCAGTCAAAGGAATACATGGAAAGTAGGAGACGTATTCCTGGTATTTACTTTCTTCTTATTTTAAATATCTTTGATATAATAATTATTATGTAGGCAGATTTACTGAGTGTTTCCTTGAATTTTTAAAGAATTTTTAAAGCTTCATATTTATTGATTTCTCAAATTATCATTGTCTAATCCTATCTCACCTAACTTCAGGTATCTAATCTCTAGCGACTGCCCTAAGTTATTCTGAGACACCTGTTGAAGGCCTCCATGTTTCTTACTCTGTCATGGCTCAGCCGGGCTTTGAATCACTGATCTGTCTTGTCCCGAGAGCATGTTTGGCATCACCAAGATCCCCTCCTTCAGCAGTCTGTTTTTTGTTTGTTTGTTTTGTTTTTAATTTAGCTTAAATTTTAGGTTTTTTCTTTACAAAATCACAAAGCAGAACTCTATGAAGGGAAGAGAGTGGTGGGGCTATGGGATTAGGAGTTAGTGAAGAGGGGGAAGAGAAAGGCCCAGAAAAGAAGCCACTTACACACTGGGGACCAAGCAGAGACTGAGCACCAGCCCAGCAGGGCCTCCATGTCCTGTTTTCACAGAGCCGGGCTAAAAGGCCTCAGAGAAGGGTTTCAGTCCTCTAGAGACTGTAGCCATTTGACAGAGCAGCTGCAGGCTGTGGCTTCTGGCAAAGCCCCAGGAAGCAGGCTTGCCTCCTCTCTTCATCTCCCCTTCTCCAGGCCAGAGAGCAGGCAGCCTCAGCCTGAGGCAGGGGTTGCGGGATACCCATCCAGCAACTTCAGGATGCTGTAGTGCTCCGTCAGAGTCTTCCAGGCCTGGTCTTTATTGGTGGGCGTCCACTTCTTCTGTAGGCGGCCGTAATCCCATGGAAGTCCTCCTTGTCCTCAGTGCCTGCCTGAGGATCCCCCGCCTCAGCTCCTGCTTTGAGGGCCTCAGCAGGTCGGGCCTCTAGGTGCTGTTAAGGGCGCTCGGCGCCAACTGAGCTCGACCTGGCGTTTGCACAGCCTGTTCACCGAGGATCTCATGCTTTGAGCCTGCTTCCTAATGGTCTGAGCTCAGATTCCAGTCGGCCCTGGGGGATCAGCCTCTCCCTGACGCAGGCCAGGGACTTTTATGAGGACCCTGAAGGGCTTGTTCTAACTGCTGAGATAGGTGAAGTGCCTTCAGCCTGGGAGGCTTTCCCAGCGGGGTCACTAACAGGAAAGTCCTCTGCAAGGAAACAATGTTTTCCCAGGGTAAAATAGGCAAATGGAAATAAAATACTAGTTTTATTTGTGGCTGGAGATTTGTCTATGTTTTTGTATGCATTAGCTGTTTAATCACTGTCATTATTCTACAAGAGTATTCCATTGTGAGAACACACCAAAACTTATGTATCCATTTTATTGTTTTTGCTTGTTTTTGTTTCTTTTTTGTAGAGATGGGGTCTTGCTATGTTGCCCAAGCTGGTCTCCGATTTATAGCCTCATGCGATCCTCCCACCTTGGCTTCCCAAAGTGTTGGAGTTACAGGCCTGAGCCATGGGGCCAGGCCTCCATTTTATTGTTGACAACATTTGGTTTATTTCCATTTTGGGATATTGTGAATAATGTTGCTCTGAACATTCTGTATATTCCTAGGAATTTAATTGCTAAGTCACATAGTAGATATATGTTTAGCTTTAGTAGATATTTCCAGGCCACTCTCCAAATGATTGTGCCATTTTACAGCAGTGTTTAAGAGTTTTGTTTTTCTGTATGTTGACCAAGTTTGTATTGTCAATCATTTTTCTTTGGGCCATTCTAGTATGTATGTTAGGGTATTTCTTTCTTTCTTTTTTTTGAGGTGGAGTCTCACACTGTCGCTGGAGCTGGAGTGCAGTGGCACAATCTTGGCTCACTGCAACCTCCCCCTCACAGGTTCAAGTGATTCCCCTGCCCCACCCTCCCAAAGCAGTGGCACAATCTTGGCTCACTGCAACCTCCACCTCACAGGTTCAAGTGATTCTCCTGCCCCACCCTCCCAAGTAGCTGGGATTACAGGTGCCTGCCACCACGTCTGGCTAATTTTTTGTATTTTTAGTAGAGACAGGGGTCTCTTAGGGTATTTCTATGATCCCTGATGGCTAATGAGGTTGAACATCTTTTTCTGTTTATCAGAGAGATTTGAATTTCTTCTCTTGCAAAATACCTATTCAAGTCTTTTGCCCATTTCTAAATTTGCTTGTCTGTATTTTTAAAATCAATTTGTAGAAATTCTTTATATATTACAATCCCTTTGAAGTTCCTGATTTTAATATAATTCAATTTACCAGCCTTTTCCTTTAGGATCATGCTTTGTGTGCTCTGTTTAAGAAATCTTTGCTTACTCTAAGGTCTTGAAAATATTATGTTTTCCTCTAGAAGCTTTATTGTTTTGCCTTTTACATTAAGATCAGCACTTCACCTGAATTATTGTTATAGTGTACAAAACAGGATATAAGATATACATAATGTATGTAATCTCTAGTTGTTTTATTGTAAACCCCAAAGTTTTCCCTGTATGGCACTGTCATTTTATCAAATCAGATGACCATACATGTGTGACTCTGCTTCTAGACTCTCTAGTTTATTTCGTTAGCATATTTTTCTATCCTTGCAAAAATCTTTCACTGTCTTAAGTACTGTAATTTTATAATTCTTGATATTTAATAGGGTAAATCCTCCAATATTAATACTTTTGAAAACAATTTTCTTCACTATTTTTTACCACTAGCAATTCTATATAAAATTTAGATTCAACTTATAACTTTTTACAAAAAAGGATTTTAATTGGGATTGTATTAATTATATAATTCAATTTGGGTAAAACTGATATCAACAATACCAAGTCTTCAATCATGAACATCTATAGTTCTCCTCACAGTTTGATTGTTTTAATGTTTCAAAATAGTATTTTAATACACAGGTTTGACACATTTTTTGCTAGGTTTATTTCAAGGTATTTCATACTTCTGATGCTACTGTAAATGTTTTTAATTTTTAAAAATGTTTATTCTTTAACTTTTGATTATGGAAAATTTAACAGAGGTACAAAGTAGAGAAAAATAATACAATGAATCCCAACCTACTTATCAGCTACCTTCAGCAGTCATCAACTCATGGCTAATTTTGTTTAATCTATACCTCAACCTTTCTCCCCTGCACTGAATTATTTTGAAGCAAATCTAAAATATATATTTTCTTTTGTAAATATTTCACCATACATCTCTAAAAGGATTTCTTAAAACAACACAACTATACTTCTGAAATATTATTACTAAAATATTTTTAACATTTAATATCATCAAATAACCAATTATCATTCAAATTTTTTAAACTACCTCATGCTTTTCTCTCCCATAGTTTTGTGCTTAAGATCCAAATAAGAGTCACATGTTGCCTTTTGTTTCCATTTTGTGAATTTAATCCATTGATGCCTTTTCCTCTTTAAGTATTTTTTCTAATTTTTAAACTGAAAACATTATACAGTAAAACTGACTTTTAAAAATTTGGTGTACAGTTTATACATTTTAAACATATTTTTATATAATTTTTACATATATATGTAACATATATAACATACATATATATACACACATATATATATATATATATATCTCAGGATGCCTTTAGTTTCATCACCGGGAAGATCTCCCTTATGCTATCCCCAGTCATACTTCTTTTCCTACTCGCTGGCAATCACTAATCTGCTTTCTATCACTGCTGTGTTCTCTTTCTGAGAATGTCATATAAATGGAATCTTAGAGATTCATCAGTTGATTGTGTTTATCAATTGTGCATTCTCTTTCCTTGCTAAGTGAGATTCCATTGCACCCTCATTACCCTCTTCCCTATACACTCTCCATCAAATCATGTATACAACCAGTGAAAAATAACTCAATCTCTTTTTACCTTTTTTTCATTCCCCCCCTCCCCATCTCTCATATATGCTACCTTCTGTTCTCTACAACCACTTAGCATTCACTGGGTAAACCTGTGATCTGACATAAGCACTGGGAGTCATATGTTATGCTTATTTATCTTCAGGAATAGTTACAATAGCTCCCCCCTGGAGAAGACACTTATATTTCACCTAGGCCCCTATTCTTCCCTTTGTCACCTATAGGTCTCTTAGAAAACTAGAAAACATGCTAAGTTTTTTTGTGGAATGATGCCTGCTATTGCCCCGAAGAAACAAGATCTTTTTCTATACCAGCTAAATCCTCTGCCCACTGCCCCTCCACCACCCTGCAACTACGCTAGCTTCTAAAAACATCCAATTTTGATTACCACATAAATATTGAATATTCCACTGTGGTCTGAGAGAGTACTTGATATAATTTCAGTTTTCTTACATTTACTGAGACTTGTTTTGTGGCCTATCATATGGTCTACCTTGAAGAATGTTCCATGTACTGATGAATACAGTGTATATTCTTCAGTTGTTGGGTAGAATATTCTGTAAATATCTGTTAAATACGTTTGTCATAGGGTATAGTTTAGGTCCATTGTTTCTTTGTTGACTTTCTGTCTTGATGACCTATCTAGTGCTGTCAGTTGAGTATTAAAGTTCCCCATTATTATTGTGTTGCCATCTCTCTCATTTCTTAGGTCTAGTCGTAATTGTTTCATAAATTTGGGTTCTCCAGTGTAAGGTGCGTATATATTTAGAATTGTGATATTTTCCTGTTGGAATGGGCCTTTTATCATTATATAATGTCTCTCTTTGTCTTTTTTAACTGCTGTTGCTTTAAAGTTTGTTTTGTCTGACATAAAAATCCTACTCCTGCTAGCTTTTGGTGTCCATTTGCATGGAATATCTTTTTCCACTGCTTTACCTTGAGTTTCTGTGAGATCTTATGTGTTATGTTAGGTGAGTCCCCTGAAGACAGGAGAAATTTGGTTGGTGAGTTCTTACCCATTCTGCCATTCTGTATCTTTTAAGTGGAGCATTCAGGCCATTTACATTCAATGTTATGAATGTAAATGAATACCTTGTTTTTTATTCATTGTGTCATTATTATACAGGTCCTGTGAGATTTATGCTTTAAGGAGGTTCTATTTTGGTGTATTCAAAGGATTTGTTTCAAGATTTAGAGCTCCTTTTAGCAGTTCTTATAGTGCTGGTTTGGTAGTGACAGATTCTCTCAGCATTTGTCTGGAAAAGACTGTATCTTTCCTTCATTTATGAAGCTTAGTTTTGCTGGATACAAAATTCTTAGGTGATAATTGTTTTGTGTAAGGAGGCTAAAAATAGGTCTCCAATCCTTTCTAGCTTGTAGGGTTTCTGCCGAGACACCTGCTGTTAATCTGATAGGTTTTCCTTAATAGGTTATGTGATGCTTTTACCTCACAGCTCTTAAGATTCTTTCCTTTGTCTTGACTTTAGATAACCTGATGACTATGTGCCTAGGCAATGATCTTTTTGCATTTAATTTCCCAGTTGTTCTTTGACCTTCTTGTATTTGGATGTCTAGATCTCTAGCAAGGCAGAGTAAGTTTTCCTTGATTATTCCCCCAAATATGTTTTCCAAACTTTTAGATTTCTCTTCTTCCTCAGAGACACCAATTATTCTTAGGTTTGGATGTTTAACATAGTCCCAAACTTCTTGGAGGCTTTGTTCATTTTTTAAAATTCTTTTTTCTTTGTCTTGTATGGATGGGGTTAATTCAAAAGCCTTGTTTTCAAGCTCTGAAGTTCTTTCTTCTGCCTGTTCGATTCTATTCCTGAGGCTTTCCAGTACATTTTGCATTTCTCTAAGTGTGTCCTTGATTTCCAGAAGTGGTGATTGTTTTTTGCTTATGCTCTCTATTTCACTAAGAATTTTCCTTTCTTATTCTGCATCATGTTTTTGATTTCTTGAAGTTGGACTTCACCTTTCTCTGGTTCCTCCTTAATTAGCTTAATAATCAACTTTCTGAATTCTTTTTCTAGCAATTCAGAGATTTTGTCTTGGTTTGGATCCATTGCTGGTGAGCTGGTATGATCTTTTGGGGTGTTAAAGTAACTTTTTTTGTCATGTTACCAGAATTGTTTTTCTGGTTCCCTCTCATTTGGGTAGACTATGTCACAGGGAATATCTGGGATTCAAGGGTAGCTGTTCAGATTACTTTGTCCCATGGGGTGCTCCCTTGGTGTGGTGTTCTCCTTCTTCCCCTGGGAATGGGGCTTCCTGAGAGTCAAACTGTAATGATTGTTTTTGCTCTTCTGGGTCTAGCCATCCAGTGGAGGTACTGGGCTCTAGGCTGGTACTGGGGAGTGTCTGCAAAGAGAACTGTGATGTGATCCATCTTCAGGTCTTGCAGCTGTGGATACCAGCACTGCTCTGGTGGAGGTAGCAGGGGAGTGAAGTGGGTTCTATGAGGATCTTCGGTTTTTCTGCGTCTCTTCTAAGATATGTTTGCCTAGCCTGAAGTTAGAAAGACTTTCTCCTCTGTTTTCTTCTAGAAGTTTTATAGTTTAAGATTTTAGACTTAATTCTATGACTAATTTCAAATTAAATTTTATATCTGATGTAATGTAGAGGTTAAAGTTCGTCTTTTTTAAAATTATGCTGTCCATTTCTGAAAACAATCCTTCACTCTGTGGAATTACTTAAGCATCTTTGTTGAAGATCAACTGACTACATAGGTGTGGTCTAGTTCCAAACTCTGTACTGCTCCATGGATGTAGACATCTTTTTATGCTAATACTGCACTGTCTTAGTTAATGCAGGTTTGTGGTAAGTCTTGCAATTAGGTAGTGTAAATTCTATAAAATTTTGTAAAATTGTTTTGGCAATTGTAATTTTATAAAAATTTTAGAATTAATATAACAATTTCTAGGGTAAGAAAAAAAGAGCCCAGGGGATTTTGATTAGAATTGCTATGAATATTTGAATAAATTTGGGAAGAGTGGATATCTTAATAATATTGCGTCTGCCAATGTGAACGTATTTATCTGTATTTTTAAGTATTTAAATATTTTCATAATATTGAAAATGGCATAATATTTTCAATTTCATTTTGCAATTGATGATGCTAGTACATAAAAATGTAATTTATATTGACCTATTCTGTGGCATGCCAAAATTATATCATTATTTCTAGCACCTTGGATAATTTAACTTTCTGCCAGAGAGGATTTACTTTTGCTTTTGACAGCTAGGGTATTAGTATTTCTAGATCACTTTAGTACATTAGTAATTCTTATGATTCAAAGCTGGACTACAGCTCCTAAATAAGTGATCAATTTTCATTTTAACCTTATTCTTGGGGTACAGTACTCTGGGGTTACAACCCAAAGGCTGAGGATTGAGGCTTATCAGAGGAAACTTCCTGTTGGTGGACTGAATTCCAATTTCTATTCTCCATTAATTGGGGGGCTTTTAGCCATACTTCCCCAATAAGTAGATGTTGCTGGGATGTAGATACATACAGCGCCCTCTCACTTCTTCGGGTTTCCTTTTTTTTTTTTTTTTTTTTTTGGAGACAGAGTCTCGCTCTGTCGCCCAGGCTGGAGTGCAGTGGCATGATCTCGGCTTACTGCAACCTCTGCCTCCCAGGTTCAAGCAATTCTCCTGCCTCAGCCTCCCGAGTAGCTGGGACTACAGGTGCACACCACCACGCCCAGCTAATTTTTGTATTTTTAGTACAGACAGGGTTTCACCATGTTGGCCAGGATGGTCCCGATCTCTTGACCTCGTGATCCACCCGCCTCAGCCTCTCAAAGTGCTGGGATTACAGGCGTGCGCCACTGCACCCGGTAGGGTTTCCTTTTCTTGACTGAAATTCTTCATTGTGTTTTTAGCTTTCCATTGTCTGCAATCAGATACTTTTTATGCTTTTTCCAGATCTAAGTTATTTAGTCCACCATTATCAGAGACTTCCAATTTATTCTTTAAATATCAACATGAGTAATACTTCTGAATTATTATCCCATTATATTTGCCTTCTTTGAAGGATCATTTGAAACCACTGAAGTAATGTTTAAGTCATATTAACATTCCGGAGCTCTTTAAAAAGATATCTCTAAAGATGTATCTATTCTCAGTACTATTTTAGTGCCAAGGTTTACCAAAGAAAACAAGGACTTCTTCATAGCCTTAACTATAATTTTGCAAGTTATTATTTACCTTCCCTAGCAGCATTCATAATAACCTATACACATATTTTATTTCTCTATCTGTATGTTTAATTTATATTTGTGTTACTGGTGGAGGGGGTCCAGGTTCTTGGCATTTTGAACAAAGAATTGGACAAAATGCACAAACAAACAACGGAAAGAATGAAGCAGCAAAAGCAGAGATTTATTGAAAACAAAAGTATACTCCATGGGGGGGGGAGCAGGCCTGAACAAGCGGCTCAAAACCCTGGTTACATAATTTTCTGGGATTTAAATATCCTCTAGAGGTTTCCCACTGGTTACTTGGTGTAAGCCCTGTGTAATTGGAGAGGATGAAGTGAAGTTACAAAGATATTTACTTGTTGTACACCCTATGCAAATAAAGAGGATTTTTCCTGACATAGCTGAAGTGCAGTTACAAAGTTATTTTCTTGCTCTATAGAGTTGGAGTTTTTTTTCCATTTGATTTAGTTCTAGGAAGTCCTTAGGATCCCTGCCTTTGGACCCTATTTTCCTGCCTCATTTGTATAATAATTTCAGACGTCCATAAGCATGTGTTAACTACAAATTTATCAACCTCAAAACTAGCTGAACTTGCCTTTCAACTCCTGTTTTGCTTAATGCAGAAAACTTAATTCTCCAATGCAGCAAATTATGGATCGTTTTTGTTAGTCTTTATGTGGTAAATTCACACTCAATTCTAGACTTTCTTCTTAGCATCTTGGTCTCCCCGGGGACTACAAATGTCCCCGGAAGTTATGCAGTATTCAGGAAATGGAATGAAGAAAAGTTTATCTTCCCCTGTGGCATATATCCTTGCATGCAATTTTTTTAAGGATTTATTTTTTAGACTAATCTGAGGTTCACAGCAAAATTGTGAGGAAGGTACAAAGATTTCCCATATATTTCCTGCCCCCGCACATTCATAGCCTCCCTCGTTAACAACATCCTCCACCAGAGTAGGTGGTAACATAGTGGTGAGATGTGAGGGAGGCAAAGCGTTCTATAGTCCCGTTGTTAGGTCTCAGTCTTTTAGTGAGCCTGTGCCTCTGGACTGTGAACTTCAGAAGTGCTTCTCAGTTCCACTTTGAGGAGATAGCTAGAGTAGGCAGGAGTTGAGTATGATCTTTCCTTCAGGTTCATTAGGCTTTGATAAAACCCTGCAGGTTAGGCTATGGTTAACTAGTTTCTTCTGAGGACAGGCCTTGTTAAGAGCAGAGTGTTGTCACCTGTTTCAAAACGGTTTCTATTTTTCTCTGTCTGCTAGAGCACAAGAGAATTTTTCTCCAATATTTACTGTGAGAACCTGATCAAGCTCTTGAAAATAAAACTTACAAAAATATGTTAAGTGTCAAAAAGACTGACAAGAGGAATTATTGATTTTTCAGTCTACTGAACTTTTATTTGTTGTTTGGACTGAGTGGTGACTTTCAATCTTCTTATGTGATAAACTGGAAACAGGAAGTCTGCATGCAATTTTGAGAGAGAGTTTACTGTACATCTCCTGGTGATGCCCATTGTCTTGCCACAGTCCGTGCTTCCTATTATATGTGTTGCATTTATTGACAGTATCCTTTCATTCCAAATCTTAGTCCTCTTTCCATCTTCTAGTACTCTCTTGAATATATCTACACATCTCATGTATAAGAAATTCTTGGATCTTATATGCACCAAGCGACAGTGCATAATGTTTTATGAGTCCAGCCTCAGATCTAGTTACCTAGGAATATAACTCAACCATTGCTGCTCTTAACACACAATAGGCTGGAAAGGCAACTTCCCTCTTCTCAAGCTATACACTCTGGGAAGTGAGGCACAGCCCCACTACGGTTTCTATGATCTCCCTACATCTGGGACTTTGCCTGAAATAATCACAAGGCAAGCAATATTACATTGGCATCCAGGCTCTCCTTCTTTTTCTTTTCTCCCCAAACTCCTTTATAAAACTTGAAAAGTGTTTTTACTCTTCATTTAGCATAGAGGAACATTAACTTTCATATCAAGTATTTCTCAAAACTCTATTTTTATAATATATGTAATTCCATGTACTTTTGAAAAAAACTTTCTTAAAAAGTTATCTCCTGCAATTGAAATGTTAAAGATTATTGTTTTTGATATGTTATGTAAATTCTATTTTGAAACTCAACAGGCTTCTTAGATTGATTTATAATCTGCCATTTCCCCTGAGATGATGAATGACACTGATTTAATGACTGGAGGGCCTAAGGTCAATGAGAATATAGAGGAAAAAACTACATATTTAGTTTTAAAAATGAAAGAACATACACAGGTAAAAAAAAATAAGAATTGGATTTCATTAGGAATGATGTAGATCTTTAAACACACAGCGCCATGGTTCTTTATAGATTGTCTTGGATAATATCAATGATTTCATGGTAAACTTGATCATAGACATCTAATCCAAACAAAGAGTCTATATGATTGTAGTAAGAAATAGTTTTATAATAAATGTGGTTTGTGATTTCAGAATGTAAAATGTTAACGTCTTCAGGGTCAGCCAACAAGTCACTTTCACCATTCCAAATTGCAGTTGCCACATTCATGTTTGTCATGTTGTATAATGGAGATGTTGTCTGAAAATAAATGAGTGAAAAAATAGTTTTCATAGGAGATGATACAGTAGAAGGTTTTAATTACTAATTGTTTAAAATGATGAGTTTAAATACTGTTTTAAAATAAGTCAAATCTAATGGATTCAACTTACTGGATCTGTTGAGACAAAGGTATGAAAGTATGAATAGGCATTACAAGTTTTACTTGAAAATAAGTCATACATAAATCTAAACTAGACAGTTTGTTCTAATTCAAAATATTCGAACATTTCACAGAGGTAATTTCAGTACTGTTTATAAAACATGAAAGATTTTAAATCAAATTTTCTGTAGCAGTATTACTGTCAATATGTTTGTCAATAAATTATAAGTATTGGCAGTCCACGTCAACTCTGATCTCTTTGAATTTGATCTTCAAATTTTATATGAAGATCAGACTTTTATATGAACAGATCACATCAGCCTGGCATTTAGCTGAGACAGAAAAGTATGGAGGAAAAGCATGAACTTTGGAGTCAGACAGACTTGGGTTCTAGTACTTCAATAATTTTGTCCTTATACAATTTTACCACATTCTCATTTACTTCTAATTTTTCCTAATTATTATATATGTTTTCTCATCTTTCCAAATAGAATAACTGGTTTTAGGGTAAATAAATATATTATGCCTTTTACTTCTTATTTAACCAAGTGTAAAGCTATGGATATAAAAAACGCAGTATTTTTCCTCTTGAGAGATAATAACTTCTTCTACTGCCTGTCAATTTTTCTGGACTTATCCGGGTTATTTATTGTTAAAATACATAGAAAACATGGAAAAGCCACTTTGGTTGGATGTGACAATATGTATCCAAATAAACATTATCTTCATCTGCTGGTCCTTAATCAGTGTGTTATTGTACTCTGGGGATTTACAGTTGCTCCTTGATCTATAGCAAAGTTATCTGAAAAAGTCAGTAAGGTAGAGAGTTTTTATAGAGAATTATGTACCTGATTATAATGAACCAAGTTCAGATCAGGACTGCCCCAGTCATAAGCTTTCAAATGAGTAGAATTTAAAAGCTGAAAGAGAAACAAAAAATAAGACCATATCATTTGTTCATCACAGTGGCAGCTGAGCAAGTTAAGCACGCAATGCATATATACCCCCGTTGTACTGGGTCTGCTGGTATTTATGCAGGTGGGCTTCTTCGTTCTTCTTTTCCTTTGGATAGGGAAATAAATGGAAGGGGTTGGAGATGGGGGCAGGGGAATCTAAAGAAATAATTCCATTGTCTTTATATGAATGTACATATACCCAGGGCCTTTTTCTACCCAGAGGGGGGCCTCTTTTGGGAGAAGTAACATCAGGCTCCCTCAAATCTTCAGCTTCATCAACAGAGGTCAACACTGAGTGTCTTGCACTGAGACTAAGATAACACCCGCCTAAAACACCATGCTTCAAACAATAGGGCTCAAGAGTTTGTCCCAGAAGTCACTTTTTTCTTTACCCCTTTACACTCACAGCCTCACCACCACTTTCTGGCCAAGGTTACTTATGACCTTGACATTTCTAACACTTTGATCAATTCTGAGGAACTTTTTCATGTTATCCGTTGGCAGCATTTGACATAGTTGTTCATTCCCTCATCCTTGAGATCTTTCCTTCACTTAGCTTCTAGAATACCACAATTTCTTTATCTTCATTTTTACTTTCTGTTCCTTTTCAGCTTTGTTTAGCCAAGTTAGTTTCTGCCACCTGACCTGTTAATCTTTTCAGATCTCAGTACCCAATCCTTGCTCGAAAGGATCTTGCTCTTCTGTCTATACTCACTTCATTTGCATTTTTGCCTCTGGCTTTTTGTATTCTCACTCTCTTGGCTTTACATGTCATTTATATTCAAAGTGTTTATCTTCTTTTATAAGTCTTTCCTAAATTCTAGGCTCCTATATACAACTGCTTACTCAATGTCATCAATTAAATATCTAAAACTTATTTTACCTTTCCTCCAAAACCTTCATCATCAAACCTCCCTATCTCCTTTAATGGCAATATTACCTTTTCATTACATAAGTCAGGAACTTTAGAATCATCCAAGACTCTCTTTCTCACTCACCTCTTATAGAGTCCTTCATTAAATCTTGTTGCCTGCATGTTCATGATATACATATGTTTATTCAGACTCCATTCATTTTCACCACCTCCACTGTCAACACATCAGTCCAAACAATCATCATTTCCCATTTGGATGATTGCAGTAATTTTCTAACTCTCTCACTGCTTTCACTCTTGTTATACTATAGTCTACTCAACATAGTAGCCAATGTGTTCCTTTTAAAAGTGTAAACTATATCATATCACTTTCCTGCTCAAAATCATGCAGTGCCTACTCACTTCACACAGAGTGAATGCCAAAGTCCTTACAACGACATGCAGATCCCTGTCTTACTCATTATTTTTGCCTCCTTTCCCTAAGTTTCCATGTTCCAAATGTCACCATCTCACTGAAGCCTGGCCTAACCTTTCTATTCAAAAGTACAACCCACTTCCCAGCATGCCTAATACCTTTTCCCTACTCTTTTACCCCAATTTCTCCATAGTTCTATTCCCTTCTAACACATTATAATAGTTTTTAAAGTTGACATGGTTATTGTTTATAATCTATATACCTACAAATAATATGTAAGCTTGAGGATGACAGGAGTTCTTGTTTTGTTCACTGATGTAGCCCATGAACACAGAATATTATAGGGACATAGTAGGTATACAATAAATATTGTTACAATGGATAAATAATTGCAAAGGTTGTTTAGATTTTTCTAGTCTACGCATCACCAGAGAAGAAAGTATAACTTACCTAAATATAAGTTATAATAAATGTTTTCAATAATTTATATCAAATCAATTACATTATAGATTTAAACTTTTGTAAATGAAAAAGCCTTACCCAATATCTTAACAATACTTTAAAGTTACCTAGTGTTTATTAACTTTAATGTACATTCATAATCATTAGCCTTTTCAATTCTTACAATATTTTTCTTAGTTGAATCAGAGAATTATTAATTTTACTTTAAAAATAAAGGAAACTGATTCAGGAAGATTAAATGAGATGCTCAATGTCACCCTGCCACTAAGGGCCAGAGAAAGGATTTAATTTCTGGTCTTTTGATCTGAGAAAAGTGTTCTTTCTACTATGTTATCCTGGTTTTCAACATTAAGATTGCATTCACACTGGATTTTTTTAATCAATATCATTAATTGAACAAATATTAGTTGAGTATCTACTATATGCTAAGAACTGTTGGCCTTGGAAATACAAAAGTGAACAAAACTTCTAATGGTTCTCAGGAGTTGACAATTTAACGGAGGAGAAAGTGCAGTCTAGTGAAAGCGTTTCAGAGTAGGCATTAGGATAACTAACTGTGTTCTGGTCAGATTTTAAAAGTGGAATAGCTTTGAAGCATTGGGCAAGTCGACTGTGGGACATGGCCTAAATAATCCCTAGTCTACTGTTGTAACATTTTCTTATTTGTAAAACTGATATTTATATTGCTGTAACAGTACTTAGGTTTAGAGAATTAATTAAATTATGATACTAACATTTTATTTTTATTTATTTATTGAGACAGAGTCTTACTCTGTCACCCAGGCTGGAGTGCAGCAGTACAGTATTGGCTCATTGCAACCTCCACCTCCCGGGTTCAAGTGATTCTCCCACCTCAGCCTCCCAAGTAACTGGAATTACAGGCATGTGCCACCACACCTGGCTAATTTTTGTATTTTTAGTAGAGATAGGGTTTCATCATGTTGGCCAGGTTAGTCTCAAACTCCTGACCTCAGGTGATCCACCCGCCTCGGCCTCCCAAAGTGCTGGGATTATAGGCCTGAGCCATTGCGCCCAGCCTCAATATTTTATAAACTGTAAGGAATTATAGAAATATATAATAATTTCATTTTATCCTTAGAAATTTATTACTCTATGGCCATGGTATGATCCCTAGAATAATGAGGTAAACCATGAGTAGCGTGAATTAAATTGTATGGAAATGCACTTTAGCTGTTATACCTGACTCCAATGAAGCATATTTTGAACAGATGTTCCTGCTGGGTTGTATGAAAAACACACATCCAAACGACTCTGAGGGGTAAAAAAAAAAAAAAAAGCATTTTTATATAAGTTGAATCATAGAGAGCATAATCTTTTAATATTTATTGAACTAAATTATTTCAAGAAAATTTAGTTAATTTAAAATTAATCATATTAATAAACAAATCATCAAATTATTTTAATTAAATATACTTATTCAATTGTACAATTTTTAAATTAATATAGAAGCTATTATTGAATTTCTAAGTTATTTCGTCTGTCACTCACCCTACTGAAAACAATCAAATGTGACTGACACACACCTATACAGACACATACACATACACCTTTTGAAAGCATTAAAGAACTAACAAGATAGAAGTAAATTACAAAAATAAGTTGAGGAGAGAAATAAAGAACCCCCAAAGACAAGCAAAGAAACAAAGTCAGTTTGTTTAAGGTTATTTGTCAGTCCAGGAGAATGTGAAGTTTCATTCTGAGACCTTAGCTTGTTGAAAAAAACAAAAAATCAAAGTCTAAGGCCTGTCAAAGTTGAAAGATTTTAAAAAGAAACACTCTCCATAAGGGCCTCAAATTCTATAGTGCCCAAGGTAAAGCCATAATGTTAATCTGTAATCTATGTTTGCATTGCCTAGATAGTTCCTGGAACCTCAGTGAACCAGACATGTAGAGTACTGATCTCAAAGTGACCTCAGGTGCCTTGAAAAAGCAAGCAAGATTTATTTCCACAAGAAGAAAAGGCCTGTCTTACTATTCCAATTCTTAGTAAAAATTTCTCAAAATCAGTTAACCCTACTCAAAGAAAAGCAAGTATATGAAGAGAGAGGTATCATGTAAGAACAAGCAAAAATGAAAAAAATTATTTTAAGAAGCCTCACAAATATTTTTGATGTTATCAGATGCAGACTATAAAAAATTATTCAGGTTTACAGAAATTGTAAAGCAACCACCAGAGGACAGGAACCTTAAGAGAAGAAAAATACAAGAAGCAAACCTTTCATTAATCCTAACTTTCATCCTGTGGACATTTTCCAATATGGTGCAGGGAATTAGAGCCAAACAGAGAATGGTAGTCTTGCTGGGCAGAAGAAACAGAAATCGGTCTGTGTGGGTGCTATGGAGTTGGACTAAAGGCCATAGATTACCAGGAGAAGTAGTCTCCTGAATTAAAGAGAAGTGAATGAAATAAGCCCAACCCTAAAAAGTCTAAAAATGGGCACTGACAATTAGCTAAATGAGCCAAAACTCTTAAAAGGGTAACTGCCATGGTTTGAATGTTTGTTCCCTCCAAAATTCCTGTTGGTTGCCATTGTGGTGGTGTTAGGTGGTGGGATCTTTGCGAGGTGATTGAGCTGTAAAGGCTCTGCCCTCATGGATGGGATTAATGCCATTAAATCCCAGCAGTTTGGGAAGCCGAGGTGGGTGGATCACCTGAGGTCAGGAGTTCGAGACCAGCCTGACCAATATGGTGAACCCCATCTCTACTAAAAATACAAAAATTAGCCAGTCATGGTGGCGTGTGTCGGTAGTCTGAGCTACTCGGGAGGCTGAGAGAGGAGAATTGCCTGAACCCGGGAGGCAGAAGTTGCAGTGAGCCAAGATTGCACCACTGCACTCCTGCTTGGCTGACACAGCAAAACTCTGTCTAAAAAAAAAAAAATTAAAAATAAGATAAAATAAAAGGGTGAGTTTGGCTCCCTTTTGCTTCATTGTTGCTTCTTTGCCCTATGCCCTTCACCATGTGGTGGCACAGCAACAAGGCCATTGCCAGATGTCAGTGCCTTGATCTTGGACTTCCCAGCCTCCAGAAGTGTGAACCAATACATTTCTGTTCATTATACATAACCCAGTCTCGGGTATTCTGTTATAGCAACACAAAATGTACTAAGACAGTAATTTAACCAAGAGAATGTGCTGCATACTATTCACAGTCCCCTGCAATCAATCCTAGTCATAGAGTGAAACAGGAAAACACAGCTAACAATTAGCACATAAAACAATCAGCAAAAGCAGATGCAGAGATGCTGCAAACATTAGAGTTAGCAAAAGCTTTAAAATAAAGTATGATTAATATGTTAAATAAAATATTTTTTAAAGTTTAAAATGGTCATGAAGGTAGAATATTTTAACAGATAATTAGAATTTATTTTATAGTCAAATGGACACTCAAAATAAAAATACAATGTATAAACTTTAAAATTTATTAGATGGATTTAAAAGCAGACTATACACAGCAAGAGACAGGATTATTGAACTCAAATTCAAGCCTATATAAAATATTCAAACTTAAGCGCAAAGAAAAATAAAACAAAATAGAGCAAAGAAAGATGTTGGCCACTGTCAAGTGGTCCAATATTTTGAAAGAAAAAAAAGAATTGTAATGCTAATGGCTGAGAATGTTTAAGTTTGATGAAAGAAACTCAGTGTATCCCAAACAGTGAACCCCAGTTAAACTGGTATAAAGTTTTTGCATTATTTAGGATGTGGATATAAACACAAACTTAACATAAGTAATAATAAATGATACATTTTATAATTTCTAAGAGAATAATAAAAAATATTTCTTAGAGCAGTAACAAAATAAGAGAAGATAAAATAAAGTATTAAAAAGTATTTCAGAAACACAAGAGTAGTCAAGAAATGTGAAATAAAAAGAAAACCAGATAGGACAAACAAAAAGCATATAGCAGGATGATAGCCATAAATCTAATCTTAATAATTATATAAAAATAAATTTACTAAATACTGTAATTCAATTAAAAGGCAAAGACTGTCAAATGAAAATATTGTTAATACTATAACTGAAGACATAAAAGATAAGCTTTAAAATATTGAGGAACAATAAGAACAAAAAAAGCCATAAAAATTGACTCATCAGATTGAAGATGTATATATATATATGTGTGTGTGTGTATATATACGTATGTATATATAAATGTATGTGTATATATATACATACATATACACTGTGGAATATTAATCAACCATAGAAAAGAAAAAATTCTGCCATTTGTGACAGCATACATGAACCTGGAGGGTACTAGTAAGTTAAATAAGCCAAATAGAGAAAGACAAGTACTGTATGGTATCACTCCTACGTAGAATCTTAAATAAATAAATAAATAAAAGAGTGAGCTCATAGAAACAGAGTAAAATGGTGGTTGCCAGGGTCTGGCAGGTGGGAAAAATGGGGACATGGTGATCAAAGGGTATAAACTTTCAGTTATATAGTAAATACATTTTGAGGATTTAATGTACAGGATGGTGACTAGCTAATAATACTGTACTGTATACTTGAAATTTGTTAAGAGAATAGATCTTAAGCATTATCACCAAAAATATGACTATGTGAGGTGATAGATGTGTTAAACTTGATTGTGGCAATTATTTCACAATGTATTTATTTGTCAATTGTACCTCAATAAAAAGAGAGAAAATTTCTTTTGTTTCCATTGCCATTCAGGCTACTTGAAACTGTCAAAAATAAAGTTCTGACTGAACAATTTTAAATAGCCTGTACAGAAATTTTTAACAGAAATATTCTACTCAGGTATTTATTATGTCCTCTATATATTAAATTAATATAATATAATATATTATTATAATATAATATAATATAATATATTATTATAATATAATATAATATATTATATTATTATAATATATTATAATATATTATTATAATATAATATAATATATTATTATAATATAATATAATATATTATTATAATATAATATAATATATTATTATAATATAATATAATATATTATTATAATATAATATAATATATTATTATAATATATTATAATATATTATTATAATATATTATAATATATTATTATAATATAATATAATATATTATTATAATATAATATAATATATTATAATATATTATAATATATTATTATAATATAATATATTATTATAATATAATATAATATATTATTATAATATAATATAATATATTATTATAATATAATATAATATATTATTATAATATAATATAATATAGTATTATAATATAATATAATATATTATTATAATATAATATAATATATTATTATAATATAATATAATATATTATTATAATATAATATAATATATTATTATAATATAATATAATATATTATTATAATATAATATAATATATTATTATAATATAATATAATATATTATTATAATATAATATAATATATTATTATAATATAATATAATATATTATTATAATATAATATAATATATTATTATAATACAATATAATATATTATTATAATATAATATAATATATTATTATAATATAATATAATATATTATTATAATATAATATGCTATTATATTATATTATATACTATATTGTGTAATATATATAATATATAATATATAATATAATATATTATAATATATTATTACAATATATTATATTGTAATATAATATATTATATTATATATTATATACATATAATATAATATATAATATAATATAATATATATTATAATATATTATATTATATATAGTAATATAATATATTATAATATATATTACAATATATTATATTGTAATATATTATTACAATAATATATTATATTATTATATAATAATATAATATAATATAATATAATTATATTATAATATAGTATATCATCATATAATATATTATAATATAATATATTATATTATCATCATATAATATATTATATTATAATATATTATATTATCATCATATAATATATTATATTATAATATATTATATTATCATCATATAATAATATAATATATTATTATAATATATTATATTATAATAATACATTATATTATATTCTTATATAATATGTTATATTATATAAGAATATAATATAATGTATTATTATAATATAATATATCATTATAATATAATATATTAGTAAATATAATATAAAATATTATATTATTAAATATAATTAAATTATATAAATTTAAACACAGGTATAAATTAAAACTCAGGTATTTATTATGTCCTCTAATTATAATTCTTCTCTGTATTTGAAATAAGCTCCAATATAATGCCTAGTTTTCTGGTACACTCCAGATATTCCTTCCATCATGGGTCACTACTGTTTACCTTAATGTAGGTCAGAGGCTTATACAACCCAAATCGCATTGTTCTGTTCATCCTTCTGGATGAAAAAGTGCACAGTAGCTTTCATAAACACCTGTCAGGCCTATCTGTGAGCAATCTGAAATGTTTACCAGAGTCTCTACTTCACCTTTATCAGAAAGATAAGAAGGAATCCATTCCCTGAAAGGGACCTAAATAATAATTACACACCCTTGACAGCTGCACTCAGATATCTCAGGCTCATTTCCCCTCATAAAAGTTAGAATTTCTTTTTGGAAATCATCACCAAAAAATTGTAACACCTGGACAAGGTCAAAACTTTGGTTGTTTGATGATACATTTTCCAAGTCATATTGTGACCATTTTTATCATCTGTTTTTTCTTTTTCTTTTTTTTTTTTTTTGAGACGGAGTCTCGCTCTGTCGCCCAGGCTGGAGTGCAGTGGCGCGATCTCGGCTCACTGCGAGCTCCGCCTCCCGGGTTCACGCCATTCTCCTGCCTCAGCCTCCCGAGTAGCTGGGACTACAGGCGCCCGCCACCACGCCCGGCTAATTTTTTGTATTTTTAGTAGAGGCGGGGTTTCACTGTGTTAGCCAGGATGGTCTCGATCTCCTGACCTCATGATCCACCCGCCTCTGCCTCCCAAAGTGCTGGGATTACAGGCGTGAGCCACCGCGCCCGGCCCATCTGTTTTTTCTTGCATCATGACTTGCTTTCAGTTCTCATGACTTGCTTTCAATTCTCTGGTTGGTTTTCCACACCTGAGTGCCATCAGTCAGATTCCACTCACTGCCTTTTCACAAACTACCAGATTCTCTTTTGGTTTTTCATACTGGCTCTAAGCAAATAATTTTAAGCCAGACCCTACTTCCTCCACAGATCTTGCTAGGCTCAAGAGACTGATTCAAGCTGAACCACAGTTTCACAATTAACTATTTCCAAACACACTGTGCGTGAAAATTTTCTACTTCCAACTTCCTACAATTTCAGCTAAATTAAGACACAGTCATATTACAATCTACAACACTGTCAACTTCTGTTGCAGAAGAAATGCCACAGTTTTGGAGGATAGAAAACCAGAGTATAAGCTTTTCTAATAATTTATACACAAAAAAGAGTTCTCAGAGACATCACATTATAATTACAAAAAATATAGAATTGGCCAAATATACTACCTAAAACATAGAATGAGTGGATAAGTAAAAATAAACAGTGTATTTATGATTCTTCCAGGCCCCTAATAGTAGGTGCTTAGCACTAGATGAACAGAAAAATATGAAAAAGAGGGAATATGAAAGTAATCCTTTCTGCCTTCTCATATCTTTATGGGTGGAAAAGACGAGAACTGAGTTTCTTATAGCATTCTAAAAATAAAGTAAGGTTGAACAAAATCAACAAAGTCAACAAACATGTCCTTGTGGCATAAAAATGTGTTTGGGAATTAAGAGAATACCTATCTTTCTTTGAATGTCTGTATTGGCTCTCTTTGAGAAGCTCTTAAAAGGTCCAGGTACAAGAAGCAACCTCTAGTCCAAATGGCACATTTGCTTCTGCCAAATCTGGATGTTTAATTTAATGTGATGAAAAACACTTAGAATGAATGCCTATATTCTTAAGAGAACCTATATACAATCAATCCAAAGGTTTTGGTAATAGTACCTTGAGTACCACAATAGTTTCCCACTCCAAGAGTATTGATAAAAGCTAGAAACTTAAAGATAATTGGCAGGCACTAATTCTAATTACGGAAGGATCAACAAGGACAGGAAGGAGTATTAGGAACCAGGAGGAGGAGTTATGGAGTTACAGGAAACAAATGAATAGAAGAGGACCTAAATCTTAGAAGTCTCAGGAAACTAATACCCAATAGCAAAGGTCAATAAAGATACCCATCACATCAGCTGCTCTCGAATATTTACAGACAGCAAGACAAATATGGAAGTAAAATAATCCCAGCATGTTCATGCAAGTTAGTTGTACAATGTTGGTGTAGTCATAAAATCAGATAGGCTAAGAATCTGACTACTAGTGTATGTGGATGAAACACAAAATGACACAAGGTATAACACCAGCACTATTATTATTATACTTTCCAAATATTGGAAAAAATATATATTTCAAATACAACTTGTTCTTACCATATTCAAGTTTTTTGGGTCATATCCAAACATTATAAACAAGATATTGAGGCAAATCTTATCAAAAATCTGTAGTGGACACAGCTTTGAACCAATGAATTTTTTAAATGAGGTTTTAGGCAAGAAGTCTTTGTTGCCAGAAAAAGCCTGTAAAATAAATTTATTTTATCCACATTTGGATGAGCACAATAAGTGCTAAAGAAATGTTGTGGTAATTCACTATGTATAAAACCAAATAAATTATCTCACAGTAGTTTGAAAATTTTAAATAAAGGAAAAAACTTGGATGCAGGGTGTGGAGATGATTTGGCCACTGGATTTCTTCTCACAGTGAGGTTCTAAAGTTATAATAAGTAAAATTGTATTCCTTTGCAGAAACAAAAGCAAGAATGTAGTGTAAATGAAACCAAAAATTTCAATTCATACTTGTGGTTGTCTACGTATAGTCAAGATCTCTTATTTGAAAGCATAAAATTATCACTTTGGGTTATCAATGACATAAAATAAAGGTAGAACATACCATGACTATTGACTTCCATTTGTATGTCATTCTAATTAAAGGACTTTTTAAGTACTTTGTGGAAAAAACTGGTGCTAAAGCAAAAAATATTTTGATTCTTTCAGCTATCTTTGATATAGTAGAAAATGTTATGAAACCTAAAATAAAATAAGATATAAATTAGTAAGCTATTCTTAAGCAATTATTAGCATGTAAGAGATGACACCAAGGAGAATAAGAGTAAGTTCAAAAATATTGAAGTTAATTGTTCTGAACAATTAACTTATTTCTTAATTCATTTATCAAACATTTTAAAATCACCTAGTATACAACATTATATTGATCATAATATAATGCTGATAATTTGGGTTTCTAAAATGTATAGACCATAAAGAATGATAATTTAGCAATAAATCAGACATGTAATGCCATAGTTTAAAAATTAGGAGCAATATTGAACATTTTTTATAACTTGCAGCGGTGAAAATGAAATATGTGAAATTTTCAGACAGATGAATCTTATAATTTAGGTGACAGGCTTAATAAATTTCCCATCATTTTAATATTTATCTTCAATATATTTTAAAACTCCTTATCTTCTTATACAGAGGATACTAAGCATCTTATTTTATTGGCAATTTAGAGGCATTAATGTGAAAAATAGTCATTTTTCCCTTTGCCATCTTATCAAGCTATCTACTTACACATCAATATTCTGATTGGTTATTTATTTATTTATTATTTATTTATTTAGATCAGGTTCTGAGAAGCCAAACAACCAAAGAATTATATATCATATAGTAAGTCAACAAGCTCCGACACTCATTACTCACTTTTTTTTCTTATTTCTACATTTTCAGGCATTCCTGGTTTTAAATAATTGAATAGTTGATGAGAATTTGGACTAAAAGTCACATATATGGTTAATACATGTCAGAGAAAAGATCTATACAAAATGGGATTAGATTGTTACTCAACATGCTTTTTCTAATAGGAAGTGGATTATTTCTATAAGAAAATTATAGTCTTCAGCTTAGAAATGACTTACTTAATATTAGCTTCATTATAAGATGGCTTTTTCTCCCTGCAAAGTGGGTAAAGAGGTTTACAGTACCATGCAAGAGAATTATGTTAGGTCATAGGTCATTTATTTCCGAAAGTAAAGTTGTTATGTATTAGACAGGCATTAGAGTTCTGATTAAAGTTCTTTTCTAGTCATCTTTAAATATAGAAAGAATTTCCTGATTTTTGTTCATTTCTTAAGTTTGATCAGTCCTAAATGCAAAAACATACATAGCTTTTTCATCTTTTCCACTCATAAAATCCTATGCTACATTTTTAAAAGGAAAAATAATGTGAAAGTTCTATTTGTAGAACAAATAATAGTGGCAATCTCACTTTGATCTTAAATAACATAGATATCCAACTTTTATACAATTTGAAACAAACAAAACCACAACCAACCTTGTCTTTACAATCAATTCTTTGTGACTAGAGAAGACTCCATGGGGGATCAAAGCAGCATGTAAGATTCCAGGGCATTCTGCTGTACTATGTTTGTCTCACAGTTTTTGTTTTACTTACAGGTCTAGAAGCTTATCTACAACTTTAAGAAGTATATGCACAACCTTAAAAAAGAAATTAAGGGATATTAGCAATAATCTTTCTTGGCATACCAATAGTAGTACCCTGTGAATGGCCTACATAAAATATTTCCTCTTGGCTGGTTTGCTTCACAGTGAAATCAATAGAGGCTGGAAGGTCATATTTTGCCATCTCGTCAAAACTACAAAAGAAAGAGGAAAATAAAAATAGCACTTTCTACTAATGTTATGTTAGTATTTGAAAATAATGAATAGATAAATGAATAAAGGCAATTTTCTACTCTAGTTATTAATAAGGAAGTTATACGGTATAATATATCTTCTGAATAGAGACTTCTGTGGGAACTCAAACTCAAGGAAATAAAATCACAAGGCAGTCTTATAAAGAGGGTGTTTGTATATGAAAAATAGAGTAGAGTAGACAAAATATATGAGTTATAGAGTAGAAGAGTAGTTAAAGGAAGGATGGGGTTGGTCAGTAAGGTACTAAGTAAGAAATAAAGATTATTGCTGAAACGTAAGAAACAAACTCAAAATCACACAAGTACTCTTTAATTTTCAAGCAAAAATTCACATAAATTGTAATAGTCTATGGAAAGTCCTAAATTGTGAAAATAGTAAGACCTAAATTTTATTTTATTGCATTCAAAATGAAAAATTTGTATACACTTATAAAATGAAATGTTACTTCATTTTATTTGTACCTGAAAGCCCAGAATTCTTTGGAATTTGTTTCTAGGTACAAGTGTTTCCTGGACCAGGTATTTCCTCTGCTATTTCCCATCCACACATCATAACCAGCATCTGCCAGAATGAAGCCCAGACTATTGTTGGGAAGATTGGAAATCCAGCTGCTGGCAGATGTAAGCAAACCATGTTGCAAGTATACAACAACCCTCTGAGCTGAGAAAAAAATGTAGAAAGTTCTTTATAAATTTTGTAGTTATCTATATGAAAATCTCTTATCTGAAATTCAAACTTTTAGTACATGACAGTTTAAAGATTTTTAAAAATTGTTTTCATAAGTGGGGTAAGTTATTAAGATTTAATCCCGTTGTATGACAGAGCTGTTTAATACAGTTCACTAATGGATGTCTTTCAAATAACCAAGTGAGCAATTAGGTCACATCACACTTAAATATGTACATTTTACTGAGAGAAAGTAATCAAAAATTTTATAGTAATTCAAGCACTCATACACATTTTAAGTAACACATTTTAAATCAGGGATCAATTACATAGCAAAGTTGACACATCCATTGGCACATGGCCATGGTATCCACTGGTCCTACCATATAACTCCCAACAAGAGGCTGCCAACCTGATAGAAAAATGAAACAAGCCCTTGAATGCTCAGTAAAAGCCAGCTGGGAAAAAGCCAGCTGGGAGATGACATCCTGTAAGTATGGGCACTATCCTTCAGGATTTATTGTACATCTTTTAAAAATGGTGAGAATATATTAGTGATTCCCCAATAAGTAGAATACAGGAGTCTGAGGAACAAGAGCTTGCCATCACTCCTAGCAACCCATTTAGGGATCTGTTCTCACAATTTTAGCCTCCACATATCTAGAGGCCCTGGTCTCCAGAGAGAAAATGCTTCCACCAAGGCACTGTAAGCATCCTAACAAACAAGGCTATGAACACTGCCTGGTCACTTTGGGCTCTTCATTACTGAAGACCAGGAAGTTCATTGACCCTGATCATCATAAGGAAGTAGGTCTGCTGCTACAAAACGAGGAAAGGGAGAAATACATTTGCTCTTCAGGTGATCCACTGAGTCATCTTTTCCTACTTCTATGCCCTGTTTTAACTGTACATGAACAAGTGCAACCATCACCTGATATGAATATGTTAGCCCCTAGGGATGAAGGCCTGGCTTACCCTATCAGGCAGGCTAGCTGAGATGTAGAGAAAGCTAGAATAGATGGTGGAGGAGGACATTTATGAGTACTAGTTATGGCCTTTGGTTGCTTTTTAAGGGTTTAATATTGCTCATCAGGCAGGCTAGCTGAGAGGTAAAGAAATCTAGAATGGATAGTGGAGGAGGACATTTATGAATACTAGTTATGGCCCTAGTGTTGCTTTTTAAGGGTTTACTATTGCTCCTTTCTCTGTAGAATTGCCCATGGCCAAATTGGAACTGCCTCACCTAAGAGATCACACCTCCTTCTAGGGGTAGCCTTCAGGCAATGATTAACTGATTTAGGAATGCAAAAAGCTGGCTCTCTAATCTCAGGGTGGGACCACCTCTGTAGTGTAATTTTTATGGGAACCTTGAACTCCTCTGAGATCATTTTTTAGCTAGCCCCAAGCTGAGTCATATTATATTATTCCTTAACTCTTTACCCTACTTTATCCTAATTTCCACGTTACTGCCTCCTGACAGTATTTCATCAATCAGTCACATGTACCTGAACCCCTCTCTCAGGCTCTGCCTTTAGAGCACTCTAAGGCACTTGCTGTGTTTTAAAATTATCTTTAAATCTTTAATACAGTACTTGTAAAATGAGGTCATAGCTTGGGGGATAATTACTATTATTATATAAAATCTATGTTAAGATTTTCTGCTACTGGGTATAACCTTTATAAATATGCAAAATTATGTTAATTGAGGTTGTTTCAAATTAATATCCCCTCTGAAGTGTACTTTAATGTTCAAAATAACTTGAGAGGATGCCCTATAATATAAGAAACATTCTATTTGTTTCACATCCTGTTTCCTTCTGAAAGAAACATTCTTTCAGGAAGAAAAGCTAAGGAGAAAATACTTGGCTTTTATTTGGGTAATTATATGAATAAGCAAAAGTAATCCATTACATATTCTACTAGTGAGTGGCAGATCTAGGATTACAACCCAGATCTCCTAACAAATTCCAGTGCATTTTGCACCACACTCTGATGATACTTACTGTTGGAATAAAGAGCCCTGAGGCTGCTACTAACCTCATCTCTCTGCTATTTCTAGAGGAGAGAATCAGAAAGACAAAAAAGGAAATTTGTACCAGCCTTTCTTCAAAACCTAGAGCATAATAATGTTATTGTGTTTCAGAGCATTTCTAATTTCTCATCAGAAAAAGAAAATTCTAGAGAATCAACATGTAAGAGCAAAGTGATCCACAAAGGAAACCTGGGAAGAACAGCTTGTGTTCCATCACAACCTCTCTGTGACCAGAAGGCCGGTGTATCTTCTTGTGTGACTCTTCTTGTAGGATGCGAGAAGATACATGGGAAGTTAACTTTTCACTTAATCTTAAGATGCTTTTCTTGTCCTATGTTCTCCATCAATTGGAGCAATTAAGAACTTCAGGCCCCAGATTGTCACCAATCCATCTTCAACTGAATATTACCTAGATTTTTATTATTGTCTGTCCTCCAATAAGGAATTCTATAAAGGCCAAGGATATAACCATCTTTGGTTACAATATCATATTCTTCATCAGGGTAGCCCCAGTAGGAAATAATCTGGCTCTAGATAAAGAAAAAGCAAATCTTTTAGCATAAAATTGTTATCCAATTAAGTTGAATGGTTTGCCATTTCTAACACATTATGTGACAATGAACCTTGGTATTCTCTCTCAACCTCAAGCCTATCTATTTTTATTTTCACTAATTTACTGATTCATACAGATAATAAATATTTGTAAAACACCTACTGAGCAGCAGTTTTATATACTAGGGATTGAAAGAATAAAATAAACAAACAAACAAACAAACAAACCCCTACCCTCAAAGAGATATCTCAAGAATATTTTCTTTTTTAACTACTAGTCTCTCATACTTTTACCTACCCACTCGTATACAATTTAAAAATATACATGCATCCATAAATGTTTGAATGTCTATGTGTATATCTAATCTTATGTCTGAAATTTGTATATTTATAAATATGTAGAAGAGGAGATATATATTCATACCTTCATATATATGAATATATATTTAAAATATGTGAAAGTATGAATATAGTTACACATTTTTCATTACAAAGATAGAATAAGGCTGAAGGAGAAACTAAGCTATAGAATAGCAGATGAGAAATATTAACATATAGATGTATACATTTGACTGTAAATCTATTAAGTTAAAATTCCAAATTTGAAAAGTAGCATTCTCTGTTATTTCAGCAGTCCAGATTTATTTTCTAACAACTTACAATATTCATATCTGCTTCAGGGTTCACAGATCTTTGATTTTGAAAGACACCATGAGTAATTCCAAGAATTCGGATAAAATACATCATTGTGAAAAGATACCACGTTTGGGACCTATATATAAAAGGGAGATGTTTATACAGTTAAAATTGCAGCAAATAATACCATTTATAAAACTGCAGCCAATAATTCTATGAGGTAGGAAATATTACTGTTTTCAGGTGAGAAAACAGAGGCTTTGAAGAATTAAATAACTTGGCTAAAACCATAAAATGTATAACTGGCAGTCAGAATTCAGATTCAGGACTGCTTAATTTCAAAGTCCATGCTTTTCTGGCTACCCTATTTTGTAGATAAATTCCCTCTTAGAAGTCTCCATTGTAGTATTGCGCAGTCCAATTCTGAGAGCTTTATCATGTATTACAAATTAATTGATGTGTGAATTAATGCTGTAATAGTATTATTACCAGCCTAACATTTATTTAACATATATTTAATTGTTTTTTTAGCAGGGAGGGGAAAGAACGGGGAGATTTGGAAGCTTGGATAACTTTCATTCAGCAACTCATTTTACTTTTTTTACAGATAGGTGATTTTTGAGTCTCCTAAATTCTAGGAAGGCAGAACTCTTAAGTTTTTTCTTAAAACAATAAACCAGGTACCCACAGAGGCTGCCATCCAGATTCTCCCCCAAAAAGCATGACTTACTAATCTTATGAGCCTTGTATAATAAGCCAATCACTGTACTCAGAAGGACATGATTCAAGGATTATAAAACCCCTAGCTCCACCACTCATTAGCTAGGTGACTTAAAGCAGATTACTTAACCTCTCTGATCATCAGTTTCCCTGCCTACAAAATGCAACTAATACCTACTTCTCAGGATTGTTATAAAACTTAAATCTGATCAATGTAATATGATGTATTAGTGTAATATCTGTCATAGAGCTGACATTAATATGTAACAATCCTCCTTACTCAAGAGAACAAATTACAAGCAATTTAGGGAGATAATTTACATGCACATACTTGATATGTCTTTCTTATATATTTATTAGTCCAGTTTCCTGTGCACTGACAGCTTGAAAAAAATTATGTAAATCTGAAAGTTTTAAAGTGCATTCATTTTTAAAAAAACACTTTCTAACTGAAAACTTTAATTTACAGAAGCTGCACTTCTTTCCTTTGGTCCAGGTATTTATATTTGGTATAATATCTGTGGTTTTCATTGAAGGCAACAGCAAAGTTTAAAACAGCATTACCAATATCTTCTACCAAAGAGAAGAGCAAGAGCTGCTAATTTAACTGCACATGGAAAAACTTTATAACATTTGGAATCACATTTAGATATTCCTTTTTGGTTGTATTCTTGGAAAAGTGCTCAGCAGGCAGCAAGTCTACTCAGTTCTCTCTCCTCATGGGCTGTCTCAGATAAGTACATGGAAATAGCTTGGGAAGAAATATTTTCTCTGTCTGTATAATGTATTAACTGATATTGTACCTTACTACACACTGCTTGCTTCCTAGCTGAGGCTTTAAGATGCTTTGCATTATATCTAGAAGGAATGTATAGACTATCATCTGAAACAAGATACCTTTTAAAATAAAATCCTATTAATAATTTTCTTGGGAAAATAGGCATAATCTGGACTGTTCCAGGCATGTAGGTTTTGACTGCCCAATTTATAGCCTCAAATATTTACCCAAATTTTAATATTTTTATACAAAGAAAACACAGAGGGATAAGCCTTTGATATATAGTTGTGGTACTCGTAATAACCACCAATGGGAAATGTTTAAACTGAAGGAAATTAACCTTATTATTTGCAGTGACTCATCAACCATACAAAGCAACTAGTGAAAAAGTTCACTAAAGTCTAGAATGTGGCCATTGAGCACTTGAAATGTGGCCAGTGAGAAACTGAATATTTTATTTTAGTTAAATTAATTTTAATATGAAAGCTAAAGCAGTGTAAAATATTTTTCTGTTAAACACAACTTTAAATTTTTATAAGATTTTCTGTATTGTTAATCCAAATTCAAGACTGTCTTGAAACAAAAGCAATACTTGTCAAATATCCCATAACTGAAAACAAGAAAATGGCAGGATGACGTGTTTTTTCATCCATATCATGCTGAATGGAAAAGCTCATTTATTACCTTAATAAACTGCTACTAGACTTTATGTTGAAATGAAAACTTTCCATAATGCAATTCAATGATAATGATTTACACATTTTTCTAACATGAATCAATATGCAGATTTTAATTCTAAACAACAGCATTTATATAAATTGGCTACAAAACTACAAGAAAAATAGCTGATATTAATAAATTTAGAGTTGCTTTGCAACTCAAACTTGAATTTGATATTAATAATTTTAAGTTGACATGAGCTATTTAAATATACTTAACTTGGAGAGATAGAGTTTTTAAGTTGATATGTTTTTACTTCAAAGTCTAATCAATTTTTCTAAAAAAGATAAATAATTTTGTCATAGTAGATGCAAATATAAGAGAAAATTATTTATTTATAGTCAATTCAGTTACTGAAACTTTTAAATATGTTTCAAACAATTTAGGTATGTGAAACTACTCTTGTAGGTGTAAATTTTATGAACTCTAAAAACACCTCAAGTGTGTCTAATACAAATTTAGCTCCAGAATTAAGATCTTTTATACATGTAAAATAAACTCTGGATTTTGAAGGTTTACAAAAAAAGATAATGTAAAATATCTCATCAATAATTTTTCTAATACATGTTGAAATAATAATTTGGATAAAATGGTTTGCTATTTATTAAGTTCATGCAAGATATCATAGAAGTAATCACTACTACTAGATTAAAATATTACCTTGGCCTGTAAACCTTGTACCTAATGGAGCAGGTAATCATTATTACTTCAATTTGAGTTACTTGCCATAATTTTCCATCCATGCCGGTTGCCTGGTGAGATACTATTCCATGGAGCAAATCACTGGTGTTTGCTCTGCTAAGAGGCAAACTTTCATAAGGCAGCCAAAGATGAAAGTGAGTAAAAAGTGTAGTTTTGTACCACAGCACTAAAACTGGAGGTTGCCAGAATCTTAAATAATGATTTTTAAAAGCTATCACCCATTTAGCAAAAGTACTTAAACAAAATATGAAGATATCAAATATCTGTAATATTAATAACATTAATCCACAACTACAATATAATTTCCTAAAAGATGACTTGAGAATTATGTTTCTTTAGCTTCTGCCATTAAAATGATTAGTTTGACTCTAGGTACAACACACAACAATGAAAAGTATTATATCATACCTCTCTGCTTTTGTTGATTTTAAGTGTCCAATATATGTGTCTTCAAAGTAGTCAATCATATATTGTGTTTCTTTTAGCAAAAGTTGCTAAGTAGAGTCATAGGAAAGCTAAGAAAAAGCATATTATACTAAAAAGAAAAAATAAAAAGAGAACATTTAGCTCAAGGCAATATTAAATTCAGCTTCCTATTTTTTTCAAGCCCCTTTCCCATACGTTAATCCAAATACATTCACATCTTGACAAAAATGAGAAAACCACTACAGAGGTTGTCAGTGATAGTTTCCCGCTAGTGTCCATTAAAAAGCAATTAAAAGTATTAAGATATGAAACTTCCTTAAAAGTCTGAAGTAGATTTATTTTTCTGTCTGGCAGTTATTGTAATAACAGCAACAAGTAGTGACTATGCAGTCTATAATGACTTAAAGGAGTTCAAATATAGAAGCAACAGTCTTAAAAGTATTGTTAGGTCTCAAAAGAAGAGATTTACGCGGCCAATGAACACATGAAAAGAAGTTCAACGTCACTGATCATTATCCAACTGAATTACCATCCGGTCTATCTTCATTTAAGTATTATCCTCAAAAGTCTTGTATATCTTCCAGCAAACAGATAGTGAGCCCTCAGTCTCTGAGAATTCTAACTTTGATTCTAGTTGCCAGGGAAACTGCGTTGAACATGACAAAATTTCTACCCTCTTGGTGCTTAAATTCTAGTAGGATAAACAATAAATAATAAATAAGTAAACAGGTAAAAAAGTGAGATTACTTCTAAAAGGGATTGAGATGAAGAAAATAAAGCAGTCATTTTTCCATCATTTAATGGACTAGGGAGTCACTGGGTGGCTATTTTAGGTCAAGTGGTTAGAGAAGACCTCTTTTAGGTGGCTTTTAAGCTGATTTGAATGAAGTCATTCAAGGAGTCAGCCTGGAAAAGATCAAGAATAGGAAAAAAGTCAAGGGAAAAGGTCAAGGTGATTAGGAAAAAATAAATATTAGACATGGGGGCTGTCTCACCTATCTTGCAATCCTAGGTGATCTAGTCATTCTTACCTTTCCCGAAAGCTGCACTACTGCCAAGTAGTCAACCAAGGACCCATTATGCTATTAACTGTGAAATCAGATGTAACCCATGGAGGTTGGGGCGTAATGAGAAATTGCAAACCACTATGGCTATTTCCATTCGATGACCATAGCAATCCAAAATTCTGGATAACTGTTTTTGAAAGAGCGTATGATCATAGGGAGGAAGAAAAAAGACAGTGAAAGATAAATGCGGATTCACAACTGCAGGAGATGCAAGCAAAAACGATGCTGTATACACAGAGAACAGCGTAAGTAAAGGTTTTCTTCTGCCATAGATAAGTGGAAAATCTGAGGATGTGTTCAAGGAAAAGAAAGATATTCAGTTTAGCCAAAGCACAGAACAAATGAAGATACAAACGTAAGTGATAACTGTAGGATAAGAATATATTATTGAACATTTTTTATGCCAAGTTAATGAATGGAACTTAATTCTGTATGAAACTGAGAGCTACAGAAAGTTTTTGAGGATAGTAATGACATCTAGAATCTGGGTGCAGAACTGGGAAGTAGGAAGACTAGTTAGAAAGCTACGGTAATAATCCCAGTAAGAACTGATGGCCTGAACTGGTGTGATGATAGTGGGTTATCAGAATTTATTAACATTAGTGTCACTAAAGTTGATATACAACCCTCCACTGCTAAATTTGACTGGCTTAAAAAAAACCTAATGGCTTGAACTCAAGTAGTGAATTCATTTTTTGGCAATTACTCTTTGAAATGTTAAATGTTCACAGTGGGCAGAATGCAGTGAAGAAAAAGTTCCGACTTTACCATATTCTGTTCACTGTTTTCTACCATTGTTTGTGGAAATGGAATTTGAGCAACTTTTCTGTTGTACAATCTGATGTGACTGGATGATTCAAGAGACAATGGAGAAACGGTCAAAAAGACCTGAGGGCTGATAGGTATCAAGGATGAGAAAAAAGAAGCTATAGAAGATAATTATGAAGTTTCAAGTCTCATTGTCCATGATGATCAAATTATTAATAGAAATGAGGAAGCCAGAAAGGATGGAAAAGAGCAGGAGAGCAGACTCAGAAGACCATGAAGGCCTGCCCTTGCTTCACCATTGAGATGATAGGTAACCTTGGACAAACTCACTTGAACTTAGTGTCTGTATTAACATGTATAAAATGGTGGCAGAGGACAGTTGAAATAGATTACTGCAAATGTACTTTTCAGATTGACAATTTTGAGATTTTAGGGCTATGGCTGTGAATCACATTAAGCTTTTAATTTCAGAGAAATCTGAACTTTAAATTTCAGAAAAATCATAAACTTCAATATATAATTGTACACTATTTCCCCAAGATAAATGTCTGCTTTAAATGGCATATTTTTAAGGCTTTTGACATTGTATCAGACTGTATTATGAAAAATTTGTCTAGTACACTTCCATCAGTAATATACCATTGTGTATTTTGCTGTATCCCTGAAAAAAAGACATTTTTACATTTACAAAAGTAATTCCTAACCCGGGGAACATGGCAAAACCTTATCTCTACATAAAGTACACACACCCACAAAATTAACCACACGTGGCGGTGGGCACCTGTAGTCCCAGCTACTCAGGTGGCTGAGGCAGGAGAATAGCTTGAGCCTAAGAGGTCAAGGCTGCAGTGAGCCCTGATCGTGCCACTGCACTCTTGCCTGAGTGACACAAGACCCTGTCTCAAGAAAGAAAAAACAAAAAACTCAACAAATGAAAAATAGTACCTCATTTTAATTTGTATTTGAATATAAAAAATTAAACACATGCTTATTGGACTTATGTATTTCTTTTTATTCAAGAACTCTATCCAATATATACACATTTTCCTTTTGGCTTTTGTCATTTGTGTCTTTAAGACTTTGAATAATGTTTTTAAATAATATTAACTTTAATCTTTCATACACCTTTCAGAAATTTACTATTTGTATTTTGTTGTGTGTATTTTGTAACACAAAAGTTGTAAATGATTATGTATTTTCTGTTCAATTCCATGTTTCATTTTTATGCTTAAAAATGTCTTCTTAGTCATATATGCCCGTCTACATTTTCTTCTAGTTCTTTTATTAGATATATCTAGTATTAATTCGTCACCCATTTGATACATGGTAATTTTTTTCATGATGTGGACATGAAGTAAATATTCTGATTTTTAAATGTTTCCATTATAATTGGCTACCATTGTCAATTTTCTTATTGGTTCTGATACTTATTCGGTTTCTTAGTTTTCCAGGTAATAATTTATCTGCAAGTCAGCGTAACTTAATTATTTGTTTTTTAATAGTTCAGTATTACCATTGCCTTTGTTGTTTCATTGAGAACTTCCAGTACAATGTCAGGAGGGGGAAAAAAACAACGGCAATGGCACCAATCCTTCTCTTGTTGTTCATCTTTATATTCCTTAGAACATACGGAATGCGTTCTGACATAGAACTTACTGAAGAGTAATTTGGAATTTTCTGATGAATCAACTGTCTTTAATCTTTACAAGTTTGAAAGGTATACGTTATTGTTCCCATTTCCCAGATGGAGAAATTGAGGTTCAGGAAGGTTACACAAAGTCCCAGGTCTAAGAAAAATGTCTCCCAGATTCCAAAAGATGTTTTTATTATGCTAATAGTGGCCGTTCAAGCATTAGAGGAAAGGTTGCCCGTGGTATCGCTGGTAAATTCTTCTTCCCATTGTCAAATCTAGAATAGTAAAATAGCAAAAATCCCAACAGGCATGAAAGTTATCGCAATAGATAGGTTAAGCTGCTTCTCTGCTGTGGTCAACATCAGCTCTGTTGCGAGGCGGGTTCTCCCAACAATAGCCCACACCATTTCCAGGCTTTTCTGGGCGAGGGGCAGGCCGGAGTGTGGAACTTCTCTGGATGCGCCCGGCCCCCAAAGCGAGAAGACAGACAGCCCCGGTTCTCCGCAGCCCCAGGTTTGCTCCTCAAGGACGGAGGGGCCTCTCAGCTCCGGCCGCCTCCTTTCCGCCCCCTGCAGGCCGGCTGGAGGAAAGCTCAGGGCCCAGGTCGGCGCAGGGAGCACGGAACCAAAGAGCGCTAGCGCCGGTTCGGCCGCCTTTCCACAAAGCCCGGGCCGAACGGCCCCGCCGCGGAGACTCAGCGCGGATCGCTGCTCCCTCTCGCCATGGCGCGGGTGCTGATCGTGGGCGCCGGGATGACAGGAAGCTTGTGCGCTGCGCTGCTGAGGAGGCAGACGTCCGCTCCCTTGTACCTTGCTGTGTGGGACAAGGCTGAGGACTCAGGTGGGTTGTCTAAACGCCAAAACCTGGGAAAAGAGGACTGCCGGGCAGGCTGCTGAGGTCGTGTGGGCCTGCACCCAAGAAAGTCTAAGGCGAAAACGCTATACCCTCAGCTCCCTGAGCGGCCGTGTAGCGCGGCCCATGCGCCGAGCGGCGCGCCTCGTCACGTGATCGGGGACTTCCGCCGCCCGGGAAAAGGCCCAAGAAGGGGCGAGGGTGGGGGCCCGGCAGGAGTACCCCGCGCTCTACAGAGGGAGACCTGAGACAGCGGCGTGGGAGGGGCCCCGACCCGAGTTTGCAAAGCTTGGGCCTACTGCTGTCCCTAATAAATAGATTTTTTGTCTTGGTCTGTCTGTTGCCTTTGCAGCTTTCTGCAGATTATGAGACTCCCAAAGTGATCATAGACCAAGACTTTCTGAAGATCTAGTTTGCAGAATCCTGTCATTCTGATGAAGATTGACTGTATGAATGAAAGAGCATTAGTTGACTCATTTATTCTGACATTTCTTTCATGATTTTTAGTTTTATCCATTCACTGACTCCTATTACTAAATATATGCACTATAATGGTGCTGGACACTGTTACATTGTTCATGACTCCTTCTAAAATCTCACAATCTGATCAAATACTTCAACTTAAAAAAGTTTCTTAAGATATTTTTGAAGTAATCTGTTTGGGGTAACCTAAGGTGCATTGAATTAATTGCTAAGGCTCATTGTCATGCAGTAAGACATTTTCCTGTGGATTAATTCAAGGGGGAAGAATGACTACAGCCTGCAGTCCTCATAATCCTCAGTGCACAGCTGACTTGGGTGCTCAGTACATCACCTGCACTCCTCATTATGCCAAAAAACACCAACGGTGAGTTAGTTGCAAGGAGTGGAATCAATCTTAGCAGTTGTGTGATGTCATAGGGTTGTTGTGAAGATTAGATTAGCTGATAAATGGAACATAGTAAGGGCTCGATAAATATCAATTGCTATGTTGGTGTTATGGAAGAAGGCAACTAGCTGTGATGGGAGTCAATCTTCTGAACCAAATTTAAAATTGATATACTAAATACATTTGTTTGTTTTCATTAACTTTACTTTTAAAATATACTTACAGAGAAATAGGCCTTTGACTAAAGTCAGCAAACGACCTATGGATTCTCAAAATATTTCTCTTCTTCACCTGTATTATAAGTTTTATTTAACACAAAATATACATTTTATTTAATACAAAATATTCATAGGAAGATATCTAATTTTGATTTTGAATTATAACCTCTGAGAATTATTGAAAGAAAATATAGTCATTTAGAGCTATTCATGGTATATAATTACATTAAATATACATATTGATTTATTTCAGTTTTTATGATGAACTGTTAGCCTATGGCGTTTTGAGGCCTCTAAGCTCGCCTATTGAAGGAATGGTGATGAAAGAAGGAGACTGTAACTTTGTGGCACCTCAAGGAATTTCTTCAATTATTAAGCATTACTTGAAAGAATCAGGTGGGAGTAAGATTTTCTCTGCCTAAATTTTAAAATTAGCATTTAAAAACAAGTTACACACATAGTTACATATTAATACTATACAGGAAGTTATAAATATTAGGTGCTCTATTTGCTGATCAATAGCTAGTCCTTCCCCAAAGTAATCATTGATAAGCTTCCAGTGTATATTTCCATAACAATGTTTATGCATCTCTCTATTGAGCTACATGGCTGTCTCTATTTATCTATAATATAGATATTATAGATGTATATATATATATACACACACACACACATATATATTT